>NC_090943.1:96315065-97622149 GCF_040807025.1 Struthio camelus | reverse complement strand
AGGGAACATATGGGCAATTTAAAAATATGTAGCTGTTAAACTTAGGCAGGAGTATAAGGCTAGTTGCAACTGAAGCTATTAATGTTATTCTAGCATAGTTTGCAGCTTCTGCTGGTAGGGTCTGTGCGAAACCTATCAGAGGCCGGAAGTGCTCAATACTCACAGCATCCTGTTACTGAGGTGGGTACCTTGAGTGCTGCTCCTTGGAGTTGGTGGGGACAACCTGGGGCAACAGGCAGTGTAAAAGGAGGCGCGTGTGCCAGCCTCTTCCAAGGACATGTGCCCTGGCATGCCATTTGCCATGGGTGGCAAAGAGGGGGAGCAAACTTGGATGTTGAGAGGATGAACAGAGAGAAACTTAGGGGATTGTTACTAGAGTTTATTTCCCGTTTTTGCCTCTGCAGATTTGGCCACAGCACTCGTTTAGTGCTCTGTCCTTTCTTTATTCCCTTTCACAGCTAACTTTGGTAGGTCTCCTGTCTCTCAAGAAACTAGCAGAAGAATGGTCTAGGGATACACTTGGAGTAGTTTAGTAAGTGGTTGTGAGGAGCAGTGTCAGTTGTTTCAGTAGGTAGAAGTGTTTAGTAGTTTCAAAGCAATCTACTCATATTAGGGTGCAAGCCTATGCTATTGCTTCTTAATGACCCTATATTGCTTCTCATCAAACTCCAGCACAGTTAGTAGTTAAACATGTTGTTTTCTTAATGGAAAATGCTTGTATTGGCCATAGTGACTTCCCCATGGTCTAATCTTCAAACTTGACTCCTAATCTTTGATTCACTGAATGTCATTGTAGCTAAGACCTGAAAGTGACCACTGAGCAAGGGCCCCCTTTCTCCTTTCTTCCGCTCAACTTTCTAAGTCATTGCGATGTGTTTGGATCACAGACAGTTTTCCATGTTTCAGTATTTTCACTTTTTTATTTTAGTTACCTTGAAGAGCATGTTCATCTATAACGTCAGATTAGAGAGGGTCAAACTAAAACATTGTACCTGATAGTTCTAATCTCTAAGCAGTCATGCAAAAACTATTATAAAAGGAAAACTAACTTATTTTTAATTTATATTCATGTAAATCTAAAGTTGCATAAAAGTGCTTTTCTGATGCTTGTAATAAACAAAATCCTAAGAGGATAATCTTATAAGCTTGCAGTTTTCTTGGCCTGACAGAATGAAATTACAGAGATTTTAAAGGTATCATCGTATGGTAGGCTGTAGAAAAACAGTCCTCAAGCAACGCCTCCTAAAGATAAATATCCAGATATGTTATTTTTTCAATATATGGTTTTACATTAAATATTTCTAATATATGCTGTTATTCCATGATTCCACGGGGGGGATCTCTTTCATTGATTTGGTCAGCTCAGTGGTTCTTTGGGTTCTGGCAAATTCTGCACACTTTTTGGCCCTGAGAAGTTTCTTGCTGTCACCTTTGAGGCCTGGCTTTGGCTGTGGTCTCTGCTTTCTTGGACTGTAGGAACTGGGGTCCCTGTAGCAGCACTCTCCTGCCTGGCCTGCCTTGCAGTCAGGGCACTGCTCTCTCCAAATGCAGCCTTGGCAGCTCCTAAAAAAGGACCCATCTCCAGCCAGAGGAACCTGCTTGCCCAGCTGATTCTGCCTTAGAGGAAGAGAACATACTACAGGCAAACAGATAAAAGAGATCTCTCTGTCACATGCAGTTACAATGCTTTCACTTAAACAATATGAGTGTCAAATATCATAAAAATCATTGATGTTAGAGGAGGCCATTGTCACAAATATCTTCGGAAAGCACCCTGTTGTGGACTGTAAACATTCCAGCCCAAGGAGTTAACTTATCCCAAGGTTTCCTTACCCGGTGAACAAAAATAAATGTTTCTTTTTCTGTATCAAAGGTAAATTGTTACATTAAACTTCCTATCCCTGTTTCTGCTAGGACATCTAGCCAAGTTACCAGCACACTTGACTTCTCAAGGGCTCAATTCCTTTTATTATGCTACAATTACCAAAAACCTTCATGTGATCAACGAACAAGACCTACCATTTGCTTTTGTCGTTATTGTCATGAAGAATGTGTTTTCTTAGTAGTGGTATGTCACCTTTTATCAACAGGAAGTCATGAATAGTACACCGTAGTAGTTTGGATGGAAATTCCTTGCAGCTCAGCATTAACAGATGTTGCATAGTATCACTAGGAATGGGGGTATTGTTTTAGATAAGCTTGAGAGTCTACTCTTACTCAGGTAACTAATGCTTGGAATTACGCTTGGTAAAATTTTTTGTTTCTTTGTGTTTTGAAAATATTTGGAAATTTTTGATGCCAAAATACACAGGGTCTGTTGTATAGCTGCAGTTTGCCTGTTTCACTGCTTTTTATGGTGATCAACCTTCCATAGCTCTGTGACTGTCCGGGTGAATATAAGACTTTAAGGGAACTTTGCTACTGATTGTCTGTGAGACCAGGCATACTATGATAGCCTGCTGTAAGCGGGCTGCACCATCAAGCTGCTCAGGCATATTAAGTTTGATTCATCTGGGTTGTGCCGAACTCGATGCTCATGAGCATGCCAAGGGCTCACGTGCAGTAGGTCTGATGCAGGGAGTATTTGGTCTGTTGCTTTCAGGCCTGAAAGCAATGTCAGCTGTGCTGCATCCTGAATTTAGATATGTCCTAGTTTACGCACAGCTCTGGGAGAGCCAGGTGAAGTTAGTGGCTGCTGTGATACGATTATCTGACCTCGTCACCAGCAGAAGGGCTTACTTCTGTCCTCACAGACTCAGTGAATATTGCCTTTGTGTTTCATGTTAGGATTGAGAAGATATGAATACCGTGCTTTGTTTATGTATTTTGGTTTGCTAGCAGACTGCAGTATTTCTTTTTCAGACTTTATGAGAAAGTAATTGGAAAGTGCTTCTCCTAGCTGTCTGTCCGCTGAGAGTAACAGCATTTATTTTACCATTAGCACTTGAATTCCCTTTCCTTCGACTCCTCTGCTTTTTAGGAATAGAGGGGAAAAATGGCCCACATTTTTTTTTTCTCTCTCACTTATTCCAAAGTAGTGTTGCAAGGAAACACGTAAAGGATTCCCACAATTGCAATGAGTTGCATCTGTTTAGGGAAAGAAAGAAAAAATAAGGTTTGTTACACTCAGTTAATATCCATGGTCCTCATGGACCTCTCCTTCCAAGGAGAAACTGGCACAAGGTTGCTAGAAGTTGCAGTGAAGGACCTGTGCTCTAAAGTCTTCAAGTCGTTTCTATCTTGCAGTAGTACAGTACAGTGGAGAGGCATGGTTGCCCTACAAGTGTGCCTCACAGAGTTGTGGGATGTCGCGATTTACATGTGCCCTAACAACCTTTTGATTATTAGAATATTTTGGAATTCTTGGATACATATGAGACTTGGGAAGCTGTTCAATAAGTGCTTTAGGCACCCGAAAATGTTACTATAAAAATACCTGTCAGGAAGCTGGATAATATCCTTAATTAGTGCAGTCTAAGTCCCTTACATTTATTTGTGCAAGAGCCTCCTCATTAACTACGTTCCTTTCAAAATATTTGATATATTTATTTTTTGGTGGCTAGCATGATATGAAAATACTCCATAAGGCCAGTGCTTCTTGAACAGCAGCTCAAGGGCTCGTGCTTTTTCCAGGCATTCCAATGAAAACAAGTGAGAGAAACTGCCTTTGGTGTAGCAGACAGCGTGTTTACTTAAGCTGCTTGTTCTTAAAACAATTTTTCTGAAAATAAAAATTTTATAGTGCAGAAGGCTGTCATGAAAAGTTAGATATCTGACTTTTTAAAGCCCTACTCAAAGAGAACACATATTGACTGACTTTTATTCTCTAATACTTCAACTTAGCAACATTTTATGGTAATCCAAAATTGGGTTTCTTTTATACATACTTGTAGTCAAGTCATTGGCTTGCTTGCTATATTAAGGCATAGGTATAAAATAGTAATTCTGAATCTGTGAAAAATCTATTTAAAATTAGACTTCTATCCATGGGTCTCATTGCTTTTTCTAAGACCGCAGCACTTGTTTAACTTGGTCATGATCCCATTGCAATATAGAAAAACATTCAGACTGATACACAGGATCACTTAAACACATGATTAAATGTCCTTTTTGAATATGAGGGGTTTCCTGAATTGGAGCTTTAATTGTATATTCTATAGCCTTACTGAATCAGTGCTTGATAAGTAATGCTCTATGGATTAGATAGGTGCCTCTGTGTAGGCAGCGCCTGTCACAGGAAGGAGAAATTAATGTACTGTGGTTTAGGGTCCAATTGATTAGCCCACAAAAGTACTAGTACGCTTGATTTGGGTCAATCCTTTGTGCGGAACTAATGAATTTAGACAAGCTGCCTTAAAAGTGAATTTTGAAAACGTTGTCTTGAGAGACGGGACAGCCAAGGACTTGTAACTAAAACTGGTAAAGATGATACAATTTTTTTGAAATTGCGAGTACCACGTGGGTTTTTATCAGCTCTCTTCTCATGTCCTAATTTCAGTAGCTTATTTTATATCTTCTGTGATCTGACCCCATAATCTTAATACCATTCTGTTTTATTTTTTAAATCTTTCTATAATTATTCCTTTTCCCCAAAGGCCTAATCTTTAGCATTGATTTTGAACTTATATTTTTTAGGTAGTTTTCTTATATATTTTTTCTTTTTTTTAAGAGGGTAACCTTAGTTGCAGGAAACAAAATATAGTGCTGAGTTAAGCTATGTCAAAGCAGGCTTTCACATTATATTGAGGCCATTTCATAATGGATGGAATAATCCAAAAATCTCTTAAGGCATGAGAAACTGCAGTGTTTGCAAATGTTTCTCAGGGAAGTTGAGTGAATCCTAGTACATCACATAGGAACCTAAACACAGGTGCTGTAAGTACTTTTATTTTGATACTAAACTGGTTTTTGTGAAGTAGCGCTATGTCATATGTTAGGCCCTACATGACCTTAAATCCAACCCCAAACCTCTTTATGACCCCAAGTCCATGCCTGCCGCTGGTTTATGGCAAGCGCAGGAGGGTTCTGGGGCAGAGAGGACTGTCAGAGCCCACCCTGCCCCACAGGATGGGCTCAGGGGCACGCCAGCACACAGGGTAGCTGGGTTAGGCGTGGCACACCCCTCTTCTTGGGGTACATCCCTGCAGATTTCTTCCCTGTCTTTGCAGTAATGTGAAGTTGTCATGTGGATCCCTTCTGTGAAAGCTGCCTGTATGAGGGTAACCAGGGCCTGGCTGGTCTCAGAGCTATGAAGATGCGTTACAGGTGTCTGCTGGGTGATGGCATGAGGGCTGGGCCAGAGAGCTGTGCGCTTTCCCCTGCTCACTTCTCCACGCTTCTGCTGAAGTGTCTAAGTAACCTGAGCTCCCCTTAGTATCACAGAGCTGTGTATTCTGCCACGCTAATGCCAGCTCTGAGTGCTCCCATGACAAATAACCTTGCTTTGGTTCATCTGTTGTATACTGTCGATGGTTTTGTTACAAGGGTAAAACTCATACAGCAACCTTTTCATCCAATTAGTATTTTCCGGAGCAATGTGACTCATGTTTGTGCCTTTCCTGACTTCTTTTAAACTCAGCATAGAGCTAAAAGCATAGAACTCAACTAATTTCAGCAGAATTGTTTGCAAACACAAGGCTTGAATTAGCTTCACTAAGAATGCTGTTGTTGTTATTGGAAGCAGTATGTGAAAAACAAAAGGATGACTTATGATGCTGAATATAATCCATTCATCCATTCATTCTCTTCCAGCAGCAGTGCAGAAGGCTTTCATGACTTTTTGTTATGTTTCTAAGTGGTGAAGGTCGCATTCGTGCTTTTCTTTCTTTCTATTTTTTTTTTTTAAAGCTAAGTACAGTGACTTGATTGCAGGCACAACAGACAATGTCCTCCTGATGTTGCATTTTAGGATACTTGTGGCATGTTTGCTCCGTCACACATACAGAGGAACTTTTGTTCTTTGAGCCTGGTCATCTTGGTTTGAGGCACCTGGGCAGACTTATGTGAGCTTTAAGTTTGTTTGTATGATTGTGACAAGGGTGTTACCTTACAGTACATGTTCGCAGGGAAAACTTCAGCCCTAGGTTGCATTAATTTTTAACATCTGTCCATGGAGTGCTTTGAGGATGCCGTTGGAAACGTCTGTCCTTTACATGTGTATGGTGAGTACCTTGAAGGGATTTCAATGGTGTAGGCGCTGAAAGCCTTCCCAAGGGGGATGCGTGTGTCTCTGCCTCATCTCTTGATGTGGATTGGCCACAAAAATTACTAATGCTATAACCTGTTCTGGCCTATATCTGCAGGAATAAATGTAGCCCATTCAGCCTATTTGTGGTGATTAGTAGTCTCCACTTTGGGACACTAGTATCAACATTTGTCACTGGTAACTCCCTGGAAGCGAGCACAGTAGATATTTGCCGTCAGGCAGTGTTTTCCACAGCAAGACACTGGACCTGGTGTAAGGAACCCATTAAGGTGAACAAATTCTGTACCCCTCCAGTGCTTTCGTTCTGTTTTTTGTTTTTGTTTTTTTTTTTAAACTCTCAAAAGCTCCACTCTTTTCCTGTTAGTGTTTCTACCTGTATTTATCCTCCCATCCCCCTGGCCTTTTTCATTCTGCTTTGACTATACTTTTATGTTTTCTTGCATATGGGTGGTGTTGAGGCATTTCAGTGCTATGTGAAAGCATGAAGCTTTGTCATCTCCCAGCGACAAAGCAAAAGTGTCTGCAGGCAGTTGAACAAAACAGAAACGTTAACAGTATTGAGCACTCAGCAGATTGCATTCCTGGTGACTATGCAGTTGACACTCCCCTAGGATGAACTCCATCTAGTTCACCCACATCCATTCAAATTTCTGCTCTTGCCTTATCCTATAGCACCAGTACTGTTAATGTCAGAGACACAGAAAGAGTGTTCTTATAGAACTTTTCCTTATAAGGTGGGAGGCATACGATTTGAGGATATATGTCCCATGTCCTGGAAGAAAATTTGGATCTTTGGTCTTTACAAGTCACAAATGTTTACACACGCAGTGGGACCAGTTTGACCCTTCTTTGCTACTGTTTTTCATTGGTGCAGAGCTAAGTCTAGTATCTTACTCCAGGTTAGAGTGTCCCTGAGATGTGTTTATCCTTATTCCATAATATCTCATGAGCCTTTATTGTTGTTCAGTGGAGCTTTTTGTGAAGAGCTTTTTGTGCTGTATTCCAGTTTGCTCAACTTTCAATGATACATTTTTTGCTTTATTGGGGATCCTGTTCTAAATGGGCTATTTTTGTGTGTGAAAAATGAGCAAGAAAGAGAAGATATTAGTAATCACAGAATGGTTGAGGTTGGAAGGAACCTCTGGAGATCATCTAGTCCAAACCCCCTGCTCAGGCAGAGTCACCTAGAGCACATTGCACAGGATCACGACCAGGTGAGTTTTGAATATCTCCAGAGAAGGAGACTCCACAACCTCTCTGGGCAACCTGTTCCAATGCTCTGTCACTCTCACAGTGAAGAAGTTTTTCCTCATGTTCAGACGGAGCTGCCTGTGTTTCGGTTTGTGCCCATTGCCTCTTGTCCTGTCACTGGGCACCACGGAGAAGAGTCTGGCCCCGTCCTCTTGACACCCTCCCTTCAGATACTTGTACACACTGATGAGATCCCCCCTTAATCTTCTCTTCTCCAGGCTGAACAGGCCCAGCTCTCGCAGCCTTCCTTCATAGGAGAAATGCTCCAGTCGCCTCATCATCTTTGTTAGCCCTCCGCTGGACTCTCTCCAGGAGTTCCATGTCTCTCTTGTACTGGGGAGGCCAGAACTGGACACGGTACTCCAGGGGCGGCCTCCCCAGGGCTGGAGTAGAGGCGCAGGATCACCTGCCTCGACCTGCTGGCAACACTCTGCCTGATGCAGCCCAGGATCCCATTGGCCTTCTTGGCCACAAGGGCACACTGCTGGCTCATGCTTAACTTGTTGTCCACCAGCACTCCCGGGTCCTTCTCAGCAGAGCTGCTTTCCAGCAGGTCAACCCCCACCCTGTACTGGTGCATGGGGTTCTTCCTCCCGAGGTGCAGGACCCTGCACTTGCCTTAGTTGAACTTCAGGAGGTTCCTCTCTGCCCACCTCTCCAGCCTGTCCAGGTCCCTCTGGATGGCAGCACAGCCTTCTGGGGTGTCAGCCACTCCCCCCAGTTTAGTATCATCAGCAAACTTGCTGAGGGTGCACTCTGTGCCTTCCTCCAGGTCATCAATGTACATACATTGAACAAGACTGGACCCAGGACTGACCCCTGGGGGACACCACTAGCCACAGGCGCCCAACTAGACTCTGCGCCACTGATTACAACCCTCTGAGCTCCGCCACTCAGCCAGTGATTAGAAATGTATTTCATATATGTGAAAGTACTTTTTTTTTTGCAGAGACTTTCCATTTACTTTTATTTCAGATAATTTTTATTAATATAACCTGAATATGGGATACTCCTTTCCTGTCTGTCCCCAACTGATTCTTCAATGTCTCCCTCTTCCCCTCCGCAACGCATATATCCAGGGTGTTTTGTTTTCAACTTAAACACTTGGCAACTCATCTGTAATTACAGTAGGAATTTTAATCCACCATAAAGCCAGATAATAGATGTATAATTAACTAATGACAGTCTATGGGACTAGACCTAGCAAAGTGAAAGCCATAATTGCGGCAACTAGAACTTCACAGCTTCTCTGCAGTGTATGGAAAATGCAGTTTTACCTGGGTGGGGAAGTTAGAGAGGATTTGAGAGCCTGGCACAGAGCAAAGTATCTTGAAGTGCTAGGAAGGATTAGGAGAAGGAGTAGTGGGTCAGAACTGGAGGGAAGACTAGCGTCTTCCTCTTCCCATCGTTTCCATCATCTGATCTGATCACAGGGTATGAACCTCCTCTCTAGGTCTGATTTCTCTTCAGAGTGCTGCTGTTGGAAGGAGCTGTTCTTATTCATAAGCTTTAACTCCTTCCCCTCCATGCTTCCCGTGGCAGTAGCAGGAGTAGCAATTCTGGTGGGCTGAAGCAGAGACCAATTGGTTGGGCTGCTCTGGGAAAAGGAGTAGGCCAAGTAGGCCATGCATCTGCTATCTCTTTGACAGACAGGTTTTCATTTGCAAACGGAAAGGCTTTGCCTGTGCCAATTTGACCTAGAGAACTGTTTATGAACAAGCTGGCTCCTTACGGAGCATGAAGGGGATGCTGTTGGTGGTGGCCACGGTGTGTCCTTCGGGTGTTCTGCAGGCAGGTGGCATGGTTGTTTCAGTGGCTCTAACCCTGTTAAACTTCACTGGGGTAAATAAGTCTGTGGTGAGGTGAGCCAGCCTGGGTCTTTTTGGGGGCTGGATTCTTTAATCTACCACATTTGCTTTGTGTTATCTGCTGGAGATTTCCACAGGGTGCTTGTTTTAGGGAGAACCTCTGCCTCACTCTTGCATCCTGGAGCAAGAGAAGGAAGGGTGAGGGTGGGAAAGGGAGCAAAGCTGAACTTAATCTACAAACACTCTTCGGGGATTGGGCTGCCAGAGGTATCATAATAAGTTCTCATAGCCATTGCACCATAGCATCTGGTCGCTACTTGGGCATAGTGGCCTATCAGGAGCCTGCTCTTTGCGCTGGTGAACTCTCTTGCTGTCACGTTGAATGCCACATTTAGGCCATCTTAAATTAGCCTCACACCCAAACCTCAGTCATACACCTGAATCTTTCTACTGCTCCTTAAAAGAAGTGTGCAGAGTTGTGACTCTTTCAGTTCTTCAAATAAGGGAATTGGGAATTTGGGAATTGTTAACAGCTATATCTATTTTACAGTCCCAAATCCTGAAATATTCCCACTTGTTCTGTTTTATATCCCTCCATACCTTCCCTCCATCCCATCCATCCTTACCTCTTACCATATAAATGAAGAAGTGGCAAATCGGTGTAGCATGGTGGTGAGTAGCTGTATGGATATAGCTGCTGTAGAAAAGCATACCTGAGTAAATGTGCTATAATTCTCCTAAATATTAAGAGAACGTCTAGCACGTAGTTCAAAATAACAGGTAGTTCTTGATCTGCCATAGCATTTCCACTGACTCACTGATTTTTTTCCCCCCCCGTTGCAGTAATTACAGAACAGTATTGCAGTTTCTGACTCAGAGAGAGGCTTCATTCCAAGGGCTTTCGGCAATGCTGTAATTCCAGCTCTACAGTTGCATGGAACGAATCATGGGGACATTATGGTAGCAGGCGGGAACTGAGCCAAGAATAATGTGGGTGTGGTGTGTGTTTTGAACTAGTGATAGCAAACTAGTAAAGGGAGAACTTGCTTTGGGTAAGCAGCCAGAGATTTGGTTGCCAGAATCTTGCTATGGCTCTTGGGTCTCTAAAACTGGGTGCTTACAGGAGAGACGTCTCAAAGGAGACATCTGAAGGCTTCTCTGTCAGGCTAAGCTAGGAGACTACCAAGTGTCGAAATGGAAAACAGGCAAGCCCAGGTTTGGTATCATTTCACAGCTTTTGAAGAAAGGTAGTCTTCAGACCTGTGGGGAATGAGACTCCCAGGCAGCCCTGGGGAAGGGGATCTGTTGTGTGTCAGGTTGTGGGGTAGGTGCTGTGGGGCACGACTTTGTGTGTGTTGTCCCCTCCAGCTCCATCATCCCTTGTTCCTCTGGCTCCCAGGGCTGTTGCTGCAGGCACAGGCAACGTATTGCGTGGGTGCTGTCGGGCTGCAGCTCGCAGGGCAGCTCCCCGAGCAGCAGGAAGGCAGCAGTCACGTGCTGCCAAATATGACCTGACAGCACTGCTACGAAGGCACTTAGGACTGCGGGGAGGGAGGTAGAGGTGGACCAAAGGGCTCAGCTCTCCTGTTTGTCTCATAAGACGTCAGATCTGACGGGCACATGAATGGGTTTTTATCCTTTCCTTTCGTGGTCAGGCAGCCTCCATTCATGATGCAGCTTTTTAGACTAAGTCGAGCTGCGCTCCTACTTTGCGCTGGTTGAAAGAGCTGTGCGCAGCAGGCCACCTCTGCTTTTAAGAAATGTGCGAGAAGGTCTTCTTGCCCTCAGCTAAGTGTATTCAGAAACAAGTCTCTGGAAGTCAGGCCAAGTGTCTTGCAGATAGGAATAGCTTCTCCTGTGTTTTCCGTGTTGTACCCACCTCACTGTCTATTCTGAAGTGAATAGAATCTGTAAATTTCCTTTTTGTTGTTTCAGCTTAAGCATGAGAATGTTCTCTTTTAATTTCTATTTCAGTGTTACTGGGTGAGAATGAGGATCTTGAAACTTTTTATGGTTATGGTGCAGTGTTTTTGAATGCTTCAGTCAGAAAACAACAACAACAAAAAAGAGAATTAGAAGAGAGGAATATATGTGAAATATGCTTACTCTTCTGGATTTAAGTTCCTACCCCACACAGAAGTAGGATGGGCAATCTCCTGTGTTTAGGTACCTTTGCTTCCATTCTCTCAAGATGAACTGCTAACTCACTGTCTCAATCACAACTAATAGAGAAGATGTAGCTAGTGGTACCTACTACTTATGTATAACAGGTTAAATGTTTGGAGTACTTGCTTAGGGACTGGGAGGCCCACAGTCTGTGCTTGCCATGGCCTTGCACTGCCCAGGAGAGCTCCTTAGCTGCAGGCTGAATGTGAAGTGAGGGTGAAGACACCCATTGAAACTGTGCAGGTGCAGCAAAGACCAAAGGATTTATAGAGGTGGGAGAGGTATGACTCTAAGTCAGTGCAGAGGGGAGAGTGATGCTCATTTGGGAAGAGGATGACTTCAATCTTATCCTAGGTCACGCACATAGATATAGCTATGCAATTTTTTTTCACTAATAGTTCGTTAGCTCAAGTAATATCCCTGCTCCGAGGACTTTGATGTTGCATATAACACTGTTGCATACAACACTGGTAGCGTGTCATCTGTGTGAATTCTGTTTTCTGTATTATTATTATTATTCTTAATTTGAGAAATGGTCTGACTGATGTGCTTTGTGCCAGTGAGTTAAATATTCTCTGAGAATTGACCTAGGTTGGCATCTTGGTGCCAGTCTCACGCTTCAAACCATTTAAAATTTACCAAGAAAGCCCAAAGTAGTACATTTGGGTGTGCAGGTGCTGAGCTGGAAGCTCTCAGATCAATGAAATCACTATACGGCTCAGGAGAAGTTTCAGCTGTTGATTTCTTTTTTCAGGTTGAGTGGACCATTAATGAGCAGATGGGCTCTGCTGGGAAGGCTTACCCTCACACCATGACAGCTGACGAGTCAAAAGCTGGCGAGTTAGCTCTGGAGCCCCTGCTCACTTGCAAGCTGTGTCTCTGTGAATATTCTCTGGATAAGATGACCACTCTTCAAGAATGCAGCTGCATCTTTTGCACATCGGTAAGATCCAACAGTGCCTTTAGGTTATAGGAACAGAGTGAAAGGAGAGAGACCTGTGAGATGGTGTTGCTCATCCCCTGCTAGAATTGTGTGTTATCCATGCTGATAGAGGATGCTTTTCTAAAGAACATTTAGTGCTAATCTGTCTTGTCTTATTTAAAAGAATTCTGTCACTCTGCTTTCAGCAATTTGTAAGTCTAACAGAAGTTCCCGTAACAAATAATAATAAATCCCAGTGGTAAATGTCTGAGGGAAAAAGATGCATTTTAAGACTGCCAGAGAACATACATAGCCCATAAGCAATCACAATATTTATTTTTTCTAAAGCGAAATTGTGTAACGTCATAGGATGACTGTGGGATTTTGTTTCCCTATTAGCATTTTCTGAGTGGTCAGAGACCTTTTTTTTTTTTTTTCTTTTAACTCTTCTATATAATTCTAAACAAAAATGAACCTTGACCTATTTAAACACAGTCTATGCTGCAGAGACATTGTCAAGGTCATGCATTGCCTGTAGATAACAGTGATGACTTTTCTCCTTGCAAATTCAGATCAAATAAAGCTGGTAGGAATGAGGAAGTGAGTGAGTGAACTGATAAAAGACATTAATACTCTATTGGCTTCTTTGTCAACATGGACCCAGTTTACTTGGCCATAGTGACTTGGCATCCCTGAGTAATGGATATTGGAAGCAGGTTAGAAGCCTTGGAGGGAGGTAGGATTTTTTTTATCCCATAATAAATGTATTTGGCTTTATTTAAAAAAAAAAAAGTGGATAAGCTTCAAACAAGTATTTTTAAGTTCTGTGCTTGATTGTTTGAATTTTTGGAAGAAATCTGGTGTTTGTTAAGCTGGCTTGTGTCAAACTTCACTTACTCTGAATTTAGTGCAGTTTAAATGTGATAGGAATCTAGCAATGTTTTTCAAAAAACTAGGATAAGATTGATTAGTATGGATTTTTTATTTGAACTTCATGAAGTGTCTTTTCCATGCCAGCTTCCACAAAACATTTTCACCTCGTTAGTTTGTAACGTGCTTAATTTTTAAGAGAACATGCCTAAAAGGTGTGTATAAGATTAACAGCTTTAATTTGATAATGTTAATACATTTAAAGTAGTCTCACTGTTATCCAAGAGTTCGGTGACTCTCGTTTAGTGTCATTAATAGCGCGTTACTTTAATCTCAGTGTTAGCTGGGCAGAGGAATCCTTTTCCCTCTGGGGAAGGGAGGAGGACTGCTGAAGACTGTGCCACGCAGAGCTGGCCTCTCTGCTCTTCCTGGGCAGCAGCTAAAGGGAGACAGCAGTGATGGCTAGGCAGGATTGCTGTCCCTACCTGTCCCGTGTTGGTGCTGTAGCTGCTACCCCATATGTACACACTGGCCCTGTGCAGTGTCGGGAAGACCATCAGCTGCACGCTTGGCTTTCTAGTGCTGTGACGTTGGTGATGTGGAAAGTACAGCCACAGTTGTTTTCTCTCTGATCTTTGCTGGCTTTGTCCATGCCTAGAGCCAGCCATAGGCAATTGCTGAATGCAGCTGGGAGATGTGTTTAGACATGCTCCACTTATGTTAGTGAGCTTACTATATCCTGGCTGTGCTTATGCTCAGCGTCCACCCTTTATGTGGCTATTGTTGCCTGCTCACTTCTCTTTCACAAACGCTTCCAGCTTGTTCTGCAAGTGCCTTGCCTGGGCATGATCTCAGGGACGGGTAGGAAAGAAACACTTCCTTCTTCGTCAGGCTTTTGGCGTCAAGAAGCCTCTGTCTCCTTGTTTCTGAGACTGCTGGTGCCTGAGGTTGGCCGGAGGGCTGAGTCACTGCCTGCACCGTGCACTCTGTCCTTTTCCTGCTTCCTTTCCTGTAGCTTGCCACGTATGCTGAGATGGATGTGAATACCGGTGGGCTGGCAGCTGCACAGCTTCTAGCCCGTCTCGGCTCCCTGCAGTTCCTCAGCGCCCACGAAAAAGCGCTGTACTGTGTGACACCAAGGCTCAGTGAGCTTCTCTGCAGGTTGTGGGCCTCGAAAAGCACCAAGACGTTTTGTGGCAGTCTTTTGAAGAGAAAGAGGAATACGAGGCACTCTTAAAAACAAGATAGAGAAGAGAGGAAGGTCAGCTGGCACCTGTAGCACATGTCTGGTTGACGATCTGCATCTGAACATCCTCCCAGTGCATGTGTCTGTGCTAATGTGAGAGAGATAGGAAGTTCTCACATCCTGTAATGAGGGAAGCTCTGGAAACTTTTAATCTGCATGTATGCCTTTCCATCTTGAACGCAGAGCAACTTCTGGGAGGCACTGTGAGTTGCACTAGCCTGTCACTGGTAGCTTTGGGCAGTGTCCAAAGAGCTGCATGTTGCAGCACAGTGGTGGAAGCATCTAGCTGCAGAGTCCCTCTGCGCCAGAGCTTGCACGGGGGACGGCTCGGGGCACAGCCCGCAGTAGCTGTGCTGGTATGCAGTGCTGTGACTTCCCGGATCCTACTCGTTCCAGGGCTTTTAGTTACCTTCACACTGCCCTTAAGATGGTTACTGGGGCGATAGCTCAATCCTGAGCTACAGGATGAAGTGCATGTTAGTTTTTGAGCTAGCACTGCTTTCAGCTTGAGTAGCTGATCTTTATTTTTTTATCATTAAGGCTAATTATATAGCGCCAAGAGCAGTATTAAATTTGAAATAGTAAGGGGCCTGACGTGGACATTGTGTGTTCTGCTCTGCTAAGGTGAAACCATTAATTTTGTTTAAGTTTTGTTCTGCCACAGACATGTGAGGTCTGTTTTTGTATGCTAACCATTAACAGTGGATTCTGCACCTATGATTGGTTTTCACTACAGCGTTTCTGACTGTGGGGATAATTGGAAATTGGTACTATTTGGGTATACTGTGGGGAATATCTCCTCTTCACTTGTAGCTTATAAAATCAAGGAATTTAAATGAGTTAGAATTGTGTACAGATATTTTTTCAGCTTAGAAACTCTTGTAATAAACATTATACCTCATAAAAGCTGTATTCTAGCCAAAGTAAGTAAACTGCATTTAAGTTTGTATATATTTGCCTTTTGGTGGAATGTTGATATTAATGCAAGATTTTTTTCAGCTAGCTATAAACATCTTTACTCTCTTTGTTGAGAGAAGAAAAATCAGGTGGCTTTGCAGAACACGCTTGCCATCTCATTTGGTAGCCCGATTAAGTCTGAAGAGATATCAGCCTGGCATTTCTGCAGCATTTGTTGCTGTTGGCATAAGGCTCCACAGAATGTGAGATAAAGCACATATTTGCACATCCGAAGAATCTGGAAATGACTCTAATGCTTTCACTGAGTTTGGATTATGTTAGGTTCAAAGGGAAGTACAACTGAATCTAGTGTTTCTGAAGAGGACGGTACAGGGATGCTGTGAGGTATACTTTGTCTGCAGAAATTTTGGATAACTGCACTTCATATTATTCAGGCATTTCCTGTACCCGTAAAACCTTTCTGGAGTGCCACGAGGTGGTGCACATTGCTGTAACTGAACACCTACCTATGCTTCAGTTACGGGGCTCAAGATTGCTGTGATGGGCATGTTTGGAAGACTGACAGATCATGCCAGTTTCAAACTTTAAAACCAAGCTACTGAATTCATTCATTAGCAGCACACTTTGTGCTAGTGATTAGTTCTTGCACAATATTAATCATTGCCACTACATATGCAAAACTGGTAGTCTTTAACCCTTACATTGTAGATTAGCAGTGAGCATAGAGCACTGATGGTTGCAGCCCGTGGTGGTTTTTGGTTGCGGAAGCTGAGGCCAAGGCCATTGGTCCTGCAGGCTCCTCTATGAGAGAAGGGGGAGCAAAGCCAGCTTGCCATCTTTTTTCTCCAATTGCTGCTTATGGCTCATGTTTTTATGCTACTTGCCTCATTCCCGGAAAGGGGGTCTCATCTGTTCCTGATACAGCTTATCTTGTTTTTTCTGCTTGTCTCGCCAGTCATGCTTCTTGCGTATTTGGCAGGATGTCCTTCCTATTTGCAATCCCCTGTGCTTATCTTGTCTTGAAACTTTTTGTTCCTTGGGTGCCTCCGATGTTCAGCAACACAAGTCTTTACCCTTTGGTTGTCACGTTGCTCACATACATGTGTAAAATGATCATACACTGTGTTTAGCTATGTCCTGACAGTGTTACAAGATACGGTATTTTAGAACACTTGTGTCTATATCCAACGCAAATTAATAGGAATTATATTCTGATTAATACACTTATAATTTCTAGGTGTCAGAGGCCTCTGCTTTGGCTATGGCAGGCTAATTGAACCATATATAGTAAGCAGACCTACTCTTAGATAGTTTTTAGATGTCTTGGAAAAATGTGATTGGGAGGTTGTTTGCCTCCCAAACAAGCAAACTCTTAATTACCAAATATCCAAATACATTGAGCCCAGAGGAGTAATTTAATACAAATGAGCAGTTCTGCGTCTAAAACTATTTGTCCTCAAGTATAGGGACAAGTTGGCAGTTTGTTCTTCCCAGTGCTATAAAGGTCCCATCTGTAGCCCTGTGGGGATACTCAGTATTGGACCTGAAAGTGGCCTTTCCTCTGTCTGATGTAGAGAAGCTGCTTGTGGATAAGCATCAGTAAAACTCTGCAACACCTCATGTATTTATATGTGGGCCAAGTGCTTGTGCAGGGAAAGAGTATTATGGAATTGTCACATTAAACTGCGTAAAACTCAGAGGTACAGAAAGTTATTCTGTCATGGTAAAAAGACTGAAGAAAACAGATGCTTGCCCAGTCTAGCTTCTCATGGTGGAACTATGTCAGATTTCCCATATATTTGTGTCCTTTGTTCCTATACTCCCTCTCTAGTCTCCCAGACATCGCTTGCTGCCCCTTCCTTGGGCAAAAGCCAGGAACGAGGAGTGAGGCGCTGCTGCTGGGAGTGGACCCACCGGCTCCTCCCTGCCTTGCGTTGGTGGGGGCACTGCTTGGAGTCTCTCTTCTTTGCCTGGGCTTTAGTGCTCTTGAACTGGTAGGAAAGCATGCATCTTGGAGACTCCTGCCTTTCCAAAACCTGGCTGAAACTGGAAAGCAGCTGGGAGACCTGATGAGCGGTATGATCACATAAACCTCCCTTCCTCATGCTAGAAAAGTCCTGGTAGCTGGAACACTATAAAATACCTTATGGAAGCAGTAGTGAGGAGTACAGGATTCGCTGTAAACAACGTCTGGGGCCATTGAGGGCCTTACAGAAAACACAGGGAGAGTCTGTAGCCTGTAAGCACAAAGCAAGGTGCAGTTTTTCCAGGTCCGGTAGGATTGTCCTGGTGGAAGAGCTGACAGGATGAAACGGGTGCAGTGCTGTTACGGAGAACGTGGTTTTGTGGGTCAATAAATGTGACAGCATGCCAGCGTCAGCCTCTCCCTCACATGCCAGTTCTGTTCTGTTTTGTCTTTGCTCTTTTTTCCCCCTCTCTTCCTAGGTATTTCAGGTTCCTGACGTGAGCCAGATGAACAATAAATGGTATTGCTGCTATTAGTGTCAAGCAACAGCTTATATGCATATTGTGTGTTATTTACTGGAACGTGGTTTGAGCTGCCTAAGACAACGTATAACAAACAATGAAAAAAAAAAGATGATTTTATGTATTTGCTTCTGCGTTGTTGGTGCATGTTCGTGCAGCATTAGCATGATTCATTTTTTTTTTCTTTCTCCAAGCTCATTCTTTGTCAGGTCTTGTATTTCTGAGAAGTGTATGTGGTAACTGAGTTACAAAATGTGCAAAACAAATTTAATGATGATCCACCTGTTTGTCGTTACTGGTGCGCACAATCTAGTCTAAATGAGATTAAACTTCATGCAACCTTAAAAGGAAAAGCCAATGTTTAAATCTGAATAGAAGCACAGGTAGCTTCTGTGCTGTTCTAAATATTCTGAAAGTAGAGTTTTATGACCAAATTTTATTTTTTAATGACTTTTTTTTTGTTTGCTGGCAGTTCTAAAAAATTCAGAGAGAGGGAATCAATCAAGAGAAGATGAAATGATTTTTTTTTTTCCTTCAACTCATTGCAGCCAGGAAGTTTTAAAAAGTGGTTTTTGAACTAAAATGTCTGGTTCAGAGCTTTTCTAGATTTTTTTGTTTTAAAAAAATCAATGCATCAAACAATTTCAAACTGAAAAGTTTTTTTCTTTAAATGGGAGCTGGATTTAAACATTTTATGAGAGACTCCTTGAGGCAGAGGCCTAGAAGAATTCTGCTTTGTCTTCCTTCAGACCTTGGTTTCTTCCCTCGTTCTGAATGCCACTGAAGTGTGCAATAATTAGTGATCTTTCCATTTCTGACAAAGGTGTTTTAGTTATTCTCTTCACTAGGATGCAAGACTCTGCTCAAAGCAGCTGAAATACCTCTGGTTTATAAAACGCTGTATGCATTGCTGCTAGTTTCAAAGGTCTGGGAGAACAAGATTTTCTGCTGTAGCTATGTGTGTGACAGCAGGGCCAGGGCTGGACATCAGTGAAGAAGACTCTTGCTGCTCTTGACAGCCTGCTGCCCCCAGCAGCCACCTGCTTGGCTAGGCCAGGGCCCTGGGACAGCTACTTTTGCAGGAGGGGAAGGGAAAACCCTCCTAGCCATAGTAATTTCCATGTTGCACTTCTCCAGCAGGACCTTCCAAAGCTCCTTTTCTTTCTTTATTCCTTTTAGAGCAGCTGTGTCCTGCCCTCCCTCCTTCTTTGGATGGCAAAACATTGTTCATATTTTGTCCATAGTTCACAGATGTTCACATATTGTCCATAGCGCTGTGAAGCCTCAGACTGCTTTTGCAGAAAAGCACTGGCTGAACCGGAGACAGTGATGTGAAAGATCAGCATCATCGGCAAAAAGTATGGAAAGAAAAGCCTCAGAGCAGAGGAGATCAAAGACAAGGGGGAGGTGGATCACACAGAGTGTGGGATGTCTGCTAAATGGAACAAATGTGTATGCATACTCCAATAAAACTTATGAGTAAGGGAAAATTTGGATTTGCTCTCATCTGTGGAACACTTGCTTTTGGCAGCTCTTTTTATTTTTTTTTATTTGTGCTCTTTTTCAAGAAATAATTCGGTCTCCTCTTCCTCTCCCGCCTCTTTTCCCCATCTGAGCAGACACCTGCATGTGTTTGCGGCTGAACACTGCCTTCTCCTATTCCGAAATCGCCGTTGTGCTGCAATGCCCCACTTACTTTATATAAAGCTCACCTCAGATTGTTTTCCATTTCCACCCACAGGTACCAAGCTGTCAAGTTCTGACATTCTGGATTTTTTTTTCCCAGCTTGACTTTTGAAATATCTCAGAATAGCTTTATTTTAAAGTCATAAGAAAGAAAATGCCCACCTCTGCTAATATTGGCACCGAACCCATAGCAGTTTTATAGTATTTTACACGGTTTAAGAACTTCTTGCGTGCATTTCTGGACAGAGTCACACCACGGGCAGAGTCGGCAGGGGTACCAAAAGGGCACCGCTGTACCCGCTGCCTTTTGTTGCCTGCTCCTCCTCAGGAAGAAGGGCTGCATGCCTTTGAAGTGAGCAGAGGTGGCAGCATGGGGGTGGTGGCTGAAGGAGGGAACCATGGGGAAGACAGGTGAGGAAGAGGCTACCAAGATGTCTCATGACAGCACTGCCTCTGTGAAGCAGACGTCATCTGCGTTTTACTCATGAAGAAGCAGATGTGAAATAGCTGTCAATGCCTCAGAGTACAGCAGTTGCGGAGCCAGCCCAGTGACAGGCCTCATGGCCGTATATTCATAGCTGGTTTGCTTTTGGAGTAGTGAGTTTCCATGGTCTTAATGGCTGTGGTACTACTTCATGGCATAGATTACAAGGCCATGTGTAAATTAGTTTTAGGGCGTGTATCTGAGCAGAGTCTAGCGGCACGAGAGCTAGATCTGATGAGACAAAGCTGATCACAGTGTATTTTTCTGACATACTTGAAAGCTTCCCTTAAAAAAAATTTTTTTTTAAAGGTTTGTAGAGGAACAGGAGGGAACTATGTTCTGGTCCATTGTCATGTTGCCTTGCTGATGCTGTCACTTGGTCAGGACAAAATAAAATGCTTGTCACTCATGTGTCTCCTCCCCTTCTACTTAGCTAAAAAATGCCAATATCGCATTTGGGGCTAAAAGGGCATTTTTTCACTTTCTTCTAAGCATCTCTCTCAGTAAGACTCTTATGCGGCCTGATATACTATGCTTTTGAAGGTGACTTCATTTATCACTACGTCTTGTCCTTAACAGTTGAAAATGTAGATTAAGCGATACAAATATGTGCTTTATTGGATTTTTAGTTTTTGCTTTAAACCATGCCTATCCTAAGTTTATCGCTAACAAATTCATAAATGGTTATTTCTGTGGTGCATTTTTTTTAACTTCTTCAATTGGCAAAGCGCACAATTTTTTCTCAAGTGATATGCATATGCCTCCAAGACAACTTAAGCCAACTGAAAATAGGCTTGATTTCTCTCTTTTTAAGACCTGTTGAGAAATACTTGGGAGATTTTAGGAGTTCATATGCCACACATTGAAAGTGACTGGTCTTTATAGATTGCACATACAAGAGCACAGATGTCACGACTGTGTGAATATTTAAAGTTCTGACAATAACAGTCCCATGAAGTCACTAATACCACATAATAAAGTGTGTATTGTCATGTGTGTGCGCTGAAGAATAGGTGACATTTGTAAATGGTAAGAAAGAAACGAGAGCTATTTCTTGTTAAATGAAAAATACATGAATGCTGCACAAACAGAGGACCCAAATGAAAACTAAAGGTCTACATGTTGATCTTTTCTGAATCCTAAGATGAGATATACACATGGCCTCTGAAGTGCCAATAGAAAAATTGTCTTTTCTCTCTATATAGTCTTCCCCTACCCCTCAAATTTTGAGATTGCGAAAAGGCCAAGGCTAAAATACTCAAAACTCAAAACCTATAAAATGTTGAAGGCCTAAATATTGAAGAGAAATATGTTTTAAACATTTAACGTTTTAAATCAGTCTTGCAGATATTAAAATGGAAATGTGAGATTTTCGTAAATCTTCTGAAATTGAAAATTTCTTCAAGTTATACATTAATTGGAAAATCTTTTTTCTTTTGGCAGGGTACCATCATTCATTTCTTGCTTTTTCTAGTTTAATGTGGATCATGCTCTAAGATTGCTTAGGGAATATTGTAAATTCTTTTTTCACCTTTTTCACAGTAATCATGATGTTTAATTAAAGGAAAAAAGTGTTACGATTTCTGTATCAACTGCTGCACGGAGGTCAGCTGCAATATTTGTAGCATTTGACAGGAAAGCAGGCCAGACCTTTCAATTTCTTTCGTCTTAGCCATCCCTGCATCTCTCTTAAGCTACCTGTTCAATTTTGTCATGTCACATATGTGGTTTCCTTTTACGCTTTTATATTCAAACCAGTGAGGTTGCATTTAGAAAGCTGAACAGCTGCCTACAGATGGGAGAAGAGCAAGGTAATGGAACATGTCAACATAACTGGAAAAAGCAGTATATAGGCATGATTGAGATTTGTCTTTTGTCTCTAGTACAGAGGCGGTTATCTGAAAATGGTTTTGAATAAAAACATAAGACTTTGCAGTTTTGCAGTGAGAGGGATATAGCGCGTTTGTCACATCATTACCGAGCAACATAATGCTTAAGTTATACTTTGAACTAATTCCTAAGTTAAAATGCAGAAGTGTTATGGTCACTTTGCAGATTAAATACGTTGCCAAACAGACTTCTGTTTTCTGGTCAGTACTTTAGAAATCCCTTCCATACAATATGCTTTGGGAGAAAAAAAAAAAAAAGTAAAGCTACAACAGCCTGTGGGAGAAGTGTTGAAATGAAGAATCTATAAGTAGCCTAAACAGAATTTTATATTCCTAGAGTTTACAGGTGACCAGAGCAAACACTCTTGAAGCTTACGGAAAGTGTTTTATTACTGAAAAAGGAATTCTTATTATTACTTTGTATATTGCTGGACTGGGCTTTTCAGTGTTTTTTTTTTTTTTTCCAAGGTTATTTTCTCTTGTTATGATGTATACTTTCTACAGTTTTTTAGTTCCAGGAGGGGAATGTGTACTTGGGGCATATAGAAATACTTGGCTAAAATTTAATCTCTTGTACAAGTCCTGTAAGGTAAAAATACTTGCAGATATGTTGCATGTGCTGTAATAATTTCATCCAAGTACTTTACAGGCCTTAATTTCCTAACTGTTCCAGAGTAGCATTTTGTGAAGTAGGTAAATGGATATTAATCTTATTTCTTTAAACTGGGGAAGGTGATGGACTGAAAGACAAAAACACAGCGAGGGGGGAAAAAAGAAATTCTTGCCAAAATTATTCTTAGAGAGCAAACTATTTGAAAGAGGTCTCATTATGCATTCTGAATCTCAGATGAGGTGGTCAAATTATTCATAGTACTGTTTCCACTGAAGCGGACAGTAGTCCTACAGGAGCAAAACTTGCTTGATGAAGTTAAATTAGCCTCAAGACCTTCTGTTTGATACGTTGGCTTTTTCTGGTGAAATTATATTGTCCATTTAAATCGATCCTTCTTCCATAATTGCATCAGGATTTTATTTTGTGTCATACATAGAATACAAACAAATATGTACATGGTATAGTTGCTTGGTGGGTAAAATCTGAATCAAGAAGAACGCAAATTGATTAAAGTGCATTTGCAGGTTTGGGAGTTAAAATTCCTTTGGTTTATCTGTGGTCAGCAGGATCCAAACCTGTTTAGTGAGGCCTCAGTGTATTTTTAGCCTTATGCCTCAACCACTCTGCCACAACTAATGAAGCTTTCCTGGAAACCTTGCTTTTCTAGTAGAAAGGTAGCTACAGGTGACTTGCTCTGGCCGTGGACAGCGCAGCAGCAGTACAGCTCTCTGTCAGCCACAGGTCCTGTGCTGCAGCTGCCCCAGCCACCGACTGCTCCCTGTGCTTGTGAATCCATAATCCACTGCCAGAAGGTGCTTGCGGGTAGGGGTGTGGATCGCACGGATGCTGAGAACTGGTGACTTCTTGGGTGCTCAGAATAAGATCCGTTAAAGGAACTCTAATGTTGCAGAGGGTTGACTTCCTTGATCTTACCTTCATTTTGTAGACCAAGTAAATAGCAAATGTAGTATGCGCGTAGCTCTTCTAACTAGGATATTGTTAAATTTTGCATACAAAAAGCACTAAAAATCTTACCGTTTTATATCTATATAATGTATTCTTCTCCATAGTGTAGGAGAACATACTGCTGAGAAAATGTATCATGTATTCATCATCACTGAATCCTCATTACTTCACATTTACAGCTTGTATATCTCTTCAGCTACTTTTCTTTGCCACTTTTCAAGTAAGATGCTAAATTAGCAGCTGAGCTGTAAATAATAATGATAAAACCTCTCTAAAAACAGTCTTGTTGTTTAAAGTGAAGATGTATTTTAAAATTTTAGTAGTTTTCAACCATCTCTTCTTTGCTACTAACTTGGGGGGGGGCAAGAAGTTCAATTCTTACTTCATGTACAAACTTAGATGAGGACCTAGGTAAAAAGCTTAATCCTTCAGTGATAAATGCTAAATGCTTCCTTCAGGGTTCCCAGCACCTTTAAATCCTTTCACCGCCTTCTTGAATTGCACCCAAAATCCTCTTTTCCAAGGCCAGAAAATCAAGGCAAAATATTTAATATCTATAGAAACTATTTAATGTGGATATTTTCTGTGAAACATTTGAAGATCCATGGAGCTGCAGAGGCCTGTTATGAAATCTCTCCAACTCATCCCCTAAAAGCGCAGCACCCTCTAAAACTATAGCAGAAGCCTCTTTTTGCTAGCTTCCCCTACAGCTAAGCGATGGGCTTGAAGACGAAGAGAATCCAGATTCATTAGCAACGCTCAGAAACCTCTGCTCTTCTGGCTTGGTAACCCTAATGGTTTAGATAGTGTATATAGAAATTAAATTCAAAATCTATACTGTGGATAGAAGCTACTTGAAAGCTTCATGCCCGTCCTTCCGTGGAAGGATAATTGTCAGTGCTCTGAGCTTCTGTCCTAGGAGTCTAAATTAAGAACAAGCCTTTGGGCTGCTGCTGGGCCTGCAGTAACTTCTCAGGCTTTGTCCTCGCTCGGTGACGGGTTGACCTGAGCTGCCCCCAGAATACGAGTCCGCTGCATCATCCTGTCAGAACAAATTACTAAATATCAGCCAGCGCCCCAGAAGAGATGGAAGCCAGGATCTTACTAAGAGTAAAAGATTGTTCTCCTATGCTTGCTGACAAATTAAGGCAAGCCAAATGCTTTAGAGGGGAACATTCCTCTTCCCTAAATGCCGCTGTGAGACTTGACCCAGAAAATAACCAGGTCTCCCCTGAGTGGCAGGAGCGAGATGCAAGGAGCGTGTGCTGTAGCATCACCCACGTACCTAAGAAACGTATCCAGCATGCCACAATGCACGTGGGCTTTGGGGACAGGAACTGGAGGGCAGCATTTTCAGTTGGTGTCAGTCCTGGTGGCTGCTGGCACAAACCAGGGAGCAAATTTGAGCAGGGGCTCAGCACTTGATGCAGACATTGCAGGGCCCTGGTAGCTTCGGTGTCTCTAGGATATCTTCTGGTCACTGCCAGGGTGTTGTCCCTGTTTGTGCATACTGCTCTGCACAGGAACTGTGTACCGTAGTGGGGTGATCTGATCCAGTGATCGAACCGGCTTTTTATAGTGCCCTGCCTGGATGCCTTAGGGGGGGAGGTTGGCAAGGGAATGGACAGGGTATTGAATTCTTTTGGATAATAAAGGAATAGCTCCTGGTTAAACCCGGGCTGACTTTCCCTGGGTAGCTAATAGCACCTTCAGTTAATGACAGGCTTGTTTTTGGCTCTTTGCTTGTGGATACCTTCCCCTACCTCCCACATACTACTTGCAGCATCTCTTTACAGCCTGCTCTGCTGCTTTCTTACAGGGGCATGTGTTGGATCAGAATCCATAAGTGCTTAATGATCTAAATGTTTAAAGCTTACCATTAAGGTTATACAAAATTCTAAATAATTATGCTACAGATATTTACAAATCAAAAGTAAATTCATTTAAAATGCCAATGTTAAACAGGTTCTACTTGCTTTGAAGTAATTTCTCTACATAGTTCATCAGAATCAACCAAAAAGGTGTGAACTTTGACATTTCAATGGAAAGGCAGACAGAATAATAAGGAAATCTCATTTCCTTTTGGAAAACTCCTAAGTAGGCTGACATTTAAGAGGCCAACAGCTTTCCAATAAAAATACAAATGAGGACTAATGTAGGCTTGAATGTTACATATCTATGAATATTGGAAAAACTGTGAAGTGTCCCGGGGCTTTACCAGGGCTGACGCTCCAGGCAGGCAGACAGGCAGAGGTCTCAAAGACCTTACACTTTTACATATTTCTAGAAAATTGACAGATGACTAGCAAGGGAAACCTAAATTAGCCGCCCTAACGAGGGATGGTCAGGTAGTGCTCAACCCACTAGCTGTCCTCAGAGATGGAAGGTGGATGATGGAAAGGGTGCGAGGGTGGTAGGGGGAGAGGCTTGCAGTGCTGAGGAGGAGAGGTATACCACATGGATGTGCTATACAAGTCTGCAGGGAACAAAGCTTCATTAGTTTTGCTGCTCATAAAATATGTTGTTTTTCATTTAAGATAAACTATGCAAGCTGATACCAAAATCTGCCGGAAATCCGTGTCTTGTTATTTTGTTAGCAGTGATTTGCAGTTTGCTGTATGTTTTCTCATTTTTTTGGACCAGGCTATTGGTTATTTTTTAATTGGAAGTCAGCTTGCTTACTTACCTGTGTAGTTTTGAGATGAAAACTTAAGAGTACTGTTCTGTAGTCTGTTACAGCAGTTTTCTGCCAGTTTGGTTTTATTGAAGACTGTATGAAGTGTGTGAAATAGGCAGGAGTTATGGCTCCCTGAAATCCAAATTGAAGATATTTGAAACCGCAGGCCAAGTAAAATATAAGGGGAGGAGGAAAGGCCTGCCATTCTTGTGTAATGAAACAACCTGGAAACATTCATAAGCAGGTCTCCACGCTGCAAACGGACTTTGAACTGTCACTCAGTAGACCAGAGGGTGATGGTAAATCGTGGAAATTACCTGATCTCTTTGGGAGGACTTGCAAGGGGAGGGGGGAACTGATCGTTTCACACCTTCTAGAGCAGGTTAACCTTCTAGCCAGAGTATAAGCCCCCTCCCCCTTCTATGCAGCTGAGAACAGTAGTCTTCTCCTTGTAACTGAGGTCTCCTATAACAGAGACTACTACTAGCTGAGGGTCTTAAAATTAAGAACACGGAAGGAAAAACAAAACAGACGAAGGAGCAAAGCCTGTTTAATTAGGATGAAAGCCCCACCCCATCCCCCAACCCTGGTTTAGTGGAGTCTAGATGTTAGCGCTAATGGATCTGACTTGCTGACTTGGGTAAACGCAATGCTTGGCAGATGAAGTCATACATAATTAATTATCCTTTGTTGCATTCTTTCCAGTGTAATGGTTTGTAGCGTTCATACTTGTAATAATTGATGTTTTCTGTGTGCTGGAGCTTCAGGACAGCCAATTAAGGAAGCAGAGGTGGTAGCTGTGCAGTATCTCTAGCATCTGTGTGTTACCAACATGTGGGCCGTAACTTTCCATCATTTTTTTTTTCTTTCCTTCTTTCTAGTGCCTAAAACAGTACATGCAGCTGGCAATTCAAGAAGGTTGTGGCTCTCCTATTACCTGTCCGGACGTGGTGTGCTTGAACCATGGGACCCTACAAGAAGCAGAGGTATCAAGACTTCTCTCTCTTTTTTTAACATAAAACCCCCAGTCCTTCTTTCTTCATCTACATAATAAATATGATCATGTACTTTTTCCTCCCCTTAATTACCTTAATGAGCTTCTGGCAAGAAGCCTGACTGACAAGAGAAACCAGAAACAAACAGATGTTTTCAAGGGTTTTACTCTTTTTTCTTTCCCCCTGTGCCTTGAGGAAAGTCTTACTTGGCATCCAGGCAACCCCTGAATTACCCATGCAGGTGACTTAACCAGAATACCCTGTATCCCAGAACTGCTGAGTCTCCATTACTGCTGTCAATTAAGTCCGATTTGATTTGATTACAAACACTGACATTCTAGCACCTCGCTAAAGCCAGGGGCAAGATCTCATACTGATTGTAAGCAGGGCCAGGATTTCTTCCTTCACGTTTATGTTGGGCTTCCACAGGAAAACATTAAGACTGTGTGTATTTGTATTGAAAGAAAGGTCGTTGCACACCACTGGATGGAAGTTGGTCTTAAGAGGTGAAAAGTGGGTCTTAAGTCCCAAAGCAGAGATGGGAGAGGGCTCAGAAGTGAAATGGGATTTATGCGCAGCTGCTGCACTGGCATGTGCACCATCCCCTAGAACAACATGAAGGCTCAATTTGAAGGGTGGATTTAGAGAAGATCAAGAAGAAATGTAGTTTTCAGACTTTCCTACACCATTCAGGCTGAAGGGATTTAAGGGGCCTGTAAATGCCCCTACCCTGCTGTCTGAAGGCCTCTCAGCAATGCTCAGACAACATTGTGGCTGATTTAGAGATGGTATAAAGTTTCTAAATTGGGCTTAGCACGAAACCCATGACATGGGGAGGAGCTGTTGGCAGTGTGGCTGGAACCCTTATAGGTGCCAGCTATTCTGTGCATCTAGAAAGCAATGGAAAACTGAGGGCAACTCTGATGTAGTCCTGCAGCTATTCTTGATTGCTCTGTGAGCCAGGTAGGCCCCTGCTGGGCCTGGGAGGACAGGCAGAGAAAAGGTGGCTAAAAGATTTTAACTGGCTTTGTGCGTTCTGCCTGTATCTGTGCAGGCAGAAAATCAAGGAGATTCAGACCTCTATCCCTGAACTACAGAAAAACAATTCATTATCTTCTGGATATCCTTGAGCCCTATATATACAACTGGCATAATTGTGCTACATGTATCTAATCCTATTCAAATGCAATTGTTGGCAGTGGAATTCCCTGGTAAATGTGAACTGTGCTCGTTTCCTTCAAAAATCTTTGTGCTTTGCAGTAAAAGCCGTGGGAGTGGGCCCTAATAGCTAAGTTATTTCTCACAAGTGTTTTAGGAGTGGTTATTTTCTACTGGGGATGTGGCATTAAGGGACAAACTCAATTCCATCCATTTTGGAATGGGATTTTCCCTCCAAGCAGGCATGCCAGTGATAGACCCATAGAGAGGCAAAAGCTTTGGCTTCAGGTTAGAGTCTCTTCCTCTCTGTTCTGCCACAGAGCCAGGAAGATCTCAACGATGACAGATGTAGGGAATGACTAGGGAATCACTTCTGGCCGGGGAAGGAGTGCAGAGAAGCTATGCTGAAGACAACCCCAGCCGCTGTGGCTCTACTCAAATAAGGGGCTAGGGATAATACCTTCTCACACTGAGCTGGAGAGAGTTACCAAGAATATTTTTTCTCCAGAGAAGAACATGGCTTCTTCTCCAGCATGCGTTTGAAGTGGAGCGCTTAGCTGAATCAGGGCCTAGGAGTCATAGCTACATTTGGTACAGCATGCAGGCATATGGTGGAGCTTTTCTTTGGCTGAGCCCAGCTATCATGGAAAGCAGTCAGCTATTTCCCTTCCTCCTTTCTTCTGTCCAGACGCAGAAAGGACATAGCAATATCCCACCTGTTGCACCAGATTGAAGACAACTAGCCTTAATTGAAAATACTGTTTTCAAAAACACTTACCAAATGGTAGGAAGAATTCTACTCTGTTAAGCTAGGGTTGTGAAGATATAAGAATTATAAAGACATATTTCCCGTTAGTAAGCAGGAGCACATTCCAGGGCATGTGTTAATAGACCATTAGCTTATTCCTCGAGTGCTTTGGGGGGCTAAAGGCTGAATGACTGAACAACCCCAGATGTACACTAATGGCTCGTGAATGAATGAATGTTCTGAAGCTCCCTTTTGGCAATGTACCTGTAGTGTAAGCCTTCTGCTAAAAAGCAAGCAAAGAAACAAGCCCCCAACCTGGTTAAAATTAACTGCTTATGTATTTTACTAAATATATATTTCTTTAATGAAGAATACCTAGAAAACCCAAGCAAATGTCTCTATTGATTTGAAAGTTTAGTATAGCTATAGATCACATGAGCTCTCTGCATTCTTTTTTTAGTCTCTGTATGTTCCATGTGAAAATGTGGCCTTTAAAAGCTATTACTTAAAGAATAGAACCTCATTCAGATGGTAAAAAATAAGATTAAATATGACTATTGTTTGGCATGGAAGTACTGCTTAGAATTACAGATTATTCATGACATAGTCTGAAACTCTAGGCATAAGAGTATCAGCCTTCTTGCCTCCGTAGGGTCTGGATTTTTGGTCTCCAGCCTTTGGGAGGAAAAGATTCCTCACCAGAGCAGTGCCATGAAGAATAACATACCTGCTAGCCATTTTCTCTACCATTCGATTGGATACACCTTAGTGTTGTTTATATCTGTGTAGTTAAAAGTTCCTTTTTGAGCTCAATAAAATATATTAATACAGGCACGTAGGCTTTATTTTTCTTCTGAAAATTCTGTAACTGTTGCCTCTACAGGGGGTAAAAATAATTGTGTCTCCCCCCATCTCCCCCTGTTAGCATGAGGGTTTTGAAAAGGTGTATTTTCCATGTCGTGTCCATTTCAGAGTCTGCTGTGATTGAAGTTGATCAGGTATGGTTCCAGTTTGAAAAAAAAAAAAAAGAGCAGTTCAAATCATTTTTCTCCTGGGAACAGTGTTAAATTGGTTTCTATACTTTGGGCTAAATTGTGTCTAATTATGTAGGCTAATGCAATTGTCGTGTTTGCTTTTTAAATGCCTTTTGCCCTGGCCTGCATGAGGGAGATAAGGTGAACTTAGGCATAATTTAAAGTGAAGAAAGGCCTATTGACTCAAATGCATTTTTGATTGAGCCCTTTTCACTGAGGAAACTGAACGGTTAATAATACAGTTTATAATACATGTTATGAAAGTTCCTCTGCTTCCCTCTGTGAATGTCCTTATTCAAGGTGTGCAACATTTCTTCAGTGCTTTTCAGTGACCTGCTTGTCTTGATTGTAACCAGAGTATATCATAGCTTCTCAGTAAAATTAATTAGTTTGTTATTCAGCACTAAATTATCTTCTCTGTACTTGACTTGATTCTGACATACATGTAGCCTCGTGTGGCCTTTTGTTTGGGCAAAACATTAAATTTTAAACACGTAATAAAATTTGTTCTCGTATGTGTCACCAAAAAATGAACAACTATGAGAAGCAGAAAAGTATCTCTACAGGAGGAGTAGTACTGTTTATTTTCAGCATAAAGGACATTTTAGGAGTTAAGGCTTTACTTTTTGTGAGCTAGAACATTGTGTCTTTCTGGAACGCAGAAGAAAATGTTTCAGGTTTTTAATTCTTAAAAAAAAATAAAATGAAGAATCATTTGAACAAAAAAATTGTATCTTTCAGTATTTTCGAAGTATGTGTTGTAAAACTCCTTTTTTTTTTTTTTTGGTAATAAAATCTAGTTGAAACTAGTATGTTCCTTGGCAGTTTTTGTTTTGGACAAATAGTACATTCAAACAGAAGGAATTGTTCCACTGGAGCACTTGAAATCAAGTGTAATCCTAGGTCATATCTTGACCTGTTATGTTAAGATAGCAGCTGCTGCTTATATTATAGCTTGTTTTAAAGTAGAATTAATGGGTGTTAGTCGTGGAGAGGCATTGGCTTTGGCTACAGGCTCTATTTCAAATAGCGTGTTATGCAAAGAAGGAAGGTTTAAAAGCAATCTCATTAAACAAGCTGTTTGTCCTTTCAAGATCTAATAGTACAATAAACAAAACTGATTTGGAGTCATTCCTGGAAGCAAGAGGTGGAAGGAACATCTTGGGCTCTGCAGTTCTCTTTAATAGCGCAGGCTTCTTCCATCTAGAATATTCCTGTCTCTGCTGGGAATTGGCTCCATTGATTTAATTGGACCAAATCTAAATAAGGGGTAATTTATCATGATTTGAAATGGTTCTAGTTGGTGCAAATCCAATCACCAGTGTAAGCCATGAAGCAGGAGAAGTCTCTAGTGTACCCTGGGCCTTCTAATGCAGTACCCGCTCAGGTAACGTCTAGGGGCTTGTGCTTCTTTGCTCTTTCTGACTCCTGTCTTGTTCTGAAGCTTGCAGAGCTGATGCCTGTGACCCATGTAAGCTGATTTGGGTTAAAACTGTGCAGCAGGCCCTAAGACAGAGCCCGGTTTGGGCTCTCCTTTTGCCTCTGATTTTAGCCTGCAGCTTTGCCCCTTTGCATTCAGGGCCGTTTCTGCAGAGCTTCCCTCTGCCTGTGAAAGTGCCTGATCTGCACCAGCACTAACCTCGCCCAGGGCTGTCAGCTCCTTGTAAAGAGCTGCTGAAATGGGACAGTGACCCAGATCTTAAAATTCTTAATTGTGTTATATTCCCTATTTAGCTGAGCAAAAAAAAAAAAAAACAAACATTGGGAGTCAGTTTAAAATATTGGTTTTATTTTTAAATTGAAAATTGGTTTGCATTTTGCCAGGGGCGAGTGAAATGGTAAAATGGAGAGGCAAGTGAGAAAATGTTGCAGGCAGACCTCTCTTTTTCAGAGTCAAAATTAAAACTTTTATTCTTGCTATTTACCAGTTCTTAAATAAATCCAAAGGCAGGAAATAAGAGACCCATAGATTGCTTTTCCTTGTTCACTAAATGAGAGAGGCGCTTCGTCATGAAACTAGTTAACGTGGTATCTAGTAAAGAAAGGAGAGGACATAATTCCTAACAAGGAGGGGATTAATACCTGCCCCCCTAAAAAGAAACCCACAGCCCCTGTTCTGCATTCCTTGCAAAATTAGACACTGCCACTTTTTTAGCAGAGACTGGCAATGCAACCCTTTGGGGCAGTCTAATTGATGCTGCCAGTGCCAGATCTGCCCTTGCTGTGCATCTCCTGAAGAGAGAAGTATTTGTCCTGATGAACTTCTCTCTCTAGGCCAGAGCGAGGCTTGATTCATATGGGTGTGAAAGGAAGTAAGATCTATTCAATTTTCTTGATGGCCTCCTTGCATCTCCCTTGAAAGCCTGAGGATGGGTGGAGTAATGATTTTCCCTTTCCACTATGGTAGCCAGTGTTTGAAAACAGGGGAGTTGTTCTTCCTTGGCTCCTGGTTGCTGCACAACTTCTGTTATAAGGAGCAATCTGGCTCTGTGTAAACTGAACCCAATTATTTCAAATCCTTTCATTTTCCTTTCTTTGCTCTTTTGTCTCGTGGAGTAACAACATCCCCAGTTATTGTAGCGTATTGGGCAGCCTTTCTGGATGCTTGGCAAGGGTCCAGTTGGCACCTTTTGTGGGTAGTGAGCCTTCAAAATTTTGCTTTTTTTCCATTGACATATTTGCTGCAGGTGACAGCTGCTATTCTTAAGTACAACTGTGGTCTGTAACAGCAGTACTGTATAACTGCAGAAGTTGCTTAAGATACATAGAAAAACTGAAAGTTTATTTCAACTCTCAAAAGTCTGGTAAGTCTCAAATCAACATCTTTTCAGGAGAGAAGAGCCCTAATCTCTCATTTTCTTCAGAGGTGTTTATTGTAGCCTTAACCTAGTATTAAACAAATAGCCCTAAAACTTCTCCTGTGACATTCCGCAGATGGCCTCGTTACATTGAGTAATTTCTTAACCTAGAGCGAGAGTAAGGAGTGTCTTGCTTTGTGATGTGCTCAAGTTTTTTCTCTTTTGGTCCTTTGCCACCAGCTGTGTTGCTGGTTTGATTCCTGCCCCAGATCTCCATCGTCTGTTGAACCCATAGGTGTGTACAGCTGTGCAGGAGAGGAGGTGTTTGGGATAGACTCCCAGGTGGGGCTGGAGAAATGTTATGAACATGAGCATCAAGAATCTGATGCTGAGTAGGAGGAGAAAAACATTTAATCTCCATGCTGTGCTTAGTGCTGTCCTTCACTATTAAGTATAGATGAGATTAAAAGTTCCCTGAGGAAAGTATTTGCTGCTTTTTTGATAACCAGGGACCTGGTACTAACACATTTCATTTTTTTTAAATTGAGGTTGCGCATACAGGTTTGCTATGGCACTGAATTCAGGCAGTGGCAGACTGTGCCTTCCCTACCTCAGGCATAAAGATACTAAACCTGTGAGTGGCTTCAGCTCCGTGTCTTTCAGATTGATCTCCCTGCAGATAATATCAGGAGTTGGTCTTTCAAAGCTTGGGAGAGTCCATGGCAGAAGAGATGGGTTGTGTTTGTTTGGCGCCTGGAGCTGTGTGTGCAGGGAAGGGGGCCTGGGCTGTGGCGAGGCTACGTAGGAAGAAGTGTGAGGCTGGATGAAACCAGTGGGAAAGGCTGGCATGGTAAGTTCAGGTTTTAAATAGATGAAAAGGAAGCTCTCTGCATGGACTCTACAGCCTATTGCAAACCACATTAAAACTCTGCTCCCACTGAAATCAAAAAGGCTGATTTTTAATGGGGAAATTCTAGGCGTGACAAAACTGCTCTTGAAAAACTATTTGTAAAAACAAGAGCAAGCACAAAAAGACCCCAGTCAGCTAAACTATCCACTCAAGTGGCTGTTAAGCTTAAAGTATTGAGACTCTCTGTTTTAATTTAGTCATAATGGAGTAAAATTTTAGTAGTTGCCAGTGCTCACCAAGCTGCAGAAAAACAGAAGACTGTTTTTTGTTTTTTCAAACTCTGTTTAGATTTCCAGCTGCCTTGGGGATAGTGGGCAATACTGAAATTATGGGTTTTGTGTATTTTATATAATTTTATTGGTTGACCTTGTTCTTTGCTGAAGCTGTTAAGCTTCACTCTTTTTTTTTCTTGTTTGATTAAGTTTTCATTTTTTTTTTTCCAAGAACGTTTTAGCTAACTTCTGATGAACAGGTGAAGAAAAATTCCCAGAAAGTTCACTGTGTCCTAGGTCATATTGAAGGAATATGGTTTATCCCATAAAAATACTTTAATATTAAAAATATTTTGTACTCTACTTAGAATTCAGAATGAAAGCAGTATTTTGAGCCCTAGGACTCACTCACTAAACTAAAAACATATTCTTTAAAGATTTATTAAAGTTTCACACTTTGCTATCAAGTCCTCTGATTCCTTCAATTATAAATCTTTTAAGCACCTTTGAACACTTAAATGTTGACGTCGGTGGCATTATTTTTTTGTATGATATTGCTTTAGGTCAAATAAATGATCCCAATATCTGCCTTTGACCGGCAATTTTAATTCCAACTTATTCGAGATCTTAAAGTGATTTCAGTTCTTATAATATACAAATGAATATATTCTTTACTTTTCTTTTTCCATCTATAGAAGCAAAATGTATTCACAGCATGATAGCAGCTTTTTTTTTTTGGTGATCTTTGTATTCCTTCTCACGTGAATGTGTTGCAGCACAACCCAGGAGGATAGCAATGGCCAGTTTTCACTTCACTGAGGACAACATTTTGCCTTTTACAGTAATCTGAAGGACTATAGGGGAGTACTGGATATGAGGATTGAGAGTCCTTCACTTTGAGCTACTGTCTCACAGGGCTTCAAAAGACCAGGTCTTATATTGGCATCAGTCTAGCTTTATTCTTAGTAGAAGAGAAGGGTGCTGAGATAGCTGAAGATAAATTTTCAGTGTTGGTATAAAATGTACAATATTATGAATGGATTAAATAGAATGAAGTCAGATTTTGAATCTGATCAGCTCAGCTCCTGAGTGACCAGGAAGTTTTATTTGAACCTCTCCTTACACCATATACAGGTGTATTAGTCATAAATTGCGTGCTCTTACAGAGGCTCTTAATTGGAAATAGAGCCTTTAGCCTTTTAGCTGCTAGCTATATTATGGTAATGCATAAAATGTATTGGCAAAGCCTATTTGTCTATGCCAACTCAATCTCTTAGCTTCAGTCCAGTTCCCAGTGGGCTGGTGTGTGTCTAAGGTAAATTCCAACAGCAATAGCATTAACTATCTTAGCCAAAAAGCCATGAAACGGGTGAAAAATGGAAACCAGACTAGCTTCTTCGTTCCTAAGAGGTAACTGACCCATGCCATTAAGGTGGGGAGACAATGAGGAACCTTCCATTTTGGCTGAATTCTTGTATATAAACAACAGACTTCAATCTCCAGGGCTGGCAGTCTGTCACTGTTCGTTACATTACACCTGCATGAAACAAAATTGGGAAGTTGAGATAAATAGAGAATCCACAAAGAAGACTTTCCTATGCTTGGTAAAAAACATATGGCTGAACTACTGGGCTGTGTGACTTAAATAAGAGAGGTCAAGAATGACTTTACACTTTGGAGAAGGAAGTCCAGGTTACAGAGGAATGTGGTGGTGAAAAACGGGCAGAAAAAGAAGGTGGATTTGAGATCCAGCTCAGGAGAGTATGCGTGTAGAGCATGGTGTTTGCTAATTTTTTTTTTTTTTTAAGTCTTTCTATTTCTAACATTTTTCCTGTCTGTTTGTTTCTCATTTTAGATTGCCTGTTTGGTACCTGTTGACCAGTTTCAGTTATACAAGAGACTGAAATTTGAACGAGGTGTGAACCTTTTGTTTTCTATTACCTTGATTTTTAAAGTTTCAGCGGAGGCAGCAATATTAAATAATGCAAAGCTCTCTGCCTTAAGACAAAGCCTGTTGGGTGAGTAAGGGAAGAGATGGATGAGAAGTATTTGTACGGAGAACTCTGCTCCGTAGCCAAATCTGAAATGATTTCAGTGGAACAGAATCAACAGCACCTTCCAAAAGATAACACTTTTAGAAAAGCCTGTGGGAAACGCCCTCAGGCTGTGTGTGAGGCTACCTCATCCTTCCTGCAGCATGCTTATCCTGGATCCCTGAGGTGGTGATTGTGCAGGAAGAATTAGAGAAGGTACCAGAGGCTCGCACTGGGGTGTAGGGCTCATCTTCAAAACTTCTGAGGGAGACAGACCGTGTTGTCTGATGGGGATTTTTGCAAGCATCTCTACAAGAGAGTTTCTCTTGCAGAAGCCTCATATGTGTTCTTCTAGTATATTTAAAATTTTCATGAGAGGATCATTTGGCTCCTCACTACTAGCTAAGGCCTATTAGTAAAGAGATTTCAAAGCGAGGGCCTTACTAGGGCTAAACTTTGGTATGGCAGAAGTCTGCATTCCTTGTAAAGGCTGAACAAGAAATGTAGCTTGCTAGTCAGAAAGTTGAGGTCCCACTCTGATTTTAAAGACTGAAACCAACTTGAAAGTCCTGTTGTAGCATTTTTCCAAAGAAGTCACGCTGCAGTAGCTTGCCGGGCAGTGTGTCTGGGACAGATCTGCCCCAACTGTCCCTTTTTCCAAGCTTTCCTCTAAAGACTTTGTTTGCACTCTTGCTTTACATGCATGCTTAGATGCAGATGAATTATGAACATACCTGAAAATGCAGAGGTTCATAAAAGTTGGGCACAGTAATGCATTTTAAAAGATGGTCAAATAGAAGAATATATGGGCTTGAACAGCACCTCATTTGTCATGAAGTGCAGTGGAATGACCACGAAGTACCAAAACAGCAAAATGAGTGTACTCAAATATACCCTGGGCAGATGCAGATTGTAGCAATGGTTCACACGCACATAGACCAAAAGAAAAAATTGCATACCTCACTTTTAGTCTTGATTTCTCTCTCATTTTACCTTCTTCTAGTTTGCCCTTAATTCCTTAGGAAGTTTTTCCAGTTTATAAGCCAAGCAAGCAGTGGATTGTCTACAGGAATAGGAAGTGGAAATCAGAGCTTGTTAAATTAACATATTAAAGGGTTAAGAAAGAGAGGCATTCTTGTAACACATTAATCTGTTTTAAGAACTTTTTTCAACTGAAGACTGGGAAGCTGATGATTTCCTGGTATCTCCTCCTCTGTAACTAGCTGAAGCTGAACTTATGATCTTTTGTTCAATTCCCTGTTGTATCAGGTTTTTTTTTTACTGCCTCCCACTCACAGAAGCCTGTAACTTGTCTATTTTTTAAATCCTTCCCTTTCCGTTTATGCTTTAAACATCCAAGTCTGACAAATCCTCTTCCACCTCCACTACCTCTCTTCATGATGTTTCTAAGATCTATCCTTTGTCCTTTATTATGGGTATAACTGGCACCCAAGTAGCAGCCTTAAACCAAGCCTTTTGGCCTTGCTTGTCCCCAGCAATAAACTTAGCTTACTGTTGCCTGGGAACAAGGCTTCCTGCTAACTCAAGTTCAGACCTGGACAACAGCACTAATCCCAAACCCAGGAAGAGCTTTTGCCTATCTCAGATTTAGCACTGTCCCTCAGCCTAACCTTTTTGGACTCATCAGTTGAGCCTGGCTTGTTAGTTTCTGCTGGTCTGAAATGCTGTTCTCAGCCCTGACCCTCGCCCAGTGATGCCTGCCTGCCCTCGCCAGTGCCTGCTTTGGCCTAACAGAGAGTCCAAAAAAGCAGCCATAAACCTAGCTGATGGCCTCTGCTGGGATTGAATTCTCCCGGGTGTCTGCCCTGGGACTCCCAGCAGCTGAGGCCTGACACGTCCTCATGTGTGGGTCAGCCCTGCCCTTTTCAAAGCAGCACTATGTGAAGCGCGGGTCACTACTGCCTGCTGTAACCTCTGTCAAGGGCAATCACAGCCAACATGTAGCCTCCTCATCCATTCTCACACCAGCCCTAAACCAAACTCAGCCATGGCTCCTGGACCTAGCAGCAAAAGCAGTTTGCCTGTCTCTGCGCTGAACCGTAGCCTAAAGGCATGGGAGCTCTAGTCAGGATGGAATCAGATGGCCGAAGCTGGTCAGCCAGAAGCCTCGCCGAGTGGCACCTTCTAAGGACCGTGAATTCATTTCAATTTACAGATGACATTTCAAGGAAATGAAATACAGCATAATAGTAACATTTCAGGATTTATTTGAAAAATGAAGGAAAAACTATGTATGAAATATTTTGATCTCCCTTTTCTTCTTAGTTTTGAGATTTTTCTCCAGGCCAGGCACTGGGGGAGAGCACCAGAGTTTTGGGTTAGCTCCTTTGTTTGTTTGTTTGTTTGTTGTCGTTGAGGAGAGGGATTAAGCATGGTGAAGGAGAAGAGATGGAGAGCGGTGAGGTTTTCAGATCTTTGGCTATAGACCAAATTCTGATTTTTAAAGTAGGCAGGTACTAGGGAATCCTTTGCTACTTTTCCTCTGATCACCAAAACCCTATATTCAAACCCTTCCACTTCCTATATTCTAGTCCATTGCTCTCTCAGTTTTATCCAGTTGAGATATAGGTGCATTTCCTTATTTTCTTTCCCAATTTTACTTTTTTCCTATCAGTCTGTTTTAAAACTTAATTCTGTACTCTGTCTTGCTTCATCATCCCCTTTGCTTTCCTAGAAATGCTAGTCACCAACTTCAGAGCTTCACAGAATCACAGAATCACAGAATGGTTGAGGTTGGAAGGGACCTCTGGAGATCATCTAGTCCAACCTCCCTGCTCAAGCAGGGTCCTCTAGAGCATATTTCCCAGGATCACATCCAGGTGGGTTTTGAATATCTCCAGCGAAGGAGACTCCACAACCTCTCTGGGCAACCTACTCTAGTGCTCAGTCACCCTCACAGGAAAGAGTTCTCATCCAGCGCTTCTCATCCGTACAGAAAATTTCTATCCAAAGATGAATTTTTAGGAAAATTCTAAAGACTTGAAGAAGGTCTTGTACACCCAAAAACTCATCTGTTTTCCCCAGCCCCTCTGTTTAGCTAGTTTCATAAACTATTCTTCTCTATATCCTTGTTTTTAAGATATTGAACAGTTAATATTGGGTTAAAAGGTTATAAGAATGAATTGGCATACACTTTCATCTATATATACACTTGCTTGGTTTAATTAGGAATACACTGAAAATATTCTATCGTCTTGTGTTTCCTGCTTTCTGAGAACATAAACATTTTCAGACTTGAAGCAAGCTTTCTTATCTGTAACATATCTGTGTCCAGTCAGGACCTAGCCACAAGGCTGTCATGCAGTATATTTTAATAGCAGAAGCAGGAACTGCTATGTGTCTGTTCAGGACAAGGATGATGTGGCCATCTGAAACAACCAAAGAAAGCAAGAGGAATAGGATGTGGTTAGGATGTATGTGTTATACTTCTGTTCTAGTGACAATTGTGTAATAGGCCTACTGAAGAATGATGAGCACCTCCATTTTATGCCTGACCCAAAAGCATGTAAAAGAGAGGTGTTCCCTAATATTTTGCAGAAAGCATGGGCTTCTTATCTTTCCAGTGGGTACCTCTCTTGAGCCGTAAATTATCCTTCCTTCGGGATGCTGCGTTTCCCCGGTCTGTCTCCCACGTCTCACCTACTCACTTGTTGTTTTGTGAAAGTGGGCCAGATCCCTGCCTGAGGGGCTCTGGTTACTTGGCACTGGTTGGGAAGACTTTCCTCCTTAGAGTTAGAGTGGCGTGAGCGTGGCTGAACCGGCTGGAGAAAGGCTGGAGAAATGGCCCTAACCAAAAGATTGAACAACTTGTCAAATTGATATGATATCTTCCTTTCATTTTTTGGCTGCTCCTTTTGAGGTTTTTCTGGTTTCAGTTGTGCTCCATGGTAAAGCAAACAGTATGAGACAGCATGGATTGCAAAACACCATCTGCAGGTTCTTTGTAAAATGGAGGAAGTGGGAGAGGAAGGAGTTTCATCTCATGCATCACTTTTAATCTTGCTGCAACAAATTTGTAAAAATCAGTATGATTTACCACCCTGCTCCCCTCCTCCCAGTGAATGTCAAAACCAGACATCTTGTCTTTCATCCAAAAACAGGATAGGAGAATTTAGGTTTCCAAAGCTGAGTATGTTAAACAGCTATCTGCAGGAACTGCACTTTGACTTGCTTTAAATGCTGTTTATGAACAGAAAATACCTTTTCTGTTTGCATTTCAGTACACTGTGTGATGACTTTAATGCAGTACCCTTAATAGTGGGGCATGGTCCTACCTGGTTCAGTGAATCTTTGGAGAGACACTGAGGAAGGCTGCAGAAATAATGATTTCTTAGAACAATGCTTTTAAAAAGAGTTTGGGTGGGCTATATAGCCCATCCTTTTCTCCCTTCTTTCCATACCCATGAAATTGTGAGCTGTTTTGTTCTGTCTTTCATTCAGTCTTGAGTGAAATGGCTGGTTTTTTTTTTTTTTTTGGTTGGAGAACAGGGAGGGGAAGCACATGTAAGAGGATGAGGGAAATGAGGGGATTAGATTCCTAAAGTGGCCAGAGGAGGAGGTAGATGGTACAAATGTTTTGCTGGCACTGCCGAAATTACGGAATAAAGCCTTTGCCGTAGATGTGGAAGCTCTCTCTGTATCTGTCAGTGCACTCTAACACAGAATTAAATATTACCTGAAGTCATGGTGAGTTGCCTGCATGTCCTACAGCCACCAGAGCAGACAGTTGTCTTCACTTGGTTCCTCACTGTAAGCATCCCAGACAAAAAGGAAGGAGGAGAAATAAGTGAGCTCAGCAGAGCCCCTGGCGTAGCCCTCCATACCACAGTGGCCAATGCGTTAACCTTAAATACGGGAGACTGGTTGCTAATCTTTGTTGATGGAGATTCCAACTTCGCTCTCCGTCCTCTCATGTGAAAGTCCAAGCTTTTAGAATAATCGGAAGGGGGTCTTTCTGAATCCTTTCTGCAGTGCCCTTTTGGAAATATTTCATAGTCTGAATAAAAGAATGAAGTAGGTGTTAAGATAGGAACTGAAAGTGACTGCCTAACCTAGTAGTCACCTGATCTCCCAGGTGATCATCACTCCCCACCACCTCTGTACATTCAGATTGGAATAGCATCAATGGAAGCTGAAAACCAAGCCCAGGAATTTGTGGTATCCCAGCCCAAAGGACACTTTCTGACGAGAATGGGGTTCAGATTGCCTCAAGCAGGGGAGTAGATTGAATCTCTCTCCTACATATCTACTCTGACAGCTGTTAAATACAAGGGTGTTGCCAGTCACTCCTTCTCTGGTGGCTTTGTTGATATGGTCATTAAAAAGTGGCTTTTTGCTCCAAATGTCTGTCAAAAATCATTCTGAATAGTTTCAGGATGAACTAAACTATTTCAGTGTACTGATCACCGAAAGACTCTCAGAATGCAAAGATGCCTCCAAAACCAGCAGAATGCTCTGAGCGTTCTGGATGGATGATGCTGAAATACGTTTGTGTCGACTGGAGATGGATATTAACTCTACAGTGTTTTTCTCAATTTTAAAGAACCTTGAAGTTTTCAGGCAGGATTGTTTTCAGTGGTTTGGCTTATTAGAAAGGAGTTGAGATTCTAATGCACATTGGGTTATGAGGTTTTGGGGGCTATCCTTCTCCCCGAATACTTATTCATGGGTATGTATATATTTGAGGGCTTGGGGAGAGTTTTCTTTCTCTGAGCACATTTCTATTTGTACGTTTTCTAATTTCTGGATGCCTGGGTGCTGAACTGATTTCACTGGTTACCCAGCTGACTGGAGCATCTGCTAGACATCGCTCCAGCAGCCCCCTACCAGCAATCTCCTGCAGTGGAGCAGTGCAGGCAGGGAGGTGCATGTAGGAGGAAACACCTTTAACTAATTCAGTGGAATTTGCCAGAGGACCTTTGTGAGGGGCCCTTTTATGCTCTTTGTTGCAGATAGGGTGATATTTTATCTGCTGGAAATAGAAGAGAAGCCTGTCCCTGTTGCAGTCAGGGTTTTCCACCCATTTCTGAGACATACCCGCCATCTATTTTTAGTGGTGGTACCAGAGGGCTCCTAGGGAAGGAGGAGATGCAGGTAGGTCCTACAGCAGTGACAGCCCTTTTCTAGGCAAGATCTGCAGGTGTGGGGTTTTCTGACTGCAGCTCATGGAAATGAGCAGAATAACGTTCACAAGCAGTGGAAGCTCTTAGAACAAGTCTATTTCAGCTGGGTTTCTGTTGCAAGTCCACATTTCTTGAACAAGTGCTGGAGAGCAAGAGAAAGAATCAACATTTACCATTCTGTGCAATAACATCTGTAACTCAGTGTCTACACCCATAATTTTATCTTGGTTGTTGTTGTAATCTGATGTCTGACAAATAATGATCATTTAATGAGGCGAATGTAAATCTGAGTTTGTAGATAGAGGGTGAGGAGAAATAAGGCTCAAAAACTGACTTGACGTTAATGTAATGACTGTCCTTCTGCTGTTTACATGAAAAACATGGAATAGTTTTCATTGCCCTCACTTTGTAAAGGGAACATGCTTTTCAGCAAGCAGTGGTTACGTTCATCTTTTATACAACTTTCTGAGGTCACAGACAAGTGGATGTGGAGTAAACCATTATTCTCATCCTTCAGAGCTTCAGATGATTTAAGTGACACCTTGAATGAGTAAGCAAACTGTATCAGTGGGTGTCTACTAGCTGTGCTTTTGGATTCAGATGGTGGAGGCTCTCTGATGTGTCCTGTTTGACTAACATTGCTTAAACTTCTGATGAAAAAAGATGAAGAATGTGTCCGATGTAGTGTACTGCCATTCTTGAGATGCTTCCAGTGCAGCTGCCTTTGCAGAGCAGAATTCCAGGCTTGCATAAAGAAGAGGAATAGGCTCAGACACCCACAGAAGTAGGCATAGAGGGCTTCTGCTTTCCTACGCAAGCACCAAATTGGGTCTTGTGTGCCTAAGCGAAATGCCACTGGAATGAAAAAGGGACTGTATAAACAGTTTTATTTCTCACTTTGTTATGTTTCAAAAGTCCATTTGAGAAGGGGATTGCATAAATAGTTTTTTTCTCACTTACATTTCAGAAGTTCATTTGGACCCTCAGAGAACGTGGTGCCCCGCTGTTGACTGCCAAGCAGTGTGCTGTATTGAACTGAGTGACTCGGGACAGCCAGTGCCGGCTGAATGCCAGGCTTGCCACCTGAAGTTCTGCTCATCTTGCAAGGAGGCGTGGCACCCAGAGCACCTGTGCCAGGACAACCAGACTACTGTAGTACCAACTGAGCAGGGGTAAGAGGAAAACCCACGGAGGCCTCGTGATCTTCCAGTTCTTTCTGGCACTGGGTGCTAATTCAGTACCCTACGTCAGTTACATGGAGTGACCTTCTTCTGGCTTCTTAGGAGCATCCCCAATGCTGTCCATCTCTGCTAGTGTTTCCTAGATACAATTCCAGTGTGATTCTTACTGGTTTTAATTATGTATTTCAATTTTTTACTATTTATTTTTATTATTATTTGGGTAGTTACCAAATCTGAGGTTTCACGAACACTTCAGAAAGGTCACGTCCACCAGACTTGGTTTGCACGTTAGAATTATGACTTTTACCAGTACAGAATACCCGATATACTAATATAACTGGGTCCACACAGTGCTCTCCCTGTGATTAAGAATTCACTCCTGCTAGATGTTTACGGAATCTCTGCATAGACGAAGCTCAACTCTTGTGCAAAGTGGGCATGAAATGTCTCATTTGGTGTGAGTGAGAATTTTGATTTATGCTTATTTGTTGTAAGTGTAAACAACCTGCATTTAAGGATGCATAAGCCTTTAATCTTCAGAAATAAAGCACTTTTGTGTTTATATTATGTAATGTCTGTGACCATCCATCTTTGTTTTCAGAATCAGATTGAGTTCAGTCATGTGTGTTAGAAGGTTTCTGTCATTGTTTTGCAGCAAATAAAAGACTTAAAATCTAAGCATTCTGTTTGCTGCAAGCCTTATCAAACAGGAGTTACCGAAGAGCTCTCCCCATAATTTTTCTTCTCCAGGTTTGATCTTTGGCTTTAGTGGAGTTTAAGTTTATTCTGTTTGGGTAAGGACAGGGCTATGAGTCTCATAATCCAGTCCTGTTAATGAATTGTGCAAGCTCCCTTAAAAAGTGTTATTTTTAATGCTATATGTGATATATTCATGGCTATAGTGAGTGTTGATTTTATGTAGCTTAAAAGACCAAAACAATTGCATTTCTCCTGCTTCTACATGATCTAAATAGTCTTACACCTCACCTTATAGTGAGTATACTTCAGCATGGTCTACTGCCAAGCTTCACACTTTAAGCACATTAAGACTACAATATTCATCACTCTGGAAAGTAAGTACTGTGCGTACTAGGCAGTGGAGCTGAGCAATAGCAGTAATTACATTCACATTTCACGTTATGTTTCCTTACTCTTCCAGATCACTTATTGGGATGGAGATAGAGGCACCGATTAAGCAGTGCCCAGTTTGTCGGATCTACATTGAGCGAAATGAAGGCTGCGCTCAGATGATGTGCAAGAACTGCAAGCACACATTTTGCTGGTACTGTCTGCAGAACTTGGATGTAAGTGCACAGGAAAACACTCCTAGATAAAGGGTAGCAGGGGTTTGGGGTTAGAGCCTCAGGCCCTGTACAAGCTCTCCACAACTTGTCGATATCCTAGTGAATGTTCTGGCTTGTTTCAGCCTCTAACTGTATTTCTTTCCTCTCGTTCATCCAGTGCTTTTATCTGTATCAGCATCCTTTTCCATAAAGGATTATAGCCATGTCCCTGTGTCCAACGATAGTTCTTTGAAAGACGTGGGAAAGACAGGTTGCTTTCTGGAAGTCCATTCCAGCATTACATTTTTCTGAGTCCTTCTTTCAGTGCAGTAGATGAAAACAGTTTGGTTGAGAGTCAAAGAGGTAAATGTCTTCCACCTGTTCCAACCCTAAGAATCACAGCATGTCCAAAAAGGGTATGGTACTGGATGAAGGGGCTTGTTTCAAATGAGGGTACATTAAGAGCTTGTGTAAACTAAGTTTCCTTTCCTAGTACTACTGTAGTGCTGTGTTTGCTGAAGAGAATGATTAGTTAGTAGGCTTGAGGATAAAAATGGTGCATTATGAACATGGGTTGTGAAGTACAGGTTGCTAGGCATTTCTCAAATAACACTAAATAGCCTGAACTCTTTTGGACTTTGAGTTTCCTAACAGGATTAAGACAAAAAAATGTAATGTACTTGTGTATATGACAGCTTCCCTTTTTTGGTACGGTCATCAGTAACAATTGTGGGAGTGTGAAAAGAACTTTACCAGCACTTGACATAAAATAATGTTAAATGCTGCATGGATTTTTTTTTCTTTTTTTACTCCACAGCTAGCAAATGTCGAGACTTCCTCATTCTTCATCCTTCCTTTTCTCAGCATGCTAAGCAGGTTTTGCGTAGCATTGTGTCCCATTTCTGTATGTGTGAGCATGTGTTTTCAACATCAGTCTTAAGGCTTGCTTCAGAGTACATACTGTACACAATGATTACTCAACACTGCACTGAACTGGAAGACTGTCAAATTTTCGCAGACTCTGTAGACGTGCCTTTATCAAGTTTTAATCAGTTCAAGACGGAAAAAAGAGACTGTAGTTGTGTGATTCAAACATAGCTTTTCCAAATGAGCAGGGTTAGAGGGACTGCAGGCTGAACTAAAGGTAACGCTCGCAGAATGGAAGAGTAAAGTTGAAGAATGAAGGAGAAAGCAGTGCTCATGCTACAGCACAACTGTCTAGGGAAGGGTAATGCAAAGCATAGGTCACCTTTTTGGGATAAATTGTATAGTTTAATAAATATCACTGGGAAAAGGAAGAAGAAACAGAGATTTCCTACTTTTTTAAATCTTCCAATTATGTCCAGGAAGAAAATGACCAGAAAGTATAGGGATAGCAGGAGAACAGAATGTAGAAGTACATCCGGAAGATAATCTCTCAGGTTTATAGCTTTCAGAAATGCCTGATGTTTAGAGGCCTCTTTATCATCAACAAATCACAGTGCAGGGTCAAATTAGGTATTTGTGCAACGCGTACGTGTATGCTTATGCCTTTTAAAAGAGAGAAAAAGAAGACAGTATACAGTAGCTGGGGTCCCCAAAACAGTACACCTTTTGAAACTGCAAGAAGTTTGTTTAGAAAATTATTTGAAAGATGGGTGAACCTATCTTGGCAGCAGCTTGCAATTTTACAGCAGCGTCAGGAAAGTTGTTTTTCCAGTCCGGTTTTGAATACCTCCCCAAGTTAATGTAACCTGCTCTTACAGCTTCTCTTTTTGTTTTTCAGAACGATATCTTCTTAAGACATTATGACAAAGGCCCCTGCAGAAACAAGCTAGGCCACTCGCGAGCTTCAGTGATGTGGAACAGGACGCAGGTGGGTTCAGAGCCGGCCGAGCAGAGCCATCACGCATGCCTGAAGCAAAGGGATTTTACCCTTCAGTAAAAGACTATGATGATTATTTCTAGGCTTTTAACTATTTTGTTGTGACCTACGCAGTGCTTATACATGCACGCATATATTTTGTATGTATTAGCACATTAGCTAAATAGGTATTTCCCCCCTCTCTGTCTTTCAGGTTGTGGGGATCCTCGTTGGGTTAGGTATCATAGCATTGGTGACCTCTCCCCTGCTGCTCGTGGCGTCTCCATGCATCATTTGCTGCATTTGCAAATCTTGCCGAAGCAAAAAGAAAAAACATAGCCCACCAACAACCTAAAACTCTGTGTCTCTTTGAGCCTTCATCTGTACAGCATATGTATGTGAGAAAGCACAACGGTTGGATTTTGGTGCCATACCTACCAAATAATATTCCCTTTTTTTTTGTTTTTTTGCCAATTCTTGGGATAAGTGCCTATTCATGACAGGCTACTCTATCACTAACAAGTCCCTTTGTGGGAAAAGCCAATGTATTTGTGCAGGGCATACGGTATATGTTTATGCTTTTTAGAAAGAAAACAGGACATCGTTCAGTAGTTCATACTTCAAATATGAGCCACCTTCTGAGCCTGCTAGAAGTTTTAGATCTTCCATTAGCTGCACATGAGTTGATCCTGCAGTATTACTCTGCCTTTGCAGACTCAGTCATTACTGCCATGCTTTCTTTTGGTTCTTGGTGACACTCTGATCTGTCAGAAAGTTTTGGGTATTTTATAAAAGGAGAGAGAGAGAGAGAGAGAAAGGTTCTGTTGATGTCTTCTGCCTGCTAGCTTGTGTCCTGTTAAAGGTGACAAACTGTTAAGAAAATGTATTTGATAGTTTCCTGTCAGCTGTCTGCCATGGCTTTCCTTTCACCTGAAGAACTGGAGAGTATTCTAGAAATTTTGAAGGGAACATACAACCGAGAGAAGAATTCTGGTAACTTACAGTTCATAACTAAATGTATTATATGGAATGGTTTGAACTGATTTTCTATGAAAACATATACGTGCACACAGGTACTGAACTATATTTTTAAAAAATCCATGGTATAAATATAATGTCACGTACAAATACAATACAATGTCATTTGCATAGTGTTCTGTGTCACTACCAATAGTGCAAACTGCAACACGAACTTTGTTTAATTGCGTTAGTTAGGTGGTTTAATTAACAGCAGTGAAAGCATTTTCATCTCGCTGTTGGTAGTATCAAAAAGCTATTGTTATTAGAAGAAATTTCTAACAGTATTCTGTGCTTACAGCATTGAAATGAATGGGATTTATACTATTCATCTCAAATACAGAAGTAAAAACCAACAAAACTATTTCTAAGATGAGGCTTTCTTTTCGAAGACAGGGCTACCTGGGGAAAGCTGATTTTTTTCAGATCAAACATGACATGTCTTCCTTGAAATATTAGGTGTATGCATATTGCCTTGTCCTTGAGCATAACTTGTATCAGTAATGTGGGTGGAGTGAACTCACTATGAAACTAATATTTTAGGAAAGACCATGGTACATCTCCTATTTTATACACTGTATATGAGATCTTGTTTGTGTGCATATAGAGTGACTGTATGTGTGTAGAAACAGACACAGAGTGAATAATGCACAATTTATTTTCTGTGTAGTCAGTATATTATTAAGAGTTTACATAGGGTAGCAGGAAGAACCCTGAAAAATGTTTCTCAGAACAGGCTCAGCACCCCCCTTCTTTTAAACCCCGTGGACTTGCTGAAGTGGTCACTTAAGAAATGCTGTGTAAATGTAAGCTCCATCCATTGGTAGATATTTTTTCTGTCCCACTCAAGGCTAACAATCTCTGTTGCCAATGATCTTTAGTTACTGAAAGGCTGTCCTTCAGTGCACCCTTCATTTTATTTTGGTGCCTCGCCACCGATCCGGCTCAGACCCTGGTGTCGGTTACACCTGTGCAGATTCAGACTAAAGCCTCAGTGAAGAGCTGGAGTTGCTCCAGGCTTACTCGGGAGTAGCTGAGATCGGGCTCTGCCCTGTGGAGTTTATTTCCCTAATAGCCAGTGCTCCTTATAACCCTGGCCCGTGGCGGCTTTTGTTCAGGACTCCTGTCTGTGCGTTTGATGTCTGTGGGAACTGATGCGCTATAACCAGCTGTAATTCCAAACCCCTTTCCATAAGGGCTGCGAGGAGATGTGAAAGAGATGCTCAGCCCGAAAGTTGTCTCGGGCTAGCCACGCGCTGCTCTGCCCTCGTGGGCGCGGGCAGTGCCAGGCAGCAGGAGCATGCTGAGGGGAACGGCTTCTCTGTTTCGTTTGGCCGAGCCTCAGGAGCTGCGCCTTCTTGGCAGCCGTAAATGCGACCTTTCTTTGGTCAACCCCGCTCTCTGGTTACTCTACCAGAAGCGGTAAATGTTCTTGTTTTAAGAAAGCGTGGTCTGTTGAGCAGACTGTCGAGCAGGGACAAAGGCCTTAAATGATATTGTCTGTTTTACTTTTTAGTTGATTTCTTTTGTAAATGCTGTCCGTCTTGGTTACCAGTCATGACTGGAGGGCAGGCAGCGCTCGCTAGTTTGAAAGGTGGTGTTTATTCTCCATCCGTGGCTTCGAAGGGAAGCAGAAAGCCAATCAGTACGTTCTGAAAATAGAGTGCAATGCAGGCAACTGCGATTTGTAATAAGTAGAGAATATTTTCTGTATACGTTTTGTTTAAGAGCGGTAATAGAAGTGCTTGGGGTTACTTGTGACAGATTAAAGTGTCCAGCCCTTGGCTTTGCACTATTTTTCTACCTATGGTTTTATGGCACTACTGTCATTTTCTGTTTATTTATGAAGTTGTAGTAGAGAATCCTACTTTAAGGAAGCCTCAAGGACAAAGATATAGGAGCTGTACAGTCTCTTTTAACCATAACCAGCTTTGTGATGTACCAGTATCCTTTGCTAGTTAAATTTCATGGGTTTTTCAAATTTTGTAGTCTTACCTGTGCCCAATACAGACTATGCTACCTTGGTTTCTTTCTTTGTCCTCTTCCTCTTTCCTTGTCCTGTTTTTTACTAAAATGCCTAATGGATTGGAGGTGTCTCATGTTTTTTCATTAATACTGCTGTTACGTACAAGTGCCAAGTTCTTCCCTCCATTAAAGAAATGTAACTGAAGGCAGTATCTTGCCCAGAATACACTAATAGACATGAGATCATCGTTTTTATTGTAATACAAATCCTGCCCTTTTCAATACTTTAAAGGTTGTCTAACTTTAATGCAAAACTCTCCACAGAGTGGGAGTTTTTTTAATGGTTTGAAGGGTAATATTTTATGAAAGCATTGCACATGTGTGTAGCTTGTTAAGTCTGGGTAAGTAAAGCTATTCGGTTTATTTTTATTAATTTCTCAGTTTGAATGCAGGTAGCTTCTTTCAGAAGCTACTACTTACAGAGCAGAAGGACAGTGTGCCTTTTCCATTTGCCTGTTTCGCTGATGGTGCCAGTTTAGCTTGGCTGGTGGGTGTACCAAAAGCAATAAAAATACCATATCCAGGTGTTAGCACAGCCTAACAGCCAGAGCGCTAATCCAGGCAGCTAAAGAGCCTGCGTGCTGACTGCTAGCCGTGGTCCGGGCTTTAGCTGGAGGTCTTTACATGAAAACTGGATTTGGATATCACGAGCTACAAGCACACCTTCCTTTGGCTGTGTAAACACAACAAATTGTCCAAGAAAGCAGCTCTAAAAATCCTCTAGAGCTTAAACCAGAAATCTTACTAAGATTGTTTTCTTTAAAAGGCTGTGTCCGCTGCACCGTGTATCCTGTTTTTTCAGCGCAGGGGGACACCTGAGCGTGTGCCCTCGGTTGGCCCCGACCCGGCCAGTTCCTAGGGACACGCTAGCTTTGCTGAGGGGAGCCGAACGCACGCGGCAGCGCGGGCAGCGGTGTGGCCCGCTCGTCTCGTTTCCCAGAAAGCAGCTATTCTGCCCCAAATGCTCGCGCTCACTGAGTTTTCAAAGAACTGCTTTAGCAAGGAGCTTTTTACAGTGTTTTTTTTTTTTTTAAATTACTTTATGAGACAAATGATCATTATAAGAAACATTGCAAGCATGACAAATAATGCTAACGGAAATGTAGGGAGAAAAAAACCCCAAATGTCTGGGAATCCAGCCGCTTGTGACTCTTCTAAATCAAGGTAACTGTAAATCCACCCTCTCAAAGTCCTTCTGCGTGATGTGTGGTGCATGTTAGCCCTAGGCTTCATCCTCACTGCTCTCCCCATCTATTTTCTTTGCCCTGTGGCAGGTGGCTGGTGCGCAGGTAGCACATAGGGAAGAGTTCGTGCCTGCTTTAGGGCAGGCAGCTCCAGGCGCTGGGGACTATGGCACGCTGGCACCCTGGCTCCGTCACCCATTTGCCGTGTGGCCTTAAACTGCTGAGACAGACCTTGGGCTTTTACGTAGGAAACTTTACTTTGATCATGTCTACAAACATAGTCCTTGGAGAACGAAGGTGACAACTGGTCTATTCCCTCTGAACAGGGGACATTCAGCCCTTCTGTAAGTTAGGCTCTAGATGTCAAAAGATCAGATCCTAAAATTAGAGGGCTGTATAGGAAAATTGCATCTGCGCTGCAGCTGGCCATGTATCTCAGTGCCCACATACCTCACTGTAATTCCCCTGCAGTCACTGGAGCTGTGTCGAATACAGCTGAGGATCCAGCTCTTTGCTCCTCAGGTCCTCCTGTTAAAATGGAGGTGATAATACCTGTTGGCAAACCACCTGCTAATGAAAAGTTCTTAGCCTAAGTAGTTCTCTGCAATATTTATTCAAGAACTGTAGGAGACAGTCAATGCTGCAGCTCAGTACCTGATTATTTATCAATGGTGCATGGGGTTACTTACCTCATAGAAGGGCATGAGGGGTAACAGTAATCAATGTTACTACAGTGCTTTAAGGATGTTAACTGCTATGAACTGTTATCTGTCCAGTAACATAGCATAAGATAAAGAAGTCCAAAGATAAGTTTAACATGTACATAGTTTTTACTCAAACAAATAAGGAGAAACTGGATATTGTCTTCAGATTTGCTTGAAGATATGCAAGTGACCAAAATCAACTCCATTTCCACAAATGAACAGTGAAATCACTGTTGTGTTGTAGTGCCTGCTACTTTAAAAATTTGAAATCTGTTTTGCACTGTAAGCTCCTTCTCCCAGTCTCTCTTACCTTTCTCAGACAAATTCCCTTTTAAAATGGTATTTTCATCCCCTATCTCAGGCCAAATATTTTTAGAGTGAAATTAGTGTATTTCTTCATGTGAGGATAAAAACCTTGCAACAATTTTCTCATAGGTTTTAATAAGAAATTTGATGCTGAGATAATGACCATAAGATAAAAATGTCAGACTTGGCTTATTCTGAAAACCTTATTCAGACTTAAGATGCTGTCTTGGAATACCTAAATAAGGACTGCTTTGTTGGAGCTCTCAGGTGAAGGACCCCTACAGCTTTGAGCTTCACATGAGAGATGCTTCTATTGGTGAGTAGACTTTCTGGAAACATGCTAGAAAAAAAAATCTACATCCTACATACTTAGTTTTAGTATATACCTCAAAAAAGATTCTGCTGCACAGTTTCACATTTTAGAGATTCAATTCCCCTGAAACTTGCTAGGATATACTATCCAATAAGATAATTTTAGAAGTACAATAAAACAGTTTAACAGAGCGTGTTAGTTATAGCATATTTGTGAGCCATCTCGCTCATGTGTAAATATGTAGGATCAGACCCTAATTTATGTGGCTTACAATAAAGATGAGAAAATTTACCTCTCACACAACAGGGAGAGTTCATTTATCTGCACTGTGCAGGAAGGTGAGCTTATTTCTAAGATTCCAGAAAACTTCAGTCTAATTTGTATTTGTCCTCCAGTTAGTAAAGTAATGAGGTGAATGCTTAATGTTTTTGTTAAACAGGAAACCCAAAGATCTATTTTGTGGCCCTAAACTCAGTTATTCAAACCAATGCATTTTTATAATTTATAATTTATATAATTCATCTGTAATTTATAATTCGTAATTATGAAGTACTACTTTTGAAGTATATTTTCCTTTTATCATATAGTATGTTTACTTCAATTACAATCAGAATGGAAACCTTTCCTCTTTTGCTTCCTGTGGAGATGGTCCTTGTGTACCTTTCAAGGTAAATTCCTAAGATTTGCTGCAGTCCACAGTAAATGTTTACGACTACATTCTTTAGTTAGATCAGAGTGTTTTGTTATGATCCCCCAAGTTGGTTTTTTGAACCAGGCAAATTTCTATTGTTAGGAAAAATTAATTTCCTTAGCAATGAATTCTATTGACCATCATAGTTTGGGCTATACAAGATGATGCTGGCTGACATGGTCCCTCAGCTTTAAAGAGGACAGGACCTCATTTTTCCCCCTTCCCTTTCCTTATCTGCCCAAGAGGTATTTTTTTTCCTCCTAGCTGAGAGTTAAGGAGTTCGGTCATTTGTGTCTGTGCCTTCTGCATGTCCAAAGAGAAGCAGCAGCCTCTTGTGGCCGCATGCCAGGAGATCCCAAAGAGGCTGAATGTGCGATGCTACAGCAAATGTGCAGTGAATTGCCTAAATTTCAGAAAGCTACCTGTGCTATATGGCTAGCTGGGGTCCGTGCAAGAGATGTGGGGCCCATCGGACTCCTCGAAATGGCTTCCTGAGTGCCATCAGCTGTGTGGCACAAACTGAGCTGGGCCAGCACTTCGGCACGCTGCACCACGGTGCCGTCTTGCTGTGCCCATGCTTCGCCCAGGGTCTCGCCAGGGAAATCCCAGGCACAAACGTGGCAAGTCCTTTCTCTAGCCAGTCCTTTCTATATACCTGCCTTCAAAACTCTCTGACTTCCACAGCAAGTCTCTGTTCCTTTCATTTTCCAGTCTGCTCTGCTGGCCTGTTTCAGTTTCCAAGAAACCTCAGTTCAAACCAGTTACTTGCAACTCAGCCAATTTAAACATGGTTTCGCCTAGGAGGAAAAACAGGACTATTAGATACCACGTGGTTATTAGCATCATGGGTGCCAAGCGTGTCGCTTACCTTGGGAAGACTCCTACTGCTACAGCGTTATGTATTCCTGACAAAAGTGTTTATTTAAAAAAAAAAAAGTATAATTTCAATTGTCTGGGTTTGACACCAAAGTGCAGTCCGAAACACAAACGCGAATAGGCGCCAGTCCTGGACCCTTGTCCCGCACCGTCTGAAGCAGGTACCTGACGGCTCGTTGCAAACGGTGCTGAATTTGCAGTGCTAATGCTCCCAGCTCTTGTTGGTTTAAGGGCTCCTACTTAGACATGATATGTTACTTCCCAGTGCAACAGCCCTTGACATAAAGCTGTGGTTTGGTAACAGCAGGAAACAGGGCACTTCAGTATTGTGCTGGGTGAATGCCACGGTAAAGGAGAAGTTGTCTCAATGGAAGGAATAAAACTCTTCAGAGGACCAGCCCTTATGGCTCAGGAGGGTTTGACCCCTGCGTTGCCATGTACAGCGCGAAACTCCTCCTCAGCGTCTAAATGTTGCTCTGTTGGTATCTGTTCAGGCTTACGTTTTGTTTATCTGGGTTTTTTCTTTTCCTCCAGGTAATACATTTTCTTCACCACTTTTATCCTGGTGAAGGGCAAAAGGGTTTGATCTTTGTAAGATTCGTTAAAATATTTTTGTGTTTTAAAAGCAAGCTGACATGTATAAAGAAATAAGTGCTTTTGTAAATTTTTGTTGTATGATTCAGCATTTAAACGTTTTACAGATGCAATTTTTTGCACACTCTCTGCATATATTCATAAAAATATATATTTATTTTCTGTCTTTGAGGTTTACTTTGGGTTTTTTCTTCTGATGTTATAAAATGCAGTATGTGCAACATTAAAAATTTTATGTAAAGACGTTTGCCTCATTTTCTTGTAGTTCTCAATTTACTGCCTTTAAACAGATTCTGTGAACATCTGGTAGAAGATGTTATGGAAATAACTTAAACACCTCTGGGATGCTTAACAGGAATTTTGAGGACCAAAGAGGATAGAAGAGGTAGAATCAGAATATTGAACCGTAAATGCTTTCTTAAAAAATAAATGAAATCAAACTATATGCAGCAACTCCTCTGGGTTACATAAGAACCCCTGAGATTCATGAAGACCCATATAAAGACAGCGGGACAAATTCTGGTTTAGTTGCCATATACGGCTTCAGTGGCGTGCAGAAACCATAGCAATGTTGCTGTTTTCTCTCTGGAGGTAGGGTGCAGGATTATTACCATATTCTCTGGCCTCTCGCAGAGGGAGGCCACCTCTCACAGAGGTGGAGAGCGTAGCCGGGAAGTAGGGCAAACCGAGAGCAACATGGAGGAGCCTGAGTTACTCCAGGCTGTGGGGGATCACCGTTAAGGCCGAACTGAGAAAAAATCTGGCTGGTTCAAAGCCCCCTTTCTCTTGTTTTGCTCCTCCAGCCTTGCCTGTCCTCGTAGCAGAATTAGGCCTTGTGTTCTGCATTTTCAAGAGACATAATGAAGCCCAGCCATGTAATATCAGGTATATACGCTCTGTTGTTCTCCCCCACACCCGTATCCTAAAGTGCTTATGAGAGACAATCACAGCTGTGTTTTTGAATATCAAATATTATATATAGCCATATTTATTATTAAATATTTCTAACTTAGCTACAATTAACTCAGCATCAGAAGATGTTCCACCTGGGTGATTCAGCTTTTGAAAATGCAGTGTGTCACCTATGGATCTTTTCACCTCAATGTATTATCTGAAAGATCTTGAGAGTTTTGGCTTTGAGGGCCCATTTTTGGGGTGCGGGCTGAGGAAAAGAACTAAGAGGGCTGTTTTCATCTGCACGTTGCCATTGGAAAAATGTCACTATACTCTTGGTATGCCTCCTACTATTTATCTATGTCAGTAGTAGCATCTTTTGCTTAGAGACTAGCTAGAAATTGGAGGTTTCCCTCGATTCAAATGTCCAATTTCGGCTGCATGCTGAGTTTCTCACAGGATGCAGCAGGTGGTGTTTATCTTACCCCAAGATTTCACGTCAGGTCTGTACATTTTTCTCTACCAGTTTGTCCAGAAAAAAATCAGCACTGATGCTATTTTGTTTATACACAGTGATTTTATTAATTTACTTTTTTTACAGCCAGTGTTCTGTTTTTGTTCTTTGAATGTGCATCAAAGCAGTTGCAACACATCAGTCCTTAGAGTAACATACATGACATATTGCAGCGGACTGAATGTTTCCAGCAGAGCAGTTTTCCATCAGAGGATCTTGCTGATTTGGAGGAACCAACGCTGTGGTGGGAATGTGTCTATTCTGTCACACTTGTGATGAAAAACAGCTGTTAGCAACCAACATGCCTGTCTACCAGCTGCTGAGTCAGGGGCAAAATGGTGTGGCTTCCCACTAGGTAGACGAGTGAATGGCTGGATCCTCACCTGGAAACTGAAAAAAAACCCAAAACAGAAAACCAAAACTGTTCCAACAAAAAATTGACATTTTGGAGCAGAAATGGAGTGGGGTAGAAATTTCAGATGCCCCACAACTCCTGTGTAGTCATACCCCTGTCCATGCACACTTGTTCTTCAGTAGAAATGGGAACGAATTAACACATTCAATTCACATACTTAACGTGTATGGGGGTACTGGTATTCACAATTACTCCTACCAATCCAGGCAACTTCTGGCAAACTTTGAAAAAACAGCTAATGGCTTCAAATTTGATTTGATCACAGCTTCAACATGCAATTTTTTCTAGTTCCTGTCCTTGTTTTTTTCAACCAAACAACCTTTTATATCAGGGTTATTTCTGATTGTAACTCTGGATTTTAAACACCTCCCACCTCTGGAGGTTACAAAAGATATCATTCACCTTCCTAGGTTGTGCTTTTATAACAGCCACCCACCCGTAACACCCACACCCACAACACGCAACTTAAACATTATTTTCAGCGCACTGCATCCCTGTGGTTTGACAAGCATCACCCATGTCATTCTGGTAAAACACCTCCTTGGTCTCTCAATGATTGGGTTGGTGTTCTGAGCCAGTGTGACCCTGTGGGTGATGCCTGTCTACCCTGTAATTGCTCTGTCACATTTCCTGGTGCTCGTGGCTCCTTGTCAGGGTGTTCACTCCCCTGCAGCCCTCTCTGCCGACATCCTCGGAGAGCGCTCTCGTGGCAGGCAGCTTCGTCTATGCTAGAACTGGGCATTAATGTCCTATGTACAGGACACCTAATATACCTGTGCTCCCATCTCTGATGTCTCAGTTACGTGGCAAAGTTAGTTGTGGTTAATATGATTTATGGTGTTGAGCAACTATGTTGTTATTCCCTAGTGATGGAGTATGTGATTCCTCAGGCAGACGAGCCCTTGCAATTACATTTTCGAGTGGCCTTTGAGCCTGATGCCTGTCAGGGGACTTCTTTCTCCTTCAAGCTCTACAACCCTTCCAATCTCAAAACATTTTAGTTTTTGGAAACCGGAAAGCACTGAAAATAACAATGAAAGTCCTTGTATTTCCCAGGGATGTTCCAGAATTGAAAACAAAAAACACCAAAAAACCCAGCAAGCTAAAGTCACACTTTTTATAGCAAATATTTTCCATTTGTTACCAGCTTTACTTCTCACACAGGACCACTCTGACTAAGCTTCTCACCCTGGAGCTTGACGTGATGTTTGTTAGCACCTATGCAGTGAGCTTCATCTCCAGCCACTGATACACTGAGTTTCACGGGTGTCCAGCCTGCACACTCAAGGCTGCAAATCTTTACTGCGATATGCAACAACAACAACAACAAAGAGCCCTTCTTGTCATTCCTTTCCCTAAACCGAGCTTTAACAGGTCTAGCAATTAAAATTGATGCATTTTAAAGTAAGTGCCTGTGCTAGAATACCCACTAAGTACCAAAACTTGTGTGTGATACTCCAGTGTTTACATCTACCCAAAGATATAACTATATTTTATCCAAAAAGTGAAAATTGCAGGAACTATGACTTTTCAAACTAAGGTTGCAGAAGGTTTCCCCAGCAAGGGTATAGTGAAGCCTCTGAGCAATAGAATCCCTGATCTTTCTCAGGTTGCAAAAGTTACTTGATTTGTTCTTAGCACTATTATGCAGTAAAGAAAACAAAAATCATTCTTAATGCTCTTATTAGCACAGCCCATTACCAGGCACAGTTTGTAGTTTGGCAGCCTCACTTTTGTGAGATCCATGTCCATGTCAAAACATCAGACTTTGAGAAAACCTTGAAGATTGGTCAATTGGTCACTAATTGAATTTTTATGGGTCTTAGCTCACATAGTGAATTTAAACCAGGTGAGTGTAAGGTGCTGTAATGCTCTGCTGCAGCTCATCCTGGAAGCAAGTGTGCAGGGCAGTTGTCTTGGGAGTTGTTGGCTTTCTCTTTGTGAGTGTATCTAAGTATCCCATTGCTTGGCTGGGTGTGAGGCTGGGACTAGCAGCTGAGGTAATTTAGGAAGGGCTCTGTCTTGTAAAGGTGTCCAAGAGTAGCTATCCAGGTATTAGAGAAAGTAGTTTGGGACTTTGAGGGTAGTTTGGGTGACTGTCTTCTGGGAAATCTTTGTTTTTCCTTAACTGTATCTGCTCTCATTTGGAGGTCTTTTTTGTGTAGTCTCCTTGGAAACCCCAGGTGAAAGGGTAAATATGCTGCAGTGAGATATTTGACTGGAAAGAACAAGGGACTGTTTGTATCTGTGTCTGCTTCCTTGGGAGGCTGAGGTGGGACCTTCCAGCAGAGGCTTGATTGAGCTCTATTGCTTTGCCCTCACCATGCCAGGGTGAGGGGAATTTGTTTGGATTTTGGTGGTGTTGGCTCAGCTTTACTGGCTTAATATTTTGCATGTTTAGTTGTTGCCTGGAAGGGAGGGTGTTCCTGGTGGTTTTTCAGCTGCAGAAAATTGACAGTGCTTTCACTACCAAATTGAATTAAGAATTTAGTTTTATAGGGCCATTTTCATAGTGCCTGTGGCACTATAGTGTTATAGTCTGTGTGTGTGTTTTGTTTTTTTTTTTTAAAGCATAATCAGAATGGAAACTTCTGGCTTTGCTCAGGTCAAAAATCTGAACCTCTAAAATTTAGGAGAGCTGGGGCCTCCTGTGGTGTTGCCTGTAAGTTTGGATACAGCCAGGGAGGCAGCAGCCTGTGGCTCCTCAGGGACATTGTCATTATAAGTGATAATAGGGATGCTCTGGGATGCTGTGTGGCTTGAATTCCTTCCTAGCTGCGTGAAGAAGCACAACAGGGGCTGCTGTGGCTGCAGTGGCCTGACAAACACCTGAGCACTTCTGAGAGCTGTGGGCTGGCCCTGGTTTACACTGACCAGCCCTGTCTCTGGGCTGTGTTCCCCTCACCCTGGTCCCTATGGTGGATGTGGCCTGGGGCTCTTGGCTGTGGGAAGAGGCTGGTATGAAGTGCAGAGGGTCGGGTGGCTGCAAGAAAGTCTTTACCTTTCTCTCCTAGAGATTGTATAGTGGGGTTTCCTATGGTAAATTGTTTTCTATAGTAATGGTCTCCTGTGATAAAGTTACTCTTTTTGGAATCAGCTTTGAAATATCTAAACAAATAGTTCATGTGGCTGTAGTGCTACATGTAGCCATTGTCCTTGTAAATTAATGGATTGGGTGCCCAGGATTCCCAGGGCAGGAGAGAGAAGCTGGGAGTGCGGGGCTGGGAAATAAGGCCTTTTTATTTATTTATTTTTTTCATTTATTTAAAGTGGAAAGTTCAGTTATTCCCTTGGTGTTGCCAAATTGACCTCCTTCTCTGCCCTCCCCTTCCCCCCCCCCCCCCCCCAAAAAAAAAAATCTGCCCCTCTTGACTCTTCTCACTCATTTCTGACTCCCTTCTGAGTTTCCACACTGAGGGCCCCAAACTGTTGCACTTGTAACAGGCATCTCCCATGACCCAAAAGAGCAGAACTGAATAGATGTGATACAGATTGAAACCCCAGATTAGAGAACTCAGAAAACACATGTGGCTTTTGAAAACAAAATTCTCTGCCCACTGGTTAGCTACAGAATTTCTGTTTAAGGTCCACCTGATAAATAAAACTGTCTTACTAATTCCAACCATAAAGATGAGTCTGATATCTCATAAGTCATCTCCTTTTCGACTGAGATAAGTCAGTACCTTCTTCACTGGAGTCAACTCCCTCACCTAGGCTTCAGTGCCATATAGTTTTTCTTTTTTGTTTCTTCTCCCTAGACAAGAGGTAGAGCTGTTTGCGCAGTTGTAGATAAAAAGTGCCTGTTCTGTGGTTGGGCTGTTTGAGTGCAGGTGCACTGCATAGTGCTGAGCTGGCCTGCCAGGGGTGGCTGCAAGGTGCCCAGCTGAGGCACCTTCAAAGAGCAAGATGTCTAACTTGCACCACGCTCTGGTGACCCCATCATTTTTATCCAGGCTTTTCTCCTGATATTTTACTTTATCTCCTCCTTCCATGCTTCCACTTCAGCTCTTAAAAATCTAATCACTGCTTTTTGGCAGCAGGTTTAACATTAACACTTGACCTGAATGGATGGGGTGCTCTTATTTGTACCTGCCAGAGTCAATCTGCTCAGCTTGCAGTCTTGATGCATTTATGCAGGCCCCAAAAATGAAGGTCGATGTTATGGTTCAGAAGGTTAAACTTGTGGAGGAGAAAAGAAATGCACCTCCCTCTGCCACCTCCCAAGTGGGTACTGAGCTCTGTGTGTACTGCTGTGCCCTCAGACATAGCGGGAGGCCAGTCAAGGACAGGGGAGCACTGAGCTCCAGCATGAGCAGGACTGGCAAAATGCCAGCTGGGGGAGAGATTACAATTTGCAGTAGTTCAAGATTATTTAAATTTGGCACCCAGCCCAGCTACTTTAGAGGGCTAATCTGCCTGAGCACTGTGAGAGGTCATAAATTTGCCTTTCTCGCACAACCGTGCTGTTGCTCAGGAGCTCAGCTGGGGCTCATTCATCACTTGTACAGCAATGGGACAGGGGCCTCCCACAGCAAACTGAAAGAAGAACTTTGTTACGCGGTTGCTCCTTTCACTTCTTCCCCTGCATACAAGCAACTCCTTTCAGCCAAGCACTAATCGCATCTAGATTACCTGGTTAAACTAGCCATGTGCTTAAAACAAGAGCAATGTGGAAATAAGCTCTCTGAGGGCTGCCTCCTTAGCCACAGGGATGGAGGCTCAGTAGATGACCTGGCCCCTAATCCTCACGTGGGTTGCGTGTGCTCCTGCTGTTGCACTGATGCTTTTGTGGGGTACTGTGCCTGGCCTCCTGTGTGCTGTGGCTTTTGCAAGGAGTGACTGCTGGGCAGGCAGCCTGATGGTGGTCAAGGAAAAGGGTGGGAAGGGCTGAGCTTACAGAAGACACCTGGGAAGATGCACAACCCCCTTGGTACCAGGGTGGTCATGGTTAGCTTTTCCTGGTGTCCTGGGCTCCAGGAAGCTCAGCTCTGGGAAACTCGGTTCCCTTTGCACACGGGAAAGGTGGCCCAGCACCCAGTTAGGCTCCAGGGGCTGCCCCATGCACCGCTGCTCATGGGGTGTTGCATGGCATGGGGATCACTTGCAGACTTGGCTCCTGATGGGCTGCCTGACAGCAGCCGAACCCGCACGGTGGCACAAAGGAAATGGATGGCCACCTTGCAGTGGAGAGCTGGAGCATCCCTGCCTTGGGAGCTGCCTTCTGGTGTTGTCCTGCTTGGCTCTTGAAATTAGGGCTATTAAAGAGCAGGGTGAGAGGGAGCCCAAATGGATTGGGTAGGGTTGTCCTTCACAGGCCACATACAGAGCAGGGTGCTGGGTGAGGAGCGGGGGCCTGGGTACTGTGAGGGCACCCGGTTGCTGCTGTTTCTGGAGACCTATCGGGCCCATAAAAGGCTCTGCTAAAAGCTATTTCCTAGCAGTTTCTGGTAGGACTCCAGGGCATATTCCTTTTCTTTGAGCCCTTCCGAAGCCTCACAGGAACCATCAAAGAACAAAAGTTACAGGGAAAACCTGCTCAGTTAACACAGCTGAAAACCAAATCAGGCTCAGAGTGATTTATTAATGACACATAACCCCTTCCTGTGCAGGCTCAGAGGGGGGGATACAGTCCTGTGCTCCCTCTTCTGCGAGCGCAGGTCCTCCTGTTTGCCTGCCCCTCCCGAGGAGACGTGGGTGCTCCAGCTCCACGTGTGCCCGTGCTGCTCCCTAGCACTTGCTAATGCACGTGCAGCTGGCTAGTTACTGTTTAATTTGGCTGATGGTTGTCTTTCACTTCAGCATTATCAATTTTGGGCAACCACCCTCTTGGGCGGTTTTGGTGTCCCATTTGCACCCTCTGTTACACCCATGTACTTGTCTTAGCAGCTCGTGTTATCCAGGCCACTTTGCCAAGGCTGGGCTGTGTGAGCCCCCTCTGCAGGAGGATACTTGAGGACTGTCCCTGCTGGGCTGTGCACCTTGCCTGTCCCACAGCCCCCAGATAAGGAAGCACAGGCTCATTCACTCTCTTCTGGCCAGGCTTGATGCCAAGGGAAGTTCAGTGGTTACCAAATTTCGCCTGGGTCATTTCTTTGTCCTGCAGAAATCGATAACCTGAAGCTAGAGCACTTATTAACAATTCTCCATAAAGGAGCGCCATTAGTAGAGTGAAATAAAGATTTTCAAGCTGAGGAAGTATGTCAATGCCTTGGAAAATACTTCTGATTTAGGTGGCTGGGCTTATGCTATTCTTGTATTATGTATCAGGCAGCAGGATGTTATATGGAAAACAGTGTTCCCCAGGCTGTGGTCCAGTGGGTGTCTGTAAGATGTTAGAAAGTGGCTTGTGCAATGAGTACAGCTAAAAAACAATCAAAAAACCCCCAAACAACCACTGCCACCCCCCCCCACCACCACCCACACACACTGGAGGGGGGCAGATGAGCCCACAAAGCCAGTTGCACGCATACAGCTAAGGAAATAGAGTAAGTGGGGAAGGCAAAACTGAAGTATGACTTCATACGTAGTCAGCAGGATGTGAAAGCATGATACAAGACAGCCATGGGATGCTTTTCAGAGAGCTTCAGTAGCCTTGAGGTTGTTCAAAAATAAAACAAAAAATTGTGAAACGCTGCTCTGAAATGTGACTCCATGGTGTTCTCTGAGCATTCTCATAGCTGTGGCTGATCACGGTCCCAGTGAAGTCCGTGATGACCCCCATTTGCATCATGGGGCCTGGCCCGCTTCCTCCAAGTAGAACTGGTCCCCAGATGGGAAGTGCAGAGGCACCATGGGGAGCAGGATGTGTGCCGGGAGCCCCAGGCCTTCTGACCGCTCCAGGTTGTGAAAGCCGCTTAAAGGGTGCAGCCACAATGATTTCATCTTTTGGGTTATCCTTTTAATATTTTTATTTTTGCTCTCATTTCCTGCCAACATGTATTAGAGACTGAAAGCCATGGACAGCTCCAGAAAATGTGTAGTCTCCTTTCTAAATACTCTTGTTAAATGGGAACAAATCAAAGGCTTTCTCGCTAGATATGAGCGCATGAAAAATTTGCATAGGGCAACGGGTTAAAGAGGAACACAAACCTGAGTGCGGAGAGAGGAAAAAGGCATTAAACGTGCTTGCAGTAGAGGAAGGCAAATACATATGTGGAAATCATTGTGGAAATAACAGTTAATGATAATTTTTTTACACTGATTTTGATAGGTTGACTCAGTTCAGCTGCCAGAGCTGAAGCATATGGGATCAATAATAATAATTCAAAGGGAGAGAGAATGTGTGTAAACAACAGGGGGTAAATCAGCAAAAAACGAGCATATGTTTTGGTTAATTAAAAGCAAAATCCTAAGTCTAAAATTCTGGTGGTGCTCGTGATCGCTTGAAGCGTTTTGGTCACGCTTCCCTGTTGCGGCCTGGGTTTGGGCTGCCTCAGGCCTAGGTCTGGGGTTGTGCTTCACGTTGTGCGTTTGCGTATTTCCCAGTGCCGCCACTATGGAGTGTGCCAGGCTTATGCCCGTGCGCCAACTTTTGAAGGAGAGTGAGCCTAAAGGACAAAAACACGGTGCGGTGGCAGGCACGGCTGCCAAGGGCCGTGGCTGCGTACGGTCCCTCCAACACCCTTGTCCGTGCTGATGCTGTCTGCAGCAGTGGTGTGCTACCCTCCCTGCCCCGTTGTGCCGCAGCTGTATCTGGGCGGCGCCGACACGTTTTGGACGCTGCTGAAGGCTGGCTGGATCTCACCTTCTGGTTAAAATCAAAAGAAAGTCTAATGGTGACTTTGCTATATAGACAATAATGATTGATTTCACTGTTTTAACAATGCATAAGGATTGATTTGCTCTGCTCCCTGCCTTTGTGCTGGGTGGCTCCAGCAGGCCCTGACACTGGGCAGGTGGGAGGACGAAGAGAAGAGCAGTGAGAAGCCACATGAACGTCTTGGATGCACTGTGGTGGTACTCAGTAGTGAGGTTGCTCCCATCCCTACAGCAGACATCTAGGCACAGGCTGCTGCTAGTGGGGGACATCTGCAGCCCACCTCCAGCACCAGCAAAATACTCCATGATCCCACTTCTCCCATAGGGAAGGCAAGTCCTTGTTAGACTAAGGGTTTTGTATCAAATATGCCCTGAGGACTTCCACAAGATGTTAAGCAGAAGCTGATAGTCTGCCTTGGCTGATGGAAAATGGTTTTATTTCCCCTCCCACACACATCTATATAGAGAAACAGGGAGAGAACAATATATGCTTGTAATTTTCATTAAGTTGATGTTGTAAGTGAAGTACTAGTGCAGGTGATAGCCAGGAGTACTTGCAGCCTTGGCAGCTGAGGCACTGTTACAAAGATTATTATTTATATATTATCATTTTACAGTCACATACATTTATCATTAATACAATTGTCATTATCTATTTATTTATTTGTGTACGTGTTGTGATCTCAACAACTGAGATGACTCGTTCTTTCCCAAAAGTTGTTATGCTTCAATGTATGCAAGACTGAAACATAGCAACTGTTCAAGGGCTAGAGAGGCGAAGCGAAGGTAAGGCACTGGGACTACAAAGTACATTACTTTGCTTGGGGAATATGAAGGCTGCAATTTCAGTTGCTTTGCCAGGAAATGCCAGGATTGGGGTGCTTCCCTGGGGCTTTCTTCCCTGGGTTGTGAGGGGACCTGTATGACGGTGCAAGCAGCTCTATGGGGGGGCGGGGTCTGGCGTGTGGTCCAGCAGCACGTCTCAACCCACTGCTGTCATCCCTAGCTTGAAGGAGTTAAAAGTTTTTCAGTAAGTGTCACCAAATACTTTTTTCATCTCTGCAAATCATGCTTTTCCCCAGGACTCGTTCTCAGAAATGACTGAACCGTTTTGTCTGAAGTTCTGCCCTCCCTCCTTCTCCTACCTCTTTTTACTGGATTATGCATATTCAAAGTACCAAGTTCCTGTAAACCTGGCACTAAACTGTGGGTCTAACAGTAGTGTCATTAGATTGCAGTATTCCCAGAGCCTGGGAGGACAGAAATGAGAAGAAAGGTGCCTTTATATCCTGTGCACCGCATAATACAGCATATATTACAGCTTCTTTCCCAAGATTGGTTTCAGAAAGTGGGTGCTGCTGTACTAAAAGGAAACAGACTATTTATTTTTAAACAGGATTTTACTTAAAAGCATTTGCTCTGTTTCTTGCTGCATTTTTTTTTAATCTTATTTACACCACATACTTCAAGAAAGCAATCAGGGAAAGATGTACAAGTCCAAGCTAGGAAAGAAAAAGAAAAGCCAATCGCTGTATCTGATGAGGCAGTCTGCCATGTTTTTGTTGCTGTATATCGGATGCAAGTGCAATGCAGTAAATCCGTGGGCACCATTGGATGCACAGTGTGCATTTCCGGTATTAGCTGGTAACACTGGGAATCAAATGTAGATACTTCTGGGATGAAACCCACAACCCACCATGTTACTTGTACAAAAGGAGAATCAGTATCCTTTGGGAGCACGGGGCATAAGATGCATGAGAGAGCGCAGCAGCTGTGTTGGATCAGCTTCTGCACACCAGCAACTAGATGCAGAAGAAAAAGTGAACATAGGAAGGAGAAGAGGAGCAAAAAAGAAACAGTGATGAGCATCAGAGCTTTGACTTATATCTCTAAAAATTCTCCAACTCTGTCATACTCAGCCATTACAGTTTATTGCAGGTCAGACTAAATCATCTTAGTTCCCAGGAAGTGATGGAGTCAGCAGAAATATTGCAAAGTGAGTGTTATTGATTGTTGGCTGTGCTTGTTACCCTAAAACTTCTTCCTGTTTAACGGCATGAAAGCAACTTTTGCAGGAATGATTACGTGGATGGACAGATAAAAAAGGGACTGGGAAATGAAAGGCAAGCTATAATAATCATTGGATTCATAAAGGCAAAAGACGATGTGAAGTTGTGGCAAGTTAATTTCACAAGGTGATTTAGTTGTTCTTCCGTGGATGTTGCTCAGTCTGCTGAGAAATAGTTGCTATGTGGATGTTTGTAGACTTGTTCCTGCTCCTGGAGGAAACGGAAGCGTTTCTGGGCATCGGAGGTGGAAGAGACAGGAGTAAAGTGGCGGGAGAGGCAGGTATTGCAGAGCAGTACCTTGGGGACAGGTGGGTGATAAAGGTCATAGCATGCATTCCCAACAGAGACCTGCAAATGTCACTGAGTTGGGTGCCAGAAGGTGACACACAATCATAGCCTGCCCCTTGGAGGGGTGGCATGTGTGGTGGCTGCTGCCTGTGATCGAGGGAGGTCTCTGGGGCATGCACTGCATAGGCCTTTCCCTTTTGCCCTGTGGATCCAGTACAATGATGGGATGAAAAGCCTTGTGCTGACGCAGCAGCGTGATTTGGGGGTTTTGGAAATCGGTGTCTAAACTTTTTCCCCTTCTCTAACCTTTTGAGGTGAATTTTTAGAGTCCATATTGAGGCTTCAGTGGGATGCAGTTTCCTGGAGCTGATACCTTGCCACTGAACTTTTTCCACAAAACAAGATTTGCTGGCCCCTGGCTTGAATATCATTTGTTTTGAATCCTTTATGTATTTCAGGGAGCTCGATTAACATCCCTGTCCCACCCTGCTCTCCTCCTCTGCTCCTCCCTGCTCCCAAAAATGCCATGTGCATGGCCAGGAGGGAGGGTGGAGCCGAGACATTGGTTGGAGCCAAGTTCCTGCTTCAAAAAGTAGGACAACCCTTCCTGGAAGGTGCAGTCCTACCACAGTCACACATTTTAACACCTCTAAAGATTATCTGTGCTGAGCCTGTAGGTCTTCATGTGGGTTTGAAGGGTATTCGAGGCCTGCCTGTGCTGGGGCACTCTCCAGCCGGCCCGCACACCAGAAGGTGGTGGTGCTGGCGCTCGCTGCCTGGCCAATGGGGCTCGACAAATGTCAGCTCTTCACTGCAGGTAGGTGAGGAGAGAGGTGCAGGAGGGGATGGGGGCTATGTGAGCCACCGGCGAGCAACAGTGTGTCGGTTGCCAGGCCTTCAGTGAGTGTGGAAATGGAAAAGGCACAAACTTGTGAGGTTTGGCCATACGTCAATTCAGTCACAGCGAGCTCCTGAGCTCCCCTTTGAACTGATGGGGAAAACATCGATGTGGAAATTGGCTAACTTAAACCTTAACTCCCCTCACTGCCTGTGTTACAGTTCTTGGGAGATGAGGAGTAAATTCAGCCAATGCAAATAGGTTACAGTCTCCAAATCCTTCAATATCTGGTAGTTTAAACATGGTTTCAGTTATTGCTGGGCAGCCACACATCACTTTGGCTGCACTGTGTGAGGCTCTGCAGAAGCAAAGCAAAGCAGAGTTAATTCCCTTCAACTGAAATTAAGCCCCTTTTCTGAGGGGAGGGGGACTTTCACCATTGCTTGCAGGAACAGAGCCGTTACAAGTTTGGAAATAACCTTGCTTCACATGCTGCATTCAGTGGCTCTTTTGGGGACTTTTCTTTGCTTCTTTCTCCTTTTGCAGCCACAGTTCATGGCAATAGCCAGGAGCAGGATTAAGGGGCTCGCTAATGAGCTTGCCCCTCTGCTTGCAGTTGTCCTCTATGAAGGGCAGAGTACAGTTAACCTGGTGGTTTCAGGCAAGCACCATTTTACAGCGAAATCCACCTGTGTGGCCTGTAATTGGAGGAACAGCTGCCACAGCGAGGGCTGGGGCCTGACCTCTCCAGCAGTTGCTAAATGAAGCTGATGAAGGTAGCCGGTATTCTGCCTTTAGAAAACTAATTTATCTCTGGATGGGCACTAAAAAAAGGAGGTCACCCCTTTCCTGCCAAAGACATGAATAACTTTCTTATTGGAGAAGGCTCTGATGGGTCTGGAAATGCTGATGACTCCCCTCTCCCATCCATGAGAGCTTCCTAGGCCTGCTGTCAGATTGGAAAGCAAGGCTTGCGGTAGCTGAGGTTTACTTTTTGCCAGCAAACTCAATGCAAATATCAGTGGGTATGGGCTGCAGCAGGCTAGGTTAACTGTTAGGAAGAAACTGGATGGGTGAAATCAGAGTCACAGAATCACAGAATGGCTGAGGTTGGAAGAGACCTCTGGAGATCATCTGGTCCAACCCCTCTGCTCACGCAGGGTCACCTAGAGCACATTGCACGGGATCACGTCCAGACGGGTTTTGAATATCTCCAGGGAAGGAGACTCCACTACCTCTCTGGGCAACCTGTTCCAGTGCTCTGTCACCCTCACAGTGAAGAAGTTTTTTCTCAGGTTTAGGTGGAACTTCCTGTGGTTCAGTTGGTGCCCTTTGTCTCTTGTCCTGTCACTGGGCACCACAGAGAAGAGTCTGGCCCCGTCCTCTTGACACCCTCTCTTTAGATATTTATACACAGTGATCCCCTCTCAGTCTTCTCTTCTCCAGGCTGAACAGGCCCAGCTCTCGCAGCCTTCCTTCATAGGAGAAATGCTCCAGTCGCCTCATCATCTTTGTAGCCCTCCGCTGGACTCTCTCCAGGAGTTCCATATCTCTCTTGTACTGGGGAGGCCAGAACTGGACACGGTACTCCAGGGGCGGCCTCACCAGGGCTGGAGTAGAGGCGCAGGATCACCTCCCTCGACCTGCTGGCAACACTCTGCCTCATGCAGCCCAGGATCCCATTGGCCTTCTTGGCCACAAGGGCACACTGCTGGCTCATGCTTAACTTGTTGTCCACCAGGACTCCCAGGTCCTTCTGTGCAGAGCTGCTTTCCAGTAGGTCAACCCCCGGCCTGTACTGGTGCATGGGGTTCTTCCTCCCGAGGTGCAGGACCCTGCCCTTCCCTTTGTTGAACCTGATGAGGTTCCTCTCTGCCCAGCTCTCCAGCCTGTCCAGGTCCCTCTGAATGGCGGCACAGCCCTTTAGTGTATCACACACACAATCCTGGCTTGCAATTTCCAGACAACTGAGAGTTTGTTTTGCAATCCTGGTGTAGCTTATGCAGGAGAGTTAATACTGCTCTTGGGATAGTAATGAAGTTGTGCTAGTTTGCATGTGGGAGGGTGCAGGACCTGAGCTGGAGAGCCCGTGTGCCAGTGACAGGCTGTGTGCCACAGGTACAGGTGTTAAATGGAAGGTCAAGTGAGCTGCTGGGAATGAGGTTATGTTTTGGTATGGCTGAGTCTAGCAATGTTTGTGTTGCAACATATGATGATTAGGTTTTTTGAAGCCTCAGCTCTGGAGGCATGTTATTACTTAAGACTCTAACCATCATAAAAATAAAATTTTTTTTAAAGTCCTTACTATGCAGTAGGTTAGTCTGAGTCTATGTGAAAGGCTCAAAAAACATAAAAGTGAGAAAGAAGAGCTAACACTGACCTGCTGAAAACCTCAGGAATGTAAAGCCAGTCTCCTTCCTCAGGGAAGCCTGGCTTGGTCATTTACAGGCTTGGAGATGGCACTGGCGCTCTGCGTACGGCATCTTGCAGGCACATTCTTCTGCATGAGTGCTTGTCTTCCCTCCCCTATACATTGACAAAACTGCCCCATATGTTTGCCTCTCCTTCTCTGCCACCTTCAATATTCACTTTATCCAACCATACCTCATCCAAATCCCTGCTGGTTATCTAGCTCCTCCTGCCTGCCTTTCTCTTCCCACTGAGGTGCTCCATGCAGGCTGTCACCCAGCTTGGCACCACTCTTCTCATGACCAACGTCCTTGGCCGTGTTTGTGCTCTTTTCTCACTTGCTTTTCCTGCTCTAGTTTTTATGAGAACAAAGAAATTGCAAAGAGGAGGCAGGCGGCTTGCCAAAGTGAATATAGATGATGTATGTTTTATATTGCATGGCATAAACGTAAGTACTGCTGTAGGCCACAGGTTCACCTTGCTTTTGTCCTGATTACTTTACGGACAGCATACAAAAACGGGGTATGGCATGAACTTTCATGCACCAAGATACCGCTTTGGCTTCTGTCAGGCAGAGGTTGAAGCCCTTAAAATAAGCTCTCAAGCTGGGCAGTAAATTGTTGTTACCTTGAGAGGCTTGCAAAGGGTGCAGCGGTTGTTGGTGCCCCTAGCAAAGCCTGGTGCTTGTATATAGAAAACAGAGCTTGGGAAATGGGCCCACGAGCAGCCTTGCTGTCCTGAACTCTTGCACCATGGGAAAGTTTATATCTAGCTCGTTGTCATTAATTCTAAATAGCCTAGCCCTTGTTCCTATTTATGCCCCTGGATAGGATGTACAGAGCATGTTAGCACAGGCTGGATGTATGGGGAGGCTTGCTGTACTGAGGTAACCTTCATGCCTCTTTGGAAGAGAACTGTAATGGGATATCATATGGGAAAACGTTGCATAATACATGGTCTTTCAGATCACAAGAGACATCTGCTGTGTCTAAACAAATACTGAAAACAGAGCGCAACAAAACAAGCGGCTTATGCCAATTCCACGCTGTCCTCTGGCCTCCCCCAGTGCAGCAGAACAGCTCAGGCAGGGCCCCCTTGGAAAGGGCCTCTCCCGAGGTGTGTCTGGATGAAGGGTTGACCTCAAGCAAGTGAGCAGGGGGAAATTCTGTGATGCAAATCAGGAGAAGGACATAAGAGGAAAAAGGTGGCTGTAATAGAGGGAGGATAAGGTGAAAGAAAGGCTGGTAAGAAAAAAAAAAGTCCTATGAGCTGATCAAGAAGAGTAAAACCTTGTGGGCCAGTGAGTGCATGGGGAAAGCTCTCCAAAAGTAGTGCTAGGAGAAAATAGCTCTGTCAGGGGGGGAAGTGGGGGAAGGCTGGGACTGAGGACAGAGGGGAGGGCAGAAGACCCCTTGGGAAGGGGTCTGGGTTGGGGAGGCAACACAAAGCTTAGCTGCAAACATGCAGCCTGCCAAGGAGAGATGGCTAGAGACTGAGGGGAAAGTCACCGACAGTGCAGAGCAAAGCAGCCTGCGGCCATTTTACGCTGGGCGCATATGACCCTTGCTGTTTCTGCACACAGCCTAGAAAAAACAGCTACTAAAAACCCCCACGTGTTCATGGCAGAAAGGCGATCCGAGGTGGTATTTCCTGCAGGAGGTGATAGGGTGGAGATCTGGGATGGGGTGGAGATGCAGGCGACTAAAGAGCCCTTCCAGGAGACACCTTCCCTGCTGGCCGCGTGCACGCTTCTCACCAACGCTAGGAAGGTGAGACGGAACGGGGGAAGGCAGAAAGAGAAATGTGGAAAGGGAGCTGTGCCTCTGACTAGTTGCCACAGCCACCCTTGCCTGGGTTATGAGGTTTTGGGGGCTGATCTACCTGATCTCAGTGGACACGAAGGATGCCATTTAGCTTGTAAGGCTGCTGGGCTGGAGCATGTAGCAACCGTGTCCCAAAGGACGGGTCTCTGCAGTAAAAGCGATTAGCTCCCAGGTGAAGTAGCTCCCAGGGCTGGGGCCTGGCCTTGCCCATCATGATGAGTCCCAGGGGGCTTTGGGGACCCAGGCTGCAGCCAGCCTCTTGGGCTTCAAAGTGTGGTTTCTTGCTGCCATCTAGTGACTTCCGGGGGTAAGCAAAAAATGACAAAAAGCCCCCACTGGTTGTAGTGTCCAGCTGCAAACAGGGCTACAAAACTTCTAGAATTAAACAGCAAGGAAATAATGCTAAAATATTGTCAACTCTCTGCTTTTCTTATCTTCTGCAAAATAACTATGGGGAGTTTGGGCGTTATAAGAAAGATTTAAGCAGGTAATGGGTCATGAAGTGTATTTGTCATTGAATAAGGTTATTCCCGAGGTAGAGACAAAATTAGAACTACTTTTTTTTTTCTCTGTAGTATTATTGCTCCAGGTCAGAGTGGGTTTGCTTCGACTTTTTTCTGTGTTTCTTTGTAATTATGCCCTTGCGATGTCCGTACTGACACTGCAAAAAGCTCCTGATAAAAACTTTGCTGCATGAGTACTGTTTAAACAGCAGTGATCCCATTAAAAAAGGAGAAAGATCTTTTCATTTTAGAGCTTGCAATAGTCTAAGCTTGCCTAGCAATGACTGTCTATAAGTCATATGCTTATTTCTATCTATATAAAATGTAGAGAAGACTAAAGATATGGACAAATAGAGCATTGATCAATTGTGTCAGTATATGTCTTTGTGATCAGAGCTTTTTCAGCCCTTACAACTCTGTAAGAAATTAATAGGGTTCTAGTTCATCTTAGTTTTTAAAATTGGACTCTTTCCAAACTTCCAGTTGGTAATGTATGAAGTTTTCTAGAAATCAAAAAGATAAAGTCCTGTGAGTTTTGATTAGGCCAAGATTTTACCATAAACTTTTGCAATCCATTTATTAATTCTGAAATAATAACACAATGAAGAGTGGTTTTTTTTTGTTTGTTTGTTTTTTTACCTTGGGAACATTTCTGGAAAGTTTACTGGAGCTTCAGGTGTGCTGCTGCTATGGCCTGTTCATCTCAGAACAGACATGATACAGGTGAGCAAAGAATGGGCTTGTATCTCTGAATATCCTCAGTAAAACTATCATCTTGGCATCCTATTAGCACCTAGCAGTCTTCTCCCCTACCGCCAAATGGTGGCTTTCAACAGCAAGGAGGGTAATGGTCTGTTACAAAATTACTTTCTTTCAGTGCCCCTTTTCTTTGTCCTTTCTTAGCCTGAAGCTTCCCAGGGAGCCCCACTATGAGAACTGTAGCTGCTGAGAGCAAGAGACCTAGAAATACTGCAGGTATCCTGTTACTGCTGCTTCGGTCTCTCTCATTCCCTGGCACCTGTGGGAGCAGTGGTGCCAATGGTGATAAATCATTTCTGCTTCTTATGTCCTTGGGGGCAGCAGCAGTAATTACTTGGAGTGACCCCTTGCTTTCAACCATCATGAAAACCTTGCCATAATCCCAGAAGAGCTTAAATCCTTGATAGGATGTAAACTGCTGGTGCCAAGGGCAGCATGTGGAGCCAAACAGGACTATAATGCTTAAACTACTGCACTCCAACCCTGTGTATTTTTAAAGCAAGGTTAATGATCCCTTGTTAAAAAGAGAACAAATGCACCATGGTCTTAAAAAGGTGGTGGTGATTGTCTGTTTATTCATGTTTTAAATCCAATGTCTGTTTGTCAGTTTATCCAATGTTGTAAAGACTATTACCTGGGAATCAGTGATGATGGTCCCCTTCATTGGAGTTTGGAGGTTTGTTTTAATGCACACTAGTGATGTGTGTCTGACCTGAGGGAACTGGCAGCGTGCTTTGGTGGAAATGGGAGTCGGGAGTCAGGGCTGCTCAGGGATCAGGCAGCCTAACAAGGCAGCAGTGGCATAAGGCTTCCTCTCTCTGAAGGTGAATCTGTCTTTGCCATGACAGGTTTGTTGTGTGTTTTGAACGCTAGGGAGGTGCAAAATTAGAGAGGTGCAAAGTCAAAAAGCTCCTGGAGGTTTGCAGACTCCTCTCGGATGGTGAAAGTCACGTTAAAACTGGTGGTGTTGGTGGACTTTCTCCAAAGAGCAGTGCTCTTCCACAAGGTGAATGGCTGCCCTGCTTTGCTGCGCTGCACGGCAGTTTGCGTTTTTATCCTGGCTGCCTGCACGCAGGCTGATCTTTCCCTTCCTTGGCACACATCAAGGTACCACACAACTAATAAAGACCTTTCTAGTTTGATAAATTCTCATTTTGCCATGATTTTTCCCCTGCGGGAAGCACGGGAGCTTCTCCTGGGAGCTTTTGGATCTGTGCCCGCTCAGCAGGGCCAGCCTCAACGCGCCACGGCGTGCGGGGAGGCAGAGCGGGGCTGGCCCCCTTCCCCCACAGGCAGCATGGGTGCTCCTGGGCAGCTCCTTTGGGAGTGCTTGCACCAATCTGCCAGCTTTAGTGTCAGTCTGGAGCAGCTTGATGAAAGGTCCACGTCCAGTGTTTACTTCTGGAGCCTTGTATGTCTTTGGGTGCTATAGGCCAGAGGCTGTATCATCTGCACCGGTGGAGCTATGACTGGCCATGATTGATGACTGATTCACTGAGCAGGGAGGATTTTACCCTTTGGATGCTCCCAACGGGATAGTCTAAAGAAATCTGTCCCATAGATACCAAATTCTGGGCATACACCACCTAGAGGGTTTAGTAATGGCAAGTTATATGTGGAAAAGACTATTTCTCATGAAGCGCTACCCAAATACCACACATGCTATTGCATGCCCATGCTGCATGTCTGAATGAGAAGGAAGGTGCAATTTGTAACAGGGAGGGTATTTAACTACTGGAACGGTTCACCAGGGAACATTGCGAATCCTCTGTCATTTGGAGTCACCAAATCGAGATGAAATGCCTTAACTAAAGTGCTGGTGTAGGTAAACCATAAGTAACTGGGCTCAGAGCATGATGATCCATAGCCTGTGTGATATAGGAGGTCAGAGTGAGCTATCCTGAATGCCTGGAAAAGCTATACCTGAATTTTGACAAAAAGCAGTAGCATCTAACCAAAGCTTATTAGCTGATGGGTCACAAGTCTCAAAAGCTGATGATGACAAACATTCAGATTTGACACATCTTCCTAGCAATTACCAAAGCACCCCAATGCTTTAAATTTCCAGAGCTATTCCATGTTACTTTTTGCCCTTTGTTTAAAATAAGGGCTTGGTGAACAGACCCTGACAGAGGTTACGCTTGGCAAGTGCCTGCCCTCTACCTCCTATGCTATGGGTGAAGATAGCAAAATGAGCAACTGCCCTTTAATGATTCTCTCTTCCCCCTACCCCCCTCAAAAAAAAAAAAAAATCAAATGCTGGCCTTAGTGAAGTCCTACTTGGGATAGAGAAGGATGGGAGGGAAAAAAAATAAAAAAGAGAATAATGATTACCTTAAATAGGAACTTCCATTAACAGCTTTTCCTCATGTTGGGAACCAAGTGAATGGCAAACTTTCACAACAGCTTCACAACCAGTGGGGTTAGGAGTGAATAAAATCTACAAAATTCCATGTAAGACTAACCAAAAACACTCAAGAAAATGCTTTGTTACTTGCATGGCATGCAGAAAATTCTGTGTGCAAGTTTTTTGCCTGTGTGTGTACGTGTAAACTATAATCCACTGAAACTGCTTGAATTAACAAGGGTAAAACACTAAATACCCTAGCTTTGTCTTGAGAGGATGGCAGAAGATGCAAGTTGGATAAGAAGCCCAAGCTAGATTGCTAATGGGAGCATCATTGTGTGTAAAACCTAAACTCTTCATGCAGAGAGTTGGATGCTCAGAAAGGAAAATCACACACTGCAAGTTTCTGACAGTCACTTATTTTCATTTGAGTTGGAACTCCCCAAGCAGAAAGTTTGATTTAAAAGTATGCAAATTTTTGTCACGTGCGGTACCGATGGAATAACTGAGGGCAACCTTCTCTAGAGAGAGAGGTACGCTATGACCTCTAGTGGTGGGTAGATGCAGAAAGAGACTAAACCTGATTGTGCAGGTTGTTATTGCTGCACTGGACTTAATTCACGCTAGGGCATTCCCACAATGCAAAGACCACCCAGCGGCATCTGTGGTGACTCATGCACACTGATTCACTTTTCTGCTTGGTGGTAAGGGGCCAGATTCTCTCTGTCTACTGGATCACGGTGCCTTGCAGGTGCTTTTAAACATCAGCATTTCTGTATTGACAATGATATTTTGTCAAGGCTTTGTGACTTCTTCCCTGAGGCTTTATAGGTCTGAACGAACACTCGCTTTCATACACACAAGAATGATTTTGCCCTTATAATCCTCCTTTTCTTCCAGTGCCCTTGAGGTAGAAGGTAATAGTTGTCTACCATCAGGTTTATCTCTGATCCAATAGTTCTTGTGGCAGGGAAAGGGGGACAAATTCCTAAAGCAGTACTCCTGACTCCCTTGGTGGTATTTGCTGGATTCTCCACTTTATGTCCTAAAATAGGACTGCTATCATAGCTATACATTATATATATTTATGTTAAGTATATAGACATTATTACTTTATGTTTACTTTATTACTGAGATGCTTCATAAATGCCACCCTCAACTTCAGGCGCATGAGCATTCTTTTGGCTCCCTTTTGGAGCCTTGTAAGATCTTTGCCTGATTCACAGTTAAATGAGAGTCCCAAGGTGTCCCGAGTGCCTTGTGCTGTATAACTGTAGCACTAGAAATCACTGCAGTGCTGTCTTTGCTACCCAGAATGAAGCTTCCTCCATGGACCCAAACTTCTTTTTCTTCCATTTTTGGAAGCCTTCCTGCCATTTGCTCTCCAGCACTTTCCGTTGCATGCTAGGGATAACATGAACAAATGTCATGACTTTTACATAGATCTGCTTGTCTGCAGCAGTGGTTGGTAGAGGTGCAGGGCTGTAGTGGTGCATTGTGCCCCACTGCCTGCTAGGGCATCATACATGCTTAGACTGTCATAGCGTTGTGTCTCCCTTCCCTTCACATACATTTTGCTTCCTCAGGAGACCAGCCACAAAGACTCTTCCTTTTCCTACCCATCAGCATTTCTCTTCTGCATGGAGCAGATGAGGCACAGCTTGTCCTGGAGCACCGCAAACTGAGGCTGTATTCCTAAAATACAGTTTGAGAGGGGACTGTAAGTTAATGCAGGCATCTCCCGTTGCTCTTCGCTGTGCTGCTGCCTGCTGGCCATATGATCTGACAAGTAATTTTAGGCTACCTGTCCTGGCTGTCTGACTGAAAGCAAAGCAAGTCAGAAGTTTTATTTCAGCTTGATCATACATTTTGCTACTGCTGCTGGCATGGTGAGTGGCTGCTAGCACGAAATGAAGTTAAGGAATGCTTGGTACACCGAAGGTGACAAATATAGGTCATTATATTATTGGCAAAGCTACCCATATTTTGCATGGGTCCATGAATCTGTAGAAAACCAATTCTGCTGCGGTAGTCACTGACAATGAGCAAATGTGAGCAGCTTTTCAAAGGAGCAGAGTAGCTGTGAAGCACTGGGCAGAGAATATAAATCTTCCACTTTAAATGACCGTCCCTGTATATTGGTTACAACGTAAAAGAGGAGGCCTGGAAAAGACCTCACAAGGTCACCTGCTGCACGCTGCTTGCCCCAAAGAAGGGTCAGCTTCTCCAAAGCCTTTTCTGCCACAGGCTTGTCTAACCACTCTTAAAAGGGATGAAGAGCCCATCGTTTTCCCCAGGCAGTCTGTTCCTGGGCTAACCGCCCTCACTAGGAAGTTCCTCCAGTGGTGGGTTTTGTCTCGGCCAACTTCTCACTCGTTCCTCTGCACTAGCTGTCCAGGCTCCTGTGATAGTCAGTGGATACCTAGTCTCCGCATTCAGTGGAGCTGGGAATTAAATTCATCTGTAGTCATCTATGAAGGTTAAAACAAACCTTCACCCTAATCTTCACTGACTGTACTGATATTGACTTGCTCAGCTGAAGATGCCTTACACTGTAGACACCGGTGTTTAATCAGACTAATCCCATCCCTATTGTTTAACCTGAATTTTTTTTCACTGGCATGGTGCTGCGGTACCGTTGCTCCTTTTCCTGGACACAAAAAACAGTTTATTTCTTTGACAAAAATCTTCTCATTTTTGAGAACTCTCTTCACTACTTTCAACCTTCTCTCCTCTAAAAACCGGGCATTTAATCTGTTTTTTCTCATAAGCAATGACTTCTAGACCTCTGATTGTTTCTATAGTTCTCTGCTAAATGCTCCCCTATTTGTTCTTATCTTCCCTGAAGTGTGATGTGCAAAACTGGAGATTGAACTCCAGCTGAGGCCTTACTCACACTCAGCAGAAGGAACAGATCACTATGGTCAGAAGCAACAAATTTTCTCTCCATTTCCTCTGCTTCTTTCTGAAATTGGTCCTGTCAAATTTTCCAGAAAATAAACAGTGCTCTTTCATACAGTCCTTCCTCCAAAAACTGCTTGGAAGCTTCAGTATATCTGACTTCTGTGTGCATTAAATCATTATTGAACCCTCCATTCTGCCCATTCCAGGATATGCACTGGAGCAGTAGATGCACACGCAGAGTTACACGTACCTCAAGAACTACATTTGCGCACATAATGACTGTATATGCTGGAATAATGCGCTGAAATAGTTCACTGGAACCTGTTTTGCCTAGCAGCTGCGCTGAAGCCCTTCCATTTCCTCTCCTCCGAGCCAGAATACGTCTTTGCGTTCTGCCACCTCATGCCATACACAATTAGTGCTGCGTAAAGCCCTAAATAGTCTGGGCCCAGGCACCCTTAGAAACTATTTGGTCATCTATACTCTTGTGATCATTTGTTGAGATTCTTGAATAACAGGAGAGGGCTAGTTACTAACAGGGCATATTTCCTGGGTTTGGACTTCTGCGCTGTTGTTGTTGTTGTTGTTTCTCCATTTTCCTTCTGTGCAGCCTCAGCCAATGAATGTTCAAGAATAATTTATTTTCCTAAGTTTTCAAAGGTTTTTAATAGAGTTGAAGAGGGTAGAATTTTGTTTGATGTGGGCGAGGACCAGTTTCGTATGATTATTGATTGATAAAATCTGTTGTTGTGTAAAATATGTGTTTCCAGGCCTTTTAAACTGAATAATTGACACACTTAAGAATTATTAAAGAATTCTAGGATTTGGATTTCTCCTTACCACAAACTGACATGTGTTTCTTTTTTTGGATGGAGGGTAACAAATGCCCCTGAGAGTGACGCCTTGGTGCCTGAACACCAGAGCAAGATTATCCTTCCATGCTGCCTGCTCATCTTCCCTGTTTCTCCAAGTACAGGAGTCACAGTATTAAAAAATCTCAAAGCAGTATCTGTTTTAAGATTTGCCTCTGCAAGGGAGAAATGGATGGAGTTAAAGTGAAAGTAGAAGGTAATTTGAGCGAAAGCAACCATGGAACAACAGAATCACTGTTTTGAGAAAAGAAAGGAGTGAAAGCAGCAGAAAAAGGGTAATGAACTTCAAAAAGCAGATGTCAACAAGCTTGGGAAGCAGGTAAATGTGAGTCTTCTGGGAAGATAATCCTGAAGATAAATGAACTGTCTGTTATTGAAACTGCCGTTAACAAAGGCAGAACGGTAAGCTATCCTGATGTGAAAGAAAGATAGGAAACTGAGCAGGAGAGCAGAATGTAGCAGCATTAGGAGCCAAGCCCTAGAAATCAAAGGGAATTATGTGATACGTGTAACTGACAGTGACTACAACAAAACATGTTGGGGTACAATGAGAAAAAAATAACATGCAAAACCAATTAGGAAGAGACCTAGGATGCAACTTTTCTGTAAATACACTGAGGAAAATATCCATCTGTAACTTAATGAAAAAAGTACAAATAGCAGGTGATGCATAAGGGCTGAAAAATTCAGTACTTTGCTTTAGTTATTAGAAGAAAGTATCTGGTCAAAATCAAGTAAAACCTACAGAAATTGTATCTGTTCAGATCTGCAGAATAAGTTGAAATGGAAATTCACTTCCGTGATCTCAGAGGTCTGATGATAAATCAGCATGATTCCTGTCTCTCAAAAAGTGGAGGAAGTAGACCCTGGGAATGTTTAACCAGCTTGCCTAACATCAATGTCCGGAAAAATACTTGAGCAAATTATTTAACAGTCCTTCTTGTAAGTACCAAGAGGATTTAAAAAGTAGTTGAAATACTGGCCAACATGAGTTTGTCACAAACAAATCATACTGAAGCAGTTTAATTCCCTTCTGTAATGGGATAATCATTCAAATGGTCAAGGGGAAAGCAGTGAATGTGTATAAACTGGCTTGAGTAATAGGCTGGGAACTGTCTTATAAGCAGCTAGCAATTGTTGTCCAGGTGAAATCACCACTGGCTGGGGCTGGAAGTAGCTGTATTCGGAGTGACCTATATTTCGTTATCGCACCGGAGGACTCGTATTGGGCTCCTTCAGATGTTTCTTCTCCATCCATATCTCCAGTTATTTCATTAATTCACTCAGTGTTTGAACAAACAGGATGATAAACTGAAAAGAATGGTATGACCTAGCAAGAATGATGTGACCTCAGGCAATGCAGGGCTCGCTTTGCTCTGGGCTCAGGCTAAATCAGAAACATGGTTACTGCCCTAAAAGAGGCACTTCTCACTCTGGTAGGACATGAGAGAAGTATTTCATTCCACCCTGCACTGCTAAGTCTTTGCTGATGGGAGAGTGCAATTATGGAAACAAAATTTTAAGAAAGATGGAGACAAAAGACAGCAAAATAAGAACAGAGTGAGACAAGGTTTAGAACGCTATGCAAAGCTCGGAAACACTGATCCAGAGGAGGAAGTCTTTTTACCCTGGAGAAGTGAAGAGGAGGAAACACAGCACTAATAGATCTTTCTGTGCATGACAATTTTTATAAATGCAGTGAAGGTCAGCTGATTTCTGTGTGCCCTGGAGACAGAATGGGGAGAAGTCCACTGCATTAGCAGCAAAGAAGACCTTGAAGAGAGACCATTTTTTTCTGCAGTTGCTGTTCACCTTTAAGCATTCAAAATTTCTTCTCCCCTTAGGGGGAGCTTTGCAATTCTGACCCTACATGCCAGGAACCAAGTCAGCAGGATGGAGAATGATATGGCGTTACTGCTCAACTGAGTCAGTGCAAATTAAATATAAAAATTAGAGAACTAGTATGTATGAAATGACTCCTGCCACATTTGTGGTCAGCTTTACAGCTCTTACTACTGGGCTTTTTCAAAGAGTGAGAGCATGTTTCCTTCATCTCGTGCAGGAAGGAGCTCATTATTCCTTATTAATTAGGTCTTCAGTCACTAATCTGTAATGTACCTTTCCAGCAACTGTTTACAGATAAGTGTTGTAGGATCTAATTGATGGAGGATAATTAGCTCCTCCCTAATTAGAGTGAAGTGTGCTTCTTTTCACTCTGTGGATGATCGCTTATGAATGAAAGGCCACAAATGGAAAGCTCAAGATGTGCAGCGTGTCAGGAACTAATTTGCTTAAACTGCTTTTGAAAGCTTATTTAATACCCAAATAGTAGGTTTATATACAAGTGTGTGTAACTGCTTTCAGTTGTCAGCAGACACGCAGTTGTCACAGGCTCGAGGTTAACTTCACGACTCGTTACCAAAGGCTGCACAAACATTGGAAGCAGCATGTCCATGAGCATCAGCAAAAATGATACATGTAGCATTTGGAAATAAAAACTTTTGGATTTTTTTTCTCCACAGTTTCACCATCTCAGACAGTTTCTTCAGGGCTAAAAAAGAACACGCTTATGGCAGCCTGCAGCCAAGCAATTGGTAAATTTTGGGGTGCCTGTTTAGTTTTTTTGATGTCTAGCCCTTGAAAGTGAGGAAGGATGTTGCTGCTGGAGAAAAGCTATTCAGCCACTTTTGGAAACTGGACACTTTTCTGCAACTCGGCACCAACATTATTAGCTATTTTTCAAAAAGCTTATCTGCAAAGAGTCTAGATTGCTCTTTCTGTAACATAGCTACCCATTATTCTCATAGTAAGCATCAGCTATGCAGCTTTTACTGCTCTGTTAAAAAGGTGCCTGCTTCTTGCATGTGACTGACTATGGTCTCCTGTCTGTTTAAAAAAAAAAAAAAATCTGTCTTAGACATGGCTGAAGAGTAGCTGGGTCGCTTTCTCCAAGGTGGATATTCACTGCAAAATAGAAGAGTTGTCTCTTGGAGCTGTTAGACGACTTTTAACCAAACCTTTTACAGTTGGCTCATTGCTAGCGTTGATATGTTACCTGAAAACTTGTTGGAGAAGGCAGGGAGTCCATGTAATTAAAAATGAAGTGGACTCTTAACACAGTCTGTATGCAGCTACAGCCTTATAGGTAGATTCACTTTTGTATGGACGACAGAGATGTTAGGTGTTCTAGCAGAAGGCTAGCGAGCTGATCAAAAGCCCGTTGAAGTTAATAGAAAGACTCTCATTGACTTTTCATGTGCTTTGGATCACGAGCTGAGAAGGCATTCCTCTCCTGGTGACATAAAGGTAGAGCTAGGAAAACTGAGGGAGCGTAAGTATGCCACGACTCCTCAGCCTGTGCCCGACTGCCCAGCGAGGACGAGTCCCCAAGGAGCTCTCAGCAGCTTCGTGCAGGAAACTCTCCCTATCCTGGCTTGCCAGGTCTATTTTTGAGGATGGCTGTGATCAGTGGTCCTGCTTCATATAGGGAACATTCAGACAAGGGGAAAGCGTTAACCACAGAGCATTTCAGGAATTGGCCAAGCGGCACAGGAGCGATGCAAAAAGGCAGAGCCTTCAGTGTAAGCCCGGCTCCGTGAGGGAGGGCAACACAGAGCTGCTCTTACAGATTCAGCTTGCAGCTTCAGGGGAAAAAAGTACTGACGGTGTTACTTGCTCACGTGATTTTACCATTGGTCTTGGCAATATGTGGCAATATTCTGCCAGGCTTCGTTCCTGAAATCATGTGATTACATGAAAATCTCAGCTTCCATCTGAAAAAGAAGTTTAAAAAAAAAAAAAACCTCTCCTAGTTGTGAAGAAAGTCTTCAAGCTGTGACCCTTCAGGATCTGAAACCCTGGGAAACAACAACACAAATCTCAAACTTATTCTTTTCAAGTTCTTACGAGGTTTAAAGACTGAGGAAGTTATGTTCTCCTGCAGTGCTATTAGCCTAAAGAGTATTGAGTGAGACAGCCCCTGGGGAGAGAGCAAGGGCACAGATGAGCTTAGAATTACCCGTAAATTTCCAGTGTTTCTCGAGGCTGGAACATCACTTTGGTGGCAGTGGCCACGTTCCCTAGAAGCCTCATACTGTTAATCAATGAAGAAAGATTTCACTGTTTCATCACGCGCTGCAGCTGAAACTCAAGGAAACTGCTTGAGTCTCATTATCAGATAAAGTTAAGATGCCAGTATGAAAGAACTCTTTTTCACATTCAGGTTGAGAGTAATTTATTTTTCCTAGCTTAGGTTTTAAAAATAGAGAGCAAGCACAGGAATACAACAGAGCTGCACAAAATCTGGGTACAACAGATCTGCTTTGATACAGTAACAGTTCCCAGCCTGCCTTTTATCTTTATAACTATCCCTAGGTATGGTGGGAAGAGATCAGAGTGGCAAGCCAACGAGTGCATCTGTCCGGCATGCTGCACTCACAGGCTCTGCGGGATAATGGAGCGTGGCAGCCTTAAAAGGAGTTGTTAGTGTCACCAGGACCCGATGTGCTGGCCAGCTCTGCTGCGCGCCTTGCCCCGCATGCCTGCTAGATGAAGCAATACTCAAGGGGCAGACTGTAATCATGCAAATCCGTTTAGAAAGCGGGAACAGACTGAGTCATGGGCTGGTCCCATCTTGTTTCTTGCGGTGATGAAGAGGAGGGAGAGAGACGCTCTGCAAGCCTTTCCCCCAGTGCAGGTTGTCTCCCTCGGTCGTCAGCACCAGGCACGCTGGGCAGGAGGCTGGAGCCTTGGCTCGGCCCGTCCTCAGCCCTGCAGGCTCCTGTGCGTCCAGCTGCTGGCATGGAAGGGGGTGGCTGGGGAGCCTGCTCTCCTCCTCCAGGGTCTGGCTGGTCCTTTGGCACCCTCTTACCCTACTGCTTGGACGTGGGGCTGGGAACAGAGACGTGGCCTCAGTAAAGAAGGTGTCAGGCTGCAAATAGGATGCAAGCAGGAAGGGTGGTGTGCGCATGTTCCAGTGCTGCAGAAACCTGGTCTCTGAAACTGAAAATCATAAGCTCCCAATCCCCTGAACGTTTTCCTCTGGGAGATCTCGCTGTGGTGAAAGCCAGGCTCAACGGTTCGGTTACGTTCTAGGCAATGGCTAGTTTCCAGTGGGTTTTTGAAGCCAAAGTTCAAATGTTTTTCTTTCCCTTGAAAAACACGGCCCTGACTAATTCAGCCTAGTTACAAGATGTGAGTTTACTGAAACAGGATATGCCAGCAGGGATGGCAGCATCAGTGTCCCTACTCCCTCACGCCATTAAAGAGAAATGCAGCTGCCAGCTCAGGTGCCCGAGCCCAGAGCAGGACCTAAACAAAAGAGAAGCCCAGGTGGGGTTCTTGTTTTCCTTCTAAATAACTTACTAAGTACTTGGCAAAGCCTCTGGGAGTCTCAGCAGTGAAATGTAAAACCTTCCTGCCCCCTTTAGTCCCCAGCCACATCTGAGCAAGGGTATGCGACTTTCTGAAGTGAACTGAAACATGCTAATTGGGAAGTGCCATGAACTGCGCTCTGCTGTTCTTTCCAAATGTCCTTTTTTTCCCCAAGTTGAGTGTGCAGGGACTTGCTTTATAGCCCAGAAGAGGACTGGAGTTCCAGCGTTAATTAAAAGGAAAGGGGCACGATGTATTCCTTGGCTGAGGTTTTGAGGCTCTATATTTGGTGTTTTTTCACTGTGTTATTGCCATGAGTGGTGCTGATGCATGAAGGTGCCACGTCAGCAGCAGCCTACTGACACTGGAATGGAAACACTAAAGAGAGTGGAAATGGCGAACATCGAGAGGGACTTCTGTGATGATCCATCGCCTGTAGGTTGATATACAATCCAGTATTATAGTACCCAAGTCTCAGCTCCGAGTGTTCAGATGCAGAATGGTGCAATGGAAGGTGCAACGGAAGATGCACGTGGCTGGAGGAGAAAGGTGTGAGGGGTACACGATGGGCACGCGGTGCTGTGCACAGCCTGTGACTTGCACAACAACGAGCTTAAAAGGGGAGAGAGAAAATTGACATGTTTCACTTCTAAAGCACCAAAATGAGATGTTTCTGCAGCTTCGGGACACTGCCATTTTCAAAATCGGTCAGAGTCAGCCTTGCTCCCAGACCAGTTCCAATTTTAAGGAATCCGGAAGTTTTGGCATGAAAATGCCTTGTAAAGTCTTTTTCCAAATTGTTCTCCCCATCCCACCTCCAGCACAGGTTGCCCAAGCACCTATCCTTCAAACTATAGAAAGCTCTGTGGATGTTTATCAGAGTCATAACGGGACTTTTTACCTTCTCTAATCCAATGACAATTACCAAAATTAGCCTGGCAGGTAGGCTAAATGCAATGTAATGACCCAAACCAAAAGCTGAGGTCTTTAAAATTATTTCAGTAAGAAAAGAAGACCGGTATCAGATTGTACCTTCCATGTATAATATTCTGTTTCCTGATCTCAATAGCAATCAAACATTCAGGAGATGGTATCTTCATTCAAAATCCCTATCTCCTGTAGCTTGTACCCTAGCTCAAAAACCCTGTTCTCCATACTCCTCATAAAGGCTGCATATTAGGGTACTTCACACAATACATTTGTGTATCCCTCGGCACCTGAATCAACTTGTCTCCAACTCCTTCTGTCAACTTTGCACTTTGAAACAGAGCCCAGCTTTTCCCCTTTTACCTGAGGGCAGTTTAATTGCTAAGGTATGTTATATTTGCCTCATTTTAGGAAGATGGGTATGCTTAGCTTTATTCTTGCAGCAATTTGAAAAGAAGTTAGATCTGCCAAAAGTTCACATTAATTCAAATGATAATATTGTAGAAGTTCCCTAAAGCAACCAGGAAAAAAAAAAGTCTATAGGAAGTGTACCTGCATATTTGGATACCTGGCTTAAATTGTCAGCATTCTTTTCTTCATGGTGGGAAGGAGATCTCAAATGTTAACACACAACTGTAACTGTAACTCCACAGAACGTAGCTGTCACAGTCATGTACCTTGTAGCTTTTCAATTGCAACCTCACTGGCCTCTCCGAAGTTGAGCACCTCCTATTTTCTAATAGGGATTAGACCAAGCCTAATCCATATTTAGTGCAAGTAAAATCTTTTGGCTACCTGTGATTCTCCTTCAGCATTACTACGAGCAGGGGGCCTATGTCCTTTACTGTGCTCCAGGTTTTTTCTTTCCTCCCAGGCCTGGGGCAACTTGTACTATATAGGAAAGCAAGCTAAGAAGATAGGGATGCAAGATAGGTGAGTGCTGTGAGCTTATTAAAACATGCTCACTACTGCCCCTTAAACACCACCTGACATATAAATGAATAATAACCCACACAAACTGAGAAAAACCAACTGCAAAAGCAGCCTTTGGAGTAGGCAGATTGCTCCTTTCTTTGGCAGTAGCATATGACCAGCTCATCTCTAAGGCTTTGCTTTATGTATTTATTTCTGGTGCAGAAGGTGTAAATGAAAGGCAAACAATGTGGGTCAGGTGTGATAGTCTTGGATAATTAACAGCTGGAAATAATTACCTGCTACCAGGAAGAAGGATGATGGATGGAAGTGAGGAGCAGCTGTGTGGCATCTTCAGCTGGCTGCGATGATGTGGGATGAGAAATGCCCACAGAAAATGCTTGGAGGGGCTCTGGGGCTGAAGCACAGTGTGAGCTCTTAACAGCGAGTGCTGGTAGCAGGTCATGCTGCAGAGGCCTACTGGGGAAAGTCTTTTAGGGACATTTCTCCTCTTATTGTGAGTCCTTATGCTTCCTTGCAGAAAATCTAATATTAGCCTTGGCTTCCAGCAAGACAGATATTTTTCTAATGGACTGTGGGAAGCTGCTGCTGCTTCACTCTTTTTATACAGGGATTGTGAGTGGAGGTGCTCTGTGCCCAGAATAAAACTGGGCGCTCCTGGCAGCAGGCTCCACTTGTGGGGGTGGGGGGGCAGAGAAAGTGGCTCCATCGTGCTGTGCCTCAGGGGACAGGTTGCCTCAAAGAGCCCTTGCTCCCGTGGAAAGCAGAGCTGAACTCGTGTCACTAAAACAGTGCCTGTCACGGGACGGTACACGGCTGGGACATTCCCCTTAGCTGCCAACTTCTCCCTGTAACTCTTCCCTCACAGATGGGGCTCCGAAGAGGGAACAGGGGAATTGCAGTCACCAAAATGCACAACAATCTCCTCCATAGCCAGGAGGCCAGCAAAGAGCCCAGCAAACCATTCCCCTTAAATAGTTAAATGGCTGCCTCTCGACAAGCACAATGTCACATTGAATTTGAAACAGGGAACTTTTTATATTTTCCCCCTGATTGTGCTGGCACCTGGCAGATGCCTATTTACCACAGGCATCAATACACATAGTAATCAAAGGAAATCAGAGGCACAGATTAGCAACAGCTGCAAGTCATTAGTGGCAGCCATGGGAAAGCACAGCTCTGCACCCAACTTCGAAATAACCAATATGAGTATTTCAGAGCACGAGGGTTACCGCAGGGCACTCTGCGAACATGAGAGAAAGCAAACAATTGCCTTGCTTGTCTCTCAAGATAGCTTCTTCCCTTCCCAAAGGCAGTGCCGCACGCTCTGTGTTATCAATGAATCAATCACACTTTATTGGTCAATTGAACATTAACTCTTTGGGAGGCACATGTGTCCCGATTGGAAATGGCTGGGGTTGGAAGAGAGAGTCTCTACCTGTTTTTCTAGTGTTTCTTTATTTTCTCTGTGCTGTGTGCTACTCTGATTGCTGGTATCTTTGCCGTAGTCTTGAAATAAGTAAGAGCCTGGGATCTCTGAGAATCGGTGCTAATTTTACTGTAATCGTATGTTTCCACTGGAGCTAGCTAGTAGGGTAGCTGACCAAAAAACCTATTTGTAAATCAGATTTCTTTAAACAGTTCATTCTGGACCAGAATAGAGTTCAAATTTTACATAAAAACTTGACGTTGATTGAAATTTCCATTGCAGATTTAGGCAGCTTGGATTTCTATTTTGATCAGTCTCCGGAAAAGCTGATTTTATTACACAGCATCTCCGAGTCTTGCAGGAGCAGGAAGCTGCTGCCCTATTAATAGAGAGAGCAGCATCTAGCAGCATTAGTGCTCAGTAGCTGGCTGGCAGTGCTGCTATGCCTGCCTGTACCTGCCCTCCTCCCTTGCTGGGCAGCACTGCTGCTATTGCAGTAGCAGCACCCAGGCTCGATTTATGGTGTTTGTGGCTGGTGGTCCTCACCACCCACTTCTCAGATGCAGGAAGAAGTGTGGCATGCCTTATAGGGCTCACAGTACCTTTCTATTTCCAAATCCAGGAAATCCAGCCTTTTAGTCTTAAGCCACTTCTCCCCTCTTCTCCATAATGAACTAAACTCCAAAACCTGTAAGAAAATCTTACTAAAAGAAACCAGCTTTTTGCAGCTGCCAGCTCATGCCAGACGAGAAGCCCCTTTGCCTTGCCTTTGCCCACCTCTTGGCCAGGGCGAGGAGCTGGGAATGTGTCAAGGCCATGGCACCACTAAGAGGGACAAATGCTGATCTTCAGGACTTCAGGCTACCCCTGGAGGTTTTCCTCTTTTCTCAGCAATCTAGAGGGCACAAGGAGGGAACTGAGAGGAAAAGAAATGGGAGAAAGGAGACTAGTTGCAAAGGGGCCAGGTGGCTTGGTCCTCTTAGAAACTAGGCAAACAGCTGGGAAGGATCTCCAACTGGGGCAGAATGGGAGAAGACAGAAAGGCTGCCCTTTCTGGTCCCCCACAGTAAGCCTGGCCCCCTGGCTTTCATTCCACCCTCTGAAACCTTCACTTATTCTCTGCTTTCCACCTTCCCCTCCTACAAAAGATACAGACTGCATTTCCTATCTACAATCCCAAACCTCACTCATCAGTCCCAGCTTCCTCCAAGCTCCTAAGGCTTCTCTGCTAACGTTAGAAGAGTTTGATTTTGCGTCCCCAGGTACAATAGATAACATGGTGACACAAAAGTGAAATTTAGCTTTCTCTCCTAATAACTCTTCAGCTGGCTCTGTAAACAACATGGAATATGTAAACGGAGCATTAAAGGTAACAAAAAGAAGTAGAGCTTTAAGATGAAGTAAAACAGAATAGTCTCAAAAGATAAAGCACACTGCAAGTGTTCACGTCTCTTGGTGGTGAGATGAAAGCAAGGGGGAAAAGAGAGGTGGAGGAATATTAGTTCTACCATGCCCTCACAGGCACAGCTGTTATCCGTCCAAAAACTAATGATTTTATGACCACAAAAGTCTGTAGTGAGGAAGACAGGTACTCATAATGGGAGTTTCATTCCTGTTGGCTGCATAAAGTAGGATACCTCTGTGTGTAGCGAGCAGGTGAAGCAGAATGTTTCTGGGAGAAGCTTTAGGTAAGTGATTGATTTTAAAAGAGCTTTTGTTTTGCTCTTCGGTTTAGGAAAGGCAATAGTAGATTGCCTTGTTCTCTTCTTGCTTTATGCTTTCTCTATCTCTAGTATCTTCTTCTGCTAAAAATTAAGAATAAATGAAGTCATAGTCTTGTGAGAAATTATCCCTATTTTTTTTTAATAGGGAGATTTGTTTTGTTTGCATGTTTCTGTCTTCCATTTTCAACTCAAGTGTTTTTTTAGTTGCTTTACTCAAAGAGGTGCAAACTGCACTGACTTTGTTCTAATGCTTTTGAGCAAGCTTTTCCTCCCCTGGTTCGATTCACCATTGTCTTGCTGACAGGCATTCAAATTATGCTCTGCTTACTGGGGCTGCAGGCTGCCCAGGTGATTTGTGCTTTGTAAACTCTGCTATTCCTTCTGCCTCCTATTCCAATTTCAGATGTTTAATCTAGCCAAATGCAATCTAATAACCTGAGAAAGCAGATGACAATCTATGCTTACAACATAACAGTTTTTGTTTTAGAAAGTGGCAGATAGTCTTATACGTACTATAGCTGCAGGAAAAATAACTTCTCTCCTCTTGATGTTTCCTTTTTTTTTTTTTTTTTTTTGTACTTAAGATCGCTATCCAAGTGCACACTGGAGAGAGTATAGTCCGTCTCTGAGCTATTAGGAGAATCAGTTCTGGTGTTCAAAGAAAGCCTTAAAGAGAGGCTAGAAAATGATGAGCGTGTAAGAAAATGTGCTTATGAGGTGAGATGTGAGGTGCTTAATACATTTAGTATGTCAAAAACAGGTGGAGGAATGACTTGATCACTTTGTATAGATACCTGTATCTGGAAAACGTAGGTACTTTTTCCAGAGCTGTGAAAGAACTAATGGCAGGGACTAGAAGTTAAATGAGCTTATACTTAATAAGAGACAGAGGCAGTTTTCTGCACGTGTGAATAAGGCTAATACACAAATACAGAAGCAGCTCAGTAGAAAAGAGCTTCACTTGCAACTTTTAAAAATAAAGCATACTTCTTTCTCTCCCCTCGCTTTCTTTTGTGAGGTTGCACGTGGACACAGTGATTGCTGCTGGGTATAAGGATCCCTTTGTTCATCCAGATCTCTGTGGGCCTTCAGGAAATAAGGGTTTCCCCAGACGTGATGGCAGTGGATTCCTTTCAGGACACCAGGCTGCAGAACAACTCTCATGCTTAGCTCCATCTGCTTGCCAGGAAGGATTTTTCCCTTCTTACGTAGTTTGTAGGACATGTTTTCTTTCTTGGCTTTTTTGGACCTGTGAAAGTCCTTGTGAGCTGTCCTTAGTGGCAGAGCTCTGGCTGGGGGATCTGTGCTCTGATGGTGTGACTGGTGATGTACTGCTCGCTGCTCAGTCAAAATGATACGTGGGGTCAGGCTGGTGAAGACCTTAAAGGCTTTGTTTGCCTTCCTTCGCAGTATGGGACATGCAGTGCATCTGGATGACTGAAAAAAGGCAGTTCAGCAGAATAACTTCCTGCCATCACAGGGGCTGTCACACTTGGTAGTGCTATGAGTCCTTCCAGCTCTCTGCTTGGGACACATAAGTGGCAGCGTAGGCTCTTCAATCAGTCTTTACAATTTTCAAAAACAGCACTGTGTGAGTAAAATGGAACTGCCTGATACTTAGGAGAAGTATGACCATCTTTTGCAATGAGGTGCTATGAGTACCTGTTACATTTTTGTTTGCCCTCAGGGGGAAAAAAAGGCAGTTCCTGTGGGTTATATAAATATATATGTACAACCTATAAAGAAATGAGGTTGTGTACAGAGCAGTGGAAAAGACTACATGTTATCTCTCTTTTGTGATTAATTTTGTTTTTTTTTAATCACTTGCATGTGAAAAGAGAGAAGAGAATCTAAAGATGAGATTTGGAAAAAGGCAGCATGCTGTCCTGTGTTTTCAGTACCTAGGTTTTCAGCACCTGAGTCTGCACCACTGTAAAGCAAAGAGCTGTGCGTACAGGCCTGATAAGCCTTAGAAGGAAAATGAGACCTGGATTAGCGCTAAGACATTTTGGTCAATTCCTCTTTTAAAGTTAAAATCCGCACTTTGTCATTGCAATTGCTATTCTTTCTTCACTGAAGCCTCAGGTGAAAAGGTACGCAACACTTCTGTCATTTTAGCCCCTGTTGTGCTTTTAAGGTTATGCTAAGCACTTAATCGTGCTCGTGTTAGCTAGGAACTGAAACCCACGGTAAAGCATGAGGGTAGGTTTACCTACCCTTGTATGAGGTCAGTCTCACAGGAGTCACTAACTCATTTCCCAAAAGGTGCTTGATAGGGAGCAGTGGTCCTCATCCAGCCTAACCTGGTGAAGGCAGCCAGAGCTGGCCTTAGTCACTCTCCCTTGCTCCAGAGACTGAAGAGTAAACTTAGGTTTTTGAGTTTAAGTGCAGTGAATAATGTCTAAGTTGGATGGCTAAAATTTCTCTAAGAAGATGCTGTGAATACCCTCCTTTATGTAATGTTGGCATCTCTGTTCAGGAGTGCCTTGAATGGAGCATCTATACTAACTTAACTGCTTTTCACTTCTGTCAGAGAGTGTATGTATGTACCCTTTCAGGTCAAGAAAAAATGATTTTTGAAAGAATCTCGCCGTTAATCCTGAACAGTTAGTCATTTAAAAAAAAAAAAAAATTCATTTTCCATTCCTGACAAGAATCTTCAAGTCTCCCCAAACACAAATATTCAGAAAAGACTATCTTTTTCCTCCCAGAGAGCTGTAGCGTCTTTGACAAATCACAGTTTTTCCTTTAGATAAAGCCCTGGGGTGCTTTGCAAGATGCTCTCAGTTCTGATTCACTGTGCGAGTGTGCATGTATGTGCAGGGGGAATGAGGCTGTGTTGCACGTAGCCCTAGAGGCCTCATTAAATTGTGATGTGTGGTGTCACATTTCAAACTAGCGTTTTTTTGCTGTCCCTAGTTTAAAACTTGATGCAAATGATGAGTAACTATGGTCCAGAAGTTGTCTTGACAAATAACACATATAATGGCTGAAATTATGTGAAACGCCCACTTGTTTTATGTCCTCTGGCTTTTTCAGTTGCGTGGCTCCAAGACCAGTGCATTGAACTTTCTGATGTGTGAAGCACCCCTTGCGCCATGCTCTCCCACCCCAAATATGAAGCATCAGAGGCTAGCAAACACTTCTGAAAAATGCTTTTGATGACTACTGTGTAACTGGCTGGGATATGTTTGGTCATATCTTTATGCTCCCACTTGCGTTTCCTCAGGAAATAGATCAGCGCTCCTCTGAAGGTCGGCATCTGTTTGTACTCGTTTAACTGAAAGAAATGTATTAAGAAGGGCAGCATCTCTCTTAGACCTGAGAGAATAATTAGCAATGAATTGGTATAGTTGCAATTGTATTTCCCCCTATTTTTTAATTGACATATTTTATAAGTTGTCTGCAGACAACACTGAAAGGCTTATTCATAAATAACGACTCAGCAAGTAGTTTGAAAGGGCATTGACAGGTGGTACGGAGGTGGCACATCCTGACCAAGGCACAGTGGAGGACAGGCAGGACTTGGCCAGCCTGGGTGCAGATGCTGGCTCCTCTTGGCATCCCACAGCTGTGTGGAGCTACTTCCCTTTCTGCTCTGAGGCGTGCAGCAGACACCATCACAAGCCCCCAGGCTGGCAGCCAAACAGCAGCAGATTAAACCCAGAGTTTAGAGGAATAGGTTTTTTTGCTCATTCGTTCACAAGAAATTTAAGTGAGGCATGTTAATATCAAGCTAAAATGACCAGCAAAGCATAACAAAATGAACCACCCCTGTATCAGGAAGAAGTGGTTCTTCATAGCACCATGGGCCTGCGAAATAAAATGGATCAGCACTGCTGCGCTGGGCAAACCCGGTGCAAGTCCACAGTTACAATAACTTATATTTTGAAACTTAGTGAAAACTATACATGATGCTTTCAGTTTGCTGACCTGGCGAGGTCGCTCCCCTTCTTTGGAAGCTAGAGACTCAAATAAAAGATCTGAACTGTCCAAATAGTGACTCTTCGGTACGGTTGCAGGGTTGGTGTGGTTTGTTGTTGTGCATGGTGTGATTCGTTTGTTTTCTTTTTTTGACAAATGTGTTCTGTATGAGCTTCTGCTTTAGTCCCTTCAGTGTTGAACCAAAGAGTATGCATGAAATAAATGAACGGACAATGTGCTAGGTGATGTTTTGATGAACGGGTGGATCATGGAGGGCTGAGTCCAGAAGAAGTTAAATCCTTTGTGAGGCAAATTCTGTCTGCTTCGCTTTGAGCACATAAGTGTTTCTTCTTCTGAAAGAAGTATCTCCCTACATCAGGTTCAGGTGCAAGTCCATTCTCACATGAAATGTTAATGTAGAACAAGAATGTTACACTTGTCTGCTGATCTGTATGTTCAATAGTATACTACTCTTAAGAAATAATGACAAGCAAGCTGTTTTTACAGTGAATGAACAGATAGATTTAACTGGTGCAGTTTCTCACTTAACATCACATAGGAGATAAATAAGCTTATATCAAAACTATTTTTTTTAGAAGGAATAAAACACTTCTCTACATCAGGATTATGATCATTATTGTGAAACAGATTTCTAGTCGATGAGAATTTTATATAGGCAATGTCTTTGTGGAATCTATGTCATTATTTAAGTGCCTGAGTTTTGCAAGTGATTAGATGTAGTAATTTGTTAACTTTTGCTCTTCTTGTGTGTCCTTCCCTCCGCGGCCCCTAAAGCCTGCCCCTATCTAGATTAGACTTTAAATGTCTGGGACAATAGGGTTCTGGCATAATTCAAGAGGGACAAGGATGTAACGCTAATGAAATGAGCTCAAGTATTGGCAATCAAGTTAATTTATCAGGATACGTTTGATCAGGTATTATGCTGGCTAGTAAATAACCCTCCACCTGCTCTTTTGTGTCTGAAAATTTGTTTGCGTAGTTTATGCTTAAGTGGATTTAAGATATCTTCAGAATAATCTTGATGAGATGAAGCTGCCAGAGAATAAGAACAGTCTTTCCTCATTGGTTTACTCTTCCCCAGCTCAGAGAATCACAGCTAATTGAGACTGTTTCTGTTTTAATTACATGTAATTTTTCTGTTTTGCTACCCAGGGAGTCAGGAGAAGAAAACAATACTCCGTCTACATGCAAATCTTGCAATCAACAATTTAAAACCTTTATACTCCCAAATTTGTTCTTTTTATTTCAAAATGAAAACGTAAGTGCTTGGGCAGGTCCTTACAAGTTTCCAGGGTATGGGGATACCGTCACTGAAGTTTAGATCTGTGCGTTAGTGCAAGAAGCCTTTTATCCTTCCCTTTCCCTTTGCTCGCTGAGTGTGGGTTTGGGTAGATGTTCAGGGCTGATGCTGGTGTCCCCGGTTCTCACATTTTTTTGGAAACGGGATCACCACAGACAAAAGCAGTTGTGATCCCTGTGCCTCTTACCTGTTTCAGCTGATTGCTCTTTTGTGCTTTCCTGCTCTGCTCTCAACCCTGTGCAGGAAGGCCTGTATTTATACTCTGGTAAATGCTGTGATACAGGTATGTGGGAATGGTGTGTTGCTTGTGCTGGCTGCATGAAGGACGTGGGGCTTGCAGGGGAAGAGTGAATATAGGCATAGAAGGTGGGAGGGAGAAATAGATGGTGGCTTGAGAGGAGGGATGTGGGAATTGGTATGCCAAGGTGGAAGCCAACAGGAGTTTTCCTGTTGGCTTGGAGGGAGGTCTTTGGCGAACACGTTATTTTAGTGGGGTTGCTGGTGCCAGGTACTTACACAGGAGAGGTGTCTTGCCCTTTTGGCAGTAGATCAAGTAGAGACCTATGCAAAAAGGTGGTGTTTGGAGGGAAAGTGTGAGGCACAATAGGAGGAGGAAATAAAAGTGAGGGGCTAAGAAATGTTTTAAATGAGAATTTTCCATGTATGATGGCAGTAAAGCCTGCCCACTGCAATTTGGGAAAGTAAATATTGGCTGTGGGAAGTAGGGTGGGAATGACATTCCCAAGGTAACTTTCTGAGCCCCCTTTTCTAAGGGTGAGCTTAGTCCTGTGCATCTGGGGCTCATGTTTGGCATATCTGGAGACTTCAGAGGGTAGGAAAGGGAGACTGCTTTGATGCCTTCCAATGCCTTTTCTGATCAGCCAGGCACCACATGTGCCCTCTGAACAAAAAGCAGCAGTATGCGCTCCAAGCAGGCCTTACTGATTGGACTGCAGGTTCATGATGAAACCTGGGGGCTCTGATACTATAATGTAAAATAATGATTTCTTTAAAAAATTCAGCACTTTTGTCACATCACCTGTGCTTTTCCTTCCTAAGAGAAGCTTTTTCAGCACAAGTGGAGCAATTAATTCTGGTTGTTTAAAAGAAGGACATGGTCTCCTGGTTTGATGTGCCCAGCACCTTAGTGCATGGAGGTAGAAAACCACCAGTCAGAACAACTATGATGTGCTGCAAGTCTGAAATGTGCCCTTGGATGCTGCATGCAGTGTGGATGTGCCGCAGGGCTCCAGGCCCCTTTCACGGGATCACCCTACCTCTGACAGAAGGGACATTCTTTTGCTCTAGGGTCTGTAGTATGTCTCATCACTTTTTTTTTTCCCCTTTCTTTTTTCATCTGCTTTAAATTCTTGCAAGTCCATCTGTTCGTACCAAGACTGGTGACTAATGTAGTAACTCTTATTAGGTCAAAATAGCTGAAATCATACAGCAATTACACATATACACTCACATGCACACAGAAGGGTTGTTTCCCCCCACCCCCCCCTTTTCCCATCTTTGGAACAAAACATTCCCTTACTGTTCACATGGCCAGAGCAGCTGCCCAGCTGGCAGGAGCAGAGATGTGAATGTTGTCAGTGAAAGGATGAGTCACTTTGTAAAAGTTATTTAGGACGGTCACCCTTCTCGTCCCCTTTCCCCTCCAGCCACCCATCCTGTAGGGTTCATCAGATGCTGGAATTTTGCATGGGCTGCTGCCTGGAAAGAGCACAATGAAGGCTTTTCAGGGCAAGAAGGCTGTTAATGGGAGTCACAAAAATGACTAGTTCTGTGCTCAACTGATCTGTTGGTCTGTGGCAAAAAGCTTCTGTCAGACTTAGAAATGTGATAGTAGCTCTAAGGCTTAACCCCCCCCCCCCATATATATATATATGGGGTTTATATATTTTTTATATATATATATAAATATATATTTTATATAATAATATTTTATATATATAATGGGAGTTGTTGGGAAATGAGAAGCAAAAGGTGTAAGTAGAATAGAAAATGATGACTTCAGGACACCACTTAACTTTGATGTTTACTGTTTTGGAAATAGGTCACCAAAAAAAAAAAAAAAGCTGCCTGCTTCCATCCCCAGAACCTCCTCTTCCTGAAGGAGCAAACTGAAGTTTGCTGCCTCTCCGAGCTCCTGTCGGACTAGAGGGCCACGGGAGCCAAACTTGGCACCAGCGCTGCCTCATCCCCTTGGCAAGAGCTTGGCAACGTGCTCCCGAGTCAGCTGTCAGCACCTGGTTTGTCACAGGCCAGATGTGACTGGTTCCAGCTCTCAACTGGCAAAAGCTCAGTCTCCTTCTTTGCTAGATAAAATAACTGGTTCCCCTCTGCCCTCTCCAGCATGTTCAGGTGCCTTGGGAGTTCATGCATCAGATGTACAGCTGTATATGGTAACAGTGGGCACCTCACTCTCATAAATCTGCTTAGGTTATAGTCAAAAAAGGCATCCTAAAGGAGAAGGCAGAAAATTAGCTCTTCAGTTTACAAGACAGCTGGGTTTTTTCTTTTCCTTTCTTTTTTTATTTTTTTTTCTTCCTTCCCCCTTTGAATTCTAGCTAGTTGTCTTAAAATCAGGATTTTGTAACCCTGGTGCTAGCAGTAGGTTTCTTACTCATTCTTTTTTATGTGGTGAATTCACTGGGGAAAAAGGATGATCTCCTATTGTGTCAGTTGTGTAGCCCCTAGCGCAGCTGGAGGGTGGGTCAGATAAGATGGCAAGGTGGATCTGGAATACGGACCACCAGATCATAATGTCCCACAAACTACAAAATGAATAGACTTGGCTGCCAGTTGTCAGCACATCTGTCCCTTGTCATTAATCTAACCTTCTAGTGCTATGGAAGTTGGTGTCTGGATGTGCTGCTCATGTAACAGTGTGATCCTTGCCACAGCCTAAGCAGTTGCTAGGTGTCCTTTAGCAGTGCCCTGGTTGCTCTTTGATCACATGGAGGGAAAGCTGGAGCTTATCTGCTGAGAAGGCTGGGTATTGGTGCAGGCTTGGCTATTTGGCTTATTAAACAGCTCCTGATCCAGGTAGTATTGTGACCTGCCCATCCTGACCACTTATTATGCTTCTAAACTATCCTTCTGAATCTAGGGTTGCTGAAAGGCATTAGCGCGTGGGTGCGTTGCGATGGAGATTGAGTACCGCAGTGCCCAGCTGGGTTAGGAGCTGGGCTGGGAGGCGTTGTCCTCCCTGTACAGCCTGAACACAGGGACTTTCGCTTCAGCGTTTAGTTCCTTCATGTCAAAGCTAAGTCATGGCTGAATTTCCCCTTCCCCAGTCTCTCAATAGGAACTTAAATTTTTTTAGTTTTGAAAAGTCATGGAGCTGGTTTTATTTGAGGGGAAATGGAAGCACAAACAAGGAGGTTTCATAGAAAAAACCTGAAACCTCCAAAAGAAAGATCATGTGCAAAAAAGAAAATTTTCTCCTTAGCAGTTTGTTTTCCTTTTAAGCTGACCAATTCTAAATGAAACCAACAAGGGAGAAGAAACTGAGATCTTCCACTGTACCTCCAGTTTGCCCAGGAGCTTCAACTGTGGCCTCCGTTCTTGTGGCTGTGGGTGCTATGTAGCTTTTTTGGGTGGTGGTGTTTTGTTGATTTTTTTTTTCTTTTTTTTTCCCCCTCGCCCCAATTTTGGCATGGTGTTACTTGTTTGTAAGTCTATTGATTGAAAAAGTAGAAGCATGTTAAAATACTTGAGATGCCATTTTAATTTGTCACTGGAAAACGTTACTGCTCTGCTCCATGCCAGGCACGCACATGCAGGTGTCCGCACAGGTGATAGAGAGGAGGTCCTGGCTTGGGGAGCTTTTATATTTCTCCACTGGGGCCACACAGTGCCCTTCCCTAGTGTTTCTCCAAACTTTACAGCAGCCTCTTCTCAATTCTCCTTTTCTGTGGTTTATGGTCCATAAAATGACCACCTGCACAAATCATCTTGTGAATCCCTCTTTTCCCCAGGCCTATTGCATTCCTGAGAGGCTACTGAAAACTTTCCACTACTTCTTAATGTCCATATCTCCTAACGTATGTCAGGAACCCTGCTGGAAGCTGCTTAGACTCCTAGGAGGGCTGGGTTTCCTTGACAGTTATATTATAGGTACAGGGATTATAAGGTGTGTGGGGGTGTGGTGTTTTTTTTTTTTTTTTTTTTCTTCCCCTTACTTAGGTAAAAAGGGTGAGAGAATCACCATGTGAAATTTCTGGCATCCTTGATGTCAGTAATCCTGGCTGGATAGAAGAGGAAAATTCAAAATTAATTTTTCTGTTGCTTTAAACTCTTAAAAATGTTTTGACTCTTTTATCATTCTTTAAAAATGCTTCTTATCACCTTTTTAAAAAAAAAAAAAAAAAAAAAAAAAGACCCAAAAGCTCCTGACGGATGGAAATGCAGGCCCTTCCTGTTTGTGCCACCAGCAGAGAAGCGTTGGCTCATGGTACAGTTGTGGCAGAGGCTTGCACTGACACCAATTACCAGCTCTTTTCTGAGCACCCTATGCCCTTGTTGAACAAATAAAATTGACTGTGGGATTAACTCATTACATTTATTAGTATTTTTCTTTCACTCGAAGATCCGATGATAATATAAGCAAAAAAAATCCTTATTTTTAAAATCTAGGAAAGTCTTTTCCTCCCTAGTTATACAAAGGTAACTGTTTTGATTGCAGTAGACAATTTGGAATTCAGCTGTTTGAAAACAGCAAGTAACCTGGTTGAGCAATTCTAGGTGCTATATCAGAGTCTCTTGATGGTGTTTTAATTAATTTATCGTTCAGATAGTACTCCCTAACCCTTTCTCTCTCCCCATCCCTCCCCCCCCCCCCAAAAAAAATTATCCATTAGTTGACAATGAAAAACAAATGACTAACAGTACTAATGGAAAAATTACGAACCCTAAACACTCATTGACGGCAAACCAGTCTTGTGTCATTTTTGTGGGTGTCTAATTGGCCTGATGTAAAATACCAAATTAAGCCTGAATGTTCAGATTAGAACACTTAAATAGCCTCTCCCAGAAGTTTATTCTGTTCTTTGATATTTTTGTCCTATTTTCAACCTTTATAGAGGTGACACATCCCCACTCAGTGTTACTGGCTGCGTACTGTCAGTCTGGAGCACTGGCACTCCATCTGTGAGCTCTAGCTAGCAGCAGGTACTGTAAATCATAGAGATTCATGACAAGGCTGTGAAGTTTTCTGAAGGACAAATCACAGTATCTGTGTAGAAAATTACCGTATCTAGTAACCAGGAAGGCTCTTGGTTTCTCAAACACTGCTGTAATAAAATAACATTGTTAAGTAATGCTTTAACCTTTACAAAGTAAATATATAGAAATCCACAGGCATGTTGGTATATTTTTCCAGCTCTTATCTGCCCCATGCATTTACCTTCATGCTTGTATGTGTGCTTGTTACCACAAGAATAGCTGAGCCAAAATGAGGCTTCTATTTGGGAATAGAAAGGGAGGTCAAGTCACTAAAAAGCACGTGGACCGCCCTGTCTTCTGCTGCCTATGGCCCAGACTGCAGCACAGTGGGGAAGGGGAGGGGCACCGTGCTTCCATATGCATGGCCAGGAGTGCGTAGGGTTTCCAGTCCCTAATGTGGGCAGCTGCTTGGCTTTACGATGGTACCTTTGGGGCTTCCTTGGAAACTTGGTTTGGTCAGTGCAGAGGCAGATGCAATGGGCAGGCAGGTGTGTCACTTATTGCACAGATGGCAGGCAGGCCTTTTGGTTTTGTTCCCTCTAAGACCTAAGGTCTTGAGGGGTCTGTGTGGCTGAGCAATTGCAGACAACAGGAGCCACCAGCAGAAGTTTTGGGAGTCACAGCTGTAAGGTGAGGTTAAGGTTGGCTTGACGAAAAAGGTTAAGCAAAAGGACCTGCTCTTTGGGACAGGAGGTGAACAGCCTGAAGTAAGGAGTTATCATAGGATATAATGGGAGAGGGCTTATATCACATGCGAATTAAATCCACCAAACCCAGCTCGGCTGACTAGAGCACTACAGCGCTGATGGCCAGAGCTGTCCTGTGTTGTGTGGGGCTGCCAGTGCTGGTCTGGGTGGGCAGGAAGGTCGGGGTAGTGGGGATGGGGCAAGACTTGGAGCCTCCTTGGGTGATCTTTGCTCATGCAACCCTACATCATCAATTGAATTAAGACAGTGTGCAGAGATATCACTGGGCTAGTATGGATGTATATGGATGTAACCTAGACCCATCTGAGGTGATCTGCAATTGGGAAAAAAAACTGGCAATGTTCTTGAGAACATCCTGGAAACATCCACATGTGCCTAGGGTCATCCTCTGTATGTTTTCTGTTCTTCAAATGCATTTTTGAGGTATTCATAAAATTAAGCTATTCCTAGAAATCCCAGTATAGTTGCAATACTTTTTCCTTTAATTGGCAAGTGCATCTTGGCTTCTTCTTGCTGCCAATGTTACATGTCTTTTGGCTGCTAAAGGAACTTTTTAGACTCGTTTGGAAGGATCCCACTTTCCCTTTGTGCTATTTGCCGTGCCCTAAGGAAGGGCATTAACCCATGGCTAGTGTGGATTTCACTTTAGAGACTTTTTGGCAGGCATCTCCATCCCAAAGAACCCTGGCCTCAACTTGGGACAGGGCTGTAATGCAGGGGATAACATATAATATGAAGGGTTTCTGGGCAGTTTCTGAAGCCTGTCCTACATGGGGGATCCTAGGTAATGAAGCATCATTTTTATTTTCATGGACTGCCAAAGGAATACCTGTTCACAGCCTGGGATGAAGGCAGTGTAAAAAGTAGTGAGAGAAGGGCACGTGTGTGCGCCCACATGTACTGAATCTCCTTGCTGTTGTGATCCCATGCAAGACTTTTGTGCAAAGTAAATTTGTATCCCTGGAATCAGTGCTGTGGCGCTCTTGAAAATCAGAGACATAATTCCTCTGGGGCTGGCCCCAGTTCAAATTTCCTAGAGTCCTAGATGTCTCTCTAGATGCCCTATAGAACTCCCCCACCACTGCTGAGCACTGCTGTTAATATTTCTGGTACCAATATACAGTGGTGCCTCCTGCCTCTCCCTTCTTCCCTCTCCCCAAAAGCACACGCACGGGACAAGCAACGTTCTCCTCCCAACTCGTGCTGAGGCCTACCTGTTTGCCATAGCGCTGCACTGGAGGGCAGGGTTTTGGCAGTGGTGCCTTCAGCACCATACCTGACTACAACAGTTCTCTTCAGCTTGCTGCTCCTACAATGTACTTTAGGAAAACTGCAGTTTGGAGCCCAACTGAGAAGAGCGTTTCCACTTAGGACAGCATTTAATTGAACCTGGAGTCAAACTGAGATTGAGTGGGACTGAATGATGCTTAAAGAGAGGGAGTGTACAGCCCCAGACTCGGATCTCATTTGTAAGGGTAACTACTTCAAGCAAGGCCCAGAGCTGATGGCCCCACAACTGGAGCATGCTTGACCCACTGCTGACTTTAACCCATAGCACTGAGGAGTGAAAACAAGGCAGATGAGCCCTGTTGGAGTTTTGATTTTGTTGATTCTGTGCATCAGGGTGCGTTTGGAGGTTGCAGCAAGCTCTGGAGCACTGAGAATGCCAGTGTAACGCAGGCAGCAATGACTGTCCCCATTTGGCAGTGCTGGGGCCAGAACCTGTCCCGGAGCTGCTCCCAGCAGGGCCTGGTGCTGTGCAGAGGTGCTGGCATATCACGAGGAGCTACAGAGGAGCTGAAAATGGGCCTCAGCTGTGGCTTTTGGGTGATGTTAGGTAGGCTGGGAGCCCCATACGAGGACTGCATTTGGTACAAAGTGGAACCCTTTTCCTTATCCCTCTTCCCGTGGGGATTTCATAGAGGGTGTACGCTGTTGAATTCCTTTCCCTAGAGCAGCAAGGACTTCATGGCCCCAAAAGACTGATGTGTGACAAGGACCAAAGGGTGTGGGAAACCCAATCTCTCCTATGGATCCCTTCTGGGAAACAGTCCCCACAAGGTCTGCTTGGCTCTGCTGTCAGCCCAGAGCATGAGAAACAGATAGGTCTTTGCTCTCCTCCATTTGAGTAGCCCCACGAAGTTTAGGGTTGACTTGTGGCTATGGGTGAGGGTTTGGTTTTGCCTATTGTCTAGGTGGACATTAGTCATATAGCTCATCCCCAAGAACAGGGGTGTTCAAATCTGATTTTTGGCATCTGGTGTCAGAAATGCAGGATAGTCAAAGCTGCAGTATTTTTCTCTACAGAAGGGCAAGCCCAAGAAAGATTTCCAGCTAGCTTATTTTGCTTTTAATTTTTTTTATTCTTAGTTTTAACAAGTAAGCTGAACAAAAAGTAAGTAAGGATCAGAGACCTCACACAACTTTGGTTTGGGGAAAGTATTCAGTTTCACGACTGAAGCAGTGTTTCCTAAAATAACAGCCTCGGGAACCTCTGCAATCTGTTTCTTCGTCGTCTTTTACCCTTTTACAAGAACTGAGAAGTCTTTCAGCATTGTGAAGCAAGGCTGCAAAATAACAGCGAGAACAGGAGTGCCTCAGTCTGTAGCACTCTATCTGGGGACCTATTGGGCTATTATTAGCATGGGATACCAAATACATTTTGTAAATATTTGAAAAGCCTTGCCAAGTGGTGTCGCAAAGACACATGCTCTTTTATGAGTTCTGCAATCATTAAAACCAGACAAAATGCAATGAAAGAGCCAGTGCGATTCGCTCATATCATCCTGTTTTGTTCTTGTCTGTGTAACGAGACATGCTTTTGGGTCAAAGCTGAAAATCCTGCCCCTAACTCTTGGCAAAGGAGATTCCTTTGGAAGAGCAAATGGGATAACTGGGCTTCTGAGTTGTCAGTCTCCAGACGTAGTGGTCCCCCAGCACGCACTTTGTGTGCTTGTGTCTGGAAGTTGATCTGAAAAGTCAGCCGCCTCCTCTAGTGTAATGTGGGATGCAGTAACTTTTTTCCTGCACAGGGTTTCCCTATTGCCTACTCTTGTCTTCTTCAAACACATGTAAAGTGAACTGCAATCTCCGTTTCCATCACTAGAGGGAGGGAAACTACATGGAATTATAACCCCATTGTGCTGCTTTTTATCAGCTCCCAGTTCAAACATCCACTTCAGGCAAGAAAGCAAAATGGTCTTTTGATATTTTTATGAGGAAATGCTAAAAACGTGGTAGATGTTCGTGTTTGTTTGCTTTTTCTTTGATAGTACCAAACATCCATTTGTATGTGTCTTTGTAGTTTGCTAGGATCAGTTTGAGAGCTGTACTTTGGGAAGCTCTGTATTTCCTCCCGTATCTATTGAAGCAGGTGGACTGTAAAGGCAAGGCAGACTTTGGATGTCTTCGAGGCCATCATCAAGTTCTAGCCAGGTTCTCTTGCATAGTTTTTGTGGGAAGTGAAATTACAATGTAGTGGTTAAAAAGTCCCATCCCATCATTGTGGTAACTAAATTGGCAGGTAAAAGTCAGAGAATTTAATGCATACTGAAGGCACATGTTAAATTCCATGCTTGGTATGTTTGCATCCTTCTACACTGAGAGGAAATATGTGCATTATTTCCCCAAATATGTTCTCCTTCAAAATACCTATCAGCTCTTATATCTCATGTAGCTTCATAATCTGTAATGTGGCCAGTTTAGTCTGGCGAAATAAATGAAATCATTCTAAAATTAAGAATTTCTGGTATAATCTAAGGAAGAACTGTTTTGACTCTCTCTAACTTATACAAAAAAAATGGAAATTTAACGAAAACAAATGGAGATGGAAATTTTAACTTATGGATATTGCTGGAGCAGTGTACCATAGATGCTTTTTCTCTTTTAAAGCATGATAATTTTGCAATTAATTTAGGAGAAAGGTAATAATTTTAACTTAGGAACTGGAATATAAAGATAACGCTGACCAGCTTCTATGGGAAGTACTGAAGAAGAACTTTCACACCTTCAGAACCTCCTTTGCTTTCACTAAACCTTGTAGCTATTTACCAGCCACCCTTAAACTTGGCTTTATGAAGCTAGTTAAGCTCAGCTTTCTTCACCAGAAAGGCACAAACTAGCCATGGTGTCTTTTGCTTAGTCTGCTCAGTCATCTCCTTTATAGAATATGGAAGGGCAAACCAGGTATCTCAGAATGAGCGACTGGCTCTCTAGGAAAACCAAGGGCATATCTCTGTTCTAGGTTCTCTTATGATGGTCGTGGTCATGCAGCACAATGGCCTCACAGCACTCCTGGCACAGATGTTGCCATCTCTTGGGAGTCTGTCGCTTTTCAGGGACAACAGCGGATTTTTGTTTTTCTTTTAAGAATGTTTAAAGAAAAAACAGTTTATTACAACGTGTAAATAACTCAAAAGGAAGTAAAACTGACCAGGAGTACACGTGACTATGGCTTGCCTATTGCTCAAGTCTGAACAGAGTGGGAAGGGGAAAGAAATGGCCACAAATCACAAGTGAAAAGGGATATGTAATTTTAAAAAAAAATGTATATTGTTGATAACAGTGGGAATGGAAAAAAAAATCTGTGTATTGTCTGTTCTTTTTAATGAAATAAAGCAACAATGCTGCAGCACATCAAATCTGAAAAACTAAAAAGATGAAACCACAGTGAGAGTTTCTCAAGGTGTAATCTGGAGATGTAGTCACACTCGTAGTTGTCTGCTCATATCAGGAAAATGGTAAGAATACAGTGATATAGAAGACACTGCTGCTCCTTTTTCTTGACGCTAAAAGAAATGTGCATATCCACTGTATGCAAAATGTGGCTTCTTACGACAACGGGGACCAAGAGGAAGGGCAGCAGCATTAGGAGGCTGCTGCAGAAGTGGGCCATTACAGTAGCTAGCAGCATTGGGTAGCACTCGGGTGTTTCAGCTCTCCTCAGGGAAGCCACAGACATCTGCAGCATTCAACCAGGGGCAGGCAGCAAAGGGGACTGAGGACAAGGAGATCTGCTTCTCACTCAGCTTTGTTTTCGAGCATCAGTGCCAAGCATAGGTGGTGCCTTTTAAAGATTTGAGCAAGCAACTTAGGTTCTGCAGCAAAAAAGAGGCAATTTTCTCCGACGAAAGCCAAACTGAGGATTGCCAGTGGTCTGGAAGAGCGGATGGATTCTAGGAGGGGAAGACTTCCGAAGAGGAAGGTGTGCCAAAAAGATCTTGCTGGCAGTGGAGCAGCTGGCCTCCACCGCTAATTCAGATTGGCTGGCCCATGAGGATCCTAATTACAGCACAACTGCTGTCTCCATAATCATTGCGACAGGAGCAGTGCAGGCCATAAGGCACTGAAAGGGACCTGGATGTGGCAGTGGAAGATATTAGTTTCTGTGCTCTCTCCTAGCCACTGAGTAGCACAAAACCTACCAGATGTCAGGGAGGAAGAAATGGGTCATCCTCAGAGTAGGCTTGTACAAATAATGTCATTGACTGCTTTTATGAACAAGGGCTTAGCAATGTGATTGCACAACTAGGCTCAGTTATATCCTACTGAGGGTGTTTATAGAGAAAGTGTTGGAAATGTGGTGAGCTCTGCTCAGGCATGAGGGTCTGATTTGCAAAGCAGCAGCTACTTGTGTGGCTGCTGCCTGATGTAGGTAGCAAAAGCTATTCAGACAGGCTCCCAGTGAAAGGATGTAGCTGCACTGGATGTTCCCAGGTACCAGTAGTGATGGCCACTTGCCCTCCTGCACCAGCTTTTGACAAATGAAATCATCCTCAACAACAAAAAAAAAAAAAAAAAAGGAGGTGAGGAGAATTTTGACCCAGCATTATCCAGAAAGACTGTGATGACCAATGAGAAAACAACATTTTAGGATGTGAACGCTATTTTTTGGCTTACTGGTGCATTCCTAAGGTCAGCTTTTTTCAGATAAAATTTGAAATCAAAATAGTAAGCTCAGACAGCAAGCATTCAGAGGGGACACATCAAAGCAGATGGGATCTTTGTAGTATCGGCAGTTTGTTGGCCGTATAAAGTTACTGTTGATGCCCTCTGCATTTAGGTTTTAGGGAAGAAGATGATCCTCGTATTATCTGTAAGAGGAGACCTTTGCATGGCAGAAGTATCAAAGATTTTAGAATGGTCTTCTCAGGAGATTCCCCCCCTGGAAAGGACTGTAAAATGCTTAACCGTATCTTTGATGTGGTGCCCAAGTGGCTCCCAAGCAAAACGCCTGGCACTTTGCCCCCAGGTATAAATAAAGGAAGTGTGGTCCAGGTAGAGTGTTATTCCTCCCCCTTGCCTTTATTCTGAGAGAGCACCCATCCACTTCCCCACAGGCTGTGCTGGAAGCACGCATTTCTATCTTGGGTGAGATGTTAATCATATGCAATCACCTTATTGGTAGCCAGGGCAATAATTGTGATCTCGAACATTGCTGGATGACTCACATTTGCTTTATCTAGGCCTGTTCACACTGTTGTGACTTTTCTTGCTGGTGACAACGTGGCAGAGAAGGATAGAGTGAGAGAATGAGATAGCGTGGAAGTGGGAGGCCATGCCAAGGTGACGAGCTATTTTGCATTGGCATCTGATGGTGCTAATGAGTAACGATATACTTTAGAAGGTGTCTTTGATAACATGGTTTAATAGTTTAACCCTCCTCACGTTTTTGGATATATAATTTGTGTAGGGATTACAACCTGAATCTGCTTAGGTGCCTCTGGTTTCTGACACAGCAGCAGCCTTTGAATCGGCAAGTGTCTGCTCTTGCTGCTTAATCTCTCAGGCAGCCAATTTGGGGACAGAAGGAGTTTTTACTTTATCTGCTCCGAACACACTTGTACTTTATTCCTTTGTATTTGAGGAGGGGGGAGGCAGCTATGTGTGAGCACGTGTGTGTGTGTTTATATAGTATGGGAGACAGAGACAAAACTGAACGAGTGTGGGAGGGTGAGAACCTTTATTGTGCAACAAACTGATGGCACCAAATATGCTGCGTTTGTTGCGAGTTAAAAGGTTTATACAAAGATTTTCTTAGTAGTGTCTAAGATCTTAATAGGGTAATTAATCTTTCTAAGTGTTCGTGCCAGATTATGGGATCAGCTATTACCCCTGGCTACAGAGTACTCCTTTGTGTGTTGCTATGAACAGGACTAAGTGATGAGACTACTCCATTTGCCAAACAAAGATATGGTTGCTGCTAGCTTGTTTATGTTTGAAATGCATTTTCTAGTGCAGTAAGAGAAGGCGGCACCATTTCCTTGGGAATATTGGTGCCCTTTAAAATGAGCCATATTAAGAGAAGAAGGGGATGAAGCTTTGTAGAATTTGCAGAGCTTTAAGGAAAAGTGTATATACGCTTTAAGAGGCATGATGGTGAGTTCCTTGGTTTGACTATCTTCCCCCCGCCCCCTTCTTCCAAGCAGGAAAATAAACAGATAGCTAATGTAATTGCAAGAAGCAGCTGTAGGAATAGATAAAAAGAGGTCTCTACTTAAGAACTTTTGTGTGAAATGCAGAAGCTGAGCACTTCAGTTGAGGAATTAAAATCCAAGTTGCATTGCAGTAGGGTAGGGTAGGAAATAGAGGATGTGGGAGATTTGTTTTTTCTTTCCTCCCCTAAGAAAAATAGCCTTTGTTCATGCTTTTTTATTCAAAAGGGCTAGTCAAATCTATCAATTGTCTTGTTTAATAGATCAAGAAATTTTCCTAGTGAGATTTAAAAAAGAAATAATTAGAAATACACATACTCAATGGTACAAGAAATAACTGAATCATCCTGGAGAAATGGCAGCTTGGCCCAATTGTGACCTGCTGCCATACTGCTGAATGAGCAACCTCTGATCAAGGTCAATATGAACTACTCTGAACACATCATTTGGCCTCTGGTATAATGAAGGCTGTCGTGTTCTTAAGTTAATATACACGAAAACTGAGTTCGAACTTTAATATATGATAAAGGTGACTTCAATCTGAGATTGCCTTTAACTGTGCCCACAAGCAGTCACCTTAGAGTTACTGTACGTGTGTGGGTGAGTGTGCTTGACATATAATAGCTCTGGTGAGGCTTGGATACGTTGAGATCAAACACTCCAGTCTGGTCAAACTGCTGCCACGTCAGGTTAGCCTTTCCTCTAGGTGTTGGGTGGGAGGATATTTATGTAGGGTTACATGGGAAAAAATTTCATTACGTGGCTGGAGAGTTACCGAGCTAGCAGAACAGTGAGGAAAAGGGCAGCGGGGGAGGCTGGGGGATCGGGGTGTCTCGCTGTCTCTCACATGGCAGGCCCGTGCTGGTGCTGGTAATGGCATGCTGCAAGCTTTCCAGCGGGCTTGTTCCCTTTATCGTGGCTGGAAGCTGTTGCAGGGTTAGCTGGGGCATCTGGCAGTCTATACTCATCTCTGTAAGAACAACGGGGCTTTATACTCTATTATGCCTGTTATATAATGATTTACAGCCAAACAAAGATGAAAAGGAAAGGCTGCAGGACCTGGTTCACTGCCCTCTTGGTCTTGAGGGGGTTTGCATTTATACAATGCTTGGAGCAGTGAGGGAGAACTTTAAATTATGCCAAACTACATATGACAGGATGAAAAGCAGCAACACTGTCCATTAGGTAGGGCTTATACAGCATTGAGCAACTTGTTTGGGTTTGACTTGAGTGACTGAGTCCTGTGCAATCCTGGCAAACAGTGGGGCCGGGGCTGGTGGTGGCCAGCGGCCCACGGGAGGTGCCTAGTCTCCTCGGCTCTGAGCGGCTTCTTGGGGAAGGTGCTGCCAAGCTGAGGTGGATTTCACTATCCTATCCCATCAAGTCATGTCTGAGGGCTGCCCCTGAGGGCAGAGAGGAGGGTGACACTTGTTCTGGACACAGAGCGAGTTGTTTTTGTGGGGGTATTTGTGGAGGAGGAACAACACTGAGGTGCTTTAGAGCACAAGCCCTAATGAGACTTTCAAACATGCTGCACTGTCATCTGGTTTGCCCATAAACAACGATGAGCTTGTGACTCTCCTGCTGTCCAGGGAGCTACAGAACCTCCTCCTCTGTCCCACTAAAGGGACGCCGCATCCTGTGGCACTGAGGAGTTGTGTTTGGTTGTAAAGAGATATTTTCATCGGTCAGATCACATCTATAGCTTTTTGTATTAGGTTAGACTATTGCCAGTGCTTGGACTTTGTAATTTGCTTTACAGATCTCAGTTTGGTCCTAGAGAGAGGACCTAGAGATGTTATGTAACATGAGAAGCTAAAAACACTGACATAAAATCTTGAAAGATTATTATAACTATCTGAATACAAAGAAGCTCTAAGAGTTTCGACAAAAAAATCCCTATTAATGTAGAGTTAACCCAGTTGTAGCAGAGACCTTTCCAAGTGAAAAATTCAAATCTAGGAAGTACAGAATCAAGGTACATGCCAATACCAGCTCTAGAGTAACAGAGGAGGTTTTAATGTTCACTGGGAGTTATCTGCAACCACTACAGCTGCAGTCACTGTATTAGCTGGAGCAATATTGAACAGTGGGAGGATTAATTGGAGTTTGGCAGAGCTTGGAGCACAATATGAAAAAAATTTGGGGGTGGGAGAGAAGAGATGCTGAATACGCATACCTGTACATCTCTGTGTACAGAGGAAAATGGTATGTATGTCCCAGGCAGAATTCGGGAACTTTACCTCAGCACTGGGTTATAACAAAGACACAACAGGGATTTGATGGCAGCAAGGCATAAGATAATATCGGCTTATGAGTTTCCTGATGGGCTGAGATGCTGCCATAGGCTATGTAATCTGAGTGAGCAGTAGGTATGTGCAGCTTCTGTGCAGTACAGTACACCTACAGCCCAGCTGGCATTAGCAAAAGAAAGGTGTTAGATGCTGTCCCACAGTGGTCCTAAGCCTTTCCCTTTCCTTATCATCTACGAAGGAAGTATGTTATAGGCGAACTGAGGTCAAGGAAAGGTTGTATTTGGGTGTACCACACAGCTGAATCTTCTTATTTCCAAAGGATCGCTTATCCAGGGCGTTAAGTATTACTAGGCAACCCAGACTTTCGGATAACAAAGATATCTCTCAGTGAGTTTCCTAGGTTTGTTCAACAGTAATAGAATTTTTTGTAGTGATGACTTAAGCAGTTGAAGTTAACGTGTAGTTTTTTTACTTGAGACGTATTTCACTAAAGATGAGAACAGTGTTCTATGATTAAGTGGCTGTGTTCTTTCTTTGTGTAAAAAATAAATGTGTTACAGCAGAATGGAAGTTATAGCCTTGTTTCGAAATATTTGTAGGCTAGCAGAAGAAGGAGAGAATTCAATTATGTGGTCGTGTCTCTAAGTCTTTAGTATTTTCTCTTGCGGTGGCTGTGAGAGCTTGGAGCTTATGGCAGTCTGCTGATGTGTCTTCCATTTTTTCTCTATGTTTTGGGCAACATGTAATCCTTGCCCTTATCTTTGGCCTGGTACCTTTCCCACGCCATTAGGCCTTTAATACCCCAGAAGCCCCTGTGTTTTTTCTTTTATAAGTCTAGCTCCTGGAACGGACCCAGGACTTGAATTCTGGTTCCTGTGTCAACGCAGCAGAAGGTGAAGAGCTGAGGCTCTGGGTCTGCGCGAGGATCTGAAAGCCCTCTGGGGCTGGAGCCCTACTGGAGTTCAGGTTTTGAGTGAGCTAGAGGCACTCGCAGGTGGATGCAAGATCTGTTAAATCACTTTTTGGCAGGTGAGAGGGGGCTGGACTGTCCTGGCTCCATGCAGGGTCCATGATGCCCAGCTTGCTCCAGGACCTGGAGGCCATGCTGCTCAGTCTTTATACAGGCAAGGACCGCAAGCCGCTCGGTACTCAATGGCTTGGCCTGGTGTAAGCTTTTGATAGCAATCACAGCACTGCTTCCTTGGAGAGGTAGGGGTAGGGCATCTTGCAGAGACATCTTGAGCTGGCTTTTCTCAAAAGGCCCTGACTTTGGATGACAAACAAGCTCTTTTGAGGCACAGCAAATTCATAAGTAGTCTGAAGAGGTGGAGATTTTAGACTGCTCTGAAGGATCTGCCTCTTAACAGAAAAGGTTTCTCAACCTTAGTGAGAACTAAACTGGCACTCCACTACAATAAATACACCCAATATACTACTTTGTATTCTTAGTTCTCAGCATACCCATAATATTAGGAAATTGCTGCAATGAACCACTAACGTTATTTCAAGAAACAGCTAAAAAAAGCCCCTGGGAGAGAAATGACTTATTAACAAGTCACGGAACTTTGGTACGCCTCAGGCAACATTTTCAAACTATTGCTCTAGAAATCAGTCGCTATAATTATACCACTTCCCAAACAGAAAAGAACAACGTGGGAAATTCATCTAATGTAATATCGCAGGTCTGAGCCTTAGAGCAGAACAAAATAGGTTATTGAAACATAATAGTAAAATAGGTGTGACTGCAGAATAGCAGGTCAAAGCAAACTCTCAGATGAGTAATTAATTCTTACTATCCTACTTGTTCTATTTCATCCTTAGGTATTTAATTATATAGTTTTTCTTTCCTCCTGTCCTAACATATTCCACAAGGCAATTTTTCCTTTGAGCCTTGGAAGCAGTAAAACTTGAATGCTTTATTGGAGCTACTCTCCTAAAAATAAAACTTTGAAAGGGCTGAGCAGTGGCAGGACCAGACTTTGTAATTATGGTAAAGTCTGGAGGATATAACACGGATGAGGATCTTCTTGTTTTAGGTGCTGTACCCTATGTGTTAAGGCAAGAACTTAAAAACGGCAGAACACTGAAGAAAATCAGTCTTCTGTGCAAATTATGGCATTTGTTTGAAGCCAAATCTATCATTTGAAATGGACTGGGTGCAAGCCAGCAGAGCATTGCCTGGACTCCTTTAGTGGACATGGTCTATATCTGGGGATGAAAGACTAACTTTTTTGCAAGGATATATACTAGATAAAGAGTAGATGTATATTTGCAGTACTGTTCCTGTGTTACAAGCCTGGCAAAATAAGACCCAAGTGTATTCTTCGAAAAACATTCCCTGCCTGTTTAGGTGCTTACAATGTTCCTGTCATTTTAGTCTTCAAACGCCTACTCTTCCAGCAACTCAGCTGATAGCACTATGGAGAGTAAATCTCTCTTAAGCATTTTCTTCCCTCTGGCTAATAGCTAATCTAATAATAGTTTGACTCCTACCACCACAATAGCTCTTTTTCTAAGATGTGTAGTGGGAGGAGGCTAAAGATTTCATCTGCTCAGCAGTCATCCAAAGCTCCTTGAAAGTAGTGTAATGACACTGGATCAGGGCCCTGCGCTGCTTATGTATCACCCTATGGACCTTAATAGGTTTAAATGTTTCTCAGTATTGATTTAAAAAAAGGGGGGTGGGGGGAAAGAGGGGCATAGATAATTAACCTTGTCATCACCTCTTAGTTTTTGTTAATTTTCTCCCCTTTGTGTTAATGCTTCCCTTGATACTCTTTCTGTATGAGATTTATTTATTTATTTAATGCTCTTATATCAGCCCTAAATGATCTTCCTATTAGTACAGGAAGCTGGCAGCAGCCAATCTGCAGCCTCTGGATAGCCAGCTAATTAAGGGAAAAGCAGGTGTGGATGGATCTATTCAGCCTATAAATAAGTGCCAAAAATTTAAGTTATTGGTCTGTGAGTGTTAGCAGGTGGAGCACTGTTTTATACCTTCAATGGAGATAAAAAGAAGGGTTAGCGAGGAAATGATTTTTTTCATGATTTAAAAGCTCTTCAGAAATACAATATGTCTGTTCTCAAAAAAAAAAAATCATTGTCTTTTATGGGATTAGTCTTGAAGACAAATAATGGCAGTGTGGGGGAGGACGGGGTGCTCTTACTTTCATTGACCTGGACTTGGTGATGAACTAGATGGTCTGCACAGAAATAATTCATATTCTTAGGCTGACACTTAGGAACATAACTCACAAGTGACTACAGATGTTAGTGCCTATTGTTCCTTTGCAGTTCTGTTTACAAATAAACTTTCCCTGCCTTCCATCAAATGCTCAGAATGTTCTAATCTGCAAAAACCCTCTTTCCTCAGTACTAAAGAAAAATGCGATCTATTGAACAAAGTATTATGCAAGGGAGTTTGTGTCTAAGAATATATTCTCTCCTCACACTGATTTCTCCTCCTCCCCAATTTCTGTACTTGCTTGCTTCCTTTGTGCTGGATTTAGTAATTTATTCAAACACTTTTAACCAGGGGGCGTTTTTCACCAGGGTGCAGTGGCAAGAGACCACAAAAGCATTTCACAACACATTCAAAATATATTAAAACACGCGCAGAAGAGCATAAAGTATGATAGGATAACGTTAGAATAAAAGCATGTGGAACAGCCACCTAGATACTCAATCAGTTTTATTAATTTTGATCTGACTGATATAAAAGTCATCTTCATGGATATTTATTAATCATTTATGTGCTGTGGAGAAATTTAAACGCAAGCAGTAAATGAATACATATACTGAAGCTCATGTGTGTAAATCTGAGAAAGGCATGACGAGAGGAAAAACCCAGCATTCAAAACATACACACACATTGTTTTTATTTTAAAACTCTTGGGACATCGGACCAAGCCAAGAGATGTTGTTCTGGAATAGTAAGAGGACTGTTGGGAGGGACTGCTTGTTTTAGGGGCTTTCATTTCTGAATATTCATCCTGAGATCAGAGCTGGGCTTTTTGTCTTTCCCCTTCTCTCACCTCCCTTAAACAATTTCAGCTGGAAAAAATATATTTTTTCCAGGTTAGGCTGATCACCTTTTACTGCCTAGTTCACTTCTCAGGGCACTCCGCCAGGATGTGGCAATGCACGTGAAACCTCTTGATGCTGTAGCCTACCTGATGGTTATAATGGTCTCCTGCTGGTCTGAGACCTCAGCTTAATTTCTTGCCTTCTCAGGTAGAAGGAAGAAAAGAGCTTTTGTCTCTAGGTTGAATAGTCTGGCCACTGAACTACTGGGTGAGAGGGGAACAGTCTCCTTTCCAGAGGGTTTTTGACCTTTATCTTCTGTCTTACAAAAGCCTTAAAGAAAAATATTTTTAATTGGAGTTGAAGAAAATATTGGTTTGCATTTGTTTACTAAGCAAAGTAAACCTAACTCTTAAAGTTGTTTTGAATCAAAGGGGAAATATTTCCCTTCCTCCTCTCACTCCATCAATGTTTTCTGGTTTGATAGAGGAGCAAAAAGTTAACTATCAGCATCATTCTATTGAGATGCTTCTGAAAGCACACGGAACCTATGCGCATTCCCATTCCCTCCTGAGGAACACTTGCATTTGATCACATGAAAAATTGTCACTAGAATAATTCAATAAATTTTTAAGAAAAGGTCTAGAGATCGGTGAGGCAGCATTGTCTGAGAATCCCAGCAGAACACATCCTGCTGGAGAAAGCTAGCTGTAAAATGGAGCTAAAAATAAACCTCAACTTTAAAAGTCAGTTCTGACAGACCTGGGTCCTGCTTCTCTGTGTAACACAATTTACTACAGTCTGTGGGCTGATGTTGCAGTAAATTAGGTTCTTGATACTTACTGTTAATGAGTCACTGAATAAATACATCTGTATAAATTAGCCCACAATTTGCCTGTTACAAAAATAAACAATTTTGACTTCCTGTGTGAACAGTATGGCAAGCATTGTATGTGCGTAGTTTTGCTAAATACTCGAGATATTTACCTGTGGGAAAGGAAAGTGGCTGTGAGTAGGTGTGTGAGTGGTGGCTGGTGGAACTGAGAGGTTCAGCCTTCGCCTTGCATCCTTGTAAATGGGAACGATGCGGTGCAAGGCAGCACAGTGGGGCCAGTACAAGTGGCTGGAGAATCAAAAGCTCCAAATTTTTAGAGTTGTCATCTTCTTTTTGTCTGGATGTCCCCTGCTTCAGACTGAACAAGAACAGTAGCAATAAAACAGGTATTCAACAGAAATGTTCAAGATGTTATTTGTATTTTGGTAGCACTGAGGCTTGGGCCTTATGGTGCTAGATGCTGTGTAAGACCAAAGTAGGAAATGCTCCCCCCTCAGAATATTTTACAGTTTAATTCTGAGAAGACATAATAACATCTGGAAGGACAGCAACAAAACAGCAATGACAACGTGGGTTTATGGTGGGCCAGATATTTGCACAGTCACAGTAGATGAATCCTATGCTTCTTTCATATTTTTAATCTGCAAGTATGGTAGTCTAAGCACCTTGCGAGTTACCTGTGCTTTCTTCCACCCACGTGTTCTCTCTGAATAAGACTTGGCTCACTGTTTTTCAGTGGAAGCGCCTACACTCCCATGCAATGACTTCAAGCAGAAGATACATGGAAACAGAAATGAGTTCAATTCTCAGTGCTCTTGAGTTGGGGAAGCTGTGTTTTAATACTAGGCGTAATCATATCACGTCAGTCTCCCTGAAATGGCTGTCTGGTTTAGGTGCTGCGTCATTTCCAAGAGTTGCAAGGAGTTGCATGCCTTCTGGTGCTAGGTACGTGACCTTACTGAAATCTCTCTCTCAATATCTAGAGGCTGTGATGTGTCACACTGATATACCTTTTCACCTTAACACTCACTCAGCAGCAGCTCTCTGATGTGACAGTGCTTTTCTAATGCATATAGATCCAAGGAGATGGATGCCTACGTAATATTGCTTCTGTTCATCTTGCTGGTCTGATAAAATGAAAAGCCTCCCACAAAGTAAGTATGTGAGTGGTTTATGATGGCATGCAACAATTTGAACTTCAGTGCTTGTTCCACCCTCTGTACATGGATTCAGTGGACATCCTGTTGCAGGCATGTATTTGGGAGATGTCTGAGAGTAAATAATGCAAAATGGTGAGTCATTTGGTAATAAACAAAGGAGTCTGTGGCAGGCAGGGAGAGCGCAGGATGAGAGTGAGAGAAGGAGCACAGGCAGGGGAAATTTAAATGCAATAAGCTTAGAGAACGCTTAGCGATTTGTAGAATCATTGTGGTGGCTTCTTTGGGCTGGAGATGCCATCAAAAGCACCCAGCAGGTCCTTCTGTCTGGTCCGTACTGTTCCATATGGGTGGCATTTCCTAGGCAAACAGATGGGATTTACGCAGCTGGCTTCTCTCTCTCCTGCCATGAGGCATGACCCTCACTCATTGGCACCCAACACTGTGGTTCCTCCGCTACTTTGTGTCTCAGTATGCTAGATGCAGCCGGTCAGCCTGATTTGGGATTTACTGACCAGCTGCCAGCCGAGGGAGTGCACGAGCCCTGCTGGAGGGTGCACTTGCCAGGATCTGCCAAGGACAGAGGACTGACCACATCGTGTTACTCTCTGTGAACATCTCACTTCTGTGTGAGGGGGCCTCATGTTGTGGGAGAAGAAAGTCAAAGGATGTGGGAAAACCACAGAATTATTTTGTGAGCCAGCTATGCAATGACAAATCACAGTTAGAGAGGAGGAGGAGGGGTGTTTAACCTTCTAATTTTAAAATGATATGTTTCTCTGAAAGGCTATCTTATAATAAAACATTCAGTAATGAAGTTATTTAATGTACGCTTGTGGGTGTACATATGCACAAATGAATGCATATGTTCCTAGGCACCTGCTCTACTCAATGGGAAGAGAGAGGCGCTCCTTCCAGGCACCATCTAGGGTAGTAAAGGTAGATTTTTCCTGAGAATTTCCCATGGGAGAGCTTCTTTCTCCAGCAGCTATAGAGAGGGCCAAGACCAGTGTGAGCCTTTGTGCCTATCTTTCACAGAGAAACATGAACAAGGAGGGGCTAAGATTTTTTTTTTTTTTAAAGATAAATTTTTGTTTTGTTTTGTTTAAGTCAAGCTTTTAAATCCTTGTTTCAGCACCAAAACCAGAGGCCTGGCTCCTAGAAACAGCAAACCGCTTGCAGTTCTCCCCCAGACCATGAGCACCATGACCCTGCACTGCCTTGCTTGCTGCAGCATGAGCCGGGGGCCTGGGGCTGCTTGGTGTTTGCGTCCATGTTTATCTGCTCTAAGCTTTGGCTCCATTTCATGGCTCTTCATGGAAATGACTACCCACTCTGGGAGGAGTTTAGGCTCTTTCTCAAATGATAATGCAATCCAGATATGAATTGGCAGAAAAAACATGAGACTTCTTATTCTTGCGTATTTCCAGTGTGAATGTACTCTAAATATCCTGAGAAAGGCAGCCTTGGCATTTTTTCTGATGAACTAACACTGACCTGATAGTTTATTGTGGTTTCTTCCACAAAAGATGGTTATATAGGAAAGGATAGAAAGAACCCTTTCCCATCCTCAGCTTGTTTTCTAGCAGTATGAACATTAAAAACTATCGGTATTTGTGATTTATTTTAATAATCATCCTCCATCAAAATACCTACAATTAAACATCATCTTTAAATGTCTTTAAATGTCTTTAAACTTAAAACCTATTTACCCTTGAACTCTGTAACATAGGTGTTTTAGGAAATCTGGTATGCCAGGTAGGACAGGACAAACAGAAGTTTAATACACATGCTCTGAAAACAAAGTAAAAGGGGTACCTTCCTCTCTTAATACAACAGCAACAGAAGATATCTTCTCCTTCAGTGACAGCACCTAAACTTACTGCATGGAGTTGGGTAGTGGGAATAGCCACCATTATTATGCTTGTTCTTTGATATAACAAGACCATCCTTTCTTTCTGCCTTCCTGTTTCTTTGAGCTGCAATTAGGGATTTCTGATGTATTCTGAATGATGGAGGGAGAGAAGGTGTTTTGCAGGTTTTCTCCAGTGTTGTTTCCTCATGTGAACAGGAGCACTGATCCAGTGCAAAGAAGACTTGGAGGAAGGACTGGGATCATGTACCATGTTTTCTGAATCCTTAAACATTTGAGCAACAGGAGCACCTGATTTAGTGAGCACTTCTTGTTGTGGCTGTTATAGTGATAGAGTGGGATCTTAACAGAGAGCCTGGCCTCCACCATGTATAGTTTGGCCATCTGGGGGGAAAACAGCTAATCTTGACTTCTCTGCCTAACCTAGACAAACTGAAATAAGAAAGAGATCCTCTCTTGTGTAAAGCTTATAAACTGAGTAGAAGATTCAGGTAAAAAAAGACAAGAAGACATTATTTTTTCATGCATCTTTCCAGTACATGTGATGAACAGATACAGTAAGTCAGATGCAAGTGATTGAGCTGAGCAGAGTCAGGAGTAAACACAGTTCTTCAGCCCCACGGCACCGACCTCATTGTGGGTTTGTTGGTTTTGATCCCCAATTGGAATGGCAGCATTTTGCACTGTTTCTATTTATCGCTTTTTTGGAAGATGTAAGGCTTGAGGCACTGGACGGCTGGATCTACAGTTTTTTTCCAGGTGGCTGTTGTTGGGTCACCGTATTTTTTGGTTGTTTGTTCTATTCTTTGTCTAACCCCTCCTCTCTGGGGCAGCGCACCTCCCATGGTTCCTGGAAGTTGGTCCTCTGCATCTGACAACCGAGGTAGCAGAACAGATGGGATCATACATGCTGCTCAGAAAGAAAGAGCTTCTGCCAGCTCTACCTCTTCCAAATGCTTCTCAAAGGCAGTGGCAGTGCCACATGCACAACCTATGGGTAGCTGGGCCTCTCTTCCCACAGAGGAAAGTGTGGGAGAGAAGCAGGTGAGCCTCGCACCAGCTTTGGGCTAGTGACTGGGTTAAGCTGCTAGTTGGTATATGTCTGATGCTGAGTGACAAATTTAACTTTGTACAGCTCATCACTTTATTTTTCAAATAAGCCCAGCTCAGATGTTGTTATAAAGGCTGGGCATTATCCGACAACTGCTCTTCATAAAGAGTTGAACCCTGAATGCTTGTTAGAAAGGCAAAAAACTCCTGCAGTCAATACCAAGGTTGCAAAAGTACCTGGAAAAATATCATGGCATGACGGGTACAACACAAATCAATACCACTGAAGAGGCAGCGAATAGAAATACGACGAATAGAAATATTTACAGACCATGCAGATTCAGAAATATTGCTGATGTGGTTATGAGAAGCAATATATGAGGCTGATTATGGGATACCTTCTTCCAGAACAAAAATTATAGGTCCCTAGCCTACCTTAGTAGCAGTTAACGTAGCAGGACCTTTGTGAAGTTTTACTGAAATCAATGAAAAGCTGAAGAGTTTGCTGCTCCTGAACCGTGTTATCAATCTGGAGCATTAATTAGGTTATAGAAATGGGTCCCTTATTCTAACTATTAAAAAAAAATCCTTGAGAGCAGGAAAACTCTGAAATGATAACAGGAGGTATAAATAAGTGTTTAAAATGCAGAAAATGTAAGATAGAAATTTTAAAAGCAGTTTTCCAGGTTTTCATCTAGCTCCAGGTTTAATTTTGGAAATTTAGGAATCTTTAGGATTGTTCAGATTGCTATAGATTTGATTTGGTTTTCCTTGTGCTAAAGCTGATGTAGGGAGAATAAGGCTTCTCAAGTTGTTTCACATAGCCTCTGCTTTTACTGGGCAAGTGAATTTTCTCTGCATTATTATTGAGGTGTGAGTTCATGTGCAGCCTGTCAAAGGTGTTAGAAAGACCTTATTTAACCCTTAGGAAGGAAAAGGTACCTCATCTCTGTACTAAGGAGCAGGGTGGAGCTAGAGGCAGACTGATCTTGGCAACTCCCATTGCTAAAATTCTTCCAGACCATAGAGTTAACATAGTAACCTGGTCTGCGGTCATTGCCTGGTGAGGTATTGCCTGCAGAGGTCAGGATTAACTATGCCGGCTCTCCTCCTGCTGACACAAAAGAGCACAATGAAGAGCAAATCTGTGCATCTTTCTCTGATCTGAATTTTCTGAAGAGAAGTGGGGAGAAGATGGCCTTGATACCTTCATTGAGCTAAGCAAAGGTGGGTTTTAGCTAGCACACATCAGAAAGTAATATAGCTTAATGAGAAAACTAGCCTGAGCTTAATGAAGGTTTCCTGGCATCTCCAGCCTCAACTGCCCGGTGCTCTTGCGATGAAGCTGTGTTATTAAGCTTAAAGAGAAATTTGGTATCCATTTCTACATGTACTACTGACAAAGTGCTGGAGAAACATAGCACTGCTCTGTGTGCTCTGGGCCTATGCTGTGCAGCACTGGGAGAGGTCTCCAAGCACTTCTGGGAGAGGAGGTGGCAGTGTTTCCCATGGTGACAGTGTGTCCAAAGTATCTTCTTGCAGCAGAGCTGTCACTCTGGGGCTTGATCCAGCCAGGCAGAAGTTGTGGTGATACACACATACTAGTTAGTGCTGTGATGCTGCCCAGGCAAGATGGCTTGGTAGCCTGGTCCAAATGATGTCTCATCAGAGTTTTGAAGGGAAACCATCCCCAGAAGGTGGAGAAGTCAAAGCTACAAGGTGGTACAGAGCCTTAGAAGAGAGAAACTGAAAAGGAAACCTGTTGAATCTCATCTCTTTAGGTGCTAGTTGAACAAAGAGAAGTTACAACAGAAGCTCTAGGTTTGGAAGCAGCCAAGGAAGAAGAGCCAAAAAATCTGGAGTCAGCAGAAGCTGAGCTTCTGCTAGCACTAGAGACCGGTCGACCCAGCCCAAGTATATTGTTACTGTTTTATTAAAAGGGTTGATCTGGAGAATGTTGTATTTGCAATTCAGCATCATGCCTTGGAGCCTTGATTTCAAGTCTTTATTTATATGCTTAATTGTTGCTATGGAAATTCAATATTTAAAGAGGTAATTATTGCTGATCTTGTTGCATGTGTCCGTTTCTGATGTCCAGCTGTTAGCTCTTTAGCTCCAGTCTAGCAGATTAATTACTACTATTGATTACTTTGAGCTTCTCTCTTCACACCTGCAGTCTATGTAATTAGCCAGTGGCCTCCTCCGAAAATTAGGAGCAGTTTCATTCTGGCACCTTGCCATTTCTCAGCCATGCGCATTGCACTGAACAAAAGCAAATCTATTTTAAATAGAGATATCTGGGCAATGAACTCCTTATATTTTAGAACTATCTGTCAATAATTCAAATTACTTTATGTTAGCAAATATTACAGCCTGTTGGAAGACCACTGACAGAAACAAACTCCTCAACATTTGCATTTGTTCCCACTGCCCACCAGTTAATACTGTTCTGTCCCCCCACCCTGCCCGAACGATTTTGCATCAAATGGGACCCAACCATCTGAGCACAACCTCTTCTCCTCTCTACCTGCTCTCCTGAGGTGGAGATGTCCTTTCTCTGTTGCTCCTGTGAGAGGTTTCCTACCTTTCTGACTAGATGCTACCAAGGCACATCAGAGGAACATTAAACAGGAGCGTGTAAGAGCATGCCTGTACCCAGGACACCCTCTTCTGTCCTTACCCTTTCCAAGCACGGTAACTGCTTCTGGCCATTTACTGTCCTCCAATGGTCACCCAAGGACCATAGCCCTTCTTGGAAAGACAAGTCTGCACCGAAGTTCCCTCACTTTGCACCTCACCGGGCAAGGACTGAGGGTTTGGAGGCTTTGTTTTTGAGAAATGGAACATCCTTCTCTTGCCCCTGAGGTCACAGCTTCCTCCTGTTACAAAAGAGAAACTTTATGTAAGCAGTGTTGCTAAATGTAGGTCACGCTAACATCACGTGATTGAACACAAACAGTGCACTGGGAGGGACACGGAGCAAGGAGCAACTGTGTCTTTGCTCTCTCTGTTGCAAATGTCCAGTCTAGATTTATGGCAGACCAAAGACAGTCCAAAAGCACAATAGAGGTGGCCTGTGAACTGAAGAGTACTGAACTGCAGACTGTTCAGGAAGTTACCGTTATGTTAAGACTGTATGATTGTACCTTTTCCATATAGCAGCAGGGATTAGCATGCTGTGATTCAGGGTGGCGAGTCTCAGGAATCAAGGTGGCAAGGCAGGTGCTGTCTGCTTCATGGGTCAAACACAGCCCCGAAGGTGGTTGTGAAGTTCAAGGGAAGAGACGAGATGCATCTACTTTCTGATCCTGTAAAGTTGTTGCTTTAGAGTATTTGGTACAGCACCGGCCTTCAGACCAGAAGGTCCCCAGCTGGAATCTCATCACCGCCACTGTTTCTAGATTAAATTCTAAATTGTGTACTGTCATTTGGAGGCCTTCTGTGCAGGGTCTTACTGAGTCACCAGTTATTAGGAATGCCTCCTATTATCACAGCCCTAAAAGCTATTTGAACAGAAGCCTAATGTGACTGTGATTTCCAAGGACCATTTGCTGTTATTGCAGCTCTGCTTTGCTGTGAGTGAGAGAAACAAACCAAAGTTGCTTTCTGATCACATGAAGGGTAGGGACAGGGAAGCAGTGGAGCTGGAGTGACATTCAGCTGCCAATAAATGTAGATTCACCAAAAATAAACAATCTTTTTATTAACTACTGCAGGGTTATTTTTACTGGTAGAAAACAAACAGGTTCATTTTCTTCAAATAGATACATTTCCAGGATTTTTGTAGCTATTTGGAAAAATGAAATAAGTAGCTGCTGAAGAAGTACACAGAGTCTATTTACTGCCCTGCTTCATGGGCCAGAGGGATCTTCCCCTCAGTAGAAGAGGACACAGGAGAAAGGCAAAGGTCTGCTATCTGTGAGAGTAAGGCAGTAACTTTTGTGCGCGTAACGGGGGAGACTGCAAACACAAATATTGTTTTAGAGACACACAGATGCATGTGAGAAGTCTAACTAACATGGTAGAGTTTGGAAATCGAATAACATAGTTTGGGGGCTGAGATTTCAGAGCTGCCCTGATTCTACTTTATTGTTGACTCTTAACAGTTTTTTGTCCTAAATTTCCTCCATAAAGTGAAAGTGGAATTTTGCCTGAGGAAGGACTGAATAAGATATTAGGAAAATGGGCGTTTCATAAGAATTTCAGAACTTCTCTTGTACCTACAACTAATGCTCTGTGAACAGCTTGCTTCAGCTTAGGAGGAGTGTTGTGAAATAGAATTGCTCCATTACAGCTAGTGGTGCTAGGCTCATCACTGGTTCAATATTTGGCCAAATATTTGTATTAATCCTGGGTAATACAGTAATATACACGACTGAGCCCAGGCTTTCCCTGATCTAACCTAGTACTGGGAAGTCTGGCAACAGTAAGGGGCCACATCAGAGAGTTTATCTGGAGCACTAGCGCCAGATATCGCCTCTGTATCAGATGGTGTGCAGCACAGCAGGCTCTCAGAAGAAGGACAGACTGCTGGCTGGGGATAAGACAGTTGATAGCTGGGACCGTTAGAGGAAGGCAATAGTGTTGCCAGCTATTTGCCCTCGCCGTTCCCAGCTGAGGTATAGCCCTTCTGAGATGCTGTTGCCCTTTCTCCAGCAATCAGAAGAGCATGTTGGGAAGGGAGCACAGCTAGCCACGGGACAGCGAATAGGTAGCTAGGCAGAAGAGAGAGTAAGCATGTTACGTGTCCAAGTACTCGGAGTACTTCAGCATGGCACCAACTAAAGCACAGGGATACTTTGATGGCTGGCTTCCAGTATTTAGTACTATCTCTGAAACTTAGGGTTGACCTTCCAAAGATACCCAAGTATTCAAAATCCTACCTCCAACAGCAGAAGTCAGTCTTTGGCAAGCCTCAGGTGAAAAAAGACCATTCCTGCCATGATTTTCCCCTGGGATCTAAGAGCAGCAACTGATCCAATGCTGTTGAAAATCAGTAAACTAACCTGGAAAAACTCAAGCCTGAGTGTCCAACAGAGCAGTCAGGGCTACAGCTGCTTTTGTTACATGTTTTAACCATCTTACAGGCATTGCTTTTATCTGACTGCGATTGAGCCTGGGACAATTTGTTCCTACCTGCGCAAAGAACTGGATTCAATAGCTTGGGGCTGTAGGCGAGGTGGTCCTCCTCATACCGACGGTGTGACTCATCTGCCCAACTTACAGTCTTTGTCCGCAGTCAGTGCCAGTGAGCTGCGCAGAAGTGGTGACAAGATGGAAGACTTCCAAGGCAACTGCTCTCCTCCTGACGAAAAGTAAGGACACCTCTAATGGCCTTTGGAGGCTGCTGGTGAGTGAAGAAGGGCTCTACCTTAAGAAGGATCTGTTCTTGCAGAAATTCTGCCAGCATCTCAATGAAGCTTGTCTTGAGTAGAATCAAAGCTTGCGATTAAAGCTAGTGAATGTCCCCTTCATCATGAAGCTCCTAGAATAAGTTTGCCTAGCAAAAAATTGAGAGGCACCTACTGGGATTGTCAAAAGCTTGCAGGTCCCCATTTCAGGAGGATATGAATATGGGCTACTTTTGGAAAGTAGGACCAGTATCTAGGTGTACAAACAGATGTGTTTCTATGTTTAGTATATATTAAAGATGTGACTGGAATAGCCTATAACCTGTTGGTTATACCATAGGGTAGGTGTTATGCTACATGTTAATGTAGCATGTTAATGCACATAATGTTAACGTACTGTGTATGAGTAGTCTTGTCATTCAATTTCTTCATAGTTACCCTCATCTTTCCTCCTCAGTGCTGCCATCACTGCCTGCTCTAGATTTTTTCTTCTTTACTAGATTGTGTGGTACTGCTTCCTACCAATGTACTTTTATGTGGCTTCCAGAAGAGGTGGTTCAGACTGAAGTCTCCCTCAAATGCAGGTAGTTAACAGAAATAAGAGCAAGAGGTGCTTGTGCAGTGACAAAATGGGGAGGCTCACAGCTGGCAAGTTGTGTATCACAGGGTTTTTTCCTCATGCTGTAGGTCTGAAATACTATTTGTTTCCTGTCTATTTGTATCAATGTACTGATTTCTTTGTTTTTATGCTAAGTATTGAGTTTGGCCTTTTGAATCGGCCTATAGCACCATCAGCGACTTCATCTGAAGCTGTGCTAGTATGCTGCATTACTTATTTCTTATTTTTCCCCAGGATTTAAATTGTTTAAATTGATGTGTGTATGTGTGATCCTTTTCTCTGTAATGACATGCAGTGATTGCACTTTCTGTCTTTTATCACTTTGGCATTTTCCCTTAGCCAGGTACAGCTGCGAGCTGCTTTGGAGCCCTCATGCTTTTTCATTAGTCCATTAAGAATATGTTGCCATTGCTGGAGGACATCTGGGAGAGCAGAGCACACAGAAAATGCTTTAAGATCTGATCTGCTTTGAGGTGCTTGTTATGTCTTGTTTCTCCATGACTCCAGTTCAGGAAATCCTATTGACTTGCTGCCTATAAGAACAGGCTGAAAGTGTGGATTGCCTGCTCTGCGTCAGGCTGGTCCTGCTGCACTCCATCTGCCTTACTTAGCTGGAGCATTTATTGTCGAAAGCCCTCCTGACAGAAAACATTCTGGCTGTAATGAAGTATCCATGGAGCTTAATACTGTATTTGTTACCACAGCATCTCCCAAAACCACAGTACTGACTTCTGTATCCTAATCGTCCTGCATCTGTTTTCAGCATCGGTATATTACCTTTTAGGTAAAGGGGCTGATATAACCAGACTGTCTCTTGACATCTATTACCTACTAATGTGGCTTCTGCATTGTTCATGAGCTAAGGAAATAACACTATTTTATAAGGATCTTAGGGAGCTTAGGACTATGTGTTCTTTATATGACTAGATGTCTTCAGAAAACATTTGAAAACCTCATTGTAGCTATCTCCCTCATACACCTCTTGATATAAAATTCTTTTCTTGAGAGCAGTTGTTTTATGGCTTACACTGTCTTTCTCTGAGAAGTGTGTGTGTATGTGTGTGTGTGTCTGTCTCAGTTGTGGATGATGTATGCTAGAGATTTTTGTCCCTAAACAGGGAAAGCCTGGTTTGATCTGTGTTTTCACCAGCTTGTGTGTCCCATCCACGATATCTGCTCTCACTCTAATGAGCTGAAACTACATTAGCAAAATCCTAGGCAGACAAATTGACTTTAAACCTTGGTTTGATGATCCTGCTAAGACATTCAATTAATTCTATTTTGCTACAAGCTAATTTATGACTTTATGTTTATTCAAAAAAAAATGTTGAATGTACAAATCAGTAGGACACAAGGTAATGAATTATTCTACCTTCCTTCATGCTCTTGTCTTCACACTTTACTACTGTAAGAATGGAAGAGGAAATATGAAAGAAGTGCCTTTTGATGTATGAAATGTGGGTATTTTCTCATACTGAGCTGTATCTAACTGGTGTAAACACATAATCAAGCCCTCTAGGAGATGCTAATTAGTGCAGTAAATGTTAGTTTATTAATTGCCATTACGTTTCTCTTTGTTTCACCAGTGAATGTGTCTTTTCAGGAGAACAGATTTGATATGGTGTGTCTGTAGAATTTGTTTGTGTTCATGGCAAATGAAGACAAGCAGCCTGGTAAAGCTGTGATGAATTAACAGCAGTCCGTGCGATGAACATTTCTATAACAGAGTCCACAAAGTGCATGGGCTTCTGTGTGATCTGAGAAGAAAAACAAAACAAAACAAAAAGCCCCAGAGGGTTTGATAACAATTTTCTGCTCCATCTCTTCACTTGGTATGTTTTTAATGAGCCCTCCAAAAGCACAGGTAGTAAAACGTTCCCTTTTTGATGTGGCAGAATACACTGCCAAGACATACTGCAGGAGAGGTACTTCAAAGGGAAGCAGCCAGAGAATACAATTACATTAGGTGAGGCTGCTGTGTATAATTGAGTTCCTCCCATCTTTGGAAAGTGATAGAAGACAGTCCCTTAACAATTCCCTCTTCCTGCTTCTCCAGCTTGTTATTATAAATCAATACTTTCCCTGTGATGTTCACATTTGTAAACTATACCATTATCACATGCTACATTGCCTGTGCCAGATACCGTGAGCCAGGATTATGCCTACTGGTAAGTAATGAGGGGTCAACCGAGCAGTTGTGCTGTACGTAGCAGCTAGCATGGGCTGTGGAGAGGATGGAGGAAGCACCTAGAAGTCTGCCAACCTGGAAGCGGTCCTTTCCCCTTTGGGACGGCTGCCAATAGCTGCTCGAAACAGTCCCCGTGGGGAGGTGCTAGTGCTTCTGGGAAGCAGCTGAGCCAGCTGTGCGAGCTATCCAAGCAGCTCACTGTCTCTGGAGGACAGAGGTGAGAAGCAATTTTGCAGAGGGTGAGTATAGGGCATGGATTGCCAAGCTCCCAAGACCTACTTGCAGACTTAGTACGGGGAGAGAAGTATCATGTGTTTTCAAATTACTTGGCTATTGAAGCCAAAACACAGGAGGAGGTTTTTCCTCTCTGCACAGAACATGATCATTTGTTGTGTTTTCATGGACTTTGGTTAGAACACCCCCAAAACCACTATCTCTTTACGCTTGTTCCCCCTTTGAATTAGCTCTACAAAGTCTAGCAATATGAAGAGATGAATATCTCTTGCTCAGGTTTCTGAACAAGCTTTTTCATGGTTTTCTTTAATTATTTGCCTAGATAAGTACATAGGCCACTGAAAATCTGAGGCTAGAATGCTCTTATTTGATTTTTATCCTTGAGACCAAGGTTGTTTTTCAATATTTCTGAATAGCTTGAGTCCCTAATCTGGTTCATGGCAGCTTCTAGCTTATGTTTTCGTGCAAAGAACAATACTGTGGTCTTGAACTAGGCCTAACGTGACTATGGTACCTGGCCTTTTCCAAGGATTTGACTTTGTGGAATCCTAACCCACAACGCTGTCATTGGGTCACTATGGAAAAAGCCTGAAAAACATGGTCGGGTGTGCGTGTGTGGTTTGTGATGTGGGCAAAGATGATGCCGTGCTGAGACTGTTGTGTATTCTCTCTGAGACAGGTATTAAGCATACAGGTTTCCTGAAAACTGCCTATTGCCCTTGCTGTGGAGGAGTAGGGAATATCTGTGACTTATCGTTGCACACCTTTGCCATCTTTCCCTTCATTTTGGTAGTCATTTGGGTCTGACCGTTTCCTCTGACTGCACTGTGAAACTCCCTGTGAGTTTCCAGAAGGTAACACCTCTATGCTGACAATCCTATACGAGTTTAGCAATAGTTCAGTCAGGGAAGTAGAAAATAATATGAATTGTCCTCCTCCCATGCACGTGATGTACACGTTGTGTACAACAAGTTCCCAATCCCATGTCAGAAACTTCTAGCTTAGGCTTCTCTGCGTGTATGTTCAAGAGGCAGAATTCTTCTTGCCTCTTTTCACAGATCCACACATCTTGCCTATGCACTTCGCTTACGGCAGATGTCAAAGGCAGGCATGGGTCATTCTCTTCTGGGACTCTGCATAGCAACAGTGGGTGTTGGTGCTGCAGGTCTTAATTAACATTAAGTCATTGATTTATTTTCTAGTGATACATAATCATAACTAGTATATAAATATGTAGTTCTGATTGGATTGGAGCATTGATTTAGGAGATTCTCTCCAAATGTTTCCCTGAGGAGGTAAACCAAAAAATGTTGCAGAACCTTTTATTTTCCAGATCTTAACGATTAAAAAAAATTGCAAATGTGTTCAGTCTATTGCTTCAGCGCATCTTTGAGCAAAATTCTACCGTTTTAGTTAGGTGGAATCTGGTAGCAGAAACATGATGGAAGATGGACACTAGCTTTGAAATTTGCTAGAAATCTGGAGACAGAAACTGGTTTGTCCTCTGAGACACGCTCCATATATGCAGAATCCATCTGAATAAATGAGCCCCTTACTTAACTGAGAACGTACTGTATATTCCATCTGCAGACTGAATGATTGCTCCATTTCAAGCCTCCTGACTCCCATGGAGCCATCTGGTTGTACGAATAGGTGAGGATTCCTGCTAACACAACAGCCTTTAACTAGTCAGAGTTCTGATATTTAGCACTCTGCTTCACATCTGTGTACAAAGCCATAACAAAAACCCCAACACTTTCTGTGTTCAATATTTAAATGAACCTTCCTTTTTCTCCTGGAAAGCCAGTTGGGACAGGAACAATTAATTCAATTACATCAGAAAATGGGTTGAGCTATTAATATATCCACTAAGCAGAGATTTCACATTATGTGGCATTGTGAATTTTTCAGCCGTTACTTGCTTAGGGCTGAGTGGGGAGGAGGATGGGGCAGGGGGAGAAGGCATGTGTCATATAGATATTTTTATATCACTTTGAGATATTCTCAGATAATTAAACTAAAAAGTATATTTCATGCCTCTAAGCAGCAGTGGGCTCATCATGGAAGCAGCAATGGGTAGGTAAGCGTAGGTGTATTGTATCATTTTTAGCTGCCCTGCTGTGTCTGAGATGTCCATATGGGGTTGGCAGTCTGTAATGCAGGACCCTTCTGGCATGGCACCTGGAGACGGGGAGGGGTACCCTACAGCACCGCCAAAAAGATGCTTCGATGGAAGCTGAACCAGTCCGAAAGGTCCCCATGAAAGTGGACAGAACAAAGTGAATGGGGGCGGGGGGAGAGAGAGAAACGCACAAGAAGGGCTATCGGGGCTAAAACAAATGTTGTCTACGTAATCACCTGTCACATCTGGGATCCAGAGTCACAGATATGTTTAAGGCACCTAACATCTAGCTTGAGATACCTGTGAGTTCTTTGGCTATTTAAAAAAGAAGAAAAACAACATCAGAAACTCCTCCTCACGCAGGCAATGTTCAGGTGCCCGTGGGAGAGGGAGGCCAAGGGGACTTTCCAGCCGTGCATGGTGCGTGTGTCCGTGCTGGGCGAAATAGTGGTGGTGGCTCGGGCTGCCTGGGTTTGCCAGGGATACCTCAGCTCAGAAAAGTGACACTAGATCTTACTCTCCCCAGGTGTTCTGTAGAGCATGGATTATTTATCGCTTTTGCCTAGTCAGTGATGAGCTTTATCTGCAGCAGAAATCTGCCTGTTTTCTGTTTGCTCTCTGTCTCTCTCTCTCTCTGTCTCTCTCTCTCTCTCTCTCTTTTTTTTTCCCCTGAAGTGGAAATAATGGTGACCCTTTCTAATAAAATAATCTTTTTTGTTCAACCATCCACTAGGTTAACTCTAGGTTTTGACGCATCCTGACTAAATGGAAGTCACTGTAACTGGTGTTTCCTGGTAATGCGGTGAGTATGCGGTTTACTGATGCAGGATTGGGTCTATGCATATTCTTACAACTCATGTCAGTGTCATATCACTTTGTTTTAGCAAATGTTGCCCCACAGTCATGGGATCACTTACAAACTGGGAGCTGTGCTCACACATCTATTGCAAAATACAGCCTACTAAAAACAGCTGTAAGGAGCTCCCTTTGTCTGGTTGGGGTTCTTCACTTAAGTGCTTGTGGTGCCTGATTAAATTAGTAATCAGAGATATAGTCATGCTATTTTGTGACTCTGAGAGCCTTGATTGTGGATTATATTTACACACTGCAATTTCTTTCTAAATGGAGCTCTTTGTATTCAAGGACTTTGAGTCTTTCAGCCTGTGATAAAATCCAGTTTACTTCATAGACCAGCTCTTGCAGCAGTGCCAAGCTCTTGGTTGGGCAAGCTATATAAAACAGTTTTTCATTTGCACAACAAATACAGCTCTGTAAAAGTTCATGTGTGGTGCAGCAGTTTTGTTGACCCTTTATGCTGAAAAACTACTCTATGGCAGACTGGCAGATGCATTGAATTCCTTAATGTCATGTCACCTCAATACGACAGCGTTTCCTTTCTTGTCAAGACAGGAGATGGCTTGAACCAAGGACACGTAAATGGTAACGACAAACTTGGTGGTGTATAAAATACTTGCACAGACCAAACCATGTGGCCTGTCCCCAATCAAAACAATAGGGCTGGAAAGTAAGCCAGCCCTTACAGCTTATTCTGTTGTGCTTAAAACCTGTGGTGTATGTTAAGCCAGTGGCTCTGTCCCATACATCTAGTAGTAGAGCTAGGCAGGAGACCCAATTCCTCTGCTCACTTTCAGACCCCAAAGCCTTTCAGATAAGTCCTGTGAGGGACCTTCTTGGGGCCAAGCCCCTGTTTAAAGTTTCTGCTTGCCTTTTCTGAGCAGGGACTAGAAACAGCATCCTTTTTGGATGAATGACAGCTGTCAGACCCACTGCATCCATTTATTTACATGAAAGGGTGGAGGGAAAATGAGAAGGACTTGCTCTGTAATGACTAGATGGTCCAAAGTGGGGAAACCTCAGGCTGGGGTGCTGCTCTGAACGAGCTCAGGGTGGGCTCTAGCCCCGTAGGCTGCTTTTGTTAGATTTGGTCAGAAGTTCCACCCCAGGGTGGAGGAAGCTTCCCCAGGAAAGGGTTTTTAAAGGGCTTCTTTCTTTTTCTTTTTTTTTTTTTCCTTTTCCTATAGAATAGTTTCTTATGAAAAATATGCATTCCTTCTCTTAGACATTAGATTCAATCTCTCTGAAAAACTTCTGATTAGCTTTAATGAGTACTGAATCATTTGTTTGTTTTAAAATCATTTTTACTACCAGAAGAATTACACTGAGAATAACATGAAGCTCCTGTCTGTAAAAGTATCAGTAATTCTATTTCTTGCTCTGTTACCGTCCTGCAGTGTCATTTCAAATCTCTGTGCCTTCATTTCTCTTCCACCCAGTGCTTGTCTTTTCCATAAAAATTCCTTAGAATTGGAGTTTTGTTATTTGCTTGTGGTATAAAATGGAATCTGATCTCACTTGGGTCTTTGTATTGTTGTAATGTAAATAATAATCAATTAATTCACTGTTTTTAAATGATTATTTTGAGGCATCCTACCAGCTATACTAGTCATTTAGCCACTTGTGATAGTTTAATCCAGTTCTGAAGCCTTTGGATAAATTTACAGACCAGATGTATGGATGCAACTCATGCACTTACAATAAAATTCGCTCATTCTTTCGAGAAAAGTATAGTGTCACCTTACAGATTGTTGGAATGATATTGTCTATTGGTATTTTTTTTCCTGTCACAGAAGAGCTGCAAAGCACTGACTGGAACATGCAGTCTCTGGTTCAGTCCTGCTTAATAGTACTCAAATCCAGCTTTCGCTCTTCCATGTCTATTTACACACATGGTAGCACTTGTTATCACATCTGGTTTTGCCGCTTGTTCTTTTTGGTGAGTGGTATTTAGCAGTCTTGCCCTTTCTAAGAGGTATGAAGCTGTTTCAGGATTTGGCCTCTGTTAGGTGTTTGATTTGGGTGCTCCCTGGAGCTTGGCTCAACATTCATTGTGTCCCTAACCTGTGGGAGATGCAGGCTATTCTCCAGCCTAATTTATGCACAGAAAAGTGCAGTGCATAGGTGCAATACCACCCAGCTCTTTTCTTGGTATGTGTAGCCTAGCTGCAGTCTTGAAGGAGCCTGTTCCTAGGGGCTCCCTATTTGGTTAATGACAAGCCAGAAAACATCAGTCCAGGCTTCCTGCTGAGCCTGAGTGCCTCTGCTGGCAGCCTGCTGCTCATGCTCTGGGTTCCTCCACTTCAAACACTCAAATGTAATTATTTTCTGTGGCTGGATGCGGTGGGACTCACCTGATTCAACCGCCAAGCTAAGCCAGAAAAAGAATCTTAAACCTCTGTGAAGATTTCTCCTATGCTACTGCAATAGCTGGATTAGCATCACCTGCCCCATAAGCCCTAAGCTCTCCAAACCACCAGCGCCCCAGTACAGAAACTGAAACTGTAACAGCCATTGGTGTTTCCATAGGTAGCATTTTTCATTTTGGTTAATGAGCTTTTTGAGGGCACTATTACTATGGCAGCAGAGCTGCTTTGGTGGCTTGTGTAGCACAAATAAAAAGAGACTAAAATTGTGACTGCAAAAGTTGAAAGGAATACAGTTACTGGGTGTTTGTTAATTCCATCTTTGCAGGAGAATAGCAGCTGCTTTTCTTTTCTTTTTTAACAGATGGAGTGATTTCTCATGTAGTGTTACAGTAAGGACCAACGTGACACAGAAGGAAAATTCTGTGAAAATATGGTAAGCAAGATCTTAGTGACAGCTCCACTTGGTTGTAATTTGTAAGCTTTATATTGTTGCTCTATTCTTTTTTTTTTTCCCCTCCACCTCCCAAATGCTGCCTGTCTTTCTGCCTTATAGAATTAGATTTCAAGCTGAATGAAACAGCTTAAGTTTAAGGACTCTTACCTAAAAGCTGTTCAAAATACTTAACAGAATCTACATCCAGTCATAAGTTTAAAAAGAAAAACAAAAACAAAAACCAAAGCACTGAGTTATGAAGTGATGGTGCGAAAATTATCCCCTATTTAATTTCTCTGTTGAGACTGCTGCCTTGATTTCTTCTGTAGGGTCTGGTGCTCCCTCCTGCACAGGAGTTACCTGCTTTGCACGAGAGTCTAGCCATAGCCTGAAGGTGCTGGAGAGGCAATGTCACAGCCTAATATTAGGGCACAACCTTGCCTGGCCAGCCATGTGCGGGGACCTGTGTGGGTCAGGAAGGACTAGGGTAGAGCATTCTCACCCTGCCCTATACCAAAACAGTGTGCAATAGTTGGAAATAAACCCAGAGATGTGATTCACAGCCAAAATCTGCTGCTACTGCCACAAGTTGAGGTGCTCAATTCCACCATCCACTTGTGGAGGAACTGAAACTCCAGCTGGAGGGGCCCCGGCAGGGTCTTTCTTCTGTGGAGCATCTTTAGCTCTGTGCTGCTTAGTTTTTTTAGCTGCATGTGTTTAGCTGCACTGGATAAACGGCTTTTAACGTCCTTGTAAGCTTCTCAGTAACTTGTATGGTTCACAAGGCAATATTTATCAGGTAGCTGGGGTGTTGTTCCACTCTTACTTTGAGTCTGTTAAGTTTGAAACTTAAAGAAAAGAAAAAGTGAGGATTAGTTAGCCTGATGCTGTAAATAGTATGCTGGCAATATTTTTTTAAAAGGGAATGTTACAAAATAACAAGGATGCTAGTTGTCTGTGGATGATTTAAAAAAAAAAAAAAGACAGAATGAACAATTCAGTGGATTCAGAAATAGCATAAAACAGAATTGCAGAGACTCTCCTGTCGTTAGGAGGAGGAGTGGAACTTTTCTGCAATGCAATCTTGACCTTCTCTGCTCTGTCTGAGGAGTCTTTACGGTCACTGGCATCCTTGCTTCTGCGAAGTGTGGCCCAGCAAATTCTGCTCTTGCAAATGGGTCCTTAAGAAATATTCCCAAGGGCTGTTTTTCATGCTTCCTACCAAATGCCAGTTACTGTTACAGTCCTGTTGCACACTGCATACATTGCAAAGCATAGATGTTTCTTGATAATGGGGATAAATACCCCTAAAAGGGACTCTTTCCTTTAGAGTCCATTAGTGAGACTTACTTTTTGCTGTGTCCTGTAGAAAGATATTAATGGGGCTGTTTTCATCTCTGTAGCAGATTTGCCTTTAATTTTGGGAATTGGTGGAAACTCATGATATTGTTTCTCAGAAGGTTAGTTAGAATAGGGGGAGATTAGACCGATTCTGTATTGTGCATTAACTGCCTTTTAAAATTTCTCCAAGTGAAGGGCTACCAGCCTGCTGCTCAGTGACTAATAAATTTGATTCATCCTCGCTCCCCACAGGGTTATCCTCCTTCTTACTAATGTTTGACATTTTACATTTTAATTAAAATCACCCTCCAAGCAGCAAGCCACTAAGAGAATGACAGATATTCTTACTGCAAAAAGATACAGGCAAAAGGGCAGTTCACTAACCGTATCTTCAGTAGTTGCCTCTCCCTTTTGCTCTACATGACCGTCTACTGTGTGTGTATGTGTGACAGAGAAAAGGCAACACCTATCTGAACACCCAAAGTACTTCCAGTCCCCCTACACGCTCTCATTTAATGTTTGCATTTCAGTAGGATCCAATGAGTGCAACTGGGACTTGAGAAAAGTAGTGCTTCATGCTCTACAAACACATATATAAAGTCATGGTTCCAGCCAAGGACACTATCAAATCTAAGAGAAGGGAAGGATGGCAAAGAGGAACAATGTAATTATAATCTGGGCAAACAATTTGTATTGAAAATGCTATACACTGCGTGGCAGCCGACTCTGAGCTGCTCTAGCCATCACTGAATGGTTGGTTTTACAGGGACCTCCCTGCAGAGGAGGGCAGATGTGAGAAGGATTGGCCTTCTCTAAACCTTGTGGGTAGGTTTAGAGAAGGTTTTGGGGAAGGGCCAGCATTAACAGGCATTAGAAAATATTGGCACGAGAAGCTGAAGGATGGGCAGCAAATCTGGTGCTGCCCATTTAATTGCATTAAATCCTTGTCTAGATGTTCTCATGCAGAATTAAAGTGAAGTAAGATAAGTCTCATAAAGGCCAACTTAATTTTGAAGAAGAATACCTATGCAGAGATTTAATGCAGTCTTAACTGATCCATTTTAGCAGTTAATTCAGATTGACCGTACTCAGCCTTCCTCTTTGGGAAGGCCCTTCCAGGGAATGAAAAACAGAAAAACACCAAGCTCAGAAGTGCAAGGATTTTAAACATCCAGCACTGTAGATGACAATGGAGATTACTGCCACAGCGCTCCTGAGCAGCACAGCTGTATGCAGATGTACCTGCCTCGATGCTGTCAGGAGGGGGCGGCGGGGCTAGGAAGGGCTGGCCAAGCACATCCTTGCTTCCAGGCAGGTACTTTGGGAAATGACACAGAAAGCTGTTAAAGCCTTGGCCGATATGAGGAATTTTGATTGTTAATGAAGTGTCTGTAATGGCAAGATGCATCCTCCTAACAGCAAGCGAGGAGTCGGCTAATACCTGCGCCTGCTCTTGTCTATGTGCAGGGGAGGCAGGATATGGCGTGAGTGTTAATGTTTTCTCACCTATCTGGATTGATGTGTTCTTGGGGCAAATCCTGTCTTTCCTCCTATGCATAAACCAAGTGAACGAACATTGCTCAGCCCCATGTAGTCTCTTCTTTCATTTAAAGGGACAAAATCTGGAGTTTAAACTTTATTATTGATTTAAAAATCTACTGCAAACAATAACTTAGAGGAAAATGGGAGATTATGAATAAATAATAAGGTGCATAGGTGTACAGGGAAAATACAGCAGTCTATAAATATAGTTAAGAACTCAGTCGTACAGTAAAAGAAAGGGTATAAAAATGTAGATGACTAAAGCAATATGGGTGCAAAGGAATAATAATCTACCATGAATTAAAATATGCAAGTATGGGGGACTAAATTGCTTTTACTACTCTATACATTTTGTTTAAGTGCCTAGAGGCCTTCAGGTATGAGTGCTAAAATAAAAATATTATTATTATGGACTTTGGGGGGCAGATGAGTTGGAACTTGAGGATGTCCCCTGTGTCTTAGTTCTATTTTGTATGGCTAAATGTGTTGGGCCAAATTTATCCCTCCTCTGCTATATTTACTGTTGAAAGCACTTTAGAAAAGTGCGTATTAGAGCTATATCTAAAGAAGCACTGAATTCTGAACAGGAGCTCAAAGCAAGGCAATAAAATCAAATATCTTCTTGTAGGTCAGTTTAGTTTTGGGTAAGGGGAGCAATTGCTCAGTCGTATCTGTCCAGTGAACTGGAAACAACAGTGCATGAAAGAGATGGTGGCGAAATAATGTCTCCATGCGGGAAAAGCATTAATGCTAATCACTGGCTAGGCTGCTCCTCGGTGTTTACTTATAAATTTTATCCTAATTTTTTCATTGATGATTATTGTCCCCCAGTGACTGCTAAGGTAGCTCTTCTCCCCGTTTCACAGGAAAATTTAAGGCCAGCTCTTTTGCTGCATAATAAAGTTTCTGTGAGAAACAGGGCCCACACACAACAGCCTGCAAAGTCAGTAGCAATATTTATGCTGACTGTTCAAGATATGAGGCTGAGCCTTGGAAGATGAAACCAGAATCACAGTAACCCTAGTGAATTTTCGGCCCAAGAGGCACCTTGTGCACCCGTGCAGCAGGCACGTTTTGCCACCACTGCTGCTGCCAGAGCTGGCTTAGGCGATACTTTGGTAATTTGGACAGCAGTGAGGCTGGGGCACAGCTGCTAGTGGCAAAAAGTGCCACATGGACCAGATCTGTGATTTCTTCATCTATTTTAGATTCATCTCCCACTTGCTAGAGAGCATTAGGCTTTTCAGGAAGAACTTGCACGACTTTAAGGAGATGCAACAAATATTCAAGAAAGGTGAAAGGAAAGAAGGGTGGGAACTCAATTTTCTATCTTTTATTTTGTCCACATTCAAGCTATTTTTACAGGGTTTGATATCTCCAGTATCTAAAATACATCTTGTGTGGCAAAGCTGTCGATCTCCCGATCTCTTCTGAGCAGCTGTTTGCCTGCAGCACCTCGGTCCAGCTCCTGCCTTTTGCCAAGTTGTAGCCAGTCTCTGGGGCTGGGCTGCAGCTGCGGGCTGTCTGAGCATGAAAGCAGTGAGGCCTACCTAGCAGGGTCAGGTCTGGAAGAAAAAAAAAAACCACCCTGGAAGAGCGTGAAATGCCTCCCAGAAGAAGTGAAAAGCTACAGGTAGTGGGGTGCCGAGAACGTGCCTGCTGGCGCATGCCCTTGCTTGTTGTTACCGCCTAACAGCGTTACAGGAGAGGTGGCTGGGTGTTTGATAGCGAGGCTTTGTAGTACTTAAATGCATTTTGTGTATTTTTTTGAAACGTGTTTTCAACTTGTTGTGCAATAACCTGGCATGTGCAAAGTCCCAGTTTATGAGAGAAGGAGGAAAGGAGTTGCACACACGAGTGACCAAGCTCACAGCACTGTTTGTCTGTGGTGACTTTGTTTGCCTGCACAAAATAAGAGTTGCGCCTGAATCAGTTAATTTTCAGTGTTGTAGCTGCAATTCAAAGGCTTAATGCTGCAAAATGCTCTGTTTGGCTGAGGGAAGGAAGCCAACACACAGGGACTCAACACGATGCTTGCTCAGTGCCTGTGCGAACCCCTCCTGTAGTGTTTGCAGGCTGTACACAGTGTGACATAAACCTTCACACCTGCATGCTGGTGCTCTGAGGGCCAAGGCAGGGAGTAGAGGTGAACTTGTGGTGTGAAATCAGCACACTGCTGAATGCACAGAGAGAGAAACAGCAGCAGAGCTGGAAATGGGACATGCAACGAAGTTATAACACGAAAACTCTGGTAAGAGACTGGACAAGGCCACGGCACAGTGCAAGGTTCAAAAGGTTGTGACGCCACACAGTTATCAAACCTCTTACCTCCACGGATGACCAGGAAGCCTCCTGCACCCATTTTGATGTTTCTTGCTAATTTTACCCCCTTTATTTGAGTGCTATGATGTTCAGCAAAGAAGGAGAAGGAAGGGTTCAGTCTCAACTGGCCCTGGTTCTCACCATGCCATAGCAAGGCTTGTCTGTGAGAGTGAGCAGGGATGCGTACAGTTAATGAGGGTGTATATAAAAAATAGTATATGTTTTTTTTCCAGATGCTCTTGGCTACATGGGCATACAATACTGGTCTTCTGCCTTTGATTTTCCATTTCTGGTAGTTAGAAGTGTCTCACTAGTTGCCGTGCAAGTTGCTTGCACCTCATATGGCCGTGGCCTTGCTATCCTGCACCTTGATGTGAAGAGAGGCCCTTGACCTCAGTGCAGAGGCTGTTTGTATTATTAAGATTGCTTCAACATGCAAAAGGCATGGAGAAATACATGAATGAAAACTCAGATTTGTGTTTCCTATAAAGTATAAGAATATAGTTGTTTTCAAAAGTGCAAAAAGATTTTCTATACCATTTCTCTGTATTCTAGGAGGTTTGAGTCCTATAGGTGATGTCCCACTTCATTTCTTCAACAAGACACACTAGCTAATATTCAGTTTCCTCCTAGTGAGGAAGAGCTGCCACTGGTTTCAAGGCTGCATGATTTGAGACTAGAGCAGGTGTGCAAATAATTTCTACGAACATTTTTTGAGGGGTTAGGGGTTTACAAGTGTGAAAATGAGACTATTCTCCCAGAAAACCAATTTAAGCTCTGCTCATTTGTCAAGCAAAATAAAGTCACTTCCTAACATGAAAGCATGCTGTTTCCTGAGCAGAGATAGCTGGGGTGGGGGGTGGGGAGACCTGTATTTTGCATGCATAGCGATGCATTGCATAGCAATTTTATTAAAACTGTGACTCAAGCAATTAGAACATGAGAAGAAAAAACAATCAAGGTTTCCATGCAAAACTCCATGAAACAAAAAGAGTGACTCTCCTTTAGCTCAGGGCCTGACCAAGTTCTGTCTCCAGTGATGCAAACTCAATGTTACATGCAGATTTGTCCGTTGATTAAAGTGCTCCCAAAAGGGTGGAAAGACTAAGAGCAAGCTAAACCAAAGCTCTGGACGTGGACAGTTGCTTCTCAAACCACTGTAACCACTCTGTTAACCCAGTTTGGGACCTGGCCTATTCTAAATTGCACTGCTCACAGCGCTCGGACTGCAGTTTGTGTGAAGCCAGGCTTCAACCTGAAGAAAAGCCCACCGTGCAACCGTGCCGCCTGGCTCAGATGCACCTATCTGCAGAACAGAAGAATTGAAATAGAAATCATCCCTGATGACTGCTGGGGCTGCGTTTTGTTTTTTGGCTTCTCGTGATTTTTAGCAGAACAGAAGGAAGGAAGTCATGGCAGCAGCCGGGCAAAAATCCCTGGAGCTGCCCTGCCCATGAATGGCCCGGGGGAGCCCTGGGGAGGAGCACGCGCAGCAGCAACCCCTGCACCTGTGTCTGCACGGAGCAGCGTGTGCAGCCCTGCTTGCTGCCTCATGCCGGCGTCCGAGGGAGGAGTGGCTCAAAATGCAGAGTTGCTTCCTGCTGGTTGCACTGGTTACTGTCTTCCTTCTTCAGTGATGGAGGAGCCTGGACTGAGAGTCCTTAATATATGGGGAAGAAGGAGGCAGACTGGGCTTGAAAGGCTCGGGTAAACTGCTTGTGGATTGGGCTTGTTATGGGATTCCTGAAATAAACCCTGCAATTAGTTTTCAGGGAGTTCACTTGTTGAAAACGTTTGAGACTCACAGCCTGGAGTGTACTCTATTTTACCACTGGTGTGTTCAGAGAGGCCCTACTGGCCCATTTCACCCATGAAGTTGTTGGTTTTCCTCTAACCAGTGGTGTTTCTGAGGTGCCATTTCTCATAAACCATTTTATATTTGCAGCCAAGAAAAACTACTGCATCTTCAAATCCAAGGCATCTGGTAGCCTGGAAGAGGAGCAGGCGAACTAATACTGCTCATTACGTGACTAGCGTGCGAGCCCTTCTCCTTGCTGCCGCTGGCCACTGCGTTACCAACCGAGGGGAATCCTAACCATCTTTACTGCTCTCACCCCAAGAAGCATAAGGCATTAACAGCCTCTCGTGCTTCTGTTGCCTCTGCTTGTTCATGGCCCAGTGCTAGATTCGAATCATCTTAATGCAATGCCTTCCTTCCTCCAACCCAGGGGTTTCACAAAGAGGAAGAGCGTGGTTAAAACGTAGGGCATCCCAGAGGGTGCAAAGCTCTGGCCCTTCCCTGCTGTTCTCTGGGCAGAGGCACGACCTCCATCAGCACAGGCATCAGGAACCCACGTCCCGGCTCAGCAAACGTCTTCCTTTGGTGGCTTTTGGTGTGGAAATCAGTCTTTCCCTTTCTGATCTATGAAAGGGCAGGTGGCGTTCTGCCCACTGCCCTGGCAGGGTGTGAAGATGGACAAGGAAAGCACCTCAGACAAGATAAATACTGTGGGCATCTTGTTTCGCAAGGCCTCACTTATGCCTCACATTGGATTTGAAATATCCATGGCCGCCAGCCACTTCAGGTCAGGGCCTATTGCGATCCAAGCAGGGAACGGCAGTAGCAGGGCTTTTATATCTGAGGAGATAGGTGAAAGAGAGAAGAAAAAGCAATGCCACCTTACTTTTTTCCATCTCCTTTGTTTCAAATGGTAAGTTTTGATACCTTCCTTGTCGCAGTGATAATAGATGGTGGCAGTGGCACATCCAGGCTGCTTTCCTGGGTCATCACAGCCACTGCAGACTGAAAGAAACCTTTGTGTGCTGGCTGCATCAAGGAGTTTGCTTGTAGGAGAGAGCAAAAGTTTACATTTGTCAGAGCAAAGTGAAGAAGCATGGGATTGTGGAGTGCTGGGTGCTGCCATATAAGCACCATAGCCCCAAGTCTAATGGGTAATAGAGTCATTAATTCTGCTGATTAACTTGGCCTTGGGGTTCATGGAAATGACATCCACCTCCTTTCTTTTTTTCTTTTTTCTTCTCTTTTTTTTTAAGCTCAAACTGTGGAACGAGGGAGCATAAAAAAACAAGCTAATTAGAGAGAAATCAGGAGAAAAGAAGCAGGGAGAAAAGAGAGACAGTCTGAGCATTAATGAGACTGATTTGGGAAGAGGATGTGACAAGCTCTTCAAAAGCATTATTGTCAAATGTGTCACTGTTTCATAGATGGCTAGCACTACCTTTGAGCTTCACGCTGATAGTTAATGATTTGAAACTATAAAAAGATTGAAAAGGTAAAAGGGAAAATGTCAGACTCGACTGGATTTTAATGAGGAGCCCCCCCCTCCCCACTTTTCTTTCTTCTGTGTGAAGCAGCCTTGGAAAGTACAAAAAAAGTTTACTTTCCCACTGTCCATTTGCATTCTCATGGCAAAAATTGTTTACAAAGAGGAAGGCAGAACGCAGAGGTCCGTCCATCTCGCTCTGACCACCATCCATCTCTTCTTCACCAAACCACCAGCTTCCTCCCTCAGCTGTCAAAAACCGTGGCAGAGTTGTGGCTGTACAGGGACAGGGCTGACAAAAATAAGCCGAGATTGATGGAAGAGACAGCTATAGCTCTTGTTTGTTTTTTTGTGACGTGCTGAGCAGAAGCAGTCTTCACACTGTGAAATGTAACAAAGAAATCTAAAGTGATTACGCAGGTTCATTTGTCAGTATCACTGCTCCAGCTATTGCTGTGTGCGACAATGAGATGACAAGGCATTTATTGCTGATGGTTGGTTATTAGCCGCATTACAGGAAACATTAGCACAATCTAGGATACATAGACTAGGGAGACAATAGCTTTCTGGGCTCCAAACTCAGCAGGGTAGCCTTGTCATTAAATTTGGTGGTACCAATTTAATTTTATTTTTTTAAATAAATTGAAAGGAAACTTTGAAAACTCAATCTGTAACCCTACGTTTACCTTAAGACTGATCAGCCTGTCTTCTTTGGATGCTACTTTTTCTATCAGAAAGGCGACGCAGCCCAGCAGGCCAACGAATCTCATACAAAGAACGATGCATCAGTATAGCCTAATGATAAGTCAGCTCTTTGCTGATCTTTCACTGCCTTTCTGCCCTGACCTCCACAGAGCGACTGCTGCCCCCTGGATGGACCCTGTTCTCTCAGCTAAGTCACCTACCTACGTGTAAGGAGAAAATGGAAGAACCATACGTATTCTCTTGTTAAGATCTTTGCCCCGCTGTTCTTCTCTTCCTAAGACCAACCCGCTCAGTCTTTGCCTGTCCTGCCTGGGTCCTTTAGGGTCGGATCTTGGAAACTCTTCCACCCCTGCAAACGGGCCTGCAGAAGTCACTGGAAATATTTGACAGTGAGGTCTAAGTGTGAGAGGAAAGGTTTGGCATCCCTTATATGCAACTGGATGACTGCCATATTTATTAAGCTCTAAAACAACATGCCTGTCCTGTGGTAAAAGCTGTATGTGCTCAGTGGTGGGAAGCCAAACCCTCAATTCCAGGGTGAAGTGCCTACTTTTTGCAGCCTTTCAGTACTGAATTTTGCAGTAAAAACAGAAATTCTGGTGGCAGCTTCTTCTTTTCAAAGGAGGTTTTTATTAGATAATTCATTTTCATATTAATTCAGTTAGTGAGCAATATATTCCCTGTTTCATTTGTTCTGACACTCAGCGCCAGTTTATTTTGTGCTACCCTCAGACTCTCAGAATGCCCCAGATTTTGGCACTGACAGCACTTAAATAAACTGTAACAGTTGTCCTGGGAAAGTCGGAGGTTTTGACAGCTGCATAAGGGATCATGGGACTTCAGCCCATAAAATTCCAGTGCAAGGGGAATTACAACGTTTTAAAAAGCACTGTCATTTAATAACATTGTGAATAGCAACAGGAGCTGGATTTGAATAAATTCGGGCCAAAACCAAGTATCTGTGAGTATCCTTTGGATCCAAAATTGGAATTTAATTGGAATCTGTATCACCAGATCTGGGTGAATCAGATGGAAAATTTATATGATTTTTTTTTTTTTGATGTTATGAAATTTGTCATATTCTTCGCACAATGTGCTGTGTTCCCAGCAGTGGATTTCATCTAAGTTGTTTGTTCTGGATTCATTCACACTTAATAATGGTGACCAAAAAGACTCGGTCATTCTCAGACCTTAAGGTTCATAAGTCAGATCATAAAAATCCAAACAATACTCAGTCATTCACCTTTAAACTACCTTTGCCAAATGTGAATATGAGAGAGAATTAGTATTGTCAGCTCTCTCAAATTTACTGAGCAAGGTGATTTTGATTTCCATTAGACACAGTCTAAGGCACATTAGCTATCTCGGCTCACCAATTAGTTTTGCCCTGAACTACCAAACCACTACTGTTTTCCGTCATTTCTACCTCACTTTGGCCCTTCTCTAATTATTTTTGCTTCTATGTTAATTTTGCCTCCTGTTAACTTCCAAATAATTCTGCTGCCACATCAGCTCCGGTTCTGAATTTCCCTCCGTTGTGATTCTTTCCTGTTTCCTGCTGAAATCCTGCAATTCTGGCAAAATCAAAAAAACAAGAGAGCTGAAAGCACTGTGCATCACTTTGATTTCAGTTCAAGAAGGTGTATCTGAGGAGCGAGGACTCTTTGGTTACTTGGGAGCCTTGAAAACGGAGAAATCTCCTGTGAAGTAGACAGACAGCAGCACCAGTGATCCAGCTTCCAAAAAGAGTCCATCTTCAGTAACAAATAAAGGAAAGAATTTAGTTCAATAATATTAAAAAAAAATCCCAAAATACCTTAAGAGGTTTCGAAAAGGTAACAAATAGGGCTAAATCTGTGGTGGCGATGCAGAATCCAGTAAGGATAAGGTACCTATTTAGGCCATAAAGCTTGAAACTTGTTGCAGAAGAGGCATCTGAACTCTCAGAAAAAGAAAGCAATCTCTTTTTGAGAGCGTACATGTGCTTCTGACGAGCAGCGGCTGATAAGTCAGCATTTTGGCTAGTGAGTTAATGCAGCATTTGGCAGCTAAGCTAAAAAAAAAAGCCCTTTGGCATTTTTCTCAACTTTGCTTTTGAGATATATGCACTGTGTCTTTGAGAAGTGGGAAGGTTTTTGAAGTTATAATGGAGGTTGTTTTAATTTGGGACAGGCTCATTAAGGAACACAGCTTAAAAGCATAGATTTTGTTCCCTCTGGCTTTATGCTGTGCTTCACGCTAAACTTGGCAAAGCCAAAAAAGCAATCTAAGAGAAGGTATCTGTGTTGTAAGATAAAATAAGGTAAAGATAACTTGTGCTATGGCTGGGTCGTATCACATAAGGACGGCGGCTAACATACCCACCCCACTGTGTGAACCAGAGCTTAAGGTATTAAAGGGTAGACTAAGAAGTTGTGTCAGAATTTACTTTAAATCATCCAGGAGTCAAAAAAATCAGATATATCAGACTATTAGTTGTACTGAAACACCTGCAAGCAGCTGGCCACACAAAGTCCCTAAATACAGCCTCCCTCCAGGCTGTATTTACTTTCCTGTATGCACATATAAAAAAAGCCAGTGCAGAAAATCAAACTCACAAATGAACGTTCAAAGCTGGCCCTGCATTTTAGTGACTGATAAACAAAACTCACTGAAACAATGTTGCTCAAGATGACCTGGGGAATTTTGCTTTTAAAGGTTACATGGTAAAAACACTGCTTTGTTGCTTGCAGGAATGGGATTTTAGCTGTAAGATCACTTTGTTTTTACACCACTTTGAAATGCTACCTCCATCATTCAAAGGGAATGGAAATCAAGTGAAGAACCACCCAGCAGGGTTATCGGGGTGACGCTAAATCAACACCCACTGCAACTCGTATGGGTGAAAGTAAAATTTACAGGGAGGCGTATGTCTATTGCTACTGATAGATTAACAGTCTCTTCGGTTAAAGCATGCAAAGACAAGGTTGATTTTTTTATTGGTCCAAAGAAAAGCAAACCTAGAGGCCAATCTCATCCAGCTTTTCTGTTCTGTGTTCATGGTGTCTCTAAATCAAGAGTATACTGCAAGTTGGAAGAGAATAGGGAGGAGGGCAAACTTTCCTTTTAGCGGTTTTAAAAAATTGCTGACTAAAATCAGTATCTGTCATCTTGTTATTTAGAAGTATGAGGAAAAGGTGAGAGAAAATTGTGTCTGATATGGGATGTTCAGCTGACAGACAGCTCACTGTAACAGATGTGGCTCCTTTTTAAACAGCTTCATAAATGAGATCCCAGAAAGACAAGGACAAAGGTTAGGAGAGAGCACTTAGACTAATTAGACAGAGAAATCCATTTCCTTTTTAACTGAATGCTACTCTAAATGTGCAGAGATTTCCAAATTATGAAGCACAAGCAACAGAATGGAGGCTACAGATATCAGTTCATAATCTGCAAGGCTTGGCATAACAGTGGTCCTCATTTTTCAAGTGCTGCTCTGCAGTAGTTTAAAACTCACACACCATCTCCTTACTGAAATATCTGCAGATTAATGGCATGGCTAAAAAGATTTTCATCCAAAGGGGTGAGGGGTTCGTAAAGGAAGGCAAAGAATGGCCTTAAATTTGGTTCTATCTTACAAATTCATTAATTAAAGGACTGGTAGCCCAGAATTTTATTCACCCCAGACTTACAGGGGAAATTAGAGTAAAAGCAGAAGATTCAGAAATGGTACCATGGTTTCTTTAGGAATCAGTACTTCAGACTCAGAGAGTCTTTCTATGTGTTCTTTTTGTTGACCACAAGATATTAAAGGTAGGATCCCTCTCACCTAGCTTCAACTCTTTAAATGCCAGCAATTCATATACCGTTACCATAAAGAGTACATATAAAACAAAGTTTTTCAGGATCCTCCTGTAGTTAACTTAGTGAGGCATCTCCAAAACATGTTTTATTCAGTCCAAGGTATGTGTCTGAGATGAGCATCTCTAGAGAGTGAATCTGTCAACCTATTGCTTCTCACTGACTGCAGAGGACAACTAGTTCAGATTAGAAGACTTGCTTCTAGGTGGAGAAAATTTGGTAGCTATTTTATATGTGACTATGCACTTGTCACCATAAATCACTGAAAATTTTTCACCGGAGATCTGTGTACTTGCTTATATCTGGTCTTTTTCTCTATTCTGCCCAAGACCGAAAAAAGGGAATTGAGAAAGGGAGATAAAATGAAATGAAGAACATGATGATTCTTAATTTTTGTTGCTCCTTTTTGAGCTGAGCAGCTAGCCACGATTTAATGATTAGAAGTTATGTGGAGGAACTGATGACGGAGTCGAGCATCTTTGGTGCAATTTTGTGTACATTTTTGCAAAGAAACCATTCTGCTTTCTTGGAAGCTGGTGGAATTGAATGACTGGAAACAGTTTCTCAGCTCACATCTCCATACCTGCCAGCACTTTCCTGACCTCATGAGCCTTTATTTGTGGCCGCATTATAATACTTACTCAGACTATGTCTTTGCCAGTGATTTTTGTGTTTTTCTGCCCATCAACAATCAGTAGCATGCACTAGCAGGGCAATAACAGTGAAGACAGATAGAGCAATGAGGTTTTCAGAGAGCCTTAGCAACTGAAGTGCATACCCAAGCTCTGTGAGTAATCCTTAGTCTAGTTAGTATCATGTATTATAGCCTGGGCAGCTGCATTTTTACTGCTGTTGCCTGTGCTAGCTGCATTGACCAGGATGGCTATATTAACATCAGCTAGCTAAAAAGTCTGGCAACGAAGTCTGATAAGAAGAAACAGAAAGTAGTTGTTCTCCCCAAGGAAAAAACCTGAACCATTCCTCATCTGCCTTATCAGAACCAGCTGATTAAAGCCTACAGAGGAGTAAGCGAGGGAGCAGAGAACAATAAGCCCTGCTCCTTCCTACATCTCCAAGTATAGGAAGAACATGTAGGATAGGAGCTTAGTTTTAGGACAGATTTGGTACTTCTGGGCTGTGTTCCTTAGAAGTGAAGGAGTATTTCACCCATTTGAGGAGGAAAGCAAAACCTTTTGCCAGCATGGCAAAAGGCAGCTTTTAGACAGTTGGAAGAGTAATGCGGTGTCTTAGTAACTTATGCGCCAAACAAATGTTTTTCAGAGCGTAAGGTCTGCCAGACTCTTGCCAGTGGTGCTTAACAGGCAAATTGCTTAACAATTACAGGAGGGGTTATGCAACTGGGGTCTGTGCAGGTGCAGGTTCCTGGTTATAGGTCAGGGTGATTTTGCAATGCCCATGGCTAAAATTACTTTTAAATGAAAATATGATGGAACTTTATTTTAATTTTTTCTCTGTGTGTGTATGCTAGTATTTAGATACACATGTATATATATGTGTGTGTGTGTGTGTGTGTGTGTGTGCGCACATGCATGAACACAAATACATATGTGTATAAATTATATTTTGACAGTATTTGGAGCAGCATAAAATTATTGCCAGGGTTGCTATTTGGAGCAGCATAAAATTATTGCCAGGGTTGCTGGTGATAAATTAGCCCCAATTGATGAGTTTAGTTGGAAGACTGTGAAACAAAACAAAGCCACCCTTGTCACTGTAGAGTAGCAGCACAAGGAATGGTGAAATAATGGAGGCAGATGAAGTTAGAAACTAGACAAAGTTTTATGCTTTCAAATAGCATGGGATAACATGAGCACAAAAGCGTATTGCAAGCATAAGCTGGGCATGGGTCAAGATAAAAGTCTCAGCTGCACTTTTTACGTCTGGACAAAATATCAAACACAGTGTAGTATTTTCCTGATTTAGCAGCTTATGGACTTTATTGTATATTTACTTACACAGCCATGGAATAGGAAATGTACAGAGTTATTTATCTCTGAATTTGATCAGAGGCTGTCCTAATTGAGATACTGAGAGAATGAACTGTAGAATAGATGTTGCTAACAGATGTCTTGTGCTTTACTGTTATGTAAAAAGCCACCTTGCCTACTCTATCAGCTGTAGTATCTGGCTATAATTAGGAGAAATAATATGTGTAATATAATTGGTTATGCACATTTTGATTAATTTCCTGAGGTAATACCATTCTTGTGTCACTTCTCAATCTCCTTGGGCTTGCTTTATTTTTCTCATTTAGAGAGAGCTTCCAATTAATTAGACCCTAAAATCTTGCAAACAGCTTTGTAAATATATGCAGTAATGTTTATTTCCTTATTTTTCTGAGATACCAGTATAAGCAACATGTTCTTTTCAAAACTTGTCCCATAAGTTACATAGCACCATTGTTACTGAAAGTGAAAAATATGGTAGAGCATCTTTCTTGGAAGTTTAGTTACGCCATGAAGAAGGAATTTACTAGTTCACGTAAAGCTTCCGTAAGCCTGGTTTGCTTGTGGATTGTGCTTGAAACAAGTTCAGATTGTGAGATGTTTTTGATGAGATGAAACATTTTGAAACGTGAGGCTTCTTCATCTCAATGTGTCTCTGTCAAATGCATTTAGTTTTCTTTAAAAAAACTGCAGAATTTTCAAAATTGTGAATTTGGAATTTTTGTCAGATAATGATGCATATTCACTCTAAAATGTACAAACAGAACAAAACAAAACCCCAACCTTTAACTTAAGAAAGGCTTTTGTTTCCAGGCGTGGGAGCAGCTGAAAGGACAGGACACGAGTGCGGAACAAACTGGGGAGAATGCTTCCTGGTCTTGCCTAGGGCTACTGCTTATATAGCATCTGTGTTTTGTGTTGGCAGGTATGATGCCTGAGGGGGTTGCCATGTTTTCCAATGGATCCACAGGTGTGAGTCTGACACTGGCTCTGGATTCACGTCAAAAGCCCTTCTCCACTGGCTCGGCTGTGCGGCGGACACCCGGTCATCAGGCAGGGGAGCAAGAAGCGGCTGCTCATGGTGCCAGCCTTATCCGTTCCATGTCTGCTGCTAGCAGCGGTTGCTGGTGTGTTATAACCACAGTAGCCTGAAGAGCCTCCAGGATCAGGGCAGATTTTAGGCTTTTCATGTTTTTCTGTAATTTGCTAAGAAAACATTAAACGCCCCAAATTTCTCTGGAGTAAGGACAGGTAAGAACAGTTTTTTTTTCTTTTTGCAATTCCTTTTGGGCACAAAGTAGTAAACTTATGCTGTACGTACTCTCATATGTGAGCATTAATGCATTATTTTCCGGGAACTTATGTATTGCTGATTATCTTTCCTTTAAAAAAACTTGAAAGAGATCCCCCAGCAATTTGGGAACAGTAGAATATGACATAAGTCAAGCTTCATAAACGTTAGATCAAAATGCAGGAGGAAGTCTTAGGCCTTCTGCAGCCCAATGCAGTTTTTCACTGATCTGAAAGGGGCCAAAACTTCCCCATAATATGTTATGAAAACAGGTCAGACTTGTCTTTGATCTCATTGTCTAATACAGAGCCTGGATTCTTCTACGTCAGTAACCAACACCTCTTTCGTTTTCTAGGTCGGCTGATCATCTTTGATAGGGAAGACAGAGTTTCTACTCCAGAGCTGAGTTGGGCCTAACCACACCATGAGCAAACCATGCTGGACAGTGGGATTTCCCAGCCCCCCTGCGTATTGGCCAGGAGATGAGACCTAGAGGTGAACTCCTGGACCAGCTCAGACGGCAATAACATTGGATGTTCAGTCACATTTGCTGTTCCTGGGAACAGCACCCTGGATTGATTAGCCATGTGTGTGTGTCTGTAAAGAGTTAAACTGCAAAGCATGAAGGCCCCCACACAGGGAGCAGGTTGCCTCCCTGATGGGAGGTCTGGTGGGCATTTCACTTAGCAGGGCTCTTGCTCTCCTGATCTCGCTTTGAGGAACTAGATTTCAGTGCTGCATTTCTTCATTACTTCCCCAGGAGTCAGAGCACCAAGAGCAAAATATGTCCTTCTTCCCCCCTCCCACCCCCCACCTCCTCCAGTCTGTTTTCAATCCCTTTTTAATGCTGTGGTTTGAACCATTCAGTAGTGTATATTCATCTGATTCCAGCAGCAGTCCTGTACTTTATATACCTTCCTTCTCTTTGCTCTTCCTCCATGTTCCTCGATGTTGGTCTGTATGGTTTTTCCTGCCCTTCTTCCACCCCTTTCTTTACCTTCTGTAGTAAAGCACTTCCGATTTGGGCCCAAATGCTAATGGCTTCATATTCAGCTTTTCACCTTTCTCCTGATCTCCTACCCCAGATTTGCAGTCCCATGCATTTGGCTGGCCCTGACGAGGGATGGTGCCATTCTCTGCCTCAGCAACGGCAAGAAATGAGACTGGGAGCTGTGAGTGAAGCCAGTCCATCCGAGTGTGCAGTAAGTTGAATTGCCACTGCCTCCTGCTGTTGCAGTGATAGATAGTACCATAAAGTGGATGTGATGTGGTTATTAGGCTGTGATTCGGTTCATACTGAGTGGTATTGATTGGTGTTGGTTCAGTGCTTGCTACACATTTTATCAATTGACCTTCTAGATTGTATCCCCGCTCTGCTTCTTTTACTTCTAATTCTGCTTTATCTCCCATTTTGTAGCTCCTCATTTTCTTGCAGTTGATTTCTCATAGTATTGCTTTAGTATTCTATTACACAGACAGGCTCTTTCTAATGAAACTGTGTTTTCCTTCCTTTCTGTTTGTTTGCCTTTTCCCCCTCCATGATACATCAATTCCATTAAGGGATTCAGCTTCTGAAATGTTTTTGCCCTCAGCGGAAGAAAGAAGTCTGAATGCAGGTGTTTTGCAGTAAAGCTCAGGGGTGCAGAAGTTGCTTTTATAGCAGATCTTGTCAAATAGAATTTATAGTACCAAATAGTTCAATAACATAATGCCTTTGCAAACTGTTCTCCTGGCCATCTGCGGAGCCTCATGGTTGCTCTAGCTGAAGATCTGGGAGCCTATTTCCAAGACACTATTTGTAAATATGCACTGAAAATGTGAAAGAATAATTGTAGTTGAATGCATTTAGCTGGGTACAATTCACTTGGAATATTAGTTTTGGACTTTGACTGAAAACAAGGGAAGAGAGCATTGACTGCTGCCTTGGTGTAAGCACTGGCTGGTAGGAAAACAAGTCAGGGAGATGAAAGACCTACCCAGAACCATACAGCAGTCTATATGGCAAAGTTAGGGTTGAAACTAAAGAACTCCTGGCTCACAGCTCTCTGCTCAGTCCATCAGAGCATGCTGCCTCTGTGCCACGGACCCTTGACATACAGCCCTGCTGGATCAAATAAAGGGATTCAGATTTCAAGAAATTCAGCAGAGAAAAGGAAATCTGTACCAATCAAGCATGTAAAAGATAAATAATACATTATTAATTCACAATGTGCATAAAACTTACTTTCAGCAAGGAGGTGAAGGGCACCCGAAAGAAGGCCACTGAATTTTCAAATCTTTCTGTTAATTAGGAGGGTTGTAAAATGTCTAGTAGTAAACATGTGAAACGTGAATCCACACAGACGTGAATTAGGATAATTTAATGATCTCAAACTCGTATGCTTGGATGAAGTTCAGAGTTAACAATTAGAAAATGCTTTCTAGGATCTTGTTACAGCCTTTGCATAGAAGTGAATTTGAAGCTCACAGCCCACAGGAATGTTTGATGATGTCAAAAGAGGGACAGGAATTTTGAAATATATATTATACAATTGTGATAGGATGCCAGCTCTTTAGAAATCTCTGCCTGTGAATAGTGCATGAGTGTCTACTCTCAGTGCAGTTTCATCTAATGTTCTCCTTAATGACCTGGTTAATGGAAGGCTTAGTAAATATGAACTTAAAACAAGTCTGAGAATGATGACTGCAAGCATTATAGGGGAAAGAGTTAGAAGTAAAAATGATGTTAACAGTCTGGAGAAATTCCCTAAAAATAGGATGAAATTCCACAGAGAGTCATGTACGCTGATGGGCAAGAAATTATTAATTAAACAAATATAAGATGAGAAATTGTTGGTTTGGTGGCAGTTCTTCCATAAAGGAACTAGGAATTATGTTGGATCAAAAGCTGAGCACGTGGGAACAGTATCAGCTTGTTGTGAAGAAGACTGTCCATCCTGAGATGTGTAAACACCAAAGACATGAATTAATCCTTCTGCTGTTAAAGATCTTTCAGGTCTAGTATTGGGCATTGCACTTCAAGAAATCCATAGATCAGCTGGAGAGGACAGCAAAATTAAGAGATCAAGAAAATGTGACCTAAGAAGAAAAAATGAAAGGATTTGGGTTATATACTTCAGAGAAGAATAGACTGATGGAGGAAATGTAACAATAACAGTATTTCGGGTAGAAAGAGTAGGGAATGATCTGTTCTCTATATCCATGGTGAACAAAACAAGGACTAGTGGTCATAAACCGCAGAAAGAAGAATCTGGCTGAGAAAGCAAGAAAAAAGCACCAGAATAGTGAAAAATCAGACTAGACAGTCTGTGAAGCTGGGGAGCTCTCCTTGCCAGTGAACTGCCTTTAGGAGCAGGTGAAACAAACATCTCTCAGAAATGACAATGATATAGTTTGTCCTACCCTGGGACATTTAAAGGTGTCTTCTAGCTCTGCCTCTTGTGATTGTAGGATCTCTGTGTCTAAGAAACTTGCAAGAATGATGCCCTGCCTGCAGGATGTATGAAACAATTAGATCTTATACTGTTTGTGTGACACTGTGTTTGCATTTGTGCTGGGGAGAGTTTTGCTACTGGCAATCAGTGGGTCAAGCTTCCAGTTTTTATGTGTTCCTACAGGTGCAGGAAGTTAACATTCAGACACTTTGGTGGCAGGAGCTGCATAAAGATAAAAACTTCTTTTGCTGTGAAATAATCTGTTCTTACTTCATGGATTAATAGCAAGGCTCACTGGTGGAAACTTTTAATGAGGAAAAATAAATTCTTAGAAACATCAAGATGAAATGTGTTTATGTCTTTTGCAGATGAAATTAGATTAGAAATTTTCCTAAACTCTTGCCATCAGGCTGTGTTGTGAAGTGTTACATATACTGACTTAACTCCTCCTGAATAGGAAGTTCTGTCACTTTATTCGTGTTGTATTTTGTGATGACTTAAGAAAAAAAATCCTACAATCAAAGGGATGCCCTTGAGTCTACAGGGATTTTCCAGAGCTTTCTTGCATGTGCAATCCTTCTGCACTGTCCTGAGGAGCTGTCTTCCTAGTGCTGCTTTTCTCCTAGATAAGCAGATAAATTATATGAATATTTATATTGTGTCTAATAAATATTGCCATTATCATTTCTGTGAGGGGAGCGTAATATTTGGCTGTAGACTCATGTTCTCTTTAAGACTACAGTGAAATGTTGCTCCCATCTCATCTCCTGCTCACACTCTCCTCAAGGTTGTCTCAAGAGAGTCAAGTGAAGGGATCTGCTTTTGGATGCCCCTAGGTGCACGTCAACCCGGCTAGCTCTCACTGGCCCTTCTCTATCCTTCGGTAGGTGCTGTGGCATTACAAGGAACAATCACTTTAAAAAATGGGGTATGTACTTGGAAACAGACACCATAAATGAGGCTTCTGCGAAAACTCAAACCTAACGAGAAAGGTTTGTCAGTAAATGTCACAATTGGAGTATCCTCAGGAACACTTTTTTTTTTTTTCTCTTTAAAGTCGGATTTGACTAGGTATAAAAAAACCTGTTCAGGGACCGTTGGTCCAGGGACTTATTTCCCACAGGCAGCTTGGGTGCATTGGGGAAGATAGGAGAGTATCAGCACAGGCTGTTCTCCGCCAGCTGGTCCCCGTGTCCCAGAATGATCCTGGTCATCCTTAATTTACTAGTATAGATGTGACCTCTGCTGCCAGCAGACTCCTTTGAAGCAATTGCCTCTGCTGCAGGAGGGCTTGCTCTGAGGGCAGTGACTTTCCAGCCTCAGCCTAGCAATCAAAATGACTTCAGCTAGAAAATGATAGCCCCGAAAAAATACTCCAAAAACAGTAGCTAATCTCCTAAACTATACAAGGGGATCTGAGTGCATTATCCAAGCTCTGTTAGCACTAACAGCTTCTCAGTGAACAAAATTCAAGGCCTAGTTCTGCTGTATAAAGCTTTCAGAAAATAGCAGAGAACTGTTGCACTTAACTGTAGTGGTCTAAATTATCTGCTATGAAAGCACGTACTGCTCTCTCCACTGGCCAGTTAGGGGAACTTTTTTTTTTTTTTTACTTTGTTAACTTTTTTTAAACTTATGCTTCTGATTTCCGCCTAAACTGGACACCTTATGTAAATGGTGTGAATAACTGGCTCCATGAGAGTGCATGCTGAAAATGCCATCTTGTAATTTTGAAATCAGGAGTGTGTAAGTGCAGTAAGATGTCACCTTTTGGAAATATTTCCTGTTTGATCATTCAGGAGAGTGCTGAGGGTGAATTGCAAGGTACACAGTTGCCCCATGTGAGCAGCAAAAAGCTTTCTGAGATGGTGTCTTGCACTTCAGAGCTGTTCTTGTATGGACTAAGCACCCTCATGGTTCCAGCAGGTACGTCCAGAACAAAAATGTAAGGTGGTTCCTGTCTTTGCAGCATATTTTTCACAGTAAGTCATGATGGTAATTTTCACTGTAAGTCATGACAGTTCCAACCAGGAGAGGAGAAAAGATGGAGAACGTGCTCAAGTAGCTGCTAGCTGGGTAATACGTCAACATGAAAGCTGATGTTTTATCTGATTTGGAACCCAGTTGAAATATTTGGACTCTTGGTTCAAGAACTCAGAATTGCTAAACTGTATGGACATTTCCTGCATATCTGAAACTATGGCCTTACTGATAAGGCCAAAACAAACAAACAAACAAACAAACAAACAAACAAAGAAGAAAAATCCATTTGATTTAAGCTCTGAATATATTATGGAATTGTGAGGTCAGGTCTTCAATTCAGAAAAGCACAGGGAGGTTGTGAAGTGCCTTTTCAAACTCATCTCTCTCTCTTGTACCTACCCTGGAAGGAAATAAGACGTATGTTTTGGAAATTGCCTCTCAATCAGCACGCTAATATTAGACTGTGTTTCTGAAACCACTTTAGAATTACATTTAAACAAAAGAAAAAAATCCTAGTTCAATTATCTCCAAACAGATCAGCCTCTCTGATAGTGTTACAGTGTGAGCAGCAAAGGAAGTATTTTCACATCCAGATCACTTGCCAGAAAAGTGTTATGGTCCATTTTCTTAAAACTACCCTAATGTGGTAAGTCTTATAAATATTTCTGTTTTTTATTTCCCAGTGCTTTAGAAACAAGTCAGTCATTACCATTAACATCTTTGAGATTTTACAAGAAATTATAATGGCCACCTTAGGGATTTGTTTTAAGCTTTTTTTTTTCCCCCCTCTTGTTCATTGAAACAATTTTCACACTTGTATTACTTCAAAGTTCCATGCCGCTGCAAATCATTGATCAATTTTAGAGTCAAATCCAAACACTTTCTTAGTTTAGATCTTTGTGTTTCCCAGTTATATAAAAGTTAAAGTCAGGAAGATGGTAATGAAGACTTGGTAAGACTTCCAGCAAAAACACAAGGTGTCAGTTTTATTATGTATAAAGAATAATGCTGTAGAAATCCATCTTGGAGTTGCTCTAGGTTGCTCTTGCTCTCAGATCGTGCAGCTTTCTTACTACCTCACAAGTTTGAGGGCTTCCTTGGGGGTGTGAGAGATGCAATGCATCTCAGCGCTTCTCATAGCTGCCACAAATTCCAGACTGTCTCTGGAGGGATTGGATAGCTGAAGAGGATCCAGCAAGGGAGTCTGATGTCTGAGAGAGTATCTATCTTTGTAGTGTGCTGCAAGACAGAAAGAGAAGAAAAATTGTGAGATGATGTCAAGAAGAAGTTCATATGCACCAGGGAGATAAAACAGCTGGTAAGAAGGAAAGAAGAATGAAAGATAAGGGAAAAGCAGCTTTCTGAGCAAGAGGAAAATGAGAGAATGGCAGGGTAAGAGAAGAGAAAAATAACCTCTGTGGTTATATTTCTGGTGCACTATTTTTGGAGCAGGAGCTTCAGGATATTTTAAATATATTGTTTTGAAGTTGTGTATCATCACAACATGTTTTGATCAGAGTGGGATCCCATTCAACATAAAATGACAGATGATAGGTAGCCAAAGACTGTATTTCTGTCAGCAGCCTTGTTATTTGATCACCAAACACGGGGTAGGTGAAGAACAAATGAAAGAAGTTCTGTACCTTTTGTTCTGCAGGAGCCACAAAGAGCACAAAACCGTCTGCCTCCAGTTTTAAAAATCTAAGGAAAGCTCCCAAGGGCAAGGCAGGAGAGTGACTCCCAGGTTGACTTACACCACTGATGAGCAAGAGATACCAGAGCTAGCTCTGAGGTAGTGAGATGTGGTATCAGCTGCAGCAGTGTGGTGCCCAGGAGAATAAATCAGCCTATAATGAAATCTTGAGTAGGTACAGTCCTGGAGTCTGCAGGGCAAACACAGCCTCCATCCTTTGAACCCATCACAGCATTTCTGCACGCCAGCAGTTACTAACTGCATGTGCTTTCAGGGCTCGGATTGGATTTTGGCCTTTTTTTTTTTTTAAAAAAAATCCTTTCAAGCATTCGTATGTATCATTCAATCTTCTGCAATGTGAACAAAGTGCAAAATCCTGCAGTGCTGAACTGTAGAAAGGGAACAGCACTATTTATTTGTCTTGATGAGGGATAGCTGCCAAGCTTCTGTGAATAGACATTTTTTGCCCATCTTCCCTTAAGTTAGCAAAAATGCTGAAAATTTAATCCCACAAACCCCAGAATTTCTTTGTGGTATTTCATGACATTGAAACAAATACACAAACATATGTACACACACACACAGAACTTTTGTCAGGATTAAAACTGCTTTTTTGTGACCACAACATCTTCTTTCCAAAAACCTCAGAAAATGCCTGAAGATATCTAAGTTTTTAGTTTACTCAAGCCTTTGGAATTTTTTTTTATCTCTGTGATTCCAAAACTTTTACCATTTTGAAAGACAAAATCAAACACTAACCTGAAAAAAACCTATATATATCCTGTGCATCTATTTGAAGACTATGTCTGAGATGAAGGAAGAAGAAAAAGGGAGAACAGTTAAGTCTAGGAAGTAGGTAAAAGCTCACATTCTATAGTTGGAATAGCTTTTTTATTAAAAAAAGCAAATTAAAAATGACAGACTAAATGTTCCTTACATCTTTATAAATCTGTTATTCTCCAAAGGAGGCCAGGCACTTGCTTAGAGTGCATGCTTATGAGTGTGTATGTGTATGTGTGTATTATATCTATTTCTATGTGCAGGATATATTTCTAGCAACAGCAGGTAGTAGAACTGATGAGTACAAGATGGGAAAAGGCTTTGGTGATGAATGATCAAATTTTCAGAAACATCTCACCTCATTTGATTTGTTCATAAAATCCATTACAAGAATAAATAGTATTTTCCTACCTCAGGCATTCTGCAGTTCTTGGTCACAGGACAATGGTTTTCTGCAGTGTCTGAAGTTGGAGGTTTGTTGTTTGTTGTCTTTTGTTAAATAGTATGTCATCTGAAAAAATACCCACATTTTTTTTTGAAAAGAACATTGTGGCATTGGGAAGTTGACAGCCTCATCAAACAGTCAGCCGCGGCGTATAGGTAAGGAATTTATATGAAGAACTTCCTAGCGAGAATGATCTATTTAATAACCAGAGTTGGGAGAAGGAGGGTGAAGGAGTGAAAAAATGATTGTATTGATATAAATATCTCTCTTGTCATTTTTCTTGCTGTGAAAATAAGATCTTCTTAAATAGCTTATACCCTCCATTTTGATTAGCTTTGGTGAGGCTGAGGTTAAAGTTTGGAACTAGGCAAAGAAAAAGGGCTCTGCAATTTAGAGCTGGATCCAATAAACAGTTTTCTGCAAATATTGCTTTGCAGCTTAGTCCCAGCAATTACTATCTTCTGCTACTGCTGCTACTACTACTATTAGTGCTATTGGCTACTCTCTTTTAAAAAATTTCATTCTTGTGGAGCTAGACAGGAAATACATGATTTCCTTCTTATTCTCTTAGCTAGACTCCAACAGAAAGTACCTTGTCATTCTACCTTTTTGCACAGCTTGTAAGACAGTTTATGAGGTTTTCTCTTTGTAAATATAGCACATTAATGAATGTAGCATCACTTCTCAGTTCCTGAGCCTGGGGGCACATTTTCTTAGGGTGAAACTCAAGTTCATAGTAACCTCTGCAAAGGAAATCCAGGCCAAATGAGAGGGTTGGTACGCTCAACAGATCCCTCGGGCCACTCGGACTCTGATATGTATCTCAGCAGGTAGTGTAGATGAAGCCTTAGTGACCATCATTTGCATTAATTACAGCAGGTTAATGATTAAGTTCTAGAGCCTGCAGTGAGTCACAGACAATTGAACTTATTAATATATGGAAGGTTTGGGGCCTTTATGGGGGGCTTATATCCAGTTTTTTTATGACAGTACAATAGGGCACTTCATTTTAAAAAGATTGTGTTGCTCTTAGATCACTCAGACGCTGAGATTTTTCCCTCTCAGTGTTTAAGTTAGCAATTAGCTACTTGTTTAGCACTGCATCGGATGAAAGACATGCTTCTGTGTACCTGCCTCCCCAGGGCCGACAAAACAAGAGTATTTCATAGTTGCACGTTGTCCAAAGAGACCCTGAGATGCTCTCTGCTGTGCTGCGATCCTGAGAGCTTTCCGGTAGGCAAAATAGCACCCCGGCTGACAGCCTGCCACTTCACATCATACTGTCGTTGGGGTCCAGATAGCTCTCTCTTGTCCAATAGCTCTCTCTTGTCCAAACCATCTCAGATGGGGTGGGCAGAGACCAGACTCTGACTTCTCCCTGCGGGAATTTTGGGCAAATGTGGCCTTCACAGAGCTACCACCTCCTGTGGCCTTGCTGCTACCTCTGGAAGCACTGCTGTGGCTTGAAACCTTTCTCCTTGTCTGGCTAGTGAGGGTGTCATGTTTGTGAAACGGTGAGAGCTGACAGACCCTTTGTGCCCACTGTTTGGACTCAGCTCTCTATTTCTGCGTCAGATGCTTTTCATGAAACGTGTTGGAATTTTTTGCAGTGCTGGAGGACTGCAAGTCGAGAGCAGGAAATCCTCTTCGATTGGCAAATTCTCATCGAGTCTCTGAAATGTCATTCCTCCAGCATTCTCTGTCCAAGTGTTGCACTCCAGGTAGTGATCACCCTCTGCTCTCTTGTCAAGAATCGGTCAACCCTCCCAATTTTTGAAGATTGACTCTTCAGCCTTACATATACAATAGCTTCTATGGTTTCACAGTCTCTTCATATTCTCAACTGCTTTAAAACAAAACTGACTTCCATTTGTCTTGATTTTTGCAGTGAAGATTTGAATTCTAAACCTTTTCCATTTACTTCTTGTTCCTGCTGCATTTCCAGAGAGTTTAAACTGTGGTGTGGGTTTTATTACTTTATTATCTTCTTAGATATTTGCTTAATTCTTTTGACTGCTATAACCATATGTTGTTCTGTAGTAACTGAGACAGGAAATCTGAAAAAGATTAAGAGTACACATTAAAAATACACTTTCTCACAGGTTTCATTGGAAAAAAACCTATTGATCTTTGGTCTGCCAATCGGGTTTTTTATGTGCAGTTCTACTTAAAGCATCTTTAAGGAACTGCTTTAAGAAAGGAATTTTCTTCTTGCTCATGGAAAGCCCGAGAAGTCTGCAAAAACAAATCTTTTGTTTTTAAGAGAATAATATATTGGGAGTATACTGGCTTAGTGGCAATAGGAGTTTCTTCCCACGCTTCACACCAAGGTACTGCATTTGAAGGAACCGCTTACTGCTCAGAGCGTGCGGTACCACTGGTTGGTCAAGACCTCTGGTTTTGGTGAGCTTATCAGGAAGGACACGGGGGAGGACTAGCTATGCAGAACCAGGCTCCAGAAGCAAGTTGTTTGGTATTCTGAATTGTCCCGTTTCATCTGAGAAGGCAGCAGAGAAGTCTTAGAACGAATCCTGTTGGCGCAGTGTCTCAGACTTGGCTCAGGGCAGAACTTTTGGCAGTTCACATGCAGCACTCTTAAATGACAGGCGGATATATGTATAAGGAAGGCTGAATTCTGTGGCTGATGTTCAATCGTTGTGCAGTCAGTGAGATTAAAAATAGTCAGCTGTGTTTTCAGCAGTTTGGGTTAAATATTTTTAATCTTACTTCACGTGGGTCAACTTAGAGGATTCAGGCACTCATCTCTCCATACTGAACGAGCTGAACTTCCCCTTCCACATCTCTACCTTTCTTAACTTACTTTTTGGCAGGAGTTTCCAGAAAACACATCTGCTACCCTTGGCAACTAAAGACACCTCAGTGTTCAGATAGATTCTGTGTAAATACCAAACAAAACATATATTATAGATGCTTGGCTTGCATCTAGTATAAAATTTGCCTCCTAAGGTACTTCTTCTCCTTAGGTTTATGCAGGCTTTAGGGTGTTTCTGCAGAAATGTATGACTTCCCATCTACATGATATTTGCACATCCAACAGGTCCAGTGGGCACCATCCCACTGCCTTTGCTTCTAAGAGTATAGCCTGCAAAATGCAATCCAGAGTGAGTACTATTGCTGTTTATTTGTCAAAGTAACAGAAAAGAACAGACCACGTTTTACCTGCATCTCAGTGGAGCTACGTCAGGCCTACAGTGAACTCCCTTGCTCAGTAAATGTGATAGGCACACTGAACAAATAATTGTGATGAATTATTTACTTCATAAACTCTGTCTCCTTTTTCTACAGATTTTAATCTGCCCTTAAACACATCAGGATATTATCAAATGTATACACCATTTTTCTGAAGGATTCTTTGTCTGCAGAATTGCTAGAAACGAGTCCAACTGATTGGAGCCAGAGGTTACATGGTATGCTTCTGTTCTTTGATTGGACTTTTAGAATCCTTTTTCTGGGATAAATATTTGGGTTTGCAGTTTTGAAAATTGCTTACCACAAATATTTGCCTAAAATCTGCTGGTTTAGTGAATGTTTCTTCAGTAAACACATTTGCTAGCATGTTTTCAGTCAGTAAACACCACAGAGGTGTGAATGCAGTTACAATGAAATAAAATAATTTGGAGAAGGCTGAAATTAATATTTTTCTTGTGTTCCAGGTAACGTTCTTCAGTTCAGACTTGGACACACTCATTGCAAGCTTTAACCTTCCGGAGGGTGAAAAAAGGAGTGTGTTTTTAGAGTACATGATGCAGTGATGTGTGTCCGAGTTTGGAGGGAGTTGGCGGTGTACCTCCTAAGCAGTATAAACCAACCCATTTAACTCAGTCGGGCATGAATGATGAATCGTAGTACTGTGAGGGTCCTCACCACAGTCCTTGTAGCAAGCTTTATCTGGAGGTGGGGGGGGGGGACGTGGGGGCTCTTGCTGTGTTGAGAGCTGGCAGAGGTGGTGTTCAGTGGGTTAGTTGCTGAAGAGCCGATCGGACTCGAGCTGTTCCTGTGGAGATGTAGCCCAAAAAGCCTCATGGGTTGAGGAGAGGGAGACTCAGTCTGCTTCCTGAGGTGGAGGCAGCCCCTGGCCTGATCAGGGAAAACAACTGCTTGTGTGTGGCGTTGCTTCCTTGGATGTGGAGAGGTCTGGCGTGTGCTGGGTATGAGATGGGCTAAAGAGGTCTCCTGATGGAAATGTATTGGTGGTTGGACTAGCCAAGATGGCTCTGACCCGAGACACTCATTCCCCTTCCCTCACCCACTCTTGGAGTCCTCTCCTATTTTCTTCCCTTGTTAGACAGCAAGGAGAGCATGCCCCAGAGTACTTCAGATTGGTCGTACTCCATGATGAAGTGCTGTGCAGAGATATTGCATTTGCTCCAAGAGGCTGCACTCACCCAGGAGGGAGCGGGAGGTTAACAACAGCCTAGGACCACCAGTCTCTGAGATAACTCGTGCAGCGGTAGACGGGGAGCTGCATTGTGCAGAGCGGACATGGCATCCTTATGCCTCCACTCGTTATTAAGACAGTAATGACCCAGACTCAACCACTGTAGCCAAGTGGCAACTGTTCTTTACAAGAATGAGCAAGCGGTGGTGTGGCACCTTGTCCTACAAATTGTTTTCCTTTGCAGGTTCTCCTGCCCTCTTGGATCTGAAGTACTGCATTGCTGTTGATTTTGCAAGGTGGGTTAACTTTGGCAGCAGAGGGAACAAGCTGCAGTGACATCTGCTCCCCAAGTCTGTCTCTTGAGCTGGGTCAGTCCGTTGCAGGGCAGAGCTCCTTGGTGACCCTTAGCATGGGGCTTTGCCTGAAGCTGGTGACAGCGGAGCTTGCCTGAAGGACTGAAGTGTGCAATGTTGAGAGGTTGTATGAAGAACATAGCTTAATTCTCTTTATGGATTTGCACTGCAGTTTTAAAGCTAATTTGCAAGCTCTAGAGGAGCAAGAGCTTGGCAGAGAGGAGGCATCATTACTGTTGTTAGCATGAGTAATTTTTAGAGCAAATCCTTTGTCCTTACTCCCCCGAGAGTTTGCCGATTTTCAATTAAGAAATGTGGTGACCTAAGTTGGGTAAAATATTTATTTCTGGGCAGGGGCACATCATATTTGAATGGCATTGCTAGAAACATGAGGAAGAAATCTTGTTTTTGTTCCAGGTCTCTCTGAAGCTTGTCCGAGTTGCTGAAGATAATCAAAATCCCATCTTATTAAAGATTCTTCTGTTTATCAGTATATTGACCACTGGCAAAGTGGGAGGCTCAGTCAGTGATGCCAGAGCAGACTGAGGGTTCACAGAGAAACTAATTATTTTTTGCTTTTTTTTTTTTTCATTACAGAAAGACAGAATAGTTGTGGACAAATTGGGAAAGGGGAGGGTGAGAAGAACTGAACATTCATTAATATTCATATTTAGCCACAAGTACACAGAAAAGGTGACAAGGAGCTGGCTCCCTGGAAACCTATGCACCTTGGCAGTAGATGGAAAATTGCATTTAATTATAGCCACCTTTAGCTCAGCACCTAATGAGCATATTTGAAACCATGCAGGGTTACACTATACTAAAGGAAGATCAAGAATCAAAAAGAAAATGAGAACCTTTCCTCCTCTTTCTCTGCTTTGCTGAATTTAAAATAATTCTGCCAAGGCCCAGGAGGCCAAGTGGACTTTTATTCTTGATTTCCCAGTGATTATCACAGAAACCCATCCAGCAAAAAAAAATAAATAAAATAAGACGGTCAGTAGGGGGGAATAAGCACATTTTAATGGGGAGTAAAAGAATGGAGACTTTTTCCATTCTCACTTTGCCTAGTGAGCACTGCTAGGGTCCTAAGGTCTCTTTTTTTTTCTCTCATTTCCCACTGATTTATCTATTCTTTGATAGCTCTTAGTATTTTCTTCCTTTTTATTTTATTTTTGGGGAGTCTGCAATCTGTGGATTTTGCTACCTTGTAACTGGGGAACAGAGGAGCCAAACAGATTTCTTTCTTACACATTGCTTATAGTTGCTTTAACATGTTGGTTCCCACAGCAACTTTAAAGCTGTAGAGCCAAATTTTTCTCTGTAGTGCACCAGCACAGGCAGAAACTGAAGGTGATGGAGATGCTCCATATTAATATACGTGAGTGTAGAGGAAAGCAGAATGTGGTGTATACTTGCCTTTAGTCTAATGAACTTTCCCTTTCTGAACTGTGTTGAACAAAACATTTAAAGAGTCTTTTTATCCTACAGGAGGGGACTGTTGTTTGTAGCACTATCACAGCAGAAATTATTTTCCTTTCAGTGGCTCAGGTATGGAAGTGAGTACCCTGAGTACCTTACAAATTTTTAATATATACTGAATTTTGGCTTTTCTCACCCCGTCCAGCCTATGAGCTCCAGATAATGATCTAATGGAGGATGGTATTTATCTTTAAGGAGAAGCTTTTCCCAATGTGATCAAACTTTAAGATTCGAAAAGTGAAATGTCACGTTCACGTAGGGACACGCAGAGCTCTGCGGTTACTCGGCTATTTCTCAATTTCATAGCTGCCGAGGCAGAGAGAGAAAATCTGGCAGGCTGTAATGCTGCTGTTTCATTTACACCCCAACATGAGTAAGTCTGATCAGCTGTAGCTTGTCCTGTAAAACATGCCCAGTTTGCTGTGCAGGAGGAAGGAGCTGCTGAGGAAGACCAATACATCCTCCAGCTTAGCCTCCATATCCAGCCGGCGGTGACAGCTTTTGTCAAGGCCCCGAGCCCAGCAGTGACCCAGTGCAATGCAGTGAGTCAGCTGGGGTGGGCAGCAAGCTATGAAATGATGGCTACGCCCTGACCCTGAGTCTCTTGAGTTTAGGCTAGTATTTCTCAGCCTCCACTTTTTTAAGTGCAATGCTTGTTACTTCTATGGCTCTGTCCCTGGGGGTTTTGGTAAACCTTGGGAGAAACAAAAAAAAAATCATATAGTTTTCCACTTAGTCTCTCTGCGCTTTGCGATTTTGGCTGGAGAGACCCTGATAATAGTTCACGTTACTTAAATATCCCTACGCTCCTAGCAAACAAATAACACCGGCGCTGGAGAGATTTTTGAGAGAAATCTATTACAGACACTCAACAGTTATTTCATCGCATGTGTTCTCCCTCCTGCTTCTTTGGCATGCGTTTAGTGATTTGTTGGTTTGCAGGAACTACTCTCAGCTTCTGAACTCATCCATATCTTTTATTTTCTTTCCTTACTGTGGATGTTTTCTTCTGCTCCTACTCTTTTTGGATTCATCTTGCTTTACTAGCAGCATTACAGTCTATTTTGGGTGATTTAGAACAGGACAGATAGAAAGGCACAAATATTATTCCCTGACAAATAAGCAAGCCTAGATATGCCTTGAATGCATTTTAAAACATTTGAAACCTTTATTAACAGGAAATTTATGTAGTTGACTACTGGACAAACACAAATCCCTAAATCTTTCTTTTCCTTTATTTTGATCAGTGTTGCTTTGTTTTTCTTCTGCTTTTCTTGTCAGCTTATTTATAAAGGCCATTCAGCAGCAACATGCTTTCAAAAACCCTGTTATTTTGCTTTTTCAGATATCCGCATATTCCTGCAAATTTTTAGTTGTCATTATTTTGTGAATGAAAATAGGCTTCAATTATGATCAGGAAGAAAACCTTCTATAGGTGCCTGTCTTTAAAGGCTGTTTGAAAGAGGCCTGCTGCCTCTGTGCTATCTCTTATGTTTATTAAGAGTCCAGCCACTTACTAAACTGTCAGCAAAATAGAGGAGCGCATGGTGTGACAGGCAACTTTCTGGGTAGACTTCGGTATGTGCCAGAGCCCTGAAGTGAGTCACAATGTGTGACAGACATCCCAATTTTTTCTTTATATATCTGGAACTTAAAACGCTGCAAGATGCCTTTCTTTGGTAAAAATAGCTCCTACTGGGAGAAGCATGAGTATGTGTGTGGCAGGTGCAGAGGAGCGCTGCAGAGCGGTGGCCTGGGCACTGCTTGGTCCTGCCTGTTGATGCCTCCAGGGAAGCAGATGCTGCCTTGCAGGCTGGAAATAATAGAACTAAGATAAGAGGAAGCTATGAGAAAAAAATTGACTTTTTCATGTTCTTCCACTTGTAACTGTGATGGTCATTCTTATACTTTGCGATGTGTGACGGGCATTGCTTTGGTTTGTTTAGGGAACAAGGAACAATATTCTTTGCCCACTCTGCTTTGCCAGTATATGTGGTCTGTGGAAGTTTAGGGAAAGTGAAAAAGATAGTCTGTGCAAATATGGGTGCTTTTCCCACATGCCTTTTGTTTAAACCTGTGGGAAAAATTAGAAATTTGAAAAATGTCTAGGATCAGCTGAAGCACTTCAGCTTGAAGACAAATTATTTCAATTATGAAATGCTGCCATTGCCTTTCAGTGCAGGTGCCCTTGCTTCCTGCAGCTGTGATTGCCTCATCCAGCTGAATCTTCCATAAGGAAGTGGCCTTGCTCAAAGAGTTGAGGTGTTGCAAAACAGGAGTTCTCTGCCTTCCTGCGCCATGGGTAATTTTGCCTGCCCCTTGAGGGAAAGGCAGTCAATGAATTAACACGTCTCTTGAGGCAGTACAGCAATATTCCCAGTCAAAATATTTTGATTTTTCAATGAAATATGTGGCAAAAATATTTTGTATTTTTGGCTTTCAGTGAAGTATGTGGCAAAAATATTTTAGCTTTGGATTTTTTTTCTTGAAGATATATCAATTTTTAAGGGAAAAAATAGGCCTAGTTTTATTGGCAATACAATTTTCTGTCAGGTACCCAGTATATCTTTATGGAAAAAATTTAATTAGGCATGGGGAAAAAGCACTTTTCTAGGCAGTGATCCTGTCCTTCAAAGAAAAGAAGGTAACTGCCTGGGGAAGGAATGACTGAATTCTAGACTTCCTGGATTTTTTTTCAAGTCCAAGAGGTCTTAGGCTATTTGCCAGCTTGATCACTAAAATATAGTGAATTCTCCTCCCTGCTAGGCAACTGAACGACTTTAAACCCTCCCCCAAACCATGATTCTGCACAAAAAAAAAAAAAAGATTTGGGGTTCTGGGATATTTCTCTTCTGGTTTTGAGCCTTAAAGCTTATGATTTCAAACTTCTTGAGTCAGCTTCATGCTGTGTAGACATGCACAGCTGGAGTATTATGAAAAAGAAATATAAAGAGACTTCTAATAAAATAGCTAGAGTTGATAAAAGTGGCTTCATCTGCTCTGATGAGAGATCTATGAATCAGTGCTGTCCTGTGGCAACTAGAATGCACCCATTCCTGGTGCAATCCAGTTTTTGTATCTATCTCTTTTGAAATACAATTCTTTTGTGTAGGCTGGATATTTCTGAGTCAGGGCCACCCAATTTAGTCCTGATGAAAAGATAAAGTCCTTATAAAGTCCTTTAGTCCTTATTGAAAAGATAAAGTGAATTTAGATTGTGGCTACAATGTGATACCCACAGACTGATCCTAAACCCATTGTTTAAAACCTTACAGTAGTATACAGGGAGGTGCCCTTGCAACAGATAGATGCAACAGAGATTGCATCAGATATGGCAAAAATTGTAAGTAGAGAATGTATTCAGCCCTTAGGCACATATCCATATGTTTGGATGCTGGTGGGTGTTTTTTAAAGTTACTCTTTTAAAGATATCCACACAGGTGGCTAACAAGTGTTTGTTAGATGGCACAGCATGAGTGTTGAAGCAATCTCAACACCACTGGATGAGGAACAGATAGAGAAGGAGTGCTGGTTGTCTAAGCTTTTCTAGATAATTGGTATTTGCCTTAGCAAGTAAAAGATTGGTTTTCTCTAGTTAGCTTCAGGGTAGCGTCCAAGGCTGCATGGCTGTTGACAGCAGGCTCTTCTTTCAGAGAGAACAAAACCCCCATCGGATAGATGCACTTTGAAAGAACACAGGCAGTTTTGATTATGCGGTTTTTACAAACCATATTTTACAGCTGGGTGCAAAGTGTTATTTTCTTAGTTATTCAAAGAAAATAAAATGGGGGCATAAGGCATCTTGGAGGGAGGTGGGTTTTTTTGTTTTGTCTTTTTTTGTTTATTTGTTAGATATTGGAAACGTTTTTTGAGGCCGGACTGTGCCATTATAGAACAATTCCCTGATGAGGCAGGAGGACGGAGTTGCGCAGCCCTGGAAACTGTGCAGTCGCTTTGCAAAGGCCACAGTCTCCCCAGAGAGGCTCAGTCCTGCACCACTTCCTTAAAGGATGACATTTTCCTTTGTGGCCAGCCAGCTTATCTGGGGCTCATTTCCTCCCTACTTCTCACAGCCAGAGGAGCATCCCCTTCTGGAGGGCTAGCTCGTTATTAAGGATAATCACTTACAAGACAGTAGATACTACTGGAGTGTGTTCAGCATGCACTCTACTGAAAGGATTTTGGAGCTGATTTTAATCCATGGCATTCTCTAGATCTGAAGTTGTCCAACACATAGAAAGAGATAAACATCAGATGAAGGCGTGCCACTAGTTGTAAAGGATCTCTCCAGGGTAAAACTCTTCTGAGGAACTGTTTCTTCTAAAGAAGCAAATGTAGCCACTGAGCCGAGGGAGACCCATCTTTTATTTCTGGATGGCTCCTGTGAATAAAAGGACTATCAGGAAAAAAATCTGGTCTAACAAAAACACTCATGTGCTCTTAATTCCTTTTCCACTAGGCCTCTAGCCCAAACATTACTGAAGCCATTTAAAACCCAGAATTTCTTCAGACCGGCCCAGGACTTCTCCATCATATCTACAGCAAGTGCACTGTTATTACAACTTTTTGTTGCATCCAAGCGATTCATGCCACTGTTAACTGTGGAAAACAATCCTAATGTAGGTTTGTTAGTTCATTAGCTACAAGTCTGTAAGGGCATGAGTGACGTGTGAGAGAAGTTAATTAAAACAGCTACCGCTGCAAGGAGTGAATGAATATTGGTGGTCATATAGGGTGGGAGTGGGATTCAGACAATATTCATTTTGAGCTATAACTGGGATATATAGATCCCTGAGCCAAGTATTAGCAACCGAATCTCCCATATGTTCAGGGAATTGTCAGCTGGTGAATCTGGGAAAACAGAACGTGACCAAGAATTTGACTCAAAATTTCAATGTGAATCCCTCACCAGTACTCCGAACCTAGCTGACCTGCACCAAGCTCATCTATGTATTATTAAGGGAGCGCTGTACAGACTGCAATATTTCATCTTGAAGCTGCTTGGATAGCTTTTCATTTCTGGTCCAGTCAGTGCTCTGCTGTAAAGACAGTAATTGCCTATTGCAATTCGCTTCAAACATAATTGAAAAACTCAGGGAAATTGAGAACAACTAGGTTGAGATTATGAAAATGACTGCAAAGAAAGGTTACAAATACATTAAAACATAGAATTGACATTCTGGATTGTTGAAAGCTGTGCTGCTCCACCTGAAATCTTAGAAAAGACTGGGTGATGCTCTGGTTGTTCATCTGCTGACTTGCATGGCTACTGTATAGGTGACTTCTATATGGGCTATGCAAGGAAGAGTCAATGCCCCTTAGGGCACTCACTGTTTCCAAGCTTATGACTTCATGCTGCTGAACTGCAGTGTATGTGGGTAGTCTTTAATAATCGTTACTGAAGTGATGCCTTATGCAGGCATGCACATGCACACATTCACCTGCTTGCGTCACGGACCGTGTATCACTTTTCCATTCTGTGCTTTTGGTCATTTTGGGTATAACTTCCCTTGTGGGCTCTGACTCATTCTATTTTTTGTCATCTCTGAGCAATGTTGAGGCTTTGCAATGCTGAGAAGCCCGTTAAATTTTCACACACACTCTCACACGCGCACGCAGACAGTCCGGCATTATCAAACTCCATTGTAAGGATGTTCACATTTCTTCTCATTAATGATGTGAAATGTAAAAGGCTTGCCTGGAGTTTCTTGAAGACGGCAGTAATGAAGCTCTGAAGAAATAGTCAGGGGACTGGAGCTAATTAAAATGCAGCAGGGTGTAGAAGTAAAGGTAGCAGCAGCTCGCTATGCCATGTCTCTGGCAATCAGCAGTCCCTAGTTTACCCACACTAATTGACAGGAGATGCAGTGCTACTGAGTGTGCACACAGCTAGCGTTAATGGAGTCAGCACATGCGGCTCTTCCTGCCTGACTTGTCTCATTATCGACCTTGAACTGGCAAAGGTCAGCTGATGGTGCTGCTTTCATCAAGATGACAGGTGTCTGAAGATCTTCTCTTTGTCGTATAATAATTTGGCAGTTGTCTTATCCTGTACGTGAATTAGTGATCTGATCCCTCAGATATGATGGATAAAAAAGACGAGCTTGCCATGATGAGGAGCTGGACTGTTTCGCACTGAAAAAATAGCAGGTACTGAAAGTCCTGGAGAAAGGAAACAAAACTATATTGCATAATTCCCCTTGGAGAAGATAGTGCCTGAAGAAGCAAATAGGCAAATTTTTGGAAGTGGAAATGCAGTCGGCCCACTGTTAGAAACCAGCAGCTTGTTTGACTTGATATGAGCACCAGGTGCACCGTTGGCCCTCAATGAATATCTAATAATAATAATAACAATAGTCAGGACACCTGACACCTGCAGAAAGCTAAGAGTGACAGTGTTCTTGGGGAAACATTTCATCCTAAGGTAACGCAGTCTCCAGGAGATACATCATTATAACATGCTGTACTAGGACTACAACTCATGCGCGCTCCTCTTTTCCTCTTCTATTACAGATGGTCTCAGCAAAGACAATGGAGACTGACAGAAATACTTCTACCATCCTCCCCTTCAAATCTGTGAAAACAGCATTTTAACAGCAGGGCACTGTGTTGGCAGTCATCCCTCCCCATGTCTAACAAGCGCTGTGGCTTTTCCAAGGGAAGGACAGCATCCTCCTGTATCTTGTGAGTCCTCCGGTCTGTAGTGGAGGTTGCTGGAGCCTTGGCCTGGATCTGCTTTCTTCTTGTACCTTCACCTATGCAAGGTAGGTGTAAAAATGCTACGTGCTGCTGTGGTAGCATTTGGCAGCTAGTTGTGGGTACAAAACAAGGCTAAATCAGGGTGTAGCACTCTATTCCCCAGAACTGCAGACAGAACAAGAACTCATTGCTGAAGAGCTGATGAGAAATCTTCATGAGGACTGACAAGCTCTCAAGGCTTGTCTACTACATGGCATTTTTCCTGGTCAAATTAAGGAGTGAAATGTACAAGTAAAAAGTCAGTGGGAGCCCAGATATGCAAAGCATCACTTTCGAAGACACTCCTTGAAAAAGGCAGGGAACTTTGGCTCCCTCATTTCCACATGGGGAGCCTCTGCAGGGGGCTCAGACCGCGCTTGCTGGCTCACCCTGGGCTCAGGCTCCCAGCGAGCTGGGAGCTGCCGCTTTGATGGGTTGCAGCTCTTGGTGCCTGCTCCGCTGTAGGAAACCCGAAACATGCCTGGAGGCATTGGTTTCTGTGCTGTGGGTAGCTGATCCCCAGTGTGGGGTGCCTCTCCTGCAACCGTGGCACCTCGGGGGAGGTGGGGTAGTCGCAACTCCTTGCCAGAGCTGGTGAGAGGAGCGCAAACCAAGCAAAGCATGCTCTTTCTTTCACATGCTGTTTCCCAAGAACTTTTTACAGTATTCATCTTGGAAAGCATCCTCTCTTTCTGAAAGTCTAATTACCAGAATATTTCTTCATTTATCTGTTATTATAGGAAACTAAAGTATTGTCCAGGGAATAAAACACTCTCAGTAACTTGCAGATGATTTATAGTAGGTCTCTTTTTAAAGATTTTTTTTAAAAATTACTGGGAACTAGCGTATGTGTGATGTCTGTACAGCTGCAGTCTAGCTATAGAGGTAGCAGACCAGAAGCTATCTACCAGGGCAAGTCTGAGGTTACCAATAGAATTGTTTTTTAAATAGAAAAAGCTTTTTATCATTGAGACTTCCCAGCCTGACAAGTTTTATCAGCTGCCTCTAAGGTGAGTGCCAAATGTATGGGAAGCTTGCAGTTTCACATCCTACCAGCACCTGCACTGAGCTCCTGAGGCCCTGCCTCTTGCCCAGGTGTTGCAGAGCAACTCAGGCTTCCCACCACCTCCTGGCATGCAGAGGGGATGTTTGCAATCTGCCCTTGCTGCTGTGTCCAGTCTATTGTGGCAGGACACACTCCTTCCAGGGTGCAAGAGTAAGCTCCCACCTTTATGCTAGGTTGTGAAAGCAAACGTAAAATAAATAATGTCAAAAAAAAAAAAAAAAGAAGAGTTGCCTAAGTGCATCCTGAGATTGATAAAATATGTCAGTGTGAGCTCCCAGTGTTCAGGGTTGAAACAGTCTCTAATTTAGAGCTTGGAGGTCTGCAGGAGCACATTGGGGCTACTCTAAATGACAGCTAATAGAAATTTTACATTAATGCAACAGGTAGAGCTCGCACGTCTGTGCTCAGGGATCTCAGGTTTAGGCTCCAGCTGTGATGGGACTCTTTGGAAGCACCCAACTGAAAAAGCATTATGTGAGAAAAGTAGTGGTAAAGAAGGCTCTAGAAATTAAGGTTTTATGCCTGGATTAGTTACTACTATCACTGGGTCATTTCTTGCTTTGCAGAAGAGGATCTATTCCTTTTTTCCCCAGCAAAAGCAAGGAGAGAATCATCTACAGAAGTGCTGAAAAGTGAATAAGATGGAATCATGGTCATTTCTTCTGGAAATGAAAAGCTTAGCTTAATGACGCTGAAACCAATTACATAGTGGGACAAATGTTTCTATTTCCTAGAATGGAACGGGTGGCAACAGGAATCACAGAATCACAGAATCACAGAATCGTTTAGGTTGGAAGGGACCTCTGGAGATCATCTAGTCCAACCTCCCTGTTCAAGCAGGGTCCTCTAGAGCATATTGCCCAGGATCACATCCAGACGGCTTTTGAATATCTCCAGGGAAGGAGACTCCACCACCTCTCTGGACAACCTGTTCCAATGCTCTGTCACCCTCACAGTCAAGAAGTTTTTTCTCAGGTTCAGATGGAACTTCCTGTGTTTCAGTTTCTGCCCATTGCCTCTTGTCCTGTTGCTGGGCACCACGGAGAAGAGGCTGGCCTCATCCTCTTGACACTCCCCCTTCAGATACTTGTACACGTTGATGAGATCCCCTCTCAATCTTCTCTTCTCCAGGCTGAAGAGGCCCAGCTCTTGCAATCTTTCTTCATAGGAGAGATGCTCCAGCCCTCTAATCATCTTGGTAGCCCTCCGCTGGACTCTCTCCAGGAGTGCCATGTCTCTCTTGTACTGGGGAGCCCAGAACTGGACACAGGACTCCAGGGGAGGCCTCCCCAGGGCTGGAGTAGAGGCGCAGGATCACCTCCCTCGTCCTGCTGGCAACACTCTGCCTAATGCACCCCAGGATCCCATTGGCCTTCTTGGCCACAAGGGCACACTGCTGGCTCATGCTTAACTTGTTGTCCACCAGGACTCCCAGGTCCTTCTCGGCAGAGCTACTTTCCAACAGGTCAACCCCCAGCCTGTACTGGTGCATGGGATTATTCCTGCCTAGGTGCAGGACCTTGCACTTGCCTTAGTTGAACTTCATGAGGTTCCTCTCCGCCCACCTCTCCAGCCTGTCCAGGTCCCTCTGAATGGCAGCACAGTCTTCTGGTGTGTTAGCCTCTCCCCCCAGTTTAGTATCATCAGCAAACTTGCTGAGGGTGCACTCTGTCCCTTCCTCCAGGTCATTGATGAATATATTGAACAAGACTGGACCCAGGACTGACCCCTGGGGAACAACCGCTAGCCACAGGCCTCCAACTTGACTCTGCGCCATTCACCACAACCCTCTGCGCTCGGCCATCCAGCCAGTTCTCAAGCCACCTCACCGTCCACTCATCTAGCCCACACTTCCTGAGCTTACCTAGGAGGATGTGATGGGAGACAGTGTCAAAAGCCTGAATGATAATATGTATGTGGGAACTATGGTGTATCTATGAAAAATATATGGTTGTCCTTGTCTGTTGGATCAACCTCAGCTCCTCTTAACTCCCTGGTTATCTCTTTTCTTATAGAAAAAAAAGAAGAATAATTAAGGAAAAAAGTGCCACACAAGTATTCTAACTGCTTCCTTGTTGTCTTTGGTGGGGAGGGGCAGCTAGATCCCAAACGCTGTATGCTATGGGAATAGCAATTTGTAGTATTCTGGAATTAAGGCACTAGACATTGCTGAAATGAAAATATTTGATTTAAAGCAAGGGCATCTAAGACTGTGGCTTGTAGGAGCATCTGTGTTAAGAAAGTTTGTATGAATGGTTTAACCTTAGGTGTGTCGTCCCTGTTCTTTCTCCATGTGCGTGTATATGTATATAGGAAAGTCAGCATTAAAAAACAAAGTGACCTCTGATACTAGAGCTTTCCCAAGGAGTGTTGGGTAAGGTGTCCTCAGAGATCTGGTGCCAGTTTGTCTTCATGAAGGAGAGAGGGACAAGACCTGTGAACAGTAGAGCAACTTGTGCAAAAGGAATCAGAGTTTCTGGCAGAGACAAATGCAGCAGACCTCTTACAGAATCGGGTATAAATTTCAAGCAGAAACTGATTTTAAGGCTTAGAGAGATTGAATTCAAGGCTATGCTGGATCCTCCTTAGTTGACTTCAGCTGGTTTGAAGAGAGACCAGCAGGTGGGAGTAGGAGCTGAACAGAGACAGTGAGTGGGCAGCAGTGGCATTGCTTTTGCATTCCTGGATGGTCCTTTGTGGGAATTAGAGATTGGAAAAGAGTCTGGAAAGGATCTGGAGCTGACTGACAAAGAAGAAATTTTCTGGTAAGGGAAACAAATGTTTGCTTCAGGTGTCAGGAGTCAGGGAGTGGGAGATGATAGCAGGAGGTGGTAGAGAAAAGGAAAAAGGAATAGGTGTCTTGCTGAGGATACAAAACTTGCAATTAAGATAGGGGAATGGAAAATATTTTTTCCTTGACATCTAACTAGTGAATTGTATTAATACCATGGAGATTTGAGTTGGGAGATGCCTTTCGAGTCCTGTGTAAGTTCTTGAAGAACTGGGAAAACGAACAAAGAGAGGCCTGGAAAGTTGATCGGGAAATCTTTTCTCCTCCTTTCTGACTTGCAGCTGTTTGAAAAATGACTTTTCTATATTTGGGTAGGGAGGATTGTCCACCCTCATACTAAAAGTTTCTCCTGCCCCACAACGTGTTTCCGGGGTAGATATGGGAAGTGGCCAATGCTTCTCTTTAGCCTGTGTTATGTGGAAAGTCAAGCCACATGAGCATCCAGGTCCATTCTAGCTTAAATTGGTTAACTGTTGTCCCTTCAGCTGTTTAAACAAGGGAAAAGGTTAGTGTAACCTTTGGTCCCCTTGTTCCTGTCTCTTTCAGTGATCCTGAGATTTTCCCTCTTGTGGTTTCCCCTGTGAGTATTGCCTTTGGCTGAGTGCTCTGGGTGACACAGCTTTTGCATAGCATCTGTCTCTTACCAGCGGCAAGAAATTTGCTTCCTTGTTTCTGAGTGCAAATTATAGAGAATTATTCCAGACACGGGCTAAGACAGGAAAAGCATCTCAAACCAGGCTCAGTGAAAAACTGAGCAGAAATCAAAACAGTATAGAAGGAAATAAATAGGCATCAAAACTCTGTGTAGATTTAAGGATTCCTGGAGGAGGGCAGGTCTCTTGAGGTTACAGTTCAAATGATGCCCCTCTCACTTACATCAGCTTTGTCTTTCAGCGCTTAAGGCCTTTTGCTTTACAGGATCTCTTAGGTCCACTAATACAATATTAGTAAAATATTTTACTCTGAAAGCCCATCGTTTCCATCTCACAGCTACCCCGGTACAGCCAGATGTAATCTGCTGCTGCCATGCTAGTCACAGAGTTATTAACTGTTAGCATGCAGGAAATTACATTTGTCCAGGTGCACTGCCTTGGGATGTGAATCAATCTCTGTCCTTTAGACCACTTCAAAAAGGCAGTTAGCCCTACTCCAGAACGATGACTTTTTACAGCTTTCTCCTGTACCTTTCACTAGAAAATCTTGAGTATGTACTTTATTTATTTTGTATTGATTTGGAGCAGCATGAAGGTTTGTCTGAATTTTCACACTGTCCTTCAAAGGAAGCAGCTGTGTTTCTGTGCTTTCCTGTTACACAAGAAATTAGCTCTTGCCTTTTAGTCATAGCTTGAAAATTCACATATCTTCAGAGATTATTGTCCATATTTCTCAATAATTCCATTCCAATCGTTTTTGATTCCACAACTGGAAATATCTAAGCCCTGAAAAACAGTGTATGTTCTAATCTGGAAAAGGCTTAGAGAAAATTATGCTGAGAGGACACTGAACACCATTCTTACTCAATTTGCCTGTTTTAGTATAGGGATATTTAGTATATATTAACCACCTTCAACATAGCCTAGCAGAAATGTTTTCCACAGCAAAAGACGGCATGAACTTAGTGGAAAGCTTCTTTCTAAAATTTTATCCTTGCTTTATGCTGAGATTTTGGTCTGATATGCACAACTATAGTTATATCATAGGAAAGCCAAGAAACGAATAAGGAAAAAAAAAAAAGGAGGCAGAAAAAACCACCTGCAGTGTTCTCTGGTGGTGCTTATACTTTTTGGATATGTGCTTTAGAAGGGTGAGTGGTCAGCGTTTATTGGAAATCCAGGCAAATAAACCCAGGCCTGGTCTTGATACAGACCAGGCTACAGCAGGTTGAAGCAGGGGAAGGGGAGGGGAGACATCTTTCCAAGAACTATACATGCAGAAACACCATTCAAGTTTTCTCAAAGCATTTTTTTTTCCATCATCCCTTAGACTTTACCAGAGAGACGGGAAAGATTAATGTCAGAAGTGCAGAGAATGAAATTGCCTAACTCCATGCAAACCTGAATTCACAAGATGCCAATATAGCTTTGCAAATCCAAGGCATTTAGGCATTCTTATATTTAGATAAGAATTAGAACGAGACTTTTTTCTATTTGCCCGTTGCTGCTTAAAAGCTAATACCAAGAAAGTCGTTTTAGCAATTGATTTTTTTTTATCATTCCTTCACATATGCTTTTTTGTGGTCCAGATTTTCTTCTGCATTTCACATTTTCATGAGTTGTGGTCTGTTATATAACATCATAATGAAGCCAAAGAAAAAGGTAATTCTTCTTTCCTGTGCGCTCCATTTGAATAAAGTTAAGGTCATGACAGAAAAGCAGATGAGAGCTAGGGAATACATAGAACATCTGAAAAACTTTTAAGAAAAATCATTTTTAAAGAGTTCAGCATCCTGAATCACTGCAAATATTTGCAGCATGAAAAGTTATTGAATATGTTGATAGAGGTGGCTTGTTTTCCGGAGTCCAGCTCTGGTTCTTCTGGCTGGACTTTGTGCTTATGTCAAAATATGTACTTTGGATATCGTGCAGTATAGTGATCCATTTGGGTGATCCAGAACCAACTGAAGACAATAGGAGTGTTTCCATTAATTTTAATCTGTAAAATATTATGTTTATGTCCAGTGGTTTGGAATCTGATCTATTATATTTGGAAAGTGAAAAAGTGCTTCTATACCTATACTCCATTTATAGTTCCTGATTTTCTTTTAGTTTTATTAGTTTAAAAAACAAGAAGCTATCTGCTTTTCTGTGTTATCTACCTTTTATGAGGAAATCACTGCTATTCCTGAATGCCAGGAAAACCATTAACATATATTCTGTGATGAATCGCTTAAAGGAAATAGAAATAAGCATTAAAATTGAACTGACTGGACTAAATTGTTAGAAGAAGTGTCAAAAATTTTCCCCAGCCTATAACTAGACCAATCTTTGAGAGTCAAAGAGGATCATTGGGCTTCAAAGGAAGATAGTTTCTGTTTTTGCCTAGCTGTTCCAGCGATCCCTGCTTACTGCTGGAACTAGATGCGAAAGGATGGAAATACTGGGAGGAAATAAAGACACTGCTGGGAAGCACTTTCTTGGCTGAGTGTGAAGTGCCAAGAAAGTGTACTTGTGAGATTATATCCCAGGGAGATTTGCACCCTTAATCTATTTAAATTACAAAAGAACACTGAGCCTTAGAGGGAGCTCACTGTGTCTCAACCTATGAATTTCTCCTGTACCCGCTGCTACCAATAATCACACGTGCAGTGACTAGTTTTATTACAAGTACTATCTGATCCTGAAGTGTATATTTGGGCTTCATCATTCATGTGCAGCACAGCAGCCTGTGGCATCTTTCCCCTTTTCCTGCAAGGTGTCTGAAATGACTCCCCCTTTTCCCTTCACGAGGGAAAACATAGGCAAAGAGGAGTTGATGGTAAGGGAGGAGATGTTCAGTTCAGCTTCTCTCCATTATCCAGTGGGAAGCATTTATATTTGGATGCTTGGCTCGTTTTCCTTTTTCTTGGATGGGGAGCTACCAGGAGGGGAAAGGACTGACTTTTCTTGTTCAGTCTGGTCTAAGTCCCACGGAAATGTGTAAATGGATTAACTCTTCCTGACTGTAAGCAAAGTAGAAAGCCAGGTAGTTTCATTTCTGGCCAGCCAGCCTGGCCACAGTTCAGTTCTGATAGGAATACATCTTCTACAGCCTTCTTATTAAAAGGGAAATTAATAGTAAAAAATGCCTGTGTTAAAAATATTGCAGAGATAGCTCAAAATGGTCCTTATTAAATGAACTATGCATTCCAAAATGGTGTGGCAATTTCTTTGTCATTGCGGCAGGCTTCAGACTGCAGCTTCCATTAACTGAACTATCACTAGAGAGATTGTGGCTTGATCTTCTGGAGCATTACAAGGCTGGCTTAGCAAAAAACCAAGACAGCTATGGTCTGACCTTGCCTCTTTGGGTTTTGATGTGCATTTGCTTAGACTTTAATTTGTTCCTGTTCACCAGGCATTCTCTTAAAGCAATCTGATGGAAAAAAGTCATGTCACCAGAGTCGGTTTCTTGAAGCTTTTTGTGAAATCAGTAAGAACTGAAGGTGGAATTGTACCTCCAATATCCAAGCTTAGAGAAGCTACTATTTAGCTTCTCCAGTTCTGCCATCCTGACTGCTATGTTATCTTCCTCTGCCTTTGCTAAGCACTCTCATTAATTTCTGAGAGCCTATTGGCAAACTAACATACTACTCAGTGCAAGTAGAGTAGGCACAGAACTGACTCTTGAAAGTAAAGAGGAAGATTGCAAGTGTAGGGGTGTGTGTGTGTGTGTGTGTGAGAGAGAGAGAAATAGAGAGAACACAGCTGTGCTGTGGACACAGATGCATTTAAATTAAATGAAAGTAATGAAAAATTGAGGCTCACAGCTTGTATTTTGACAAGATCCCAGAGACCAAGAGCAACTCTTTAGCAGGGGTTAACTGCAAGCAGAACACTCCCTCCCATTTATTCTTTATTCTACATATGAGAGGGTTCAGGCAGAGGAGCCAAAGAGGACAGGGTTTGCTGGTATAATTTGATTCAGTGGCTGGGTAGGGGGTAACCCAACAACTTCAGGCAGATTGCATTTCTGTAGGGCTCAATGCTGAGCTGTTTGACTGCTGTCTGCCAGACCTTCCTGGGTTGCTGAAGTCTTCCTGGGTTGCTGAAGTTTTTAATCAGTTAGGATCCTCCCTGAAATCTGTTCCTCCTTCTCCTACTGAAGCTCCACCTGAGGAACTGTCAATAAATGCCCTGAGGTGAGTGAGATATTGCTGGGGAGTGGTTCAGATTACAGCTTCATTCCTCTGTTAAGAATGTAATTTATATTCTGCAGAAGATTTTGGTAAGTAGTTCGAACTGCCCCTTATGGCTATTATTAAGCTAAAAGAGTTCCAATAAGGAAGACGGTAGCATCACTCAACACAATGGGATCCTTACCAGGCTCTGAATTACAACTGTGCAACTTTACTGAAACCAAAGGAGCAGTACAGGCATAACAAATGAACAGTGCTGTCCATTTAACTTTCGAGGATGGCAGGAGCTGAGGTGAAAATTTACAGTTGTTGATAAAGTGTCAAGGATTTGGACTAGATTTTTTGCTCTTCTCCACTGGGATACTTGGGGAGCTGGCCATGACTTTCTTATGCTCAGTAATACTTCACCTGAGAAAGTCCAAAGATCCAGCTGATGTTGGAGCTGCTGAGCTGGATAGAGGCAGCCAGAAATTCTGCCCCTTTATCTTAACCTTTATCCATTTGGGGACTTCACTCTTTGAGGAGGAATATCTTGCTTTTCCACTTGCTGTATGCTGATAAGGGTATGAATTGACTTCTTTGCTCTGAATTTTCAATAGTTTTGTTCTTTTAAAGATCATCTTTCTTCTTTCCCTTCTGCTCCCACTTCCCCCAAAGTCCCCTAGCCATGATGAAATAACACCGGGCATGACCTAGGAAGAAAGGAGCAGTGTTTGAATGCATGTGCACGTTGTTGCTTTCCTGTCCTTTCATTTGGCACTGAACTCTCCATGCAGGAAAAGAATCAAAATGACTTGAAATTTTTTGTTTTCCTCCCCAAAGTTTCTGTTTTTGAATTCCAGGTAACAACTTTAGATTTCTGATGGAGTTGCTCCCCCCCCCCCAGGATAAAGCCTACAGGCCGTATAAGATTAAGTGCTGTGGAACAGCAGCGTGCATTGAAAATCACCCTACTACACACTTGGGGGCAGTTGTGTTTTTCTGCGATTCAGTCAAGCAGCTCTCTAAAGTAGAAATCATTGTCTTTGATTCTGATGGCTAACAGGATGGCTGAAGCGACAATTCTGGTGATAGTTACCTCTTGCTGTCTCATGTGGATGCTAGATAGTTACCGTACATGTGTGCCTGCAAAAGCAATTGCCTATTTTTTTTCCCTCTGGTGTTAGCATACAGCTGTCAGAGACAGAGAAACAACTTCATTGTAAAAAAATGTGTAAACAATTCAAATGTGGTGAAAGTGCTTATGGTTTTATATAAGCTAAAAACAATATCAACCCATGACTCCCACAAAAGACTGAATACTAATTCAAAGCATGTATGTTTGCTAATAGCAAAAACTGAAAGCCTTCGTGGAAAAATAAATAAAGGACCAAAAGAAACTCGGAAGAGGCAAAGAGAACAGAAAATGAGCCAAAGAGGACTTACATAAGGCTCATTTTACTGCAAGTAACCTACTTCTGCTGTCACTGGCCCCACTTTCTTGGCAGTGACAGTGGTGGGAATTATGGTATGACCGCCTGCCACCGGCTGCTTGTGCCTTGTCCTGGGCATCACTGGGATTTGCTCGGTGCTAGTTATCTCAGCGCTGTTCCCACTGCAGTCACAGTAGTAATGGCAGGAAACACTAAGGATAAACCTAGCTTTAGACCTTAGCCGATACAGGCTACCTGCCTGCAGCTGAAGGTGGCTGGTGCTTTGCTTGGAGAAGGGCTGCCTCGTATGAGGTAGGAAATGTTCTGCAGGCCGTTTCTGTGTTAAATCACACCTTCTTCCACTTCTCTGAATTCAGTAGAGGGGCAGGGTTATAAACGAGCAAAAAGCATAGGCCCCTTGTGTCTGCGCCTGGCCTGCTCAAGTTAATTCATTTTTTGGCTCATTACATTTTCTGCCCCATTACTAATTGCCTCTTGGGCTCTACTCACTGCCAGGGTTTTCTATGACTGTCAAAACACTACTAAACGAATGAACTAAATAAAAAGTAAGCCTTATTCAATAGCCTTCCCCTAACGCTTCCCTTGTGTTAGTATTCCAACTGCACCCAACAGGTAGGCGTCTGCGCTCATGTTATCTGTATTAATTAGACTGTAATACCCTTGGCACAAGACAAGGACAGAAAGGCTAGAGAGTCCTCCCTACAGCTCTCTGATAATTTATACCAACTGAAAGCTTGCTGCAATGTCTTTCTCTAGTGCCACGTATACTGATACAGATGTATAAATAATATTCGTGTTTATTAGAGTTTTCCCCCTCCTTCCAACTAGTTTTTCCCCCCCCCACCACCACAATGTTTGAGCCCATACAATATTTAATGAATGTTCTGCAGCAAACTTCTGAGGCAGTACTGTTATCTCCAGATAACAGGGTGTGTTGTCCATCACCACAGGAGAGTTTCTGATAGAGTGAAACCTGAACCCACCTTTCTCAACGCCAAGGTTAGTGCTCTAACCAGTGAATCCTTCTGCCTAGCCCTTACTTATTCTACATTTTTATTGTTCCCTGATGTTGTATACCTGTATTTTACGCTGAGCTTACCTAAATCTTACAGGTATAAAACCTAACAGTTGAAGCAATCTGTCCTCCATTGTATTTCTTATCCGCATAACCTCAACACTTCTTAAAATCAGAGGAAAGAAGAGCAGAAACATGACTGACTTGGGGAATAAACTTGACATATCTTTCTTAGCAGCTGATTACTTCCCTCACATTCTTAATTTAATTGGTTCAGTAGCAAAACTAGTACAGTGGATTGATTGCTTAACCTTAGGCCTCTATTGCTTGACCAGACTGTGCTGGCTTCTCATCCCATACTCGTATTTATGAAATCTGCCCTGCTGTTAAGGTGTGCAGCCATTATTACCTTGGTAATCAAAGAAGCACTGAATGTGGGATTAAGGCATTACAGTTGTCTGCCATTTTATCTGCCAAGGGCCACATCCTGCTCTTCCATGGCTGGAGATGACTCTTCTTCTCCCACAAAGCTAATGGGACTCAACATGTAAAGGCAAGACAATCAATAAGCATCTTCTCTTAGCAAAATAGTGTAATGCCGAGGGTTATCCTCTGCTGTTCATCACTCCTCTCACATTTCCCCCCCTTTTCCTCACACTCACCCCAGTGGTTTCTGTCTCCTGCCTACCTGGCCTTTGCAGAGCCATAGAATAGCAGCAGTAGCTGTTAGCTTCAGGCACTCCTTTGGCCCTACGTGCACATCTCTTGTCTTGTGCCTGTTGTGATGCTGTAGATGAAGATTGAGAGCTGCATGCCCACACCCCCTGCAGTGCACTTTCTGAGGCTGCTGCAGTCCCATGTCCGATGTGGGAGTGGGGGGATGACGGTGGAGCTGTGTGAGCCTGAGTGCGTGGAATGGGTGGCCAGCCTTCTGCAGGAAAGTGAAGCACTGCTAGAAGCAGGATTTACTGTGGCTTTGAGGCTCTGTGCAGGAGGTCCCAAGGTTTAGCCCTTGAGGTGAACTGTAGGTTTGTTCAGAGCAGGACTTTTTCCCTGCTGTTCTTGCTATGTTGTTAACATCATGTTCTGAGCCACTTTGGGAACTCGCACCGTTGCCAAGATCTTCACTTTGCTGCATTCTTTTGGTTAATAGAAATATTTAGCTGAAGCATGAAAGCATTGTATTTCCAAAAGGAAAACACACAGAAAAAGGTCCGACCATTTTTTTTTCTTTGGGCCTGATTGTCTCTGCTTGTTTATGGCTGCCACTAATTTGCTCGTTTGCTTGCTGGAAAATAGCTAATTAAAACCCACTTCAGCTAACAAGCTGACTGGGACCATGCAAATGTCACTCTCTGCTGTCTGCTATTTTCGTTTATACTTTACATTATTAGTGTTGTTTTTCCTCCCTCCATAGTAATAAATGCAAGGATAGATTTAGTACCCTCTTCACAGGTGTGTGCTTGTACATCAGCACATCATCCCGAGAAAAGTGCTGCTGTTTTACTGCACTTCAGTACTTTGAGTGTTATTACCCCTGACAGTTAATGGTTTCAGACTACACTGCTTGTTAGCACTAGATTCTGAACAGCTTCATCTATCTTTTTGTTTTTACACTGACTGGTCACATTAAGTATATGTGTCTGAGCTATTAGTCCCGTCTGTTCATTGCATGCATTTCATTTGGTGCGTTTTTTCGCTAAAATTAGTATGTATTGTCATCCATATACTTCAACACATCGACTTTTGTTATAATTATGCTGTCATCATTTTGCTTCCACACACTTGCTAATTTATTGTAGCTAAATTAGACCTAATATTAGCAATTTTGCAGCTGTTCCCATAGACCACGCTCAGCCATATATTTGTACATTGTTTGATAATTGGATTTGAGGGCTCAGGAACGGACTGTGGCACTCTTTAGAAACAAGGGAAAGATTTGAGGAAATGGGAGAAAAATAAAACATACAAGTCCCAGAAGAGGCTTCAGGCGTGAATTTCTACAGCCAGCTGAAAAGGTTTTCACACGGCCAAACAAATCAGAGAGCTAGTGTACCAGATCACAAACTTTCCAAAAGGCATGTTGCATTCAGACAGGGGTTTAGTCATTCCTCTTGAATATGCTTTTTATTTTAACCAGGAACGAACCATGAAAAATCTCCAGGGACCTATGGAGGGCCTTGGGAAAGGGGTTCTTATTGCAGCACTTTAGAAATCTCTAGGAAAGGATCTTGGCTTCAGGGGGAGGCTGCTCTGAAATGATTTCTTTAGATAGAAGCATGGGGAGAGATGAAGAAGCAAAAATGGTTTTGTTTTGGTGAGCGAGCACTCCATTGCTTTGTACTGATACCCCCTTCTTGCTGCTTATCTGTCTTCTCTTCAGCTGCTGCTAACACAAGCAGAGAAGAAAATAGGTGGTTTTTAAAATAAGCAGAGAAAAGAAGGCAGAATAGAGCTGCACAGCTCTTATGTACTCTTCCTGTGACAGGGCACGCATTATTTTATTATCAAAGAGGGTCTAACAAAAGCAATTATGAAAGCCCTACATTGAATTTTTTATGGCCTTTAAAAAAATAGTTTTCTGACCTGGTAGAACACAACATTGTGGCAGAGACTCTGTTCAGACTGACACTACAGAATCAGTTTAATTCCCAAACTGATGGAAGAAACAGAAGAAACTTAATCATTAAAGAGCATATCCTCAACCAAAGTGGAACTAAATTCTCTCTGCTCACAATATATCCACCTGCTTAATAGGAATATTATAATAAGATACAATGCTGCTGGCAGATGCACCTACAAGTTTAAAAATAAGATGGTGAAATTAACCAAAAAAAGGGTATTTGCACAGCTCTCATCTATAACATAGAGTTCTTTCCAACTCACTACAAGCTGTTGCAGCAGGCTGCATTCTGCTCTGTTTCTCCCTCGGCCAAAGCTTAATTTCTGTTTGGAAAAGAATAGAGCAAAGTGACCTGCCAAAAAGTAATACCGCGTAGGCCAAGTCATGTAAGAATTCAAGCCCTACAAATGTCTTGAGCAGGAAAGGAAAGTGAAGGCTAAAAGCCAGGCCATCTAACACATTTTTAAATGACTGTAACTCATAACAAAATATTTAAAACAACAAATCCAATTTAAAACAACTCACTCCCTCGCATAACACCGTTAATAACCAAATGCTTGCCAGATGATATTCTCTTGTCCTGATAAAGCCTTAATTATCCTTCCATTCTTCCCTAATGCTTGGAAAAATATATAGGTAGGCCTCGCAGTAGCCTGGACATCTACTGGATGCAGAAATGGAGAAGCTGGTCTCTTGGCAGCTGTTTCCAGTAGATGCTGTACCCACAATCGGCATATACTGGTGGGCATAGGGAATATGCGCTTTCTTCATGTACCCTGCTTGGGTTTTTTTCCTTTTTTTTCTCCTTTTTTACCTTTTTTTTCATTTCATGCCAAACTTTCCTCTCCTGGACACCTTGATGGGCGGAACCAACTAGGTCAACCTCTTCTTTGTGACTGTCATCAGCATACCGTCCCCAGTTGCACTTTTCCCTAATTTTGGTATGATTTCATAGCCTCTTGTCTTTTCACTTCAGGTGAGATTCTCTCTCAAGTAGAGGAAGAAAATCACCTCTCTACCTCTTTCTTTTCCCCAGTCATTCACAGTTATGATTTATATTGCTGATCAGTATAGAAATATGTATGCAAGCAGCACTGCAAAAGTAATCAGATAGATACGTTACCATTTACATTCCAGGGTGAGCACAAAAAAAAGAGGAAGTTTGGCTAACTTAAGTCTTAGCTTGTACATACTCTTCAAGTTCTTGTTTTTATTACTTTACTGTAACAGCTTCTCTATCAAGCTGCTAAACACCTACTAAGAGGGTACAAAATGAAGTCATTAGCAGAAACTTGTTTAAAGTCTCCGCATACACATATGTGCTCTTCAGGTAGCTGGCTGGGCAGTGCTGTGAGGCTCTTACTTGGAAGCTGGAGCAATAAATGTCATGTCAGGGGCCAACTGTCTGTAATCACAGTTAGCAGGTTGAACAGACTTGTGAAAATATTTTCTTTATGTGAAGGGAGTCACTGCACACTTTGCCACAGCAGAAGTTGCTAAACCTAATGTAATATGACAAGTCCTTTGGCAGCAAAAGCCACGTTTAAGAGACACACTGCCTGAGAAATGGGAAAGAAACAAAAGCAGTTTTCTGTACAAATGTCATCTCCTCTCTTTTGTGGTGTCTCTCCCCTTCCCCTGCTCCCATACCATTTGTTTTATGAGTGACGCCAGTCATGCAGCGCAGTCTTCTGCCACGTTGTCCTTAGCTGTCTCCTCTTTCAGATGCCCCGGGACCTGGCTGTTCCTCGTTCGCAGCCTCCCTAATGATTCTCACCTTAATTTGCCATCCTCACGCCTAGAAGGTGCTATGAGGAGAAGAAATTGGGACCAGGGAAAGAAAATGAGTGAACTTACTCTCTGCTTGCAGCTTCATGGGAGTCACTTGGTGGTGTGTCGAAGCCATGGGGCCCGCGAGCGTGGGCAAAGCTTGCAGGTGAGGGGTGCCTGCTGTTGGTCCTTGCTCTGCTGGAAGGACACCAGGCACAGGGGGAGGCCGGTACGCGCTGATAGCTCCCCTGAGCTGCAGCAGCAGGATGCCCCCACGCAGGGCCGTGGGGCGGGGGCCTGCCCCACACAGTATTACCTGTGTCAGCCCCCTGTTGCAAACAAGGTGTTTTTCCACCTATATATCTGGTCATAAGATTCAGAAAGCTTCAAGGGACTGGTGTGACACAGGAGATATTCCTCCTTCTCGCTTTGCAAATGGAGCTTGCACAGCGTTCGTCTCTATGGCTTTGCACTGCACTGAGTGCTAAAACTATTTTGTAAGCACAGTGAGATTGCCCTACCAACGGGCCTGTCAGAAAGCATCCTTATGTCAAAGACAAAAAAGTGAAGCAACTCTGTCCCCATGCAAACAGGAGTGGAGTGCTTACCTGTCCTCAGAGCCTCTCTAAAGCTTTTGGATCTAGTTCTCCTCTGTTTAGCGCAGTGGAAGAGGGCAATGCAAAGCGGCTGAATCAGACCTCTCTGCTTGCAGCTGTGCATTTTGCACTCACTTTGCACCGATGTAAATGATTGCCTAAAGTGTGAGGCAGTGGAGAATCAGGCTCCCGAGGGCTTCTTACAAGATGGCAAATAATTAATGACTGTGCAAAGTGAGTGCAATAGCAGTACCACTGAAATCAAGATTTCTACTTGCAAAATAACTATTCTGTCACTGAACTAACAAACCATCCGATTTAAAAAAGATATTCATAGAAACGTTCCTAGCATTAAGTCCCAGACCCCAGGGCGTTATTTGCAGTGACTTTGCACAGAATCTGTGAATCTATGAAAAGTGAGTATTTTTGGCCAATGGATCTTCAGGAGCAAGACGAGTTCAGTGACGGAACAAAAGGACCTTGTCAAGAACTTTGATTCTCAGATTTCCCCTTTCACCATGATTCATGGTGACTGACAACCACACTTGAGGGCCTACAGGGAAGTTCAGTCCTGGATTACCTGCTGTCCAGTCGTCCCTAACTTGGTAGGGCTTCTCTTTCCCTTGGCAAGCTCCTTTTTCCTCAGAGGCTCTGGTGGCCAGCTACAGAAGGAGTCCATTTTCCTGAAGCAGTACAAGCACTTCAAAGGGGGCAGATATGGGGGCTTACCGTTATTGTCTGATCTTTTTCCATTGAATGCCCAAGGATGAGATCTTAAAGAAAAGCAACAGGAAGGTGAAGGATGTTAAAGTTACTACTCCCTTTCACAGTTTTTTCAGCAATTTGGTTTCTTAATGAGATGATGTTATTAGGAGGATAGGAACAAAGGATGCGTGAGGGTGTATGAAGGGATGGAGGTTAAGAGAGACACTGCAGCAGGATGCCAACCTCTCATTTCTTACTCTTGAGTCATTCCCCTACATGTTACTCTACATGAAAGAACGCAGTGGCAGTGATTGGAAAAGGAAGTGTAGCATCCCTTGAACTGCGGAGTGTTTCTAAGTTGTGCTGGGTGTGACAGACAGAAGAGCTGACATAGTGGTGAGGGCATATATGCTTGACTTCTTTAAAGCTCTAGCAAAAACCAGCTAGGAATGAGTTAGAAAAGATTCTAGCCACAAGCATCAATGACAAGAAAAGTAACAGATTGGTACTTGGTGTAATAGTGTCTGTGTGCCTTAAAAGAGCGATTTAAGCATCCTAAAATCTCAGGCAATTGTACATTATCCCCCAGGTTTTATCTGACATCCGTCTTTGCTGTCTTTGTTGTAAAATCAGGTGGCAGACCTTTTTGCCTTCCACTTTTCTCTCCAGGCATTCATTAGACTTCCAGGTTCATTAGAAGTAGGAGCACACTTGACTACAGTAGTCCCTCTTTCACGAGTGCCACCATTCATATCTCTTCTGAAGGCTAGTAATCTGTAGCGTTTGACATGGACACAGGGCAAGGTGGGTATCAAGGCTCCTGACAGCACAGCCTTTTGGAGTCTCAGTACATCAGTCCAAGCTGAAACTAGGAAGTACAGAAGGAAGCTTGCTTCATAGCGTTATTTTCACCATCATGGCTTCTTAAGCAGCATTTAAACTTGTTCTCTTGGCCCACAGCTGCACATTGGAAATGACTTTTTCAGAATGGCTCCAAGTTGCTTCCAGTGTTCATATAGATTTATAGCCTGTGCTGCAGAGGAAGTATTTTTTGCTGACCCTGCTTTGTTTCTTAAAGCTCAAGTGGACCCTGAAAATATTTCATGTGTTGCACTGGCTAGCAATAGCATTAATGTTTCCCATCCTAATATTTTAGAGAGCAGCAACTGTATTGCCTTTAACATAGGAGTGACATTCATTTTGGATATAAATTCAGTACATAAATGTATAATAAATTGTTTAGTGATATCAGGGCAGTAACTTTTTCTTTTCTGAACAAACCACCCAAATGACTGAACCAGTGTAGTTAATTAGAATCGATCTTACTTTTTAGCACCAGGAAGTGCATAATGGAAGATAAGATTGATTGTAATGTTGGATCACTTCATTTAAAGACTGCTAATAGGCTAAAATGACAGAACCAATCTAAAATTATAATTTCGGAATCAATATAATTTTTATAACGTTGTCAAATCTGAAAAATTAATCTAAATTTATGCTGTGAAACCAGAAAATCCGTCTTAGCTATTATAATGAAATGAGCCAACGTTTTATTATATTACTTCTTTAAATAGAAAAAGGCTTCTTTATTGGTGTGGTGTTGCAGCAGACTAGATAACCAGCCTCTCAATTTGGGAGGTATCTGTTCATTTCCTGCTTGGGGCAAGAGTAAAAATGGATTTTAACCTTCCCTGTTTCCATCATCAACCCATTTTATCCACATTATGAAACCACCACAAAAACAGGAGAGCAAACTTCATTTCAGAAGAAGAGATTAGGACTGGAAGGAGAGTAGCACTTCAGGAGGGAATTCAAGTCTAATAACAAAGCTATACAAGAAGCGTATGACTCTTCTTCCTGCATTGCTGTTCCTATGCCCTCAGAAGACATATACATTCACCTCCTCTAGAACAGAGAAATCTACAGTGGTAGTAACTTAAAGAATATTTTTTCTTTTCTTACCACTTCATTATGGGAGTAAGGCCTGATTAAAAACACATTTTGACAATACTGAGGATTTTAATGTGTTCTGCCGCTGCAGAAATCAAAAAAGCTGCTAGCATGGCTTCACTGTACATTGAGGTTTCTTTATCAGGTGTTCAGATGGTTCTCCCATTTTCTGTAGTAAAAATTACCTTGCAGAACTTGTAATGACTTATAGCCATAAGTTCATAACCACTCTTGTATACAAAGCCATGCAGCGCTCAGCAGTGGCAGCTCAGCAGAGGTGGCACCCAGGTGTTTCCGGGCGGCAGGGCTCACATAAAGCTGTGGATTGTGCTTGTTTCACGTGCCCTCCTCTGCAGCAGACGCAGATCTCCCAGAAGCTTTAGCAGCCATGTGACAATGCAGCTCTTGCCCACTCAGATCGGGGCCATTTCCATGCTCCACTGCCTCCTGGAGCTCCCTCCTGTCCCTCGCACAGAGAGCTGTGAAGCCCTGCTCAGGAAGAACAGAGCTGTTCTCCCCTTCTCTCTCTGATAACCTGTGAGTAATGAATCAAACCAGATTCAGGGTATCAGCTGGCTGTGAATTATCTCTGTGTGTTTTCTAACTGATGTTAATGTGGTTGCTTCCTGCTCAGTGCAAAGGCCAGTCTGAGGTCCGTGTTTCCTTCTAACAGCACAAATAACATGTGAACTGCTCCCAGCACTCATTGTAGTCACTCAGGACTGCAAGGGTAAGGGTCTTGGTGTCAACAAAATCAGAGGAGCTTTGACACTGACTTCATTTAGCCCAGGACTGTGCTCTGACAGCCCTGCTTTTGGTAGAAGGGATCAAGATGCGTCCAGAAAAATTAGCTGGAAGGCTACCGTCGCTGTTTCTCCAAAGAAGTCTCTTACTCCTCCGTTCTGCAAAGGAGAGTGAGAATTGGAAAGTAGGACTGGGCATCCTTTCACTCAAGGCAATTCCCAGGACTCCTCACACGAGAGCAGTGGCAACAAACAAGCACAAATCATCCTGAATTCATTTTGCAGTGATCTGGAGGGTGAGGTTGAACTTTTCTGAGTGGGGCCTGCACCCAGGAGCTGACCCTGAGACAGCACTAATTACTAGGAGAAAGAGCAAGAGAACACATGTACAGAGACCCCAAAGAGCACTTTGGAGAGCTTTGTATTTCTCAGAGATTTAATGTATTATAATCCGATTCGGCACGAGCCAGTCAGGGAATAAAAGAGAAATGCAGAAAGCCTAATGATTTGAAGCGCAGGGGAAAGTGGAAAGAAAACAGCACTTTTAAGTGCATTTTTTCCTTTTTATGCAAGATCTGACTGGGGCCAGGCAAGAGAGCAAAAAGCTTCTGTGAGTTAACACAAAAGTAAAACAGTACTTTAAAGAGGTTTTATTTTCTCCTTAGAGTCTTCTTTTGATTGTTAATATCTCTGAGACTTGTCAGGGAGAGAACAGAAAAAGACATTAAATTCTGAGTCTTGAGCAAAGCTCAGGGACTTGAGATATCAACAAAAGGAAAAAAATACAGCAAGAAAAAGTTAATGACCTTACCCTAAGCGCTGCTCCCACAACCAAGGCTGTGAAACATCAATCAAACAGGAGCAAGCTTGTCCATCAGCTGTAGAAGTTGCTCACGTTACCTAGACACGTGCTTTAGGCTGATCCTAGCACACCCTAAAATTTCTAGCTGAATTATTTCAGCTGGATTCAGAAGGAAAGTGAGTAGGGAGGAAGTCCTACACCAGAATGGAGCTGTTACCTCCATTAACTCCAGTAGCTGGGTGCCATCTGAGCAGTGAGTTTGCACGACTTAAATTTGCTTTTTGAAACCAGCTTTCTTGCTGGCTGACTGGGCCTGTGGCCTACATCCAGGTTTCTGTTTCCGGATGCTGGATGTAGGTATTAAGGAAAGAGTCCTGAAGCCACTTCAGCTCAGTAGCCAAGAATCTGAGCTTATTTTTCACTCAAGGCTAACTCTATTTGATTATGTGAGTCTGTTTTAACTACATAAAGGATATGACTACAGTTTCACATCTGTTGGCTTTCTGACAGTTTTGTGCATTTGCAACAATTACCTGCTTTCCACTGGTTTCAGCTGGAAGAAAATAATGTTAATGGTAAAGATGCTATGAAAAATAGAGCCTGAGGTGAATTTTGCCAAAAGCCAATTAGAGATGTGAAAAACAGATAGATGTTTCAGGCCAACCTGAGGCTTATCAAATCGAAATTCTGATAGTTTGAAAAGAGTATAAATACTGAACCGACCTTGAAATACCCAGGAGGTGCAGTTAGAGAGATACACCATTAGCTAGACTCTCTACTGAGAGAGCCTCTGAGCCTGCAAGAAGCCCGCAGAACGTGGCGGCTGCAATGGGACATAACAAGAGCAGCGGTCCCTCAGCTATCTGGGTACCTGACCATGGAGAAAGCTGGCAGTCTTATGCATCACCACAAGCTCTGTTTGAAAGCAGCCAGTAACCAGTATAGGACACTTAAAAGTCAGACAGCTATTTTTTGAATCGTGTGGAGTCTTCCAGTGATTTGTGAAAAATAGGCTGCACTACTCTAGGCTAGAGTCTGCAAAGATGTGAGCTTCCTAAGCAATGTAGGCCTTGATTTGAATCAAGCATGGGAAAATGGGTTTTTGTAATTATGGGTGGAATTCATTGTGATAAAACATAAAAGCAGCTTGTATTTCTAGGTTAAGAGTCACGAGAGCAAGTTGTGAATTGGCCCATATTTATTGCCTGATTTAGGATAAGGAAGTGACTGCTATGAAAAGAATGCACAGAGAATATGTTGAGAGGGTACTAGCTATTTTTAAGCAGTTGGTTTCTGCTGAGTGTGAATCCTATGTCCATTACTTAATCTACAAGATTACCACCATTCTTCCCAGTGAAGACTCCCACACATATCCTGTTTTTCACATTTCTGCGAGAACATCTGTTTGTGGTTCCTCCAGCAGATTTTGAAAATACAGAAGTCACTCATGACGGGGTTTTCCACCATGACCTAAAACTTTAGGATTGCCTGTTCCAGGAGAAGACTTAATGGCCTTGACTATCCAGAACCCTTGGATCTGTCTGCTGGAATTTACAGTTCTGAAGGTAGAAGTGGTGGCAGAATAAGCGAGAAATGGCCCGTTGCTAATATGAAAGAAAAGTGAGGACATCTGAGGCATCATCAAAAATATGCTCTCTTTCGGGGCAGATTCTTCAGAGGGAGAAAATATGAAAGATGATGATGCTCCAGCCCACCCAGCCTGTTACTGCTATAGAAGTCCTGCTTGGATTCTGATTTCTGCTTATATCTCTGCTGCTTATTTTCCATTACTCACAGATGTGTGAATTAAGAATTTCAAGAAATGAAGCCAAAGTTTGAATGCAAATCTTTTTTTTTTTTCCTGAGGAAGTGTCTGTGTTTCCCTTTAAAATGTGAGAGTATTTGCACGGGAAGGAGAAACCAGGATTACGAACAGTTCTCAGAAGAGAGCAGCAATCCCCCTCCTCCTTCATGCCAGTTCATCAACTGTAGCTAGGAAGATGATTTAGGGCTGAAAAGCATCATTGTCCCAAAGCTGTTATTGTATGTGATTGATGTAACCCTCACTTCTCTGTTAAATCTGTGGAAGAATAGCATTCACCCTCTCTAGACCACCCACTTTGGGGGAAAAAAATGCACTCCACGCTCCTGCATTCAGCAAGGAATCTGAAAGTATTTGTCTCCAATGTAACTGCTACGCTGAACAATACTGGCAAAAGTAAGAGGTGGCCTCAGCGCATGAGCCTAAATCAGGGGTTTTCAATTTTTGCTTTACAGCCATCCTCAGCTGCAGGAGAAGTTGTTTCAGGATCCTATGAAGCTCCAAAGAAATCAAGAGTTTTCTTTTACATAGTGTGTAATTTTGGGGGAAAAAAAAGATTTTTCAATCCCAAAACTTCATGCAGGTATTTGTATATTCTTTTCAATGTGGATAGATCTTCCCATTGAAACTAGAAAGAGCATCTGTTTCACCGAGTAATAGCTTGAGATATTCATTCGATTCAGTGACTTGAGTCTCACTTTGATATGTTGAAGGCAAGTGCCTGAAACTCCAGGTGACTGGTTATTCTTAAGTAGATAATTCCCCTCCTCTCCTGTGGTATCTCGGATAACAGTTCTCCAGTACATTTCTGAATATTTTGAAATGGATAAATTACCACAAATGAAAGCTTTTTCAAGGCATGGGTTGATTCTGCTGTGGAAGAAGGACCCCCATCTTTTTTTCTGTATTTATTTAATCTCCAAATGTTTGGTGGGATGGCTAAACTGTTCTCCTCCAGCTCTTGTTTTGATAGTTTGAAATCTATTTACAATCTTCAGAGTGGTAACCTGTTTTCCTGAGGATCTGCATAAGAATGTAACAAGAACCCGTGGCTGAGAGAGAAAGCCAGGTGTATTCAATTTAGAAGTGAGGCATGTATTTTAAATAGTGCAGGTGACTGTCATAGACCTTCACAGACAGATGACTTCCTTAAATCTTGCTATATCTTCTGGCTAAGCACCGAGCAGGAAGATATACTTTAGTCAACCTGATATGGGGGTAATAATGCAAAATTCTTTGATTTGTAACAGTCAGAAGATGGGATCAGAGATATCAGTATCCCTCAGCCTTGACTATGGAGAGACCTTCATATATGTCAGGGAATGGGCAGAGAATGGCAGCTGATGCCCTGCACCATTGATCTGTGAATGCATGGGCTAGCTGAGGCTGTGGGGACACATCTGCCCTGCTTCATGTGCATCAGCTAGACTGTGTGCCTGCATGCACACCAAGCAACAGCAGAGCATCTGTGCATCACAGGACTAGACGATCAAACACTCACCTTAAAATCTATGCAATGATAGAAGTGCACGGTTTGTACTGCCGACGTAGATGTTGAACCAATTTTCTCCTCTCCATGCCTTTCCTCTGTATGGTACCACAGAGCACTTCTTATCTGGATGATAAGGAAACATAAATAGCACATAAAACCAGGAGGAAATTCTTGATTTTAAAATGACAGTTTTTTTCCCTGATCCCATTCATAAATGCATTAAGGACAGAGTTAATCTATACTGAAAATACTGCAAGTTTAAGAAGCCAGGGGGTCATGAGGGCAGTTGATTTTTGATTATAACTGATGTTAGTCCTTGCAAGGCTCCCCAGCCATATACCGGTTAATAGTATTCAGCATATTGCTGAGTCAGCAAAGTCATCTTGCTCGCCCTGATGAGTGGCTCCTGCTTGGCTGAGGTTAGCTCTTTTTCCTGAATATACTGAACGCCTCTCTGAAGCCAGAAGAATTAAAAGAGAGCGTAATCTACAGCCTTAATTGTTCTTACAGAAACACACCTTCCAGATTTTTTGCGATTAAGTATTTGTTACCTCCTGTCCTCTGGCTTGGTAGCAGTTTAATGAAAGGCTGCATATTTTTTTGCTAGCAGCCCAACCACTTAATTTTTAAGTTCCTTCAGAGTTCTCAGATGTATGCCATCTGGTCATGGTGACTTGTTGCTCTTCAATTTGTGAATTTGTTCCAGCACTTCCAGTTTTGACACCTCAATCTCTGACAGAGTCTCATCTTTATTACTTCAAAAGGATAGCTCAGAGGGCTCTCTCTCTCACATGCATCTTATTGTAGCTTCAATTTCCTTAATACAATTTTAACTTAAAGCAGAATTTATAGCTTTTCCCAAATATGCCACCTCTCCACCTCCTACCCTTCCTACAACATTTCATTGTGCTATATTCTTATTAAATGAAAATACATTTGAAAACTGTGTAGAACCTGTGCAGGCAGGTAACCAACACCTTTTTATACCTTAGAAAAAGGTCTTAAAGTGAATTTAAATGCATATTTGGTCTATCACATCCACTAAAGGAATATTATTAGTTCTTTAAAAAATAGGGAGCTGGACAGCTTAAACACAACTAGAATGTCTCTTTATGGCCCAACGTTATTTATTTATGTATCATAAATAATATTTATTATTTACGCTCTATTTGCATTTTGGATTTTCAGGGAAGTTGATTCCCCATTGTAATACGCATTCTACAAGCACATAGTTAGAGGCAATTCCTCTTTGGAGGAATTTACAAATAGAGAAGACAAATGACTAAGAACAGACAACATGCAAAAAGTTGTCAAAGATGAATGTCTTCATAGTTAAATTTTAAATGGATTTTTTGTATATATGCAATGTCCTCTGCCCTGCAGTGTTCCTCCAGAGTTCTACCTGCAACTAGCTTCATTAGGATTTTTTAGGGTGTTTTATTTCTATCCTTTCTATCCTTTGTATCTATCCTTTCCCCACTGCAGGAAGATGCAATGGCAAAAGTCTTGGCAGCGTAAGATGAGCGGCCATGCCAGCCTTTTTATTTTCTTCTTTGGAGACTGAAATGGTTTTTGAGAGGTGTCCTTGATCGTAGGAGTCAGGGCAGGGGATTCACGTGGCTTCTCTGTTCTTTCTCACCCAGAGAGTACTGATGGCATGAGGACTGCATTGCCCTAGCAGCAGAGGCCACTGCGGAAAAATGTCTTTTGCCTTCAAAACATAGCACTACGGGAGGCTGCGAAGGGACAGCAGTTCTGCTGCCCCTCACCATACTTTCAAACAGCAGGAAACTTTTCTTTGCAAACCTCTGCAATGGGTTGGCTGGAATGAGCAATGGATGCATATGAATATATACCTATGGATGGGTATGAATGAGGGCAGTAGCTTGAACCTTCTCTTCATTTCTTTATTAAATCTAGGGAATGACAGAAGCACATTCCTCTCCTGACAAAGTGTTAGGGTCTCTAGTGACATTTATGTCGCTGGAAAGGCATATAATATGTACACTGTGGTTTAATTTTATCTTAATGAAACAATATACATATAAAACTATCCATTAAATATAAAACAGTGAAGTAATTTGCAAATTTTCCTACGGCATAATAAATTAAGCATGGAGAGCACTAAGGAATGCAATTTGCAGTCATTTATAATGCAGTGTTTTATGTTAATAATTCAAAATCACATGCTATTTGGAGACACTTCTAATTAATGTATTTATGAAATTGTGAACTGTGACTGTTTTGGTTCCATTTAGCTAAACATTTCAACAGAATGCGCTTGCTGTTGTTTTGTGTTTGCTTAATGGCACCAGCAAGCATCAAATGTACAACTGGGGAAAGTTGGGGGTGGTATCTGTTGTGGCTTTTTTTTTTACGGGTATGTCTTTTTGTCTGTATAGACGCATGTGATTTCACTCCTGATCTCACTGAGGGAAAGTAAGTTCTGCAATAATTTGAGGAGAAAATAAGGAAAGGAAAGTTTTTTGGATGAATAATTAATTGCAAAAAAAGTTTAGTTCCTTCCTAAAGAATCTCTAAAATATTCAATACTTTTCACATAGCAGATCTGTACACTCTGACATTTCTCCTGGCTGGTTAATTGTGACTGATACAGCTCATAAATTTGTATTCATATTTTTATTTGGATATTATTCAGCCTTAGCATTAGACTAAGTATTTATCATGCTGCTTCTTTATCAGAATGCTACAAAGAATGTCATGATACCCCAGCAAGTTATGTTTCTGAGAGGAGACTCGCAGGGTTTTTTGGTCATTTTGAACAGTTTAAATGCATTTTAAGAAAAAGTTGCATATCAGAATTTGTAGTGAATCATTACAAGTCAAGGTCCTGATCCCACAAGTGGCTTGAAATGGATGGGCTTCTAGGTATATGCAGAACCAGATGCTAAGAGTACTCTGTTGTAGCTCTGCAGAGGAAAGCGAAGGGAAAACTCTTAAAATAAATCTGCTTCACATAGTAAAGCAATAAAAAAAAATACTAAAGCTCCTCAAACCCACACTAAAGAGGTCTAAGTCACTATATGTCGTGTACAGTTCTGAGAATTCAGCTGACTGCTAAATCTGAATCGGCATGTCCACTAGTAATTTCAAAGCTAATTTGCAGACCAGTAGCTCTATGTGAAATGTTTTATTTCACCACTGTGCTTTCTGTATCATTGCTGTTGTTCTTCTTTCTTGCTTGTGTTTTTGCCTTTTTTTTAATACTTGGGACAATATGTATATGGGTGGGAAAATATTTTAAAAGTTCTCATGGCCTTTAGCTGCAGTCTTGGAAATCAACCAATGTAATCATTAGACTGAGAATTAAAGCTGGATTTTGACCACTTAGTGTGATGTATATTTTAAACAATGCAGGAACTGTTATGATTTAGGAGGCAATAGGAGTGCCTAGAACCCAGCTCCCTATTACTTCACATCATTCAAATTGCTCTGTCAAGTCTTTTTATTTCCTTAGTATCAAATAACAAATATTGGCAACACATTAGATTAGCTGAGTGATGATCTTTTAGATCATACTTCAATAATCTACTTTTTTTTTTAAAATGAAAAGCATACCATCTGCATTCAGAGTAAGTCCCATATATTTATACATTTGTCTGCTTCTGCTTCTAGTCCCAGACTAAATTGAAATTGCCAAGAATTAGTAAAAATAAAGATTCAGATTTGGATCATATTTAGGTAACTTATTTTATTTGAATGTCTTTTCTTGTTTCATTGTTTACTAGAACTGGACTTTCACTAAATGAGGTGGATTTGGGGGAGACTTCAAATTTCTGGGTGAAAATTGTTATCCTAGAGCTATGCTTTTTCATAACACTTATCTTTTAAAAAAGGGTTTGATCACAAGGACCTAAGATAACAGCAATGTCTGTGGTACAATAGCACAGGATTTAAGGTGATATAGTGTACTGGGAAACATGTTGTGAGATATGGAGCATATGGAATAGATCTTCTGTGGACTTTTCAGAACTACTCAGCTGTTACCTGTTTGCCAGCAACCACAGTGGTCTGGATGCAATGATCCAGCTTTATTTCAAGCTTTATGCTCTCAGGTCTATGTCTGAATCTGAATTTTGTGCTATGTGCCCACCTTTAAAATTAATTTGTGGTACCACAGAAATAAAGTGGCTTTGCTGTTTTTTTTTTCCCTTCCACTTCGAACACCACATTTTTCACTTCACTGTAAGGCATGGTGGCTGCTTACAGCTTTTATTTCAGCCTTGTGGTATTTTGGAGTTCAAAAGATTTTGGAAGGCTTGTTTGAAAAATCCTTTCTCCAGTGGTGGGAAAATGGCAAAACTTGGGAACATGTGCGCTTTTCTTTTTTCTTCTAATTCTTTTGGCATGATTTATAAGGCTAGACCTCCAGCTGCTTGTGCTTAAATGCTGTTTGTTAAAGGTACTCTAAAAAAGAAAAAAAAAAAAAAGGAAATGTAGATTCTGGATGCCCTGTCCAAAGCGATATTGCCATTTTTGGTAGTAAGTTTGTTTGGAAACTATGGTTTTCTTTTCTAACATACATATTCTAACCAATGTTAGAGACATACCATGAGGATGTAGTTCTCTATTAAATTCCTTTGGCTGATCTGAAAATTCAGCAGAGAAGCTATCGTTCCTTGACATTCTAATTGTCTTAAAGGACTTCTGTCAGATGATTTATTTAGAATTCATTAGAATTATTTCTGTAGAAACAGCATTCTCTTTCTAGAGAGCCCTATTGTTTTACCCCCGTTTCAGTTGGGTAAGATTTTTCCAAATGGAAATCTGTTTTTTAAAATCTTGAATAATACCAAACATAAGGGTTTGAAGGGCACCAGAAAAACATGAGAAAACAAAAAAAAAAGACTTGCAGAGCTACTTACAAAGGAAGAAATGCCGTATTTCTATTCCTTTTTAATGGACATTTATTATCCTGTGTTCTGTGGATAGATGTACCTATGCATCTAATTGTAAATTGCTACTGATTAAGGTAAATACACCATTTAAAGTCTTTTGCATTATTAGATTTCAGACAAACACTTTATCTGAAAGGCCTTTCCCCTCCTTTTTCCCTTACTGTATTTTGGACTGTAAAAGGACATGTCAATACTCATTTCTGGTTCTACTCAGAACTGTAATCCTGATAGGCAAGATATTCAGGAGAAAGGATAAATGCATAAGCACACTCCAGAGATGGAGTATGTGGAGAAAGAGTAAGAAATATTGCAAATCTGCTTGGTGGGAACAGTGCACTTCCTGTTAGAGAAAGGACTGATCTTGGGAAGGGGTAGGTTGTTGGGCTCTGAACCAGCCGGAGGCTGGAAAAGAAGTAAAATCTCTCAGCTTCTTCGGTTATAGGAGCTCATAAAAAATGTGTGTGAGGGAAGAAGTTTAGGGGATTTTTTGGCACATTACTACCACAAAAGGATGAATTAACCAACTAGTAAAAGCAAATTCAGACCTACCACAATGGCAGCACAGTAAAAGGTAAAGGATTTTGCCACAGAGCTTAATCCCACTCCCCCTGAGTTTCCTGGGAATTGAGTCGAGCCTTTTCAAGTCAAAGCAAAAGAAGTTTTCCAAGCTGTTCTGAATATTTGTATTGCCATGAAGAAAGCTACTGGGCAAGGCATAAACAAACAAACAGAAAAACCCAGATACAGTAATTACCAGCCGTTTATGAAGTTGTCTAGCAGCAGGCAACAGCAAAAAAAATCCACATACGCTCTGCTGAATCATTAAGCATTCATTTCAGCAGTATTTGTGACCCAACTGCATCTGCTTGTCACATGCATCGTGCGAATGAGTTTACTAGACCAAATGCTTTGGGAAAATGGATTTCAAGTTCCATTTTCCTAATATTCTGAGGAAGAGAAGTGAAGAAATATGAGAAGGTGTTTTATGGGCCAGATTTTCGGGGATAAATACCCATGGGCCACAATGAAGGTGATGAGACCTAGGAGTGCACATGCCTATGGTCACTGCTGTCAAAGATCACAAGAAGAACTTAGCAAGACCCACTTTACATAGGTTGATCATTGGAATAGAAAAACTTGAAATGAATAATGTTTTCCAAGCATCATTTAGTTACCAGAGCACTTAAGAAAACAATGATATATCTGAGACTGTTAAGCAAACTGAAAAATAGGGAAAAACAAAGGAACAGTTACCTGCTCTGGATTATTTCCTCAGCTCTTTCCCCATTGCTTGGTTAAACAGAACATGGAATACCTGTTTTTTAAAACTTTGGAATACCTGTTTTTTAAAACTTCTCTCTCCCTGTTTCCTTCCTTTGGATTTCCTGCTACGACAGTTTAACTACAGGGAGCATACTGGGAATTAATATCAGTGTTCCCAGGCAGTCCTGTGACTTGCAGTTTGAGGGGTAGTACGGGAAGGCTTCTTGTGACTGCACTTCATCTGTAGCACAGAGGGTTAACAACAGCCAGAGACACAAGTGAGATAATGGAATAATCTTGGGCAATCTGAATGTACTGGGAGAAACCAGGCTGGACAAAAAAACCCAACTTTCCTCTCTCCAGGGCATTTACACTGCCAAGCAACTTATTTTACGTCCATCTATGATGTGAGTATGTTGTGAAATGTAGCTCACTTGCTAAATGTTGTTTTGATGTGTTGTTCCGGATGCAGAGAAAGAGAAATGGACTGCATTCAATCTCTATTAAAACAGAGAAACATCTTCCACAGAATTTATTTTCAGAAGCTTTACGTTAACTTCATTTTCTTATTAGCTGCAATTGCTAGTGAGACAGTTTTAGTACTGATGCTAAATGTGTTCATGGAAAAAATGTGTCTGTCTGTCTGTACTCAATGAATTGCCTATTGTTGCGTCAGCTCAGATAAAACAGATCTTTGCTATCGGATTCGAGGATCTGAGATTAAGTCCTAGTGATAATCCATGTGGGAAAAAATGTTTTATAATTACAGAAAGGCAACTATGCAGGAAGATGGCATGATAGTGTCACCAGTAATTAGAGTTGCAGGAAAATAGGAATTTGTAACCTGCAAAAAGTTCTGATATTTTAACATTCATTACTTTTGAAAAATGAGTCCAAAAAACTGGGATGCTAACTTTTTTTTTATCAGAAGTCCAAAAGAATTAGCTTGGAAAAACACTTTTGGGGCACTTTTTATCTCATAATGAAACACTTTGAGAAATAAATTAAATTGATCCAAAACATACTGGTTTAGACTGGTTCACCAGAAAAATGTATCTCCTAACATGGCACACTAGAGCTGAAGTTCGGGAGCATTATGCTCCCATTTTTTGCACAAGGGCCTGAATTCCCTATTTGGACTGCGTCTCCAATAATGCATCTGTAAGGACACAGCTTCCAGGGCAAACCCTTCCACTCAAGGAAGATATTGCATGGCATCATGGGATGTATGAGCCCGTATGAGGCTATGTACCACTAAAAGAAAATTTGTTTTAGGCTGGAACTGTCTCAAAGTAGATGCCTTAGGTCATTTCAGCAATCTAAGGAATTCTGGTTTGGAACAAGTCCATGCAACAGAAAGTCTTTAATGCTGATAATTGTAACAGAAAAAACAATGAATATTCTGACAAAAATAAGGAAAAAGAAAGATCTGGAAAATTTCAGCCTTGTGGAAACTGCGTTTTTCACAGGAAAGTAATCTGGGGGAAGGATTACTGAACAGCTGTCTTGATAGCCTTCAGGATGGTAATCTATAACTTCCAGGAACCTGACAGTGCAGCTTTAATACTCCTGTGGATAGCCTTTTTATCACTCTCCTGTGTGGATTATGTGTTGCACAGGAAGGAAAGCTGTATCTTTAAAGGAGCACTTGTTTGAAAGAACTGAGGGGTATGTGTAGAGAACCTGGGCATTATACAGATTGTAAGATGGACTACATTATTTAGGCTCCAAAAGGTTCAGACGTAGGTCCTATCTTATCTTGTAGCCTTACCTCTACCACCTCCTTCTTGAAGGTGGAGCAGGAGATGTAACTAGCAGACTCGGGTTAATCAGCCCTGATGGGCCTTACAGCTATAAGTTACTGATTTCAGGTCAACCCTGTTCTATAGGGAGCATATCCCTGGATTGTTCCCATCTCATGAAAGTCTGAAGTCTGGAGTGATGTTAATTGGGAGGGTGGGGAAAGTTGTCTCAGCTGTAGCCTATCAAAGACAAACCTGCCATGTTTGTGCCACTTTTCAGTCAGCCAGGAAGCCATGAACTATATGGGATGCAAATATTCAACTGCCTCTGAAGGAAATGTTGGGATTGATCAAGCTGTCAGGTTGATCTGTATGGAAAATTTGACTTGAGATTGCTCAGGTGAATTTGTTTCAGGTGAACTAAGCCAGTGCCTTTCAATAGCTCTACATTATCATTGTTTTTATCTGCATTCTGTATAAACATAGTGCATAGGGTCACGTATATCTGTCTCTGCATCCCTGTCCCCAATAGCTTTTGCTGTTTGTATCCAAGTTTGACATAGGGATAGAGGTCTTAGAGGTAAGAAAATTCCGAGTATTGTAAAACTGATGGGTACACAGAAAAAGAGAGCCAAAAGAAAGGCTGTGTAATGAACTCCTATCTTGCTAGGGACAGGAGACACACTTCACCTTCTCTCTGAATCCGTGCTAGAGAGATGAAGATTGTAGAGTTTCTAAAAATGCCCCAGTTTTGCAAGACGCTTACAGGGACTCCTCATTCTTCCACACAGAAATCAATCAACATCACAACCCATGTGGAATCAGATTTCTTTTGCTATGGTTGATTTTTAATCTGATATTTATAGTTATTTGCCAGCTGTTTGTTGGATATGAATTATCAGACATGGAGCTAACAAAAAACATGATAGCTGTGGACATGCATGAGGGCTTATTTACAAGATTATGCTGTTGCTGTTCACTCAGTATTACCTTCACTTCCCCATTCTTTTCTTAACCCTGCCTTTAAAAGCAGGATCAAGAGCAGAAGCACCTGCTGCCAGGAAAGGAAACTGTAGGAGCCAGAGGGGCACATGTTGAAGGAGTACAAAGACACAAGATTTCGCTGCTCATGGCCTTGGCTTCTAGCATATCCCACAGTCAGCATAAATACTTCTAGAGCTGGAAGGCATGGGGGCCAAACTGTGCATCCCATTTAGGGTTCTGAAAATGGAAAAATCTGGTCTGCCTAATAAACTCAGTGAAAAATTGGTGAATTTTTACTTACTGTTACTGCCGCCTTATGTGGAAAAAATACTTCTAGGAATGATCTTATGCTTTAAAAAAAGACCTAATGCTCTATAGCCATTACAGGGACACGGGCCAGTACTTGTTTCATCTTCCTCTCTGCTCTCCACCATTTCACACACTTGAAATTATTTTGTTCTGTGTCATTTCTGATGAAAAGTTGCTCTTATTTTTACCATTCTGTAGGTGTGAATCTTTTTCTCATTAGTTATATGAAAGCGTATTTTGGCTTAGTGTAGTTTCCTCTCCAACCACCTCTAATTCAAGAATAAGACCTTTTTAGGTGACTGCTGCTGTTTCTGTTAGATATGCAGTAGCATCACCAGCTGTATGTGAAACATTCTGGGTTCCTTGGAAACCTTACCCAGGGGGTGGGAACTGTCGCCAAAAATGGAGAGTTGAAGTAAATAAAATGAATTAATTACATTTTAAAAAGTCCTAGCTACTCTTCTGCAGTGACGACCTTTGTATAGAGTCGGGAAACTCTTTGTACTCAATTTTGTTCTTTGGTGGAGTCATGTACAGAATAAGTTGGACAACTACTAAATAACATAGACAGTTATTGACACTTCCACTAATCACATTTGCAGGTGATTGCAGTAGCAGTGAGGCAGTGAAGACTTGTGCCCAAGGAATGTCCTCAGAAGCCTTTCATGTCCTAGGCCTGTAAGTAAAATTCCATCTGTTATTTCACAGGATGTTCCCTTGGCTCCATATTTTTTTCATTCTCTCCCTATTTATTTTCTATTTACTCACACCACCTTTCCACTTTTCTTAATTTCTTTCTTCTGTTTTTCTCCTACCTGTTCTCCGTTTCTGTTTTCACAAGTGGAATGAGAATCCAATAACCTCAAATTTAAACACTTGTTCCATTATATTTGAATGTGCTAGGAATTGCAAAAAATAAATGTGTCCATTCCATGATGCTTTTCATTTGATTTTTTTTTTTTTTGCACATCCCCATGGACAGTGAACATTAAATGATGTATTGCCAAACTTAAATATTAAGTTGGTTAAAGGACCATCAGAATTTGCAAGTAAAGTTGCTTTTCTACTGGAAATATCTCTGGGGAAAGATTGTTGGAGAATGATGTTTCTTTAATGTGGGAGTAACATGTACCAAGTACTGAATATATTTGGCCAGCTGATTTCAGTAAAGGACAACTCCTGCATGTTTTCCACCCTGCAGCGTGAATTACCCATGAATATTAAATTGATTTTGCAGAGGAAATATGTGAAAGCATGGAAGTGATCACCAGTTGACCCCCTGCTCCAAGCTGAGCTATGCAGTTAAGAAAGCAATAGGAGAAAGAAGGTTTTCTTCAGAGTAGAATTTGACTGTGAAATAAATAAGAGGCTATTTTCATGCAAGTCTGTGAGTTAAAAGCAAGAAAAAAACTTTATATGCATCAGGAAACAGAGCTATTTTTGAAATTATTGATAACCTTTTGGCCAAGAGTAGGGCTCTGCTTCCATTTCCATGTCCTATATAGAATCATGATGATTGCTACACTATACTTTTGTCTTTCAGTGAAAAAACTAAGGCAAGAATGATTTTTTGTCATCCTGGAATTACTCATTTTTTAAATCATTCCCAATTGCCTCAATGCCATGAACTTTTATGTACTGTTTTGGTAGAATTTAACCATGATCTAGAAAAACTTATGTACTGTCTGTGGTAAAGAGCGACTGCATCTATCTTGCAAGTGCAGATGCTCTGTAGTGTTCGCCAGCTGTGCCCTGGGGCTCGGCTCGGCTCTGCTCACTCTCCCCTTGTACACCCTGCTTCCACTTGGAGGGAAATCTAGGTGCGTAAGCAGGGAAGGAACCACAATGCCCTGCAAGAGGTCAGGGGCCAGATCTGTGGTGGACACTGTGGATCATATATGTCCTACAGTGTAGGCACAGATCCTTAGGTGGAGTTAGTTTGCAGAAAGTGTATTAATGCCAGTAGCTACATCTTTGTGTCAGTTAAAGAGCTGAATCAGGAGGAGCCAAGAACACAGCATTCTCCTAGATGGAGTTCCCTTCTTTCCATCCATGAGGCTCTCTGGGGAAAGCACAAAAATAAAAAATCAGCCTCTGAACTGTGATGCTTGCCTGGATAGTGTGGCCTAAAGGAATGTATGTAAATGAGAGTCTGAACTGTGCTCGTTATCGTTGAAGTGAAACAAGCCCAGTATCTTTTGGTACCTGCTTTGATGTAGAAAGTTTAGAGCTCATTCACTGTATCTTGTTGCATGCTGTATTCATTTCGACTCTCTCCAGAGGAGCCAAGGAATTTGAGTAATATGAATGGAGGGTGCTATCCTGTGATATGTGGGCTACACGTAGCTGTAAGGCCATAATAGCTTTAATTTTTTTTCCTCCATTATTCTATGGCAAGAATATTCTATACATGTAGAAGGTATCACGTGGCCTTTTATATTTACAAATCTGTTTTCAGGAATTCTCATTTTATAAAATTACATAGGTTTGTTCCAGAATGAAATCTCTGACTTTTAACTGACTATACATATTTTTATAAGTGACAGAACTTTTTCCCACAGTTCTTTTCCTTTGACTTTAATTTTGTTTGCTTTGTGCAGACCTTAGGTCAAATAATTTTTGCATTCAACATATGTATCCTGATAGGGGTGCTAAGCACGTTCTGGAATCTGGGAATCTGCAAATAGACCTCTATTTGATGTGTGGAGATGTATGCCCACAAAGTCTCAGCGGAAACATTTAAACCTGCAGGCCTTAAAGTTACACTTGTGATCCAACACTTGTACTGATTTGTGCCTGTACCTGTTGTTCCCTTTGACTTTAGAAGCTGAGGGAATTTAATGTCTGAATATGCTGTTTGGGCTCTAACTGGAGGCACCTTGGTTTTGTGAATGCTGTCCTTGGTTCGCACAATGTTATCGAATGCCCAAATATAAGTGCCTCTTTCTTTTCCTTTTTGTTGTGGGTGTCACTGTAACATAGTTATATCCCTCCCTTTCCATGTAACAGCATCCTAATCACGCTTTTGTAAGAACTGAAGTCTTTTAGACCAGTGAGTTGTGTCTTTATGACGTCCAAGGAGTAATAGTTTCATGTTCTTTAACTAAAAGCAAAACAAATCTCCCCTTGTATTTAGGGTTGAACACACTGTCATCATTTCCATCCCTTCTGTGTTAAAGTACTGTAGTGCAAGCTGTCGATGTGCGCTTCATAACGTTTCCAAAACACAAACTGGGTCAAGCCCAAGCACAAGTTAAGGTTACCTAACTAGTCTTAGCTCAGTACAGAAACAGTGGATTGTAGGCATATGTTACTGGCTATAATTGTGTTATGCCATATACTGCAAAATGGCTTCTGCCAGCAATGCTGCAAATCTGTTTTGTTTAGTACAGAAGCATTTTTGTAAGAGGTTTGATAAATTGTCTTGTCACACTTGGATTAAACTATTGATTTACCAACACTCTCTGTATATTGACCCAAGAAAACACAGTGGATGCTGTTTAGAATATTACAAACCCTTTGCCATATGCATGTTGTCTAGCCTACGTTTCAACCCTATCACCTTTCAGCAGATTGCTTTAGACAAGAGATCTCATGGGCAGGGAATCTGCAATGCATATAAGCTTACTTGCTCATTTAATACAAGAGAGTCCTAGACACTGACCTTGTCTATAGCTTCCAGCTTGGCAGGGCTGTAACACTGCAAAGACCTGCAAATCCCTTTTTAACAAGGCTACCTGAACCCTGTGGTCCAAGTCCAAATAGATGAAAACTTGAAGATGTCCAACAGATCAGTTGTTTTTACTATTAAGTAGAAAATTGTCTGACTCCGCACATACTGGTGTCTGTTCATGTGACTCAGTACCAGCTCCTTCATAGTGGCGTGTCTGTTGTCAGTTCCTAAAACAGTATACATATTGTTATTTCGTAGTGAACTGCGAAAGAGTATTTTACATGGCAGATGCGGAAGTACAAATGTTTACCCAAGTTGTGCCATGATTTGAAAGAAAAAATAGATTACATCAAGGTGGATTTTAATTCTAATTGTTTGAATGAGAAAAGAGATTGGCTTTGGGGCTGAATAGTCTAAGAAAAGCCTTACTGTAAATAAGAATGAGTTTCTTTGTCTATATGATTGTATCAGGACATGAAATACTGAAGAAGTTTGTGAGCTAAGAAGGTGTTTGGGATGTGTGTGGAGAAAGGACGGTTCTTCTATAACCCCCCAAGCTTGTTTTCACCCTCCTTTCTGTTGGTCTTTTTCCTGCATTTCTTGTTAACTGCTGCATCTTCCTTTAACACAGAACAGAGGGGAACTAAATATATAAGTATACGCTGTGAGGCTTCTGAGCGATTGGGTGCCACGTGATATGCCAGTTTTCTACAGAAATTTGCTCTTTTATAACAGCAACCTTCCCTTGGCTGAGATCAAAATTTCCAGTAATATCAGCACAAGCAGGACCTGTCTGAATGTATGTAATATTTGTTGGCTTTTTAATCATTTTCATAACTGTTATCTGAGCCATTTTACAGAAGTGGTACTGTATGCCTAGCACTAGCAAGCAATATTAAATTTGAAATAAAAAATTAAAAACATGCAGGGAGAAAGTAAGTAGTGGCTAAGCCTAAATGCAGTTTAGCAAAACTGTGTCAGTTAAGGGTTACAGTCTGACAGAAAAAAAACAAAGACTCTTCCCATTTCTAGTTTACCCAGACCAGCAAATTTCAAGATGGTGTCAGAGATAAGTGCATGAGATTTCTGATAAAAAAGACTTTTCTCCTGCCTTCAAATAGCTTATGTATTATAAGCTATACCATGTTTTACTTCATCCATGATAAAGAAGGGGGAATGCCATAGCAAAGTACACTAGTTGCAATGTAAAGCATCAACTAAGTAACTCAGTAGGATTGTCAGTCTGTTGCTTGTTGTACACACATTTAAATAGTTACATAACCAGGGCCCTCTGCACTTCCCATGTCCTTCTTTGTGCTGTCTCATTCATGATGCCGCTCAGATTGTATGACGTTAGGTCAAATGATGTCATATCACAGGACATGATATTCTCTGGCACACCGTGCAATATAACAACCTCTTCAGCTTCTACATAGGACGAGACAAGTACTCTTGAAACCTGGATATTTTGCTGCATTGTTATTTAAAGATCTGGAGTGCCTGTTGACACAGCAGTTAGTCACGTGTTAAGACTTTACGTAAAAATAAGCGCGTGAACTCACCACCCACAATGGATGCAGTTAAAATTGCCATCCTTTTTTTAGCTTTACATTCAGGTAAAATAAAATAATAATAATGATAATAAAAGCAACTAAAGTCCCTGCAGAAGTGAAAAGAGCTGAACCAAACTAATTCCTCTTAAATCACGCTCTGAAGCTTGTGGAAGATGTGCATCAATAGATGTATCAAAGGGAGGATTTCCAGACAAAAGTCCTTGCATAAGAAAGCGCTGCCTCTGAGCCTGCTAGCTCCAGGGACTGACAGCAAGAGCTACTCAGCTGCATTTATCTACGAAGGCTGTAGGGGGGAAGTGGAAGATGTAGAGATAAGGTGGTGTCCTTCGTACAGCAGCTCTGAAAAAATCAGGGTTATCACTGACATCTCGAGCAGCGCTCAGAAAAGGAGAGAAAGTTGGTGTAAGAGTGGAACATATGTCTGTGTTTGCTGCACACCCCGCCCTCCCCCCCCCCCCAGCAGGCAGGAATGGTAGTATGTAGTGGCCATATCACTGGTGCTGCTACAAAAATGCTGCATGTATCAATCATCCGATCACATTTAACAAAAGTACCCAGATAAAAGGTATAGAAGGTATAGAAGGTGTGGCTTCGTTTGTGAATCCTGTTTCTCAGCTGTTTTGTAATGTATAACATGTCCAGCATTGTGACTTCTAAGCACAAGAAATGAAAATCAAAAATGAAAATTCTGTGAATGTGTGAGATTAGAACCACTGCCCACAATGTACATTAAACATTACCGAAAAAGAAAAGAATAAAAAAAAATCAATCAATCGAACAGTTGCTGGGCAACCAACAGATAACTCTTATAGTATAGAAGAAAATTGTATCACTCTTTTGCCCACACTCGCCGATATAATGATCTCTAAGCAGGCTCCATTCTGGCTTCGGCCTTGTAAGTCCTCTTCACGCACAGATATCCTGAGACAGTTGATACATGACGAAGGATTGGGGAGAGTACCAGTAGCGAAAAACACTGCTAAGTTTTCTGGAAACTAATGCAAAAGGATATTCAGAAGAGAAGTCTAATTAAAAGAGCTGTTTGGTAGCGTGTAGCTTTCTGAGTCCTTGCTGTTCCCTGTTTAGGCAGATAATAAAATATTTCCCAGGGCAAGGAGGGAAACTTTCTCATGGAGAAAGCTGCTTTTTGTCTGGATTTCATTTTCTGCTTTCAAGAATAGGGCAGGGTAAATGATTTGATCTTTGTAGGCTGACTGCCAAATGAAAACACTCCACCAAATTCCCAATACCCAAGTTTTACTGACCAGGATCACTTGTGATGGTTTTGGTAGTGATAATCTCTGTCTCTGATTCAGTGGATAGCATAAATATCCCTTACAGTGCAGAACACTAATAGGAGAAACAGGAGGATTCCTTACCTCAAATTATTCTATAATTAGAGGTTGAAGATATTTCCTAAAAAATCATAAGCCTTTTCCTCAGCCATGTCTCAAGTATCCATGTCCACCAGCCCCCTTCTTTTCTGGTTGTGAGGTCCTCATAGGTAGTGTTGAATGTTCATTGACCACCCTCTCAATAAAGAGCTTAAGGTTTTTAATTAGTATAATTTCTTTTTTCTTATTTTACATTTAAAAATTTTCTATTGATGTTCAAAATAATTACTCCTCATCATTAATACCACTACTTATTTTGTTATATTCCCAGTTTTTATAGACATTCCCATTTTCTATTCATTCTAACTTTTTGTACTGGTGAAATTCAAGTATGGCTTATGAATCTTTCATATTGTTGGGATTTTTAATGCATGCATTTTGCAACTATGTTCTCTTCCACCTTCTTAGACCTTTGATCATGAATAAAGACATGATGTTTTTACTGTATTTTTCCTCCTGTTCCTCTAGTGAATGACTGCAGCAATATCTACTGTACAAGTGGCATCAATGCTATTCTGAGAGCTCTGTGACCACCCTTCCTTGTACAAGTAGGAATGAAGCCAAAACTCTGCTACGTCTAGGACTTGTGTGGTTGAAGAAAGTAGGCTAGGCATATTCCTGTTCTTGCAAAAAGACCAATTCAAATGACCTCACTGCAAAGAACCACAGGTTTGTTATGGCCCTAGCTCCTTTTCTCTATGAGTCTTTCCAGCTGTGCTGACAAATGGACCCTGCCACAACCTGCTATTCAGGTTGTGCTCATGTACCAGTTGTGGCTAGATTTGAACTCAAGCCTTTGGTGTCTGAATGCTTCAGTACTAACCCAATTTTCACTTAAAAAAAAGTATCTGCCCATGACTGTAATAAAAATCTAAATTTTGACAGGTCTCTTGGGAAAGGTTTGGCTCAGGTAGGCAGGAACACCTCAGAGAAGGATTGCACAGATCTCCCACTCAGACCCTACTGCTGGTACCCTTTATTCAGTCACCTACAGCTGCAGTAATTGGATCTTTAGGTACAGGTTAATGGGCTAATTAGCCGGATGAGGTCAAACTCGTATGCTGTGTAGAAATGGATGGTTGCTGTCTCATAGCCGCTTGTTGTATGCTGCTAGAGCAACATGTATTTCATTCCGATGTGCAATAAAGTAGTAGATGAATTTGATGTGGGTGATACCGTCTGCTCATGGTGGTGAGGACGGCTTCCCTGGTATTGCCTTTTAAAGAGCAGATAATACAATTACCAACTGCGGATGGAAATGTATTGGCAGGGATGGCTTCCATTCATTGTTCTCTCAAGGCGGGCCAAGTACTCGAGCCTAAACAGTCTCAATTTGAGGCTGTTCCTAGGGAACAGTGCTGCCAAGAGAAGGGCTGCCTGCTAAACTCTCCTGACCCTGAACACTCTTAATTTTCCGTAATTTTATAATAGAATTGAAAAAGACAATTCTGATGGCCCATGGAGGTAGCATTTCCTCATAGTTCACAGTTGACATGGAACTGACCTATGGCTTGCCTGATTAGAGTAAGAGAGGATAGTCATATGTTCAGATCTGAATATTTCCAGGAATCTTTAAGAGGAAAAGATCTTAGGTTTTAATTTGAGTTTCTAGGACTATCAAGAATGCTTTTCATTCAGAGATGTCTTTTTACCTCATGGCCTTAAAGGCCTTAAAGACATGGATGGACTAATTTTCTTATAAAAGTGCTGGCAGAGGTTTTATTCTCCTTACACTGATAGATGAGGGAGCCCACAGAGCAATATTGAATTAATGCCAGAAAGATATTTTGTGGTAGAGTTAGGAATGCCATCCAGGTGTTCAGACTTTTTTTGCTTACTCAAGAGGCCATCTTCTACAAACGTAATGATTCATGCATACTGATTTGAAAGGAATGTGTATGAATGAGCTTCCGATGTATTTGTCATAGTTTAACCATGTGGTTATGGCTTTTTAACAACAAATTGCGATTATTGGGAATTATTAAGCCAGAAGTTCCATAAATCTTTTCCAACTGATCCCTATTTATATTTTGAGGAGGAACCTGTTTGCTGTTTTTTTTCATTCCATTGTTGTTGATTCACTGATTGTTATTAGATAGCTTTTAAAAATTTTTCACGTTGTCAGAGACTAGGTGTTGTTCACAAATTCATGTTTTTTACTTTTTTTGTAGTGACAGAGAGCCAGCTTCATTTACATCACAGGTTACAGTACAGGGTGCAGATACTACTGACAGTGTAAATTATCACCCAGGAGAACTGAATCTGTCAAGCTGCAGACATAACCCTAGCGTAGTGCATTAAACTAGCTGTAAACCAGCTGAGGAAGGGGTAAACTTGCTGGCACTGAGTCCTGCACTGTTGTAGCCAGTCTGACACCTGAATGAACTAACTTAAAGTTAGATCGAATATCTCCACCTAAACTGCAGTCACATTTTAGATTACAGTAGGGACACAGACAAGATTTTTCCCCATTTGCTGCAATTAGAAGCAGCAGTTATCAGTGAGCCAGAAATAATGTGAAGTCTGTGCAGATAAGCACCCTGAAGTTTAGCAAGTCAATTTGATCTCATAAAATGTATTTTGACTTTGCTCCCTAGCAAAATTCCCAGAGCTTCCTGTTGCAAGCACAGTAATAACGTGGGCATGTGAAGGTATATAGACAGAAGGGATGAAGTGAACTCTTATTTAGACTCCTTGAAAACTTTTAAAAAAATTTATATTGAGTTCACTTCCAGTAATAGACCGTGGTTTTTAGTCAGCAGGCATATTGAAGAGTTGGGACTGAAAGCTGTTTTATTCTTAACTAGTTCAGCCTTTCCTATACGTGACCAGCATGGATCCTGAATCTGCAAGATACTGATAAATCTATAGGAGGCAAAGGCATTCATCATCTCATAGAAAGCACTCATTGTCTAGTAGCATGAAGCCATGATGTTTGTAGTCTTCTAAATTGGTGAAAGCATTAATTACACAGAATAATGGTAACCCTGGTATCTTGGCAGACATCTGAAACCTTGGATAATTATAGCTTCTGCTAAACAAATTTTAGTTCTTCTCTGAATTTTGATTTTCGAGGACAGAAATAAGTTTAAAATACCCCACTGCCTGAGAAATCAGGATGTGAAGAACTGGTGGTTCACCTGTACTAACATGACTTATAGGCAGCAGCAAAAGGCAGAGGTAAAAGACTTTTCCTAACTACTTCTGATGAGATCATGTATTTTACCAAACTGTAAGGAGATGGAAAGCATTGAAAATCAGTGCAAAAGCAACCAAACAAACTTACAGAACACATATTAAGTAAAGGAACATGACATAATGGAACATGAAATTAAAAGCAAAATTAGAATCAATCTAGATGAGAACTGGAAAATCTACATGTCAGCAAAAATAAACTTGTTATTTAATATGGTTAATAATAGATAAAGTCCCTAAAAATGAATTGTTATCACAGTTGACGACTATTTTATTGAAATGTTAATGGCCTGAGGCAAAAGCAAACTGTTCCCTTAATCTGCCAGAAGAACTGCTTTCTCAGGAATTATACATGCCAGAGCACTTGGGATCTGAGCTAACTGTAACAAGCATGTTTGAAAATTGGAGCATCCACGGCTTGTGAAATCCTGACTAAAATGGAATGGATCTCACGTGTCTCAAAATGACTGTGTCTTTTTCTGCCAAACAAAACTTTCACTCACATTTCTGAAAGAAAATCCATCAGATTCAATTACTACAAGTCAAAATAGCTGAAATGTCAGTGACTGAAAAAAGGATTTTTCCCTTCTTCTTCCATACTAACCATGAAAAAGGTATAGCTTAATCAATGCAATTGCTGTAATAGCAAGCAAAATAAACCTAAGTTTTCACCAGCATCTTTAAGCAAGGTAAAAATATAAAGCAAGTTGTCAAGCAGGCTAAGCATTCAGTGAATTGTGATGGATTGCAGTAAGAGATTGTTTGGGATGAGAACATCAAAAAAAACCCTCCACAACATTTGAAGAAAATTCAGCTGTACAGAGATATTTTTCTTTGAGCATAATATCAGCTCAAAAAACAAAGGAGCTGATGGAGAACAGTTCATATCCTGTCTTTCCTTGTGACGCATCAAAATGCATATCCCTCAGAAGCTCTTGGGCACCTGAGCAATGAGAAAGAAAAGGTAAAGCAGAAAGCATTTATGATGCTGAATGTTGCATTTCTTCTCAATTTGTCTAAATGGTAAAGGTATAACAAAATAAGAACAGCTACAAAATACATGCCTAAACCCCAAATCTTCTCTGCCAAATTTTTGCATGAAATAGAAAGGAGAGACTAAGATTAAACCACTTTAACAACACCTAGATTGTTTCCACCTTTGCGGAGGAAGGTATATCCTGATTTCCAAGTCATTTCAGTATGGGGGATCCAGGAATCTGGGACATTCTGATTTAATTCTACCACCAAATCATGCTCCTTTGTGCCGCAACCATTCAGACTCCAGACTGGGTCTGGCTTGGGGAGGAATATTACCAGCCCTTACGACCTTCCTTCCCTCTCTTACCCAGCTCTGTGACAATGATCATGCAAGTTTAGCTCTAGATTTCCAGGGGGTCAGAGGAGCGGTGGGAGGGGGGAGAGGGAATCGTGAGAAGCCCCACGTTGGGCCCCAGACAAAAGTGACTCTGGGAAGAGACATAAAATGCTCCACACCAATCCAGAATGTATTCCTTATGTGTGTAGTGTTTATAGGAACTCTAGGTCACCTAGTGAGATAAAACAAGTGGTTATACCATCCTACTGTTGGTAGCATTTATTGTTACTTTAGCCACTCTTCATGTGTATAACTTAAATGCAGTTTTTAATGTGGATTCTCCAATTTTACTTAGAGTGCAATTATTTAAAGTGAAGCTTCCTCCTATCTTTTGTCTTTATAAAACAAAAGGCAAAGGTGTCATGAATGTATAACTATGCCTTTTGTAGAATTTTCTGTGCCAGTAGAATCAGAGAGAGAGATAGTACAGATATTTTGGCGCAGAGATATAAAAGATGATTTGTAATGCAGTATCCTTTCTTTGTAACACATATGCATGCACTTATTCTCCTTTAGTGCCTGGTTTCCAGGCCAACTATTAACCTTCCTTTATAGAAACTGCAATTTTCTGGGCCCAATTGATTTAACTACCTTGCTACACCTGCAGTTCATTTAGTCATTTCCTTCCACAACAGATATCAGTCTTCCTGAAAAATAAGGATATGGTCAACTATTAATCACTCATATGAATACTCTTATTTTTCCCTTCAGCTTTGGTATAACAAAAACTATTGCTTTGTGTTTTCTGTATGAATAGAATTCCCACCTCCAAGGTAACTTTTTTTTAGATTGATGTAAACCAATTTCTGCCTAATTATTGTAGTTAAGGGGGCAGAAAAGACGGTGTCTGTGGTTATTTCTGCATCATGAAAAGAACAGTGTGCTCAAACACCTTTCCTTCTGCAGTGATGGCAATTATTCCACCCAAGGCTTGTGCTATGCTTGGGAGAGAAGAAGCTCAGGATAACTACTTGTGAAGTAGCCTGTGGTGTGCTCAGCTTTGCTTAGCTTGTCCACGTTGCAAAATATTTGATCTAAGCTAAAGCCCAACACCTGTGCTCTCAGATCAGGAAAGGCTCCAGAACTGGTTCTGCCTTTGTGCTTGAAAGAGCACCATGCATTTGCAATAGGGCTCCTATGTGCTTAAGGCATTTTCTGTGTGTCCGCCTTCTTTCATCGTTTCATAATTTTTGTCCTCAGATCAGCTCTGAAAGCGTGTTGCCTGTTGAATGTGGCCGCACAGCAACACGTGCAAGGCAGGCCCATGCATGGGAGGCAGGAGGACAGCAGGTAAGTCCTCCTTGACAACAACTGAGCCAAGATGCTGCTTTTTCAGGCCAATGTAGACATAGCTATGGCTTTAAATCAAGAAGCAAAGGCCAGTATGCAGAAGTAGGCACACACTGTGTAAATTTTAGCAAATAAGATCACATTTCTTGTGGGAGGAGCCTTTTATCACCTTTCCGTTCTTCTACCCTGGTGACTGATGCGAGATGTTGCAAGAGATTCAGAAGCGGTACTGTTTGGTGCTAAGTGGACATGAAGAGGTAGCTAAACTATACAGTTTTATTAGGGACTTCTGCATTGTAGTATCAAGTAATACAGTCAAAAAACACAGTAGAGCAACAGAGTCCCCAGTTTGGTGCTTTATTTGTAGGTAGATGGACAGATAAAGCTGACATCACCTAAATAAAAAAAGTGCACACCAGAACTACGTTTGCTTTTGCAACAGCGGTGGCGATTTTGTAATAGTTGTAATCATTCAAAAGAAGCATCTGGAAAGGGTACTGGATGATAGACTTTCAGGGGACTTCCTCAGAAAGCTCTGCAATGAGGCTGATGTGTGGTGGGCTTGTCTATACAGGGAGTACGGAAGCAGCAAGGAGGGGGTGTTTTTCACGGTGGAGTCAGCAGCCACAAAGCTGCTCATGGAGTGGCAGGGAATATGGTCTGCACGACGAGGGTTTGTCCGTGAGCTCTCCCAGAAGATAACAATCTCTCATTTGGAAGTGCCAAGTCTTTGATGACGCAGCCAGATTTTAGCGGAGTTTGGGAGGAGCACTGCACTCTTGCAGCTCTATAGCTGTTAAACCAAAGGTCCCTCATATCTGGCCAGCTCAAGCTCTAGCAAGTGAACATGTGCTGGTCTGTGCCCAGCCTAGAGTGTCCAAAAAGGCTTAGTGCCGGAAATTAACAGCTTCCATTATAGCACTCTAACGTCCCCATGTGGGTAGGCAAACCCTCAGAAGCCCCATTAACCTGAGTTTAGGTGGTAATTTGAACTCTCTGGCAAAGGTATTTCTTAACTAAATGCAGAAAATCTCTATGATGAGCAGTAACAGTGCATATAAAATAAAGTAATGGCAGGACTGGGGAATAGCAATGGCACATCTTTCCTTCCAAATTGAATTGTTCACTTTGCTATGAGAAGGAATAATTATCATGTTTATTGTGTCTGGCACAATTAGGCTAGAATCTTAGGCCAGGAACCTTTCTTTTCATGTTTCTATAAAAGAGGACCATGTATGGCTATGTCAGCACTGATTTTGCTGTCATGAAGGTACCACACCTGTTCTGCTGAACTGGAACATGCAAACCAGAACTAATTCTTAAAGCTGATCTTTTACTAGTTTTAATAGTTAAACTTGCTAATAAACTGAAACAAAAGCAAGTGAGTCTTTATTAAGTATGGAATGAAACTCTTCCATTTTGTACTTGGTGTGTATTTACTTTTGGAACTCATTGCAACAAGAGTTGCAATGCACTGAGATCAAATGTGCATGACTTGTGTCAAGTGGCAGATACACAAGACTGGCATATGGCATGATGAGATCAGAGTAGTAGATGGTGAAGCTTGTAGTAGAGCCCGGTGTTTTATACTGGCAAGAGATGGGCACAAGGTAAGTACCTGAAGTGGAGACGATAGGCACACTCAGTTTAGTTAGCTGACAGTCTGTGGGGGACAAAGTCCCCTACTGATTTCCGTGGCAGAGGTGCGCGTTTTCAGAAGCTATATATTTAAACACTGAGAGGCGGGCCTCTTTCAAAGACAGTCATCTTCATGCTCCATTTCTGAAATGTAGTCTCACAATGGGAACGGTCCAGGATGTGGAAGGACTTGACCTAGAGGTCTAGGAAGTCCTCCAAAGAGATAGTAGGTATCTTTGTATGACAGCTCAAGAGTGTCTGAAATGCAGCCATTTGAACTGTGGCTACATCATTGGCTAGGAATGTGGTGACTATCAGAATGACCCAGGAAATTATCTGTTTGACTTCTGCACTAGCCCTTTTTCACTGTTGGGCATGCATTGGATTGCATTGCTCCTACCAGGGATTAATAAAGAATAATAAACGAAACCCTGCGTTTCTAGAAACTGCATTAGGTCCCTTTCCTCTGATTCTTTGAAATTTTCTTTTTATGAAATGATAAAGAAGAGATAGAAGAGATAGAAAAGAAGAGACAGAGATGCATAGAGAACCACAGAATATCAATGTGTAAATAATATAAAGTGTAAAGTGAGGGATAATACATCTTTTGGGCATTAGAAAAATTTCTGGGAAAAGATAGAATCTACCTTAGCTAGAGTGACATCGCAGTGAGATCTTTGGCAGAGAAGTCTATCAAGGGATAGATTAGGGACAAAATTCTCATTTAGGATTTGTGATAATAGAAAACACTTCTACATCCAGTCAAAGACAGGACTAAAATTACAGGTGAAATGAATGCAGGATGGGTTTTAGATTAGAAAAATAGTCTAGAAAGATAATGGTTTGTCTGACTAGAGAATGAAATAAGAAAAGGCACTTAGATAAAACTTCTATATGCCAATGTGAGTTGAGGTAAACCAGAACACACAACAGAGGAAGAGAAAGCAAACAAAATTGCCGAGATTCAAATTCGTCAGAACTGTAGAATGAGCTGACCATGATGTCTGACTGTTAGCCCGGTTTGTCTTAATGTCCTAACCCATAGAAGGTGGACAAGGGTAGCACAGAAAAGTATTGTTGTATTAAAAAGACACTGACAGTATTTGGGTTTTTTGTTTCTTCATATGGTTATTTGTGTTAGCTGGCAAAACCCCTCTAACTGCTCACATGAGTCTATTGTCCTTGTTGCGGTACAAAGAGAGAACAGACTTCACAATTTAAATACAAGAAAAATAAGCAGGTGATGCATGAAAGCCTGGTGGTGTTGATTTGAGGACCTCCTAGGGGCCTGGGACAGAGGAAGACCACTCTGGCAACAATGCCCAGTTACGTGCCCCTGTGGCCAGCCACATGAGAGATGGTTAGTCCAGAAAGGTCAGCAGGCAACCTGCGCAATACGTTGCCTCACACTGCAAGACACAAAACACTTCCTGATACCCTAGCACATAGCTGAGATTTCAAATCTAGCCTGACCACAGGGCAACACCAGTCCAGAACTATTGCAGTGCCCTAGGTGTCTGCAACATACAGCATGCATACATACAACATGTATAGGCCAGTGTCCAAATTCTTCTCTCTGGGCTGATTTGCTTATATAGTACCTTTGACAAACAAACTGTTCCTTGAATATGCTTTTTTAAAAAAAAAAATTCAAGACTCCCCTACCAGTGTACTAGTTTTAGTGTCAGAACTGTACTTTGATTGCCCCAGGACTTGGTGCTTTTCCCTGTATCATCACATGGAATTCCATATTCAGTGTAACTCGTGCTGTTTCATACACTGAGGTGCTGCTTTAAAGAAAACTGTGCTGCACGTATCTGTGCAGGTACTGAGGTAACTGCTAAGCAGGGATTCATCTCCTTGAGAAGCCAGCAGAAGACTTTCCACTGCCCGCAGTGGTGCTGCACTGTTTCAGTCATGCAGAGACGGGTGAAGTTTAACGGCAGAGGGATTCCACACCATCCTCAGAGCAGGCATGTAGGGAGTTCTTGGCAGCTCAGGCGGTGGGTCATAAATTCTCCTTCACTAGTTTGGGGGCTTGATTATTCTTTTGTGCTCTGCTGGAAACATTACTTATGAGAATTGGGGCATTTTAATTTGGCTGTGCTACCACTTTATTAATATTTGAACATCTCACTGTTTTCTGTCTTGGCACAATGGGATCCACAAAAAGAGACTAAAAGAGAAAATGCTCCCCTCCTTGGCGTCAGATTCCTGCCCTTTTATTTTTAATCATTTTGAATTATTTCTGGAACTTTTTAAGCCATTTTGAGAATACAAATTAACTTTTGACTGTAAAAAAAAATACTATAGAACACAAGCAAACGTGACCTCACAGGTTCATCCAGCGACTGCATCAAACATACAAGGGACAGAAACTTGCCAATTTATCCATTATATCCTGGCATAGCAATGATCCATTAGCCTGAGCAAGGCCTATGTGAACTGTATGCACATTTGGCTAAACCCAGTCAGTTTATTTAGCCTCTGGTGTGCTTTGGATTAAAGCAGGCACTCATTAGAGAACAGCATTTCTTACACAAGTGCTGTTTTCCATCATCCGAAAGAAGTGACAGAGCTTTTCAAAAGCCTATGGTATTTAAGAACAAATGCTTCCTTCTCCTTGTAAACATTCATCCAAGATTCAGTAGATTTTAACTGTTAGTGTTTCTAAAAGCAGAAGTTGATCCTGATGCTAAAAGAATAAAACCAGAGTCACAGAGGATTACACACCTTTAGCTGGGTTGAGCCGCATATTTATCCAGTGAATTTGGGACTTGCCACTTAATTGGGATATGTTTCCATTTCCCAGTTCCCTACTGGAAAAGGCTGAATCCCCAAAGCTGAACCTACTGATATCACTGAAGATTCTCAGGCAAAAATTACCCTTTCTTTCACACGCATGCACAACCAGATTATTCTGTTCTGTGGCTTTCCAGGATGATTCAGTCACCAAATTAGGGATTAGAAGAAAGAGATATCCCAGAATATGTGCTAATTATCTGACTGTAAAATGTAGGTGTCCTGATTCTTACTGACATTGAAGCATCTTTACACTGACTACGTAAAGGGCTTTAGACCTTAGGGCTTTAGGCACACTTTAGTTTACTTAAGGCATTCAGACTTTCCAGGGATCTTAATGTATGTGACAGGGCAACATAGCATCTATTTCCTTAAGATCACCTAGGTGTGTTTTTAGCAAATTCTTATGGAGAACTATTACTTGTCATTTTAAGGGCATTTAAATACATTATGTATGTTGTAGTTAACACAAAAGCCATAGGGTTAAACCCAGAATCTAATTAAAATCAATGGGAGTCCTCACATGTTTTTCCACTAGGACCAGATTCAGTTCATGATCCTTGGCCAGAGAAGATGACGTGCTCAGATATACTTTATTGCTCTAGAGTGCAGCTGAATTAATAATTTTATGATAAACATGTAAAATGAAGTTGAGATATAGTTCTCCTATCCTGAACTACCTGTTCAATCACTATTCAAACTGTGTAAAGCTTCATAGATTAACTGAGAAAAGTTTACTGCCAGGAAGATTTCCACTTACCTTTAGATTTTATTCTGAGTTTTGGTCATTTGTCATCATTTTCTCTTTGGCATGCGCAAAACCTACCCACTTTTGCAATTACATGCTCTGCATATTCAGTCATACAAATAGTAATGCCTGCTAAAAGCAACATCATATTAATTTAAAACAACTGCCTCTGAGCATTCATACTTTCCTTTAATCCTTGCAGTGCAAAGTCTGTAATCTGTGTACCGTGTATTTTACTGTGGGAGGATCAAGGCATAGTAGGTCTAGAACAACATGGTTTGGCTCTACACATTATTGTCATAGCTTAGTGTAATTCCCCCTTGGAGAGAGACCACAGGACTGTGCAAAGCTTTCTGATAGTAAAGAACAACCAGGTGCAGCCTCTGTCTTGATCCCTGAGGAATTATTAGGCAATAGCACGTGAGACAGTTGAGGTAGAAGGGTCAAGGCCAGGGCTAAGTGAAAGAGGTACATACCAATTAGCAAACATGCTAATTAAAACTCATTGGCTCACATTATCAGAGCTTACACTGTTATGAAAGGAAAGGACTGGATGGTTCTTATTAAAATGGAACCTGCCCCAAAGACTATATGTTATCCATAAAGACCTTTTGGGGAGGGGAGAGCTTTTGGGTTTTGGTTTTTGTGTTCTTTGTTTTTTGTTTTGTTTTTGACAAAACTATTTTAAGGCGTGCAGGCGGGATGTGGAAAGAATGAGAGGTAGGAGGAAAAGTGAACTGCACAGGCAGCGGCCCCTCATCACAAACTGGGACAGTGCTACGGGAAGCAAAGGGGATGTTGCAGTCAGCACCTTGGCTGGTCTCAGCAAGCGCTGCAGATAAAGTCTATATAAGACCTCATGTGATAAGTGAAAAAGAGAACCAAAGAGTCAGTACAGAGGACAAAATACAGGCATATCATCTCAGATATGCCCTATGTAACGGTTCATTGAGAGAAAGGTATTGTCTGAGGGCACTTCTTCCCATCAGATGTTTAAATAGCTTTCTAGTGATGTCTGTCTGTCTCTTCATTTTTCCCAACTTAGTGAAAGTATTCAGTGCCTAAAGGTGGGTGGATGAATCCAGGACACGATGGTCTCATCGCCAAAAGGGCTAAATAGCATTTTGAAATGCAATATCCGATGTGGTGTTTTACGATAAGAGAACAGTAAATACATTTCCTAGCTGCTCCTGTTGCTTCTGATCCCTGAGCATTCAGAAGTGGAGGGGAGTCTGGCTGGAGCAGGCTCTGGTAACAGATCTGCATAAGCTAATGGGATTTGTTTCTATGCACATTCCCTGAGCTGAGAGAGCTCTTGCTCTTTCTTCCCCTGGTTATTTCCACCTATTCACGTAACTTCACCTCCAGATTAAATCAGCTCTCCAGCAATCAAGCCCTGGATCCAGCAAGTGTTCGAAACGGTGAGCCCCAGTTACGCAGGAACTGTAGGCCATGCTGTTTTGCTTTCTTTCCTCCACTGTGCACTGAGCAGAAAGGGAACCAGAACGCTGTGTTGCCGTCAGGAGAGACAAGCTATCAGTCTTCCAAACCTGCTTAGTCCCCTCAGAGGGAAGAGACTGGGGCTGCTGAAAGGCAATGTCGTCTGTTCCTGCCATGTCAGCAATACTTCATTGTACTGCAGGCAGCTGACAGATCAGAAAGGATAGTGGTAACTATTAACCACTTCTCTCGTGTAGAGCAGCTTTAGTAGAAATCTGAATAAGTGACTCGTCCCCTGGGTTTATTTGACGTGGTTTGTTTTGCAAGTGGGAAAACAATTGTGAATTTCATGCCTAGATGAGCTACCGTGTTTACTCAACACTGCTGATGCAGCAGAAAGAGAAAACAATATGTGTCAGATATTGCTTGGGTTGCAGGCAAAATAACTGTTGAGCTGAAAGGCAGTGCTTAGCGCAGGACTCCTTTAGCTGGAGACAGCTGTTGGGTCTACGTGAGGGAGAGGGGAAGCGAGGGGGACTAAGCGTTCAACTAGGTCATTGCAGAGCGGTTCCCAGAAAGAGCACAAGTTTGCCAAGGATGCTCTACTTTCCCCCTAGTAATGAGTAATAACCACTTTCAATTAATTTGTTCAGAGTGGAACTTGAATAGTGTATAGACCTCGGCTCCACTCCTAGGATCTGACTCAAAGGCATCTGACTTTGCTGTGAGGTTCATCTCTTGTTTTGGATTTCCACTAGATAGATTTGCACAGTCTAATTCCTGTACCAGGATGTCTGCACAGCATGGAGAGAGGGAGCTTTGCTCTTTCTGACACACAATAATAGTGAGCACAGAAAGATGGGCATTTCAGATGATTGGCTTAAAAGAGCTATCCTATAATGGTAATACAATTACAAGCCTGCAGGGAAAATTTCTGGGCTTTTGTATAAAAAGGAGCAAAGAAGAACACAAAAAGGTTTTACTGAGCTACAGTGCCAGGGTTTCAGTTACCAATTCTGTAGGAAAGCCAATAAGAGGGCTTAACTGAAAATATTTCCAGCACTGAGCCTGTATACAAAATGGGTGGACACATAGGAGCAGGGCAGCAGGCAGAATGGGAAAAGAGAAAGAGCTGTGATGCATGGACAACCTGCTGCGATTATAAACCCCCAAAGAAAGTAGCCAGACCAATGAGAAGCAGAGAGACTTTCTGGACAGAGAAGGGTGGTGTGTTGTTCTCTAAATAAATGAAGATTTTAAAAAAAGGAAAAGAAAGGGACAGAGAGGGAGTGAAATCAGCTGCCAAGGAGTGCTGGGGCCAGAAAAAGCAACAAAGCCCTATTTTTAATTTAACTTTTTTTTTTTTTTGCCAGTAAAAATCAAATGATAAAATGGGCTAGAGAAAGGAAGCAATTGGGAATGGCTGAAGAGGATTCCCAGCTGTGCTTGCAATCAGTGCAATTCATGACTCACAACATGCTGGCCACATCGCTTCCCGGGAGCGACATATTCTCATGAACAAGCAAAACAAGTCAGAGAGAATCTTTAAAGGCTTTTTGGATCATTCATAGCTTAGTTGTGAAATTGCCCATGGAGCAACATGCTGGTTTTGAGGGTCAGGGTGATTGGAGGATTGGTCAGCTTTCCCTTTCTTTCTGCTTGAGCTGCCTCCCCATCCACTAGCCCTTAACGGCATGGCCAAGGGAGCTTGTTCTTTTCTGTCTTCTGACTGAAAGGAAGAGTTGGAAAGACATTGGTTTACTGGCTTTCAAGCAGTTCTTTTTCTTCCAGATTCCCATAAGGACCTTCTGCTACCCTGCTGATGTCAAGAAGTGAAAAAGAGCATCTGAAAATAATATTTATATCTTTACACTAAAACATATATGTTAGAACTGACAGCCTCTGTCTGGGCATTGCTAGTTCTCACCTGGCTGCTGTTGTAAATTGGCTGAGTCAAGTCATGACCTTGCCCTCCTGCCCCAGTTCTGAGCTTCCGTTTATGCAGAACTCTGCTGTTAAGGTTTAGACAGCTGCTTTTACTGATTAATATATTTTTAAAATAGAATTGTAGACATACACTACCACACAATGAAATGTCTAGTAACATATATAATTAAGATGTAGCTACCCTGCTAAAATAAAGGAAAACCACTTAGCACTGCAGTAACCTTGAGTTTTTCTCACAGTTCTTGTCATATTTACTTACTGTCATGGTAGTTCTTTTTTGCTCGTTGCAGAAGTTTTGTCACTCATAAAAGGCTAAAACCTACCATTTAGAGTAGTGGTGTGGACCACAAAGTAGTGACTAGGGTTATATTCCAACTAAAGCTCCAAGCGTCTGTGAAATGCCTTTATTGTCAACAAAGTTTTCTTACCCCTTTGTACCTTAAGCCTTGGGTAGGAAATTTCTGTGCAGAGGTTACTGCTACAGACCCTTGGAGTAGACAATCTCCCTTCCTCAAGGAAATGCAACCTTTTAAAATTGGTTAGTGCTCTGAATCAGAATGCCAAGTCAAAATTTTGAAATTTTCATGGGAATGAATACTTTGAAAATATCCAGTAAGAAACATTGAAGCATTTGGTTCCTACGTGATTGAGACATTGCATCTTTTTTTTTAAATAAGGTAAAAAATAACTAACTTTTCTAATATTGAGACATTAGAAAACAATACATGCTTGATATAGTATTTGTAAATTTCCATGCATGAGGAGAGTAATATAGACTGTACACTAACACATATATAAAGATAAAATAACGTCAGAATGAGATATTTCTACTTTCTTGGAATAACGTGTTCTACTATTATTGAAAAAACATGAGAATGCTGAAATTTTTTTACAGGCTTTTCTTTTGGAAATGTAATTGGATTTTGTGAGGATTTTTAAACAAAACTGTTCTCTGATGGAATAGTGTGTCTCTCATGTTTCTAACAGCTCTGTTAGTGTATCTTGGAAAAAAACCACTGTACAAGCGGTAACAGAGGGGGAGAGGACTCTTTTAAACAATAAAAGTATTTCAGCTGTAAGGATATAAAATATACAGGCGAGTTACTGTGCTTTAGTAATAGCATGGTAAGCCAGATGGCAAAAACTCTTAAGCATTGATTATTTTGTGTACTATCATTGAATCATATACTTTAAATATCTGCTGTAAAAATATTAAGCCAATGGGCCAGTTAAGTCCAGTGATCTTTGCTCTGAATGAATTTGATGAGGTGTGTATAGAGAAGGGGCAAAGCCTCATAATGGCCTCATATTGCGGTGCTTAATAAAACCCCTAAAACAATGACATAAAGCCATTTTAACTTGCACAGAAATACCAGTGACTATGATAGTAACTCCTACTCACAGCTGGGGCCCAGAGGTCCCTTGTAAACCTGCCCTCTTTTGGGACATTGTCTTTTGGGGTGTTGTTTCTAGGATTGTTCTGGACTTTGTCTCAATTTTCAAGCTTGGAAAGTCGGAGAGCTGAATTTTAGAGTGAAAGTAAAACTAGACTTAACTAGAGTTAAACTCTAGTGCGGTTTTTCTCTTTTCCTATAGGGTCTAATTTTTAAGGAAGCAGAGCATTTCAAAGTCACTGGGAGATTCAGAATTTAGCACGTCTGTAAACAGACCCTCAGGTTTAGCTTTTGATCTAAAATGGACTCTTAAAAAAATGGGAATCAGGGGAATACAATAGCGCTGTTTTGCCCTTGTGAAGGCTATTTTCACCACAAAAAAGTCACGTCTTCTAGATGTTGACCTTCTTTCGACAGCCCCCCTCCATCCTTCTCAGCATGTAAAAGGCAAGAGTCTGACCATAATAACAAAAAATAGTTTTTCTGTTGCTGAGAGATTTCATTAAAAAATCCATGAAGTATTGAAATATCTATTGCGTCTTCTCTTTGAAATTCTTGCTAGACAAGATTGGACTGATTTTGTTTAGTCCAACTGGCAGAGGCTCCAGGACTGGGTACCTGTGATAATTTCTTCTCACAGCAGCATTTATCTCTACGCAGTTTGGGAGTCTAGTAAACAGGGCATTACTGTATTAAATGCTGAGCCACAACAGAAACAAGGAAGTAATGTTTCAGTTTTCAGCATGAGAAAGGGGTGGTCTCAGTCTAGCAATATTTATGAGCTGGTAAAAAGCTGCTTATGTCACCATGGTCATATATTCCTTAAATGTCAAGTCACAATCAATAACCTCACTGGAATTTGACCCTGTTGGGTATAGTGTAGGAGAATTGGACGCTCTCCAGGCTATCGGCTGAAAGGCAAGAAACAGCAAGCAACTGATGAGAAGCTATCAATAAAACCTCAGTATTGTTTGAGTTCAATTTCAAGTAATTGCTAGACATCTGAGATTGAGTCTGACAGACATGAAGAGGGCTAATGTTGGCTACTGGTAATGAAAAGTAGGTTTCTTGTTGAAAATAGCACAATGGGACTTAATAGTGAAATGGCTTCCCCTTCAAAAACCAAGTTGCTTTATGAGCATAGGAATCAATCAGTGAAGCCTGCTTTCTTATGGATTTCTGCCCTGTGCCCTTACAGCCTTCTCTTGTGGTAACCCCTTTGTCCTTCCCTCTTCCCCCTCATCTCCACTTTTTCTCACACATCCTCTACTCAGTGCCCACAGCAACATGTGCCTCCTATTTATTACTCAAGCATTCAACAAGATTCCTTGCTATTCAAAGTTATGCCTGGCCATTTAGCTCAGGTGTGGGTTTTTTTTTTTTTTTATCTTCTCTTGTTTAATGATGGAGATTATGCTGGCACAAAATATTCTGTCTCAATGTTTTTTTCAGATGAATTCTCCATGAAAGTGCCAACTCTCTTTGGAAAAATGGGACTTACTTAAAAACATAAGTTAAAGCAAAGGTTTAAATGAATACATTTTGTCTCTCAGTTTTGGGCAGGCCAGGTGTGTACTTTGAGGGATTACAGTAGCTAGGCTAAAAAAGGGTAACTTGTTAAGCTGCTGTTAACATAATTATATGTGATCGTGTGTTGGAACTCACTTCTTATATTATTTAATGTGCTCTGCAAAATAATTTGTCATAGGGTTCTTCAGTGATGCATGATTCAGAAGATTAATCTTTAGAAGAAACGTCTTCCTTCTTTCTCAGCTGCTGTTAGCTAGGAACTTGCAGAACACAAACTTCTGGTAGAAATAGTATTGAGCATGTAATACCACCATTGAAGGAAATTACAGTCTTCATGAGGCTTTCACTTCCTACACACAGCTCCACGTCAGTTTTTCAGTTGACTTTTCTTGTACTTTGACCCTATAATATTTCAGGAGGAATGCTCAGAGGCAACGGCACTAGCGGGCACACTAGGTTCAGTGTAAGGATTGATTCTGAGGCTGAATCAGGATTTAGTGTTACAGATTAGCTAAAAGACTAGGTGAAATCACTGAGAAAATTCCCTTTCTGCAATTATATCCTTACAACCGAATAGAAACTTGGTGACATTTTTCTATTTTCTTGGCCAAAACCTCATAGAAACAGTAGTCACACAAAATTAAAACTGTATTTTGAATTTGTTTTTTTTTCTATTTTGTCCTCTTCTTAGACAGATTCAGAGCACAGAAAAGATTGTAAGAGAAATAAAATCCCAGTTCTCTATCCTCATTTTTCCATTTAGAAAGTTTTTGCTAGGGACCATATATACTCTGCAGTATTACTTATGCGCACCCCTCTGCTTTGATTCGAAGGCACTGTCAGGGCGCAGGAAGAGATGGGCTGCTCCACAAAGGAGGGGGGAGCTGGGAGCTGAGGGTGACAGCAAGCCAATGCCCACACTGGTAAAGGCACAGTCACAAGGCAAGCAGAGTAGGTCCAGTGATAGGAACCATGGTCAGCCACCATCCAGTGATCACCAGACAAGCCCATAGATCTGAGGTCAATTTGGGAAGTGAAGTAAGTGTGAAAGGATCAGGGAGGATCATGGCCAGGCATTGGCATGGTTGCAAGGTAGCTCAGGTAAGGACCAAGGGCAATGACTTGAGCTTAAATGCAGCTCCCAAGCACCCTGTATAGACTTCTCACAGCTCTTCTCTGATGCAAGGTTACATGGCTGCACTATATTACAGCTTGCCTTGAGCACTGGCAGCCAAGCCCTGTGGGGCTGGTGGGAGGGAAGTAAGAGGATGCAGAGCCTGCTTGTGCTTTCAGGGTCCTGACATGCTTAGCCTCAGACCTAACCGTAGTCTGGTTCACTTTGTACAGCTTTAAAAAGCTGCCCATTTGTGTCTGAAATGAGAGTGGGATTGGATCCTTCTTAGCTTTATTCCACAGCTTGCCCTCTGTCCTGGCTGTGAGCTAGAAGGGAGCTCCTGGGGGCTATGCTGACTGTAGCATTGATTTGTGGTTTAAAAAGTGCAGGCCAATTCTCTGTCATGAAATACTTCATTTACAGGTGAGTTTTTCTGCCTTTTATGAAGTACTCCAGTAATTTTTTTCAGCTTCAGCGTGGAACAGGGACAATAAGCCTGACCAGCCCTAACCTTGCTCTGACCCAGAGACAGTCCCATCAATGGGACTGATGTTATGGCTGTCTGATACTGTAGCACATGTGAGTTATGTTTCCAAATCATCTAACTTTCTGCAAGTCCCTGCATGTGCCTCTCCTCCCACCCCCTGAGTTTCTTGACTTATTTTTTTTCCCTTGTGGTGCACAGGCTTTGGAAAAACTTCATTCATCTGATCCAATTTTTTAGCTGCATGCATGTGGCTATTTTTATGTTTTGGATTTTGTTTGTTTTATGGCCAAGCCAGTCTATTGTTTTTAAACACGACAGATATCACATAAAGGGCAAGAATGCAATTTGTTGCTTCCTTCTGGCAAGCTAGGCTTTACAACTCTGATAGCCAAGCATATTACTTCATCTCTCTGCAGAAGTCTTGCATGTTCAGGATGTGTTGAAGTCAAGTCTAGACCTAAGCATGAATAGCTGCAAATCTCAATATAAGCATTGCACAAAGTTTTTGTTGAGCTCTTGGCTCAGAAGTCCAATCAGACATGAAATCTTAATGAGGCAGATGAGATTTATAGTCATGACATTCTAGTGCCTTTGTGACTAAAGCTGAATAACTGCTTCATTGGTATTGTCATTATATTTCCTTTCCTCTGTCTGTTTTCCCAGTCAGAGTTTACCTCTTTGGATTGGGGGCAGGAATGGGAGATTCTGCTGTTGCTGTTGAGGCTCTTTTGAATCTTATTTTCATGATGTTGACATTTGGAAATTCTGACTCTCATCCTGACACAAACAGGGATAGATGCACATATTTGCCTGTGAAAATCACTGAGCTAAACTCCATGGTTGCTTTTAAGGTCAACTGACACAAGCACCTGGCTTTAAATTGCTTGTTGCATGAAGAGGCTGTGCTAATACATAGGAAATGGTACAGACAGATGCCTTTTAAATTCTTTTTAACAGTGAAGAGGAGCTTGGTTAAGGGATGATTTATGTTGTGAATATAACTCCAAATGTGACAGGAAAATTGATTTCCTTTGTGAAAGATTCTCAGCACTTGTGATTCACAGAGAGGAGAACTGGACAGGAAATGGGTCTCTTAGTGCTCGTGTTGTAACAGCCCAATTAGCAGCACTCTCACCTCTGGGTTCAAGTCCCCCTGTGCCTTGGGCACATGCTGTACTGCAGTGCTATGCAAGATGGAGAGGTTGCATTACCAGGAAAAGGACCTTAAAAAAGGAACTGGTCAGCCCCATCCAGTAAGGAAGTGTAAGTTCTAGCCTGGACTGTAACACTCTTCAGAAATGGTCCAGAGCAACCTCGCATCTCTATTAGTGCAAATTTCAATGTCTAAAATGATGTGTGAGGCTACCGTAATCATCTGCTTCCACTCGCTACCAACAGCACCAACCTCAGTTTGTAAAGTCCATTTCCTGGAGGTACCAGTTATGTGCATATTATTCTAAAATATCTCCCCAAAGTTGGATCCCCTTGAGTGATGCAAGCAGAGAATGATTTTTTTTTTTAAATGATTATTTGAAAGAAATCTAAATCTTCTAAATGAACAGTTGGGGTCTGAGGAAACCGGTTTGGATGTCACATGATTTCAGTATTCCCAACTTAAGTCACTTAAATATTTTGATACTTTTTATTTCTTCCAGATAGAAACCAGGAGGACAAAAATGGGAACTACCACTGTTGAGTTCCAGCAATGGTTTGATTTGTGCTTAGCGAAGTTTCAGCCTGAGATTTGGAGGTAAGAGTTCTTCTCCATCCCAACAGGGTCAGCCATTTCAGCTATACAGGGTATGAGGCAGCCAGGATAAAACAAATGCCTATGTGGTATGTTGTTTACCAATGACTTCCGTGATTCTCTCTTTCTGTGGTTTATGTGATCTGCATAGACGTGAGGGAAAGGACTGCAAAGCCACTAATTTATTTTCTATCTTCATCAGAAATGCTTGCAGAGGACTTCTGACTATAGTGTGCCCTCAAAGTCTTTTCTTCTTTCTTCTTGCTAGAGCAATTCTGATGCATACTGAAAGCAAAACGGAAATTTATCTTTGAGCTATAGAAAACATGATCTATAGTGAGGGCAATTCAGCAGCTGGAGGGTAAGCTTTTCCATTGGGCTCCTGCAACTTTTTACCACCATCACACAGTGAGTACTGGCTCAGAACACTTACAGGTCTGCTTCCAGGAAAACGTTAGTGAGGAGTTAGTCCCAACAGCAAGGGCTAGTTCAAACTGAGTGTAAAAATCATCACCTAGATACCTAAGCTGGCCTTTCACTGAGGGACCTAAAAATGGACAAAAGTAGGTCTGGAGAAAGAGTCACTGCCCTGCGCTGCTTTGCGAACACAGTCTATATAGTATGTAAAGCCCAATTTACTTTTTTGTGGGAGGAGAATAGAAACAAGAAAGTAATATTAAAGATTATCCTTATCCAGTTTTCTCTTTCTTATCCTAATGCTTATCCCAAATCCTGGAGCCTCTATTGCCACGAAGTTATCTATTATGCTAATAGCCTTTTGGAGTAACGAATTACCTTCTTGCCTAAGCAAGTAGAATGCATTTGATCTAATTGGCATCTGGCTAAAAGGGCTCAAATTAGTCTTGCCTGGTTGCTCTGTTTATTGTTCATCGCTCCCTCCATCTTCTCCCATAAATCCAAGAGCATCCATTTGCCCTTGATCCTCTTCTTTTTCTTGCCACCTCCCTGAAGTGTTGACAGCCACGCTGGTAAGGTGGGGATGGTTCCATGTCTCTGCTCCTATGGAAGTGACCACATTAGTGTCAGGGAACCCTATGAACTACTGTTTTTTGAGGACGTGTTGGCACATTTGCTGTGGCGTGTTTGATGGAAACTCATAGCCTCAAAAAAACCCATTTCATTTAACCTCCCCATATTACCATGCAACACCATGGTGGGCTCAGAGAGCCTTGCAGAGCTTCTGGAATAAAAAGGGAAACTGAGATGACCTTAGCTTAATAGAGCAACATCTACTTACTAAAGGAAGTTCCTTTCCTGTTGTTGCTATACTTCCTAGTTTCACTGAAAGAAAAAAATGGATCAACTTCCACTCAGTGTTAGTTCCTATGAGGGAGCCTCTGTTGCATCAGGAGCAGCTCCCTGCGGTGGTGACTATCAACTATCTACTGATTCAGCCAGTGCAGTTATTCTCTAACAATATATTTCACCAACAAATGCAGAGCTCTGCATCTATGGTGATTTTCTTTGATCAGGAGTTGTTAATCTCATTACTTTAAAGACTTGTCTTCTTGGGATTGGTGATTCAGTAATTTGAGTCTACTTTATAATCCAATCTAGTAGAAGTCAATTATGAAAAATAAGAAATGAGAAAGGAAGCAAGCTCACTAGGTTCATTACTCTTTGGATTTGTCATTAGCTGATCTTCTAAAGAATGCAGAGAACTATTTCCTCCCAGGGCAGCTTTGCGACTACAATTCAGGTTTCAGAAACTCAGCCTCTGCCTCTGATCACTTCCTACTCTAGTATGTGAATACTGATAAGGGCTTTTTATTGTTTGTGGGGTTTTTTTTTTTCCACAGGCTTCAGAGAAGGGATGGGACATAATAAGATCCTCACTGCTCAGATGTGCAAAGTAAATAAACCTAAATAACCTTTTTCCTGTTTGTAAATTTTAAAAGATCCATAGGATCCACGGCAAAAATGTTACATTTGAAAACATCTAGGTACCTAGCTGTACAGGAAGACTAGCATACTGTAGCATCAATATCTGCCATTGATACAGCAGGTGTTCAGTTAGGTTACATTTTATTCACTTGTCTCCATGTGGGCACATGAGTGTAGAAATGGGAGAAAAAGTATATGCCACCTCTTCCAATTACTTCCAATACTGAATTATGAAAATCTCCCAGATAGGTGTTTTTTTCCAGGTGAGATCCTGGAAATTAGGGTTTTGCTAGTGTAAGGTGTTTGGGGCTTTTTGTTCAGATGATGAACTGCTGAGCACAGTGCTCTAATATAAAGGTTTATGTTTAACTTTGGGACTATCTGTAAGGCTCTTTTGTGGAAAGATGTGTGGTGTGGAATCAGTGATCAGATTTCATACCCTTGGAGTGCCATTAAAACCCATACTTCTTCTCGAAGTTCATGGTTGTGAAGGTTTATGATCAGGTTATAAACAAGAGAGGGCAGATAATGTTAATGAAGTCAAAGCCATTTAGTATGGTACCATCAACTTATTAAACATCATGCGGAGTAGAATGTATTTCCAAAGGGAGACTAAAAACCGGGCAGCATACGCTTTGCAGATTCAATACTTGAACTTCGAGCTAGGTACAAGTTTAGGATAGAGAGGGGTTGCAAAAAGGAAAAAGCAAATTGCAGAAGCTGGCAAGCCTTAACCTGGGCTCAGAACTTCCCTCTTGGCTGTACATTTACTATTAAAACCTGTTAATTGACCATATTGTATTTTCAAAACAGTATTCAGTTTTTCAGCTTCACAGCTCTCATAAATGTGACTTGGAACAGCAGTGCAGCGCTGTGAATACCGTGTGCTGTTAAGCAACTGCCACCTTCCATGTCAAGAAACATCCTCCCTTCAGTGGCAAGTGAAATGATAGCAGTGAACATTATCTCAGGAGCAAATTCTTGCTCTCTGTGCCTGTATAACATGGAAATACTGCTGCTTGCTCTGGAATCCTACTGGATGAAACACTTTTATTGTTACACATTTTCCTGGGAGCTGTCAAATTCCAAGCCAATGCATCGCCTTGACCACAGACAGTTTGAAAAACATTCCTTTTATTAAATCACAACATTGATAGTTGGACTGTCTGGAAATAGCAAAGAAATGCCTTCTGCAGTGAAAAATAAACACATGGGGCAATCTAAATGCAATATTGCATTTAGAATCAAATGTAGAGACTGTATTAGTCTAGTTTTTATTTTACTTTGCTACTTGATGATGGTTTACTGGTTTCTAAGAATAGGTTGGGGCAGAGGGAGTGTGCATTGGCCTAGGCATGCAGAGACCCTGCTCGTGTAGGGTTCAAAACCGGATGTTATTAACTTATCTCTCCTGAAATTAAGATTCAACAGATGCTGTTAAACCAATGAGAGGCTTGCGAATGAGGTGTTTCACTCACAGCATCCCAGTTAGAGTTCTGTACACTGCATACACAGTAGTTTCTAAGGTGAATGTGGTAAATAGCTCCAGCTGCTAAGTCCCCATCTCACCCCACCTCCAAAAATTCTGAAAGTAGACACATGCCTGTGCCATATACTAATACAGTAAGTTTGCATGACAGGGCCACCATTTTGAGTGCAATGATACACAAACTTTCTGTTTGCAAGGTCTCGTGGTCTAGCACAAAGATTGTTGAGAGCTGCATGTTATGAATCCACCATGTAGTCTCATATGCCACATGCCCGGCAATGCATGTGCCCCCTGACACATACGACTGCTTAATAATGCTTAGGGATCTTTATTTAAAAAGAAAACAAAACCAGTACAAGCACTTACTTAAAAATCAGAAAAATAAATGACATTGTCTATAAGCTCAATGAGCCATATTTCTCTACTAACATGTAATGAATTAACTGCTAAATAAGTGTGTTGACACAATCAGAATATAAATTGTAGGGATGGGAAAGGACAAAAAGGAAAATGATTTGGAAAACTTGAATTGTTCACAGTAGGTTAAATTCTTACTCTGTGGCACATTGACAATAGCCCCTTAGACAGCCTTCCTGCGGCAGTCAGCTGGTGGATCACATTAGCATTTGAGTTTGGATGAGGCATGCAATTCTGAAATAAATCTCCTGATTACCCAAACACACTTACTGTGCTTTGGTTCACTTTGTGGAGTTGTCTTGGAGCATGCAAACTAGATTCATTTTGGATGAAACTCAAATGGAATATGTGATCCAACAGCAAGTTTAATGTACTCCAGTTGCCATTAGTATTCATATTAATGGGACCAGACTGAATCTAGTCTAAATTAACACCCTGCCAAACATCTATAGTGCAGACGTGGGACCCTTAGCACCACTTATTCTGCTCTATAGATGCTCTTTGCCCACAATACTTTCTAATGAATAGCTGCAGCTTGTTAAAGTAGGCAGCTACTACTTCTGCCTCTGCTTCTGCTCCTCTCGGCGACTGCTGCCGAGGCTCAGAGAGCTCAACTGAGCTGTTGCCTCTAAAAAAGATATTTAATTCTGTCTCTTTTCTATGGGGATGGTAGCTTCCCTAGAGTTGCAGAGCTGAGAATGCTGAAAGGCACAAACCCTTTATCCTCCATTTTGGTAAGGCTGGTCAGCAAGTGTCATCCCCACCCCAACTCTTCAGTGTGGGGCCAGATAGCAAACAGTATCTGAGCTTAGGGAGGGGAGGATATTCATATGTTCAGTGTTGAAATGTTCATTTTGAAACTGGGACAAACTATGCAGAGGTTATACTAATAACACATGCTTCTCAACTTCTCCTTTCAACCTCCCTTTGGAACAGTCAGACCAGCCTGAGGTTTCCTCTAAGAAGTCTTTCTGTGGGGAAAAAATATTCTGCGAGGTGATAGTGGGCCAGTGGACCCAGTTAAATATCTTGATGCAATGCAGTCAAACTATGGCTGGGCTAGAAATTCCTTCCTTTGCTGACTGAAGGGAGTTGCAGCCAAGGCGAAGGCTGGGTTGCTCACTATGAACATGCAAAGAGGCAGTACAGTAGTTGTTGCATACACATTGGTGACAATCTTAAAATCCGAAAGCATCAGAAAGTAAAGTTCAGTTGTTGTTAAAAGACCAAAATTTTGTGTGAGGGGGTGCCTCCTATAACTTTTCATGCCTGAGCTTTGGATATTGGCTTTTCCAGGCTCATATCAGACTCTGAGTTACAGTTTCCTGAGAAGAATACTAGATACCAGCTGTACTGGGCCAGAATAAAGATCCAAGGAATTCAGTATCATGTCTCTGACTGTGGCTGGTCGTGAATACTTACAGAAAGAATAAGCAATACATAGTGTGGTTCTAGCTTTAGAAAACTTGAAATTAGACTCCTCCTGCCCTGGAAATTGCATCTACATCATCAGGTTTAACACCCATCGTGGACCTTTCTTCCATTAATTTGTATAATTTCTTTTTGAACTCATTTATGGTTTTGGCCTTGCAAGCATCCTGTGTAATGTGTTCCACAATTTCATTATGCAGTGTGTGAAAAAGTACTTCCTTTTGTTTGTTTTAAGCCTGTTGCCTGATAATTTCATTTGGCGTCTTGACTTCTTATGTTAGAAGAAATAGGGAATAGTTGTTCCCTATTTACCTTTTTCAAGTAATCTTTAATTGTATAGACCTCTATTATATTCTTTTCCAAAAAAAAAAAAAACCAGCCAACAATTGGCTGTTCCAACAACAGCCTCTCAATGGCTTTGAACTAGAAAGGCCTGTGTGATTTTAAAAAGCAAAAGAAACAGAAGAACCCCACCGTGTTTCTACATTCTCATTTTTGGTCAGAGTGAAGTTTAAAGCAAATCTCCCAGTGTCATTGCTTCGTTGCTTTTGCTTGTTTCAAGTAGATTCCTTTCAGATCTAAACTAGAAGCTCTGCTCCAGGGTTGCTGTAAATGTGCTCCAACTCCCACTGGAAACAAGAAGGGTCCAAAACAATATTTAGTTTCACAGGCAGCTTTGGAAGATGCGGTAAAGACATTCAGCCCAAGGAAACTGACTAAATCTAGTCTGAAATGGGCTACAAAGATGATGAGGGGACTGGAGCATCTCTCCTATGAAGAAAGACTGTGAGAGCTGGGCCTGTTCAGCCTGGAGAAGAGAAGACTGAGAGGCGATCTCATCAACGTGTACAAGTATCTGAAGGGGGGGCCAGTCTCTTCTCCGTGGTGCCCAGTGACAGGACAAGAGGCAACGGACAGAAACTGAAACACAGGAAGTTCCACCTAAACACGAGGAAAAACTTCTTCACTGTGAGGGTGACAGAGCATTGGAACAGGTTGCCCAGAGAGGTTGTGGAGTCTCCTTCCCTGGAGATATTCAAAACCCGTCTGGATGTGATCCTGTGCAATATGCTCTAGAGGACCCTGCTTGAGCAGGGAGGTTGGACTAGATGATCTCCAGAGGTCCCTTCCAACCTCAACCATTCTGTGATTCTGTGATTCTGTGATTCTGTGAAATAACTTTCCTTTTACACATAGGCAGGTGTAGAGGTCACAGTATCAATTGTTTTGATGTCTTGGTCTCTCTGTAGCAGCCAGTTACTTCCTAATGCAGATGTGGCCTTAGTCTCTTCCTTTATGTTAGCTAACTCCCAGTCACCTCAACTGCCCTTATCTGCACTTTATCTCAGTCTGCTAATTCTTCTTTGTAGTGGTAGTGGTGGTGATGGGAGCAACACAAAATGTTTATACAATGGCATAATGCTGTTTTCTATTTTGCCCTCAATTTCTTTCCTGCTAATTCCTGACAGTTTATGTGCCTCTTTGACAGATGATAGGCACCGAGCCCACTGTTTTCAGGGCCTTGTCCACAGAACACAAAATCTCTTTCCTGAGTGGTAAGAGCTCAGCTAGAACATGGTGCTGTACATGCGCATGTATACAAATAGATGTATATTGAATGTTGTTTTCTTCATGTGTGTTATTTCACAACTCTCAGAAAATCCTATTTACTTTGCCCTGTTATTTCCCAGTCATTCAATATCACGAGAGATTTCTGAACTCTTTGCAGACAAATTGCATTTTTGCTGCCTTGAATAACTTAGTATCATCAGAACACCTCATTATTTACTCTCTTTTCCATCTTATTTTATGAATATGGTCCCACTATGCATCACTGTGTGGTTTCACTAGACTTTCCTCCACTGTGAAAATTGGTCATATACTCCTTTGCTTCCTGTCTTTTAGCAATTTACCACGCCACGTGAGAATCTTGTCTTTTGATAGGGTTGAGACCTTATCAAAAGCAAAAATTTTTTGATATTCAAGTACACTGTATCAGTGAGATCACTCTTTTCCTTGCTCATTGATACCCTTTGACAGCCTTCACAAATTTCTGTGGTGTGACTTCCTTCCTCAAAGGCTTTGTTGACCTTGTCATTATGTTGCATTTATGTTGACATTGGTGTCAACTAGTTATTTTCTTCTTTATAATTGCAAGATGTTTTTCTGGTGTGAAAATTTAGTTCTCTAGACCTCCTGTCCTCCAGAGCCTTTTTTTTTAAATACTGGCATCACTTCTGCCACTTTCTGTACCTCTGAAACAGAGACCAGTTGAAGAGATGGATTACATACTAGTATTAGTAGTTTGGCAAATCAATATTTGAGTTGCTTCAGAACTTTTGGGTAATACCACATGGTTGTAAAGATTTGTTACTATTAATTTTGCTGATGTATTTTGAAATGTCTTCTACTGACATTTTGGTATTAAACAGTTGCTCAGACTTTTCCCTTCAGGTGCCAGTGTGGGAGATCCCCTAAGCTTTCCTGTAGTGACATCTGATGCAGAGAATTAGCTTAGGTTCTTGTTTTCATTCTGGTTAAAGTTCCCTAGGTTTTCATTCACAAATATGTCTTAGATTTGCATTAAAAAAAACAAACAAACAAACTCCTGGTCATCCCATTGAAGTTTTATGGTTTATCAGTAGTTAAACAAGTTGCAGATGGAAGAGCCATATTTGTTGAATTGTTAATTTGCCTTGTCTGCTATGAGATTGCTGTTGGTGGCTATGACAGATAATTTTATCTGTGAAAAGTGGGCATGCTCTTATCTCTGCTACTCCCATCAGTGAAATACCAAGAAATCTAGGAGACATTTAAAGGTGAAGATAATATTTTTTTCCCGCTTCTCAATTCTTTTAACATTTCTCTAATGGAAATCTCATCAGAACTCCTTCTCTTTGTGACAGAATATGTGAGGTAATTAAAAAATGTAAGTATACTCCTAGTTGAGAAGGGTAATTGACTTTTATGTTTCCTTTGCATTAAAATCATTGCTGAAAGGACTTCCATGCCTTTCATTTTCAATCTCCTGTCAATGACTCTGGGCTCTAACTGCTCAGGCTGTGAATCTTGAATCATGAACTACTAGCGCGCAGTTGCAGCACAAGAAGGATAGCTGGTACATGTCCTGTGCTCCAGTCAGTGTCTGTGAGAAGTGCACAGAAGATCCACTGTTTTTCTTTTAACACTGGCATAGAAACTACCAGCAGCCTATCACCCCAGCAAATTTTGAAGTAAGCTTAGCAGCAGCTAAATGTTCATCCTGGAATATTTGTCATCAGCACTCAGGGGAACCATTCACACCTTGGATTTGTATAAACTTTACATCTTAATGTGAAAAACCCTATGCATCCAACACGTGTAAAGCTGCATTTGAATTCAAATGAGATTAAGAAGTGGTTCCGTGACAGTCTTGCTTTTAAAACAAGTCTGCAACTAATGCCTCGCTGCTGATGGATCTCTGTGTGCTTCCCAGTGAAGCTGGATGCCATTTGCTAAGAACTGCTGAAGCTACAACAACAAAGACAATAGCAAACCTTGCTTCCAGTGACAGGGACCACTTCTAGCCATCATGAATTGTTATTCCCATAGATTTTTGCTGTGGTTGTTCCTTAGTGTTAAGTCCAACAAATGGCCCTTTGTGATACTGATATGAATCAATGGAGACACATGTAAGTGGGAGATGACAATAATTGGAGAACCTTGATGACTAAGGAGCTGCTAGCTCAGGGACTCCCAAATAACAACCCAGCCATCTGGCCAGCCATTCAGCTGCCTGCTGTGAAGGCTCTGCATTTAAAAATTGTGTTATCAACTTCACAATAAAGAAGCAGCCATTTGAGCATCAGCTTGCAAAGCAGACAAGACTGAGGTGTCCATTATTTAAATATAACCCTTTCAGCCTGATATGAGTAGGAGGGAAAAAAAAGAACTCTCACTTATCACTCAACTACCCAGGCAGGAAGAAATGAACAGAGAGATAGAGTTGGGAGAGTTAGTCCTAGTGCTTCATACTGCCGGAGGAAAACCAAATTGGTTTTGCTGTGTCCTTTCCATCTGTTCAACATTTTCTCTGGAAGGAGGAGAAGATACTGTAGAAAATATTGTTTCACACAAAAAATGGGCAAGATGAAAGGCAGTAACAGAAAAACATCCTTAAAAAAAATATTTGTTGAGAGTGCTTGCATAGGTGACAAAACAGATATACATTGGAACTGAAAAATTGCATATAAATAGATAGATAAGAGTCTAACTTGGTATGAAGAATCACTGTAGATGGCTTTGTGCAAAAAAAGGATGCCAAAATGGATGTTTTCATTCCAGGTAAGCTAGTACAGCAATTAAGACAGCTTTTAAAAATCTTGATAACTTGGAACAGTTGACATGGAATTGCCAGAGAAAATAAACTCCTCCCAGAATTGTTTTTAAAAGCTGAACTTTATTTACTATATCAAATTATTCACTGGACATCTGGCAAAGGTGCTATAAGCAAGCAGCACCCTTCTGTTGCTGTGAATGCATAATCTGCTCAATGAGGATGATTCAAGCTCCCTTCTTCTAGGGAGCTACCTTTACAAATAATTCAGATCTTGCTTGGGCAGAGACTATCACTGTGGTCAGATTGAAGCAGCCCACCAAAGCCATTTTTCCTGTTATTCTGGAAGCCAGGTTATGGTCTTCACTCCTTACAGAAACTGATCATTAGCTGTCAGCAGTGTATTTGTAATGAAATTATTACTAGTGAACAAGTATTGCAAAACTTGGCAAGTTTCACAGAACTGTGAGATAACATGCTGTGGGGAAAAGCTGGGAGGTAGGAGATCAGCCCATGTGATTTCAGTGATTCAGAATGTATCATTACACACATAAACATACATGTGTGTATGCACACGCCTACCATCAGATGCCATTTGTAACAGCAAAACAAAATACTAGCCATAGATGTGTTCTTCTTACTTTTAAGAGTCTTTTTCCAAATCTCAGAACTTGTTTGTATTTTTTATGATGAAAACATTTATGCATTTACTGTGCATGTATTACATTCAAGTACTGCCCTACAGCTGGTTTAGGGCAGTGTTACTCCTCTTTTACTTCTGTTTACAATTTTACTCCTGTTGAAATTAACAGCAAAGTCTCATTGTCCTCTGTGGTACAGGAGTGGTCTTATAGCTTTTTAGTGGTATCTAACTGTAGTGCACAGCCTTTTCCTGTTCAATAGATACTAAAATGCAAGTCAGTAGCTAAACATAATGACAAGCTTTAGACCCTTAGGTGTGCCTAAATGTAAAGCCAACAGGAAACGCTCTTTGCTTTAAGCGTACTTATTTTGTAGTTGTAAATTTCCCTCTCTCCTTTTCTGGGCCTACAGAGAGCCTGGGTTTTCTCTTTTCTGCATAATCACAGGGATGTGGAGTTGTTTCCCCAGAAAATTTTTGTCCTCTCTCTGTCCCTTGGTCTTTGCTCTTCTCCTTTCTTTCCCCCTACCCTTTCCCTTCCTCTCCCTCCTCTTATGCATCTGTTGACTAGAAAACAGTTACTGGAGGCTGGTCTTGACTACCTTCATGAAAATTCAGGGCGCCATTTTGAGTGCTATGTTGGCCAATGCTGTGATAAGAAAGAAAGAAAGAAAAAAAAAATCTAGGCATCTTCCCATTTCTCCAGATGAGCTCTCCATTGTTCTGTTTCTTTGAAAACCTGCTTTCTCATCCAGAGAACAGGCAAGAGCCAGAGTGGGTGAGTAGATCCTGGGAGGGGCAGATGCTTCGCAGGCATCATTTCTTCTTTTCTTCACCAAGGTATCACCTGTTCCTCAAAGCACTTTCTTTTTTCTTCTGCTTGCTTGGAAACATGGTCCAGACAAGAATCAGACTGTCTGGCTTTGTCAGCTCCAGGCTGGATTACTGAGTTACATGTCACATCCGAAGCTGAATGTGAATATAGTATGCAAGCTCTGGCCTGCATGAGAGCTGGCTGTGCACTTTCTCTAGGGTTTCTCACAATCCTGTGCTCAAGTCTCTCCCTAACTGGTTCCTAGAGAAAATTCAATACCCCTTTATTTTCAGAAGAACAAAAGGTCTTGGCTACATGGGAGACCCCAGTTTGCCTAGGAGCTACCTTTCTCTTTGACCATGCAGATGTCAAAGCCCAGGATGTGATGTGGGAGGTCTAGCAGTCCAGCATTCCTTGCTACAGGGACCCAACTACGGAGCACCCTCCAGGGGAGATCAAGTGAATCATGTGGCTGGCTGGTTTATGAAGTACTGAAAAATCTTTCTCTTTGAGGAATGTCTTTGATGCTGCCAGATCAAAGAGAGCTTTTATTCCCATGACTCCTTCAGTCTCAAACACAATTTTGATTTTATAATTACGAAAGTTGTAGATACCACAAAGATTACTGCTGTTGTGATTTTATGCTGTTGGGGTTCTGCTGGTGATGGGCAGCAAGCATAAGGCTCATCTCAATGTTGAACATTGATACCAAGTTTCCTTATGTCTTCTTCTTCTGCCTAATTTTGGTCTCATGTGAACATAGGCATTGAAGAGGCTAGGAAAGCAGATAGGGAATTGATTTGCTTAAGGAAGGGAAACCCTTTTACTCTTAGGCTTCAAAGCTTAAAAGAAAAACACAGAGAATAAAAGGGAGTCTTCAGAGTCTATCTTCTGGCCTGAGGCAACAGCACAACCCTATAACAGGCTTTTTTTTTTTTTTCTCTCAGGCATCCTGGTAACATAAATTACTTCTGTTCTGTCAGAAGATCACATTAGGGATGCATCATGTAAGATCCAACAGTCTCAAGGCATGACTCTGGCAACAGAAACCTCATAGAGTTATTAATTCAACTTGTGTCACACTGGACAGAGCTAGACATAGAATGTGCCATGGCAGATTACAGCCACGAAGAGCTTTGGCAAAAATACTACTTGACAAGTGAGCTCTTTGTCTCAAGAATCCCTCCAAACTACCCACCAAAGAGGAACAGGTTTGCTTTTTCATAGGGCTGCCGGGAGGATTCCTACTTCTCTCCACTGCTGAGTGGTTTTAAGTCTTGTTAGTCAGTAGTAGTTATTAAGGGCAAGGGCACCCAACCGAACAAAATCAAATTATCATGGTTTACCAGCTATTTTTCCAGGTATAATGGAGCAGTGTATGACTGTAGACCTGCTTAAATGTCAATGCAACTGCACCTCTGGTTGGAGAAGCACACGTAGAAACTGCTTTAGAACTGAAGTGTGTCCTTGGTGGGCCTGTCATGTCATGCTTAAAATGTGGAACACCTGCTTCTCTTCCTGCCAGGCCATGCTTAAAATTTGGGATGCTGATTCTCTTCCAGTCCTCATTTTTCCTTTAGAGTTCTATATGTCCTTGGAAAAAGGAGGAGTACATGGAGGTTTGCGGTAGGGTGGGTAGACTGAAATGGGACACCTTCATGGAATACTGTACGTTAAATAACAGACTGAGAGAGGGGATGATGAGTCTCTCAAGGAAGCATAAACACAATGTACTCATTAGAAGACTCATTATAAATAAAGTACAGGGAAGGTGCTCTGAGAGCAAGCTTCTTCATTGGTATTTATTAGGACAAAGAGCTCCTTTAATAGGGCAACTGAAAAGCACTCTGATGCAATCATTAATAGGCCTTACCACTTTTACTGACTTCTCGGGAACTGTTTTTTCCCTTCTCGCTGCCTTTGCATTAAAGGGACAAGCTCTTTATTCCATGTTTGTTCTGAAAGTAAGAACCAGACCAAGACTGGGAGGAGGGAGAGCAAAACCCCAAGAACTCTTACGTATCAGCCCGAAGCAAAGCTTCCCTGATGGAGTGAGACCCAGCAGGCAGCTGAAAGAACTGGGTCGCCTCTTCCACCTGGATTTCTTCTTTTTTGTGACCTCCAACTGGATGCCTCATCCCACAAGGGGAAAAACGTAGCAATAAAAAGGAGAGTAGGAGAGCAAGAGCAGAACTCGCTGACTGAAGTTCTCCGAGTGTTTTATTGCACATACCAAGCTGAGGCAGTCTTCTAAACCCTGTGCTTCTGGTTTTCAAACCACAAGAACAGTTGTAATTTGGTACTTGAAAATGGCAGCCATTTTGTTTGTAGGGTTAGCTTATCCCTCTTGAAGCTGTAAGAACTACAGGCTTGCTGGAACACAGCTGTGGTGAAAGGGGGAAGTTTGCTTTTTGCGTGTTCTAGGTTTTTTTTTTTTTTGTCTCCCTAGTAGAATTTTATGGTATGAAAAAGGTTCTTCTGAGATTCTTCTTCTGAGATTCTTCTTCTGCTTGTGCTTCAATTTACCAGACTGTGCTTGATAAGCGTGTATGGAAGGTGGAGCACAGCAGACAATTTGCAATTTTTGCATTATGCGATCTTGAGCCAATACACGTGATGAGCACTTGGAAAGAGAAATATTCAAAACAATTTTAAAGAGAATAAGTGAACTTTGTTATTTTTCTTTAAAAAACATACATGTGTAACTTTGAATAGACTGGCTTTCCCATCTGCCTGGGCACGTGCACGTAGCTGGCCTTCTGTTTTTCAAAAGGAAATAAAACAGGTGAAATTCTTTGCTGGGAGCCTGTGCCTGCAATTGCAAATGCTGCATCCCCTAGAGGATTGTATAGTCACCGCAATAAGGTGCAGTGGAGAACCGAGCTTGGTGTAATCTATCCTGTCTCTCAGAAGGATGTATAGCATGGTGCTGAACCCAAGCTGATTCGGCTACCTTGCTCCTCTGCCAGAGGAACTCATCTGAGGCTGCCCCAAAATGCGGAGAGAGAGGACACACCAATGCTCTGAGAAGTCTGTGTCAGTTAGTGCTGACTGACAAGCACTGCATAGAGTGTGAACTTGTATGCACCATAGCACGTGGTCCTTGTCCCCACTGCTTTTCTCCCAAGGCAAACACATCGGTTACTAATGAAACCCTTAAGAAGACATTTTCCCTGCAGTTCCACGCTCTTGGGCTCTGTCTTTCTATTTCCTTTTTGTTTGCTTTCTCCTTCCCTTCTCCAGTTCTGTTTGTATGGTTCAACACTGCATGGCAGTGATTCCTTTGGGCCCAGATGTGAGACCATGCTGGGTCAGATTAATGGTCTGTCCTGCCCAGCACCCTGTTCCTGAAAGGCATCAAAAGTGGATGCATTGAAGAGTTTAAGAACAGTGCACAAATGTGAATAGAAGTGGATCTTTGCCTTTTCAAGTACGACTACCGTTTACTTTGGTGTTCATTTGGTCTTTACAGAAGGCCACTTAGAATGAAGAAAGTCAGCTAGTTGAATTCTCTAGCCCATTATTTCTAATTCTTATTGCTGTCACACAAACTAAGTATCTCCTTCTAGGTTGTCTGTGTTATATATTTACTTAGGCAAAATATTGACCATTCAGCTCCCCAAATGGGCTTTCCTCAGCTGTCCATAGAGGAGGTTAATGGGAGAACTGTCAAAATCAGTATTGAGCTGAGAGTATTGTCTTTGTGAGAAAACTGCCACCATTTGTTCAAAGGTTTTTCTTTTAACTTCATGAACTTAAGCTTAACTGCATAGCACTGCTCAGATAGGCTTAGTTCATTTGAATCATGCTTATATCAGTTTAGATTAGACAGATGAAAATCAACGAGCTGTCCATTGCCATCCATACTCACCAATGTTAAACTGAATTGAGAGTGACCACACAGTGGTTTACAATAGTTTAATCACTTTTTAAAACAATGACTTACACTGAACTGCTGTGACCATCTTGTAAAGAAAGCGCTTTGCTCTACTCCCAGTCATGTCGCCTATGGGCATTGGCTGAAACAACGGGACCAACAATGAGAATTTCTTTGCGTTCTCCCTCTGAATGCGTCTCCGCTGACATCTTTCTGTTTTATAGTGTCGAGGCCCCAGGGAGGATTCTAGGGAAGGGCATGCTTAGGTGATACAACACTGTGCCATGTAGCAGGATCTACGCTAGCTCTGAGCGAGGTAGCTCAGGGACTGGGGGAAGTGTTATGCTCTCCTGCAGTGATATGTCCAGCCTAAGTATATAAGGCCATATCTGACTGAAAAGGTGCAGCTAGGTGGGACTCTGAGCTGCCTGTCAGCTGAGAAGGACAGGACATGGGGAAGAGTGGGTAAGAATTTAACCCCACTCATGTCAACCTCCCATTTTCTGCTGCTGACAGCTAGGCTCAGGGAAGGAAGCATAGGATGTTTGCCATCATTCTCTGTAGCACAGGCTAAACTCAGAGCCTCCTAGAATAAGTGGAAAATCCCCACAGTCTTCAAGTTCAGAGCTTCCTCCTGAACTGCAGAGAGGCTTCTGGAAGAGGTCTCTTCCTCTTTTGAATGATTTAGAGGGAGGTTGAATGTTGTGGAAGGAAGTGGAAGGAATAGTGGAAGGAAGTGTTTGCTTTTTTCACAACCCTTCTTTGATTTTCAATTTGCAGAGCAGACCTAAGAAAGAAAGTGAGGAGAGGTTTGCCTGTGAAACAATTGCATCCAGGTCCCCCAAATTTTCAGCCTTAGATGAACCAGGGTCACAGGTCAAAGTCTTGACCTGTATCTAAAGTCTCAATTGCCTATGATGTTCTTACAAACAGCTACCTCCCCTCCTCCCGCAACAAACCAAGGGGAAAGAAAAGCAACCTTACTTACAAGCAGGCCTGTGCTGAGTAGTATCTAACTTCCTTGAAAATGAATCTGGACACCTTCCCAAGTAACATATCTGTCTCTCTAATTCCTATCTCAAGGATGAAGTTGATCAGCGAAGAACTGTAGAGGACTGGTGAGTTATTCTCAGTGTTTATCAGGGTAGCACCTGGAGGTGATCTGATCTTCCCGCCTCCTCAAAAAATAAATCTGTCTTCCCTTGGCTAGCTCACAAATCTGCACTCAAACCCTTCTGTGCCAAACATGTGCAGGTGTACAGTATGTGTGTTACTACTGAGCCATCTGCAGCCTCCCCTGCATGGCAGTTGTTTTACTTCGGAGTTCCTTTCCCGACCAAATGGAAGTCCGTAGAACAGTTTCAATAGTACAAATTAAGAAGCTAATGCTTTCTCACAGTGAGATCAGCTTTGCCTGAGCTCACGTTGCAGGAACAGGAGATTTCTCCCATATTGCTTCTTTTAGTAAAGGAAATGCATGACAGGCAAAGGAAGTGATATTGTACGGCCCACCCGAGACCTTTATCCCCCAGACAGTGCATTCACTGCACTGACAGTCCCCCCACAGGGAAGCAAGTCCTGGAATTAACTTTCATCCTGGGAGTTTTTGGTCACCTGATCAAGGCGTCATGGTCTGCGCACACTGAGCATGTGCTTGCCTCCAGACCTGGCCTCCTCCACAGAAACACACCTGAGCTCAAAGTCACACTGAGCATCCACTGTCAGATACATGAGGCATACCACCTTCCCAGTCCATTCCCAAAAAGCACTGGCTTCTCCCCAAACCAAGTTGTTCCCACCTCTAGCTCCCTCGGATCATAGCAAACTCAGCATTGCTGTGAGCAAACAATACAGCTCCTGTATTGTAAGTGAAGGAAGGCAGCAGCGTGTCCATGAAATGGGGAACATCACCATTTTCAGTTCTTGTTCCAGCTGATGTAACAGAAAACAGCAATGTGCCCTCCTGCTTTCTGTAAACCTCAAGGAGCTGTCAGCCAGCACGCTGAGCAGGTGAAATTGATGGCTGACTAGATGAACAGAAGCACACTTTGGGGACCTACCCATAGTCTGTTATTCACTAATGTTGTCCCTCCCTTGACTTCCATGGGCTTCCTGTGGAGCCAGCTGTTCCCCACACATAGGTTTGTGGCTATGTTGCAGGTGACACTGTAGGCACAGTTGTGAGTGGTTAACCAGAAACAGAGAATTTGTCCTAATGCCAGCAGGAAGTACTATAGATGACGTGCAGCCTGGAGACTTTCTGAAGTATCAAAGGACTTGTGCCTCATGCTGCTTTAGATCCCAAAACTATGCTCAGGTGACTGCAAGGGGCCTACAAATAACATGTTCTTTTTAAAAGAATATCACTGACAAGCTTTCAGCCCTGTTGGGCAGATCCTCTTCACATCATGTAACATTTTCAGAGATTTCAAGAAAGGCAAGTAGAAACTTTCCCCTATGCATATATCCTTCTATATTTCTTGAGTTCCACCAACTTAAGCCAGCCTATTGCCTCTCTGCAGAAGCACACTGTGCCTGTTTCATGCCTGCCCAGGCCCACAAGGACGGGGGAATTTGTGACTAGATGAATGAATTAGTGTCTACCTGCTTCAAAATAAGCATTAGCTGAAAAAGTTCCTTTCTGTTCCTCATGATTTCAAGAGCTTATTTTACTTGCATGTTTTCCATGCCCCTGTATGGTTCCATATTTTAGCAAGAGGGGCAAAAGGATGGGTTAGACCATATCATCTGATGAAAACAAAGAAGTTTAGGACCTGGCACTCTGCATACCAATGTGAGAAATGTGTCAGCCCAGACTTTTCTGGACTGAAGTCACAGTTTTTAAAAGTGAGTCGCACAGCAAAGGTGTGCTTTCCTGAAGAGTCCAAAACTGACAAAAAGAATTACTGAGGTCTTCCTTTATTTGTGTCATTTGTAGAGCACAATATTTAATGTAAGAAGTCAAGCTGTCTCAATAAGCTTGAGTAGCATTAAACAACATACTGCACTGTTAGAAAATACTGCCTCTATTTGCTGAAATAACAGATACACCCTCAGCCAGTGCCTCAGATGAGTAGAGGAATTAGGCCTTTGCTTCTCCATTGTCTACAAAGTACTGAATGTCTGCATCTCTAATAAAGTCACTGAGGTCTCTGATTCTAAGAAGTCATTCAAGCTCTCTTCAGTTCCAGTTTGTATTCCTTTTTCCTTTTCCCTTTTTCTCTTTTCTTTTTCACAGAATCACAGAATCACAGAATGGTTGAGGTTGGAAGGGACCTCTGGAGATCATCTAGTCCAACCTCCCTGCTCAAGCAGGGTCCTCTAGAGCATATTGCACAGGATCACATCCAGATGGGTTTTGAATATCTCCAGGGAAGGAGACTCCACAACCTCTCTGGGCAACCTGTTCCAATGCTCTGTCACCCTCACAGTGAAGAAGTTTTTCCTCGTGTTCAGATGGAGCTGCCTGTGTTTTCAGTTTCTGCCCGTTGCCTCTTGTCCTGTTGTTGCTGGGCACCACGGAGAAGAGACTGGCCCCATCCTCTTGACATCCCCCCTTCAGATACTTGTACACGTTGATCAGGTCGCCTCTCAGTCTGCTCTTCTCCAGGCTGAACAGGCCCAGCTCTCGCAGCCTTTCTTCATAGGAGAGATGCTCCAGTCCCCTCATCATCTTAGGAGCCCTCCACTGGACTCTCTCCAGTAGTGCCATGTCTCTCTTGTACTGGGGAGCCCAAAACTGGACACAGTACTCCAGGGGCGGCCTCACCAGGGCTGAGGAGAGGGGCAGGATCACCTCCCTCGTCCTGCTGGCAGCACTCTGCCTAATGCACCCCAGGATCCCATTGGCCTTCTTGGCCACAAGGGCACACTGCTGGCTCATGCTTAACTTGTTGTCCACCAGGACTCCCAGGTCCTTCTCGGCAGAGCTGCTTTCCAGCAGGTCAACCCCCACCCTGTACTGGTGCATGGGGTTCTTCCTCCCGAGGTGCAGGACCTTGCACTTGCCTTTGTTGTTTTTCTTGCTCTTCTTTTTTCCTGAGCTGCCTTTTTGCATTTTAGTGCCAAAACAGAACAAGCAAAAGGAGAAAAATATCCCCAAATTGACATCAGATTATTACAGAAAGTTTTTGTAAACACATTTTGTAAGTTTTGGGATGTGCTCTTTACTAAAAAAAATGTCCTAAGCCCTCTGGAACAAACATGATCTGGAAACCAGCAGTTCAAAGTTATTTAGAGAAATAATTAGCAATCTTGGACACTCTTATAAAATTTTGTTTAGACAAAATCCTTTTGCTCAAAACTTTCTAGGGACTTACTGGGTCTGCAACTAAGATGAAGCCTGACCTTGGATAGATATTCTGTTTGGTGTTCCTCTTTACAGGCAAGCAATCATTAACCCAGAGAAAACATCAATATTTTGCAAAATATAATCTCCCCCCACCATCACTTTATGACTACGTGATTTACAAAGCCTTAAACTTAGTCAAAATGACCACATACATTGTTTATGGCTTTATTACTTACCTGTTTTCCAGTAACAATCAAGTATTATTTCTACAGTACTTATCACCTGTCCTTGGATCTTCCTCAAAAGGGAGCAACCCTCTCTCAGGCGGAGATGCAATAATCAACATTTGGCAGGGGTATGCTCCTTACTGACCTGCTCCCTTTGTTCATGGTCAAGGATTTTATTTTAGCAAAGGCATTATATTCCTTCGAGTGAACTTGCACACTCTGCTGTCTTACTGACCTCAATCTGGCAGTTTCCATGTGAATGATATCAGTGTCATTCTTACCTAGAGAAACTGTTTCTAAAAGTGAGCAGTGGCATCAGTTTCCAAAGAGACTAAACACAATGGTTGGTCTTATATGTAATGCATTTCCCAAACTCACAGTTGTCAAAGTGCCTATCTTCCAGTGTCTTACTGGGGTTCTGTCTTCAGGTTTTTTAATGAACTTCAGTCAAATATTGCATATGAAATCCCCTATAGAAAGGAGTCTTTCCTTTCAGCCTCTCTGGGTTTCGTGGAAGCTGGTTGCAGTTGCATGCACAGAAGAAATCAGCCAGGTCCAACAACTGTAGACGTAGCCCAGATGTTTCCTCTTTTTTGTGTCCTAAGGGTGGAAGAGAGCCATTCTTGTTTTCAGGGCTCAGTTTCTGTATTCTGCAGAAGGCAGGAACTGAGAGATTAGCAACGTTTGGAAAGCCAAAGCATTATTTTAATGGAAGAGGTGATCAAATTAGGCAAAGAAACCTAACTATGATAGATGTCATCTCATCTGATCGGTTTACAATTTACTACCACAGAAAGAACCCAGAGGAAGGTAAATACTGACAAGAGAGCATTCTTTTTCAAGCTAACTGCTTTTCAGATGAATGTCAGCTCCTTACCTTATAATGAGACATATGTATAAATCTTTTATGTGAGAGGTTAATAGGAGCTGGCAGTCTCTAAATCGTGTGGTCCGTTCAGTGCTACAATGAAAGAACCACAGGCAGCACTTTGACAGAGATGTGTCTAGTGCCAGGAGTCAAAACTGGTATCCTCCACAGTGATTAAATAGCACATTTGATATATGCTAGAGCAGGATGATTGACAGAGAGCTATGTGGAGGTGGCAAGATCTTATACATAGTAACTACTTTGACTCTCTGGAACTGAGATATCCTAATAGCTACATATATCTTTTAAGAAGTCATAGAAACCTACAGCCAACCACTGTAATGAATTCAGGGGGTAGTTTAATGGAAATCTCAAGAAGGAATGTAATTAGATGAAGTCAATTAGGCTGCTTGGGGATTTCTAGCTGCTGTTGTTGCTATCTGGGAACCCTAATAGGACGATTAGGATTAACTGAAATCAGCCTGATTGATTAGGGCATATAAACCTGCATATGCCAAATTCCAGGGGGACAGTGTGCTGGAGCTTGAATCCATCTGGAGCTATGAGTCAGGAGAAAGAATTTACTCTGTTGGCCTTAGAGTAAGTGACAGATCGAGACTAGACATAGACAATATAAGCAAAGCCAAGCGGTGACACAAAAAGGCTGCTAGGGAAAGGACTGATTTTTATCTGTCATGGCACTATGTGTGAAGGCTATACAGTCTATCCAGAGGGAGTGAGAATAATACTAAGAAGATATTTTCCTTAAATAGAGAATACAATAAGCAGAGAATAGAATATGTCTACATCTTCTTTGTCCTGCTTTTTAGGTTCAAGTCTTTATATAGCATTTCTGTAAGATTTCCCAGGACTTTGGGATTTTGTTATTACTGCACTTCTGTTAGCTGCAGAACCAAATCTGCAAATGTCCATGAAAAAAATGTCAGCGAGTAAATCCCGATGTTTTTGTGTCATGAGGTCAAGCGCACAAACACTTATTTGCATATATTTAAAATCCAATCTATGCTTTGCATGGGTACCTCCCCGCAACCTAGTTAGAGGAGAGTTGAGTTGTCTTGGCTCTGTTTTATGGAGAAAGATCCTTAAGGCTACTAAAGAACTTGTGAATAAAGACTAGGGGAAGAAGGGGGAAACAGACCAGCCCTCTATTCAAAGAAGCTGCTCTAAAGCAAGGTAAAGCAGAAAACAGAAGCCTGAGGGATCTGATCCCAGTCATTACCCACTCATGCGAGGGAGAGGATATGTCAAGGGTAGGGAATGTCTTGGGGGACCTGCAATATGGTTACTCACTTTCAGCTAAGTGGAGAACAACAGCTTTAGCTGTACAGTTTAATAACAGGCTAGGCCACTTTGTGCACCGGCAGGGCTGATAATGCACAGTAGTCTGCCTTTCATTGTTAGGAGAGAAACCCTGCAGTTCCCATTTGACAGCCAGGAGTAAAATTATTTTGCCACTAACATTTCTCTTCAGCCTGAGACAGTGGGGTTCTGCATTGCACTCATCCTGCCTGCAGCCCATTGCACCTGCAGCTCCCTCCTTACAGCACAGGAAGGTTCCCATCGGCTTGGAAGCGAGGGATTTTGCTTTTCTCCAGCAGCTCCTGTGCTATTCAGAACTATTTGGGTGGCATACCCGCCTGCGTACCATGGCTGCCAGCTGTGGAGTGCTGTGCAGTATCCTGGAGTGCCTCCAATGGTATTTTGAACAATTAGTAACCAGCCCCACATGATCATATCCTAATGAATTACTGAACTGTTTTCTTCTTGTTCAATACCGGTCTAAATCCTGAAAGAAAGTGGACACCTGTAGATTGTATTGGCCAAGACCCATCAGTGAGAATTTGCCTAAGTTAGGACCTTAGGATTTGCCTCTACTCTTCCCAAATATGTCCTACATTGACATTGTTAATTTCTCTTGCCGTTTTAGAAAGCCTGCTTCATGCAAACATCTCACAGCAATTCGTAACTCCAAATGCCACAATTACATAAATGGCACTTTTCTTAGTTACCTGTTGACCCGTGAAAGCATTTTGCTTCCATTAACTGGGCTTTATTAAGAAATGATGGGGAGCAGAGGATTCTTCCCAGTACTGCCCCCTTGCCCATATTATCAGCAATCCATTCCACGTATTAACAAAGCCGTATACATCTTCCAAGAGAAAAGCCTTTATCAAAAATAGAATATTCAGGGAAAAATGTCTGATTTTTATCCAATCCTTTGGCATCTCTTGTACTATTTTGCAATATCTTTCTCAATATATTTATTTGGATGGTTATAAAAATGCTATTGTGACCAGCTGTGAAATCATTTTACTCAAAGCATTTGCTTTCATTGAAGTATATTCAATAGTATTTTCAATAACATGATTTACATAAAATTCAGTAAAAATTATGAAAAGAAATCTCCTTTGAATTTTGCTCCGTATAAATTATTTTGCTATTTCCTCTACAAGTCAAGGATCTTTTTCTTCCGTTTCATAAATGTATCATATCTATGGGTTTGACTTTGTGGTAGGTATAATTGTATAGGTAATTCTTTCAGCAAAACTGATCACCTCTGACAGCAGATACTAGTATGTTTTGTCTTCTATAATAAATAAGTTGCAATTGACTGGGGTTCTAACAGAGATGTTCTTTGGGCTGGTATTTTTGTGCTATAATCCTTTTTTTCATCTATTTTGTGTTAAATTGTTTTATTGCACCTGGCTTGCAGGAAGATTTCATCTGAATCAGAAATGGTTCAGACTGTTTTTTTTCCCGCTCAGTTTTAAAGGATAAAATCATGGTATTTCATGTAGCTATTTAATGTTATTTTTCTCTGCAATGAATCCCTAGTATCCAGACAATCCTGGATAAGCAACAGATATTGTAGCCAGCACTTGCTTCTGTCGCTAGACCGTTTCACAGTTTAGCTTGTTTGCTGTAAGTTTTTACAGGATTTGATAGAAAGTCTGTGAGACTTGGGAAAAAAATAAAGAATTGTTTTTAACACGGTGGCATTTGACCAAATGGGAGGGAGGCGGAGGGGGAATGTGAAAGTCAAAAGTGTAATAGAGGCTGGAAATTCTTGAGCAGATGTAGCAGGTGTAAACATGTTTCCTTATTTTGGTTCCTGGATTTAACATCCTCCTACAAGACTTCCATGTACTCGGAAAAAAGGTTGTCTGTACAGATGGTAAACTGCTAAAATGCCCAGAAGGTTCAAACTCATCTGTGCTTGTGGAGACAGAGAGAATTTCCCCTCAACTGGCTCACAGGTGTTTGGAACATGCTGAATTAGACTCAGGTTCTGCACTTCAGTTTCGTTTGAGCAGATGCCTTAGGTTATACGTTGGAAACACGCAGCCTCTTTTTCTCATGATGTCCAAGCAGTTAAGAACATTAGGAGAGCTCCCTGGAGCAAGGAGGTGGGGAGAGACTTTTTGGCATGTGGTCCACACAGTCATTACAAATTGAGGCTCTGGGCTGTTGCTGTCCCTCGGCTGCTGCTCTCTCTTCCTGACACATTGTGCTGCCTCGGGTCACTGCCTCACTGCTTGCCTGCCCATTGTAGTTTTGATCATACATTCCCTTTTGGCACAAAACAATTATTTTCTGCATTCTGCTAGGTCCTCTTCCTGTTTGTCCCTATTAGTCCACGGCCAGCACAGGAGCGAAAAGAAGCAGGTGTCTTAAACGCTTGGCTGACACGGTGGAGAGGGTACGCACAGGGGGGACAACCCTGACTGTGCAAGTACTGCTAACAGCATGCTCTGCCCAGCCTCATTCAGCATAAACAAACAGCAAAAAAGCACAGAGCCTGCCTTGGAAAGGGTTACTCATTATTAATAATAAATATACCTGTCAAGCCTTGCTTTTAAGGAGGTACAATGATACCACCACCAGGTGGATGAAAGATGGGGACTGCCTTGACAGGTTAGGTCTCAACACTGCAGCACAAGTCCACCCGCAGCATTAAGTCCACCCCACCTTCCTCCACTGCAACGTCTAGCTGAGGCCACCTCATGTCAGTGTCAGATGTCGCCTACTCTGATGGGCTGACTAGCACTCATGACTCCATGTACTAGGCCAGATCCTAAGCTAGTGTAAATCAGTTATGTCAGCTGAACAGCTGGCCTTATGCATGCTGATAGCCTTTGCCAGCATCACTCCAAATACGCTGCAGGGTCAAAAAGAGCCTGCCAGCACCTCCTGGAGGAGCAGCTGGCTCAATCCAAATCTAGGCGAGATCTAAGCAGTGCTGATGAATAGAGGAGAATTAGTTAAGCTGCTCACTAGTTCCTCCCCACAACTACCCTCCAGTTTTGCCAGGATCTTAAATAGCTATCAAATCCATCTGCTGGACTCATACACTAGAAGGGGGATGAATAGCAAGGCGGCAAAGTTAGTGGGTGACTCCAAGTTATTTATAGCAGTAGAAACATGACACATGATAGAAACGCTATCTCATGATACTGAGTAATTGGGTGATAAAACGAAGGAGAAAATTCAGTGTAGATACATGTATTGTAATGCCAATGGGAAAAGCAGACTTCTCATACACAGCTATGGGCTCTGAACTAGCTATTACAACTCAGAGAAGAGATCTTGAAGTTCAGTGAAATCTAGACATATTCATGAAAATGTCAAATCAATCCTCAGTAGTGTTCAAAAAAATGCAAATCAAATTTTTGCAATTTATATGGAAGGAACAAAACTGAAAACACTGTTATGCCATCACATAAATCTATGATGTGCCTGCATCCTGAATACTGTATTGTTCAAGTCCCCTAGCTCAAAAATGGTATTCTCAAACTAGAAAAAGGTACAGGCTATGGCATGGCTTCTGTATGAGAATTTCTAAACAGATTAGGAGTGTCTGTCTGGAAAATGAAAAAGTCTGGGGGATATGAAAGAAGTCTGTAAAATCATGAATGACAGAGAAGGCAAATGGGGAATGATTGTAATTGACTCTCATAACACGAGAACTAGGAGTATCAGACGAAATTATTAGGTGGCCTGTTCAAAACAAACAAAATAAGAGCTCTTCTTTACACAATGCTTTGTTGAAGCATGCCACTAATTGTCACAGGATGTTACAATGTCAAAAATTGATATGGGTTCAAAAAGCAATTACACAAATTCATGGAAGCAAAAATCCATCAAGGGCTATTAAATTTAAAGATACCACATCTGGCTCAGGGAAGTCCCTGAGCCACAGCTTGCTGGAGTTGGGGACAGCATGCCAGGGAACTATCACTGTGAGCTTACCCCACTCTTCTGCTGTTCCCTAGGCATCAGCTGTTGTTTATGTTTGAGACAGGCTATTGGGTTGGATGGACTTGTCTCAACCAGTATGGCTGTTCTTATGTTTGGATGCCAGGAAATTAATTTTTCCACATCCAGTCTGTCGGAAATGATGCCCTTTCTTTCATACAAGGACTCGGGTACAATGATTCGCGAATTTGTTCTCTCTCGATTATTGTAATCACCTGTAACGGGATTCGAAGTCTGAGGCAACACAGGCATTGTTCTGTGCAGAATGCATTAGTACATCTCTGAAGCATGAGAAAAAACAGAGAATATATGTTTCACTGGCTTTTAAGCCCCTACACATGCTAATCAAGGCCTAGTGCTCAACCTGTAAAGCCTAAGTAGGCTAGGGTTCACTGACATCCAGAAATCCACCTCTCCTACGTCTCTGAGACTTTGTGATACCATAACGAACTGCGAAGGCTTATGAGAGCCTGAACAAAAACCATTACAAGCAGGAAGCAGTCTTCTAAAAGGCCGGGGTACTGTGCATCTGCCCCACCAAAAAAACGCACCAGCTGACACTAGTGAGCTAATACTGGGTTAGCTAATGAAGACCGAGCCACGAGCAGAAAGTAGCAGTTTGTGTTTTAACGCAGGAGGCAAGGAGTTTGCCTTGAACTGCTGACTGAAGCTGAGGCTGAAGGTGGTACGTCCTTGCTACCGTTTGACTCTGAGTTCGTCAGCCCATACCAGACAACAGAGCTATTCTTATTTATTTATTTACAACGTAGGTATATTCTAAGATTTTTTTCCCCTACATCTTATTTTAAGCTTTTTATCACCCTCCAATGTGTCTAACTGGGACCCTTTTTGTACGTTCAGCAGCAGAGCAGCTTTCCGTCACTCTAAAAGCACAAATGACCCTAGTCATTTCTCCCTAGTACTGCAATTGCCTGAGGTGAGGCTCGAGAGCAGTGACACGTTGCCAGTACTTGACTAAGTCACCACAGTAAACAGAATGCCATTTTCGGTCCATTATTTTTAAAAAGTAGCATGACAACAGAGTCCTGATCTCGGAGTTTACAGACTTGCAAAGCTCACATATATATCTAAATTTGCTTGCAGGAAGATTACATTGTTCTGCTTTTCAGAGAAAATGACATTTGAGCTAACGGGTCCTATGAGCTGATAATTATAGTTTGTGGTAACTAGTTATTCCACAGCCTTGCGCCTTTTAAAGAGGGATGATCATGCAGTTATTACTGGTCAGGAGTTTCAGGTTTTTTTTTTTTTTAAGTGTTATTGATGCCAACTCAGGGACTGATAATCCTGCCTTGAGTAAGTAACTGTGAGTGAGTTAAGTGACTGTGAGGCTTGCTTTCCCCTGACAGCATTGCCAATGCATCTCAGTCTCACCCCGACCTCCCGCTGCAATTGCACTTTTCTTGTGGACGCATAAACCACCAGCCGTGCCCAGCCTGCAGCCTGGTGTCCACAGTCAACGCCATTTTTTTCAACCGCGCTAGCGGGACAGAACACGTGCAAGTAGAGGAGGGAAGGGAGGTCTTGAAGACACCGGGAAAAACTGTTATTTTTATTTTTTGGGGGGGAGCCGGGGGTGTTAGCGGGGAGTAAATCAGCCTCGGGGGGCTGCGCAGCGTAGCGGCACACAAGGGCTGCCAGGCCGCCGCGCCGCGCCTCCCCCCGCCGCGCCGCCCGCGCCGCTGGTCTCCCGGCAACGGCCGCCGCCCGCGCCCCGCCGCCCCTAGGGGGAGCCCGGCGGCCGTTGGCCGCTCAACCGCCGCCGAGCGCCATTAGCGCGGGGCCGGGGAGCGGCGGGCTTTTAAAAGCGGCTCGCTTACAACAGCGGGCCGCGCAACGCCCTCCCCCCTCTCCTCGCTGAGGCGAGAGGGCTGAGGAAAATGCGTCGCCTTATCTTCGTGGTCCCAAGCACCGCTCTTTGCCAAAGGTTTCGAGTACACAGAGGAAGAGTTTTCACTCGTGCTTTATGCAGTGATGTAGTAGTGTTTGAGATGTTTATTGTTCGGTGGATTTGAGCACCACTAGGGAATCTACCGAACTGCTTTTTTTTTTTTTTCCTTCCCCCTAGAAAGCGGTTAGGAGCTCAAACACTTCATGTGTTTGGTGACTTCTTGCCATTATAGGGTAGATGGGAATAAATGTTGTAGGGATGGTAAATTGTTAAGTATTAGGAAGTGAAATACACAGTAAGAGTACCCCTGGTGTCAGAGTTGAGTATTGGGTGAGTTTTAGATTTGTTCAGGTAGCAGGGAAAGGGCCCATTTTATGCTGAGGTGGGAGTGATCTGCTCAAGGTCACAGAGGGAATCCTGGCAGAGCCTAGCTTGAAGCTCAGCATTGCCTGACCTTTATTGTCTTTTTCTAAGGGCTCTGAGGCTGGGCTACATTGTCATACAGGTATTATTTAAATAATATGGAGTTTGTCATGGTTAGGGGCTGGGTGAGAAAAGGAGGGCGCACGCTGAGCAGGAAGGGCACCTGCAGCTCTGAGGCTAGTCACAATGACCCCAGGACAGAAATAACAAGTGATTTAAAAGGTAGACTTTGTTTTATTCTAAGCTGAGTACACATCAGTGGTTGGCTCTGGGGAGCACAGCATGAGCTAGGTTTATAAAAAATAGTAATCTGTCAGTTTTCATTTTTCCCAGAAGTTAGGTAGGGACTGACAGCTTTTAGAGCCAAACCTTGGCTCCACATTCACGAGCATGGAGTTATTTGGGAATTGGGGGGAAGACAGGGCAGCCACATGTAAGGGGGGGGCTGTTTCGCCCTGGCACAACTATTTCACTCCTGCATGACTCCATCGACTGCTCAGAGTCAGTGTTGGGAAGGGGATTTTTGCCCATGGCTAAGTGACAGGCATCCTAAGGAGTCTCACAGGGCAAAGCACACATACAGAGCAGCTCTGGACGGGCGTTACCAAAATGGAGCTGTCATTGGCAAACAGAGGCAAAGAAATGCCTTCTCCAGCTACTTAACTTTCCTTCAAGAAGCTTTAGTATTTGGATGTATTAACATTGCGGTGAATCCATGCAATGTTTGTCTTGACAGACACTGCATGGTCTAGCTGCACTGATTCAGTCCATTCCTGCATCTCGCTGTGGCTCCCTTGATTTGGCAGTGCTGCCTCTGTTATGAAGAAGTGCATCTTGCTGGTTCAACAGCTGCCTGCAGGGAGGTGGTCCGGCCATGGCAGGGAGCACATGCCGTGTGCCTTCCAGGCAGCTGCTCTTCCTGCAAGGAAGTTCCTGCCATTAAACGTGGGGGCTTCACAAGCACATGCCACTACAGATGCAAGAGCAAAAGAGTGAGTTAGCTTAGACCGCCACTGATGGTATCTTGATTCAGCAGGCTAAATTATGTAACCTGGACAGCAATATTCAGCTGCGGAGCAGTATCTTCTACTTGAAAGATCATGTTTTCTTAAAGGTGCTAACTTGATTAAGTGAGCATGCCCTTACCTTAACCTGGGAAAAGTGATCCCTCCTGCAGTACTACATCCTTTCTGGCATACCTCTTCTTCGCATCTGTCACACAGCTACAGGCACAATGGCAATAGAAAGATAAGAATGTTTCTTACTTTTGGAGAATCATGCCGATGACAATCGTGTTAGTGTTCTTTCCTAACAAACTCCAGTCATCAGCAGACAAGTTACAATCAAGGTTTCTTTTCTACCCCCAGGCCCTACCGCTGATTTGAGTAGTGTATCATTAAAATGATTGGATAACAGATACATGCACAATGCTGAAATTAAACTTGACCTGTCTAATCATATAAATAGCAACTGTTTTTTTTTTTCATCTGTCAACCACAGATCTTGTCTAAAATGTGTTGGTGTTAAGGAGAAGGTTATACTTGGTGAGAGGAGGAAATATTAGTAGAAAAGGTATGCAGAATATGAAGATACACAAGCAAGTTAATTATCTTGTGCCTGAATATATTGGCATAAGCATTACAAGAAGTTACTGGGAAAGGTATTTGTTATTACATAAAATTCCGAGCAGTGGGACCTGAGTGATAATAATTTCTACCCTCTGTCTTTAACTTCACTACTTCCTAATCCCATCAAAAGACTATGGAGCTAACAAAATATTTGGAAAAATAAGCTTGCCAAAAATATCTGAGAGCTGTCACATTCACAGAAGGTGAAAAGAACATGGACCCTCAATGGATCCTACTACATAACTAGGGTGCCTCATTTCTTAGGGGAGGACTCACAAGGAGGTTACCACAGGGTGCTGACTGGACCTATAGCACGTAGCCTGCTCCTTGGTAACTGCCCAGCTGCTCTGGCTCTCTTCAGTACATGAGAGGTAGGGTAAAGTAGTTTACTCCCTCCTTCACTCATCCTAAGGGCTAGTTGCATGTAAACTAGCAGTTACCGTAGAATATGTGATCCTAGTTTACTTCCTTTTAGTTTGTTTGCCCGCCCATACCTTTGGATGTCACAGTGCTTTCCTGATGGTATGCTTGTGTAGGAAAATACCCAGGCAAATACATTCCAGTGTATTTGGAGCCACACCATATAAACAGTCATGACCACATGGCACCTGGAAAGCTGAAGATGAGTGCTTCATACAGGGCTTCTGCAACTGTTTTGGCATAGCTTTGCAAAAGGTTAACTAGCCAGGCCTCCCGTTGTCAGTATTTGTCAACAGTCACAACAGCAGCTGAGAGAGAATCCCTCTCTATACTTGGAATGAGATATAGCTAACCCAGCTCACACACCACTCTTGAGTGGTGAGTATTGTACAAGGTCAAACAATCCTCTACAGATAGTTAAGAAAGAAAAGCCATGTGAAAATATAATAGTTTGATAAAGTGTCAGAACAAATAACATAACCTCTACCCCACATAACGGTGTAATAAAAATCTGAGCATGAAAAAACAGGCTTCTAAAGCTGGTCAAACTGTTCTGCTATAAATTGTGATATATAAACTGATCCATCTTAGTGCTTCACAAGGGAGCTCATTAGAGATCCATAAGAAAATTGTGCTACATGTTTTGGTGTTAAAAACTTTGCTCAGAGGTTTTGGTGTGAGAAAGAGAGAAAAAAAAAACAAATGGGATTTCATATCACCATATTTTTCAGGTAATTCTTTCAATGTAAGTCATGAAAAAAAAGGGAGAGGTAGGATGAAACAGAGAAGACTGCCAAGTCTATCCTGATTTCATGTTGTACATCAACTAAATTTCCATGAGTTTGCGTAAGTGCATAAGTAATAATGTATGATTTGGGCTGATATGTTATTCTAGAAGAAAATGTTAACAATAGAAATTATTATTTCCAGGCAGCACAACCCCCCCCAAAGAGAAAATATGGTCAGATGAGGTCAGCAATGTGCTACTGAAAGTCTTTATTATCTGTATCATTGGGGAAAGTTCAGAATTTATTGTTCACTGGAAATAGTTCAATATAAAGAAAATATCTTTTTTGAAATTTTCTGAAAAAGAAAAAATATAAAATCTTGAAAGTATGATTCAGAGATGAAAAGGGAAATTTTGGAATTCCAGTGCTCTTTTTAAAAATATTAAGGGTAATTTCTATTTAAGGCTTTCTTGTAATGACAGATAAAGATAATGATATCCATTTAGGATAACTATCTTCTAGTTCACAGTGTCTCTCATTTATGTTGTAGTGCTCAGACTGTCAATATTATTTCATTACAACGCAAATAGGAGACATATGAGTATTAAAATTGTTTCAGTACTAGATAGCAGGAGTCCTTAGTGATATGACAGTAAAATTAAGCCATTTTTCAACTGTCATATTATCACATAGGTAGTGATAGTGCATCTGCCATGAACTATAGCTATGAACATATGAAGAAACAGTGTGAAAGGATTTGTGTAAAATTTAGCCGCAAACATAACATTTTAAATTAGCCTTTAAAATAACATTCACATTTCAAAAATGTGTCTGACAGTTGCATTTAGAAATAGATTTAGCCATAGGAAATTTTGTGGAAAATTGAATTTTTTCCCAGAGCTTAAGCATCAGCAATCTTTGATAAAAAAAGAAATCCTACTAGTTCTTGTTATATGTGGGTTTTAAATGAAATGGGTGATTTGCCTGACTTTTGAGGCTGCCCTCTCAAACAGCTCTCAGGTGAAATATAGCTAAAAGGCTGCTGTAGCTGATTGTTGATTTGCAGACTATGTGGGATGATTTGGTTGTCTTAGTAGAGGGTCTTGCAGGTTTGCGTATGGAAGAACGCTGAGGAAAAGATGTGGCTAGCACAGATTTTAAGCTGTTCCTGGGGATCAGATAAGCCTTAGTGAGCCCTGGGGAAGAATCAGTAGGTTGCCATGCCTCTGTTCGTCCAGGTCCAAGCACTGTTTTGGTGAACCAAAAATCAGACGCTACCTTTGCCCATCACTTTTGTTTGAAATCTAGGCCCAGAGCGTTATGAAGACTACATTCAAACGGTGCACTGGACCATTGTTATTAGACTGCTCTCAGTCACTTGTTGTTTTTGGCTATTTCACACTGAAAATATTTTTAAGTTTAAAATTATGATTTTCATAAAGAAAGTGTGTCTTATCTTTAAATAATGATTTTCCACTTTTTTTTTAAATTTGTGCAGTCCCTAATATTTTCTAAAGCAAATACAGATCCTCATATGGCCAATTTCACCTACAGGCTAACAGTAGGCTTGCTTGTGTTGATTACCTTTCACCCTTATAAGTAAGCCAGAGAGCAGGAATCTGTAAACCAGACGTAGGAAACACTCTAATGAAACATTACTGGAGACAGAGGATACCCAGGGGTTCCCATCTTAGACCAAGCAAAATTACATTGCTGGCAAGCTATATTCACCAAAGAATTATTTCTTCTTCCATGAACTATTTAGAGTACATACTGTCTTTTCATTATAGATATGTGCAGACCCAAACCAAATAGAGCTTCAGTCACTAGGGCCTTCAAGTAATACTATGATGCAAATGTTAAACAGTAATAATAAGGTTCTAAGTACAGCCAGTTTCCCGTTTGCTAGATGCAGGTATTCAGACTTTCTATTTGTGACAGTACATTACAACATAGAAGAAATAATGAGTTGATGTTTGTTAGGTATGTAGTGAAAGAGGATAACACACTGAAGTGGATGAATACCAAGTGTGACCAATAAAAACTAAGCTACTATGTTAGTATTTTGAATATATTCAGCGCTATCGAGACCAGAAATCATATAAAGCAAAAGGTGGCCATTGCAGAACTAAACCTGCTGTGGACAGAGGAGTTGCAATTTTATAGGCAAAACTGAATACAGTTGCAGGAAAAATATATACCAGACATAGCAGTCTTGACAACCTCATTCAAAGAGCTACTCAAGATGGAAGCTCTGTGGAACGGTGAATAAAAAGCCTTCTGAAACCATAAAAGCAGTACTTGGAATCTGGGATGAAAAAGCTGTAAGTTACTGTGACATGTCACAACCTGTCAATTTATTAGTATTAATATTTATTAGCATTATGCTGCTAAATCAGGTTTAGGAGCAAAATGCCAAAACCTTCAGAAGTGGCCTAGTAGAACTATGCTGAGCAGCAGAGAGTAGGTAAGCCAGAGGAGTAGGGTTTCTAGAACTTTCTCTAATGATTGTTGGGAGAAGGGTGCAGATGATAAAGCAGGTCTCAAGCCACTGATGTCAGTTTTTCAAAACAGCAATTGATTTTAGGCATATGGGACTAGAAAAACTTTTTGCAGTGCAGTGACTCTGAGGAAACATTAGTGAGGAATTAGTGAGCTAAGCAGAAGAAAGGGGAGCTGATTCTTCTCTACCTTGCCTAATGTTACTGTTACAATATCAGAATTTTCCTTTCACAGGTGTGCGTTAATATTTTACTTCCAAGGATACGCATGAGTATATCTCAGGGCCACAGACAGGCTGTGCAGTCTAATCTAATGTAAGGGGTCACAACCACAGATTCAGCTGGCTTTTAGCCTGCGGGTTAAGCAAGATGTAGCTTTGGCTGAGTGTTGCTAGTACTGCGGTTATCAGCAACAAGTTTTTTTACCACTTCTGAATTACCACGTCAGCAAGAGCAAACTTGAGAATAGATCACTGACAGAAAATTTAGGACTAGATTGCTCCTAACAAAGTTGAGGGTTGAATTGCTTATGTGGGATGATGGAATTACTAAGGGGAGTTTGTCGTGAAAGAGGATACTTAGTTGCAGCATACATTAATTGGACAGCATATGGTAGGCCTGACATAAAGGGAGGAGGGTGTAGGGTGAAGGAAAGGTATAAACCACCTATCTGGCCTCTTTAAATGGGGTAAAGCTCTTTAAGTAAACCTAACAGCTCTTGTTTGCTGATGGTGCAAAGGAGATCCTGCCCTGATACATGAATTCTGTCAATCAAGTGTTATCAGTTAGCTTCGAATTGGGGGAACCTGACTGCCAAGATATATGACAGCCTTAAGCTAGCTGCCATAAACAGAGCAGAACATTTATGGAGGAAGAATGTAGGCAGGAGGCAGGCAGGCGGGAGGGAGCATGGTGCAAGCTGTGCCGCGGCAGTGCTGCGGCCTGGAACTGCTTTGTGGGAGGCGCTGCACAAGCCCACGGTGACAGAGCTCATCACAGCAAGTGCAGGAAAAGGGCTCCACACAAGCGCGTGTGCGTGCGCGTGTGCACACACACACACACACACACGCACGCACGCACGCACGCACACACACACACGCACTGCATAAGCAAGGACAGATGAGACAGTATCAGTGTCCCACATGGGCAGTGATCACAGCTAGAGTGAGGGGCTGGGGTTATGAATTACCCAAAATACTGTGTGTGTCCTCCTCAGATGATGTGTATATTTGGCTAAGCAGGCCAGCAAGTACTTCAGGGCAAGAGGCTCTCTCTGCCTGCCACTATGCCACTTTGCTGAAGCATGTGAGCCCGTGCTGGAACCCATATGTTTACCCTCTCAGGCAGGTGCCCTAAGCTCTTTGCTAAAGAGCTATTCTCATGCTCTCTGACTCAGTGAATATTCAAGCATTGCATGCAAAGTGGAACAGATCCACGAGGAGAGACTGAGGCAAAATGGCCTCAGAAGCAGTCACCTTATATTTAGGGCTGACTCCTAAGGCTGTAGTGGAATGATACAGTAAATCCAGTTCTGAACCTCCTGCTATGCAATCAAGTACACCCCAGCTAGATTTGCATTCCAGGTGCTGACACTGGGTTCACACAGGTTCCAAAAATGTTCATGGGTTATCTTCACCACCCAGCCTTATGCTGACTGAGACTATCTATTGTCTCGCAGCCAGCAAAAAGGCCAGTGCAAGGATAAAGGCAGCATAAAGACCAGTGACATGGCAGGGTCAACAGAAATAACCTCATGTGCTCCCCTTTGACTTGGATCAGATTTGTACTGCTGGTATGTGTACAGATTTGTACAGATCCATGACGGAATCATAGATTCAGAGGTGAAAGATGCCTTTTCTCAAATCCTTGCTCTGAGAGTGATTAGGACAGAGAATAATCATTGTAGAGTGGATTATTCAAGATATTTGCATGAGAGGAGAGGCCCTTAATTCAGATCTTGATTTGGTAACTGTCAATTTATTTTTTGTGCAAAACACTAGAAAATGAGGAGATTAACAATGCATCCTGAGAACACGTATTACCTCTTATGTAGGGATCTTACTAGAGCTTGCTGAACTGTTTCCTTCAAAAATAGTTTGAAAAGGAAAATGACATTTTTTCACAAAAAAATCCCTTTCCTCTTTAGCTCAGAATGCCTATGTTTTTCCATGGAAATAGAAACAAACTGGCAATCCCAAGTTCCATCTTCCGCTGAGGACTCAGCTCAAGTAAAAGCACTTTGTTTACATACCATGTGCCCATAACTGGATGTTCCACGCAGTGAGCTGTTTACCCTTGCCAGTGCTTGGAGAAATCTTGCCCCCTCTCTTAAAGGCTAAATCCAGCTTATACCATTCACTGTATATTAAATAAAAAATAATGGTCTCAGCAAAGGGCATTTCCTGGGGATTGTCGACTGGCTGGGTGAGCTGATGGCCAGAAACTTTTATTTAAAAGTGCAGGCTTCCTCTGCTCTGTCATGGGAACTTCCATTTAAATTAGGTTCTATTGAATTCACAGATTCTTCATGCCATGAAATTTACCAGTGCTGATGGGTCAATGGCCCCCGGTGTAATGGGCAGCAATGCACACTAGAAAGACAGTGTTCAACAGCCTCATCCATGCTGAAGTATTTCTGCTCTGAACGTGGCCAAAGATACCCATTTGTTCTCCTGGGGCCTTCAGAAAATTTAAGTGGTTCCTCCATGGTTGTAAAATAGTTATTTTCAAAGTTTTAGGTGTGTGAGGTCATACAAGAGAAAGGAGAGATATTTGCCAGGGTCTACACAGAATCTTATCATTGACCATCAGCTAAATAAAAGCGGGGGTAAGAGAGGGATTTATGGCAGAACGAAAACAAGAAAGTGTATGGAAACCAGAGATGCACCTTGCCTAAGCACAAATCGAAGAAGCCTTTTTATGTGGACTTCTGTGTGAACCATGATAATAGCTGTGACATAAACCTAAGATAAAATAAAACTCCTTAAGTTTGTTTCCTTAAAAAAAAAGACAAAGTGCATCTGTTACAAGTTTTTGCTGTTGAAAATCAAAGGTCTTTGCCCTGCTTGACTGAGCAGAGATCAGTCAAGGTCAACAAAGGATCAACAAAGGTTGATCCAGCCAAAGAGGAAAATCCCGGGGGGCTAGCCACAAGAGCTGCTGCCAAAAGCAGTATCTGCGTAGCTCAGTCAGGCCTGGACAGGAGACCTGTTGGCCACAGCAGAAGTGGGTTGAACCCAGAGCGGAAACCCATGCTGGGCATGGGAACACCCCATCATCTCTATCTTATACCTGCCTTTCGTTGCTGAGCTGGGACATCAGTTCTTTCCTCAGTTTGTCTGGAATTCATGCATCATCTCCCTCTAGTACTCATTAGCAAAGCAGAGGCAGGATCAGGCCTTAAATTTATGGAAATTACATGCTGTCAAATGTGTTTTACTCCTCTAGGACTTTTTCACAACTTTATTGTAGTTGCATCAGAAGCTGATTTGTGAGGAAATAGTAGCATATTTTCTGTCCCCTCCCACCCCAGCACTACTGTACAGAAATGATGATCTGACAGGGAGCAAAAATCTCAGGCTGCATCAAGAAAACTAGTCATCATGCAGTTAGGTTGCTAGAATGCATTATTGGAAATAAATTCAGTGTTATGCTGACTTTCAGCAATGAAACCGTATTGAAGATGGTGAGTAAGAAAGCCTCCCTTTCTGAAGAAAAAAAAAAAAATCTCAAAATTAGCATCTTTATGGGTCATTGAAAGACCGGGAGCCACACCATAACGCATTACCCCTGCCTAGCTGCTCCGAACTGTGTGGGCTGAGGCATTTCACTAGGCTCTCACTGCAAGCTCTGGGGACAGGATGACATATGATGAAACTGAGTGATTTAGAAAGTGACAGCAGAAACATCGGAGAAGCAGATAGAGGAAGTAGCAAGGACACGCCAGAGCTAGCGAGGGAAACCGTTATAGTTTGACCCCGAGAAAAAGCTAAGGGAGAACAAGCTTGAGTTCTGGCTCAAAAGATGCTTGGAAGTGTGAAAAGAGAAAGTGCTGCCTATTGTTCTGCCTTCCACTGTGCCCAGAGTAACGGGACATTGTGTACATTCTTTCTAAATAAACAGAAGTGCATTAAAAAAATCCAATTCATTCACTCATCCGTTTGTTCTCCAAACAGAAACAACCTGTTAGAGACCCTGAATATTGGCTAACCACCTGGGTAAAAAAGGGTAGCAAGAAGTGTATTAATAAGGGGAACCTTCTCAGAACTGATCGTCTTTTCTTGCTTCTAGTAAAAGATTTTAATCCTTGTCTGCGATGATATTGTCATTAGTATTGTCATAGCAACTGCTAAACAAGGAGAAAGAGATGGTTAACAACTTTTTTTTTTTTAAACAGGCAGTGCAAATGTCTTACTAACAAGTAATTTGGTGACAGAATTTAGCAAACCAGTTGCACAGTAAATGGGTTTATCTTTAAACATAATGCTCTTTTCCATTTTAACTGAGCATAAAATTGTATCTTTAAAGGATCGGCAAACAGGGAGGGCTTCATGCCTCTTGAGCAGTTCCATGTGACATATGGTCTCTCCAAGCAGTAGTTTTATCGACTATGCACAGTAGCAGCAGATTTGAGCTAATGTTCCTGTGAAAACAAGCAAGAGTTTATCCAAAAACTTGAGGAGATAAGAAATGCCTCTTTGCCCTGCTGTATATGAAACACAAGTGATATCTTAGTCAAACTTAAAACATACCTCTATAAATACAGATGCTATTAGCAGCAACTGTCCCTAATGTTTTAGTACATGCACTGGGTGGGGTTGAAGAGGGCTTGGTGGCCTTTTAATTCTCTAGCCCACCTGTAAAGCTCCCAGGCACGTTTCCTCCATATGTCATCTGAAACATTAGATGGACCGGGGCTGCTGAGGAGGCCAGATGGGGCTCCATTGCCCAGAAGGGCTTAGCCCCAATCTTGCCTGTATGACCAGGCCTCCTGTTCCTGGCAGACATGATACAATCAGCATTGAGCCCTAGAAGAGAGCACATGTTGGTTATTATTAATGAGCAGTATGGATGTGGAAGAGCACTGTGCCTCCCTGCTCCCGAACATCCTGCTTCATGCTGGGAAAATGGTTCAGGAACTGTTTACTGCGCAGCTGATGTTCTGCGCTGCTAAAGGGTGGGATGAGCCCCGTATACAAATACACATGCCTAGAGTTTATTTTAGCACAAGACCCTGGCCAAATATTGGCCTAAAACTATTTTCAAGCTCACTGTCACCTCAGCTGGGGACTGCTGCCGCTTGACTAGTGCTAGAAATAATCCCTGTAAATTAACTGGTGCTGGCATTACAAATGCAGGAATAAGGCAAAAATTAATGTATTGCAAAATATTTCCACTTCTTAAGGTTTTTACTATAGTAGTTGTACACACACAGAACAGAAATAAATAAACATATGCTCATACGGTTATATTCATGCATACATACACACACATATTTATATTTATATTTATATTTATATTTATATTTATATTTATATTTATATTTATATTTATATTTTTATATGTGTGTGTGTGTGTGTATGTGTATAATAACATTAAATTACAGGTAACGTAGGAAGGAAAATTGAATGGCAGAGGAAGAAAGTTGGAAAAAAATTGCCTGTGGCTCCACAGCTCCACAGAGGGCAAGTTTTCAGAAAAGCTTTCAGTATGTTTGAATGGCTCTATGATGCTTTTGTACTAATGAGTGATTTTTCTCCCATTCTTGCAATAAGGTAATGGAGCTATAATTTGTAAGTTGAGTTCCTCAAGGCCTTTGCATCCACAAGAGTGGATTCCCTCCATTTTGATGCTTTTTGTGCGCTTTATGTTTCTTTCTCCCCTGCTCTTTGTGCTTCCCCTCTTCCCCCAAGCATAAGTGTCAATTTTACTCCAAATTCTCTCTGAAGTGAAGTGAAGCATTTTTTCTAGGACATAGCTGAGGTCTCTGTATAGCACTCATGCAAGTTTTCAAACTTGACATGAGGCTGAACACAAGGGACAGAGCAGTAACCCCTCTATTTAGTGGTACCCAGAAGAAATAGCCACCACTGGTGATAGCCAGAGATGAACAGCTGCCTGGATGAACTGGAAGGAAACTGTATCTCCTGAAAGCTTCTTGCTTTCTCTTGATTTCTCTTGAGTAACCATGCAGAGTCTCTAACCACAGGATAGTAGTATCAGCCCTTAAATATTGTGTGCATACAGAAGACACTGTGATATATACCCAACATGCAAAATACTGAGCAACAGAGTAAGGAAAACTTTGTGCTAACTCAGCAGAACTAGATAACAAATGCAGCTTTAATATAGCTCTTTCCCCCAAAAGGGTAATCACTTCTTACCTTTTCTCATTATGTGAGATACACTATAGACTTTATTCATTAGAGAGTATTCTGCAAAGTTGAAGTAAGAAACGGGAAAAATAATGGTGGCAGTAGAGTTGTAAATTCAGCTTGTATGTCAAAGAAATGACAATGAACTGATACACTTTCTGGAAAAATCACTGGTGATATATGCCATTCCTAGAATAAAAGTAGCAGGCATTCAGTGTGCCAATATCTGTAAGGTGTGCAGAAAGATGTGTCTGTCACAGAACTACAGAATGGCTGAGGTTGGAAGGCACCCCTGGAGATCATCTAGTCCAACCCCCTGTAGGGATAACTAGAGCAGGTTGTTTACGGCTATATCCAGTCAAGTTCTGAGTATTTCCAAGGATGGAGGCTCTAAACATCGCTGGGCAACCTGCTCCAGTGTTCGACCACCCTCACAATAAAAATGTTTTTTCTTAAGTTTAAATGGCATTTCCTGTATTTCAGTTTGTGCCCATTACCTCTTCTGCTGTCACTGAGTATCACTGAGAAGAGTCTGGGTCCATTTGCTTTACTATCCCTGTCAGGTATTTATACACACTGTGTATATACACTGTGTGTGAAAAAGGCTCCCCCTGAGCCTTCTCTTTCTTAGGCTGAGCAGGCCCAGCTCTCTCGGTCTCCCTGTATTACAGATTTTCCAAGCCCTTAATCATCTTTGTGGCCCTTCGCAGGACCCACTGCAATAGGTCCCTGACTCCCTTATACTGGGGCGTCCAGCACTGGACCCAGCACTCCCGATGTGTCTCACCAGGGCTGAGCAGAGGGAAAGATCACCTCCCTCCACTTGCTGGTGATGCTCTGCCTAATACAGCCCAGGAGGCTGTTGGCTGACTTTCTCTGAGGGCACATTGCTGGCTCACGGTCAACTTGGTGTCCACCAGGATGCTGAGGGCCTTTTCTGCAAAGCTACTTCAACCCTAGTGTGCATTGGTGCGTGGGGTTATTCCTCCCCAGAGGCAGAGACTTGGCATTTTGTTTTGCTAAACTTGAGATTCCAATTGGTCCATTTCTACAGCCTGCTGAGATCCCTCTGAATGGCAGCACAGCCCTCTGGTGAATCAGTCACTCTTCCCAGGTTTGTATCATCAGCAAACTTGCTGAGGGTGAACTCTGTCCTATCATCCAGGTCATTAATGAAGATGTTACATAGCACAGACCCTAGTATGTAGTAGTATGAAGATGTTACATAGTACAGACCTATGGGGTACACTACTAGTGACTGGCCTCCAGCTGGACTTCATACTACTGATCACAACTGTTTGAGCCTGACAGTTCAGTCAGTTTTCAGTCAACTTCACTGTCCATCTATCTAGTCTGTACTTCATTGGTTTGTTAATGAGGATGATATGGTCAACAGTGTTGAAAGCCTTGCTAAAGTCAAAATAATATATGCTGCTCGCCCCTCAGTCACTGAGCTAATCATCTCATTATCGCCATCATCTCATCTTCAGGTTGACCAAGCATGAGACAACTTTAGTGTAGTTCTTGGTGGTTTGATTGGAAAGAGCTGAATAACTTCTAATGAATCATCTATTTAATGATATTCAGCATCCTGATCACAAATTGTCCCTGAGCAGACTACGTGGGGTTCCCCCCAGTAATGTATTTCATATACTGTGGTTGGAAGCTTTTTTGGTCTGCATGTCATTTGCATGTTATTTTTATAATGCTGATCTAATGTTCAAAAACTGAGCCGTTCTAATTGGCCATCTATTCATATAATATGTTTTGGTTCCCTGATTAACTCTTAGAATGAGGTTTCAAGTGCACCTGGTCAAAACTGGCTTGCAAGTATTGATGTGCACTGAAAAAAACAAAAATTTCATGAGCATCTTTTTTTTTAATGGGAAATTCAGGGCACCTGAGATGTGGACACAGCTGAAGGAATTTACTTAAAATGAGAGCTAGTATCACCAAAAAAATCCTGAAAGTTTTATGGAGGTCAAATATTTAATAAAAGACCTTAGCTTGAGATTCTACTTTTTTTCCTTAGAGTCAAATTCGTCAAGACACTGTCCACATCCTGGGGAGGCTCTGAGAACTTTTCATGTTTATTCTTTTATTCTTGCAGTGGGTTCCCAGCTCCTTGGTGTCTGGCTGGATTAGACCCCTAGAAGTAGAAAATAATGGATGGCCCTTAGTCACATTAGTTGCCCTGCCTCGTGCCACTCTGGTGGCTTGGAGTGGGCAGAACAGTCAGGCTTAATACCAGGATCAGTTAGCATGTCTAGGTTACTGTTGTTTCTGCTCTTGCAATTTTTTCTTGAACAGAATATCAATTTTTTTAGACTGAATTAGACAGGGAGGGGTAGAAACATCTTCTGTATGTCCTCTAATTCTTGTTATCTTCTCAATAGCTGTCAGTTTTAGTTTGTTCATCGATCATTCAGTTGAGCTAGAGCAAGAAGATGAAGGACCATTCAACCCTTGATGTTGTTAACAAGCCTGTCAGACTTTGACAATTTGAATGAGAGAGATTTCATAAAATTATGAGTAAAAATTTAAATGTCTCGTTGAGGCATACCAGAGAATCCTTTGCTGTCAAATGAGCACTCAGGCTGTGGTAACACTTTTTTGCTTGACTCAGCACTCCACTCACATCGAACAGATCAGGTTTCTGGAAACACCTCTTTTACAGTGGGCATGCTCAGCAACATTAACGCAAGTGTTAACAGCATTAAGTGTTAAACATTTATCTGCTAACAATACTCTTACACATCCGTACGGTCATTTGTTTGCACACAGCAAAAGGGCCAGATAATTTAATGAATTCTCTTAAAAATGGACTAAGCTTCTCTTTTTCCATATCAATATTGCCACCTGATTCAAACTAACAAAATATTACACGCAATTCACCGTGCCTTTTTTCTACTGCCGTTGCCTGAATGGTCCACATGGATTTTAGGTGGTGCTTATTCCCAAAACAACAAATACTCTGGGTGTGTGTCTTTTTAATGATTTTTTGCTACAGCCATATCCTAACTTCACACAAGCAGTCTTCCAATAGTAACCATTTGGCTGTGGGTCCAAACAGGAGATCTGTGCAGCAGGCAATGCCACTGGAACAGTGAAGAGCCCTGGCACAGCAATACTAGCTACCAGTGCAGCACAAGCGCTGCAGGACCCTTTCATCTGGTACGCTTCGCCTTGCTGAGTGAATGGCAAAGTCTATCACCCTAAGCACAGGGCCAGAGGTTTGTCTGCCTCTCACCAGGACAGATGTGTCCCAACAACCTCTGTGAGGCTTTCCCAAATTCTACGACACGCAAGTATGCTCTTTTCTTCACAAACAGTTTTCTGCTGAGGGGAGCATAAGCTGCTATTGCTCAGTTGACTGCAAACCCCTTTGAACAGAAATTTTGTTTTCGCAATGTATGCGCATGGGCTGCCAGATGGATCTATTGTGTTATATGAATAACAGGCATGATAAACTTGTTTCAAAGGGAATAGGTGTCTGCTTCTGAGCCAGTAGCCAAAACCAGATGTAACCATGCAATTTTAGCTAACTAGGTAATCCATCAGCACATAGGCTTCAGCTTGGCAAAATATTTTGAGTACCAGCTTAACTTTATGTTTATGTTTATATACATAGATTTCAGTGGGGCAAACACATGTGCCTCAAGCTCAATCTGATTAAGGGCATCGCTGAAACAGTGTCATTAGCAAAAACCTAAATTTTAACTGTGTGAATTTGTCTAGGGATAAATATAATAGCTCTGCCTTGGCTGGCTTGGTTTCTTTTTAGCGTGGTACAATGTAAGCAGCATTCTCTCACACTGCCGTACTGATGGCCTACCTTCGTGTATACATGTTAACACATTCTCAGCATATCACATAGCTTAAAACTGATCCTTTCAACCACTGTGATGGCGTCTTTTTAGTTTTACTCCTCAGATTCTTTGAGGAACAATAATATTGATCCTGTACGTTCAAACTATTTAGGGAAGAGGGATGTTCATGCTTTCCTAGTTCTTTAAACTGTTCTTCTCTGCTGCCCATAATTGTCTATCCTCTTTTCCCTGCTCAGAAGTGAGTGTACTTTCTTGTCAAAGTTTCAGCATACTCCTCTGTCACATATTCTTCTACTTCAAGCTGTTTTGTTGTAATACTCCTGACATTTAAACTTGGGCACTTTAAAGGTTCTTTCTCTTTACTTTATTCTACGATTTATTGATTACTTCTAGCTTCTATTTCCCTAAATCTATTTCCTTTCATGCTTTCTCACCCTTCCCAATTCTTGTTATTTTGTCTCTTGATACAAATAACGCTTCATTCTGGTTTTAAAGGCACCACCACACCTGATTCTCTCCCACTGGACTGGCATAGCAGTGCTTTTTTACACAGTGAGGCCCAAAGGCATTGTAACTGATTACAGGGGTCATTGTTACTGATGAATGTGTCAAGGCCACACAATTACAAAGAGCCTGCTGAGCTGCATTGTCCTTTGCAAGTAGTCCCTGTAGAAGTCATAGGCACTACTCATAGATCAAGGGACTACTCCGTGTGGGAAAGTGACACTCCAAATTGGGCCTCAAGTCAGCATTGTATGGTGAAGCCTCCTTCCAAAAAGCTGAGGTACATCTGCTTTGCAAGTCAGACTTACTACCAGGATAGCTGTGAAGCAGAACGAAGTGCTTAGCCAGCAGTTTAAGATTATTGTGCCTTCATGTTGTGGGGCAAATTTTGTGCTAATTGTTACGTGGTGGCATCCACACTGCTGGCAACAGAGCGTGGCAGGTGTGGCTGTGTGTGTTCTGATCTACTGTAACCTACTATTTGGTGTTAGGTTTGCTCAGCCTGTGGCAGCCAGGTGTCAAAAGGGACTTCCATTCACCAGGAAAACCAATTTCTAATATAATAAATAAGCATGCACCCCGCTTCCCTGCACACAGCATGGGCATAGTATCTATGTCCACTTTGGGGTCTTCTGAGGATTGAAAGGTGTATAAACAAATTTGAAATCATCAGATGGGAGAGTGTAGAACAGAGCAAAGCATTATTATTGCTGTGTGGCCAAACCCTCTGCAAGGCTTTGAACAGCCTTCCTTTTCTGTCTCTTGCTTTGTTATGAGCGAGGACCCATGTCTTTCCTGTAGAAATGCCTGTGTTCCCATCCGGGAATGAGTGACACACAGTAGGCCCTTCTACTTCACCTCAGTGACCAAGATAGTAGAGTGAATTGCTGCTGTCCATGTACTACAGCAAAATACAGTAATTCAGCTAGAATGAACTACAAATTTGTACATTAGGCTAAAGGGGTAGATTGCCCCAAGGTAATGGCTTGATCCAGTGAAACACAGTGCTGTGTTTGGCTAGGCACTTTTGCCTTCTACAAAGTGCCCACTCCCAACTCGGACATGGTGAGTTTAACTAGCAGATTATAATCAATACTCACATATAAAGCATGCTCCAGTCAGTTAGCTAGTGATTTTTCAGTCAGTCAGGTTTCTCTGCATATGAAGAAATATCAAGGAAATAGGAAATGTTTGAACTCAGCTGAAAATGTATCTCCTGCTTATGTTCCAAAGTAAATAAAGATTTTTTACTAGCCCAAAAGAGGATGGTTCTTTACATTTCACCATTTCAATACAGATGAAACATTAAATTGCCAATAACATTTTATGAGAAAGGAATTCTTGTTAGAAATTTTATCTTAAAGTATTGATTTTGCCACTGTGAAGAAAATTGCTGTCCAAAAGTTTTTAAGAAAAAAAGAGTTAGCTTGATGGTATTCATATATTCAAATGTCAATTAGAAGATTTTAAATGGTGGAAAGGTGGCATCTTGCATATGTTAGTCTGGGATACAGCTCCTTATTAATCTGAGAATAAAGCTGAGTAAATCATGCTCTCTGGTTTATCTGTCAGAATGTATACTTCACATACCAGCATGACATTAGCCTGGTTCATTCTCCATACAACACGCCGAAGCGGTCGGCTGTCCTGGAGGCTTGAACTAGGTCTTTTTTTACATTAAAAACTCAGCCAGAAATGATTCAGCCTGAGAGATTTATAAATAGCAACACCTTTGCTTTCACTAATACCAGAAATTTGCAAGTTATGCTTCCTGTAGAAAAAGACTATTGCTGGGTTTGCATACGTATGTATGCTCGTGTATTATACACTCATGCTTGTATTTTTTGATAAGCAATCACACAGTGACATACGTTTTGAAAAATAAGAGACTGAATGAGTGCAAGTAAGAGAATGCTATGGTGGATTTTTCTTTCACCACTGGAAAAACAATTAGTCAATTATACATTTAAAAATATTTTGGAGAAAACCTTCAGCATGTCCCCATATCCCCTCTTTTTTTTTCTCCCCTCAGATTCTCTGCATAGGACAAAGTACATAACAAAAAATGTCAAGACATTTCAAGATGACCTGTTCTTCTGATATTAGAGGCATTTTACTTTGTTAACGGACGCTGTCAGTTTGGCTAATCCAGGCTGTCTGGAGAATTACTCCAAAAAAATTGGAAACATGCTTCCTTTCCCCAGACCTGGAGCATATTAGATCTACAGGACCCAGTGCTCTGCCAGCTCCAGGAGTGCAGCACAAGCAAGGGATTTGGCCTCAGACCCCCACGTGGCAGAGTGATGCTCTTACATGGGTTTTAATGGTGTTATCCTCGGATGAATGCGAGTGAGGCAAGCTCAGGAGCCGACAAGCATAAATAAATCTTCAAGTGAATGACCTGTAGTGTGCAGTTAGTGTGTGTATATGTGTGTGTCCGTCTTTCCTATTTAATTTTATTTCAGGAGCGGCTACCGTCTTGTGCTGCTGTGGCTTTGTTTTCTAATCTCCTCACGGATGCCTGCCAGCTGCTGGATGCTCAGGAGAAGACAGTCACTTGAGCTCGTTCCCGTAGGCCAAGTCCCCAAGTAAGTTCTCACACAACAGAAAAGAAATTCAGGACAACAAAAGATATCAGTGAAAAGGTTCTTTTAGTCTGAAAATTTGGTGGAGATTAAAATAGGGCAAAAGTTCAAACAAGAACGAGCCACTGCCAAGCAAGCCGGAATCTTGGCAAAAAGGAAGGAAAAGAAACATTGGTTTAAAAGGCGAGTAACCATGGCAAGGCAACAGCTCAATGCTAGAATCTGGTTAAGAAGTAATATCACACAGAGCTGTGATTGTTTATTCAAGGCTAGCCCATGAGAGAACAGTTGTCTCCAATGAGTGTTCTCACAGCTTGGATCCAAAATTATAACTGCATTTTTTTAAAGCATCCAGCACTTCTTCACAACCCATTTGCTGTTGAACAAAAGCAAAAGAAAGTACAAAGTTTATTCTTAGTGTCCCTTGTGTGTTTAAGGCACAGTTTTACATATGGAAAGGCATTTCATGTCAGCTGTTGAACTGGTATCATGCTTTTCTGCAGCAGTTGCTAATGGAAACTGTTGATACATTTTCAGTGCCTTTCCCAAGTTTCAGAAACTGGAAGCGGAGTGGCTGGTGTAGGGATGTTTTGTTTGTGTGATATTTTTGGAGGGTAAGAGGAGAGGTCTGCACCTATGAGTTGCATTATTGCAATTGCATTACCAAGCAAATAATGGACTGTGGGAGCTAACAGCTGAGGAATTAAATTTAGGCATGGAATAAAAATAATGGCAGCTTTGATACAAGTAATAATTTACTAAAGATGTTTTGCGTCTATCAGCAAATTCACAACATACATACACACACGGCCATACACCTGCTTAAGTTGTGCACCTGTTGTCCTACAAACAAATCAAAAGGGAAACATGGAAGCTCCCAATGTTCCACCATAAATAAAGTATGATTAATACCATTATAGTGACAACCAGGTATTGGCAGCACACAGAAAGAATGGAAGATTGTGATCTAATTTGTGCTTTTGTTTCAACATCTAGATGAACTTGGAATACATGTGCAGTGCTAGAGGGCACAGCTGTAACCTAACAGATGAGAAAGAGCAGGTCAATTCATCCTTGCTGTAAGTCAGAAGTAGCTCAAGCAAAGCAGAGATTTGCATGGAAATGAAGACAATCTAATTTTTCTAAAAATTGGGGATTTCATCACTTACATTATTTTATTGTTCAGAACATCTTGGGTTAACCTGTGGCAGAGCAGTCCATACAGAGCCTGTACAGAGAACAGATAGGCAGATCTCAGCACTTTTAGAAACCTTACTGACTTCACAGCTACTCTGTGGAGACCTACAGATCTTCATAGAAGTTCTCTTTTTGGAATTAGCATGCACATCCTTAAGCAAATCCTTCAGGCTAAGACCTAATTCACCACATTTGCACTTTGTGGACTCATTTACACATGTGCAAAGGGCAACTTTGAATGTTACTGGAGTCTCAGTCTCTTCAAGTCAACAGGGCACATGAAAAATGCTGTGTAGACAGCTTCAAAGTTCCCTGTTTACCCACAGACTAATTAAGGTTTAGGTAACAGAAGCATAATATCTTTGAACTTTCCTACTTCAGAGCTGGCTACACTGGCTGTTGAGGTGACCTTTTGAATTTTTCTTCTTAAAGGGGTGGGTTGGATTCTACAGGGTAAAAACTGAATTATTTCCTTTGCTCCTCTCCTTTCTCTCCTCCCTCCAGACAAATGCTTGCCATTGCCCTCCACCAAAGCATCCAGCTTCCTGATAAATTGCCTCTCCTGGAATCTGGCTCTCCTGTTGGCTAAGAATGGCTGTCATTACATAAATCAAATTTATATCAATGTCATTCCTCGTTTTAGGGGGCAAGGCATCTTTTCCAAGGTACAATTTGTTTGAATGTATTTATGCAATGCAAAGTGAGTTTTGCCCTCTCTTGAGTAAATGTAACATATATTAGGGGGAGACAGATCCAGTGCTTAGAGATGGATGGTTCTATACCTATGACTTCATTTTCCCTAGGCCTTTACATTCTTAAGCAGCATATCCCGCCTCTCCCTCACCTGCCATTGTACAAAGCCAAACTGGTACTGCATATTAGAGAGGAGATGTGCACAATGTTCTCTTCCATTTGTTTCTTTCCCTCTTGTCTAAAATGAAATCACTGAGAGCAGGAGTCCCCCTCAGTCTTTCTACATGGAAAATCATAACCTTGAGTTTTTGTGGTGCTCTGGCTCCCACTTGCACTCTGACAATCTCTTACTGTCAGACCCCTGTCTTTTTATTCCTTGTGCATCAATGGAGCCACATAGCAAGAACAGGATTTGGCACGTTGTTTTCAGCTGTCTTTTGTTTAAGAGCTCAGAGGTCTTGAGAAGCACAGAAGCTTTACTTTTTTTTTTTTTATTACATATCCTTCCATGGTAGGGGAATCATATTTTATCTCATGCTCTTATGCAGGGCAAAATTCTGCTCTCAGAGTCTTTCTGCATCTCCTGGATCCCTCATGAAGATCTCTGAGGTGTCTTTTGTATTCAGCACCTGATCCAAAGGGCACTGAGTCCCTCTATGCGCACATATTTCACTGCTATAAAGAGGACCTTGTACAGAAATCAAGAGGCAATCCAAAGCATTTGAAAAAGCAGAATTTGGCATGCTGCTCGTGCATATCTTAAACCTGCTAAAGAGGAATATATGTCCCACTTTTGTGTTATGTGATGTTTCCTAGATTTTCAGTGAGAACCTTTCGATTCAGAAGTATGAAATGGGGGCATATTGCCACTCTTCCTTGAGAACTTTCCCCTTTGTCACTGGTGTTGGGAATATGCAATCCAAAATACTCATTATTTGAGCAAATATTGCCTTAGTTTGAATTATTTTATTTTCCTTGCAATCACCTTTGAATGTTACTATAGTAATATCTCCGGTTTTCCTTGTCAAGGAACTGTGACAGATAATTTCATAAATCTTCAAGACAGCTACAGTGCAAAGAAAGTGATGCATTGATTTTACTCTTCTGACTTATATTTTCCTGTAAATAGAAAGGATATTTAAATGGATAGCACGTAGTTAACACCATAAGGAAAGAATAGAAGATCCAAGAGTCAAATAAACTAAAACATGAAAAAATACTGCAGTGAAAGCTGGGATTGTCTCCCTCACTCAATCTTTCCCCAAAACTCCTCCTTATCCTTTTAACTCTTTCTTGTGGATACAGGCAGATGGAGAACTGGGAACTGAAAGAGACAGGCCCTATGGCTTTGTGCTTCAGTGACAGTAACATTATCCTCCAGCAATTGCAAGAAAGTACTTTGCTGTATTGCTGGCTGGAAGATGCACAGTCACTTGATAGCAAGGTCATATAATTTGGTCTCTAGATGTGAGGAGATGAAGTGTCCTCACTGGAAGAGACTGAAAGCAGGACTTTTCAGATCCTTCATTTGCCAAGCTTCAATAAGTCTTCTCCAGACATGAACACATTAAGATTTGTTGTTTTAAATAGATATAACTTGCTACATTTGGGAAAATGGCCGCTAAAATGGCAGACAAGCATATCCACCATAACATCCCCAAGACAGATATCAAGTTCCAGGTAGCATAGTGCTAGAGCATCTTAATGAAAAATCTCCTTTTTCCTAAACAAATAGTTTTCCTTGATTTCAACCTCAAAATGAAAAAAAATACTGAAATATTTTAATTGAACTTCTCCCATATCCTCAGCTGTGGATGGAAAGGAAAAATATTCAGTTCAAACAATTAACGTTTGGCAAAGTTCTGAACAAATGAAAACAGGGTGTTACAATGGGAAGATGTTCATGGTAGGAGCAATGAACTGTAGGTCCTCTAAAGAAAAGTCATCCACCATGCAGGCCAGTTCAGTCTGGCCTGCACACTTTGCCTGCTATGACACCTGAGAGCTGAGTGCCACCTATATGTGGCAAGGCACCTGGACTGCTGAGGCATCCATAAAGGATGGAGGTGAGACTGGAGATGGGCCATATTACCTGCATGGTGTTTGAGCAGGCCTAATGTCAACACCTGGTCTCCTCACTTCACAGAAGAGGCTGTAAGTCACTGCTAGAGACGTTAACATACGTTGTTCTCCCATTCCTAGTAACAAGCTATCCTAAAAGGATCTGCCTGATGCTCCCATAGGAGTGGCTTGATGCATGTTCTATGGGTTGGCTGCCTCACATTCCTTGCTTCTCCAAGCATGGCTTTTTCTGAAATTCAAGAATTTGCTCAAAGTACCTTAGAAGGAGCTTGTTTGTGAGGACCCAACTCTACAGATTGACATCAGTGCAGTGAGGGCTGATCCTAGACCCAAAGGGTTGAGTCTCCATCCCTACAGTGTTGTACGCTAGAGCTCCAGCAGGAATTCCTCGTCCTTCCTGTCTGTGCCCTCCTTGTGGCTCCTGCTACCAGTTTGGCCCCTCAGAAGAATGGAAATGCCAGCTAATAGTGACATCAGAGGCTGCATGAGAAGGTTCAGGGTGCTGCTGTTTGAACAAAATCAGCCAAGTGTCTGAGTACAGGTTTGAGTAAGAGGATCAAGCAAAATGTGAACACAGGCTTCCTCTGAGCCTGAGATGAACTAAAGAAATCATCCACACTCCTGTAAGAAAGATGTAGAGCCTCAGTAGACATCTGGAAACCCAGCCCTGCCCTGGGCAAGTGACCTTTCTTTGCAACAAATAGGGTTTTTGTACAGACATTAGGACTTCTCAACTAAAACCATTTTTGAGTATATTAGCTCACTTCATTAAAGACAATGAAAGTTTAGAGGACCCTAGGAGAAGGGATTCCCAAAGTCCAGTGAGGTACTGTAGCAATCCCACCACTGGAGTCACGATTTCCTGCTGCTATACAGTATGCTGCCCAATGAGGCCTATTTCTTAAGCTTTGTTATACATCTCTCTGAAAAGGGTGCTGTTAGATAGTGAAATCTGCCAATTTCTCTGTGCTTAGCTTAGTGATAGACCAAAGACAAGGATTATCTCATGGATGGATGCCTTGTCAGGGTCATGAACTAGAGTTTAATTTTATGTTTTAAGCTTCTTGTGTTTGCCATTTTATCAGTTGCTGTAGGCAGCCAGCAGGCTCGCATTTCACCCACAAAGAATGCAGCATTTTAGATGATGCAAATGGTGTTAGGAACTTGACATAGCTGTGGGATAAGATCTTTAAAAAAGAATGTTCCTATGCCTTGTGCAAACACAAACAAATGCCCATAATTGGCTAGGGGCTAAGAATAAAGAAAGTGCTGGTATGGAAACACTGCTGCCGGACAACTGTCAGGAAGAGCTTACAAATATTAAGTGGAGTCTATATAGTGGAGCAAGGATACATGATGGAACATAAAGGCATGCTGCACAAGTCCAAAAGGAGAACAAACGAGAGAAGGCAAAACTGCAAGAAGAGCTGGAAGAAAAGAATCTGTGGATAAGAAAGTAGCAGACAGCAGCAGGATGGCAAAGGCATGGCATTTGATAGGAAATAAAGAGATGAAAGTGCATAAAGGAAACATTTTAGCCACTGTAGGAGGATAAGCTCACAGACTAACTCTGTTTACTTCCCCTGCCAGAAGTAGGCCCTCGTGCTTTACACAACAACCGAAGCTCTAGTGACATCTTCCATCCTAGCTCACTGAGCTCCTTCCTTCAGCTGAAACCATTCCTTCTTTATGCACCCAAGGCTGCTCTGTGTTATGAGGAGAAGGGTGCTTGGGAGCACTTTGCCAAAGTCTTTTTCAGTGGGACAGAGATCCAATATTTGGGACTGGGGATCCAACCTGAAGCACTTTTTTGTACTCTTGAGAAGTTTAACTTCAACTTTTTTAACAAAAACATATTTGCAAAGAGGATACTGCTGTTCAGTATTTCACTTAGCAGCTCTGAAATAAGAAGAAAATATTCAAGCTATATGCAGGGCTGTGTTTGCAGAGATTTCATCAGTAGCAAACACTTCTTGATAGGCTCACAATGTAAAATGAGGGTTTATTATTTCCCATTGTTTTTCCCTTTAGCATTTGTCCATCTTGTACTGGCACTTGATTGGATGAGTGGACGGTGAGGTGGATTGAGGACTGGCTGGATGGCAGAGCTCAGAGGGTTGTGGTCAATGGTGCAGAGTCTAGTTGGAGGCCTGGAGCTAGCGGCGTCCCCCAGGGGTCAGTAGTAGAGCCAGTTTTGTTCAATGTATTCATCAGTGACCTGGAGGAAGGGACAGAGTGCACTCTCAGCAAGTTTGCTGATGATACTAAACTGAGGGGAGTGGCTGACACCCCAGAAGGCTGTGCTGCCATTCAGAGGGACCTGGACAGGCTGGAGAGGTGGGCAGAGAGGAACCTCCTGAAGTTCAACTAAGGCAAGTGCAGGGTCCTGCACCTCGGGAGGAAGAACCCCATGCACCAGTACAGGGTGGGGGTTGACCTGCTGGAAAGCAGCTCTGCCGAGAAGGACCTGGGAGTCCTGGTGGACAACAAGTTAAGCATGAGCCAGCAGTGTGCCCTTGTGGCCAAGAAGGCCAATGGGATCCTGGGGTGCATTAGGCAGAGTGCTGCCAGCAGGTCGAGGGAGGTGATCCTGCCCCTCTCCTCAGCCCTGGTGAGGCCGCCCCTGGAGTACTGTGTCCAGTTCTGGCCTCCCCAGTACAAGAGAGACATGGATCTCCCAGAGTAAGTCCAGCGGAGGGCTACAAAGATGATGAGGGGCCTGGAGCATCTCTCCTATGAAGAAAGGCTGCGAGAGCTGGGCCTGTTCAGCCTGGAGAAGAGCAGACTGAGAGGCGACCTGATCAACGTGTACAAGTATCTGAAGGGGGGGTGTCAAGAGGATGGGGCCAGTCTCTTCTCCGTGGTGCCCAGCAACAACAGGACAAGAGGCAACGGGCAGAAACTGAAAACACAGGCAGCTCCATCTGAACACGAGGAAAAACTTCTTCACTGTGAGGGTGACAGAGCATTGGAACAGGTTGCCCAGAGAGGTAGTGGAGTCTCCTTCCCTGGAGATATTCAAAACCCATCTGGATGTGATCCCGTGCAATGTGCTCTAGAGGACCCTGCTTGAGCAGGGAGGTTGGACTAGATGATCTCCAGAGGTCCCTTCCAACCTCAGCCGTTCTGTGATTCATTAGGTCACAGTGTGCTTTTTTCCAGTCCCAAATCTTTTCTCAAATGCAAATCTTGACTGTCTGGGCTGGGCCCACCACTAATGAAGGATATGAGTCTGAATAGGAAATTCCTCTTCAGAAGTCAGTAAAGGGGCTCTCAGCAACGTTATGCTGCTTTCCCTTCAGGATCTGTGCATACAACCACACACCAGCCTGCCAGGAAATATCTGCCTTGAGAAAAAACAAGATGATAAACCTTGACTTAACGTTCACAACTGTTAGCTCTATTTGAGAGAAGTACAGAGTAAATAATGTGAGATAGCTCTTATATTCTCTCTCACAGTTACCTGCCCGCACTGCATTAATGATATCAAGGCAGGGAGCTCTTCCAAGATCCCTGCGCGTTCACTGCTGGCCAGGCCATGTGGAGGTCCTGTAGATGTTTCCTGCTGTCCCACACAAACACCTCTCATCTAGGCAGCAAGGCAGGAGATGTTCCCACATTTTCAGCTTTACAATCCCTGGCACTCTTGTGATGATTTCAAAGATGTTACAAAGGTGAATGATTGATGCCTTCAAGGCCCTGTTATATTAAGGAGTGTGTTGTTACAAAAGAAAACTGAAGCATGAAGTCAGTTAGTCATGTATCCAGATATACAGTAGATTAGCTGCCGCGCTGAGAAGGGCAAAGAAGATGACTTAATGTGCAGCTTTGTTCCCTTAAATAAGCATCCAGAACTTGTCATCTGGCCTGTGGTGCTCAGGGTCAGAATGGAAACAGCCCTATTTGGACCACCTATGAGAGCACCTGAAGTGGCCCTGATTGCCTACTGAGGCATCTGCACTCAAAAGAAGAATTAAAGTTTCTTATCCATCTCATAGCACCTCCCCGGGTTATAATATGGGGTTCACATTAAGTAATAATTAACAATTTAACTGCAACTCACATTTCAAAGTACTGTAGATCTTCACTGGGAGGAAAATGTAGGAAGCCAATAAGAGCTGTTAAGATTAATATGTCTCAAGAAACCACCAGGTTTTCCACATTCACATAGTAGCAGGAATTTTGGCAACAGTACCTTCCATTTACTGTAGTGGAAAAAATGTCATCAGTTCTTAATTCAGTGGAAACTACTAAATTAAAAGTCCTTAGACTATCTGGATTCAGTAGAATTTAGGGCTTGATTCTACACCTTTCAACTGAATGGGCATATTGCCTTTGCACTTTGAGGGACCAAGACTAGTCCCTGCTTAAAGTAATTTCAGGCTAGGTACAAAGCAGTTGTTGGTGATAGGGAAAAAAAGCAAGCCTCTTAATTATCCTATTAAGGTGAGCTGTTGACATATACTGGAAAACCTCACTTTGCTACATGTCTCTAAATTCAACTTCCCCTGAGGGAGATGGGTGGTCTTTCTATGCTGTTCCATCAAAACTGTGCATCTTTGCTGGCTGGCATAAATTAAAGTGATGTGATTGCTGTCCTTTGTTATAGTGACTTCCACACCAAGTCACTACAACACTATAGTCACTTCAGCACCAAGGGATTCCCACAGCAGCAAGGCAGTAGTAGGATGTGAATGTCAAGCATTTTCTTTCCTTTCCTCAGAAGCAGGTGCTCAAAGCTCCTGTACCGGAAGATCCGTTTTATTTGTGACAGAGCTGTAATGGGGCTGCCTAAAACATGTCTGAATACTGCTGTACATGAAGTGTACAGTACCAAAATGCCCTCTTCATATGATTTTCTTCTTTGTATCTGTGCTTTCCCAGTCTCTGCAGAGGCTTCTTGGGAAATTCTTAAATGAAGATGTGGACCTGTGGCCAAGGAAAACTGGGCCAAGATCTCCAAAATCACATAGGCCACCACCGCAACATCTGGTTCGAACAATTGCTACCGCATGAAGCTGACCACATTTGAACTGGTAACCCAGCTGACTCGTCACTGCTCACATAAGCCAGCCAGCCTTCCTATTACTAACATCTTTAGCTGGAACCATTGCTAATTTAAAAATGCTTTGACCACTCCCATTACTTCAGAAAATCAAGATCAAGAAGAGTTTATAAGGGAGGTCACTGTAAATCCGAAAAAAAGCCCCTACCCTGTCTTGTACTTTTGCTCTTCTGTTTTCACTTTAGATATTTGACTCCTGATGAGTCATGACATATGCATAGCACATATGTATGAAGTAAGTTGGCTCTTCCACCCTTCTCCTGCTACAGTTGCTTCCTCACCACTACCCATTGTTCCTGTTTCTGGACGTTTTTCACCAAAACAGTCTAAGAAAGAAAGAAACTAGTAAAGATCCTTCTGATACCCACTGGTGCTGCTATGACAGCAGCATTATTTGGTGTGAATTTAACATACAGCTTCAGCTCAGGACTGGGAATCTGAGCTCTGACTGATATGAGCAATCTCTCTGCCACACTAAGCTAATCACAGGAACCCAGCTTGAATCACAGAATCACAGAACGGCTGAGGTTGGAAGGGACCTCTGGAGATCATCTAGTCCAACCTCCCTGCTCAAGCAGGGTCCTCTAGAGCACATTGCACGGGATCACATCCAGATGGGTTTTGAATATCTCCAGGGAAGGAGACTCCACTACCTCTCTGGGCAACCTGTTCCAATGCTTCCAATGTCACCCTCACAGTGAAGAAGTTTTTCCTCGTGTTCAGATGGAGCTGCCTGTGTTTTCAGTTTCTGCCCGTTGCCTCTTGTCCTGTTGTTGCTGGGCACCAGCATTCTCTTGACACCCCCCCTTCAGATACCTGTACACGTTGATCAGGTCGCCTCTCAGTCTGCTCTTCTCCAGGCTGAACAGGCCCAGCTCTCGCAGCCTTTCTTCATAGGAGAGATGCTCCAGGCCCCTCATCATCTTTGTAGCCCTCCGCTGGACTTACTCTGGGAGATCCATGTCTCTCTTGTACTGGGGAGGCCAGAACTGGACACAGTACTCCAGGGGCGGCCTCACCAGGGCTGAGGAGAGGGGCAGGATCACCTCCTTCCACCTGCTGGCAACACTCTGCCTAATGCACCCCAGGATCCCATTGGCCTTCTTGGCCACAAGGGCACACTGCTGGCTCATGCTTAACTTGTTGTCCACCAGGACTCCCAGGTCCTTCTCGGCAGAGCTGCTTTCCAGCAGGTCAACCCCCACCCTGTACTGGTGCATGGGGTTCTTCCTCCCGAGGTGCAGGACCCTGCACTTGCCTTAGTTGAACTTCAGGAGGTTCCTCTCTGCCCACCTCTCCAGCCTGTCCAGGTCCCTCTGAATGGCAGCACAGCCTTCTGGGGTGTCAGCCACTCCCCTCAGTTTAGTATCATCAGCAAACTTGCTGAGAGTGCACTCTGTCCCTTCTTCCAGGTCACTGATGAATACATTGAACAAGACTGGCTCTACTACTGACCCCTGGGGGACACCACTAGCTACAGGCCTCCAAATAGATTCAGCCCTCTGAGCTCTGCCATCCAGCCAGTTCTCACTGTCCACTCATCTATCCCACACCTCCTGACTTTACTATGAGGATGTGATGGGAGACAGTGTCAAAAGCCTTGCTCAAGTCCAGAAAGACAACATCCACTGCTCTCCCCTCATCTACCCAGCCAGTCATTCCATCAGAGAAGGCTATCAGATTGGTCAAGCATGATTTCCCTTTGGTGAATCCATGCTGACTACTCCTGATCACCTTCTTGTCCTCCACATGCTTAGTGATGACCTCCAGGATGAGCTGCTCCATCACCTTTCCAGGGATGGAGGTGAGGCTGACACGCCTGTAGTTTCCTGGCTCCTCCTTCCTGCCCTTTTTGAAGACTGGGGTGACATCGGCTTTCTTCCAGTCCTCAGGCACCTCTCCTGGTCTCCAGGACCTTTCCAAGATGATGGAGAGTGGCCTAGCAATAACATCCGCCAGCTCCCTCAGCACTCGGGGGTGCATCCTGTCAGGGCCCATGGATTTGTGGATGTCAAGTTTGGGCAACAGATCTCTAACCTGATCCTCCTCAACCAAGGGAGGGTCTTCCTTTCTCCAGCCTTCCTCTCTGGTCCCCAGGGTCTGGAATTCCTGAGGAATTCAGTGAAGACTGAAGCAAAGGCAGCATTCAATAACTCCTCTGTTACCAGGGCCCCCACCCCATTCAGCAGCAGGCCCACATTTTCCCTAGTCTTCCTTTTGCTACGGATGTATTTGAAGAACCCCTTCTTGTTATCCTTGACATCCCTTGCCAGATTTAATTCCAAACGGGCCTTAGCCTTCCTTGTCGCATCCCTACACACTCTGACAACATCCCTATATTCCTCCCAAGTGGCCTGTCCCCTTTTCCACATTCTGTAGACTTCCTTCTTCCGTTGGAGTTTTGCCACGAGTTCCTTGCTCATCCATGCAGATCTCCTGCCCGCTTTGCTAGACTTCTTACTCAGAGGGATGCACCAATCTTGAGCCTGGAGGAGGTGATGCTTGAATATTAACCAGCTTTCTTGGACCCCTCTTCCCTCTAGGGCCCTACCCCATGAGATTCCCCTAAGTAGGTCCCTCAAGAGGCCAAAGTTAGCTCTCCTGAATTCCAGGGTTGCAGTCCTTCTTATTGCCCTGCTCCCTCCTCGTAGGATCCTGAACTCCACCATCTCGTGGTCACTGCAGCCAAGGCTGCCCCCAACCTCCACATCTCCAACTAGACCTTCTTTGTTTGTCAGTACAAGGTCTAGCATTGCACCTCTCCTCGTTGGCTTCTCCACCGCCTGGGTCAAGAAATTATCATCAGTCCTCTGCAGGAATCTCCTCGACTGTTTGTGCCTAGCTGTGCTGTCTTGCCAACAGATGTCAGAGTGGTTGAAGTCTCCCATGAGAACCAGGGCCTGTGATTGTGAGGCTACTTCCAGCTGGCTGTAGAAGGCCTCATCGACAACTTCCTCCTGATCAGGTGGCCTGTAGTAAACCCCCACAACAGTGTCACCCATGTTAGCCTGCCCTTTAATCCTTACCCATAGGCTCTCAACTTGCTCTTCATCCACCCCTAGGCAGAGCTCCATACATTCCAGTTGCTCCCTCTCATAAAGGGCAACTCCACCACCTCGCCTTCCTGGCCTGTCTTTCCTAAGAAGCACACAGCCATCCATGACAGCATCCCAGTCATGTGAACTATCCCACCATGTCTCTGTCACTGCAGTGAGATCATGGCCCTGCGACCGCACACAGATCTCTAACTCTTCCTGCTTATTCCCCATGCTGCGTGCATTGGTATACAGGCATTTCAGAGAGCCAGTCAAGCATGCAAGCCCCCCAGGAGAGGTGCAAGAGGATCCTCCACAGCCACGTCCCATGCTGTCTCCCCCGGCCGCATGCACCCGCTGGAGGCATCCTGACTCGAGTGGTGTTTTACTGACTACCCTGTCACTATAGCACTCCCCTTCCCCCATCTTTCCTAGTTTAAAGCCCTCCTTACCGGGCTGGCCAATCTGTTGGCAAAGACGCGCGTGCCCCGCTTGGTAAGGTGGATCCCATCTCTCCCCATCAGCTGTTGATCTTCAAACAGGGTCCCATGGTCATAGAAACCAAAGCCCTGTTGCCAACACCAGTGGCGCAGCCAGTTGTTAACTTGGAAAACTCGTCTACTCCTCCTCCCGTCCTTTCCCCTCACAGGCAAGACTGAAGAGAAAACAACCTGGGCTCCCAGACCCTTGACCACCATTCCCAGAGCTCTGAAGTCCCATTTGATGGCTTCCAGTTTGCCTTTCGTGTCATTAGTGCCCACATGGAAGAGCGGCAGAGGGTAGTAGTCCGATGCATGGACAAGCCTTGGCAGTCTTTCCAGGACATCTCTTAATCGAGCCCCTGGCAGGCAGCAAACCTCTCTAGACAAGAGGTCAGGTCGGCAGATAGGTGCCTCTGTCCCCTGCAGCAGGCAGTCACCCACAACAATCACTCGCCGCTTCTTCCGGGTGTTCCTGCACGGCACAGGGTCCGTCAGGCCAGTTGCCTCCCTTGGAGCCATGTCCAGCTCTTCCTCAGCTTGGAGGGCACTAAACTTGTTCTTCAAGGGTAAGTCTTGAGGAGGAGCAAGAGCCTTTCTCCTTCTACGAGAGGTCACCAGCTTCCAGCCCTCTTCAACAGCGTTATGATGTACTGTTACACACGGTACAGAGCCCTCCGACAACTCTGCTGCAGTGGGGGGTGGGGACTCCTGGAGCTGCACAGTCTCCGAGAATACCCTGTCAATCTCCTGCTCATCTTCTTCACACAGCCTACTAACTTCCTCCCGTAACTCCTTTATCTGGCGATACAACTGGTCAACCACAGCACACCTCATGCAGGAGAGCTGACTGTCAGTCCAGGCCTCACAGAGAGGCCCCAGGCACTCCCTGCAGCCTGACACCTGCAGAGCTGCATCTGCTGCCAGAGGGTCTGTCTGGGTTGAAGCCTCAGACACAGCTGATGCAGCACCTCCAACAGCCACTGGGGAAATGTGCTCTGCAGAGTGTCATGACCATGCCTGGGGAAGGACACACCACTGTGGAACATGGAGAGGTGCCTTCTTTGCCCTCTGGCACCCTGCTGCACAAACTGCTGCATCTGCTCACTGCCTGTGTGCTGCACTCTGGGAGCTGTGCTCTAGGCCTGGCTCTTATATAGGCCTCTGCCTAGCAGTGACTCACAAGGGTGCTTGACCCACCCAATCAGGAGCCACCTGAAACAAAAGCCCCAACTCCCTCTGACCAGGGCAGCCCAGGGAGCTGGTTAGCAGCAGCCCCACCTAGCTAGAACTTCCCAGGAGAAGTTAAGTCAAGGCCCCCTGCAGGAGTCCTTGCCTCGCTCTCCCTTCCTGCCAGCAGCAAGCACTGTCTAGTTCCTCGGGGCTCCCCAGAAAGCCTCCACAACTTTCCAACAAGGCCCACAAAAGGCCCAAGCAGAGCCCAGACACTGCTGTGCAAACTGCTGCGTCTGTTCGCTGCCTCTGTTTGCTGCGCTCGCTGTTTGCTGTGCTTTAATTAAAGCACGTTGTGAGTAGGTCACAGTGATCAGATTCCTGAGACCATATATTTTACCCACAGAGGACAAAAGTAATGTCTAGTGAGAGCTACAGGCAAATATTTCATCTTGTAATCTATAAAGGGAGGATAGAACCCCAGACCCAACCCACTGTGGCATCATAGTTCTTTTTAGTGACAGGGGTAGTCTGTAAAAAAATTAGAATATCAGCTCACATCTGAAATAGTTCTCAGCTAATACCACCCACCCATGGTGGGGAAAATGGGTGTCCAGTTCTGGTTCATTCCTGCTGTGAGTACACATGCAAGCATATGTATGTGAATGAATTAATTTAGATAGCTTTTAATAATTAAGCTATGCTAAGAAGAAACAGAGATTTGTACAATTTTAGGATTTAAAACTCTTCTCCCACTTTCTATGCACATTTTCAGTCCCTGTGTCTCTCTTTCCCTCACTTTCTGTTTCTCACGCATACCTCCAGCTACCTCGTGATCAACTTCAGTTAAACCTGAACTATATTTTTTGTTGTTGTGCAAGTAGTGGGGAAGAGAAGAAGCTTGCAAGTGATTTACAAGAGCTTAGATGCTGGGCACTCAACAGTGAGCTAAACTGGCTCTGTCAATAAACATCTATTTAAGCATTATTTTCAAATAAGAAATAATTTAGGTTTGAGAATCATCGTTCCTGAAATGCAGATGAACACATGCCATTTTGTCCCCCTCCCCCCTCCACTCAGACCCAAGGCTGGTATCACAATTGGCAACTGTCATTATATACAGATTTTTTTTTCATCACTCATGAACCACAGGCCTGATATTGATTCGGAGAGAAAAAAGATTGGAAGATAGTAAATATCATATTTTTGTCAAATGAACCCTCCCCTTTCTCTCTACCTTCATATTTGAAAGTTCTTTGGCTGTGTTTCGCTAGAAAGGGTAAATTCCTGAGCCCAAACAGAGACCAAAAGGCACTCAAGCTCCCTTCCCTCTCTTCCCAGCCATGCAGGAAGAGGAATACTGATGTCTGGGATGGAGGGTACCTAGGAGGAGTGCCCCATGCTCTGGTGCCCACCTCACCTGGTTACAACCTGCCATGGCATCTTACACTTCCAAGCAATAAGCAGTGCTCTGCAGCCAGTGGTGGACCTGCTACCGCAGCAGCGCAGGCAGATCTCCACATGCTCCTCAGTACCCAGTCAACTGCCCGTGGGTTGAAGGCACCCAGCCGTTAAAATCCCACCTTCATCGGGAGGACTAAGCTGAGGTGAGGGTCTGCATCGCCTCCTGACGGAAGCCTGCTCCTGGCTCTGACAGACCACCTCCGACTGCGAGCCTTAAGACAGAAGCTGTGCCAGTGGGAACATCCTGCCCTTGTGCCTTGTCCTCCTGGCGACAGCAGGAGCGCTCCGGCTGACTTCAGCTGCTGCAAGGGGACATGGAGCTAGCAGCCATCTCAAATTACCCACATCCTAAATCACAATAGTTGGATTGATAGATCAAGATTTAATTAAAAATGATCAGCTACTGCAAGGACAGGCTTTTTTTTTTTTTTTTGCTTTTTGCTTTTTTTCCCCCAGGCACTTGGTTTACATGTTTACTGTGCTAAAAACAGTTACAAGCAATCTGGATAGCCCTCTGTTAGCTGTGATGAAAACATTCTCCAGCATATCTGATGGTGCCTGCCACCAAACAGGCCTGAGAAATGCAGCAGCTAGATGGAGAGTAAGCCTCACTCTCTAAAAATCATACACGAAAGATGTGATGCTGGTTTTCACCTGATGTCAATCCTGCAGCATTATCTTGGGCAGAGATTCTGGCTTGTTTGCCCTGTGATTTCTTTGCTAATTCGCTGGGCAGCCACACATGCAGCAATGCCTGTGGGCTTCTCTCTGCTGCGCGAGGACATACCGCGAGCCCCTCCTGCCCCCATCATGCCACAGCACTCTCAGAGGATTGGTGGGAGATGTGGATATGGCTGGCGTGACACTCGCCATCAGCTCCTGATGCTCGCGAGAGGTTGTGGGGTGGGCCCCTCCTTGTAATGCCTGGCCCTCTGTTTGAGCCCTGTGGGCATGCAAGAGCTCAGGCACACCAAAACAAGCGTACACCCAAAGTCTGTGCAGAAATATTACCCCTGACAGAAGTCTGGACCAGGACACGGTAGCACCTCAAAGCTCTCAGGCCAGACATGTCTTCTGCCTCATAAATGACTGCCCATTACGTCCCGTCATGGGAGACAGCTGGTCAAAGGGGGCTACTCTTGGAAATAGGACTGACCAAAAAAAAAACTACTTCATCTGTCATTCAGTGGGAAGGTATCCATGCATTAGCAACCAGCTATTCTTAAAAGTCCTTCTAATTTGCTTGCACACCTCAACCGATGATGTAAAAATTGTCTTTCCTTTCCATCTCACACACAATATGAACATGTACGTACACACACCCACACATGTAGTTAAACTTAGGTGCTAGTGAGCTGTAGCAAGTCAGAGCATTCCTAAAGCAAAGTCATTTTATTAGCAATTTTGAAAGTGCCCCTGTCCATCATTATCAAATATCCTAAATACCTGTGTTCAGCAACATTCGGCTGGTACTTAGATTATGAGTCACTGGGTAATTTAGCCCTGCAAGGGAGGTTGTAAGCTTTTCTCCCCCTGTCTTTTCCAGAGAGGAGATGCCAGTGGGGGACCTTCATTAACATTCACTGTAATGTACATCTGTTTGCCCCCTCAGCCACTACATGAAAATACACAGGGAGAGGGGGAAGGGCAGAGGGAGAGCTTCAAAAGGTTTGTGAATCCCAGCGATGCACCCCGAGCTGTTTCTGTCAGTCTAACAGGGATGGCAAACATTTACCATCTCCACAACCCACTCTTTATAGCTTTATAATCACTGAAGCATTTGAAATACGGACAGCCTTAGTTCTTGCTGAGGAATAATAACAAACAGAGCTCAGGTTGATAACGCTCCGCAATAGCCCAGTGTTTGGGCTGGATCTTGGGTGTGGATGTGAGTGACCCACTTAAGATTTTTGTTGTTGTTGTTCAGAAAAACCTCACATTCTACCTTCTGTCCCATTGAGACTCCGCTATGACAGAGTCATACTTCATATTCATCTATAGGAACATCTGGCCCATGTCTAACATTTAATTTCCACACCATTAGAGTCAAACAATACGTGTACATCAGTAGATAATGTAATGCATTATCACGCAAGGCAGAGAGCAGCAATTTATTAGCCTAATTTAAAATAGCCTTCAGCAAAAAATAGTGCATCTTAATTCATAGATCTGAAAGGAATGACATATTTTCCTGTAAAATGCAAAGGTATGAACAGAGACATGCTTTTCCACGGTGGTGCATATATTATTTTTTTCTCTGGTAAATCTTTTAAAAGATGAAACATCAGTTCTCTGTACAAAAAAAAAAAAAGAGAAAAATAAAAAGAAAAATAAAAAGAAAAAAGAAGAAAGTTCAAAACCAAGATACATCTGTAATAATACAAAAGGAGAGATCATACCAAGGGGACGAAAGAAGAAAGGCTGCCCTGGAACACAAGCGAAAGTGACCTTTCCTTTACACTGAAGTTGTGAGCTGAATGTGAAGATCACTCAGATTTTCCATGCCCGCACTTGAACAAATGCAGGCTCCTCAAGTGCACGTCAAGCATTTCCTCCTCTTTTTAATCTATTTTTTTATTCCATTTAAGGACTTCTCCTAGATGGGACAAAAATTATCAAAACAAATTAAAAGCCTTTGTCACCCTAACAAAATGAGTCACTTTACACAAGCATTTGCTCTGCCTTTGGTTAAAGACTATAACTTCCTTCTAGGGAGAAATTAACTTCCCAAATGGCAGAGAAGCACAAGGCTTATGTGCCAAACAAAGTTCATATCAATTCTCTGAAGTAAGGTGAATTTACTCCCTTTTGGATAACAAACACATCATGGGCTCTGGTCACATTGCTCAGCTCCTGTCGCTACTGTACCCAAAGTTAAAAGCTATCTGAAGTTGAGAGTTTTACTCAGTGTCATTTCTGTCTGCCATCTTATTTTTTTTTGACATCAAAATGTCATTGAACAAAATACCCTGGCAGGCCTTGGAGCAAAATCTGGAACACAGGACTTCCTCTTTCCCCACTCCGCACACACTGTCTAGCCCAATAAATCCTGACTTGTTTTTCCCACAGTGGAACAACTGCTCGAGGAGAACTGGAAGGCTGCCCTGCCGAACCTGGGACATAGTCTCTGCTGAGAAGGTGGGAGAGTGCTCACTCCCTCAGCAGCACTTTGGAAGAAAGCAATATTACATGGGCAGCTGAAACCTGCTGGCGCATATTAGGTGGTTTGAGAACTTCTTGGGAGATTTAGGTAGAAGAACCCCCAGTTCTGCATCTGATCTGTTTGAGCCCTGCCAAAACTGAAACCATGCAATCTTTGAAGGAGAACTTTTAGATGACCAGGAAACCTTTAAAGGAAAGAATATCATGCTTATCTTAAAAGATTTGTGTAAGCACCACCTTTGTCTGGCAGCACCTGAATGGGGAGTCCTAAGACCTCAGTTGTGGGCTTTGCCCTAGACAACATATGAATGAAAATCCCAAACAAAAGAGGCCTTACAGTTAGTTATTCTTTCAGCATCAAAGCCAGCTTGTCTATAATTCATCACAATGAAGTGCTCCATTCAGTGGGAATACACAGGATAGTATAGCAACGATTGGTCATGGGGAATTATATATATAAAAAGGTGGCCTAACACTGAAATATATGGAGAGACAAAAAGTCAGTAGTCCCAGCTGATGTAGATTGGCGTGGGCGCTGTTCTGGTTAGCCAACGGCAGGACGTCCCCAAGCAGCACCTAAACATCACAACTGGGCTGAGGCCAAGGGCTGGGCTGGGAGGTGGAGGGCAACGGAGGTGGAGGGTGACAGAGGTGTCACTTGGTCCCCTTTGGCTGACAGCAGTTTTCTGAATAATTGCATACATAGAGTTCAGTCAGGTCAAGTACAGTCTGGCTGGGTCTGCAGGAGAGAGTTGCAGGTGCCACTGAAACTGAAGATACAGCCAAATACAGAGCATCTCATAGCAAACCTATGGTGAGGCGTGCCTGTCAGCAGGGGCAAAGGGTGTTTCAAAGCTGAAGTTCAAAAATTGATGAGTTCGACCAAATTAAATGAATCTTACTTCACCAGTGGAGACAATCTCCCTGTTCAGAGGAAGGCTGGTACGCTTACACTTACAAAAATAATCTACTACTCACTTAAAAACATGAACAGCATCAAGAACAGGCAGAGTCAAAGATCCAGGCGGATGATCCACCTCAGCAGTCAAATAGACCATCACTCCTCTGAAAATAAAGGGGCTATATGAGCAAAAAGCCTTGGAAGTTTAGAAGAAGTCACTCTTTACGCATGTCTAGATAGAAGGAGAAAAAGTCAGCCTCACACCCACCAAAAAATCTTCTCATCCAACCTGGCTGGTATACTAGCAAGCTTTATTTGGATAGCTTATTAATTGGTTGCAATACAGTACTATTGCTTGGGGGGTGGTGGTGGTGGTGGGAGGGAGGTTGTCTTAATTTGTGTGTGGAGGAAGTGAAAAAGGGAACAGTGGTAACCAGAGATTTTGGATACCGTTCTCAGCTACAAGAGATGGGTAGAATCTTCTGTCTACCTGACTCCCTGGTTTATAAAGAGGCCTGGAAATTAAGCTGGTATGTCTTACCTGACCTTCTGTGTACTATCCCTTTATTAGAGGCAGATGGACATATTTTTCTGGCACAGTTTGCTACCCTTGTAAGGATATAGGTTATGCTTAGATACCTGCATCTCTCTAGGAAGGAAATAAGACAAAGAAAAGGTGCTTGCATTAATGCTGCCTCAGGGCACCAGCAAGTTACGGGTTGGTGGGTTTTACAAGACTACTTACTATGCTATTCAATTAAAAAAAAAGAGCAGTTACCATAGCAACACCCACATCTAATGGCTCTTATGCTACCTCTGAGATACAAAGCACCTTCTTACAGCGATACATTGACCAATACAGCATGTCGTGGGAAGTTTTATGCTTCTAGCAGTGGTTAAAGGGGGAGAATGTGCGTTCCAATAACCAGACGTATTTATATCCCCAGGTTGTAATATTAATTTATAACAAATTATTTTGGTTCCTTGATATCTCTTTTCTTCTCATTACCATTTCCTTTCTAATAGCGCCTTCATTTTTTCTTTTTTTTTTTCCCCCTGGATGGATGATATTTGATTAAGTACAGGATGAGATTTGCATATGGGAGCTTAGGGATAGGTCTAGCAGATAGGTGGGTCATATCTGTCTGTTGATCTAGTATCTAGGAAATGCTACCGTTTTATCACAGTTGAGCAGTCAGAGCCGAGTGGAAGCCAGGGGCTAGTAGGTTTGTGGAAGACATTCTGACATTATCAATGGTAAAGGATGGCTTTTCAATCCTGAAAAGAAATGAAAGGCAACATTTTTTTATTTGTCTTGCCTGGGAGGAGAAAGTGGGAAGGGGAGGGGAGAGCAACTCCTCAAGGACGGGAGAAGAGGGTATGGAAATGTCTTTCTTCTTGACAGGCATGGCTGAGTGGAAGACAGGTTATGTGACTCTTTGAACATGGAGTGGGCCAAGCTAACATCTCCACAGGCATGCCAGAGCTGCGGGGGGGGGGGGGGGGAGGTACTGTCAGGAGAGGTGTTAGAGGACAAGAGAAGGAACAGCTAGGCCTCAGGACATCCTCCTCACACCTTGGCCCTCTCTATGGACATTGCATTTCATAGCAAGAAGTCTCAGAGGGGCACGTGCTCTTTTTGTGGATGAGCGAGGCATACTGTGTCCCCTGTCCCCAACCACTTCTTTAACTTCTTCCCCACCAGGTAGCACATTCCTGGAGCATCCTCACTTGTTCAGGCAGGATGGACTTCTGCCCCATGTGGACCTCAGGAGGGAACCGGGGGGCAATGCGAGAGTCACAGAGCTTGTTGTCCCTCCCTGGGCAAAGCACACAGCTCAGCTTCCTGGGGCCATTTGCTCACCTCTGCCTCCCACTCATTCTTCCTCCCATGCTTCCAAAATGTGGGGTCAAATCTGACCATTAGTTTCCAGAAAGAAGAAAGCTCGTTAGTCCTCAGTAACCTCTGATTTGCAATCTTCTAATTACGTAGCCAGCCCAGAAGGACAGGAATAGTGTGTTTGGTCTTCTTACACCAAATATTCTTAAATCTAAAAATCTTTCCAGGAAAAAACTAATGATTTGAAGAAAGAGCTAGATATAGATTAATGACAGTAATTACTACTTAGATATAGATATCTGCATGAACACAGGACACCACTATTTTATTACTGCAGCATCACTGAAAAATCTTTCACCTTCACAGTGCAAGGCTGAATAGCAGTTCCATGTTATTTTTCCATGAACATAGGGCTCCATGTATTATTTGCAATGCTCCTAATTTTTAATTACCCGAAATTAAAACAACGGGATGATATATGGTGAGTGAAACCAAGCATATGTTAAAAACGTCTAAACAGTTTTACCTGGGAAAATGAACAGAAACATAAATTGCTTGTATTGCATATTTAAAAATTCAATAGCAAGCTAAAATTATCATTTGCATTAATGTATTCTGAAATATGAATTATTAAGTGATTCACATTGGCGCAACAAAAGCCAGTTTGGAGAACCTAGTTTTAGCCTGAAGCCTTCCTCAGCAGCCTTATCTTCCCAGGCCCCTCTAAATAGTGCTAAATATATAAAAGAGATTCTTCTAATTGGAAAAATGTATACACAACACCTGTATGAAAAAAAACTCTCCACATTTCCAAGCTGCTTTAAAAAAACCCTCTCAAACAAAAGAAATTCAAATTTTGAACGCTATTCAAGCCTCCCCTGTCTCTTTTTCTCTCTTTCTATTTTAACCCCCTTTGTACTTTGCACTCTTGTAATTTTTTTTCTCTTTGCTTTAATCCTAGCCATCATTTGGTTTTTTTTTTCTTTTTTCTTTTTTCTTTTTTCTTTTTTCTTTTTTCTTTTTTTTTTAATCCTTTTGTTCTTTAAATACAATTTCTTTGTTCAGAGGTCAAGAAAATGACCTGCCACTGGAAAGAATGGCAAGAGGCTGCATGTGCATTGCTGGAGGAGCAGCCGTGGGCTCAGAGGTGGCTGTGCGGAGGCAGTCCCACTCCCTGCAGCAGCAGCCTGGGGAACACGGGGAGGCAGGCCCAGGGGCTTTCTCGGGCTGTGGGGCAGGAGAGCTGCTGTTCTTCACTACACAGGGGCAGGAGGGAATGGGGGTGGGGGTGGGGGGGCAAATGGCTGGAAGCAGAAACATTATTCAGTGCTGCATCCGACAAAGTCTTAATTCACAGGGTAATACTTCCTCCTCTGCATTGTTTAAGAAAGGAAAACCTGTCAGCAAGGTCTTCTGGGACTGGGGCTTGGAAACTGTACCTCAAGATCCCTTTGTAGGGGGATTTTTTTTCCCTGCCTTTTGTTTTAGGCTAAGGCAAATTTGGCACTGATTTACATACCTAGCAATCATATAGGGAGCAGTAAGGTGGTAGGGTATGTAAGTCAGGGCAAAAGCTGGTCCCTGGTAGTGAGGTGCAGTCACTGCCAGTAGTGCTTGGGTCAGAGCAGAAGGTGTTCTTTGAGTTACTCTCTGGCAATAACCGAACTCACATCCCCCTGGTCTAAAGCAGAGATGCTGCATCTCTTTTCAAATATCTTCCTCTCTCCTGGGGCATGGTATGACTGAAGTCTCAGGAGATGTGATGGGAAGGGCATGTGTCAGGGAAAATGGGTTCAGGTGCCATCCTGAAGTGGCATTTTGCTTGACCTTGGTGACACTGGGTACCAGGTCACAGAGCAGGCTAACTACTCTGAAGCAAGGGATCATGGAGTACCAAAAAGCTGCAGCTCTGTGTGGCAAATGCATGAGATGTGTGCCTGGCTGTAAGGGGTGGGTTGCTATAGGTAGCTTGCTCCACACTGATAAAAAGACATCCAAATACAGAGGTTTACAAGACAGAAAAGAGATCCTGATGGCTAATGAAAAGGAGATCAAGTGCTAGTTAAAGAGGGATAAGGACAGCACAGTGATGGAAAGCAGCCCAAAATGACTCACTGACTTCTGTTATTCATTTGATGCGCTTAAGATCAAGCAATGAATCAGGGGAAGAGCCAAAGTTAGCAGCCTGTATTCCCAGCTCTCTGCTTTCACCGTACAGGCTTGATTTCCCAGAACACTCCCTTAGCTCCAGTCGACTTCAGTGAGAGGACAGTTGCAAAATAGCTTTGACAAATCAGGGCTGAGATGCTGCTGCTTCTCAAAACAGTTTATCATCAGTCATAAATGTCAGATCTGTGACGTGTGCTATACAGCCCAAGTTTACAGACTTCTTCCTGCACTCAGACAAAAAGTTCAGCTTTTTTTCTGAAATTGAGTTTCTTTTTGTGCCATGTGATTACAGTTATATTCTGACTTGCTATTTCCATTTCTCTTATATACTAGTAAAAAGGAAAAAATGGTTGGAAAAAATCTCTATGGCATTATCTCCACAAAAAGTCATTTCATATGCGACATGTTACACTGCTCTGGGAACAGTGACACTGAAAGACTTGTGTGTAATTATGTCTATGTATTATGCATATACAAACACACACACACAGCCTGGTGAGCTATAGTAATAAAAACACAAAAAACGGATGTGACATTTACCCAACACAACAAACACAGGTCAATAAATAAGTTGCCATGGGATCATTAGGAGCACAGTTAAACAGGAATGGCTTTATCTGGCCAGCAGCCTTGCTAGCCCAGTATCTTATCATCACACAAGCATTCTCAGGAACCCTGGTTCTAAGGAATATTTTAGTCCTAGTCCCCACTCATTAGAAATAGGTTGAAACCTTGCAGTTGTAGAGTTTTTCTTGCTTTTCTCAGATTTGTTAACCTGGCTGGACACTTTTGTTAACTGGGTGAACATCAGGCCCTTTAAAAAAAAAATTGTTCTACGCTTGCCCACTGAGATCTCCTGCAGCAGTGAATATCTTACTTATCTGTGTGTATGCATAAAAATAATTTCTCTTTCATTAGCTTTGTATTTTCCACTTTCCTATTTCTTTGAATGTCCCCGTGTTCTGATTGTAGGGTGAGAAAAGCCTCTTCTCTCTTGTCTCTAGATCTTATTCTCTACTCCCCCATCTCCCAACACGTTCAGTGGGAGAGCGGCAGGGAGGGCAGGAGCCGCAGAACAGGTACCTGCTCATGCAAAGCTCCTATGTTTCTGCCCAGGAGACCGCAGGCTGAAGTACAGCTCTCAAGCTTGCCTCGTGACCCTGCACTTCGTGCATGTCCAGTGCTGGGTGACCCAGGAAGGCTGAGCGTCAGTTAAAGTACGTGGAGATATTGCTCCAGCTGAGCTTCCAGGTGCCAGGGAATGCTGACCGATGAAGTTCAAGAGGAGTGGGTCTGTTCTGGCCCACTTTGCCCATGCTTACTTCAGAGATGTTTCTCCTGCTTTGTTGCTTTGCATGAGATACATGGTCCCTAGTCTGAAGTAAGCATGGGCAAAATGAACTGTCTGCACCTGCCCCGAAGATGGATTCCTGTGTAAATACCGAAGCCCCTACCCCTGTAGGGGCTGCCTCAAGTCACTGGTGGTCTAAAGCAGCTAAATTCCCTTCCTTCCCAATTCTCTACATGAGACAGAACTGAGGCCAACAGCTCCTCGTCTTTGCCCATATCAAAACATGGCTGGGGAAAGGGGTACCTCAGCAGGAAACCCCTGGGGGCTGAGCAGCCTGCTTCACTTTCCTTTTTGGCAAAATTTCTAAGTGTCTGCTCACCCAGCAACAAGAGGGCGGAAAGAGCCCCTTTTGGCCATCCTCTAGCTGGGTCCCAGGACCTCTCCCTCTGCATCTATCTGCTTAGCCTTGTAACGGAAGAACTGGGGCCTCGATTACCGCTTGGACTCCTTCTTGGAGATGGATTGCTCCCACCTGCCAAGCTCAGCCGGGCAGTGGTGAGTCAGGGGCCATGCTTGCCCATTTCGCCACATTGTTTCACATGCAGTTAAAAACAAAGCTATCAGTAATTAACAAAACATGAGATTTTTGAGAAACTAGATTTGCCAAGCTGCTATTTTAGCGAATCATAACGGTGTCAATGACAAAATCATCACTTTCCCTTCTCCCCTCTGCCCCCCCCCCCCCCCGAATTAGTGATGCGCTGTGAAATTGAAAGTCTCTGTGTGCAGGAGGAAATTCAGGTTCAAAGAGAACTGTGGTTTTCAGTTTGTTACACTACCAATGCAAAATATGCCATAAAGAAATTAATGGCATTGTCTTGAAAATTCTCACTTCTTTGAATTTTTCTTGCTGTCTGAGTAACAATAAACGAGCTGGCCTTAATCAAACAAAACAAGCACCTACTAACAAGCTTTATGAATAAATTGTCCTTCTCTTCCTTCTAAACAGAGGGAAATCCAGGCTGGCAGAGTTGCAGTAATTCACACAATGTGGTTTGCAGGCCAGGAGCAAAACCAAGTTCGCAGCTCCAAGGGCCCAGTCCAGCACATTAACTGCTGGACTGCAAAGTTGCCACTTCTAGTGGATGAGTGTGGTTGCAGGATAGGTTCCCAACAACAGAAATTATTACACAACCTGATTCTTATTTAGTCTTCTAAGATGTGCAGAACCCTTGTATCTCACAAACTGTAACTGAAACTGAGAGCTCTCACCAGAGCTCTCTTCACCAGAGATGCTTAGTTTTAGCCAAAAAAACAATGAACCCTATACACTATAGAACCTTATTATCTAGACATTTCTATACATTTGCAGAAGCTGCTTGTTCACCAATTTTTAGGCTTTGGTCTGAGTTCAGCGGTGCTAGCAAATGACCTTTCTATGGCTAAGAAATTAGGCAGAGGTAAAGTACTGCATAGAATGAGATTCCCTAGGAATTCTGTTGCAGGAACAGGACTGTATGAGGTCAGACATTAAATAGGCTGGAAAAGGCTATATAAAAGGCCTGCCTCAAGACCTATAAGAGTCATCAGAAAGTTTCTGATGGCTTCTGTGGACACCGGATCAGGCTGTGAAAGAACATTATGATTTCATGCTTTAGTATTCAAACTTCAAACTTTAGGATGACAAAGTAGACTATTTACTCTGTTCCAAGGCACTTGGAATTGATAGCACTAAGTTACCTACTATTTTTCATATAACAGTCTAATAGGAGACACCTTCTTTCAGAAGCCATATACTAAACCTCTAGGAATTTGTTTTCATGTTGGGATGCCAATGTTAAATACACTGATATAATGGAGTAGCGCATCTTTGTTGACTCATGGTGACATTTTCTAAAGTGCTTAAACAGCTGAAGACTATAAACTAATTAAAGTGAATTTAAGTCTCTTTGAAAAAAGGGAGGCATTTTCAAAGGTGTCCAATTTGGATACCTTTTCCCATTAGAAATGAGTGAGAACTGAGTGTCAACTTTCTGAAATTAGTTTTGAAAATCTCAGGTTTAATTCTTCCTACAGTCTGTATTTTGATCTTTTTCCATCCCAATATGTTTATGCGAGCACTGTCACTACATCTTGCTTTTCTAACACTGCTACTTTTAACAAATACAGGAATACTGCAGTACTCACATAACTAAGATAACTCCTCCATTAATATATATGCTGCAGCATCACATTTCTCAACATGTGAGATGACCTATGTAAAGGGATCTGATGGAATTTCCTGGAATGCTTTAGCTTCTATCCAGCATGTGAGGTTTCTCACTCTCCTCCTGGTGGTTGTTCGCTACCATAGACAATACCTGAAAATTGAAATAATCTGTGCCACCAGCAGTGAGTACATGTGAACACAAAATTACCCTTTTATCCCTAACTGCGACCCATCTAGGCTGAGAACCTTGCTGAGGACCTTGCATCCCATTGTGCTCCTCTGTGGGAGCTGTAGACAGTCAGATACCTGATGCACTGTTAACATGGGCATTAGCATTGAAGATTACTCTGACCTCACCTTAGAGGCATCTGCATAATTATTTCATGCTAAGTAGAACATCTTCATGTGTTGAGGAAGCATTGTTTCTCCATTTTCAATAATGCAAATAAGATCACTAGATTTCCTTCTAGCATTCCTTCAGAACTGAGTCTCCCACATCTCAGGTTACTGGATACGCAGACCTCCCCCACCTTGCTAGTCCTCAAGTGTGAGTTAGGTGTGCTCTGGGAGCACCTGTTCATTTGGGCGTACCAAAGCAGGGGAACCCAGAGGCTGAGAAACCTACCAGACCTTTGATATGAGGTAGACCTCTGAGCAGCTCAACAGTAACATGGCTTAAATTGTTTTGCAGCTCAGCACAAGCAGAGAGGTAGCCAGTGGAAGGCTCTGGGTACCTACAAGGTTAAGCAGGTGGCTGCGGGTCGTAAGGAGAAGGTCCATGGTGTCAAAATGCTGAAGATGGACTGTGCTCAAAGATGCTGTTCAGGCTGCTGGTGATCCACATTGAGATATTGCCTCTTCTAGCCCAGTCCCAGGCATTTGTCATGACTGGTGGCTCCAGTGGTGGACTACCTCCAACATATCTCCAGGCATGTGTACTCCAATGCAGTTCAGGCAAAATAAGCTTGTTTAGCTTTAACAATTTTCATAGGATTTTTTAAAACTATTTTGGCCAGTTGGGCACTGACAATGATACTGGCAGAACTGCGAGATCCTAGAAGGGGACAGCAAGGGAGATAAGTGACAAAGAGCTGAGAACAGGCTGGATTTGGTAGTCTCTCACTCTATATCAGCTGCAGCCAAAACTGCTGTTTTACATCTGATTACAACCTTTGTCTTCTAAAGAGCTCTGAGTAAGTCCCTTGGTGGATCATAGCAGTTTGAAGAAATTATCTGCTATCTGCATATCCTACATTGCTTAGGTATACAAGTAAGATATTCCTTACTGCTCCTCCCTCAGACACTCTGGAGACATGAGACAGATGATTGCAGTCTGGATCCATTCCACTCCAATTATCTACTGTTTTTTGTAACATATATTTTATTTAAATAAATCATCAGGTTCCATTTAGCACATTGCATTTATCTTGGCATAAACTTCACACATGCAGAAATTCTGTATTAAGGCTTTCATATAGCCGTTAGCAGAAGAATCAGCCAAATGTATCCCTGGTGTAGCTCTACTGACTTTAGTGAAGTTTCACCAGGGGTATCCCTGTTCTGCTGATTTGTCCCATCCATTCTCATTTCAAAAGACAAAAAACAAGAAAACGCATGTTTGCATTTAGTTAATACAATGTATTCCCTGTATGATACATATTTAATCCCCTGTACTCTCCTTCATTGACTGCTATATTGCATACTGGTTTATATGAATTATTTTCACATTTATATGTCATTCTGGCTTTAAAACAGATTATCAGAACAACACAGATGTTACAAGAAGAAGCCATGGGAAGTCAGGAAACATAAAACTTGAAATCACCGTTTGCCCCATGCGTATAAGCAGGCCACCTTGAAGTGAGTCTGTTGGCACCAGCAAACATCAGAACAGCAGGAGTCACTTGGGTGATAAATTATGAGCGTCAGTCTCCAGAGATTTAATTTGTGACCCTATTAAAATATAAGGGTTAAAGCTGCCGTATCAAAGAGGTGAGAAAAAGCAGATTTACTTTGCATGTTAATCCCAAGTACTAGGTAGGTGGGCAGGACCTCACCTGGTTTACAATTTAGAGCATTGCACTGCTTGACCAAGCCTATCCAGGCACTGTCATGGTTCCATATTTGCTAGACAAGGTGTCAAGGGATGCACCTCTCTGTGCAGTATAAAAACCAGGCAACCAAAACACTGCCTGCTACAAGACTTGTTTCAGGAAGAATTGAAGCAGAGTGACATCAGTCAAGGAGGTTAGGCTTGTGTGTCTCCCCTACAAATTAGTTCTTGGCTCTCTGCTATCAAACACTTCTATCAAGGACACGAATGGAAATATAACTGTTACAGACTAAGTCTACTCTGACAAAAGGAGTCAGTGGGAGTGATAAAGATCACAAATTGCTGAGGCAAGAGCAGTCTGGAGCACTTTCTAAATTAGGCACAAGCAAATGATATGCCTGCTGATACAGGCCTGTATCTACCAACAGAGAGTTCTTCACAGTGAAGGGATGCAAAGTCTACCCCAGCAATCAGTGTCCAAAGATGCAGTAGGTGGCTTGCTGGGTGTGAATTCCCAGGGTGAAGTGCTTGACATTGCAATGCTCAGATGTAGTAATATTGTTTCTCCTTTGGCTCATGATTTTCCTATGTATTTGGCAGTGATGTGATCTCTGCAGCGCCATGCCTATTTCTAGATGCTGAAGAACGGGGGGAGTATGCAGAAAAGAGCTGGCCAGGAGAATGACGGGCTTGGGACACGACTGGGACACAAGACTGAAGGTGAAAGGGTCAAGCAGCTTGGTGTGATTAGCTTGTCAAGGAGAAGGCTAAAGACTGACTCAGTCACCATCAAGACAGGTAGCAGAAAGCTGATAAAGAGTGAGCTTTTCACTTTACCAGATACCTAACAAAGTTCTATGGCTGGAAGTTGAAACCAGTCAAATTCAGAGTAAAACTGACATGCAAAGTTTTAACATTCAGCATAATTAACTAGTAGAATTATTTCCCAAGGGCTACAATAGCATATACATCACTGGAAATCTTTTTAAGCAAGACAGGATGTTTTACAAACAGATACGCTCTAATTCAAAGAGGAATTAATTCAGGGCAGTCCTGCAGTCTGCACTATTTGGGAAGTCAAGCTAAATGTAACCCTCAAAGTTTTGGGCATCTTTTGCTGCTTCGGAGGCCCCAAAGCAGAACTGTATGTGTACAACAACAGTCTTATTTATTGCTAATACACAGCAGTGTGTCAGGACAAACATTATTAGGCCAAGTATTAATATGCTCAGTATCCATGGGACAGTCACCTATCGAGTCTCTGCTGGCCAAGATGCTGATAGTCAAGAAGGGATGTATCAGCCTCTGTTTCTCCTTAGAAAAGGTTGATCCTCAGTCCTGTTGATACACTATCTTCCTCCTCTTTGCTTCTGGGTTTTCAGATCTTGTCAAGTCAATGATAGTTTTCTGCTTTTTCCCCACTGAATCTCTGATGATTTTACCTCTCTGCTTCAAACTCTTACTAACTGGTATTGACTCAACAAGCTCACCTCTGTGATCCCTCTTTGCTTCTGCTTTCTTGCCTTGCATGGCTTAGTAGCTTATAAAATCTCTCACTCCCAGATTAAGGGGGGAGCTACAGCTCATCTCCAGTAGAACTGGGCTCTGGGTCACATAAATGGTTCCAGTGGTACCTTCTGATATTACAGTCAACAAACATACAAAGATCCTGACTACTCCAAGACTTCTGCTCATGGACTGCATCCCACATGAACATATATCTTAACGACAAGCTTCCATGCAGCCTGCCTCTACATGAAGGCTGCAAACATTCTCAAAAGGCTGTAAATGGAAGGAATGGTTCCTGCCTTACCTCCTAGGAACATAAACCATGACTAGAGAAAGCTGGAAAGTCAATAATTAAAAAAAAAAAATCTGCTGCTGTACACAAACACTGAGGGATGTCTATGAGGCAAATGCTCTAAACCTTATACAGGCAAATGAACGTATAAGCTAAATAGACAGTACTAGGCACTGCTGTGCTCTTATGTTTCACATTTTGCATCTCTGTTGATAACTTTAACTACTCAGACAACCCAAAGGCATAGCTGTGCTGGAGATAATGTGTGTACCAAAGTTCAAACATCGACACCAATCCTCCAAGGTGTAAGAGTTGCTTAAAAGAAAGAGTGCATTTTCCCCCATTCTCTGTAATTCAAAACTTAAGCACAAAACAAAATCCAGCAACTCCAGTCTGGGTCTTTGAAGGGATATATAATGTTTCAGGGCAAAATGTTGACAGGATGATAAACATTCTGAAAATCCTCCACAGAATAAAAGTATTTTAACAATGGGAGTTGCCAGAATGTAAAGCGAAGATTTTTCTAGCACTAACAACAAGCGGTGCCATACTTAGACCTTAATGTCCTGCTCTACAAGCTTCTGCTAGCACACCACCATCCTGCTAGCTGCACAGAACCTGTGCTTGCACCCCACTCAACAATACTATTGCCAGCAATGGAAAAAACTTCCTTAAGCTTCAGCAGATGCAAAGTCAGCCCAAAACCCCTTTTGGTGGCTCCGCAAGCAATGTTTGTTCTGGCTGTAATATCTCTTTTAAATGTTATGTATTACAGTGCCTGGAAACTCCACTAACGGCTGTGTGTGAAACTGTGACAGATGGATTACAGAGATAGATAATACTGGACATTTTAATGTACTTGTAACCTGACCAAAAATATTTCATTTTTATGTCCATGGTTAACTTCAAAGTGTAAAATGACACACAGACCCCCCACACACTAGCAGAGATGCAAAAGAATTTGCAAGGACAATGCAGTTAATTATACATGCATCTACATCACCTTGACATAATATTTAAGTGATGTTTCAGCAAGGATCATACTTGGGCTTCAGTGCCAGCCATACCACCACATACTGCCAGTATGTCGAGCTGAGAAGTGTTTATTTTTCTACACGAAGCTCAAGGGAGATGAGATCAAGAAAATTCATTCCTTTTGCATTTCCTTGAATTTGACCACTCTGCTGGAACTGCTGCAGCTTTGGAGCCTGTAAGGCTGCAACCTGCCATCCCTCTCACTGTTAACATATTGCTCCCTGCAGGACCGGCAGTACTCTTGAGGCAAGTTTGTTTCATGGTACACACTGAGGGCTCTCCAGCCTCTGAAAATTCCCCCTGGGAACCTTGTTCAGAGGGATGTAACATGCTTTGAATCTGGCTCAAAAGGGAGAACCCACCTGATGACTTTTGTCTAGAGTTGAAACCCCCTAACCTGAATGACGCTTTATCTATTTATGTTTGTGAGACAAATACCTCCACTTCCTTTAGTTTATGCAAGAGAAATTCAGTTTGTCTCTTCTGTACCAAGCCCTTTCTTGCCTATCTGCTCACCCAAACAGCATCAGAACTAGCATGATTCCCAGAACATTATTTACTTTGGTTCACTTTTCAAAGAGACAACAACCAAAAAAAAAAGTTGGAGACAACAGTTCTCCAAGCACTTTGCTGTTTCTGCTGCTACAACGCAGGGCAAAACTCTACAAACAATTTGTTGTTTTTGCTTTAAATTAAAGCACTTCCATTCCAAGACGGACTGTTTCAGTCTAGATTTTGAGGTAATGTTTGGATTGTTTCTTATTTGAAAAGGCTCATCCATCCTGAGTCATGGTAGAGACTTGGTACAGTATTACTCACGTAATAGGCCTGGGGTGTATATGTGCGTGTAGGCATGCATCCTATTTTTGAGCTATTTTAACGTACGCTTCATATTCTAGTGCTTTCTGATAAGTAGAGTTTATGTCAGAATAATTGGCCTGAGGATTTTTCTTTCCAGTCCACTACATTTCTGAGGTACAGCTACATGGGAGATAATGGAAATGCCTCTAGAGTATCTGTCTGACAAGGGAAATAGCAAGAGTAAGGAGTGAACACAAAACAGGGACCTTGTCAAAGAGTGTGCGAGTGGATCAGTCCAATCAGTCACTGTGGGTGACGTATCTGAACAAACTGAAGCTGACACAATGGTCAATTTGACTGGGGAAAGTATAATTTTGGATTAGGGTGAACACCTTTAATCTGTCAATTGTGGCAGTCTTAAACCTGTAATTGAAAGAGCACAGCACTGCTTTATACCAGATGTCAGTCAAACCCGTTCACCCTCTTCTAATCACTGATCAGTTTGCAGTTGCTTCTGCATTTACTTATCATATTCCTATTTATTTCCCCTTTTAGACAAAATTCTTTGCTCCACTTTAAGGAAACCCCAATCTAACAAGGAGAGTCGTTCAGAATAACACTGGATGCACCTGATTTTCAAGCAGATGGTATTCAGGACACAGGAAACAAATCAGAGTATCACTGTGTGTTTAATTTTAGCTCTTGCTCTCTGAATTGCTGTTTAAACTATAAAACACTATCTTATTTTTAGTCTTCTTGTATGCCTGAAAAGTGCCAGCCTAGCTCTTCCAGAACCACAGTCTTGTCTCTCTAAAGGAGTTCCGAATGGGCAAATTCTTCCCTGGGAGCGCCGCTTCCTGAAGGTGGTTGAGTCTCCAGCCCAACCTACTTGTCCATCCTGGCCCAGTCTGGGACAGGTAGGTGAATGATTTCCATAGACATCTTACCCACTGACCTGTCTTACTCCATCTCAGCCCTACTGCAAGGGGGATGGTTCTCAGATTTACTGAGAAATGGTCCATACGCTGCTCACAGTCTCCTGAGACTTTTGCCCCAACAGTGCCTCTTCCAATGTTTAGATTAAAGCAACACGAAATGCAGAATATAATTGGTCTGACCTTGCAATGTACAAGCAGATAACAGAATGACGTGCTGTGTGAGAGGGCCTTCCAGTTCTGTTCAGCATCTCAGGCAAACTCAAGAAGAACGTTTCCTTATCTTCGCTCGTGCTGCAGGTCAGTCATGCCCTACACTAAGATCCTTTTCTGAATTCTGAACCTGACATTCTCCATGACATTTTGAATTCCACTTTCTTTAACTCGTCAGTCATGGATACAGTTGTTTTAAATGTTTGAGGGGCCCCTTCTATAGCAGCTCTAGAGGGAAAAGGAGAGGGAAACATCTTGCAACACTTAGCAGTGATCTTGTCTTTGGGAGGCAGTCCACAGAGAAACAGTGAAGAGAGAAGCAGGTTCCCATCCTCTGGTTGGAGAAAATGCAGCAAAGGATTAAAGGGGCTAAGGAAACTCATTGCTTCAGCATATGAGGTTGAAATAAACAAGCAAAGAAGCATCCCGCTCTCCAGAGCTTCTCAAGAGTAAATCATGCAAACTATTAGTTCTGTAACTACTAGTATGTGTCCTCTACTCTGTCATTATTCTCTGCCTGTCAACTCCTTGTACAGGCTGTCTGTTCCATCCCTCTTGTGTTATTATGGTTGCCACGCCCTCCTCTCGGCAGCTCCTATCAGTTATAATGAATAAGTGAGGGGAAAAAAAGAAAAAAAATCCTTGGGTTCCCAAATTACCAGGAATCAAAGGAGCAACAACAAAATTGTTAAAAAAGGAATAAAAGGAAAACCAAACAGAGAGAATGAGACAATTTTGCAATATGTAGATGATTTCTGCTTCTGGGATTGCGTTCGTCATTAAGATTTATAGGTCAGTCCAGAGCTTAAATAGCAGATGTTTTCTCATTATTTATCTTCCTGACTAAGGCACAAGATTCCTTTTTAAGGAGATCTGCGTAACACATGCAATGAAAATAGACCAGTCCTAGGATCAGCCCTTCTAACCAGCTCATAACGGGTGAGCTGAAACACCCGTCAAAGAGAAGTTTCATTTTACCCTTCCACAACAGGAAGAAGTGTGCTTACTAGGGCCTGATCCTGAAAGTTTCAAATAACAGAACTGAATTTTACATCTTGTCCAGCTGTCCTCCCATTACTGCTATGAGCATTTGAACAGTTTCTTGTGCAAACAGTCAACTGGCTGGCAGGCTCCACTCTGAGAGCTGTGCTTTCGAGCTTTAATCAAAGGTTGACATAGCAAGTACTCTTCTGAATCACATCACTACGATACATAAAGCACAACCTATTAGTACTGGTCTGCATGTGCTAACATTTAATAATTTCATATTATTAAATATGAAACAAAGTATTTTACATATAGCAAAGAGCAGTGTCTTAAGTGGAAAAGAAAAGTGACAAACCATGCTGAGGAGAAAAAAAAAAAGATTCACTTCTTTATTTCCTTCCAACGTTTAGGTCTGGACTTTATATCTTATCTTACTCTATTACTTTCAGACTCAAAAATGGAGATTTACAGTAAAGTCCTTTCACCTTACTCTCAATATCAGTAGAAAATCGATCTCTGCAAAACACACCTCCTTCGTTAAGATGCTTTTACCTACTTCTCCTACCTATAAGAATTTACTGGCGTTGTAGAACTTTCACTCTACTAGCATTTTCATTTTTCTTTACCTAGTCATTCAAACTGATCAAAGTGGTATCATTTCCACAGGCATCTCTCCTCCTAAGAGCACTTCTGGACTTTTACTGCTTCCTGGCACTGTACCTAGCCACTGAACTGAAACGCCTTTCACAGATCCACATACCTAACCATTGTGCCCCTCTGTGTGCCAATCAGTGGCCATTTTGTTTCAAGTTGTTTACAAGCAGAGACTCACATGCCTTGCTCTATCCTGGAGGGTGGGCGGGACAGAAATCAAAACAAACAAAAAAATTCCAGCAATGTGACTTCTGAACTTTCTTGTTATGTTGCTCATATTAGAAACACCTCCTGATTCAGAGGTTCAAGAATATGCTTTACTTCTTGGGATATACTTCCAAAACACATTCTGTAATACGCATTTCTAACCACCACAGCTTGTACATGTACTGCAGACTCTGTTGGCCCAGATGGGGATCCCATGCATTCCCGAGGCAGCTGGGTCTGGAAGCTTTTCCGATTCTGGGAGTGCAGGGTCCACTTGAATGTGAAGATCCCTTTTCCGGCTGTTCTTCCCCAAGTGTGGGCCTCTGCAATTCTGCTGCTCTAGCCTTATAAATGCCGCAGGCCTCAACATCCTACTCAAAAGCACACACCCTCAGGGTGATAGATTCACTGTAGAATCAAAAGTAATGAGAAGAGAAAGAAACACAACTTTGCATAGCAACCTCACTCTCAAACCACACAAAAGCTATAGCTCTTCAAGGAAAACAGCAAAAGCCTTCATAATCCCTGCAGTGTCAACAGCCTCTTCTTGGAAGTCCATGGGACCTCCTTGCCTCTGCAGGTGCTGAGGCATGACAGAAACTATGTCCTTCCCTGCTATCTCTGTCTTTTATGCCAGCTGCCCTGCTTCACAGCTTCTTCAGGCAATTAAAGCGCAAACCCCATTGCAGATGAACTAGACCAAACAGTTCAAATCTTTCAGGCTGAGAAATACAACTGCTGATCCCCAGAGCAGCTGTGATGGGAAAAGTGCCCCACATTCCAGTGAGATACCATGGGAGATTTTAACTATAAGGACTGCCCTGTGTAAGTGCTGTGTAAACATCACTCTCCTGGTACAGGTCTACATTCAAGGACACTTGTGTTCATTTGCTGCTGGTCCAGACCTTCAGAGCACTTAAGTCACTGCACCTTCCCACTACCTCAGCTAGATCTAACAGCAACTGCAGAGGAAACGAAGAACCTCTATTTCATTTTACAGGCAGATAGTCCACCCTCATCTTCCTCTGTTGATAACTGAGACACACTGCAATTAAATGGTGAGAAGCCTTTGCCCTGCCATGAAGCGGCTGTTGTACATTGCAGCTGCTCCAACTGAGGAAAGAAAAGACAATCCTGCTGTCCACCTCAAGGCTTTTGGACTCTCCAGCCCCTCTCACCAGCTAACCATTCTTGTGCATAGCCTTTTCAAGAAAAAGATAATACCCCTATACTTTGTGTGACTGCCTTCTAGAGTTCACAGGATACTACTTTACGACTACAGGGACAATGCCCTCACTGACAGGGCATAGTCTCACCAGGTCTGAATATTGTGGGCAGAGTTGAGTACCAGTAACAGGGTCTATTGACAGTCCCAGACAAAGGCAAGTGACAAACCAAGTCCAAGGTCCATCCAGGATCTCCAGTCAGGATCAAAGGGAGATGGGGTCAGAGACAGGGCTGGAGAAAAAGCTACCACATAGATCTAAGAGGTCTAACCGGGAGACAAGCCTCCTAAAGCCTAGGTTCAAGGTCCATCCAGGAGGCAGGGCCAGAGACAGGACAAGAGACAAGCACACTTACAACATAGCTCTGCCAAAGATTGAAGGCCTGGGCCTGAAGTGAACTGAGACCCTGAGTCCATGGGCAGGGGGTGTAAGAGGAGGCCCCAGGTGAAGCTGGTCAGGACCAGTAAGGCCTATTAGTGCATTCAGGACCCCTTTATCATGGGGTATTGACCTTTGACCTTGATGTTTAGGTGTCCAGGATAGGCACCTCATTTAGGAGCTGACTTATCTATGTCACTGGGGCAGATGTTCAGATTCACTTTGACTAGATATTTTGAATTTGCTTAGATTAGCTAGATGGTGTGAATACCCCACTTCAGGTTTTACCACCTGCCCCTCTTCAAGGAAGTATAATAATTCTTCTGTTCTTGGGGCCCTAGGATGGTGCAGGATTCAGCTCCAAGTAGACTGTACTCTGGCTTTAATAGTGCAAGTCTCAAAGTTTGCTCAGTCATTCTCAGAGCAAGTTGTCTCCTCTGATTCTTGCCTTTTAATCCGTTTCCCAGGTATCTGCATAGTAAGTCAAAGAAGTGTCTGTAGTGTCAGTCTCTCTAAGCTCTATTCCACTACCTATGTCCACGGGAAGGTAAAGAAAATACATTTAAAAACTGTAAAGCCAGTGGTGTGTGCTAACAGTCCATGTCCCCTGGAAAATATTTGCACTATTCATTATTAACAAGAAGGCTCTCTTGGTAATTTGTACACTGCTTTTAGCTCTCCAAGATTCCTTCCCTCTTTGGCTTCCCTAAAGATATGTGCTCTACAGGCTAACACAAGTGTTCAGCTGAGCTCCAGTCCAGCACTTTTCTGTATTAGGCGAAAATGTTGTTTTCATTACCAATCTCTAGTGCTTAAAAAAAATAAAAATAAAAAAAATCCCTGCAACTGAAACTGTTTCTCATAAAGTCCACATTGCATAAACAATCGTCCCAGGTCCTGGGAACAACAACCAGTCCACACATGGACTGCCCCACAAGAGCAACAGCTCATACTGGTCAGGCCAGGGCAGAACAAGGACGTGCTCACTTTGAGGGACAGATGGTATCTATTTAACTAAACATTCTTCCACTAAGGCTGTTTGAATGCCCAGATCATTTCTATCGGCTTCTTATCACATTTGGGAGCCCAGCATGCTTCTGGTGGAGGCTGAGTAAGTGCTTCCCAGAGACTGCTGTAGTTTCAGGGATCAAGGCAACATATCAGCATGAAGAGGAGGTGTGTGTTTGTGTGGGGGGGGATAAAAACAACCCCATGCCATGTTTGCTGATTTTGAAATGTTCTTGGATGGATTTCCAGGTAGAATATAGATACAAGAACGTGGGAGGCCTCCTTCATCCATACTCAGTTTGCTATATGTTCAGGGCCAGGCTGTGAGCCTTTAACTCATCTATGTCTGTGCGCTGTTTTGCAGACATGAATGACCTCTGCCAGTGCTTAGAGTCACTGGAAAACCTCCCTGGCATGTGCAGCATGGTACTAAGACCAGGCTATTCTGCTTTTTTGAGTTGGCTCACATCTGGCTGCAAAATTCAGTGTAGACATGCAACTTAGCATTGCACCCACTCCTAGGAATGCTTCTCTTTCCAGATATTTTTGTTGTGAGGAGAAGGTGTTACTCATTCTCACTGAGCATATTGCAGGGTGTCTTACCATTAGACTGTCAGGCAGAGCTGTTTATCCGAAACCTCTAGTGCAGTGAGACAATACGGCCCTGTGTCAGTCCTCTTCAACTGTGAAAGCGCCACATACAAAACTATTAGCATGATATGTGCAAAGTGTAGCATTCCCCTAAGCACCTTGAGATGAAGAAGAACTGGAGGGTGTTCAGAGAGAGCAGAGAGGAAAGGTGTGGAACACCTATGAAAGGGAAAGAAAAGTCTCTCTGTCTTCACCAGGGAACTGGCTCACACACTACTGCAATAACAACCATTGGCAGGCTGCCCAAAATCACTGTACTCTGGTTGTAAGTGAACTGTGAGGCTCAAGCAATCTTCTGGGAAAAGTTTACACCAAATATATTGCGTGTTAAGTTTTCCGCTCATTGTATTTTTTTTCCAAACCAGTCTATTATATTTCTTCCCTGTTGCATTATGGATTTCTTTAAGATCCCTGGGAGCTGTCCTTTTGAAAACCAAACACTGAGTAATCTAAAAGATCTGGTTTTTAAGGCAACAGAGATAAATCAGTAATCTTCCCCTCAAAGAGACAGTCTTCAGAATAAAACCAGAGCACAACTCATTATGGTTTTCTGTTGTTGGGTTTTTTTTCTTAGATAAAGCCAAGAAATTGAGTGAGAGAGAGAAGCATGTTATTAAAATGCTATCATTATCTATATGATGTACATCTTCCATAGAGTGGAAGCCAAAGAACCCCAGACTTTACAATAACATTGCAGTAAAAGGGAAAACATTCCAAAGAGCATGTTTTGTATTTTTTCTGGACCTTTCAAAACAAGTTTGACATGGTTTTACAAGATAGTCCTGGTCACCTCACAGATGCCAGCTATGATTCCCACTGTAAATTGAATGGGCACAGAGATTTTATTAGAAGCACATGAATCTATAGTGCTTGAAGAATGAAGTCGCTTGGTCTGTGCTGCGGGCAATAATAAGATGCATTAATTTTTATTTTTGACTATCTCCAAACATGGCTTTTACAGATTCATAAAAAGACAAATTTTGTAAGTTCACAAAAACCGTGAACACAATGGAAATTTATCTGACAAATCAGATCATGGGCGATCAACTGGAAACTGGATAAGAAAAATAGGCCCATCTATACATAACCAGCCCAAGTAATATTCTACATTGCTTCACAAATGCAGATACTTTGAATTTATTACTATTATTTACTGTTGTTGTTACTAATTCATTTCACTGTATCAGCGCCTAGAGGCCTTTGCTAAGCTCTGTGTTGCACTGTGTGAGGGGTATCTATGCACAGAAAGTTCCTGCCACAAAAGGTTTAGGAGGTGAAGTTAGGATCTTTTTGCAGATGTGGTGGCACTGTACAGAAAGCAAACTCACAACAAAACAATAAACAGTCCATTCAGCTTTGATGTGCAGTGGTACTGCAATTCCTGGAGACCTCAGTAAGGAGTTTTCAGTGTTCAGCACTTTCAAAAGCCAGACGGAAGTTCCTTGCTATACTTCTGACAATAGGTGCTTAGAAATTAGAGATAGAAAAGAATTATTAGGTTATCAGGCCATATTCATCCCTGATGAAAACCTGTTGAAGTCAATGGAATTTCATCGGGGATGGGTTTACCATAGAAGGATTGTTCCCTATAGTATATTTGCAAGTGTTTTGTCCTATGCAGTTTTAATTAGCTCTACATCAGTCGAGGTACTGTACCATTGTTTCAGTCAGCTACCCTTATAGAAAGCTGTCTCCTTGTCCATGTTCCCCTCACCACCCCTGCGTCTTATTACCTTCTTCTCAGCCCCTCATTATCTTATGCCTAATTTGGCTAATGACTTTTCTCAGGACAGATGCAGCCTTCTTTCATGTTTAAGAAGGACCTAGACTGTTTTGAGCTAAAAAAATAAGAAAAAAAAGAACAAATTCTTATATCGAAAAAATACAAAGGTGTTTATGAAGCCACAAGCTGTTCTTTGTCACTCCATAAATCCCTGTATAGCTAGGGTACAGTTTTTCACCACATGTTCTGCATTAAGATGGACATGGAGACTTTAGTCTTGACTTTCCAGTTTCATCACTGACTCACTGAGTGGCTTCACTTTTCAACTCTCTGCTTAACCATTATTACAATGGACACAGTTACGCATAGACAAAGCATTTCTTAAGTTGCTTCATAGAAATTAGAAGTTTTAAGTTCCTTAGTGTAAAATCATAATAACACAAGGCAAAGCACAGAGCTCAATTAAACTTCTTCTGATCATGCCAGGAGGGTTCCACGTTATCTTCCTGTGGGCATTTCATCAGCCAGGGCTTTTCATGTAAGAATGTGCTGCATGCATGTCACAGCATGGGATCTCATCACAGACACCTGCTCTTGGCCTGCAAATACAGATTTTAACCCCTCCCGCTAAAAAGGGTTGACAGAAGGCCATATTATCTAATTACTCATGCGTGCTCTCCAAGACAGGGTCCACAACTCCACTTACTTACAATAGTTTGCCACAGACTTCTCTTTACCATTTGGTGAGAACATTCCATTAATATAGCAAGAAAAGATTGACAAGATGGGAACAGTTACAGCAAGAACTGAAGAAAATCTACGTCTTGTAAATACAGTCATAAGATTCATTATTTATAGTTTCTTAAGCTCTCACTGTGAAGGTAGTTAAGCCAAGCTGTACTGTGTAACTTGGTTCTCCTCCACTACAAGACCATGGATCCAGGAGAAATTAACTGTGATAGCCACCTCTAACAAGCGGGGGAAGGTGAAAGCAGCTTCAGCTTACAATAAGCCTTAGTCTAAGTTAGATCTGCACCAGTGGTTATGTTTCCCTCAGGTGCTAGAAGGGGACGGGGTGGGGAAGCAGGAGGAAGATGAAAGAGGAGGTATAAACTTTTGGCTCCGCTTAAACAATGCATTTGAGTCACTTCAGTCAAAATCATTCAGCAGTTCCTACAAAATCCAATCATGGACCAAAGCAAAGTGCAGTTAAATGAAATGTTATATATTGTATCCGGCAAGCAATCACCATACTTGCATTCTCATTGCCCTCAGCAGCACCTGCATTCTTTGATCACAGTCCTTTTATGTGCTACACTGTATACAAAAGACCAAGCCAGCAATTAGCTATTCTAGCACTGGGTCCTGAAATCACTACAAATGCTTCAGCCCTTTAATGAATCCCTAAATAGAAGGAAGTTGCAAACAAAGTTCAGCTTGTGTATTTTACGCCAGGTTCCCACAGCACTGTAGTTTCTTAGAACTTAATTAATGACACTTGCATCCTGTACGCCTTCCAGAGTTTTAGTGGAAACTTTACTGGTCACTTCCAACTCTGATAACTTTTGGACAGTTGGCTTCAGCACATCGGGCAACATCACCAGCCTCTAGTAAGAAAAGACAGGACTTCGCTGCTAATCATGACTCATCCGTATCAATGGGAGGGACAAATATTGGAGCAAAAAAACGTACACCATTCACTAGTCATCATTCTCATACTTCCATTGAAATAGAGGAACCAAAATGGGGGATGAAAATGAAAACCACAGCCTAATATACCAGCATATGGGAACTCTGCCAATGCCCCTAATTAAAATTCTGTACTAATCTCTTCAGGGAATCCAAGAAATTCTTTCAGAAAATGGAACATTCTTCTATGCACATCCAACTACTTATCCTGCAAGAGTGAATATAAAAGAGATTGTATACGATCAGACAGAGGTCAGTGGAGTGGAAAGGACAGTGTGAAAGCTACAGGAAATGAGCCATGTATGCACAAAACTACTCGAATTCCTTCTTGAACCCTAACTCACACAATGTGTAATTTTACTAGTCCTAGTTTAAAGACCATTACATTATTGGAAAGATTTCATTAGTTTCAGTAGGTTTTTAATCAGTTCCTAAAACACAAGAATATAAACTAGGTATTGAAAATTACAGGGTTTGCCAACATATCCTTTCCCTTCTTTTCCTTTTGTCCTACCATCATTAAAAAGTTTGGTGAGAGTGGTTTCAGATGAATGAGAAGTGTAGATGCTGGATTGGAGAGGGTCTAGGACAGCACCTCTGACATTGGCATATAGGCAATAAACAACACATTCAGTGCTGTCAGAGATGCAATTAGAAATAAAAGGAAGGAAAGAGTTGGTAATTGGTTGGTAACTGGAGAGGGAAGGTATTCTGATAGATAAGTATTTTTAAGAAGGGAAAGACCAATGCTACTTTTATTGTTGGTTAAAAAAAAAAAAAAAGCCAGAGTGGAAATTTAAGGGGAAAAGTAGGGCGATTGATATATACATGAGAAGGAGAGGTAACTAGAAGGCAAGCAAGTGGACAAGACTAGGTTAGAGCCTCATTTTCCTGGGTAGAAAAAGAGGCAAGACAGGTAGGAGGCATAACAAAAGGCACAGACGACAGGAAATCACATCATACTTGTCAGTTTTCGCTCTGAAGAAACCAGCAAGGTCCTATAAAGAAAAATAAGTGAAGGCAGTAGGAGAGCAGAACCCTGAAAGATGAATCTAGGCTGGCCTTGCAATGAGTAAATCTTCTGTCTAGCTGTGCTGCTAAGTGTTATAGGTCAAACGACCCTATCCTGGGTTCAAGTTATTAAAATCCAAGGCTTTTGTCTGGCCAACATGGAGCTACAACAGTTTAATCCTTCATTGCCTTACTTCTTGCATAGCCCCTGACATTCATGCGAATTGGCTGAGGACAGCCAGAGGGAAGTGGAGGCACAAGCATGTGTGGCATCCAGCCTTTGCAGAGGTGTAAATGACTACATGCAAAACAAGACAGTGAGGACGCAGCTCCCTTGGCTAATTCTCTGAAGTAAGCGAGATCTACAGATCTACCCAGACAAGATTTTAGCTGCGGTCCATTTCTCATTTGAACAGCCTTCCCTCTTCTCCCCTACCTAGAGACTTACAAAATTTCTTCTCTCCTATTCTTTTCTAAAGGATCTTTCTGTGACTAAGCCATTTACGTGTCTATATTACATGTAATTCTCTGATGTCAGATGAGATAACAGAGATAATCCTCCTAAAGGATTTGTGGCATTATAGATTACAGCTTCCATTTGTATGTTGTGTGCATTGCCTTCAAGAGGCCTTGAGCAATGGTAAAAGATCTCTGTATTCAGATCATAAGATATTCACATTCAGTACAGTCTTATTATAGGTTTAGAAACACCAACAACCTAACTAAGCGACCAGCTGTTCAGATTCCGCTGTTCTCTTAATCCATGCAAAGGTAAAATTCTATTATGGTCAAAGAGAGCTTTGCCAAGGTAACAAGTTTTAAGTCTTTTTTCTTGTGTTTCTTCACCTGCATTTTCACTATAAAGTGATCACTTAGAAAACAGAACAATTTATTCTAGATAGAAGTCATCTTTGTTTCACCTTAGTGTGTCCAAGGCAGAGTAGGCACTTACTTACTGTGCCTTTTTTTTTTTTTTCAATACCAACTCCTCTTAACATAAACCAATGGGAACCTCAGCATTTGATTTCTGTTATATAGCTCAGGGGCCTACTTAGGGCTTAGACACTGAGATACTTTTGTGGATCTGCCTTAGGGTGCTGGATCTGCCTAAGGGTGCCCTCACTAGGAATCTCTCAGGAAAAAGTTGAACAGTTACAGCTGAACTGCCACTCCACAACTAGGTTTCTGCATGGGAATGTGCAATTAATACTTTCAGGAGGTGATAATCACTCAGAAGATCCTTAGTTGCCTTTCCTGCTCTGTAATGCAAGCTCCTCTGGTGAAGACACTGAACAATTTTGGGAAACACAGAAGAGCTGCGCTCAGTAATCTCACAATATGACTATTCTGATACACAGCCAATTCTTGCTCCCAAGCCTGGAAGACCACATAGCTGATCTCAGTGTTACCGGATGGTGTGAAACTGTTCACACAAAAGCAGATCCTGCTTAGCACATGTGGAATACTCCTAGAAGGAACATGGTTAATGATGAATTTGGGTGACATTAACACAGATGTCACGTACAATATGCTTTTGCCTAATTATTAGTGTATTTACATTCTATTGAACCTTGCAATGATCATTTTTTAATTTCCTCTGCTGTGAGAGCATTCAGTAGAGTGGGGGAAATTTACGTTTGCTCTCCGACAATAATATATCAATCTCTACAGCAAAAATTTGTGTCATTTTGCCCTGTCATTTTGCCTGCTGCAGTTGCACGCCTGAATATATCAGCAATGTTCAACCACCACCAACCACTTCCAGTGTGGAATGAAGAAGTTTCAAAGAAAGTTTAGGTAAAGAAGTTTAGGCACCTCTTGCCTAAACTATTTTGAAAAAGCATAGTTTTAGTACGTACAAGCAGGCATACATCTAATGGAAATACACCTTTTGCAGCTTGTGTCTGCATGATTTAAGAAGTTACAGATCTCAGCTGTTTGTTGTCTTTCCGACTCCCCTGGCTCTGTTGAAATCACCACTATGACAGCCAAGATGAAGTAGCTGACTCTGTGAGCATTCCTAGTCCTTTCCAATACACAGCAAAACTCCTTAGCTTAAATCAGCACTGACGGGAACTAACTCCTTAAACAGGCTTGAACTTGATCCCTGTGAGCACATCTGACTGTGCCCAGGATTGTCTAGTTCAGCTTGGAGTTGGAGCATGTACCCTATTATCAGCAGCAGCAGCTCTACATCAGTCAGCAGCTGGCAGACAGGCCCTTGGGGACTCTTCTAGCCAAGGCTAGCACAGCCCTATGGCTGCTTCAGTATATTCTCTCTCTGCAAAGCAGGACGCATCTCTGTGCAAATGTTGTTATTGCACAATGGGTGTCACTGATAGCAGGAAAGAGACAATGCTTGGGAGCTGGACATGTTGTTCAGACATCCTTCCAGTCTTTTTATATACTCTGATTAAAGCCCTTTACTTAGAACTGCCATCATGTTGTTGCTAGCTACTTCAAGTGCACAGAGAATATCTCAAATCCTTTTTTACCCTTGTTCAAAGGTTGAACTGAACTATATTTGAGTCCTTGAATTTGTAGTGTTTGTGACATTCCCTTAATGTAGATTCTGGTTTATCTATATCCAAATACATATAGATCTACACACACACCGGTACTGCCATCTTTTCAACTGCTACATACATTTTCACTACTAGCCCATTCAGTTTCTCCACTATGTTTCCAGGTCATAACCCCACTGTTGTTAACAATACTTAGCCTTGACTTCCTAGCAGTATTTCTCGGGCAGCGGTAAGCTGGCCTGTTAGGCAACCAAGAAATCTGAAACAAAGAAAAACTGTTACAAGGAGGATATGGGGCGGGCAGAAGAGTAAGTGGAACTAATAGACCAAAGGCCCGAGGAAAAGAAATAAAGAGAGGATGAGAATAAGGATAGCAACATTCAGAAGGATTTGATCCCAGTGTGGGTAGCAGCAGCCTTACCTGATATTATTATGGACAGTGCTCAGATCTACTGGAAGTTCAGCTGTTGCAGAAGTTCTTCTGTTGCAGAAGTACAGAACCAGCAGAGGGCTAAATCTCCAAGCTTCCCATGTTCAAAACATGATACACAGTTAAGCATAAAGGCAAAAAGTAAGAAATAATGGGAGGGATTAATTACATAAACCTGGATGCCCATCTTTTAGATGCCCTAATTCTTTCCCACAGGACCTGTGCTACATCTACCAGCCCCATGCCACCATCTCAGATACCTTAGAATTCTACATTTAGACTACTGAGCCCTAACCACCCTGTCCTGTTTTATTTGACCCCATGCTCTTCATTCTTGGGGACAACGAACGGTGACAAACCCCAGCCAGAGAACAACTCTAACCAGCTTGAGTTACAGCACCTTTGCGATGACCCAGGTTGTACCCCTGGCCCACTGCTGATCTAATCCAGGGTAATGGGCAGCTCAGTTCCCTGCCTGGCTGAACCACGTGGCCACCTCTAACAGCTTACAGCCACTTCTGTTCCCTGCCACGTGTTGAATGCAAACCACGTGCGGCTGAGCACTGTCATTTCTCATAAGCACAGCTGTAGAACCCAGAAGAAACAGCAAAATCCATTGCCAGGCATCTCCATTACCATAACTACGTGACTGAAGCTTCGCCATAGCATAGCCTTTTCGCCTTACCCATCCGTCTGTTTTTCACCTGGTCTCTTCCAGTCACTGCTCTTCCTCACCAGGCTCTCAAGTGGCCATGACAAGAATGCCTGAGGAGATGAGATAGACGCACCTACAACAAATAAATAAAGCAATAAAGCAATAAGAAGACAAAGTGAGAGAACAAGGGGACATGAGCTGTACAGAGGCTTGAGGGCCAGCCCATAGAGTCACTCAGTCTAGACTCCAGATGTGAACGCAGAGCCTCAGTGAGTGCAATACGGGACTCCGTAAATATTTCAGCCAGATGTCTCAGGGCCCAAGCTACAAATCCTCACAAATGGTGACAGAGTTGGCTGTTGCTGTTCGCAGAGCTCTGCTTCCAAGAGAATCAGTGGTCATTCAGTCAGCAGCAGTTCATTTTTGCTGCCAGATGGGAGAGAAAACCAGGCTCAGAGTTGCAGTTAGTCTCATAGCAAACTCAGCAGTCGGTGGATGGGTCACAGAGCCCTCCATGGGTACTGAGGTTAGCTCAAAATAGCAATCCGGGGAAAGAACTGAAAAGATTATGAGAAACATAAAAGCACATGATCCTAAACTCACGAATAGTTTAAAGGAACTGGCTACTATGTTTGGCGTCTGAACGCATATTTCCGTCTTTAAGCTCCCTCCTCCCATTTGGTCAGCTAAGACTATAGATGCCTAACATTACACAGCAGAAGTACCTTACATTTTTGTTGCTGGAGATGTCTGTTATACTGGCTGTAAGGAGCTTGATGCTTATATCTGCCATTTCACAAACTACGGATTACTTAGTCTATCTTTTGTTTTCTCAGAACATGCCTCCTAGATGAGATGCCTCACAGAAAGCAGTGCTCCTGGTCTGAATATATCCTCCTTTCGGTCTGTTGGCAGCTGTATCCGTGCCCTGTGAGACTAGACACTGTATTCAGCTATCTCGGCCCAGTTTAGAGGAGAGAATAGAACCCATCTCTCCCAGGAAATTTCACTAACTACTAGTCTATAGTGTATTCTAAACTGAAGCATTTACAGTCTGTTGAATTTATTCCATTCTCCTTAAAACATTTAAGTATTTATTGCAGAAGGGGCTAGGACTTGGGTCTCTGCAGTAAAAGTCCTTATATAATCTACCCTGACACTGGCCCAGTTTAGGATATATCTATTTATGACCCAAAACTTGTTCAGCAAGTCACTCAAAATTGGAACTGGCTGAATAATTTATGAGACGATTTGCAGGCAAAAGCCCTGAGTTGGGTTTACTCTGATTCACAGGGATAACATTATTTATGATTTTCTGTTCAGACTTAATGCATGAGTATGTTTCAGTGTGGCCAGTAATTGTCCCAAGATTTGCAGTAGGAGTTTTTCATTCCCCTGTTTTACAGTGCCAATAGCAAAGTGACTCATAAGTATAACAGATAAGCTTTTGAATGAAACAGCCCAGAAGAATCGGATGAAGAGACATGTGCTACCAAATCAGTCTCCTCTTCCTATTGTGCAGTTATATCCTGAGGTGTGGCCCACTGGACAAGTATCTAAAAAGGCCATCGTTTCTTTCTCCTCGTAGAACCTAGACTCACAGAGATAACCTGGAGTGAAAGAAGATTAGGGTAAGTCACTGCAATAATTCATATTTGCTACAGGCTAAGAGCTCATATATGAGCAATAGCTGATGCAGGATGACTAGTTAAGCTGCCATGGCAAACCACTTGCGACTCTGAGCCCTAACTAACAGCTGCTTTTTTCTCATAAGCCCTGAGGGAGGCCAGACATCTGCCAAAGGACATTCTGATGAATACTGGGCTCCCATCGTGGTATATTTCCTTTGAAGACTGCAGAGGCTAACTCTGATTTTACACCTGTATCGCATCTGACCCTCAAACCATAGTTAGAATCCACTTAGTTCTAAACAAGATGTTTCCCGAGCTGCCACATTTGACCCTGGGTCTAAATCTGATTTATCTGAACTGACAGGTGTATGGTTTTAAGGTTTAATTCATTTACCTTCCTATCCTGAACATGACTCCCCAAAACATAGCACAGAAAGAGCTGTGCTGAGCCCTTACACCCTTCCCATTATTCTGCACTTTCCCAAGAGAAAAGGCATGAATATAATGGTCTAAATAAGAGTTAACTCCAAGATCTAAACAAGTACATTGAGCAATTTATTCAGAGCACATCATGCTGTTCTTCCACTTCTTTGGTAATGAATGCACAGCATCAGCATGGCTGAAAGTTAAGGGGTATATTCCTCCATGTCCCTTAGGCTGGCTTATCCAGCAATTGTGTTGGCAGTTTGGAGCTTTTCCCAGGATCTTCTATGGCCAGGGATGCCACAGGCCATTTTATTAAATGTCAATGCCCACTGCTGGTTATTTTTTGAAAAAAAAAAAACTTATTTTCTCCTGCTCCGCATCAAAAGAGCATCTATTTAAAGGTCTTTTTCCTTTCTTTAGGAATGAAATAGCATGAAAGAATTGTACATGCAACCCTACTGTGCACCAGTTTGCTATCTCCTGCAATGACAAAGTCTTTTTCCTTGTCTTGCCCTCAGATCTGCAGCAGTACAGCAATCCTTCTTCCAGCACAGGCTCAGAATACACTTCAGACCCAGAAATGCCAGCTCCAGTGGGTAAAATAGCTAATCAGCAAGTTGAGAGAAATGAAAGATAAGTGAACTTTTTCCTGTTACTGTACAGATCTCAGAAAGGTGGAAATCATGTAAGCAAGATAAAAAACAGGTGGTCAGATACAAGTTTGAAGGACATGCAGAAATTCCCAAATCCTTATCTCTGCCCCCTACAAAATCAGAGTTCCTCCAATGACAGGCCACACAGCACCTTCCTCTCTTTGGAAGATCACGCTTATTTTTCCATTCATGTGAACATGGTAGTCATCTGATAGAGTTAAAGCTGCATTTGTCAATGCCTGTCGTATATGAAACTTTTGGGAAGACAGGGCAAACCATTTTCAGGGAAATGGTTCTTCACTTACTCTCCAGCTCTCAAAGAATGCTTTTTCTTCCTCTCTGTTTTGTAAAGTGCTGTCAACACTTACGGTGCAGTTTATTGTAAATACACAATAATAACAATTGTGTGCATTCATCTCTGATTCAATTCCTATGTAAATTTATGCTAATATGAATGCAGATTAACCCTGCTCCCCTTGGTCCTGGAAAGTTGTCAGAATGACACATGGGTTCTGAAAAGGTTGTGTACCACTGATCAGCATTTTTCTACAGTATTCAATAACTGATAAACCAACAACACAGAGACTATGTTTATTTTGTTTATTTTTTCTGGATAAATCAGTGGAATGTTTAAGGTGGAATCATGAAGGACCAGTTTCTGGAACCATAGTTTGCCCATATTTTCTTCTATTTCACAACAGAACAACTATTCACAGGTGGGTTCTTTTGAGGAACACAATGGTACAAGGGAGTTTTGCTAGTGACCCTTCAAGAGCTGATATGCCATATCTTAGGTAGAAAAGCAATTTTTCTTTCTAGTATTCAGTAACCACTAAAGCAATGCCTAGAGATTATGGATAGGCCTCCTCCTTTTTTCCTGGCTAAATTAGTGCAGTCTTTAAGAGAGCTCCAAAAGGACACATGTATTTTATTCTCTTCCTCTTAGTCTCCCTTTTCTCCATTTTAACATGGAATACACTTACTTTCCAACTGTGTGGGCAGCCAGAGCCATTCTGAGTACCCAAGTCCCACCAGTGGCGAGGTAGCTGGAGTGCTACAGTTGTTCTCTGCCGTCCTGCCAGGGATCTTTGGCTATGACACTTTCTGGTACTTTGCAGTAAATAGAAACTAATCTTTAGTTCATTCCAGTGCTGATTCCCTATAAGGCTCCCAAGCACTTCTTGAATAATCACAGCAGGACCTAAATGGGACTTTGAGAGATACATGGGCTCTTTGCACAGGGATGAATTTCCAGTAATCCAAAAGGGGGTGGGGAAATTGCTATCAGAAACAGCAGGCACCACAACAGTTCTCTAGGAAGATACACCAGACAACAGAAGTCCAATTGCCAAGAAGTATTTTCACTCCTGCAGTTCACAGCTGAGGACTTGATCCTGACCTTTGATACATACAACAGATTTGTTCTGCAGCTGGAAACTCAGTTGCAGCATTTGTGCTTGGAGGGCAAGATTGTGCCCAGAGCTGACAAAGCTGGAAGCTGAGTCATCAGTTCTGAAGTAAGGCAGCAGCCTCCTGACCAGAATCAGATACCACTCCATTTTCACTCTAATAACACTTAATGGACCAAGAAGGCCAGTTATGTGGCGGAAAAACAAGTAAGAATAGGATAACTGTACCCCACACAGTGATAAGAAACTTCATCGACTCCACTCAAGCCTGTCTGCTGGTTTTAAGACTGACACTGAGACAAGTCCTTTCGCCTCTAAGCTCTTCGCACTTCACTCCGTTGTAGAGTGTTATTTCACTCTACTTTTTTTAATCTCATTTTATCGAGGGCAATCTTAGCCCCAAGAGCAAAACAAGTACAATAAAAGCAATTAGAGTCTGGAAGGAATCTGTATTTTTTCTTTGAAATAGAGCCCACGTCAGACAGCTTTTCACATACCTTGTTCGGTGTAGGTTCCATTATGGCATCCCATCAGGCCCATTCAAACCAGGTTGCAGAAGTACTGTGGCTGAGATCCAACAGTGCCTTTCTTCCTGCAATAGCTGTTGTTGGTGATTTCATCTCAGTCATTTTCTCTCTCTTTCCACCTCTCATGCAGCTGCCTGCCTGTCTTGATAGGACCAAAGTGTAGCTCACGGAATCTATATGATAATCACAAAAATAGTTATTTCTGCTGAAAAATGGATTTAATTCCCCCTCTAAACCTTTGTGGATTGCCAACTGGGGGTGTGAAACCAGCTGGCAAAAGATGCGTTCATTTCAATTTCATGACTTTCATATACTGCAGCTTCCTGACTTTAAATGGTTCCTCCCCTCTCTAACGAGAGCAGCAAGGCCTTGAGTAACAGCCCTCACTTTAAACAAAGTTTTAAAGTAGCTTCTTTCTATGGAGACTTCTCTGGGGAAGTTTGACAGCTTGCTCAACCCAGGGCAACCTAATGCCTTTTCTTTCACAGCATGAGCATTTGTCAGAGAAACTAAGAGTCAGGCTTGGTGAAGACGTGTATCCCTGAGTACTCTGCAAGTAAGTGGCACAACAGCGTGGGAAGGAAGCTTGAAAGTAGCACTGGTAAAATAGTGAAAAACTAATTCCATCAATGTTTTCAGAATGTAAAAGTTTGAAATGGACTCTGCTTTACTTTTTTGAATCTTCCAACTTTCTTCTTATAAAATTATTTTAAAAGGTGAAACAAAATGCCTTTTTATTTATCGAAAACCTTGTCTTCGGTACATTGTTTATAGGTCAAAAGAGGATTCTGGAGAGGAGGGGTAACTAGGGGAGGAAAACATGATATAGGGAAGAAAATCCTGATATACCTCTTGACAGTTAATCACACAGAAGAGAAAGGCTATTTCATGGGAAAGAGAATATCAGGTTGGGCAAAGTCATCTAGGTCAGAGCCTCCAAAAGTTATGCTGAATGGTGCTTTGGATGTGAATACTGAAATCAAAGATGTTATCCATGGAAAAATACTATTTGCTTGCAGCCTCTGGACTTTCAGACTCTTCCAGCTGCCCACTTAATCAGTGAAAGCCTTTAATAGACATTAGATGAGGGCCTTAGTAATAACTGAGTCTTTGATGCTGGAGTTACAGAAATTTTAAATGGGCTCTACTAGCAAGTTTGCCTGAAAATGACTGCAGTACGCATCCTTCCTTGTCAGACGCCAAAATGCTCTTACTTTGTGACCTTGCCTCCTTTTCACTGTTCTCCCTTGGGAGATGGGAGAACAGCAAGGCCCTTTCAGTTAAGCCTCCTAACAGTACTTGAGGTGTATGTCCAAATTGCAGTCATGTGGTGGCTACTGTGAAGTGTAGGGTTGTTCATACCCCAAGTTAACTGTAAACCAACAGAAATATAGTTCTGTTAGCACAGAGCTCAGCAAACATACCTGAAAAGGTAAGGTTAATTAGCCTTGAGTTGAGTACTAATATTGCCATAACCTGATTGTTACAAGCATTTCAACTAACTTAAACATCCCTGGATGTTTCTGCACTGTCAGTATGGCTACCATATGTGGGAAAACTGTAGCACACTGCAACTAACTAGACACTTCCAGAGGGCATGCCTGAGCTAGGGTTAGACTAGAGTTTTTGTTTAACATGAAAATGAAGCTTTGCTGTGGTTCTATTTATTTATAACTCCTGCCAGGCAGAAAGTTTCATTTACATTCAGCCAAAGGCTGAAAGGAAATACTGAGGCTTGGGAGTGGAAGGAGGACAGAAAAAAAAGAGAGAGAGAGAAAAAAAAAGAAAACAACATGCTAAACAAAAGCTCTCGTGAAGTTGATAGCATCACCAGACTAGCAAAGCAAGTAAAAAGAGTCAAAAATTCCAGGCACAGAATTCAGAAACTGCAGCTCTCTTCCAGGGAAGGAACATACTGCATCTCATTTCTGCTCTGCCTGCTGATATGATCTACAGAAAATCCATCACCAGCTGAGAGAGGGCTGCATTCATTGTCAATGCATTCCGTCACTTTTGTGTCCCAACTTTCATGGGTTTATTATATGCACAGTCATGGACTTTTCTGTGAGAAAGACAATACAAGCTTGTTTATTGTTGTCTTATAGAACCATTAGGAAGTTTGATGCTTTATAGATACATTTCCCCTCTTTTATTGCTTCAGCTATCAATAATTGGTATAAATTGAGCTTACCACATACTATGGCATGTATCTCCCTACAAACATTTACACATAAATATGGAAAAGATGGACAGTGAATAGCAGAATTTACTGAGAAGCAAGAAGAAACTAGCGTATTCAGAAACAGGAGAAAACTAAGACTTACTGATGAATTATTAGGGCATAAATATTAGATAACTTTCACATTTTCATCTTCTGTCATAATTCTGTATCTAGGATTATCATGGTTTCCTCCTGCATGCCTATCCCTTCAGGGAAGAAGGCAACAAAAAGGAAACTACTCACAGAAAATGATCCACCTAGTTTGTATAGAGGGAAGGAATAAACTTGGAATCAAGTGATGGAAAAGAGCAAGGCTAAAGTAAATGCTAATTTATAGCACCAGACTGGGAAGAATAGTAATATCAGTAGAGCATTTACCTTTGAGCAGAAGCTAAAAAAGACAAATAGATTGAAGCTAACAGTGCCAAATCCACAACTTAGTGAAGTCAGTGTACACATCCCCATCAACTCCAGCTCCACTGGAGCTTCAGTCCAATGCCAGAACTTGTTGTGCTGCTTCTCACTGTAGCTCCTTATCATGAAATACCTCTCTCCATACATATTTGCTTCTAATAGCAACATGGAGGCAAATTTCACTCATGTGAAGGGTAGGACTTGCTTGAAAGGGCAGGCCATGCTTTAACCTGATTTAACAGGTCTCCAGCAGATTGGGGAGTGGTGCCAGTCCTTCCATCCCTATGACTTAAGAGAATAGTAGGTGTCTGACCATTTTAAAAGACTGTACTCTCTTGATTTGAGCCTAGGAAGCTCTACAAGACTCATAACAATAAGTTTTCATTTTTACCTGGTCAGTGCCAACCAAAGTGAACTGAAAATAAAGAAAATCACCTTCCAGTAATCACTATACCTCAAAGAAATGAGCACACACCTATTAGTCCCATTAAAGATAATAAAAGCAAGACTCTTCAATTGACAAACCTGTGCAGTTGCTGATTGTGAAGCATCCTTCAATCCTTTCTCCTCAACAGCCAAAAATGATGGCGAGCGAAGATGTACTGTGTCTTCCCTGAATGAAAAGCATTCAGCCATTAACACATAATTAGAGCCAGAGCTCCAATTCGGACTTTGCTACTGGCATGATTGGTGCAACGTCCATTTCAGGATCAGTACTAGAGGTTTTGTGTTGTAGCATACTCTTGGTGCAGTGTTAGTGACAGGATTATAGTCTCTCATACTCCAAGCCCAAGGCTGTGCAAGCTGTTTCCTTTAGCAAGTCATTATGTATGAGAGACAACTGTTATTTAAACCAATAAAGATGTATGTATCCCAACCCAGAAGACAAAAAAGACATGCAAGTCCAGCATGTAATTCAAATTGAAACACTAGCAAATGTGGCAGGCATCCCAGTATTCTAACTTAGGACAAGAGCCTTTCAAAGCTTTTTTTTTTTTTTTTGTTAATACATATATATATTACACTGACAGGCAAGCCTTAGGTTCCTTGCCCAGCTTGGGTAGTAAATGTAGCTCCATAGGTCTGTGTCTGCTCAGACCTTTGTAATGCAACACAGCTTCCTTCATAGCCAAAAATCATTTCGGCTTTCCCTGATCAGTGATGGGACAGCTCAAGCTGATGGCCTTCACCCTTTTGCATCGTAAGACAGTTCTAAGATTACAATAGAGGGAAAGTATAATTAGAGGAAAGGCAGGAAAGAGGGGAAAGGAGGAAAGTAAGTGGTTGGTTTATCCTGAGCAGAATGTCAGAAAAATGATATGACATGGGATCCCCCACAGAAGTATCACTTTATGTCAGACTATCCCACACTCCGAACATTTCCTAGCAGACACTTTATTCTCAGTGGAGTGTAGCTTTCTGCAAGAGTCCTTAATAGGCCAGCTGGATGTCATTACGTAATTAAGCATATAAGCCAGGATCCTCTGAGGTAGTCTTGAGCACAGCAGTTTTACCATGTAAGATCAAAATGTTTTTCTTCCTTTCAAAAGATGTAGTGCCATTTGTTGTAATACCTTCATGCAAGTGATCAAATATAATATTGACTATTCATTATTACCTGTAAAGAGGTCTGTAAATTCCTGGAATTCAGAAGGCCTGAAGGGATATAGGCCCCAGGGCTTGATGACACATCTTGATCTGAAACTTTGGAATATCACCTGCTGTCTTGATTGTTTTATACTTGCTGCTTGGCATTTCAAAGTCTTTCTCTCTCTCTCTCCCTCTCTCTCCCTCTCTCTCCCTCTCTCTCTCTTTTTCTCTCTCTCTGTCTCTCTTTTTTTCCCCCCAAGGCATCAGTCTTACAGATATTGCCAGATCTAGAGATGTGAAGAATACACAAGAAAGTGAAAGTGAGAAGACCATGCACTGGGAGCCCAGCTGGTATACATCTGCTTTGCTAAGCTTGAATTGAAAATGAGTATCATTATTCTTGTCTTGCATGCATCCTACTGTGTTTAGTTATTGCATCACACAGAAGAGGCAATGGGCATATCCAGTGGCTAGCTCCACTGGACTCAACATGGATTAACTAACTCCTCAATATCCTAGCAGGGAGCTTGTCAACCTTTATATGCCAATTTGATTTTCAAACATGTCCTGATGGAGGAAGGTTTAGAGGAGGCTGTGGGTGTCGTTATGTGGAGACCCTGACAAAAGTTAACACGCTCCCTTTATTGACTTAAGAAAAATTCAATGGCGTATTCATCTGGATACTGTATTAAAAAGTTCCCTTTTTCTACAACATTGCCTATATGTTGTAGAATATAACCTCCAAGAATGCTTTTTGGCAGATGGTTAAATATTTAAGTAGTTGGCCACAGATTTAAAAAAAAAAAAAAGACCGAGAGAGAGATAATTAGAAGAACTGAAGCAGTTAATATTTATTAGTCACGAAGAGTTTGACAGATTGGATGTTTTCCTACCCACACAATCTCTAGTAGAAAAAAAATAAACCTCTCATCGTTCATTATATATGAAGCAAGCCCTTATATGAGGCAGAAGTGGACAGCATGGACTTCCCAGAGTTCTCAGTATGAGACAGTGAGATTAGCAGCTACTGCTTAATTCAAGAACAGTCCAGAAAAGAAAATGGAAATGAAGAAGTTTGTAAAATCCCTCCTGTGGAAATGCACAGAGCTCACCCTGGAAAACACCCAGGACTGAAACCTCAGGACTGATTCTTCTGCCCCACTTCAGCTTTCACTATAAATTATCCTGTCTCTAGCAAGGTTTCGGTGCTGTTCCAGCCACTGGAGATTATCAGATAGCCCATTTTCTATTAGCTTTGCCCCTTCTGTTGGCCTTCATTGTAGGCGAGAAGGTGCGCAGAACAAAGAAAGACCAGTTCTGTGGTACTCCAGAACTGCATAGGGCAGGACTTCCCAAATAATTGGTTAAACGGTCAGAAAGGAACGGACAGATTACTAAGGCTACTTACTGTAGGTGCCGGTTTCACCGGATGCGGCCTCTTTTATCTGCCCAGAAACCTGCTAGAAAAGAAGCGTTGGCACAATTGCCTTGGCTTGCTGGCTGCACCACAAACAGGTTAGAGCAAGAGTAGTAACAGTGGTTCTCACTAGGCTGCAGATGCCCAGCTACCCTGAACACAAAGAGGAGCACAGCTCAGCACTTCTCATGCCAAGTCAGGCCATACAACTGCACTGAGCCAACAGCCAGCCCACACAGGCAGTAGGTTGGATGAGCTCAGGATGGACTTATGGACATGTGGGCATCGGCCCAGCACATACATGATAGGTCTAATGTGTTCTCTATCTGTCAGATTCCTGATACATGCAAATGCTCAGTGTCTCTATCCAGACAAATCCGGTGCAATGGATGTACACATTACTAGTGTACAATAAGGCAGCTACTCGAAACTGTTACCTTCTTCTGTAAGACTGATACTGACACTGTCAGTAATTCATGAAAAAGACGAATCAAGTAAAGTAAAATAGCATCATTTTTCTACTATGTGCCTAGAAAGAGATGAAGCATCTTCATTACATCTTGCCTCTCTTTTCTTAATAGCTCTACTGAATGGTCAGCATGTGCCACAGAATGCAATCCCTTGGGCTGCTTATATTCAAAGGCAAATAGAAAGTAAGATAAATCCAAACAAGGCATCTTAGCAATGACATTTGCATGTATCCACATACAATGTTAAAAAGAATGACTGCATAGGATTCACTGTGGCAGACAAGAGGATGAGTGGAAAAGATTTGCATTGGTGTCTACGTAGTGAGGCCCAGAGCAGGGTGGACAGTCACATTTAATATACCAGCTATACTTCTTATCCAGTACCAACCAGTAGGAGAGGACCAAGCATTCTGGCAGGCTGCTGAACACAGTCTGATCTGGAGTCACCCCAGAGCTGCCTTCAAGGGAACCCAAGAGAGGGATCAGACAAGAGCTGTCGATACTGACCTGTGGTGGTGCCAGTTTGCTCTCCAAGGGGATGGTCCCTGGAGAAGAGTGATCCCTTGGCTATACCCTCCCTCCCTGTGACCAGAAGAGATTAATTGCTGAACCCACTCAGGGGGGTTTTCTTTATCCTACAAAAATCTTCAAGGACCATCTCTACGGTATACAAAAGGAGAGGATGCTTTTTCAGCTTTTTTTCTTTATTGCTATTATTTTTGAGGCATTGTTTCCCCCAGTGCCTTTTTCTTTTCAAACAATAGCAATTCATGCTTTCTTTATCTCATTGCTCTAGTGAGACTCTGTGGAGGACCAGAAAACTGGTAGGGTTATAAGATACAATGAAATCAAAACCTGATTCAGAAGTGTCTGGCTTTCATGGACTTTTTTTGACTTCATATTTCCTCTAAAATGCTGAAAACCATGTTTGAGAACATGTCTGTTAAAGTTTCATTTACCTTTCTTCCTCAAGGAGAGATCTGCAATCCTCAGCCCTAAGAGCACCAGCAAGACCCATAGCAAACCAGAAGACAAGAGAGGAACAGAACCTAGCTGGAAAAAAAGCCGCAACCTTTTAAAAGCAAATATCACAGGATTCTTTTACACACCATAAAGAAACAAAACAGAAATGAATCCACATTGTTTCCTCTTCAAGTCCCCAGAAGAAAAATCTGCACCTTAAAAAGTGTTTGACCTCATATAGGCCATAATGCAAAAATGTGAGGATCTTGGAAACTTGTGCTTTTCCTGGACTGAGGCCCTGATTTTGTAATATATCTTGCCTGTTAATATTTTTCTTGCTTCTTCCAAAGTAGAGAAGGCTCGTCTGAAGAAACCTGTTTTCTAGACACTTTGATACACCAGTGGTGTGGTCTGTTTAAATACTTCAAGCTGGATATATACACAAATAGATGTAAAATTTTCTGGATATGAGCCAACACTGCCTGTCTGGATCCAGTTCTTGTCATCAATATGCTGTGAGACACGAGACAGAGTGGTGTCTACACTAACAGGTAGAGTATATGTTAGGCCAGGCAGATAATAGATATACTTGCTATGCTTTTATTTTCTTCAGCACAGTTTTAACTAGCAGCATCTGAAAGAATTTATGCCCAAATTGAAGTCTTCTAACTGAAAAGAAAGCTATTAGCGCACACTGGTAGTGCACCACACTTGCTTGGTAAAGGAACGGTTTTTTTGTTCTTGCTTCAGACAAGATGATCTATCAACAGTTTGATCCAGTGACTGCCCATCTATGGGATGAATACTCTTTCAGGAGCCATTTTGCTGGGCTGGACACAATGCACTTTTGCAAGCCAACCTGCTCTTTCATTCCTGGTGCTCTACAGGCTGAGCTGAAACTGAAGTTACATACTGTTAAACCTACCGGAAGAAGCACAGGGACAGGAAACAGTCAGCCACATTCCTTGCTTATTCTTTTTGATATCTACTGAAGACATACGCAAATGCATCGGACTTTACTGTATGCCATCTCACACCAATTCACTGAAGGCTCTCAGAGCTTTTTACCTTCAGAGCTACTGAGATACAGAGGGTCAGATTCAGTTTTATTGTTTCAGGTACTTCTCTAAGTCCAGCTAGAGGGTGGCCAGCAAGAGAATAATTTATGTTTACTAGCCCCACTAAAATTAATTCCTGCAATATCTTATCGAATAATCTGCCATGAGAGAAAGTTTTCCCTACTGGGACATGCATAAGTCACTAACTTTTGTGGCTGCAAACTGAAAGCAATTCCTTCCCCACCTTCCAATGTTTGCTCAGGTGCAGTTTGGTTTCCACGTGGACTGATTCATGAGAACCTGCCTCAACCAGCAAGCTAACAGGAGTCACCAACCAACTTGCACTGATTTTGCCAACAAAGTCCTCAACCTGAAAGAAACTGTTACATAAAAGCATGCTCCATGAAACCATCTTCATATTTGTGACTTATTGCAAGTCCTTAGGTGATTTGCCTTTAAGGATGAATACATTTTTAATCAATCAGCAAGGCATGCAGTATGTAAAGTTCATGCTAGCTTGAGCAGCAGTGGACTGTGTTTTTTCCCCTAGTGAACAACCCCCTCGTAGCTTGTGAGCTTTAGCTGGTGAGGTTACAAAGTCTGCCTATTAGGACTGCTCTCAGCCACATGCCTGACTGCACGCTCAAGTCTCAGGGCCAAGAGTAAACTTTAAAGGAACCCTGCCAATTAAAAGTAAGCAGAATACAAAGACTGTATTTTTCATCAAAGCAAATGTGATCAGAAATGTTCTCATGATGTTGGCATTATAATTATTTTCATTATTCTGCATTCAGTGAAGATGGTTTTTAATTGAATTTGAATATTAAAATCTGAAACATGAGAATAAAGCGATCTAAAAATTATAGTTGATCAAATTGTCTACTGGCCAATGGAAGTAAATTAAATACATTTTGCTAGTGGTGAAAAGTAAACCTAATTTCAAAAGACAGTAAAGATTTTCTGTGCCAAATATTTTATAGTCTTGTTTTGTGGATCTTACGAGGCGAAAAGAGCCTAGCTGGCATGCATTATCTACAAGCAGCAAAGACAAAACATTGCAGAGAGATTATCCCAGATGAATTCCAGTAAACTTTTTATATCACGTCATAGTCCTAATACACTACAACAGGTTACAGAAAACATATTTGAGGAATGACTTAGGGAATTTTATAAAATATACTAGAATTAACTCTTGTATTGTCTCCATTTTAAACATAATTGAGTCAGGCCTCAACTCAGAAAAAATCATGTTTCAGCTTAAGTGTTTAAGTGCTCTCCTGGATTGGGACCCTATTTACAGTGAGTGTAACTAAACAGACAGACTCCAAAGAGGTTTTATGGACTTCAAAAGGCAACATTTTCAATCCCTTTATCTTATTTTTCTTTTCAAAATTAGAAGCAAGTGGTGAGCATACTACTAGGAAGCTCATCTCCCGTGGTCAAAAGACCACTTGAGTCTTGTCTTGGACAGCTATGAGAAAGCTGAAAGGTGCAACGGGGATATGGTCATCTGTTTTTTAGAGCCTGCCCAGAGCTTCTGGTGCACCATAATACTGAGGAAAAGTAAGAAGAATATCAAGAATTTCACAGTGTCCAAAATAGGCGTTGAGTTGCCAGATGCATTGCATCTACAGAATTCTTGCAGATAGATCTTGATGGCATCTATTGAATTGATTTCGCTCCAGGCCTCCTAACAAACTCTCCTGAATGTCTCAGCTGCATGCTGAACAAAAGGGATAACTAAACATTCTGCCTTAAAAAACCCTTTGATCCGATGAACCTTTGCTTAAAAGAGAAATGGGAATGTGACCATTCCAAAGGGATCCCAATAATTTCTATCATGATTTCTATAGTTCAGTAACTTACAATTGTGCATTTCAAAGTCCTCTGAAAGACCCAATAAAGACAGATTGATTACTTTATTTGTATACATCACTATGAGACATTATCACTCAAAGCTGCCAAAGCCAATTCTACGCCAGCCCTTGATCTAAAATTAGACTAAGGACAAGGAAATGTTTTCTCCTCTACAACGATTGCCTAAACCTGAGTGAGTCAACAGAGGCTGCAAGTCTGCAAAACAGTCAGTACCAATGGTTGATTACCAATGAAAAGCCTCATGTAAAAGCCCCTCAAGACCTTTCTGAGAACTTGTAAAATTTTCAGCACCCAGCAAGTAGGTGCTGAAATATCCACTAGGGATAGGTCTTGCAATTTACTTGCAGAGGTAGTAACCAGTCAGAGAAAATAGATATCTAATGTAGTAGTTCTAAGCACAGAGAGTGGTTCTAGTTTCTCAAAAACTGTGAATGGCTATAACAGAAGTGGAAAAAATTTTGCACTGGCCTCTTTTACCCTCGTTGCCCTACTACCACGAATCAGATCAGATAGTTTCAGTCCCTGCAGTTCTACCCATGAAGTAGCCTGAACACACTGTGCAAAATTGTAGTGCTGTAATCTGGGCGGAGGTAGTGTTAATTAACCAAGCTTCTCATTTCTCAGAAACTTGCATGCCTTTTCACAGATACTGAGTGGAGGTCAAGGAAATGCTTTTTGGCTCTGACTTCAGCAGACAGTTTTAGCACTTCCTTACATCCAGTTGATTGCACTTGGATTTGAGCACTTGCTTAAAGTCAAGAATCTGTTTGCTTCTCTGTGGAAGACAATGCCTTCCGTATAATCATGACCTAATATAAATATAGGTCAGCACTAATCTTCTACCACAGGCATTCCATCTGGGGCCATCTGTGAGAGTTTAGACTAAGCAAAGGACTGTCCTCATCTAACTCCACAGTTCCTCAAACAGCTATCATCTTAAAATGTAAGATGGGTTATGAGGATATATGCCTCATATTATTCTGTATGCATAGTTCGTGTGTGCACATAGGCCTAGATTTGTGAGTGTGTGTGTGCATGTGGATAGATCAACAGATCATTTGGAATTATTTCAAAGCAAGTGAAACATTTTTCTTTCTTTCTAGTTGTTTCGCAACAACTTGGCCTTGGGATCTTCCAGGGAGCTGTATGTATGAGTGACATACTTGCCTGTTTTTACAGCTCCTGCCTTATGTCAGTTTAAGCATCTTTCCTACACCTGGAGGAGTTCAACAAACATCAGCTCACAGGTGTCACTCTCCATTGGCTGAAGGCTGGCTCCAGAGAGTCTAGCCAATATCTGCTTTGGCTATTAACAGCCTTGGAGAGGCCAAGCTCAGTGTGTGGGGGGAGGGGGGAGGAGAAGGGGGAAGGAAAAGGAAGGGGGGGTACATGTATGTGTGTGTGCATTTGCTGCTGCTTTAACTTTCCATCCATTTAAGAGTTTAAATACTAGTCAAGCACTTAAAATAACATTAGGACACATTCCAGCTTTCTCTGCCAGTCAGAGGGGAAAAATGTTTGAAACCTTGAATCTCAGCACCCCAAGGGCTTTATGATTTGTTAGGTTTAGTAGTTCAGAGGATTAAAAAGACAGAAATATTACTAGAAAAAGAAGAGGAAAAAAGTCAATGTGTTCACTGAAGCAAATCTAATGGGTTGCTGGGCCAGAGAAGAAAAGGTTCTACTACCTGACTGAATCTTATTTATATTTCTTGCTCCACAATAAAAAATAATTTTCTAGACATTTCCCCCCCCACACACCTTTTTTTTTTGCTATGCTAGTCACATTTCCTAAATCCTTTATAAACGGCTGCTCTGCATATGAATGGGCTGTAATTGAACTGTCACATTCATGAAGGTCAGTAACCTTTCATTAGGAAGAATGTGTCTTTCTTGATAAATTGGAAAGTCCCTGAGGATTTGAAAGCATTTTTTTTATTTCATTCTTTCAAATATACCTTAAAAATCTAACACAGATCTCTCTCGCTCTTTCTTCTGCTCTCTTTTCATCGAGGTCTGACAAACCCCTCTTCTTTGTCTTTGTCACAGGCAGTTCCATGCAAAGTATTCAATCGCATGCTTTCACTGTGACCTTCTTAAAAGCAAAATGGGATGTGTAAGGCTCCCACCCTCAACCCCTCACTTTGAATTGCAGATAGCTGATACTTCTGCTTAAAAAAAAAAAAAAAGCTTAGGATTACAGTTATTGCTATGTTCTTGTTTCTTCAGAGTGACTAAAGTATCAGCTGTAAAGTAGCTTAAGTCAAACTGTGCTGGTGCCAGTATAATTGCTCATCTTTATAGTTTGTCCATTTATCCATATAGATGGACAGCCAAACACTTCAAATAGTGACAGGCAGTATGGGAAAACCAAATTGTGGGAGAGAATTGTGCTAAAAACCCACTTTGGTACCACAGACACCTTTTGATCCCTGTTACAGGATAGATCCATACAACTCAGCTTCCCCTATGTAATGGAAACAAACTCAACTGTGACACAGCAGGGTCTTTAAGAGAAGCCTAGTGGTTGCCAAACTCATAAGTGCTGCCAAAAGCTCGATTCCTCCACCAGATTTCAGTTAGAAAACATGCAGCAGAGTGCATGGGGATGCACTGAGTGTCCCACCTTTACCAGGGCAAAGGTGCTTTCAGATATATTCTAGCTAGCTACATGCAGGGCCCACTTTGTGTCAGGTGCCAGCTGGATGTCAAGGGGGCAGGAAAAAGGCAGCTGGATGCTGACAAATTTAGTCACTGTCAGGACGGAAACATCAGCATGGAAATAGGGCAACTTGATCAAATGGAAACAAGTGTCTGGCCTTTGGTGTTAACCAGTCAAACACTTCAAGAAGTAACAGGATTTATAGGCTCTCCAGAGCTGACAGAAGGCTATCTGTTTATTGTCAGCACCAACAAAATTATGGTGAGTGAAGATTCACTGCTCTAAGATGGAATATAGAGGAATGAGGAACAAGGTAAAACTGCAAAGCAGCTGGGGGTCCTTTCATGGTGCAGGCCACACTGGAAGCTTTTCAGCTGGAATGAGGAGAAAAGAATATTTCTCTTCATTTTTGCAAGAATGGTTGAAGAATGAATACTTACTTAATTAGGCTTCACTTATATTTCTCAAGCATTCTCTCAACTAGTATAGTTGTGCTCCAGCTTTGTATGGAAATTCTTTACTGCATGGCCACATAGTGAGGGAAGCCAGGCATAAAAAGACTCTCCCATAGCATAAGAGAAAGATTTGACCCAACTTCCATTCTAGTGCCCTCCTCCAGTAAATGAGTGTGTGTCTGCATTCATAGGGAGGAGGCCTTGATTTAAAACCTAGATGTCCTCTTATGCCCTATTTCTGTCACCCCTCTCTAGACACAGTTCATGGAGGAGGCTAGTCAGGCTGTGGCCAGAGGCATAAATCAGCCTAGATCATCATCAGAGATCCCTCTACCACTGCTGAATTGCAGGCACTTATGATAACACCATAGAGAAAGAGGCCAGCCTTTACTAGTGACTAAAGGTAACCACTACCTAGCACTCTAAAACAACAGAAAGGTCTTCACAGGCTGTCAGTTTCATAGCACCATGTACAAGCTGGCCACCATAAGAGTATAACTTAGAAATCCCAGCTACAATGGCATCTAAGGTCAATAAGCAATGAGTGATTCAGCTAGACTTCTGTCTTTCATGAGCAGCAGTCACAACACATCAAGTAGGCAGACTGACTTCTCTACGTGCCTAACTTGAGTACCAGGATGATTTTTTTTTCCACTGACTGCACAGGAAGCCAAGGTCTAGCAACTTGGCATAACAGGTGGTCAGAATTGCTCATCAGTCTCTTGACCTGACATGCTGTCATTGCTCCCGTGCTTCATGGCAAGCAACTGGAATACAGCTCATAGTTTCTAACTCTCAGTCGGATCGTGGCTCTGTGGAAAAATACATACGTTCTTGTGCACTGCTTTTCAATTGTACATTGGGAGGTTACTCTGAAGTGAGCCCTGTTTCAGAGGCAAGATCCTGAATGCTTTACTGGGGAAGGGAATAGTAAGCAAAATAGAAAAGCAAAGCTATATTTTAATGCAAAGCACAGTTTATGGATCAGTTTTCCCAAGAGTTAATTCAGAGATCCTTGCTGTTTTAATCTCCCACAATGTAGGTGGGTGTGCCAGTGATCTGGAGGATGGTTTCATGCAAGTGCCCAAACATTCAGATACTTTCAGTTGCCAAAAGAACAGAATTAACTGCCAGTCAAATCAGCTCAAGTGGAAGCCTGCAATCTTGGGAAAAAAATCTCAGCAAAATATGTATTTTTTAATATATTTTCAAGCCTGCCTGGTGTAAAATACCCCTGGGGTAGCACTTCTGATGGTATATTGTTGCTTCTCTTCTCAGATAGAAACTTAATAGCCAAGTGGATGTGAGGTTACTATTTGCTAATCTCTGGAGAGATTCTGTTCTAATTCAGACTCTTGTTTCCTCTGTCCAATTTTCATCCAAATTTGTTTTACCTCTTGAAATTGGAGGTAGCTTCCTAAATCTCAACATTTGGATTCATACACGGCTAAACCTTTTTCTGTATCAAGGAATTTGGACTCTGAGGTTTCTGTTGAGGGCTACCCCAAATGAGGCTCTGACAACTGCATATGGAAAAAACATCAGAGTGCACTGTATCACCTCATTATATATCTCCAAACCAAAACAATGAGACTTCTCAAGCACTCTGCACTGTGTATAAAACAAAAGTGGTTAAAGAATTTGTTTAGAAATGTGTTAAGCATTTTCCAGGCAGGCGGTGAATAAATCCACTTTACCACTTCATGGCTTTACAAAGAAGCCCATCCATTAACATGGGAACCCTCTTGTTTGCATTTCTTAACAGTTGACATTTGTACCTTTCCGAAGGAAAGTGAAGGGCATCTCATTGCTTCATTGTTTAAATCAGCGTGGAAATAATGGGGATGATAGGGAATTGGAGCTAATTTCCTTTGTCTCCTATTCAGCAGATAATGGTGGTATGTGCAGGATGCTAAAGGCCAGGCAGAGGAGGTGACCTGAAGATGACTTCATTCTTATGAGGTTTATCAAAGGCTCCTGTCAGTCAAATACATGCTGAGAGATTGGGGACTGGCCATCTGGTCTAAAGTTAATCAAAGAGGAAAAAGGAAAGCAAGCAGGTGAAAAATCCCCCTGTCAGCTTTGTGCAAGGTGGAGGGAGACACAGACAGAGGAAGGAACTCCTCCGCTCCAGCAGCCCAGCACCCGGGCTCGATGGCCACGCTGCATGCAGAGGAGTAAACGCAGTGGAGTGGGGTGCAGCAGTATGAGGGAAAGGGAAAGATAGCATTGTTTTGATTTTTCACTGTGATGATCCTGTGCCGCTTTTAAGTGGCAGTTCTGAAGGTCACTGCTGCTGTTAGCCATGCAGAGCAGAGGCAGAATTGTTTCACTTGTTCTCAGAAAGAAAGGGGAGTGAGTGACTCATGGCAGGGAACCGGTGTAATATAACACAAGATTTTCTGTCAGGGAGCCAGAATTCTTTCCTCAGAGCTATGTTTGCTGCAAGCAGGAACAAGAGGTACAGCCATGCCACCTTCCTGTCCTGCAGACAGGACCTACACACAGCGCCTCACCTTCCACCCCTTCCAGCCACTGGGCTTAAAACCAGGTGTCTTGCAAGCACTAGCTGCTTCTAAGAGATCTGTGTAATCAGCCCATAATAGCTTTCATGTTATTATTGGCCCATACACATTTTTACACTGTGTATAAGCTAAAAGAGGGGATTTAATAACATAGGGTTTGGTATGGTTTATGTTGAAAGGGTGTCACACAATGCTTGTAAGAATGAAGACACCAATCAGACAACTGAAATACTACTTAAATGTGTGTGTTACATGCACATACATTCTTTCACCTTAGATGAATTCTGAAGTAAAACACCCTAGTGTGACAGCCTGTTGGTCTGATTTCCATAACCAGCCCTGTTCAGCCGCCCAAATCAGCTAAATAGAGACATATTTTTAAAACTACAAACATCCAGATTGCGAATCCCTCCCTCACGCTGGCAAGTAGTCATGCTAATGAGTAGTCTCCTTGACTCCAGGGGAAAAATGCTGCCAGCAAAGGTTTCACAATCCTGGCCCTAAACATTTATAAAATGATTAATCAATGTGAACTGACTTAAAAAAAAAAAAAAGAAAAAAAGGAAGAGAGGAAATGGGGGAAGGTTCTTTTGAAGGGCTGCAAATTAAGGTTGAGCCCTAAGAGATGTTGTGGACTTATGCAGAGCAAGGGAAGAATGTGCTGCCTTTAGTACCCTCCCACTGACAGAAACATGCTAAATCCGGAAAAAACTAGAACAAAAGAGTTTGGCCGCTTGGTATACCTGGGGGTGGGACTCGCCTTTCTATTAAATTTCCATTCTGTTCCCTCCTCAGGTCGAGGTCCAGTCAGGCCCCCATAGGGAGGAACATATGGAAAACAGTGGCAGTGAGTTCTGCTCCACCAGCAGCTTTGCTGGGCTGAGTCTCCTCCAATGCCCTCGTTGGGAGCGCTGCTTTGCATGGCTGAGTGCTGTAAAAAAAAGATGAGAATAGTGAGAGTGGAAGCATGCAGGGCTTTAAAAACAAAAGCAAACCATTACAAAGAGCTGAAGCCCAAAGGATCTCTGCAGAACAGAGGATTTCAGCTGAGAACATGCAGCTCTGTCCGTGGTATTCAATAACACCGCATCCACAATTGTACACTGCTTGCTGCCTTCAGATTTTTAGTGGCTTTTTAAAATAGAGAGCAACCTGCTGCAGACCAGGTAGCTCCAAACAGGCACAGCCAAAATTGAACAAGGATGAAAACCAGGACACCTTTAATTATCTTGCTCCTAATGCCTGATATGACTGTTATGCATGGGAATAAAGGTCACTGAAGAATATGACCAGCACCACACACACACTGTAATTTTATTCATCCTGACTTGCACTTACTTTTTACTAAGCTTCATTACATGAGCTGTGTTTACTTCAGAGAGAGGAGATTTGGTAATAGTAGTTTTTCTTACCTGCACAGCTCGAAACTTGAGAGAAGTCTGAGTAAGAAAAGGAACTTGCCCAATATATGGAAAGAAAATGATGCCATGTGAATCTCAACATAAAAAACAAGCACCAGCATGTCCAGACTACTGTGTCTGTTTTAACTAAAACTCACGAGCAACACAAAAAAACTTTATTCTTTATTCTTATCTTCTTACAGCATGAAACCTGCAAATGTTCAGAAATGGGCTGACAGAAAATTCTGCAAGAAAATTCCATCAGACAGAAACCTGCTATGCCCTGTATGAATTAGGGCTTTTTATCAGGCAGATGACCATTCATTTCTGGAAACAGAAATGAAGAACACAACATCACGTATCATATATTTATGGTTCCCCTTGCCTAGTACCTGCTGGACCTTACAGAAGGAAAAAGCTTTAGACTTCTGTGTGTCTGCAAGGATTCCTAGTCTAACACATTGGCTGGATATCCAGGCATGAACAACCTTCCTTCAGCATGTCTTCTTTCTTCTCCCCAGCTTCTCATGGGTTTGAAATAATTTGACTTGCCAAGTTAGAAACTTCCTCAAATCAAACAGCAACTCCATTTTAGTTGGTAGCTGAGACTTTTTCCAAAAACAAATAGGGGATTCAGCCACATAACCCTAAATTAATTGGAGATAAGCAATTACATCCCCTTAACCACTCTGAGAAAGTCAGTCTGTGGTCTTTTCTCCTGCAGCTCTCTTATCACAGAGTCACAGAATGTTTGAGGTTGGAAGGGACCTCTGGAGATCATCTAGTCCAACCTCCCTGCTCAAGCAGGGTCCTCTAGAGCACATTGCACAGGATTGTGTGCAGATGGCTTTTGAACATCTCCAGGGAAGGGGACTCCACTACCTCTCTGGGCAACCTGTTCCAATGCTTCCAATGTCACCCTCACAGTGAAGAAGTTTTTCCTCGTGTTCAGATGGAGCTGCCTGTGTTTTCAGTTTCTGCCCGTTGCCTCTTGTCCTGTTGTTGCTGGGCACCACGGAGAAGAGACTGGCCCCATCCTCTTGACACCCCCCCTTCAGATACTTGTACACGTTGATCAGGTCACCTCTCAGTCTGCTCTTCTCCAGGCTGAACAGGCCCAGCTCTCGCAGCCTTTCTTCATAGGAGAGATGCTCCAGTCCCCTCATCATCTTTGTAGCCCTCCGCTGGACTTACTCTGGGAGATCCATGTCTCTCTTGTACTGGGGAGCCCACCACTGGGCACAGTACTCGAGGTGAGGCCTCACCAGGGCTGAGTAGAGGGGCAGGATCACCTCCCTCGACCTGCTGGCAACACTCTGCCTAATGCACCCCAGGATCCCATTGGCCTTCTTGGCCACAAGGGCACACTGCTGGCTCATGCTTAACTTGTTGTCCACCAGGACTCCCAGGTCCTTCTCGGCAGAGCTGCTTTCCAGCAGGTCAACCCCCACCCTGTACTGCTGCATGGGGTTCATGGGGTTATTCCTTCTGAGGTGCAGGACCTTGCACTTGCCTTGGTTGAACTTCAGGAGGTTCCTCTCTGCCCAACTCTGCAGCCTGTCCAGGTCCCTCTGAATGGCAGCACAGTCTTCTGGTGTATCAGGCGTTCCTCCCAGTTTTGTATCATCAGCAAATTTGCTGAGGAGGCACTCTGTCCCTTCATCCAGGTCATTGATGAATAAGTTGAACAATGTTGGGTCCAGTATTGACCCCTGGGGGACACCACTAGCTACAGGCCTCCAGCAAGACTTTGTGCCACTGGTCACAACCCTCTGAGCTCTGCCATTCAGCCTCTTCTCAATCTTATGTCCAGCTAGAAATCATTTCATTGCAAATATAGCACTAGTAAGTCTTTCCTGAGGAACCTTTTCAGAGCTCTCTTCTCCATTATACTGCACGGTCAACATCAAGCATGCTGAACATACACTCTAATGGTTGCCACAACAATAATTCACAGAGAACCAGTTTCCTTTCAAAACATTTCAGAATAGCAAGGAGTTGGGGGAGGGAAGTGATCAGGGACGCTGGAAAGCACTAATACAATTTATTAGACAAACCCTATGTGGATGCAATGGCAGGTCTGCTATCAAAGGCAAAAACCTTTAGGCATTTTACATCCCATAATCCCAATGAAAGCCTGTTTCTGCAGATACCCTGCAGTTCATGAATCACTGGCTGTAGCATACAAAATCCCCTATTTAAGTAATTACAGTACAATACACAAATCTGCACAGTGGCTGATGTTATATAAAATATTGCAAGGCAGTTTCAAAACTGCAATATAAAAAAATCCCAACTGGAACAAAATGCCTTGCAGTGAGCACGTTTTGTGAAGTGGAGGGGGCTCTGATATAATCACATTAGACTGCTCCTGGGAACTGGAAGAGGTCTGAAAACACAGGGACCTAAGCCAGGCATGGAAAGGGAATGGCTCCCCTCTCCACACATGGTTTTCCATTTGTTTCCATTTGGACTTCAGTGCATTGCATTACTATGTGTGATTCACTACTTCCTGTTTTCTCTGATTTGATAATCTTCCTACCCTTAAGCTCCCCATTTTTACACAGCTAGATGATTTTTTTATTGCTACCTTAGTTGTCAAACATCAAACTATACAGGAAGATCCCAAATCTCAACCCTGACCTTTGGCATACATTGCGCCAGTAACGGGACTGGCTTCTATTTCCTCACCAGGATGAACCAAAAGCCTGGTATCTTTGGAATATTTTTAAATTCCACCAGACTATTGGCAGGCCCATCTCTGTATACAGTCCTCATTTACCTTTGCACATCCACCTGGATAGGGCAGATCAGCTTCTACATTCAGCGATGGGGCAGGTAACCTTTCTTTCATGAAGATTTTCTGTTTGCCTAACTTTGGTTTCATCTGCAGACTGCGCTTTTCATTAAGGCTTCTACCCTTCAGCTGCTATGTAAATTGGACTTGGAGCGACAGGTGGGTGTTGTTTTGCCAGATCACTTCCAGATCATACCAGCAGCTTTCAGTTATACCCACATAACCACGGCACCAACAAGAAAGCACAGAGAAGCGCAGAACGGCATTATGGTTTGCAGACCATGATAAAGGTGTTCAATTCTGATTAATTAGAAAATACCTTCTAATCTCCTGTTTACAATTTCAAATCTGATGAGGGTCACAGCAGAAATAAAATCTGAACTGGAAAATGGGCATTACTTTTACTGTAGGGGTTTACTGACTTCCTCCTTCAGAGGGAGTTCGCAGTCCACCTTCTGAGGAAGTCAGGGTTTTAGAATGTCAGTCTAAATAGAGCTTAGCATTTTCAGAAATCTCCTGCATCTCCCACAGGGTCCAGCTTTTGGGTACAAACTTTATCTCTTAGTTCTTGGTGCAATGAATCTGCAGAACAATTTGAAGTTAGCTTGCAAAGAGAAAAATGATAATGGCCCACAATATGTAAGGTCAATCCATGTTTTGAAAGTGTTTTATGAACTGGAAACCTTTCTCCAAAGTATTTCCCTTTGTATTTCACTCAATAAAGCATTACACGCTGGTGGAATTTTATCCTGTTAAAGTTGGCAAATGTTTCTTCCCCAAATAGCTAGTTTGGTTCAGGTGTAATTTAATTTCATACCCCAAAACAAATCAATGTCATTACTTAGGTCCAGCCTCACAGGTTCCTGAGATAGTCTAAATAAAGTGACTCACAGCAACCAAGGCACAAAAATCAACTACACAGTGAAAACAGGGAGGGACAGCAATTACCATCTTGTGCAAGGGCTGTGTTAGGTTCATATGGAGCTCCTAAGGCGGGCTGTTAAACTGGACATAAGTTTTTGTTTGAAGGAAGGCAGAGCCGGGATGCAGAAGTCTTTCCTGAGTTAGGTCTGCCTTTTGCCGCAAGCATCAGTCACGAAGAGTACAAATGGTTTGAGTTCAGGACACAGTGGAGTTTGCTAGAAATTTGGCCTGCTCCATATGCATGATGTTGTGATTCCTCCAGATGTAATACCCTGGGATGCATTTCACCTAGCGAACACCTGACAGGAAATATTTAGGAGGCTATAAGTCTTCTTTAGAAAAAAATTACAGCAGAAAGGAGTCCAATCTAACAGCTACAACATGAGAAGGCGGCTCCTCATAGTTTATGTTCTAGGTGGCTGGCTGAAATTCTGATTCCATAAAAAGTCTTTGCCATCTAGGAGGCTGAGTTTGCCAAAGTCTAGGTAGGCATTCCTTTCTTTCGTATGTGTCTGACCTGCTGCACTGCCTAGCATCATATTCAGGGAAGAATGGATTCAACCACACTCTGGATCCCAGACATAGTGTATCATGAAATGGAAAACTGTTTGGTTTGCATAACCCTATGCACCACAGCAAGTGGTCATTTAATAATATAAAGGAGTCCCCATCCTTCTCATTTACAGAATTTATTTGCTAGAGTCGGGGGAGATAGAACTTTGAGACCGTTTTTTTGACATAGTTGATTTGTTGATACTGATTTTATTTTTCTCTAAAGAATTTTCTTGGCTTAATAGAATACCAAGATTTTTGATGCAGGGATCATATTACTTCAGTGAGACAACTGATTTGATTGCTATATGAGAGATAGAGTTACACCACAATATTTAATCATCCCTTTGTATATGCATATAGCTTGTTTTATGGCTTTAATTTAAAGAATAGAGTAAAAGATCCAGCCTTAGGAAAAAGGGTAGTTGTAAGTGTCATCCAGATGTTTCACTTAAAAGAAACCAAAACCTTGACTCATAATCAAAGTAAATCAAAGAGGTAGGGGGAAAGGGCGGAGCTGATTCACTCCTATGATTTTGTCAGTTTAACAATTCCATTGCTGGCAAAATTGCAGCAGTAATACAACAGACAAGATAGCCAATATCTTCTCCCAGTCTTCTCAGCACCCAAAAGCAAAAAACTAAGACTGATTCAAAAGTTAAAAAAGCAGGCAATGTTTTCCTCAGATGTGTCCAGTGCCTAATATCCACCTTTTCCTGTGCTCATCATCAAACAATCAACTTGAATGATGACTGAAAGGGTGGTCATGGTTATGGTGTGCATCCTTGTAGGGTAGATGAGCTCATGATTCATGAATGAGATTATACCAGAGCTTCCAGAAAAACTGGATGCTAATCTAGGCTCCTCCTCTTGTGCTTCTGTTTAGCAGCCATCCTTCCAAAACCCAAAGAATAAAATCATCAAAAGAAGATAGCATTAAAAAGAAAGATAAAAAACCTACAGCTCTGGTAGTCACTTGGAGAGGTCTATGTAGCCACCAACTGAAAAAAGGATCTTTGGTCTACTGTGGTGTATTAAGTGACTTCAAGAAAATGAGATGGGAAGTTAAATATACGAAGTAGGATTCAGCAAGGCTGTGGGTGAAGAGGGACAAAAAAATCTTCCCATGGTTGTCAGTAAAAAGAAGGGTGACACTCTTACAGAGTTAGAGGAGGTCAATAAATCACCGCCCTTATCTTGCAAACAGAGCCTGTGACTTCAAAAATTAGCTCATTTATTCTGCACAATTAAATTTATTGAAGTGTGACAGAAAAAGTTTAGCAATCACTGATGCAGAAAGGCAGCAACAACGGAGGCAGGCAGCTGAGTGAATGACACAATTACTTGATTTTCATTTTATTTATCAATATAATTATTGAATTGTATTTATCCTATTTCACAGATTTTTACCATTATCACAGCCTGAGCCTCAAGGGAAAGAATTAGTTCAAATTTTCAGTCCAACTTAATGTGATTACAGAGCAGCTAATAAAAGAAAAGTTCTATAAAGTGCTACAAAATCTTGTATTCAATGTCACCCCATCATCAGGCTCTGAAATCCAGAATCCTTTCATGTAAAGGCAGTAAATTGAATATGAATTGTGAACGCACTTCATTCCCTAGATGGCTACTATGTCTGCAGGATACCACCTTGATGCTACATTAAAAGAGCCAAGATTGCGCTGCAATTTTAAACTTAAGGATATGCTTCTTTCTCTAAAAAACAAACAGACACACATATACACAAACAAATACTACACCCTCTTCTTCCTCACTACTACTTCAAGCTTCCAAATTAATCGACATTTCAAATTCTGGGCAGATGGGGATAAGTGACATTTCACCAGAGAGGAGAGAAGCACTGTGGCAACAGGACTTTTGTTAGATGAGTTTTCTCTTCTTCACGCCAGCCACAGTACACTTCAATTATTTGGAAAGAATGTGAAAAGAAAAGCAATAACTTGGGAGAGACACCGCTGGGCCAGAGGACTGGCAAACAAAAAACAGGAGCAGCCTTCAGGGTTCCCTGCCCTAGAACAAACTGATGTCTGGGAGGTCGAGTAACAGTTATGTACACACAGGTATGTTGTTTATGCAGGTAATTCCATCTCATTCATCATTTGTAATGATTTGGATTAAGGACCCATGGTCTCGAAGTCTTGGAGTTGTCAAGAGTTTCTTCTGGTTTCAAGGACACCGAGAGAGCACACGAGCCAGGTTAATATAAGGACTATCATTGGAAAAGAAACCATTCCCCGTAAGCAGAGAGTACTGTGAAGAGCAGAACAGCAGCTTGGACCTTAACCATGTTCCCTGCCACCTTGCTAAATCCCCAAAAGATGAACAAAGCTGTGGGAAACCGTATTCTTTCAGACTGGCAAATCTAGCAGTGCTGAGACAGTGAAGAGAGACAATTCAGGAGAAGCTGAAGGGAAGGAAGGAGGCAGTGGGGAGACAGATTTTAGAATAACCAATTGCAAATAAACCCCTAATTGTTTTCCATAAGAAAGGAGAATGACACACAACCAGTGTGTTGATACATGAATCCTAAACTGCCCGTACAAGCAGACAGAAATTGAGTAAGGGGCTCCACAGCTAACTTTTAAAGGGGACCAGAAAGGATGAAAACTAGGAGCTAGCAGTGCAGCTTGACAGGCCAAAAGGGAAAACATGCTCCCCACAACCGCCCCTTCTTCGCTTGGGACACATCATTGGAGATTGTCTCCGACATGTGGGGAGATGATGGGAATGAGACCCAAAAGTGTGGCCCTAATCCGAGGGAAAGGAGATGGCAAGGAAGATGATGGTCCCTGGAGCACCAGCCCAAGGGACCAGCAAAAGTTTATCTTAGGAGCTGCAAACATGGGGCACCAGCTGCCCTGATCACACTGCTCTGGCAGGGGCAGTGCCACTAGCTTTGAGAGCGTGGGTGTAACTTGGTGGACAAGCTGCAATCCAAGTCTTGGCACAAAGGCCTGGTTGGGTATGTGGCTCAGAAACCACATTGGGCACCAGAAACAGCTTCTTCAGGTTGCAGAGGCTGGAGGGGAGGAAGCACCCCAAAATAGCCCTATGAACAGCATCTATGTACAGCAAAAGTGATGTCTGAGCTACAGCCTGGCCCAGACACATCAGATATGCTCATGCCCACTAGTTCCTTGCATGATGCCAGGAGTCTGTGGAAGCTGAGCATGGCAACACTCAAGTCACCTGGAAGCGCTTTGAAGATTGACAGCCCATTCTCCATTGCAACTACCCGAATAAACGACCACCACTTACACAACTAAAATGTTAAAGAGATTCCTGTGAAAGACCTTATTTGATGAAATTTATGGACAACACTAACTTATACAAATGAAGGCAGCCAAAATTCCCCTTTCTGCCTTTCACCCTCCAACCAGAGAAGACAATTTAATCCCGCCACATTTCCTAGTTCAAGGCACACATTTCCCTACAGATGCTGAAAGCCACTTGTCGGCTCAGCCTGGATCATTCACATTCAGATGTTCCAATGGGTTCAAGTTCTTAACCATAATTCCAGCATTTACCAGATCTGTACACACTGAAAAAAATATCCAAAACTTCTAACAAATATTTTTAAACAAAGTAAAAGCTATTGCACAATTAGAAAGGTGTCTATTACCAAAAGTAACTTTTGCTCTTGTCCAGTCTGGTTTAGAAGCATCTAGACTATTCTAAGTCGCTCTGGCTCACTTCTCGGTATGCCTTTTTGTCATTCACAATGTCAACTTTGGTTTTGAACTTGTGACACAGAACAAGAAATGCTGGATCTGACTCATGCCTATGTTCCATCCTTGCCTTCTACACCCATGAGGAAGCAAGCGTATGTTCAGCAGTAAGCTATATAATAACTCATGTCCATTTTCACAGGTTCAGGAAATTAGACCACATGCTATTGAAAGTGTCTGACTTTTCCAATGTTTTGAAAGACTGTCTTTCCATTGCAGCTAGGTTATTCAGTTCTGCCCTTCCTTTCCATTTCATAAAAATTAATTTATTTGCTCTGAGAAAAAGACATAAGAGCCATTTTTCTAAATGTCGGTCATAGTGTCATGGAGCATTGCCTAAAACATTAAAAAATGGAGAAGGTCCAGTATACCTCTGTACCTGAGGTCTAGTATAACTACTATAACTCTATATATTAATAATAATGAATATTATTACTTGTAATTTGTAGGTGTCTTTGGGTGATAAGATGGTTCCAGAATTCCCACTGATTTAAAGAATATTTTCAGGTTACTGGGACCTTGATGTCTGAGTAGGCTCTGACTATGTTTTGGTAATTTAGTATAGTGACTTCTACAGGAATAGACAAGAAGGGAGGCATATGTCTATAAAACATATATATTAATAGAGCTAATAAATCGGACCCTGATCTCAGTGGGACTCTTCAAGGTAAATTTGATGTGTGCTATCTACAGAAAAAGGGACCAAAAGAGAGAAAAACTATATATTGCACATTTTCTTTCCTATGTTTTTTTTTGGAAAAAGCCTAGAAAGTTGCTTCTCCACTTATGCTTACATATGCTTATGTGCCTCTTTGGGATCTGGCATTGCTGGGAACCATGCCATAGCAGCACCTTGCAGTGATCTGCCCACCACCAGCAATGCATGCACAGAGGTGGCCTTGTCTCCAAAGAGCTTTCACTTGAATGTTGGAAAGGATATGATGAAGGGATAGATGAGAATAAAAAGGGGCTAAAGAACAAAATACAATTTTAAGGCAACAAAATAATGTTGGCACTCCAGCCAAGACAAGCAAAACATTGGTTGCTTTTCCTTGTATTTCAGTATCAGCAGAAAAGAACGGAATATCTTTGAGCACTAATTTCTTCTTACAATCTTTGCAGAATTCAGCAAGGTTCTCATCGGCAGGGAGAAGCTGCAAATGAGTGCATGAAAGGGGTTTCTAGGTCTGACTGAGGACTCAGCAGTTCAATAATTGCAAGTTCGCTGTTCAGTGGTACTTTTCATTCCAAGAACACCACATTATCTTAAAAAGAAAGAGCATCCTTGTGTCATGGGATGCCAATTTGGCAGGTAGATCTCCCCCTCAAGGAAGACCAGAAAGGCTTTTGAAAGCCAAACAACTGGATTTTACTAGATTATAGGTTCGAATCCTTAACTTTTCAAAGTAGTGTAAACTGGTTTGACTAAGTCAAACACAATCACAATAAAATGTATAAAACAAGCCAATCTTCCCCTGGCCACTGCATCCTTATAGGGCAAGACCTAGCCTTCCAGTCTGGTTTTATTCAATTTCGTGGCTTTTTGGATCACAGCAAGCCCTGCACAGTCCTTTCTGGTCCCCACAAAGCTTCTTCCTCCCATCACAAAGACACATGATGGTGACTCTCTTGGTGCTTCTCTCTGCAGTCTCCCAACCTGTCTGCTGGGCTTGAGGCTTCTCTTACAGAGTGATTACTCCTTCCTGTCTGCCAGACCCGGCCACCCCTCCTCCTTGAGATTGCTGCATGGATCTAAATGGTAGGAGGACTTATCTTCGTCCCACAAAGGCTTGAACCAACCACTCCTTTTTTAAAATAAATCTAACCTGCAAACTGAGAACAAATAAAGCAGACACTGTCTGCCACATCTTGTCATTATCCTCATTCTCTAGTTGAGAAACTAAACCCTCAGAAGCAAGAGATCTAAGATCATAAAGACTGTGAGGGCACCTCTGTGTTTCCTAGGTCTCCTACCCCACTTTGCTGGCTAAGACACTAGCCATAAAGACTCAGACAAGTCCATTTTAAACAGTCTTTCATGTGCTAAAAAGTCTAGCAGAGTTTACACATTCATCCTTCAGATCCCTCAAAAGGACATTGTTCATGTTCATTGTTCATGCATATATAGAGCATTGGGCTTGATCCATCTGACGTGCAATATTTTGTGTTTTAAAAGTGTCACAAACCTGGGGGATGCTTTTCTCCACCTGTGCCAATTAACACTGCTTTGTTTTCCCTTCCCCCTCCCCCTCAATTAAGACCTTAAGCAGGGCAGTTTTGTTCAGGGAGAAATCTGATTTTTGACTGACTTCATAAGCATCCCAGATTAATTCAATGGATTGCTGTAAACCCACCAGGCTTCTGAGCTGACTTCTCATTCCAAATCAAGTGCGGCTTTCTAAATAATTATTTACCCATGAAGAGGTCACAGAGCCCTTACTGGTAAGATTTTCTTTCACCTTCCTAATTCAAAATCATTACTCAAAAGGGCAATGTGCATAAGGTTTCCGTACTGCCCACCAATTCTTCTTTTTTTTAGGCCATATTATGCATAAGAATTAGTGTGCAGCATCAAAGCTGGAGAAAGCCTAGCTAGCTCTTCAGAGAAAACAAACTAATTCCATATATTCAGCAAGAGCAAAATGCAGAGGAATCCTTGTATATGAAGTTCTTGATCCTCTCCTAAAATTTTGGATTGATAGGGGTCCAGGAAATGGCAAATAGCAGTTCTGCAAAGCACAGGAAGCAGTACCATATCATTACATCTTTCTGTACATTAATATTCTTACCCATAAAATGAAGATTCATAATCCTTACCTGTCTACCTAAAGCACTCAGCCCTCCAGTGCCACAAGAGGCTGCAGACTGCAAGCACAGATTTCAGGCTTGAAATTGGGCAAGCTGGAGGAAAAGGAGAGGCCAGGAGACGATGGAGGTGAGTCCACTGCGCGGAGTAAGTGCAGTCAGAAGAGGCAGAGTCACACAGTGTTGCAGGATGAAAGAACCCACTCTTCTGTATGGTTTCCACTGGAACAAACAGCACCTCCCTTGGGCCTGTCCTGATTTTGAATATAAAGCAAAAATCACTTTCAAGAAAGTTAGAGTGCTACAGAACCTGGTTCACCTCTATCAACCCGAGCTTCCCCATCAGTGTCCTGCCCACACCTTCCTTCACAGCTTCACCCAGATTATAAATAACTGCACATGACACAGCTGACCTTCACACAGGTTGAGCTTAGTTAGTGGAGGGGCAGGTTGCTGCTACTTTAAAACTAGTAACCTGCATGAGACAGTGGGCAGCAAGTCAGTTACAACAGACAATAATTGACTGTGAGCTAACATGACTGTGAGTGGAGTGGGCAGAAGGGCCAGGACCCGGACTTCATGACTATTCTCTTACAGCTCTGATGAAATTGCATTGAGCAGGCTGTGCTCAGGTCTTGCACCATCTCTTACATGATGTCTGATGATAAATAACAGATATTAAAGGAATACAACCTAAATCAGCCAAGTTGTAACTACAGAGGATTATGGCTAGAAGTCCACAAAGATTTCTTGCCCTAAAGGAAACATGGAATAATTTTCAGAACATTGGGACATTGAAAGGCACTGTGGGCAGTGATCTATTTTCCTGGGCCTAACTGAAAACAAGAAAAATTGATACAGATCAAACAAAAGGTCTCTTCCCTAAACCTCTCAGAATCTTTGAACAGTAGGAAACCTACTAGTCTGAGGTTAAACAAAAAACATGCCTTGACTGGAGGGATGCAACCGAGGGAGTAGGCCATGGATTTATGGAGAAGGCCAATACATATGATTTTGGAAGAGGAAAAGCTGTATTTAACATCCAGTACTCACTTTTATGCCATCTAAGACATCAGAACACCACATCAGCATCTGCTCTGTACGTGAGTCTCCAGAACTGCCCCAAGTCAGCAAACCACCCTCATTGCTAAACAAAAAGGTCACTGAAAAGATAGAGCCAAGCTCTTCACAGTGGTGCGTGGTGGGAGGACAAGAGATAACAGGCATAAACTAAAAAAAGAGAAGTTCAGACTTGCTATCAGGAAAATATTTTTCCATCTGAGGACAGTCAAGTATTGAAGCAGTTGCACAGAAGCTGCAGCCTCCTTGCAGGTTTTTGAGACCTGTCTCGGTAAAGCCCTGAGCAACCCGGTCTCATCTCATGGCTGACCCTACTTAGAGCAAGAGGTTAGACTAGAGACCTCCTGAGATTCCTTCCAACATGAATTATCCTATGATCCTATCCCCACTGAAACTGTTTGGCTTTACAAATGACATATTGATTGGCCCTGTATGAGAAAAAGAGAGCAGCACCTCTCTATTTGATAGCAAGGACTCTATCTCGGTGTTGGAATTTTTGGGTTCTGATCCCTTTTATAATGAACAAGTAGTATCTCTGCATTAATACCCAACTTTAACTAGAGTGCATCAGCAAGTATGTAGTTTCCAGCACAGAAAGATCTGCCTACTGTACATCGCTGTACATACTACATAGCGTAGGGGGTTTTGCTACAGTCCCCAGTAAAAAGAAAAATACATGCACACGGGAAATTAAGCTTCATCTCCTGCCGCTGCGGCTGTTCAAACATCCAAGGTTCCCTCTTCCAGCTTAGCGCCATCTTCCCTTGCATTTCTCTGGGATGAGAACACAAGGAAATGCCATTCCTTTTACAGCTAAATCGTGCTATTACTGCAGCTACTTCTGAGATATTGGTACTGTTTGTTCTCCTAGCAGCAACTTTTGGGGAACTTGAACAGTCACACATTGCTCAGAGAAAACACAAAAGAAAAAAAACAAGATGAAATTTTGGTGGAAACCCTAATTATGATCATAAAGTAGTTTTTTCTTCTTTTAAGTCCGGAATGTCCTGCCTGTACAACACTGTAAGGATTTCTAACCCTTCTCAACCAATGTCATCGGTGCCAGATATTTAGTGCAATTATTTCAGCAGTGAATGTCAAATCTCTCTCAAATATTTGCACGCATCTTAGCTCCTAAACTGACAAGCATTAATTCAAGAAGATATAAGTGAAATCTGCCACAGCACATGTTGGTTAAGATATTTAAATGATACAGGCCACAATCAGAGAAAAACAGAGCACATGCAATCCTCATTAGAATCAGTGTGGCAGGGACTCTTCTTCTCATTACAGTTACTTAAACAATAAATTAATTAAAAACTCCTCAAAAAGCCCAAATCCAAAACTATTCAAGATGTGTGGGAAAAATGCCACGCTCTTGCAATCTGCTGTTCATGGAAAAAATGGCAATCCTCTATTTTCATCTTTATTCTCAGCTTTATTTCTCTTTTCCCTACATAGCCCATGTGGACTATATAATACATAACTAAGTAAATGAGGCAATGGAAAATGTGAGAGGATATTAATTCCTGCATTATACCTCTGAGCAAGCTCATGTCAGTAGACCCCTGCAGTGCAGGCAGTGACAGCCTTAACTGGGGGTCTCACCAAGTGGTTAAAAGAATTCTCCAATCTGACTGAATTGTGAGACCTTAATACACCATGCCCCCCTCAGTCTGTACTCTTGTGTTTGCACTTATCATTTAGAGATATAGTAAACTCCAAGGGAGGACACTGTGCCCCTTTTATTGTACTTTTCTCAGGAAAGCTCTCTCTGTCATCCTATATCTATATGTCCATCTCCCCTCCCCACACCAAAGCCTTTTGAACCTGTCAGCATATTTCAAATCAGCTTGCTAGAGTGGGAAATAAAAGAAAAATTTCCACAAATATTGTGAAAATAAAGCAGTACAGGGAAGAATTGTGGTGTTTCTAGCAAAAGAGAGCTCTAAGAAGAGCTCTGTTATCATATTTATTAGACACTGGAAACTCCCCAGAGGCAAGCACTTTGAGGAATTCCCCAATTGCAGCAAAAGCTTGGAATAGAAGTAACACCTTCTAAGGCACAGGATAATTCAGTTGCAAGATCTAAAGCTGTAGAAAATCAGACTTCGCATGTGCCACTCATTAATTCCAGCTATCAGACCCTGATACTAGACCTGCATTTGGATAACACTAACTGATTATCTCCGCCATTAGTTCAAGTCCACGGAGGACACAGGGCTGGATCTAAACCTGCAGTGAGATGCCCGCAGTGCAACTCGGATGTAACGGAGGTGACTGATGGCACAGGAGCAATCTGCAGTCCCTCACCTTACCACTGGGTCCTCCTTCAGGGCACTTTCCAAGGCACCTCCAGTTCTTCTGCTGAGCATGTCCAGAAGCACCACTACCTTGTCTGGGCTGGGCCGTGGAGTCTTTATACCCCAGAAGCCATGTGGGACTCATTAAATAGGTCCTTTAGTGCTAGATGTTCACCTAGCACACGGCTGGGGAAGAGGAGATATTCCTGATTAAAGCGTGCTGTGACACAGTCAGCAACAGCTCAGCTCCTAGGGCTGAGCGAGACTGCACAGGAGTTGCTCACTCTTGTGGATCTAGTCATCTTCTGCCTGCGGGCCTATATCCCAGCTAACTTTAAGAAGTGCTCCCTTGACTCTGAACCCTGGTGAACTGGAACTGGCAGATGACAATAATGATTAAGTATCAACCTGCTGTTAAAGTCCTGCTGAGACAATCAGTCAATAAATATATATAAATAAAGAAATAAACAATAAATTTCTATCCTCAGATAAGTGTCTAAAAAAATGGAACATATCTGGAACATGCCAGTCTCTCTCTATCAACTGAAGAGGCAGCCTAGATCATTAGACCTCTATCTGTCACATGGGTACCTTTAAAAACTGTCCTTTTTACTCCTAAATGCCTAGTTCAGTTCTGAATTGAAATGGTTTTATTTTTAATTTTGGACAATCTTCTCTGACTCGGTTGGAATATCTCTCAGTCCCTTTATAAATAATGTTCACATGTCTACATTATAACTTAGGCCAGAATTTCAGGTCTTACTTTTCAGATGCCAAATCCTTTTAGTAGAAAGATTTTTAGATAATAGGATCTTTTTTGTATTATGTATTCATAAACTTCCTTCAGTGATAGGGGTATAGTTCAAAGATCATTTCAGCACTGCTGAATACACTCTTAATTAAATTATTTTGTTTAAAAAGGGATAAATAAATATTGCTCACAGTTTAAAGGGAAGCAGAAGTGGGCCACAGAACTTGAAAAGGCTACCCAGTGAAATAAAAATGACGAAAGACTGCACTGCTCTTTCTGCAGAACTGTGTTCATAAAGGGCTAGAATGATATCTCCCTCCCAAGAGGTGAACTGAAAACCCTGGGCTGAGCTTGCACAAAAGAAGGGGTCAATCAAGGGTGTTTTGTAAGGTGGGGAACGAGATTTACAGCAGCATAACCGGTTGGCCAGTTCATCATTACACACTACACATGTCCTAAATTAGGAGAGCATGAAACGTGTGGATACGTTACGCTGTTTCCCAAGCAGCACATTGGGTGAGTTGTTCTTTTTCCAGTTCTTTGAGACTCAACAGCACGTCTCCCAGGAGTCTGTAAATCATCAGCAGGTGATATTCTTTGGCGATATTCAGAGCTGGTTACAACTTTTACCAGCCTTTTGCTGCTCATGTTTTTAAAGTTTTTTTTTTTCTGGGAAGCTGCAAAACAAACCACAAACCAACAAGTAAAGTAGCACAGCACAAAATAGAATTCCAGAGATAAGACACGTGCTGATAATATAGTCTTTGACATTTGTTTGCGAGCACTGCTGAGTTAAATATCAGTCCCCAACCAGATTAATAAACCTATGTCTGCTCTCTCTCTCTATGCACCTATGTAGCCCCTGTCAATGCAGTATCTGAATGCCCCTGAAACACCAATGAACTTACTTACCCTCATAACATCCCTCTGAGGTAGCAATACACAGCGATTAACTAAGTTGTCTCAGGTCAGATGGGAAATATGTGGCAGAGAAAGGCCCTTAGTCCAGAATTCTGGTTCCCCATAATCACAGTTGATATATCTACGGTACAGGGTCACTCGTGTATCTAATATATAAATGGTTGTTACTGATCCTCTCTGTGGCCGCTGAGGAGAGAACAAGATTTGCTTTAAAGGACACTATGCTGGACATTAGGGAAATTTTCTAACTGCAGAGAAGTGACGTGCTGGGACAGGATGTTCACAGCAATGCTGTGGCATGTCCTACATACAGATTTTTAAAAAGAGGGTTGATAAATATTTGTCAGGCATGGCCTTGGCATTTGAAAGATTAAACTAGCCTCACTGTTCAACACTGCAGATAGAACAGCCTAGGACATTACCTAGTGTGCTATGCCATGTTTAGTTTTGCAGTGCATATCAGAACTTGGGTAGCAGACAAGTAATGGTGACATTTATTATCACCACAGTGAAATCAGGATGGGACTAATTCTAGTGTGACAGAAGATATACGCAGTAAGATATCTCATCAAGTTATTAAAACAAATCAAGTAGCTGCAACGGATCAGGGACAGGCTCTCTCAGCAATGTTGAGCCATAGTAAGTAAGAGTGTGAGGGAACATCTCTGTACAAGGAGATCTAGGGCTTTGGCATAGACCATAGGTAGCATGTAAGGACTGCTGACAACTAAAGCAACTCTGAGGATTCTCTCAGCAGCTGATTAGTCCAAAACCCACACGATGCAAAGGCAAAATGAAACTGCTGCATCTGCATAGGAGAAGATATCTGTTATGGGTCCAGTCCAATTCCTTTTTAACTCAATGGAGCACCTCCATCTGATTTTGAAGGAGCTTGGACCAGGCTTCCTTTTGATAAAAAGTGGCCCAAATTTCATAGTTTATAAGGGGCTGAATTCCTCGGGAACATGAGCTTCTCCAGTGGAACCTCTTGCTACAACACATTTGTCTGGGATTTCTGAGTATCTGGCAGCCCGGACATCCAAAGTCCTGGACAAACAGCAACTGTACGCATGCTATGAGTCAGATGCAACAGCCAGAGTGTATGCAACTTACAGTATGTGCACTCACCAACTCACTACACATAAGCACTAAAATGCATGCATCCCACTTCTGAGCTGTGCCTTCTGCTCAAAACTATGTCTGCGCATGTGTTTTTGACTCACTTGGTCCAGGCACAATTTTGCAATGCATTTTCCTCTCCTTCCTTGTTTGGATGGGGTTTGCCTCTGCCCTGCTTATAGAGATAAAATAGTAACAAGGAAACAGTTGATATAAAGCATATGTTCTGAATTATTTACGTGATTTCTGTTTATTTTGGTTTTTTTAACTGGAACAGTGAAAAAAGAACAGAAATACCAAACATACCTGCCCAGCTATGCAGCAGAGATGGAATTGAGGACACAGTAAAAAACACAGCCCAGCCTAAAATTATGCTTTGCATTTTGGGGAGAAAAATACGTGTCATATCATGTGTGGGTATGTGAGTTTCCAATGGATTAAGCAAGCATCACCACATGCTGCAGGTCAAAAAATATGTATGTACATGTATAGAGATACAGATATCTATCTTCCTCTGCTATTTCTAACAGCATGCAGAGATGGAGTTCATAGCAGGATCTGGCACTGAGAAACCAACATGTGCGTGTGAATGTGGCCCAGAAGAGCTGGATACGTTTGTTTGTATACTTCTACTGCATCATGGGTGAAGCACGCAGTTCACTTCATCTCTTCTGGCTAATTAGGGGAAGGCTCAAGCCACCAAGCCCTCGCAGCATATCACCTTGTCTACCCAGGGCGTGCCTGACCCAAGCCACAAAAACCTCTGTCTGTGTTGCCAAGCTGCAGTCACGTACCTGAGGGTTTCCATGCCCCAGCTTGCCATGCCACGGGGTCATCGCTCCACTAGCACCTTCACTACCCTCTGGCAAGAAATCTAAATCAAAAGCTTTTCAGGGCTACAGGCCTGACGTTTCTGTTCATGAGAGCGCCCATTTATCTGAGGTAATGGTATGCTGCATTTATCTGAAGATTATGTTCAGCTGTCCCCTTTCCAAACTTTTTGATAAAAAGTGCTGTAGATGTCCGCTAGTCTCTCAAGGATAAAAGGAATATAGGGAAATCTGGAAAAGACATCAAGCAGAGAGGAACCTGGATCACCATGATGAGATATCAAGTGTGGATAAAGATCAAAACTTACCCAGGGTCTGGGGTTTAGTTGGGCCCCTTTCTGTCCACAATGTCAATGCTTACAAAAACCTCTCAAATTTTTAGACAAGCAACTTCTGTGACATTGGCCATTCAGGAATTCAGGATGGTTTTGGCAAAGGCTGGGAGAATCGGCCTTTTTGGCATGGAATTGTTACTTTTGCCTCGGGGAAGCAAAGAGTGTAAAAATAGATCAGTAACTATAGCTTGAAAGAGAGGTTTACATAGACCATGTAAATGAAAATTTTGGCCAGACTTCTTTTATTTCAAGCTGTTTCATCTCCAGACTATCTTTTTAGCTTTACATAAAAGATGGTTCTTATCACAGCAGTCTGACTCAGACTAAGGCTAGATTTGGAACATCCTCCATTCTGGGCCAGCCACTTTTAACCCCACGCCTGAACTGCCCGCTACAGCGCTTAAGCCCTGGTTCAGAAATGTGCCAGAGCTTCCAAGCTGCCCTCTTTTTTAAAAAGTAAATTTCTTTCTAAACTTGCTGCTCGTAAAGTATTACTTAATTTCAGTTTAGCCTGGCTCCAGGCAGGCCATCCCACAGCTGTTCCAAGAAAACCTGTCCTATTGCCTCACACTTTCTGCCTCCTGGAGTTAGTATGTGCTGTACAGGAAACAAAAGCAAACACTAATTTTCAAGTGTGACCGTGCCTTATAAGTACATTGGGAACTTTTCTTGTAAGTCCATTTCTTCGCCTTCCTCCTTGTAAAGCCAGAAACCTCCGCTAATATACGTGTGCAATACTCGAGCCTGGAGTCAACCATCATGGTGGTGAGTGGACTACGTGGAAATCCAGCTGCTCTCTGCTCGCATGGGGAAGTGCTACTGGGGAAGCTACTGGCATCTCTGTCCCTGCTTTGATAAACATTGTCACACAGACATCAAAACCAGTCTCAGACCTCCCCTTTGAGCAGATACAGACCACTGACTCTGCATCTCTGTGCTCTGAAATCACTTTCCTGTTTTAACCACCACAGTTTCAAAATCTGGTAGCTTAGAGACTTCCAGGGCTAAATACAAGTAACATTAAGTCCCAGTGGAAAACAGATTCTTCCGCTTCAATAATATACAGATTGTTTGGAGAGCTGACAATTCAGAGGAGACTAAGCCTTGAACCACGACTTCTGCCAAGCCTGGGCCTGACACCACAGTGACTGGGGCAGTGAGTAACAATTTTTTTTTCCCACAGTGGTGAAGTTGAGACATATTCACGCAAGTACATTTCCCTATGTTTTTAATGATATCTGTTAAAGGACGAGGGATCTGGCATTCAGAGCATATCTTGAGTGAAACTGGTTCAAGGGCAGAGAGCAGTCAGTCCTACGCTGTAAGAACATGTAGCAAAGGGCTTGCCAATTCACCTCAGGTCACGTACGGACCAAAAGATGCTATGGCAACTGGGTGTGAATTTGAGCTTGCTACGTCAGTCTCCACTTAGGTATTTTTCTCATAGGAGGAGCTAACGTAGCATCCCTCTAAGACCTAGTGACTTTCCCCATTCCCAGGCCTAAGCACAGCTGGAGAGAGCACATTGCCCAAGGAATCTGGGATTGCTGGTGGCAGGTCAGGAAGGCTAGATGCAAAAGATTTATCCTAAAGCCTATGCTAGGACATGACACTCACCCTGCAGTATGAACACACCACCTCCAGAAACATACATCCATGGCGCAGAGGCAGCTGTCATCCTGGAGGGACGCAGGGCTCCAAAATCCTACTGCTCAGTGGCCAGGCACTTTGCCGTAAGGAAGTCGGTTCTGGGCTTAGGAAGGATCCAGATATGTAGTCTCTCTACCATAACCAACTCCTCCTACCATTGCACAGGTCCTCAATACCATTGAAGTCAATTGGTCTTTTACTCAGAAGAGTTTACCCAATCATAAGGGGTAGGGGGAAGGAAAGGGAGAGCTTTTGATGGCACTTACATTCCCATTCATGCACACTCCAAGATCCCGCAGGGCCCTGTAGGCTGCTGTGGGACAGTTATAGCCATTAGCGAAAGGGTCACCATCCAAGACCATCACTCCCAAACATGTTGGAGCTTAGTCCTACACAGAAGACATATTAACTTTTGCAGGCCCTGAGTACCTAATTACATTGCAATAATGCGGCCATCTGCATGTGGCTGTGTGTTGCAAGGCCCTATCTGGACAATCAAACTGCACATGTAAAGCTTAACCATGTTTTTTTTTTCCACCAGAGAAGAATCAGAGCATGCAATGAGTTGCATCGCTGCCTTGGCAGACCCTAGACGATTGACTTGACATCTGCTTGTCCAGTGTCATCAGGATCTCTGTGAGGAGGCCGTGCATGGAACAACCTCTAAGTTTGCTCACCCAGACTGGTCCGGGGGTGACTGTAGGATATCACCGCAATATGTCTTGGCTGTCCTGCATGCTTTGGGAAACTGAGAGCACTTCTTTGTCTAGTAACCTGTTCTGAAGAAATCTAATTGCATCACGTATCTTCAGCAGTCTCTTTGTTCAGATACTCCTGCTGGCCTTTAAAACACAAAACAAAATTCTCCTAAGGCTATGTGAAAGAACCTCAATAAAACATTAAATAAATTGGAAATCATCTCCTCTCCTCCTTCAACTAGCACCTGGCAGCCTCCCCAGACACTTATGACAGCCTAGCACTGTTTCAGAAAATTTCCCCTCAGCCTACTGGAGGCTTAGGCTAAATACTGATCCAGCCTCAACTCCATCCAACCAGCAGGTTCTCTAAACACCTTGCGGACTTGCTAGCTGCAAGGTTTTTTTATTCCTTCTCCTCCTCAGCCCAGCAAACACCATCCTTCTTAATCACACAGGTCCAACATGATACCTACAGGCAGCGACTCCCCTCCTGCCCCAGGGGATAATGCCAGGACCATAAAGGAGCCTGCCTTCTGAAATCACTAATGACTTAGCACAGCAATTAACAAGAGCCAAAAGCTTTCTGCAGATCCCACGAGCCAGGATAACCAGCAGGATTTAGAATAGTAAAAAACAGGCAGACTTAACCAAAGAAATCCAGCGGCTGCCCGGCTGGTTCATTTTGGGTGATAAAACATGGCTAGCACAACTGAGCGTCCAGGAGTAAGCACTGTGACTGCAATTCTGGTGTTATTGTGCCTTCCCGGCATGGCACTTATTATGACTTTATCTCCTGCTCTATCCAGTGAGTCTGTACTGTGGTGCAGGCAGCGACAAAAGGGGTGTTTCCACAAAGCTTATGGGAGGTGAGATCTTCTTAGGGGCTGTTTGCGTTCATGTGCTGTGGGCCTCCTTTGAGGGCTGCACAGAAATAGGATCCACAGGCATAGCAGTGAGTTGGAGCATCATGTGCAACTTGGTCTCAAGCTGGCCAGTGCTTTGAGGTGGTCTTCGCACATCTTCCCTTAAGGCAAGCAGCCCAAGCGTGCCAAAAGGTCAGGATCTGCACAGATGTGAATTCAGGCTACTTAAAACAGAGAAAACACAGATCTGAAAATAGAAACAAATCAGGATCCTCCTCCCCTTCTCCACTGCACCTTCCTCTCTGCTGTGTCCTCACATGCGAGGACAGACTAGGGGCCTCCTAATCTTCTCCCAGGCCAACAGCTTTCAGTGCTTTCTGCTCAGCTATGAGCCCTGCACCAGTCTTGCTGGCTCCCAAGACACCCGCTACGAGGGCTCAGGAGTTTTGCATGAGCTGTGCTCATGCTGCATGTTCCCTGTTTGAGGCTGCAGTGGGTGTCCCCATCCTGCCCTCCATAAAAGCTCTTCTACCCTTCCCCATCGCTTCAGAGAAGGAGCAGTTTTCCCCTCTCTTCAAAACGGTGGCAGGCAGAATAAGACAAGCAGGCAGGCTTCCTCCTTTCTGCTCACCCATAGCTTTTATAACATGCACTACCTGCAAACAAACAAAATAAAGTAGGAAGGTACCTCCCTTCACAGCAAATTATATGGCTTTCCTCAACATGTTTTTCCACTCTAAAACCATCCTAAGAATAAAGCAGTAAGTGGGCACCATCAGGAAGCTGGGGACAAGCACCAGGCTGGGTTCCACTATAAATCACATATGTCGCCACAGATACTAAAATGATGAGGACACAGAAAAGCCCATGAGGAAATCAACCATTTTGTCATCAGAGCAGGGCTTGAATATTGTGCAGTAAATAAGGCTAGGGGCCACATACTGAGCGGTAAGGAGAAAACTAAATATTAACTTGCTGCTCAGTAATTGAGCACAGTCCATTCTGTGCACGAAATAAGACAAGGATGAAAGAGGGGAAAAATAGTAGAAGCATATGTAATTAAACGCTACAGCAGAATAATAGAGTCACAAGGGGACTACTGAAGACAGCACGGGTAACTGGAGTCCCAGCATTCCTGACTTTAAAGTATCCTCTGCATGCGTGTGTGCGTGCGTGTGTGCGTGTGTGCGTGCGCACCTTTGTGTGTATGCATGTTGTGCACTTTGGATTACCCTCACACTCACATAATCCACACATAATCAATGGCTATGTCCATTGAGACGCTGCTATAGGGAAGGGAACTGACTTTGAGGGAAAAAATCCAGCAGCAAAGGAACTCCAGCAGCAAAGAGCTACATGGAAATTGAGGGTAAATATCTCCTTGTATTACCCATGCACAGATGTAATTCCCACTACAGCAGAATTTGGGTGAGTAGAGGGGAATTACAGGTAACTTGCAGGTACCTGCCAGATAACAGTACCTTTGCCTTTGCAACTCTGAGTGCATCCTTTAACAGTTTGGGGTTTTTTGGTTTTTGTTTGTTTTTTTTTTTTCTGTGTGTGTGTGTGCGTGTGTATGTATTTACGTACTCAGCTTCAACAAGAACAATGGCTGGAGGAGGGTAAATTCAGCATTCCTAACTCCCAATCATAACCCTTACTGGGAAGCTAGACACCTACCCATCATTTATACCTTTAAAAAACCTCCACCAAAATGTGGTTTGCCTGCAGACTGAGCAGCTCAGTTGGCTTTGACAAAAAACAGTTGTCCCAATTCTGGGACAGGCTAAAAGAGAGTCTCTGTAGTTATTCTTTCCCAGGCAAGGCCTGGGTGGAGCTGGAAGAAATGACCTCAGGCTGTGAATGGGGAAGTGGAGGTAGCCGAGGGAGGAGAGGCAGTGGAAGCAAGTACTGAAGCAGCAGCTGGGATGAGAGGGGAAGTGGTCAATTTTAGGAGAGAAGAAAAAAACAGAGAATTCTGTTCTCTGTAGGCACTTCACTGCAGATTGCAAAAGGGAATATGGAGAAAGGGAATCAGAAGGGAGCCCTTCTTCGTCACATTTACTGCAGCCTGGTAAGCCATAGGATCCTTGTTTCACTTTTTTAAAAAAAGATCAGTCTAGGGTACAGCAAGAGAGGAAAGGACATAGCCTGGCCATTTATTTGGGGCACCAGCCACCGCTGTGCCAAGGCTCATTGAAGCTGGCAGAAGTGCTTCCACTGGTTTGGGCCTAATGAGGCCAGAAAACTAACTGCTAATCTCAAACATATTACTTGTCTCAGCAATTGTACTGGGGTGAGGCACAGGGGTTTTAATTTTGCTTTACAGCCTTCTTGCTAAGGCCCAGCATGCCGCCCCCTTCACCGCAGCATGGCTTTGCTACCTTCGCTCCTACCATTTTACGCCTTCTGTTTCCAAAAATCAGCTGCAGGGCTGGGAAAAGTTGTGAAGCGCCATGCAGGAGAAAAACCCAAACGTGGCCACTTAAAACAAATATTATTTTTCAGCTGAAAGACTTTGAATTTTTTTCCCCAGTTTATTTTTAGAACAATGGTAAAACACACAAATCCTGGAGGCCTCAAGCACTTTCCTGCTGTGCTGGTGACTTAATTTATTTCTTTAATTTGTTATAACCTCACCCAAGAAAATGTTATTCTTTGGAGACTTCGCTAGCCCAAGTTTTGCATGTATTATTTGCTGCAAAAGATTAATGAGGTAGCAGAGGCAATTTTTAATGGATTCCCTTGGTTTTCTCTCACTCTCCCACTCCCTCACTTTTTTTCAGCTCACCCGGCAGTCCAGGTCCATGAAGTGCTCTCTGCAGACAGAATACAGGGTGCGTGAAGAAAGTAATGAAATCAAAAAGCCTCTTTCACAGCTTCTCCCCTCCTCCTCCACCACTCAGAGACACCACGCTAACCCATCTGCTGCACCAGCCCCATGCAGCTCAAATGCCTCTGTGGACCATGCTCTCTGCAATGGCTGGAGGGAGCGGGCAGAGCCGAACACCCTGAGTCTGCAGGAAGGCTGCGCGTGTGACAGCAGTTAATCCTACGCATATTTCAGAGGTGCTGTCAGCTAGCGCCGGCAATGCACTGAGGCCCGTCTCTTGGCTTTGGTCAGAGATCTGCTGACACTCCCAGAGGCTCTTGGGGAGCGTTTTGGAACTTGCCTGCGCAGCACTTCCCATCGACCTGCTCCTCTTACGGGAAACCGGCGCCATCCGGGGTGTAACAGCAATGCAGGCTTCGGCGGTGATGGCTAAGAACCAGATCTGTTTCTCTTTTTTCCAGCCAGAACAACCAGGCTAATTGTCAAGAAGAAACACTATGCTTAGAAGTGTCTAAATCCTTTCTCCCCTCTTGGCCCAAGTGCAGCTTCTGCTCCAGCACAGCTCTGTGGGGGAGATTGTGCCTAACTGATGGTGAAACAGAGAGATGCATAGGGAAAATGACAAGTGAGAGGGCACAGAGGGAGTGGGTTAAATTGCTGGAGTCAGAGGAAAGAGAAATTCAGCAAGGTCCTAGTGGCACAGAGAAGCCTGTGATGGGCATAAGGGTACGTAAAAGGGAAAAGAAAGCACAACTCTCTGCTGCAAAGGCTGGGAAAAGAAAGCTGTAAGTCTCTTGTAAGGCAGCCAGCAGAGGCCTCTGCTCTTTCAGCACATGCAAGGCTGATTTTTGAACCTGAATGGACCAAAGAGAAACTGTGAGCAGCCACTCTTCCAGTCTGCCTCCCTGCCTTTGGGGAAGTCTGCTCATCACTTTAAGACTGGAGACTCTGTCCTATTTGCACAAGCACTGAACTACAAAAGCCCTTCACAGTGCGACTGAAACCAGGCCACTCACTACACTGCATCACACAAACCACTTTGCAGAGTTTGGAAATTCATCCAAATTGAGCCACCAGAGAGAATATACAATAGGAATTAAGTCAGGCATATTAATCATAGTATATTTACACTCAGGGGACCAACCAGTGGTCCATGGGCCATATACATTCTGTGGGAGAACTCCATGCAGCTCCTTACCTCTTCTGCCATGGCCTCAGCCCTGATGCTGTCAGGACCACTGCCAAATCCTTTTTGAGTTAGCCTCTGGTGTAACACTGAGCCTCATAAGCTGCATCTGTGCCTGCATGGGAGCGGGTAGGCCATGATCAGCTAGATTTCTGCAGGCATTTGCACACTCTGCTCTGTGCACTTAACTGCCCTGCCTCAAGTGCTTGCGCCACACAGACACAAAAACACTCTGACAAATCTGGCCCCTACAGCATGCCATTCAAGCAAATACACCTGCACATTTTTCTCACCCCATTTTTTTTCCCCAAGCAGTAGATAACACCATGCAGAAACAGCAAGGGAGAGGGTGAGAGTGTACCTGTCTGGAACAGCAGGCTCAAAGTCAATGACGCACAGTAAATAATCCTGAACTCTGAAAGACAGGGCTAGCATTCTCCCAGAGGTGCCAGAAATGTCATAAACCACAATAAGGAAGTGCCAATGGTTTAAGGACCCCACAAAAGAAGTTTTATAGCACCATATTTCATAACTTACTTTGTTTTTTTACGGGCCCAACTTCCTGATCTCTCTCTGCCTCCCCATTCACTGGCATTCACCCAGAAACTCACACTCTCCACTGCCAGTGGTATATTCAGGTCACTGGCTACCCATCCCCAGAGGCAACTAGGTGACTCCAGGACACAGAAACCAGAGGGCTTTGCATAATGTGCCTAACACTGAGATCCAAAGAGAGAGCTGCTGAGGGAGACAAAAAGGGATATCTTGGTTCTGGTTCAGAGTAAGAAGTTAGCTCACCTCAGAGGAAATGTTGCCTGTGTATTTATCAAGTGGCGGAGGCAAGATTTCTGCCCATGCTGAATTTTGTGCTTTCAGGTAAAGTAGCTTAAAGCTACTTCAGACATTTCTAGATGAGTTGTAGGCATGGCCTTATCCCCTCTTTCCTATTCTGAAAAAGTATAAACAATTACTTCTATCAACAGAGGTTTGAAATGTGCAAAGGCAGCCATAACCCCTTTGAACATCACTGGTTGAATCCCCCAATATATCACTTTGATCAAAAACTCATTAGGATTCCTTTTCTGCTTTTTCTCTGTTTTTTTTTTTGTTTTGTGTGGTTTGTTTTGTTGGACGTATGATTTACAATACCACACAGGTTTTGTATGGTGGTTAAATACTCCTATACACAGCAAAGATTCCCATACACGTTCATTTAAAGTTGGCCTGAAGCAAATATACAAATAATTAGAGATCTGTAGGCATGCCAAGAAATATTCATGTAGCATATAGACCCAAGAGAAAATGTAATGAAGATTAACACTATTATTAACACATATATGGAGGTAATAGTATTTGATGGATTTCTGTATGAGGACCTCAGTGATCCTGACAGACTCTAGGAAAAAGACTGGGCTAACATTCTCCACGTTTACCTACAGCTGTCAAACACTGTAGCACTGTGATAGCACTAAGTATGCACAATCAAGAAGCGGGCTAAGCCATCTTCCTTTGTTTTGTTACACAGTAATTAGAGCCATCTCATTCACTGAGTTCATGACAAATGTTTCTGCTTCACTCATACCCCAAGACAACTTCTGTTGCTTATTTCTTTAAAATTTTGCACAAAAATAGGCTTTTTTCTGAACCTTGTAATTTTTTGGTTCCCGTCACAATCTTTGGCACACAAAGCAGGTGGTATCAGAAGTATAAATGGTTCCATATTCTTTGAATTGCTATAAAACGCTGTATGGTTTTGCTCATTCTAAGTACCTAGTCTTTTGATTTCCTGGCCAGTCCATTCGTTTCTCATGAGTTAACAAGACTACAGACAGGGAGACACATGAGAAAGGCCACCCAATTAAAGTGAGAAAACGAAGATCAAAACCTACTACTGTGCTGTTACGCGGTCATTTACAGAATTGTACCTGGTGCAATCACTGATAATGGGCTAGTTAACACAGCTCCTGTCACTTTGCCGTGACCTAAACCAGTCACCTGGCTCTAGCTTTATGATAGCTGCCTATCTTTTAAGTTAGAAAGGCTTCGATTAAAAATATTGACAACACTGGAATTTCTCAAACAGCTTCACTGGAAATAACAACAACAAAAGGACCAGCTTAGAGATTACAGATTCTGTAGAAAGGGGTCTACATAATTTGATTCAAACCCACACGATGTCTTCTTCTCCATTCGAAAGCAGAAGAGACTGAGTACTGGAAGCACGTGCTTCCTTGAGGAAAGGAAGCTTGCTGCATGCAAGCATGAGATTATCCAATGCCCAGATCACCCTTTGGAGCTGCTTATGCACAGGCTGCTGCATGCAGCATGTGCTGCTCCCCTCATCCTGCACCCAGAAATTGTTGCATAAGCAGGAGGTTGCAAGCAGAACTCTGAAGTGATCACTCATATTTCATCACTCATTTATCATCAGCATCCCAAGGTGGGCATGGGTCCCATTGCTCTAGGGTTTCTGTGTATGTGCAGAAAGAGGCCAATGCCCTAAATAATTTCTACCCTTTGCTGACTCTAACACTCCTCCTCCGTAACTTCATGCAAGCAGGTTCCTCAGAAAAAAATGAAGAATCAAAAACTGCACCACGCTTGTATGTCCAGAATTTCTCAACCTGCTTACTCATAGAAAGGATCAAGGGGGTAATAGTGGTGGTCTTTCAAGGGCAATAGGACTTTGGGCTGAATTCCTCTGTTGAGCTCCTCACATCAGAGTTGCTCAACAGCTCCAAACTCAGAGCTGTTCCCAAACTCAGAGTTCCTGTTCCGAGTGTGAAGTGAGTGCAGGCAACTCATTGCTGGGCAGAGACTTAGGCCTTCATTAAAAACCTGTGGTGAAGATCATCTACATTTCAGAGAAAAATCACATCAGAGAGAGAAAACTGCTAAGAAAAGATATAACACAAACCTTATTTTTCAAAGCAAAAAAAATTCTCTTCAACAGATCCTCCCTTAGGAGAATTGAAGGAGGGATCACCTCTCTTCTGCAAATGGAAAGAGTTGAGAAAGGTTCACCACACATTGCAGCAAATGGAGCTCTTGTTAAAAACAGAATACAAACCACAGCAGTGATTTTGTTCTAGCACTTACGACCAAAATTCCTGTGTGTTCGGATTGTCTCCAGAGTATTCAGTGAAGGAGAATAGGGAGTGTAAAGGGCTAAAATTCCACCAGCACCACTACACTTCCCAATTCCTGAAAAAGGCTGGCTAGTTTACCTGCTAGCAGACTTGCTATTTTAAATGAACAGCTGGAAGGAGTCCACCTTAAATAAGATAGCTAGGAAAATCTAAATAACTGAAAGGAGAGCACAGATAAGATTCCATTACCTAACATGTCAATAGTTTCAGAACTGGCCTCTGAAAAAACAAAGACAAAAAAAAAACATCAAAATGCTGAATTTGGCTCCCACAATGCAAAGAACAGCTGGAGCATTTCTGGATGACTTAGCTTAATGCAGCAAGATTGGAATTTTTAAGTTCCCAAGGAAAAAGAATGAAACAAAGTTGCTATTCACTTTCTGCTATCTGTACCAGTTACCATTTGCCGCCTAGGATCTAACTATTCAAAAATTCAGATAATTAATTAGTACCAAAGCAAAGTGCACATGTGAAATGTATGCACTCCAGGAGCGATAGGAGCGATCTTTTCATGGGAGAAGAGCGTTTCCTGACTCTCTGAGCCTTATGGCTCAGATGTGCTACTTGAAAAAAGTATTTCCCATGAGAAACCCCCAGTCTGCTCTGAGCCCCATCAGTCTGGCAGCAAAATGCAGGTAAGATGAAAATAAACCCAAGGAAAGGAGAATCATTTCCCAAGTATTACTGCAGGTTCAGCAGGTTTCTCAACTTTGCCCATTCTGGGGACATTCAGACCCCTTTCCCTTTTCTCCCTGACTTAACGCTTTCCTGAAACCTACAGCACAGCAGTGATTTTGGGAGGAAAGCTTTTATACCACCAGAGTTAGCAAGGATGGACATAGGTCTCACACAGTCTCACACATAGGGGAGCCACACAGTCACGAGGCAAAGACTGGGCAGTGATGTGGGAACCATCATACTACATTAGCTGGTGCTCCTGGGGTCAGCAGCAGGAAGGGAACTAGAGACCTCTTTGCCCTAGCCCTAGTAATTCTATGTTTATTTATTCCACGTATATTTAACTATTTATATATGTTTAAAGGTCTACTTTTACTTATTTAAAAATAGCAAAAAAGAAAGTCCCTGCCCTGAGTTTAATTTTTATCTTATTTAGCATGAGACCAGGACTAGTTGGAGTACTCTGACACACCCAGATATGGACATGGTGCTTATTGCTTGATACTATGCTTTTGGACACAAATCACAGCAGTCATATCCAGGCCCTGGCACCCTTTGCTGATCTTAGAGGGCTGTTACACCAAACAGCTCCCTACTCAACTTCCTGAAAGCACAAAGTGACAGTTGCTGAGACTCCATCAATCCAAGCAAAGTCAATGTGACCTGCAGATGCAGTCCAGCTCTGCCAGGAAAGTCCTATATGGTGAGCGCGGCTGAGGAAATATTATTGCAACCTGCAGGCTTTCTCATGCGCAGTTCTATTTTAGTGCACCAGTTCTTGTTACACAAACTGGCATTCAGGCACTCCACCCATGGATAACACCTAGTGCTGGGTCATGGTATCTTTACTGATACAGGTTTTACCATCCTGATTTGGGTAGGAGTGCTTGTGTAAGTGAATGTTGCAGGATTACATGCTGTATAATCACTTGTCATGGCCCAGAACATATAATGTGCCCATCCGAAAGCGCAGTAAATAAAATATCAGTGCTTCTGCCAGTTCAAACAAACTGTTTTCCATTCCTAGCAGAACAAGAAAGGACTAACTCACAGAACTCCAGGGTTTCAGTACTTCATTTAAAAGCATCAAGAAAAAGGTCACACTGCTGTGAAGTGACACAAACTCATACGTAAGAAGAGTCATCAACATCAGCAAATAGCAGCAAATAGGTGCAAGGAAATGTTTACTCGATCCCTTTGCTAACACAAATCAACTTGGTCTAAAACTATTTCATAATGAGTACTCCCAAGCAATGACCCATTTTGAGGTGAGCTTTTTCAAGTGATCACTATTTTTTCCCTCAAGAGAGCCGTTTGAGGAACAAACTGTAACATCTCCGTTTGCACACCACACAGTTTGCAGGAGGAGAAGGAGGGCTACAACCAAAATAAATTAACCTATTGTATTTGATCTATGCTATTTTTTTTTTTCTGAAAAAAAGAAAGAATGTCTAACTTGGCTAATGGGAAATCCTCAAGGATTTGGATAAAGAAGTCGTGTGTATCCACTTGTCCTAAACTCTGTTTGGCCTTTTGGCTGAGTACAAGGGGCATATCAGTTAAGTATCTGATATGTCCTCTCTCTGGGAAACTCAGTGAGCTAATAAGTCGTTTCTAACTATTATGATTTTGATGCAGGGAAAAAAGAAAAAAAAATTTGGCTTTCCTCAGACAGTACAGCTGGGTAAGTAAAGAATTTCCCGGCACTGTTTAAGTCTGGGTGGGTGGGGATGGGGGGGGGGGGGAAGTGAAGTTTATATAGAGAGAAAAAAATAAGAGCAGAAATCCTGCCAGGAATTCAAGAAATCTTTCCTTCCTTGTGTCACTTACAGAGATCGAATAATACAAATTAAACACAAATCCCCCTTGCAAAATGGTGAGGACTACTCACACCAGGGCAGCTAAGGTGCTGACAAGTAATGAAGATCAGCTCCAGTCCTTCAGATATTCATATAAGTGCATAGCTTAAGCGACTAGTCTTGTGTCTGCAGGACCAGCACTTCAGATGGACGGTCCCTTAAGGAGGAACTGACTTATGCATGCTTACTGCCAAAACCAATGGTGTCCAAGTCCTCACTGTAGACCCCTAGGTACCTCCGCAGTACAATCAGAAAATAGTAACTGTGGACGAGATCATATAATCACAGCAAAACTGCTGCCACATTTTAGAGAGCTATCACCCCCAACAGAGGGGGACACAAATGATTGCTAGCATCTTTCTCAAACCTGTTGCATTGCAAAGTGAAGTGGGTATAAAGTATAGTGGAAATTGGATAACCAATTCGTGCTCTAGCAGAGGAGAATGTGCTCACAGCTACACCTGGCCTTGAGTAGGAGAGGGAACACACAGCCTCAGGAAAGGACCTTCCTACGGTGTGCTAACTTCATCTTTTGGCAGCTTTTAGCTATGCTTGCAAATCAAATCTACAATTTCATTTCTTTAAATCATTTTTTTTTTATGTGAGCACCTTGAAAACAGTCAGCACATGTTTTTCTAGCCCTGCAAAATCTACACATAGTACTGTCCCCACTTACACAAAACAAACAGTGCACAAAGAAATCAAGTCAACAGTGGGTGTGTGGTAGAAGTCAAACCTGCTTTCTGAGTCCCATTCATGAAGTGACTTTTTCCCTCTTCTCACTTTCACTCCAGCTTCCCTAAGCTACACGATTTTCTGCCTAGGGTTTTCAAGAGACACAAATCTCATTTAATGTGCAAAGCAACAGATTCAGGACCATGCCTATACACAATATATGTTTCTGAACATTTGTTCCACATGTTGTTTTTTACCAGTATTAGCGACTCCTCTGGCTTCCTTCCTGTGACAAAGCAACAGCAAGTAACTTGTTTTAAAGAGAAATCTGAAGTTGGGAAATACATCATGCAGATGTATGCAAGTCAGTTCCTCCTCCCCACACCCCAATTTAGCTGGCATATCTGTCAGAACCAGCTTGCAGGAGAGGGCTCTACAAACATGAAGGCTTTTCAAAGGGATGCACAGGTACAAGAATGATTTTCATGAGGAGAAAATAAGACTAACTTCATCAAATAAACTGTTTATTGCAGTAGTTCACAGAACTGTGAAGCAGAAGAGACCACAATGATCCCACCTTGACTTCCTGCAAAACACAGTCTGGGAGATTTCACCCAGTGATTCCTCCATTATGTCCCTAACTTTTGGCTAACCTCAAACCTGTCCTCCAGAATGACAACCAACTTAAATTCTGAGACTTCAAGGTTATGTGGACACTACCTTGCATAACACAGACCCGGGGGCAGGCCCACGGACTGTGCATCCATATCGTTAACAACCTGCTGTTTGGCTGCCTCCAAATCCCACAGGGCTTCGTGTCTTGCAGGAGCAGCCTTTCCAGGAAAGAACTTGGCCAACCCATCTGTCAGGGGACGTTGCTTCAGTTTGACAGGACAGGCACTGGCGGACGCGGCCAACAAGGGTGTATCTCAAGAAATGCCTTCTTCCGGTGGCAAATCACCAGAATCCTAGCCTGAACCCAAGCCTGTTCATAGGGCAAGGATAAGTTTCTTTCCCGCTACATCATAAAGCTTGTCCAAAGCTAATGTCCAGTCTGGACATAAAATGAATTGAGGAATAACTCCAAAATTGCAATCACGCTCAAAAAGGCGGTCCAGGTATAGCCCCCACACAGGAGAATCTACCATCACTGCTGCGTTCATGTTCTTTCCACCTGAAGCACTCCCATGAAAAAGCAAACACATGAAATCCCTCCTCTCTGAGGGTGTAATTCTGCAGATTAAGGAAACAATCTGTGCAACACTGTTTCAGGGGAAGGAGTGGAATTAGCCTGTATAGTCCTGCTGAAATCAGCCATGTAAAAGGAGCGCTGATGTAAGGCAGCAGAGAATTTGGCCCACTTGCACTAGCTACTTTCACAGCTGAAGATAATCTGCACTTGACTGCAGCTACTTTGCACTCCCCCCACTCCTCTTCCTTAAGTGTCTTCTTGTAAATCAAAAATCAATCAAACCTTATATCATCAGCAATAAATCAATCACTTGGACCACTCCACTATAAAACAATGACCTTGTGGCTGCAAAGGCAGAGTAAATACGAGTGCACAGATGACAGAAAGCAAAAGAGACAGTCTTTTTATACACATATTCGCTATAGTTCACAGAGAGTCTTTTTGGTTCTGGCCACATCTGCATTCTGCAGAAGGGCTGTACCAATAGAAATCCTCACTTCTCACATGCCAGAGTCACCCCTAAATGAATCAAAACATTACTATCCCCTTTCCATGTTATTTTCACAGATTGTATGCTGTATCTGCAATCATACCTTTTTTCGTGAATACAAATGAGTACAAACGTCAGAGGCAGACTATAAGTGTTGGGGCATACATAGTAACACTCTTGGCTTCTTCCAAAGATCAGATCGTATCACCAAAAATTCTCTCCCCCTCCACCTACCCGCTCCCAAACCAAGATAAGGATATATCTCGAACTTTTCATGAAGCCTTATATCGCCTCGGGCCTGAGCCAGCAGGCATCAGAATCCATCCTATTGTTTTCTGTGCTAGTGCTGCTTTTTTACAGAGTGTCTGCATTTGTTCAGAGTTTGTTGTTGTTGTTGTTATTGTAAAACCGAAGTATTACACAAGACAGAGAGCTTGACAGCTTTCCCACAATCCTCAGCATGTGGGAATAGCAAGTAACAAAGTGTTAACACCTGCCAACTGGTGGTTAGGTGTAAATGTCTCTGTTAACAACAAACACTGCTGCTAGCAGTCATCAGAGCAAAGCAGCAAATCTGTTCCCTTCTCCAATGTGGAAAACACCAAACAATAACAAAAAAGGCACCTAATTGCTTGATTAAGATGTATCAGTGTTGGAAACTGCTGATCTAGAACATTGAATCTCTGACATTTACTTCACTCTTGATTAAACAGAAATGTTTAAAACTAGCTATTGCGCACGCAGAATCGCAGAGCACTGTGTACCATCCAGGGAATTGTGACAGTGAAACTTTTCACAGAGAAACAAAATCAGGGCTACCTCCTCTCAGCTATTTCATAAACGCATCAGCTACTGAGAGCCTCTGGCTAATATGAAGAGGAGATGGAAGAGAACTGAGGAAGTGTTAGGAATCAGTGTTTGGAATCACCTTGATTCCCTTCTCCCTACGTGAAACTCCCATGAAATCTTGTGAAACAGTCCAGCTCCTGCTCTGAAAAATGCTGCTGAGTTGGGAGGTTGGATCTGTTTCTTTATAGAGAGAAGGATTAGATGTGCACTTTTAAAAATAATGTTTTCAGTTAGTGATTTGTAAGGCAGCTTCAGGAGCCAAACAGCACTGATTTATCACTGATTTGCCTGTGACTAATGTCTGAGCCCGGAGGCTAAAAAGATCAAGCTTGCCTATTCTGGATTTGAGCTTAAAAGCCAGCTTGCCTGTTTTACAGCCCTTTCCCAGAGATACAAAGGTAAGGGAGAAGTGGATCAACTCACTAGTCCCATGTGAGCTACAGGTTTCCAAGTCAGAAGAAAGTAAACTCCATTAGTCTGCGCTATTTACAAAAACCTACTGCTGCCCAAACCTCCCTAGTGCACACACAGAAAACGCCAGCTTAGGTGTGGAGGGACATTCACTCCAGTTTCGGTCAGCCCGCATTTCTTCAGTGATTGCTCTCAGGAAAACAAGCTATCCCATTCAGGAGGGTTGCGGGGGTGGGGAAATCCACCTTTATATCTTTTCTTTTTAAACGCATTATGTGAAATACTTCAGACAACCAAGATTGTACCTGGTTAATCAACTGGCATCAAAGACAACAGATAATTTTAACCTACATCAGTTCCCCAGTCTAGGTTACAGGCAAGGGGAAGTGGAAGGCAGAGATCATTTCCTCTGGTGGTGCTACCAATTTACACCAGCATTAAGCATGCATGAAACAAAGGCTTTCGATAGTCAGCACCTAGAAACAGAGGACACAGCTTATCCTTATTTGCTAAAGTGCCAAGTATCTGAAAGCTCTACAAATAATAGTTTATGGTAATAATAGACTTACAAAGACAGACAGGGCATTGTTTCTACTCTAAGCAATATCATTCACCAAATTGCCATAGTGAAGACTCTGGTGAAGACTCTGATTAAAAAAAAAATACATATCTGACTAAATTTCCCTAAAAAATGATTCTATAGGTAGAAAACAGACAAACAATTGTTTAGTTGGCCAAAAGTTCCTTCCTCCACCAGGAATGAGTGAATTAGGTAATAAATTTGCCTGCCAGCGTGAATGTTGACCTATTTACTAAGCTGGATGTTTCCAAACAGCAATTGGAAAGTCTTTGGCTATAGAAGGTTTAGGGTCACCTGCACCAGAACAGTATTAGAAGAAAATTTCCAAGTTTTATGAGTGTTCAAGCCCCTTAGTAGCTGAATTTAGACTCTCAGTCACACGATTTGTGTGACTCAGCCATTTATTAGTCATCCTCTGCCCATTATATCTCAGGAAAGTTACCCATAATTAGAAAGGCAATCCTCCTTCTGTCTCCTTGCTGCCTGCTCTCTAGATAGGATGTCCTCTCACTCCCTTATTTACTGGAGGTCACATTTTAATTCATTCCCATTCCCTTCCAGATTTAGTTCCTTGCAATCTTACCCCTTTGATCCCCTTGAAACAATCTCTGTATCTTATCCCACGTGCAGAATGCCTCAGATTAACAGATCACCCTTTGCAGCTCTCTTCAACCCTCCATTTTCCAAAGCTAGCAGCCCTACATTGGTCTTGGTTTCTCTCTCTGGTGCAGGTTCTTATCACTAACTGCCCTCTGGGCTCTCCCAGACTGTGCCATTCTCACACAGACTGGGAGCACAAGGCAAGAAAGCTCAATGGTCTGTGATTAAACCTGTCCTGGCCCAATTCCTTTAATCTGTCCAGGCTGTCAATCTGTAAAGCTGCCACTTTAGTACTCCCCTCAAATCTATTCACAGTCTTGCTGCTCAACTAATTCTTTTCGCTCTGTGCACATTGGTCCCTCTATGCATCGGTCTACCCGCTCCCCCTCCTCCGTTGCATCAAAGAGCTTTCTTGTTTTTGCCTTCCAGTCTCCCACCCTGCTATCTGATCTCCTTGTTGATCAGGCAATCAACTCCCACCATCCCTCTGCCAGTGATAGCTGCATTGATTGCAAGACAGTCTGATTTTCCCTATAGGAAAACATAACAGGTTTTGCAGCTTTACAAATTTTTCTCCTTCTCCATTTAGCAAAGAACAGAGATCTCTGAACTAGCAAAGCTAGAGGGACAACTGTCCTTACTCACCGTGAGTCAGGAAAGCTTGCATTCACTAGGACCCTCATCCAGAAGATGCTGCAATGAGCTATCAATATCTGATCTGGAGTAGGCAAATGGAGGACTTCAGCCTGGAGTACTTAAATCTCAGGTTTACACACCAGGTATTAGGAAGCAGGAAAAGACTGTGACGGAGAGGTGCATACATGCCCTTATTTCTTATACTCGGGGTACTCTGAGTATGAGGATGAGAGTGTTCCTCACACAAAACCCCATCCCTGTTAAAATTAAGGCAAAATATTCCTCTAGGAAAAAACATTTCAGTGGAAAATTTCTGCCCAGTACTAACCTCTGCATCTCTTTCCATGCTATAAACTTCCCTCTCACTAACAGCTGTAATGCCCCCTTCTAAATTCTTCCCAACTTCCCCCTTCTTTGCTGAAGGAAGACATTGGCTTCATCATTGGCTTACCCTCCCACCCCTTCCTCCCTGACACATGCACACTTATGTTTTGTACAAGGATAACCCCTTGTCTCCTTGTGACTAGGACTAACATGATAGCCCCTTGCCCAGCAGCACCCCTACCCCTTAGTGGGGTCGGTAGGCACTGCCTCTCTGGCAAAGCAGCAAGGCAGGCCAATCAGAGCAATAGGTCTTTCTTAGATATTATAGCTATGAACTGAAACCATTTTTCTCATTCATACAACCACCTCTAAGGCAGAGCAACCAGAGCAACAGTTTTTGTCTTTGTTCAGGCACCTCCTAGCACATTGAGGCCATGGCACTATAATACTCCAGAGACAGAGGAGCTAAATCCAAATGCAGAAAAACAGCATGAGCTAGTGGTTAAAGCACAGAGCAGGGGGTCTGGATTCTTCCACTGCCTTTGACACTGCGTTTCTCTCATACCTTGGCAAGGGCGCACCATAAACCATCCAGTAGGCATTCCGCCTCCTACAATCACCCAAAAACCCCTAAAGGGGTTGCCACTAATCTACATTAGCACCTTCAAAAGTCTCCCCCTTTCTTGTATCACAGTGGTCTTTCTGCAACACAGGAGTTAAGCTGAGTCTACCACACATCATCTTGCTCCACCCCTCACTTTAGCAGGTGCTGAGGACTCTTTGATTCAACACAGTTGGGTTTACACACTTTCCCTACGGACACATGCACATTCCTCTGTTCAGTTTTTAACATAAACCGGTAAATGATGCTTCCTTCTCTGGCTATGTGCAAGTGATGACTGAAAGCTATATCTGCAGAGCATTTTCCCATTAGGTCAATGGCAGCCAATATAGGAGCACTTGCTACTGTTATTTTTCCAGACAAGAGCAAATAACAATTGGTATTAGCCCAAAGGAAGGAAAAAATAGAATACCTGAAACAAACTGCCAACAAAGCAAGCATCAGCAGGGATATGGTGGGTAATCCACTGCCTGCTCTATTCATTGACCCCACCGAAGGATTTAATTCCCATGTGGCATGTAATCAGTAGACTCAGTAGAGCCAAAGCTGTGTATATGATGTTTCAGCTATCTACATTACCCTCCCACAGACCTGCACTTTAGGAAAGAAAGCCTTCCATTAGTGCTCTTGGGACCAAAGGAATGAGTGGCCCATTCTGCTTCACACCACTCAAGTGCAGGTCCTACTACACTAGTTAAAATAGGTACTGATTATAGAGTTTTCACATTGAAGGGCAGTTGTTAAAGGAACAGTCCTGTTGGTGATAGGACAGAGGCTCAGGTGAGCAAGTTAGAACAACATAAGAAGCTAGTGCTTATAGCACAAGCATGTGAAAAGCACTTCAGCATCTACCTCTTCAAGTCAACAGCATTGGCCAGCTTGGAAGGTTCCTTGGAGGATTTACGGCCTCAGTACTAGCCAATGTTTGCCTCTATTTCTGTACATTATGGCTCCATGTCCGCTGGTCTCCAACAATGGGTATACCCCTTACTTCTTCACCAGTAATGGGCAGCCATCTCACTGTTGAGAATCATATAATTGGATGCTTAATAAACAGAAACAGTCTGGCTCGATTTTTAAGATCACCCTAGCAAAAAGCTCATAGGTTTACTCCCTGGAGTAAACCGAGGATCTCTCCAGTCTTGAGAGATCAAAGCAGTCATACAGGATTTTGAGGAGACATCTTGCTGGTATTTGTCAGGATACAACTGTACACTGAAGTTGTCCTGAACATAAGCACTAGCATCTGAAGAACAGACCTAGCAAGCGGCAAACATTTAGTCACGTATCACCAAGCCTTTGGGCTGCATGGTTAGCCAAAGGCCCTGCATCTAAGACAGAACTGAATTTGATTTCTGTGTGATCAGATCATCTGTAAGCAAAGGACAGAGTAGAAAGGGACATCTCTCTGTTTTGGCTACTTGCTTGGTCTCTACTCTCCACTGCCATCTCCAAGATGATGTCTTACTTGCAGATGCCTGGAGCATCAGTGCGGACAGGTTACCTCTCTAGGTCCCTGTCTGCCCTGTTGTCCCATATTCTGCATCTCTGCCTGTGAGAACACAGCTGTTTGCAATACCTGAGCTGTGGGAATTCTGGCAGTGAACAAAAGGCTACACTAAAGAAGGGTCTTGGGGCTGTTTACATCTTTGGCCGATTCGGATGCACTGTAGGGTGAGGCTAGGCTTCATTTTAAGAGAAGACTCCACACCAGTTCCAAGAGGCTGACTAATACAATTATTTCCTTGCAAAGAAGTATTTTTCAAAGTGCTGATTCTTATTAAGAAAAAGGAATGGATTTGGAGCTCATATTTTGATCTGGTGCCCAGGATTATTTGGAAATTCTTTTTCCTGGAATGAGACTTTTTATTCCAAATTTCTCCACCGTGGGGAGAGAGGGTTTCCTGGGCAGAATTAGAATAATGATTACAGCCTGTATACAATCAGCTCTAACCACTGCAGAACTCCAAAAATGAATGTTATTGCTCAGTGGCTTCATTGAAAACAGAAGTATTATTTAACCAGAAGGATGGCAACACATGGAAATAGCTCATTATCATATTTTCTCCCTATTTGAAATGTCACATTGAGTATGTATCTTTCACGTCCACTACACTTTAATTAATTTGGACTGGGTTTAAATATATTACACAGCATGCTTTATAATAAAATTCTGACATATTCCCATTGATGAAACAGAGCTTTCTTTCAAACATGAGTAAATGGCAGTAGGAGTTACCCTGACTAAATATTGTTTTAAATACAATAAGAATCACACATCATCTTTGTGTCAGCCTACGTTTTTCTATGGCATAAAATATATACAGCAAAACTAACATTACATCCAAAGCTTGTTGTTTGTTGAAGCGATGATGATGTTAACATTATTATTCCAGGTCTAAATCTTAACCACTTACCTTATTTACATAATTGCAAGACAAATATATATTTTACTCAATTGCTGAATAAGATTCCAGCAGTGTGATTGCCTAGGAATTAAAAAGTAGAATTGCGGGGTGCATGCATGAGATGAAAATGGCTTGTTTTAACACAGTCGGTGTAACTCATCTTCTGTGCACTTTTCAAACACAGCTCTTACAAAGGATGGTCGTCCTCCTCTACCTAGCCTCTTTTATGAAGTGGAGGATTTATTTCATTTGCTGACCTTCCTCTGGAATGCAGTCCCTCCTGAAGTTACCCCTGATTTATGCTGGTTTAAGCAATGGTGAGAATCAAATCACGATTTAAAATCATGAAAAATAAAAAGTTTTTACTCAAAATTCATTGTTTCTTGGAATGAAATCCTATGGTACACGGGAGCCTATGTTGAATGGGATCAGGGATTCTGTAGGAGATATGACTAAGCTGAGCTCTGATTGATGAAGTGTCATCTCTCCACTACCCTCCCTGTCGAGGCACTCAAGAATTACGTACTGAGCTGCTGTAATGCCACCTTAGTGTGACCTGTCTTGAGTTCGACAAACACCTGCTGATGTCCCCCTTAAAACATCTCACCAGTTTCCTCCTCAGTGCAATTCTATCCCACTCCACCATGTCAGCCCCACTGAATTGCACCCCACTGCCCTCACCAACCACTGATGCTGGTACCAGGGAGGAATCTCCTCCCTCACTACTTGTACACTGTTCAGGAACCACTTAGAGCCAAGGGTGGTGAAGGAGGCTGGCCTCATTCACTGAGATCCAGCCGACTGGTATATCTCATGCAACAAGGCTCTGCGTGACACTACAGTTTCCCATTCCAGGGACAGTTCCCTGGACCCTCGCTTCCTTATCCAGCCTCCTAAGAGGGTAGAAATCAAAGCTTTATTTTCTGAACTTTTCTTTTCTTTTCTTCCCAGCAAATAGCCTTTTTTTCTAGAAGAACTCCTCAAACAAACATTCATATTGTGGGGAAGGTAATTCTGTTCTGAAACGGGAATTCTCACATGGGACCATTTGGAACAATACTCCTGAAATATGATAGCTGCTCCTTAGACAAACGGAGGACGTTAGACCGCTGATCACTACATGGATGTTGCCATGAAGAAACAGCATGAATCTACGCTGTGCTATTAGATACTCTATTTCATCTTCTTCCTTGCTGAGTATTCTCTCCCCATCCCATATAACCCTTTCCTCAAGAAAACTTTTACATTAAGAAGAAGAAAAATGTTTCCCAGCAGCTGAACAACAACAGCAAAAAAAGTTGCGTTTAGACACAACACATAACGCCTATCTTTAAAAAACTGGATTGATTTTATATTTAATTCATTTAGTGAATTATAATGAATGAATAAACATAATTTGAAGAAGAATAAAGAAATGAATTGGGTTGCTGGAGCCAAAAGCAATAACTGCAACTCACTTTTTCCCGCTTCTTCACTCCTTCAGACCCAAGCATTACTGTTGCAATCCTTTTTTTTTGTGCTTTATGTGTTTTCTTTTATTTGATGTCTGCATTAAAGGAACACTCAAGTGTAATATAAAAAGATACTATAATCACTATGTCTAATTACAAAGAAGAGTTAAGTGTCTAATATAAAAACATGTAATAAAAAAGAATAATTAACAATCAGATCGGAAGCCAGAAGTACGGCAATCTGATGAGGGAAACTAGGAAGCACTGCTCAACTCTTCCATTATGGTATACAGGGAACTAGAATGCTTCACTGTATGGGGAGAGATGAAGGTCTACTCTGATAGATGGCTCTCAGTTTAACCACAGTTTTTCTTCCTTGATTTCTTTCTAATTTCAAGAGCTTATTCTTATTGATTCTTTCTGATTCCCTGGAGCTGCTAACGTGAAATTTTATCCCTTTGGCTCCCAGTAGGCAAGATCTTGTGTTCTTTACACATTTAGACTTTCCATCAAAATCATCAGGAGCACATTAAAACAAGTGGGCCAGTTTGTGTCTCTTGGAAAAAGTCAGTAAAGCGTTCAGATGCATGTAGAGCATAAGACTGAATACGCAATTGGCAGCCTCCAAAGAGAAACCATTTAAAGGGGTTCCTGAAGGAGGAGTAAGTATTTCTTTACCTGGCCACAACCACCCCTGCTAATAGCAGTGCTAAGAATACATACAGCCTTACTACACACAGTTTCAATGGATTCAACAAGCAATTGGGGTTTGCTTTGTAGTCCCTTGAAAGTCCCCAGACCACCTTGTATTAAAGGCAGTTCATTGCTCTAGTCCATATGCAAGTTGTTCAAAGTCTAATGGGCCAAATTCCAGTCTCAGATGCTTTTCAACCATAAACTCTCTGGACAGACAGAGGCATGAGTTGCTTGGTTGAATTGGGACGCAAAAAGAACAAAGGGAAAGGTGAAGCCTTGGGAATAATTTTGACAGTTTCTCAACACCATCAACCCAGAGACACAGCCATACTGATTTAGCAGAAGATGCTGCAGCAAAAAAAAAGAGAGATTTTTCTTTGGATCTCATGGAAGGGCCACATGCACCCTTCTTTCTGTGTGACTTGGCAGTGTAGCAACAGCTTTTAGGGAAGCTGTCAGCAAAAGATTCATCAGCAACCATACATGACATCTGAGGAGAAAAACACTTAGGGCAGTATTCTGTTTGTTCCTTTTAAGCTATTAAGATATTTAAAACACAAGGTATAAATATACCTTAGACAATGCAAGTTTCCCTGTATGGTTATTAGTTTTATGTGTTGTCTGTGCATTTAAGATACTTTCAGCATTGGGCAGACATTTACAGCTAATGATGCTATACTTATGAGACAAGCAAACAGAAACATACTAGACGGCACTGGTTGTTTTTGTTATCTTATTTCAATTCAGCTTTTGAAATAAATTCTAAATAAGTATTTTTTTAGCAGAGAACAAAAGGCAGGAGACAAATAATACTCTTATAAAAGCATTCTCTACAGATCAGTTCTCACTAAGTCATCTTTCCATTTACAGAACTCATTCATTGTTCCAGGTTGATTTTGCAAAAGTGACTAAAGGGCTTTAACAACAATAGAACTACAAGCATTATGAGCAAGGGAAAAGCTTTTAGAGGGATACAATATGCTTTTTTCAGAGGAGAGCCAGTTGCAATCTAGTGGCTACAAAGATGACATTTGAACATTCAAATCCTTCCATGATCTGAGTATGTGTTAATTTAACAAAGGTTTAGGGAAATACCAGTACATTGCTCAGATCCCAGTCCAGAGAGCTCTGATCACTTACTCCAGGCCACAGTTTCCTCCGGTATTTCCAATAGTGTGCTTTTCCTTGCTCTAGTATTCCTGTTCTGCATGTAAATGCCCTTGGTTTTATCATTACTGCAATTAATTGCCCTAAATATAAAAACTGTATTGGCAAGTGAATTTAACTTAGACAAGTCAGGCTTAATTTGCAAGAGATTTGCTGCAACATAATCTCTGCTGAAATGTTTACAAGCTGCCTGTAGAGGAGAAACTAAAAGCCAACAGGGTTCCCAGAATAAAGCCAGTGGAAAAACAAGTTTACCTAACTACATGTGCCATTCTTTCACTGTAGTCTTCTGCCACAGATGCAGTCATTCAGCCCTACCGAGATTTATAGTAGTGTTTGATTTCAATTCTATTCATTGCACCTTCCTTTCTAAAGAAAAAAGTGAATTAATCTGCTATAATGTGGTTGGTGTGCAAAACCCAATTGCTACCAGCAGCCTGATCCAAAGCCCAGTGTCCTTTATTTCAGTGAGCTTTGTATTGAAGATGTTTGCTTTTAGGGTTTGCATCCAGTGCTATAATATTTGTATGCTATACCTGAGTCTCTGAGATGACATGACTCTTCATAACTTCTGACTTCATGACTCATTGCAGCAAAACTTAATCCAAAGATAAAGAGATACAGATTCATCACAGGCTCAGTCAACAGAAGTAGCCCCACACCATAATTTTTAAAAGTAGAAGTCCTAGGGGCTCCCAGAAACACCTCACTGTTTCTAGAAACACCAGAAAAATACCTTTTCCTGACTCTTCTTTGCCAAAGCGTACAAGAAGTGAAAAGCATTTCAAAGGCTAACGCATTATTACCTTGCCAGGCTGAGGTGCTTTTGGGCTCTGAGTAAGAAATTGAGCTACTACATTAAAATCCCTAAAAAGTTTTCATATTCATTTCCAGATTATTGTAGAGAATTTGTGCAAAGAGAGTCTGTGACGACAGGCTCTTGTTGTATAGAGCTGGATGCCAATCCACTCCGAGAACCTTTCATGAATTCTGGTGTTCGCTGGGATCACTCTACAAATAGGTACAATACTATCAGCCACAAGGTCCTATCTAATATTACCAAAACTTCTAAGCCTATGAAAATATGATTGCATTCTCTTATAGAAAGCACACACTACTCTGGACACTGTGGATAATGCTTAAACCCAACAGTATGCACATACTTTCATAAACAGAATGTGGTCTTGCTCTCCAAAAGTTCGGGAATTTTTTTTTTTTAAACACAAATACAAAACTTAAGTGTTCTGAAAATGGTGAAGACATGAGGAGGGTGTCTTTTGCTTGAATTAGTAATCTATTTACAAGTCTGACTGGGTTGTTTTTTGTGGTTTCTGGACCAGCAAGAAGCAGTGAAACTGATGACTGATACTACTAATAGTTTTGCAGGCTCCAGGTATAGGTGCAGTACCTGACTATACAACGAATCAGATGCTTACTTGCAGGCAAAAATTGGACATCCGGTTAAGGACTCAGTTTAGCACGCTAAATTCAGTGCCTGACATTTTGAAATTCTTAGGGCCTGTTCTGGGAAAAAAAAGAAAGTAATTTTTAAAAGGGTACAAAATATTAACAATATAGTACAACAAAATGCAAAGGTAAATTGTAAATAAAAATAAATGTTATATACAGGAGGAGGCCTAGAGTGGGAATGTATCCCAGTACAGATAATGTATCCACATGGCTACATAGGATCACTGCAAGGTTACTCTTCAGCTTATAGATGAATCAGAACATTTCTGAGTATAAAAAGAAGGCAAACAATGGCCTTAATGAGAGGGATTGTATGAAGATCAAAAACATGCGGGTCTTAGAGACCAACTTGCTGATTCAGTCCAGCATTCTGAGCTCTCTAACGCTTGAAAGCAGAGATGTTGGAAGCCATTAAAGGAGAATGCTGTGAAAACCAATATTTGAAGCAACTTGAGATGTTCACTGATGACAGCATCTGAGCAATAGAGACTGCCACCCAAATAATATATGCAATTTTTACATCATTAGGCTGGATGAAATGAGGAGGTGGCAGCTGAAAGCTGAATGCTAATGATCCCAGTAATTTGTATGTATAGAGATCCATAATTCCAATGAACTCTGGGAAATCACAAAGAAAGTGTCTATTAAATTATAACGTCCTAGAGATCACAGGCGATCTGGGACTAAACATTGAGAAAAATGGATGAAGCAAGGAAAAAAGTGGAAATCCAAATGAATAAGGTACCAGAAGTTGGTGCCTAAAGGCATCTGATTTCTCAGTATGTCAGGGTAGCAATAAGGTTGAGAGCAAATCCTATTGAAACCTAGATTATTGCTTTTGCCACTGAGCTCATGTCCCAGTAGGGCCTTCTGACTGAATCAAACTCTGATGTGAGATATTTTAATTGTGACTGCTGGGATAGCAGGAAATGGTGAGCCTAATAGGATAGTAATATTTAAGTCACACCACGGAAGACAGAGAACATGCAAAGCAAGCTAGATCATAGAAGAGGACAAGAAATGACAAAATCATGGGTTACTTGAGATCAAAGAGGAGAGAAGTTGCTGGTAGAAACAGGGGCAACATGCTTTGGAGGAAAGGAGGGTCAATTCCTGTTTTTTTTGTTTTTTGTTGTAACATATACTTCTCCACTCTGTTAGCCCTGTTGTCACCTGAGCTATCTCCATTTAAACCAGAATGACTTTTCAGTTTCAGTTTAGTTTTAGTAAATGCACACTGATATAGTGGAGAATAAAAGCTGGCACTCCAGGAAAACTCAGATCAAAATCCACTTCCCACACAAGTCAAAACATGCTTCTATTCTTTCTCTATCTTTTTTTTTTTAAATGAGAAGTGCATTTTCATATTAGAAACGAATATATTTATTCAGAAAAGTAAAATTTTGTAACACAAGGTGAAATAAGCTAATCCCGTCTTATTTTAGACTTCAGCCTTATTGTTTTCCTTTGCATCTTTCATCCTGAGCTCTCCCTACCAAGAAAGCCATTGCACTACATTTAGGACCCTGCAGAGGCTAAGATGTGTGCTTGTGACAATCCATCTTAATCAAATATTTAAAAAAACATTCTCCTTTCTACTTTAGAATGCTAAAATCTCAGCTGAACTATGTGGAAATGAGGTGAAGCAAAGCAAAGGGAAAAGCTATAAGGCCTTTCCTAAGAAAAGGAGGAATATTTTGTTTCCTCCATGGGCAAATATAGGCTCTCCTTATTTCCTTCTGGAGGCATAACTGGCAGGATCCACAAGCAAATTCATCATAAGCAGAGCAGAGAATGATGCAGAAATTACCTATTCACAGAATCACAGAATGGTTGAGATTGGTAGGGACCTCCAGAGATCATCTAGTCCAATCCCCTGCTCACAGCTGGGTCACCAATAGCAGGTTGCTCAGGGCTGCTTCCACTCAGGTTTTGAATATCTCCAAGGACGGAGACTTCACAGCCTCCATGGGCAACCTGTTCCAGGACTTGACCACCCTCAGAGTAACAGTTTTTTTGTTTCAATGGGATTTCCCGTATTTCAGTTTGTGCCCATTGCCTCTTCTCCTTTTACTGGATACCACTCAGAAGAGTCTGGCTCTGTCTTCCTTACTCCTCCACATCAGGTATTTGTATATACTGGTAAGATCCCCCCCGAGCCTTCTCTTCCCCAGGCCGCGCAGTATCTACTCTCTCAACCTCTCCTCACATCCTCATGATCTGGTCCCTTAAAGATCTTTGTGGCCTTTCACAGGACTCGCTCCAGTAGCTCCCTGTCTTTCTTGTACTGGGGAGCCCAGCACTGGACCCAGCACAACCACTGTGTCTCCTCAGGGCTGAGCAGAGGGGAAGGATTACCTCCCTCCACCTGAGGGCAATGTTCTGCCTAATGTAACCCAGGAGGCAGTGGTCAACTTTGCCACAAAGGTGCATTGTTGGCTTATGATCAGCTTGGTGTCCACCAGGACCCCCAGGTCCTTCTCTGCAAACCTGATCTCCAGCCAGTCAGCCTGTCCTGGTGCAGGGGGTTATTCCTCCCCAGAGAGGAGGGCTCAGCCTTTCACTTATTTGAACTTCTTTTCAGCCTATTTCTCCAGCCTATTGAGTCCCCTCTGAATGGCAGCACAACCACCTAGTCTATCAACCACTCCTCTCAGTTTTGTGTTGTCTGCAACCTTGCTGAGGGTGCACTTTGCCCCATGGATGAGGTCATTAATGAAGATGTTAAACAGCACTGGCCCCACTATTGACCCTTAGGCTATGCCACTAGTGACTGGCCTCCAATTGGACTTTGTGTCACTGATCACAATTGTTTGAGCTTGGCAGTTTAGCCAGTTTTCAGTCCACCTCACCAACCACTCATCTAGCCCATGCTTCACCAGTTTGCCCATGAGGATGCTATGGAAGACACTGTCAAAAGTACTAAAAGCACTTATTTAAAGTCAAGATAAACCATCATGGCTCTCCCCTCATTCACCAAGCTAGTAATCTCATCACAGAAGGTTATCAGGTTATGCAGTATTTCCCTTTTGTAAATTCAAGCTGAATACTCCCAAATACCTTCTTGTCCTTCACGTGTCTGGAAAACGTTTCCAGGTTTAGTTGCTCTATTGCCTTCACTGGCATCAAGGTGAGGCTGACTGGCCTGTAGTTCCCCAACTCCTCCTTCTTACTCTTCTTGAGGATAGGGGTGATGTGTGCCTTCTTCCCGTCCTCAGAAACCTCCCCTGATCACCACGATCTTTCAAAGATAATTAAGAGTGGCCTTGCGATGACATCGGCTGCACATGTGGGTGCACCCCGTCAGGGCCCATGGAATTCTGTATGTCCAGTTTGTTTAAACGTTCCCCAGCCTGATCCTCCACCACTGAGGGTAAGTCTTCCTTGCTCCAGGCTTTCCCACTCTTTTTGGTACCTCAGGCCTGAAGGCAAATCTTATCAGTAAAGACTAAGTTGAAGAAGGTACTGAGTACCTCAGCCTTTACCGTGTCTTGTGTCGCTAGGGCCCCGCCCCATTCTGCAGCTAGCCCACTTTTTCCCTTGTCCTTCTTTTGCAGCTGATGTACCTGTAGAAGCCCTTCCTGTTGCCCTTCATGTCCCTCACCAGATTCAACTCCAGATGGGCTATGGCTTTCCTAACTCCATCCCTGCATACTCGGTCAGTGTCTCTGTAGTCTTCCCGCATCACTTGTCTCTACTTCCAACTCTTGTGCGCTTCCTTTTCAGGTCTGAGTTTAGTCAGGAGCTCCTTGTTCATCTGTGCAGGCTTCCTGCCACCTTTGCTTGATTTTCTGCATGTCAGAATAGACCATTCTTGAGATTGCAGGAAGTGATCCTTGAAAATTGAAAAGATCTCCTAGATCCCTCTTCTTTCCAGGACCACATCCCATGGGATTCCTCCAAATAGATCCCTGAATAGGCCAAAGTCTGCTCTTCTGAATTCCAGGATTGTGATCCTGCTGTTTGCCTTGTTCCCTCTTCTCAGGATCCTGAACTCCATCATCTTGTCGTTACTGCAGCCAAGGCTGCCACTGACCATCTACAACTAGTTCTTCCTTGTTTGCAAATATGAGGTCCAGCACAGCATCTCCCTTCATCGGCTCCTCATCACCTGTGTCAGGAAGTTATCATCAATGCACTCCAGAAACCTTCTGGATTGCTTGTACCCTCCTGTGTTCCCCTTTTAGCAGACATCAGGGTGGTTAAAGTCCCCCACGAAAACCAGGGCCTTTGCATGTGAGGTTTCTTCCAGGTGTCTGACAAAGGCCTCATCTACTTCTTCTTCCTAATCAGGAAGACACCCACCACAACATCACCCCCATTGATCTATCTTCTAATCCTCACCCATAAGCTCTCAGCTGGCTCATCACTCATCCCTAGGCAGAGCTCCATGTATTCCCACTACTCTTCTCACATAAAGGGCAACTTAACCTTCCTTTCTGTCCCAGCCTGTCCTTCCCAAAAAGCCTATATCTAGCCATTGTAGCGACCCAGTCACATGAACTATCCCACTACATCTGTGTGATCCCAATGAGATCACAGCCCTGCAAGTGCATGCTGGCTTCTCATTCCTCCTGCTTGTTCCTCATGCTGCATGTTAGTGCACAGGCACTTCAGAGGGTCACCCGGTTGTGCCAATTTCCAAAACAAACGGTACAAGAGCTTCCCCCATCATGCCCTCCTTTAGGCACTTCCTTATTTGTGTATATACACTTGGGGTGGGCCCTCTTCAGCCCTGTTTTTTTTTGTTTCAAAAGGTATCTCTTGTTGACATCACCATGCACCCTTTGCTTGCTATTCCAGACCACCACTTCCTCACTTGACTGTGGATCGTCATCTTCCTCACCCATCATCGCTAGTTTAAAACTCTTTTCGCCAGCTTAGTCAGCCTGTTGGCAAAGATGCTTTCGCCTCAGCCAAGTGAATCCCATCTCTTCCTAGGAGTGCTTGATCCTCAAGCAGCCTTTCTTTTCAACCTGCAGTTACCATTCCTTCCCCAAGGGAGAACATAATACAGAGCTGTTGCAGAAAATGAATGAAAGATGACTCAGCCCATTACACTTGCAGAGCAGTCTACAAGGGGAGCAGGGTGACCATGTCAACAGTCCAGCTGGGCTACATCAGAATATCTCACAGGGTTTATCCAGTATAGACCACTCTGTCTTAAATATAACTTTTTCATTAGCTATGGCAAAGCCTCAGATCCAAAAAAAAATTTTAAAAGTCCTGTCATATTTTTCAGTATTATCTGAGCTGCTCAGAAGCTGGTAGAAAACCTAAATTAGTACAGCAGCAGCATAAGAGGAGCTAGCATGATATAGTAGAATAACTGCAATGAAGAAAACTTTTTCCACATTAACTGTTCCAGCTGATGAAAAGGAAAGCAGTAGTTGTCAGATGAATGACAGAAATCACCACCGATGTACTAAATAAATTTATTGTGATTTTTCGAAAAAAAAATCACATTTTTCCAGAGAGGAAGTTTATAGCATGCATAAGCCAAGATGCACATTTATAGTGTTCCTTTTCCTCTCTCATTACAGTGCACACCCTTCTGTGTGAGAACAAAGATCTCTGTAAGGTAAGAGTCACAACAGGTGGTAAACACTTCAACATTTAAGGGCTTGTTTAGATGGTAAATGGAACCAATCCAATTAAATCAGTTGTAAATCACACCCTTAGCATTTCAGCACTAGTTAGTATGTGAGACACAGATTTCAGAGCTATTTCAGTAAAGCTTAATGTGATCTCTTTTATCAGCTCAAATTATATCAAAATCAGGGTCTACACACAGACCTTAATCAAAATATTATGAATTAGAATGCAGTTATTTCCTTTGGTTCTACTTACCATGTAGGCTAATCCTAAGACTTTATAAACATATGCATACACACACAGAACACTCACCGGTTCAGTGGGAAGACAGATTACAAATTACTCAGTGCTGCCAATTAGTGAACAAGCAGGGAAAAAAAAAAAATCTACAAATAGAAGTAAAGCAGAATGCTTCACAAAATGTATGCCATTTCTCTTACTTGATAAATATCATAATTGATACCATATAGCAATAGACTACTCTCACAAGAGAACCAGTGAACATCCTCTAATACTATATTTTGGAAAATATATAAGAGTATATAACATACATTAAAGAAATTCCCATCAGAGCACTTTGTTAAATATTTTAGCAAAGATTTTCAGAAGAGATATGCATTAACTTGAGATACTTATCGGCAAATGGCAAATTAGTGAATTTTATGCTAATATATTGACATGAGAGCTCCAGAATACTGCAAACAAGTTTCTGCAGGACTCAAACAAAATCAGTGCTACTACAAACAGCCCTCTTTTGTTTTCCTTTGGCATTTCTGTGATTGTGTTAGCCAGTGCAAATGTGCAAGTGCAAGCAAATTTTTAACCCTATATATTCTGCAGAAAGCAAGTTTTCAGATAACTCCCTGTGAGGATTCAAAAGAAAATTTCAACCCACTATGCTCATTCAAGCATAGAAGAAAAACTGCCACATGACCGATAAGAAACAGGCAGCACAGCTTGAATTTCCAATATTGAACACGTCCACAAACTACAGAGTAATTCACAACACATCACTCAACCGCAAAGACTTTTGAGGCAAGTGCAGCCAGCTGGGAGGTGTTGCGTAAAGAGGAATACAGGCAAGATTCAAACAAACAATTGATTCAAGTTTAGTCCCTACATAGCTAATGTGGCATCTAGATTACTTTCAGTCTCCTGTCAGCAAGCTGGATTATTTTCTATAGAGCTTTCTGTGTTTGGGAATCCTATACAATGCTCTACATAGCATCACTGGCCTCCTCTTTGACTCCAGTCCTCGAGATACAAAATACTACACTCACAGTCAAGATGACTCCAGGTAGAGGCCATATCTACTATGTCCCAGGGGTTAAACATGAACGTCTGGATGAGTTTTTGCCATCCCATAATGATCTTGTATTGCCGGATGCTGGCTCAGCAGCAAAAGACAATACGGAAAGGGATGGGATTGCTCTCCGCAAATATACTGAGGAGAAAGCAGAAGAGGGGAGGAAAGAAGAATGTAAAGATAATATTGGCACAGGAACAAGCAGGAGTTGGCAAGGAGCATGTAGATATTAGAAAAAAAGGTTACAAACAGAAAAAATTGATTCTGAGGCAGATTTTCCATGAAAATAAAAGGGAAAAAAACTTTCCTCATTTTTAACATGAAACTTCATCAGCTGATACTAAAAGTGATACAATGCAGATGCTTGAGACAGGAGGGGACAGCCCTGGCAAGGTCCCTCTACTCCTGCCTAAACTTCAATGTATAGCTAGACAGACAGACATAGATATAAGTATGTTACAAAAGCAAGGTGAGTCTCAAAAGAATAAGATCACAAAGGCAAATTTATTTTTCTCATCCAAAAAAAAATACCCAGTGAGCACCTAACATAAGTAACTGCATTATAACATTGGCCATTGCTTTTTCAAAACATTGGCATGCTGTTGTCATGCAGCTATTATGAAGAAATCACACTGTGAAGCAAGAAGCCTTCCTGCAAACTAGGATGGGAAGCACAGAATCAGCTGCAGTTTTTTCACTGCAGGGGTTTCTCTAAAGAAAAAAAAATCTGATCATCGGTTTTGCACGCACTAAGAAAAATTCAGTTTGCAAACAATGAACATCCTTTGTGTTCAGCGTTGGCAAAGCAATTGATTCTAGTCTGAGATTGGACCTGTGCCACTGCAAAAGCAGTTTGTCTTTTCTGTTCTGAAAAGTACTGTAATGAAGAGCTTCAACAGAGGGGATTTTTATCATTAGACTCCGGCTATGATTTCTTTCAATTTCTCTCACTTCACAAAACAAAATATATGGAATTCATCATTCCAGCATATTGAGAAATAAAGTAACTCTAAGACACTGCAGAAAATGTTAGGACTTACTATAGAACAAGCAAATAACTTCCAATTTTCTGTTATCTCCCTACTTAACGGGATTTTCACTTCTTTCTCCACCAACATCCAGGAAAACACTGTGAGGATACAGCTTCCCATTGCATGAATACAAATGTTGATGCACAAATTTGACTCTCTTTAAAAAAAATCATTTATTTTTGACACAGAAGTAAAGATTCAATTAATATTTCTTCCAACAGGTCTCAGTGTACGTGCTTGGTGGAATAACAAAAAAACCCCCCACGTTATTAGACAAGAAACAAGGACACATAAATGGAAAACATACTTCACGTGCGAGCGCTTTCTTTTGAACCCTTATGTATTCAGATGCTCACAATCTCTCTCAGAGGAGTAACCTTTGTACACGCAAGCAAGTTGGATGAGTACACCTGGAAAAATCTGGAGACATAAATGGTATTTTTGTGACTAAGAATGAGAAATTCACTAAACAATAGGGGCCTGGCTACTGGTTTCTGAGCCCAAAAGCTTGTATCTTTTTTCCCAGCTGTGTCAATAGGTCCAATAAAAGATTTTACTTCTCCTTGCAAACCTTACATCTTTCATATCCCTCAGACCATCATGACTAGAACAACCCCACTGCATTAAAAAAGACTCACAGCCTTAAAACTTGACAGACGCTTCTTTTTAACACCTTTTTATAGAAAAGCAATAACAGCAGGTAGTAAAACCAACACTGCCGCACAGCATGGCGTAGGAAGGAAGTGCTATAAACCCTATCACAATTATTTCAATGAAAGACAAGGCCATCATTAGTGCTGTATTGATCAATCTCCCCCTCCTATCTCCACTGTTTGGAAATTCATTCACATTATTATTGCTGTTCCAGACAGTATTATTATAACAGACCTGCATTATACAATAAGAGGCTTTGGTATAATTGACATCTGAAGCACCAGGGAGCTTGAATGTTTGCTACTGGTTAGAATGTGGTCTCCAGAGGGAGACTTTCCCTTTCACAAAAGGGGCTATCACATAATCATTGCAGTGTGTAAATCAAATCCTCAGTGACTGCTGTTTTTTCATTACTTGGCTGTGACCTGGAACTAAATCTTTGCAACACTGTACTGCTGATTATCCACCTCTGGAACCCAAAACAATATACTGCAATGATGAACCCATACCTACAAATGAGGTAAAACAAATGACCTACGTAGGTTTGTTTACTTTTTAGCCTTGTTAAAGAGGAAATTGAAAATATAATCCCACTGTTTGGTCCCTAGGTGCTGTGGAAAATCTCTGACTTCCACGCACAGCTGGGCACAGGTCAGACACAGGAAGCACGGATAGATTTAAGCCATCCATTCCCCCTACCCCCTCAACCAAATTAAGCTTTTGCCAGAGGTGGTCATTAAAAGACCCACATGTTGCACATTAAAGGCCATGTCAAAATAAGAGAGAGCAATTTGCATAGGGTTTCTGCTATGAGAGCCTAGTGAGAAACCCTAGAAATGCCTGGGACCTCAGTGAGGCAGGAGGCTGAGCACAGGATTTGGAGGTAAGCAAGTACGCAGGCAGTCCAACTGAACACTGTCCCCAATTGATGTTATGAGCTGAACAAAGCACATGAGCAAAATCAGGCCAAAGCCCCCAAACAACAAGTCAGAGAGACCAATTTTAATGGCTGACCAGGGCCAGCTCTCACTAGTACTAATGGGAATGATTTATAAGGGGAAATGGAGCCCACAGCATTGCCCCCTGCATTTCCCATGACACGGGGAAATTCTATCACTTGCCTCTAAATCAATGTAATCACCAAGTTCATATTTCGTGTCAGCAAACCTAAGGAGGAAATCCACCCACACACCTTTTGCATTGCTTCGCAAGCACAAAGGCCTCCAGACCACTCATTTAAATACTGATTCCACTCTCACAACAGGCTCCCTGGGTTACTGTCAGCTGCCTGGGTTACTGTTAGCTCCCCATCTTGCCTGTATCAGCTGTGCGAGGTAAGCCAAAGAGCCACACATGGCTTCATTCCCTATTGCTATCGTGGCTTCAAGGAAATGCTGCAAGCTGGCACGAGTCACATCTGCTTATTTTTAAGCCAGGACCTGAAATAGCTCTGCCCAACACCAGAGCAGAGCCAAAGAGGAGAGGGAAGGAGAGGACAATGGGGAAGGCTGAGCAAACAACCACAGTTATCTTACTGGCAGCCAGCCCTCTGCCCCAGGGAAGGGTAGTTTTTCCCAGGACGCTCAAGGGAGCGTGAGCTCCTTTGCCCTTTTGTCAGCCCCTCCCAGCAAGGAACACACTCATCAGTTCATGTGATATCACACTACTGCATCCAAGCCTGGAAAAACCTACCTCCACCCTTCCTTCAGCTGGGCAGAAATGAAGCAATCCTGCAGCACAGACCAATGTATCTCTCCCCTATGCCAAACTGGATTCAAAGTGCCATGCTCAGCTAGCCTCCAGAGAGAAAGGGAAGGAGAGGAATGGATATTCCATGGATATGTTCAGACCTGGGAGTTTTATTGAAAAACGCAATGATTTTCTGAAAACCACCAGCAGCTGAATATTTTAATACTCTTTCAAGAAGAAATCTTAGAATGTGTTCAGCTGAGAGGTGAATTCAATCCTGTCAAATATTTACATTTTAAAAACATGAAAATTACAATAACAGGTAATCTAAAGCAGGAGAAACAGAGGCCACTAACCAGAGACTACCACATTACCTGCTGTATGTCCACAGGGACATATGGAAGGGGAATACCTAGGACAGTACAAGAAGAACAGGTCTCAACTCAAATCTGGCAATGTTGTATACCGTTACCTAGCAGCTTGCAGCTGCTTGACTTTGATTTACTGCGCTGTGGTGGGAGTGGAGGCAGAAGGAGGAACTAACCTCTTTATTGGGTATTGAATATGTATCCTTACAGTCAAACGAAAACCCTGCTGCTCTGAGTAGCAACTCAGGGAAAGGCAGGAGGGGCCTGTTTGCCATCCTGTGGGGGATGAACGTCTCTGATGAAACAGGCAGGGAAGCAAGAGGTGCCATCGGAGAAGCCAAACCCAGGAGACACAGGACAAGTTTACCACCTGGATGCAAGGAGAGCCCAAAGATCTAATATTACCCATGCGCTAGCACTGACCTAACTAGTTCTGTACTTAGGAAGAAGAATAGAGGAGGTGACTAATGGAGTTCACTTAAGAAGATGTTAGAGACTGAAAGGCCTTGCTGCTGTAGGAGAGGTGTTGGGCTTAGTTTTGCCAACCACTGGCTGATCCCACTTGCTATCCTCCCACAACGGTGGAAGATACGGACATCCACCCAACCTAGGAGAAGATCCAGCAGGTCCCCCAGACCAAGATAACAGAGCTAACGTTTGTTTTGAATATTCAGGAAAGCCAGCTAAATAAATCTTATCACTTAGCACTAAAACAAAACAAAAGAAGTCTTGAAACCTTGGTGGTGTTCTCCTGCAATTATTTCAAACCAGGACCCATCTTACCCTCCTGTATTTGTACGTGGCAGGGGGAGGTGAACTTTTCTGCTATCTGTGATGTTAAGAGCTCTGCTTAGGATACCATCATAATTCTTGTCTTTCTTGTTTGCTAATGGTTGCATACCTTTGATTAAAACCTGCACAGTGCGTTAAAGACTAAAACAGATGATGAATGCTACGTAGTACTTTGTGTCAGATTAGAGTTGATTAGAATTTCTGATGATCCAGCAGCTAGAAGAGGAAACTGCATGAGCAGTGAAAATACTCAGCTGTTACTATTGTAGGAGGCAGTAGCTTTTGTTTGACACAAGATACAAAACAGTAACTAAATGGACAATATACTCTCCTGGTCAATGAATGGCTTTAGATCACAAAAGAGCGCTGTAAAGGCACACTCGTGAATTAATCAGTCCAAATATTTGTAAGACCTCTTGCTTGTTTTCAAGTGGGCAGCCCTCCCCCACCAACATCACAGTTTCAGAGATGGATGCTAGTTAGTTCATTTTTCATCTTTGCAAATATAACAGTGGAGCACTTAAAAAAAAAAAGCAAATAACAAAGCAGTGCGGTGAAAGGTAAAGTTGTCTGACCCAAGTGCGTATCGTATTAGTATCCAGATAGAAACATTTAGCAAGCACTGCCAGCATACCAGTTAAACAAAACACTTGCTGCTTTCAGTGAAAAGATTTGGACAGACATTTTGCTAAATGTAGTAGTGGCACAAAGCTGGCAGGATGAGCAGGCCAAACTTGCAGTAGAGGGAGCTTCACTTTGCAAGGTCAGCCAAAATTTGGTAAGAGAGCGCACAGAATGAGCACATTTAATGGGAACAGACAGAAAGAGCTGGAGATAACAACTGAGGGGAGATGGAGGGATGAAAAAAGCACTGTTTTTAAGGTGCTGCCTACAAACAACAAGAGCGGATTACATGTGGTTTTTGGTGGCCTGGTAACTTAAACACAGAACATCAGCATTTTTAACTGTAGCTTTTAAACAAACCTTCCTCCATAAAGCAATTTTCTTAAAATAATCCTTCTGCCTATCTATTATACAAAACGTCATTCTGCCTATCTATTATATAAAACGTCATTGACTTCAGTGGGATTCTCTGTAGGGGAAAAAAAAAGTCCATTGATATAGCTATTTTGCCAGATTGGGCACAAGTTATTAGCTCACTATTTGTAAAATAGCTGCTAGATAATGGTCAATGGCCTTTCGAGCCCAACTACATTTTAGTAACTATCTTGACCTTTCTGGTGCAGCAGCACACTGATATCACAATGGTTTCTTTTGCAGTTAATGTCCTACATATGCGTTTTTAAGCTAGATCACTAAGATTACAGAGGGAAGCTGAAGAGAAGTTAAATCTAGGACATCCTTACTTTCACTGCAGTTTTGGAGCACAGTCAGACAGATGCAGGAACACCTCATACTGAAGAAGCACCCATACTTTCAGGTTTACAGGGCCAGCTATTCTAGTATACAAGTGATAGTTACCTTTAAAAAAATAGCTATATATATGTGAGCCTGAAATAAGCCACAAACGCTCGCCTTAGAATTAAAAAGGGAGAGCTGGGCAGAAAGTACACTTTGGGAAGCACCGCAGTAGCAGGGAGAAGCCTCAGAGGCCATGGAAAATATAACACTTCTAGCTGGCCTCAAACAAAATAGCACATCTACAACTGCAAGAAAGCTGTAGCTTGCTTTTGTTCCAGCCTTCCCCAGGACATGAGGTGAAAAGATACGAACTCAGTACACCTTCCTGGGCAAATGCCCTACTCACCTTGCAAACAGCTACAAATCCCTTCTCAAGCAAGCTCTGCTGTGGGAATCCCATACGCAGGGTGCTGATCTCCTTGTGTCAGTGCTTCTCTCCTTGGGTACTTCGCTCATCACGAAACTGAGGCAGCTTCTTGCTTGGATGAGTCTCTCAAGTCCTCAGCTCTGAGGTAAGAAACTTCCCCTGTGCATCACAGAAAGACCGAGGGTGCCCAAAGCAGGAGGAAGCCATCGCAACACCTATACATCTTAAGTCATCATTCAGCATGTTGCAGCATGTCTCTCAGGCTTGGGCCAGTGTTACCAGGGAGATCTCCAGTCAGAGTTAGTGTCGTCACTGCTGTCCAGACATACTTCTCCTAAAGCAGACAGAGAAAAGATACAGTTGCATTTCTAGCTTCCAAGCTGAGCTAGTGTTGTCTCCAAACACATATCCTTTTTCCAGTTTCTGCTAGCCTCGACTCTTTTGCAGCAGATTACTTATGTAAGGTGGATAAGTGGAAAGGAAGGTCTTAAAAGAAGGGGAAAAAAATCAAAGAACTGTAAACTACATCACAGACATCACTGACAGCTTCAAAAAAACAAGTGCGACAAGTCAAAGTAGTAACTAAATAATCTCATCTGTTATGGAGATAATAGGTTTTGAGTCCCTCAAACTGTATCAAATTCTGCACATATTTGCACTGCCTTGTGATTAAGTGTTCTTTCCCCTTAACTTTTGAAAGAGAACATACTCCAAAGGCACACTAGCTAGATTACATGGACACATTATATAAGTTTCACCATCTTGAGAGCATCCTGCTTTGATCTCAGAAGTTGATTGTTGGAGCCCCCACAGAGCAAAAAGATAGCACAGGAGGGTCTTTTAACTGATACACACATAAGGAAAAACTTATGAGTTTTCTGTGAAATTGCTTTGGTTTAGAATTTTTCTCAAGTGTTTCATTTCAACTATAAATAGAAAATAGAATCTTATGACAAAGATGTAGTTGACATAGTGTGCAATTTATCATCTGTGAGCACGTTTCAGAGTACTTGTCTCAAAGCTGACATGCTGCGTGGACTGTGGAATATGACTATTTTAATACATTCCATGACAAACGCAAGGCAAAAGTAGCTGGGATGCAAACAATCCACAAAGAAAATTCTCCCCTGACTCTCCTGATCTAGACTTCTTTGTGATAAGTGATAACTTTGTGGAGCCAAAACTGTTTCAGTATAATTGGAAAAAGCGTTGCTTCTCTGGCTCACTTCCTACCATGCTTTTGCCATGACTTGCAAAGACCTGTTCTCGGAAGTGCAGTGTTAAATATACTTGACATCTTCCCTACCTATAAAAATACCACAGACATGCAAATGATCATTAACATATATGTAGACAGGCACTGAAGTCAACGAACTAACATAAATAAAAACGAAAGCATTTGACTGCAAGGTTGCGACTCCCTTTCATAGGATCTCTCTCCCGGGAACCATCTCTAGCAAGAATGAAACACAATGCTTTATAGTAGGTCATTTATGCTAAAACATTCGTATTCTTCCACATTTTAGACAGCAGACCCATGGATGTAAATCTAGGTTTACTCTGCTAATACCAGCACAACTGAAAGCAGAAGCTGATCTCATCTGCTAATATCTAATATAACATGTCAAGGACTGTCAGTGATTTAAGGCTACAGCACTTGGGAGGTGAGGTGCCCAACTTCAGAGAGCAGGTTGCGTACGTAAGTAGTGTCTATTATAGGAAAGGGCTCCAGCTTCAACCCACTTGTATTTTGGCTTCACTGACTATATGTCACTGAATGCACTTGCATTTCCTCCGAGAATTTATTTTTCTTGTATGTGCTCTAAGAAGCTGCCATGTGCTACATGGGCAAACCCATAGCTTTAACATAGATTCATGGTCAAGCAGTTTAAAGGCTTTTCCCTTGCTCTAAGCTACTTCCTAGCTCTATTTGTATGGGTATACATTCAGAGTGATGAGCCTGGCTCTGGCAGAAGTCTCTGGATTTACGTGGGGATAACTGAGAGCAGACCTTGGCCCATTTTGTTTGTTTTGCAACTTTCATCGTAAACGCGAGCAACAGCAGACAATAGTTCTTACAAAATAAGGCCATGACCAATATTTTTCCAATTTTCCTCTGCTTCCCCCTCTGGCACACATTCTTATCTCACTTCGGTCTGTGATTGTGAGCAGTTTCCCAAGGGCATTATCAGCAGATTTTTTACACAAGCAGCACATGCTCCTGCAACAGGGAACAGGAACAGCCTTATGCTCTAGCGGACCAGCCACCAGAGGGCAATGAAACACATCGACTGTGCTAACATCTTATATCCAGAGATTTTTGGCCCTGATTCTGAGAGATGAAAAGGTGCTGCCATTAGTTAGCCATAAATACACTTTGCATCTGCCATGAGGAGGCCCAGATCCATTTCTAAGAACAGATTTGGACTGTATTCCTGAGCAGTGTCACAAGAAGAAGGTCAAACTGTGCAATTTTCCCTTCTCACACAGATCAAACTTTGCAAAGTTAACAGCTTTCAGAGTTGTAATAGACAACAATTTACTAGCGACTTCCACTGGAGAAACCTGACAGAGATTCCCACAAAAAGCAGTGGGCCTCGCTCACATCTGCTCTCCTGCATCTCCATACAGCTCAGGCAACAGGGAGATCTAAGTTCTGGCAGAGTCCCATCAGCCTGGAGATTGCTCATCCAGGCAAGTTAGATATCACTTGAGGGGAAATTATGACATTCTTTAGGCACTTGATGTCACTGGGTGACTTTCACTCTTCTATGCCTACTAATTGCAAAAGCTGCTTTTGAAATCAATCAAAGGCTAAGAACTGGTTGCACTTTTTTCAGCGTTAGAAGGTGTTGCATAGAGTTATACTCTACCCCTGGTAGAGTATATACCCCTCTATACTATACCCCTGGTTTCAAGTTACCTTCCAACCACTTATAGCTGTGAGGAGTGATACATAGTCATTTATTAACAACAGATCAAAACTGGATCTTGCATTTGTGGGAGACTAGGACACGTGACCTAGGAACTAATTTTCTAATGATACCATTTAGTCATCCTCTTTAGGCAACAGAAACCATTACCTGGGATTTTAAATACCAGATGTGGGATTTGGGTGCCCAAGGTAAAACCTGAGTGGCCTAATTGAGAATCTAGTTACTTCCACTTATAAGATGAGAGCGCTCTGAATCAGCTGCCTATTTTGACAGTCCATATGTTCCAAGGATTTCTCCATATGTTTTGAAGGATGTGTATACTTGTGGCCTTTTATAAGAACATACACATATCCTGTGCACATACCTATTACCTATGTTTAGCTGGCTTACAGCTGTTCAGCTCTGCTGGTCACACCTCTGGGTTACACTACTACAAGCTCAGAATCATGCCCACAGCATCCAACTGTTGACAGTCCTCCCTGCTGTCCTTGCCACAAATCTAGGGTCTGATCAGGAAAAGTGTTGAGGTCCATGGGAGCCAAGGTGATTTCACAACTTCACAGAATCAGGATCTTAATTGCATGAAAAATATTTCATTAATACAAAGCCAAGGAATAAAGGCAAAAACTGTCCATAAGTAGTTAGAGTTTTAAAAAAGCGAGCATACTCTCTGCTATAGAGTACCAATCAGTGCAACTTTTATCTTTCAGGGACAAGTGAAAGGCTTAGATTAACTTTCAATGCTACTACCAGCATTAGACATTTGGTAACTCAAAGATATCAATGGTGGATACCATGGTGAATACTGTGGTGGAGTTTGCATGCTTACCAGTGAAAGAGCTCCATTCAACAGATGTGAAAATAAACTGGAGAGATCAGAAAAGTCTGTGAATGCTTTGGTCTTAATAAAGGGGCTAGGACACCATTTCTGTAAAAAGAAGGGAAGTAGTTGGTACGCCTAAAAAAGATGAAGAGGCTTAAGAAGTGAGGTGGGAGGGGGAAGAGAGAAGAACTGAGCTTGGGATTTGGAACAACTTTCTATAAATGTTGCTTTAACTATTAATTGCAGAGTAAACAGCATATTAAATTTTTATGGAATATGTGCATGAAAAGCAGTAGCACAAGTTAGATCTGCCCCATGTGGATGTTGTTTATGAAGCAGCCTCCTTGGAAATGTTCCTCAGACTTTTGACAAATGAACTTTCTGTAGGTTGTACGTTTGAACATGGAATGCCTATTGTTTCCATCTGCCTTTGGCTTGTACAGTTCCTTGGGGGCTTAATACAGAGACAAACATTTAGTAGAAAGAAGGGTTTATTGAGTGGCAAAAGCACATTCTACTTCACTAGGAGAAAAAAAACAAAAAAGAGAAAACAAAAAAGCCCCAACCAACCAGTGGTTTCTACAGAAATGAAACCATCGCAAAAGAAAAATGCTTTTAAAAAAAGACCATACATTTTTCATGGAGTAGTCCTAAAGCACTTATTTATATTTCATCTCTGTATGACACGGTTTCGCTCATCTAATTCCATTTAGAACATTACAATTTTTGTTTCAAATGTCTCTGTGCTGAAACGTATTCTCTGAAGTGCCCTGGAGCTGCTGGTGCTGTGAATGTTATCTAAATGACTCATTCAAATTTTTAAGGACAACTCAGCTAAGAAACACTTTATTCTGGTTTCTAATTGTTTTTATTTTAAAGATTTTTGTTTGGGGTGCAAGGAAGAAAGATAGAGAAAAACAGATAGCATTGGAATGGAGTCACACAATTGCTGCTGTTTTCTGCCTTATGCTATGAAGACAAATGTGTGCAAGTGGCATGGTTTCTCCTGATATGCACAGGGTGAATCTTGATTGCTTATGGCATTCCTGCAAAGGCCATTTCATGAGAAATACAAACGTATCTCTCTCTGATCGGGAAGTGAAAGGCAACTATCAGACACTGCTGCTTGTATGACGTCTGCTTCTATTGTGCTGCCACTTGTTATATAAACAGCAGAACTTAAACTTAGCATTTTATACACACATTATCTTTGCATATCTGCATATACCTGTATGGTGGAATCCTAACTCCAGTGAAATGGAATTTTTCTCATCATGCCAATTATAGCATAACATTATACACACAAACATTCACAAATACATGCCTGCGTATACAGCAGGTCAGGCTCTGTGGTCATTTATATCAGAGGGCCTTTAGGCCAGGAAAGCCTATGTTTTGAAGACAGGCTCTCTTATTTGGCTGAAATACACAGACTTAAGCATCAACTTACATACTTTTCTAAAATGGAATTTAAACACAGGAATAACTCACTGACTTCACTGATGTCGACAAATGACAGTAGAAATGATATTCCTATAGTAGTGGCATACTGCATAAAAGGAATTAATTTGCTCTCTGGCTACTTTAACTATGACAAGAACATGTTCTAAATGAATTATCTTTTCTGTCACATGGGTTGTTTCTCCACAGAGCCGGAAAGTTAATCGAAGGGGAGGTGCTTTCAGACAATACAGACTCCTAGCTGAGATCAGTCTATAGAATTGCATGTTTTTACATACAGAAAAACATGGCCTGGAGGACACTAGTCAGTTGGTTCCCACAAAAAAGCTGGTGCAAGCTTCTCTGGAGAAACTAAGCTTTTCTCAGGCTGCCAGGACAAGCCTTCTGAAGGAGTCAGGCTATTTTTCAGAATAGAAGAGCATCCTTTCCCAAATAACCACCCCAGCCCTTATTAATCAGACAGTACATAAGCAAATATCATTCCCGAAAAGTTAAGGCCAAAAAGGGCACCAGATCCACCTACTATATACTCACACACCATTAAGTTTAACCAAAATGTCCTACTTGATGCCCAAAGACTTTAGTGAGGGTAAAGCACTTCTGCGCTTAGGAAGCTAAACTATCTGCCTCAGACACAGAATTGGCAAGACCTGAGGAAGCCCTGCAATGGCAAGGAATTAATCATGTGAGATGTGCACAAATGATCCTAGCAGATGAACCACACCTCATGTTATACGAGGTGAAAGATCCACAGAGCCTGCCAACCTGACCCAGGGAAAATTCTCTCCCAGCGCAACTATGGCAATCCATAATCATGCTCTGTACCACCTACAAACAGATCTCCTGCTGTGACCAATCTCAAATGCTGCAAAGGAAAGCAAGAAATAATAATAGAAAGAAGAACATGAAGAATTGTTTGTTCACAGAGAAGGGGAGGAGAGGAAAAGAAATCTGTCCTGACCTCCATCAGATAGCTCATTGAAAATCTGATCCATGATGTTTAGGTCTATTCATTGTCTTAATATTAACTGTCTTAATGCGGAGATGCAGGGTATAAGCTTTGGAGGGCAACACTTTCCCCTGATAGAAAGGGATAGGCAGAAGGCCAGCATTACAGGGCCTCGGGTATGCAGTCTAGGCTTATCTTAAAGGCTTCATTTGTTAAAGGCTTTAAGGCAGTCACAGCTCTCTGTCTCTTCCCTGGAGGGCACTCCAATGTTTAATAGGCCTCACAGGCGGAAAGCAGCCTCTTATTTCAAGACTGAATGGCTGAACTTCAGCTTCTGCCAGCCAGGTGGAAAAGCCTCTGCTACCGGGTATCTTCTTCATGGCAGCTTCTCAGCCAGCTCTTAAATTATCTGAATACTTTGAATTTTTTAAGCTACTCATCCCAATACTTGTTTTCCACTGTTTAACTCATTTTATAGCCCTCCTTGGGCAGAACTGGACACAGCATCCTAGGAAGGGACTTGCAAACACTAAGTGCTCCTCTTCTTCATAACTCATGGGTCATATCAGCTCTTTTTTGCCAGAGCACAGCAGCAAAAACTCAAGTTAAAGCAATTATCTATGATGACACCTATGTCTTTCTGCAAGTAACTGCCTTCCAAGATGTGACTCAACTCCCTTCTTAGTTCCAATATACACTATCTGGGGCTTGGCTCCTTTAAAACCTGCCGCTTTTTTGGAATGGAAGCATTAAACTATGTGATCACTAACTTTTACCTGGCCTTATTGTTTACTTTCTTACCAATTTTTGCATCAGATTTTACCAGCAAGTGTTCTGTTTCACAGACTAGATCACTGATTAAGATTTGCCTGCCCTTCCCTCCCAGTGTACAGAGAATGAATCTACAAATAGTAAAAGTATCTGAAGAAGCCTGAATGAGTTATGGGGCAGGAGGAGGATGCATGCCTATAGAGTTGAACTGGAAGCAGAGAAAGATTATAGAATGAGCATTTTAGGCAGTAAGTAAGCTATACAACTGAAGAATTTTTCTTTGCTCATACAGAGAAAAAAAGCAAAGGAGAGATTTTGCTCAAGGGATGTCAACTGCACTGCTGATTGAGGTGGAAAATCTGTGAAGGAGCCCCTTGTTAGAACTATTGGCAATGTATCATTCAGCGCCATATATGCACCAGGCAGGGATTTTTCATTTCATATATCATTCAGAATTTGCTGTAACCCTTCCAAAAGTCACATTACATTGTGTTAACAGGCGTGTGTGACAAAGACCTTCACTTTATGCAGAAAGTGGCTGTTTTGGAAGATGGAGGGAGAAACAGGCACTATAGGTGGCCTTTTTGCTTGAACATGCTCCAGCAACTTGCTCACCCAGGGGAGCAGCACTTCCACTGCAGATGGAAGCTCTCAGCAAGTCTCTCTTCCACATGGGGTTTTGTACCTGGCTGTTCTGTATCTTTCTACCACTTTCTTCACCTGCCAGCCTACACTATGTCTACTCTATGACCTACTGCTTTCCCAGCCAAATTAAATACAGGATTTGCTTTCAGCAAGTAACAAAATTTCTAAAATCTAAAGAAAGTTCAGCAACATATCTTAAGCTATTGGCTCTAATCCTATTCCCTAAAAAGGGGAAGGCCAGGCCCTATCACACTTACCTTATAGAAAGGGAAATCACTTTTCCCCTCAGCAACAACACTACAAAGTGAGCCACGGCAGGAGTAAGCACTGTACTGCTGAAAACCTCATTTTTCAGAAGAGTTATCTGAGGTTTGACTACCAATCAGATTAGAGATTAAATGATACTTTTTGATCAAGAATTTACACACCAACTCCAGTATGCTAGCCAAATACCCAACCCAGGTAATTCTATTCTGCCACCTGAGAAAAAAAAAATCTTGCTGCTGATTCTGTTGAATAAATTTGTTTTCACTAGTGACATGTGACGTTAAACAGTTGTTGCATTCTATCCTAGAAGCAGATAAACTTTAGTCACCACACATACATGAACCTTCTTTGCATCGCTGTTATACAAGCTCTTTAAATTCTTTGTGCATCCTGTGGGATGAGATGAAGGTGCTCCATAATAGGAGATTAATTATGTTACTTGGACACAATCTTGCTGGTTCTTCCACTTTGACACTTCTGTACCCAGCATCACTTGAAAATCAGTACAGCAAAGTATTAGAGCTCTATATCAGCCCACACAAAACAGTAATTAAACTGAACTGAGCTGATACCTAACATAAGCAGCTAAATATACAAAACATTCACTGTCCACATTCACAACAGATGAAAGCAAGGCTCATTTGGGATAGGAGAAACGTGAAAAAACCATTTTAGAGGGTGGCTTTTGGCTTTTTGCCAACACTAAATGAAACATTTCTTTGGACATGTTATATGGGTAGAGCACTACAGTGCTGAATTTGCAGCTACTTACTTCACTACCAGTATCCGATCCTTTTGGGTGACAGCATCAGTTTATCAGTCTCATCGTGCTTCCTAAAAAACTATCCTATCTGCCTTTTCTTTCTCTTTCAGAACTGCTTCCTTTCTAAACATTGAAAAGCCGCTGTCTATGTAAGCAGTGTTAGAGCCTAAGCTAGTCACTGACCAGGCAATGCTCATGCACATTGGCTCCTCTACTCTCCCATCTTCATCTACATAGTGACTGAAATTATACTTTAAGTGGTCGGGAATACCAACCCATCAGTGCTTCAAATTGCCACCTTCTACAGTGGGAAAATGGTATGAATAGAAGTCAGACTAGGATATATAAATTTCCACACTAGTGCTTCTGTGTTTCTGCTCAGTACCTCTACCTGAATCTGCTTGATGAAACTTCTTTGAAGGTCAAAGACAAAGGAAAAAAGCAAAACCTAATCTGATCATTGTTTTCCTTTAATCTTTGCATTTTCCACATGCCTGATCTTATCAAGGTACAAAAGTATTGGCCTGGTCCAAACCCAGGCAGAAGTGACCAAGGAAGCTGTGTGAACACTGGATGTGCTTTTTAGAATATAAACAGGGAAAGGTTGATGGGGAAAAAGTCCATTTAGCATCATAAGCTGTGTAGCTTGTTAAATACACACATACCAAAAAATTAGATATTTCAGGAGGTATCTGTTAGTAATTAGCCAAAACAAGATAAAATCCATCATTAGATCAAAACTTACACAAGAATAAGTTAATTATGAACATATATTGTTGAGAAAATTTGTTCAACTGTACACACTGCTAGTATTTAATTATGACCCACAGTTAAATATTAAAAAACTTTAAACAGTAGTACCAAATATCACTGTTTTTATAGCTGATTTATTAACCTTCATGTGCAGTCCTTGCAATCCTAAACCCACATATTGGCTACAGAGCTTATGAAGTACTGTATTCTAAGAAGAGCTTTAGTAGTACCTTTGTAAATAGGCTGCCAGAGATACATTAATGAAACCCTAACAGCAAGGGAAACAAAGACATGTTATACCAGCTTGAGCCTTGGTGGCCTAGCTACTGGAAACTCTCAGATCCTTATCTTAGCCCTGGGAAAATGGATTTCCCTCGCATCAGAAAAACTTCTCCTCCCTCTACCAATCTGCAAAGTTCAGGGTTATACTTATTGTCTGGCCAACCAGTTCATAACCAGCACTGGTGAGTGAGTGAGCGAGTGAGTAATACAAACACGGCTGCTGGCAGCATAAAGTGGTATAACGCTAAGACAGTTCGAGCCCTTTCTAAAATGGCACAAATGATTTGACTGGGCAAATACCTACTGCTCTATCACTTTACTCAGACAGATTATCACTTATTATTATCACTTTGATGATAAATTTGCCTAAAAAAGTATGCCAGGATTTGGACCTCTATAAACTAATTTATGCCTCCATTTATTCTTTCAGAATAAAAATCTTCTCTTGATATTATTAATCACAATTAACAAAAAAGGAAGAAAAATTCTAAATGTTCACATACTACCTAGAGGAACAATGGCTTCCATGTATTTTCACCACGGGACTCGTAGGTTTAGAAAGACTCCACTATGAGATGGAGTAAAATTTCCACAGACAACTCAGGAACACTAACTGCATTCAAGGCACAGCCACCTTCTTCTGTTTCATACACTGCTTGTCCTCCAATTGCCATGGTAATTTGCTCCAGGTATTTTCTGTTGGAAATACTTGCCATTACCAAAAGTTAAGAGAAGCAGCTATGCTTCCAGAAGCAGTGGTGACATTCAGTTCCCTCAAATCTTTTGTGGGGTGCTGTCCGTGCTCTGGCCATTCACAGATTACAAAGAAAGATTTTAGAAACAAATTCTCACAGGCAAAAACAGAATTTCAGGAGATAAAAGTTAAATCACTAGAGAGAAAACCTCTATCTTCATCATAGACAGATTTTTAAAATCTCTTTTCAAATATACTTATTCTATATACTTATTGACAACATACCAACAAATGTCTTAAAGCCACAGACCTAATCAGAAACTTCAAGAGCTGGGAGTTGATGGTATGCTGCACTTACTGTTTTGATGGGTTTACACTCCATGAAGAGGAGGGAAACATCCCCCTGCACAGCATATGGCATCACTACAGGAGAGAGCAACAAGAAACGACCTTCAAGGGACCATCTGCCAGCTCTGCTCCAGTCACACCTCCTCCTTGCCCACAACATGACCCTTATACCAAGGAGACACGAGAAGGATGCACACAGGAAACATCCTAAACCGTTAAAGCTCACACTAGGGTTGCATCATTCACTCCACCTTTGTTACAGTTCTTCCCATCAAATGCCAAGAGCATTTAACCTTTAACACTGTTGTCCAGAAGTGTCTGAACACACCACTGAAACCACGGCCCAGAGGTGGTTATCCATTCCTCCCTGCTCCCAAATCTCCAAATATTGTTTAAAAGAATAACAAAGGGATGAAACTGTTAAGATAAAATGTGATCTTTATGGCAGATGGTACCACAGGGAAAATGGCTGTTGGTCTGCTCTAAATAATTCATCATTGTCAACAGTGGTGCCCCAGTCATCTCTATAGAAGTAGATGATAACTAAGAAAAAATGCAACATTTGTCACAGAAGTATCACATATATCACGGGGCTTCCTTTTTAACACAAGCTAGGGGCACGAAAGTGATTCACAGAAAAGCAAGGCTTTAGGAGGCACAGGAACAAATTCCCGTACACACACATCCCTGTGCAAGTCAGCTGACCCGCAGAACCAGAGAGATGCAAACGGAGCACCACCAGCTTTCTGCTCCCCTCTGGGAAGGCAAGCGGGGAATGAGAGGAATGGGCAGGACCCTGGATATGTTTCTCTCCTAAGCCCCCAACACGGTAACTAGTGCACATCATTGTTTTCTGCACATTTAGGCCACCAGCAATTTATTTCCCATGTCCCAGAGAATAACTGAAGTAGGGAGGCAGCTGAGACTCACAAGACATCGCTCAGGCCCACAGCTCCTAGCACAAAGCTTGGGACAGTACAGCTCACACTTCCCCGCTTCTGTAGAGCACTCCACAACTGGGTCCAACCACTTATTTTTCGGTAATATGGGAATAGGTAGGGGAATTAGGTAAAGTGAGAGACATTTCTGAATACTGACCTTTTGATGTAGTTGTAGTTCCCACGCATGGCTCTGAACAATCTGGTGCTATAAGATTATTCCCTTGTTACAGGGAAGGCCAACCAAACAAGGAACAGCATAAGATGATGCACAGAGGACAGTCTGGGGAAAAAAAATGTATACGCAGAGTTGCTTCTTCTCCACACTTGTCTCCCCAATAACTGTGTGTAGAGACTACAAGCTGGCTGACTTGGAAAGGTGGTTTGTATCAATCCACTAATCCCCTGCCACAAAAGGCTCCTAAATATGGCTTAAGTGCTATAGTCTCGCTGTACTGAATATATCCTTAGGGGTCTTCTTCCTCTGCACCTCCTACAACATATACAAGGCTGTTACAGCTCTCAGCCTGACAACTTGACTAAACTTGTACTTTTTAAATATTCCCTGAGATTCTAGCTGCTGTTACTTGCGCACTCCTAGCCACTCTGAGATAGGCCTTTTTAGCACCCATAATGGATGTGGCACTGCCTTAAAGCAGCCCTAACCAGACTCAGTCCCCTGAACAGCAGGCATGGAAGGGCTGCTGATGATGTTCCCACCAGTAGAAATAGCAGGTAGATGTGAGATACGGGATCAATATTGCATTCATTAAGACAAATGATGCTTGTGCAATTTTTGAGAGGAGGTGGGCGTAACAGCCTCTCTTCTTCTTTTGCTTCTTGTCACTTCTCTCTCATTTTTGCTCATTTTACCCACATTACAGCTGTAGCTAAATAAATGACAGGCTGCGGCCTACCATCAGGTGACAGATCATCCTACATCAGCTCTGAAAAATGGAGATGCTGTCATCTGTCTGGTTCTCCTCACGTTCACTGTCAGCATCAGTGCATTCGGGTTGCAGTCACAGTCATCTGAGCAAGATGAATACAGCACTGTGAACATCAGCTTGGGAACCAAGTCAATCAAACATGTGACTGTAACCACACAGAAGCACTTGTGCTGAGAAACTGCCACAGAGAAAGAGTTTCTGACACCCTGCTACATACTGCCAGTGGTAGTTTTTAATTAAGCATCTGCTCAGGCTAGTTTAAAAAACAAAGAGGGATTTTATGCTGATGCTTTTTTATATAGAGGATTGTAAAGGAAAACTAAGCAGCCTCTGGGGTTGAAGACAGCTTCAACTTGGACCAAAGTTGTCAGGGGCTAGTCTTGCTAATCTCACTGGACTAAGCAACAGGCTCCTGCAGAGAAGGAAAGATATTTATTCTCCTCTGCTACCCAGATGAACCCCTATAAAAGTGGGTCAGATGAGACAATGTCACCTCCTTTCCCTACTGTTCAGTACAGCTAGCCCAGAACGAAGAAATTAAGCAGACCTAAGAGGAGGCTGGTATAACTTCGTTCTCATTTGGAACAGCAGAAATAGCAATGGGCCCTGCCATGATTCAGTACTACGCTGTTAATGGGACAGCATGGCTGTATGTGCTGCCTCCTTGCCTTCCACCCCTCCTCGAGAGGACTTCCAGAACTATGTACCCCAGCTGAGTCCATCGAGGGTGCACCCTCCTTATCAGAGCACTTTGAAATGAACAGGCTTTCTGACATAACAAGAAGCTCCACAGTAAGAAAAGGTCTAGGTCATGAAAAGGGAAAATTAACATGTCTCTTGTTCCTAAAACCACTGTATTAATCAGACAATGTCCATAGTTCTTCCCCCTTCCCATCCTTCCTCCCCCTGTCCCCAAAATGTTCCTCTCAAAAATATGTGCTGGTCTGTATGCGCATCTGTGGTAAGAAGACTATATTCTGTTGCTTGCTATAGGTTGGTCTCAGAGCTGCAATCACTACACCAGCAAGCAGGAAAATGTTAACTCATTGTGCCTGTGCTGAAACCAGTATCAATGTCAGCAAACCAAAGCAGTGGTCTGGGAAAACAGCAGAAATGCCTTTAGCAACGCAGTGATAAAAAGCAGCATTCACCAAGCTGAAGTGGCGTTTATGGGCATATTCTTTAGGCCTGTCCCAAAATGAAAAATGCGCAGTACATTAAACAGAGTATCATAAAAACTTCAGGAAAAGATGCCAAAACAGCAATGACCTCATAGCTGTCAGAGAACAGTCTTTTTGAAAGAGAGGAAGATTTTAGCCCCGACAAAAGAAGACTATTTGGGCTATGTGGGGTGGTCCTCTAACCGGAAGAGTCATTTGAATGGTCAGTGGAAATTTAGACTCTCTCTGGCAGCCGATGCAAACGTAGGATCTCTTTCTGGGGTGACAGGACCTCTGCTATGCGGTCATGCTATCTACAGCATAGAGGTGGGGAAGGAAAAACATCTATTATCAGTTACACAAGCACTTACTGGCTTTATCTTCCCAAGGGAAGGTGACGGGGTAAATTGTGAAGGAAAAGCTGCAGAACATGCTTTGATTAACAGTAAAGTGATTTTCCAGTAATTGCCTCGATAACAGGAATTTTATAGATATCTTTATGATTTCTGGGAATGCTTCTCTCAGCCTTGACTGGACTGGAGACATTTTCAGAGCTGTAAATCACCTGCTCAGCTACACCCCTATACATGGTCAAGTGCTGGTCATACTCAGGACAAGAGCAGATTGATGATGGCCAAAAGCTGTCCCTCTTTGGTAAGAACTCCTCCATGACTCTTCTGCCCCAATGTGACTCCTGGAAAAAGAAAAAAAATCCCTGTATTCTGCCTCCTAGATGCAGCATGCACCTGCCACTGAGCCAGGCAGTGTACATGGAATATGATACTCGTTATTCAAGGCAGCAGAAATGAAGACAGGCGCTCACTTAAACTAGTACAAATTTTCCCTAAATTCCAATAGACAAAGGCTAACATTCCTATAGAGTTCTCTAGCACCCTACTCGCAATCGCCAGGGACAGCCACATAAAAGTTATCTTCACATGAAACTATGGCTATGAATCAAATGAAGAGACTACTTCTTAAATATCTACCAAACTATACAAGCTGCTAGCCCTCTGCGATTTGCTTCAACAAACAGCTGCATTTATTTAAATAGCTCCCTGCATTGACAGGGACCTCAAAACAGTTCAGTATCAGCACATGAGAACCAGAAAGTAAAATTAGCTATGAGCTTAAGTCAAACAGGCCAGGGCAGTTCATTGTTCAAAAAGAATGAAAAGGAAGAAGAAAGAAAATCATACACACTATGAAAAGTTTCTTCATTTTTATGTTCAACCCTCCTCCCCCACCTATCACCTCCAAAAAATAAGTAGTGAAGTAAGTATGGTCTTAGCTTGGTTCTTCTAATATCCAGAACCCCAGACTTAGTCCAATGGTGACAGAAGAATTATAATTTACTTCATGAAAAATAAAACAAAACTGAGTTTTTCCTTTCCACTAACAGTATTCTTTATCAGTAACACAGGCTATTGAAACTTTGGAACAATCTGTGTTAAAGAAGCCAAAGTCTTCAGGACCTAGCAAACCTGACATGCATTTGCAATACGGTTATCTGACACATTATCAAGGTAGTGGATATTTTTTAAGTTAGATCTCACTCCAAAATGCAGGATATCTTCTTCCAGCATCTGAGTAATGCGCTGGCTCATTAACAGATCTCTTTGTACAAAAAGAGGTAGAAGATTATCCCTAAGCTCATGTCTTCTAGTCAAGCAGACACATTATTCTTGCAGTGCTCAGTTCTGAATGGTCATTTACAGTAAAGGCAACGGCTTTCACTGGAAAACAAATAACTTGCCAAGAAATGATGAATTAAAAAAAAAAGATCCATTGCAAATCTCCAAAGGACTTGTCAAGGAACAAACTTGAGAAACACTGTAACTTGATCATCTATCCCAAACCTCAAGAGTCCTGCTCTTCTTTAGGAGTCTACCAAGAGGAATACAGAAATGTAGGCATTGGAAAACACAGCACCCTCTTTTTTGGGGGGAAGGAAGGAGAGGAGAGAACGAGAAAGGGGAACGAGAAGGAAATCTATAAAATGTGGCAAAGTTATAGTGCCAAGTAATGCAGTATGAAGATGAACTGATATTACTGGAACAGATATAATTCCTGGCCCTATTTGATGGAGCTTACTCACTGTGTTCATCACTTGCTATCCAAGCTGTCAGGAAAATTGTAGCACTTAGCATACACGGTCTTAACAAAAAACACACCTTTGAAAACTGTGTTAAACAAACTGAGAGAATTCATGACAGAGTTGCTAAACTCACAGGAAATCGGTTTGTTTTCTGACCACTGAGCCAAAATCTTTAAGATTTTTCATGACAGGCACTTCTTCACATATAACCATTGCTTAAGTTTTTCCTGTCAAGAAGCTTTCTCAAATCTTAGTCTTGCGAGTAATTGCCAAGAAAGTAGAAGACTTCAAATTATCCAAATCTCAAGTGTTAACTAGTGGGTCACACAGAATCTAATGGGTCATTTTTGTGCTATGTTACCATTCTAGTCAATAGGAAAAAGTATCTAATAGACTAAAAATAGCTGGGATACGTGTTCCTGTTCTCATATTTTAAATTAACACTGTATGTAAACCATTGTACTTAACTGAACTCTGGGATATCTAGGGCAAGATGCTAGCCCATCTCAACAGTCATTACTGCACTAGACAAGCATAAACACAATACCCAGAGTCTAACCGTATATTGTTTGACAGTTGCATGCAAAGAGCATGTCTTTCTAATCATTTACACTGCTGCTTGGGAATGAGAATTCTGTTGACTTTAGTGGAGTCAAACCAACATATAGCCAAAGTAAGGAATATGAGAATCATCCTGAATCCTATACTAGTTGGATAAACTAAGTAGAACTGATCAAATAATGAAGTAAGTAATTCAGAATTAAGTCCTTAAGTGAGTTAGCTCTGCTATTATTCACTGAGTTATATTATACATTGTACGCTGACAATTGCCTGGTCATTTGTAAATGCTTCTGGCTCCTGATGATTTCACAACTTTTAACATCCATTATTCCACTCTTAAAAAAAAATCCTTCAGTCACCCAATGAGGAAACGGAGAAAAAAACCATGTGAATTGGATAATCCATTATATATCATAAACAGTGTCTAGCTGAAGCGAACCTGTCATGAATAATCCATAGACTGAAATAGATGCACCTAGTGCTTAGAAACAACACAGTCACAGAAAACAGGCTTGCTTTGCAAACAGTAAAAGTAGGTTGTTATTGTATAATTTATTTGCAACAAATAATTCAGGGCACTAAGCATACATTCTCTCATTCCTAGAATACATTTAAAATTGTGTATATTTTGATAATATAAATATAAAAAAATTAAACTCAGAAATTAATTGGATATATTTTATATGGACCCAAAGGACTTAAAGGTTTACTTCAGAGTTAAGGAGGAAAAAAGGATGATTAACCCAAGTTTTTCTCCTAGATTCTATATTTCTTCTTCTTCTGGAGGATAGAGAACTGATATTCATCATATTGTAAATAAATGAATCCATTTGCTGAATACATAATTGTCATTATTGACCAGGAAAGGACAGCCCACTACGCTCTGTCCATCTCAAGACATCATCAGGCACTTTGCTACATGGATATACTAACAGGAGCTGGTGGTGGTGAGAAGACAGTTATGAAAAATCTAAAGTACTGTATCCAATAATGCTTCACCACTATGAACAAAATAGGGCTTTATTTTTGTAAGGATGCATAAGCAAAAGCTTAATACAAATTAGGTGCCATCAGCCACTGAACGGAAGACTCCTAGTGGCAAATGAGAACTTAAAGGACACAAGCAGACAATTCAGACATTGATTCTCCATGGAATACTGACCAGCTTTTGAAATTTTTCTACTTACACTTGCAAATCTGAGTCTTCCCTAAATGATTCAGCTGCTTAGAAAATGGCCATAGTTTTCTCCTTTTTATCTGTTTTACCATTAAGTAACTCCTTAAAGTGTCTATCATTAAGTAGCTCCTTAAAGTGTCTTCTTAATTTTTTTACAATCAGAATTTAGGGAGGAGAGGAAGAGGGTGGTGAGGGTGTGCAGAATTAATAGCGTTGGTGGAGATTCCATTTATGAGATTGTAAAAAAAAATTAAAACCTACAATATGACCTGGACTCTAGATTCAATAAAACATTTTTCTCAGTAAAAGGAATGAAGAATTATGGTGGCATTATATTCCAAATTAGACCATTCCAATCAGTTTCTTTATGTTGTTCTTAATATCATAATTTATACAAAAAAAGGAAAAAGTAAAAAAACAAAAAAAAACAAAAACCAAAAAACTTCCTGTCAAACTGGGATTGTAGGGGGCAGCATTTTACTAAACTAAAAACAATCAGCTGCATGTTGGGAGTGGACTGAAGACTTAATCTTGCAACTTCCTATTCAAGTAAGCAGTTTTTAACCATGTGGGTATCTTAAGATCACATGAAAGTTCACATGAGGAACAGCTTGTAAGACTGTTCTTTGCAATACTCTAGAATCCTTTTTGATGAAAATCAGCACGACTGATTACTTTTCAATTGTGATGTGCAAATTTTCTTTGAGATTTTTTCTATCATAATTAATAAAGGGGAATAATTTTCAAGGATGAAAGTGGAAGGTAAGTGCTTGGTGCCCTACAATCTTGCCCAAAAACACTTGAGGGGTGAGGGCAGGGCTATTCACCAAATCTTATAAAAAAGGAAGAATGCACCCATTTTGCCTAACTTCTCTCAGGAAGCTGAGGACAAACTAAGGAAAGGAGCTCAGGTCACTGCAGGCTACCACTGCAATTACTGCACCCTCCTTTTTTCCCAGCAAGTGTCCCTCGTGCCTATAATAATTTATTCTAATGCAGATATTTGGAATAGTATTCAGCAGATGCTTAACTTCCAAAACAAAGGCTTAGATCAAGTGAGGGGGGACAGCATACGCGAAAGCATTTCCCTGATTCAAGGCTTTGATGGACAGACATAGATAAATCTACATACCTTTTTCAAATCTTTGTATTGTGGTCTGACTCCAAGGTACTCAATAACTTGAATCATGCTACATACATTAGGTTCTAGGCTACCTTCTCATATGCACATCTTTTACTTCTGGCCCAGCTCCTTCCTTTTACAGTTTTGGAAAAAATCTGGGAAATGCCCTCATCTTCTACACACTTTTTTAAAATTTGAAGTTTGATTTTTCACATTTTCCTCCATGCCATGTCCCACTGGGATGTGAGAGTCATATCCACAGCAGTTAATGGGTGTGAATAATGCAGTATCATGTAACAAGGGGAAGGTATGAAAAACACACATTGGAAAACTGTACTGGCAAACAAATAGTTTTTTAATAAAACGCCCAATATTATCAAGATCTACCTAATTCAGACTGGTAGCTTTACAAGGAACATGAAGTTTTGATCTAATTCCCCTTTAACATTGTCTGGGCCCAAGAATAACCTCCATCTCTTCTTAGACATCTTTTTTGGTTTTGGACTAGAGCGCTTTTCATACACAGGGAGAAGTAAAATTCAAGGAGGGAGAGGAAGAGAACAATTAATATGATTTATTAATATGAAATATGCATTAATCATTAGCAAGCCATTTAACATTCATCATTTACAGGAAGGCTCATCATTCAAACCATTTCTGGTGCCAAAGTTAATTGCCTGATCTTGGGGCTGATCTTCCTTCCCTATGAAGTCAACAAGACAACAACTTCCACTAACTTTTACAGGAACCTTGCTCTTTTTGCCAGATATATGCCCCTTCATGGCAGCTGAACAACTACTCCCTAGTCTTTTCACCCTTTACAAAGAAATTAATTCCTAGTTGTCCTCTTCCTGTTTGATTATTCATCGTGACATCTACACACCCATCCTTTTAGCCACTGTTTTACCATATAGCAATTACTTCACCACTGAAGCTGCTGAGAACATCACAAGGTTTTCACAATAAATGACTTCACTGTTCACTCTTGCATTCAATATTCACAGTCACTAAAAATGTAAAGGCTGATTTAAAAATATGCATTTAATGTACATCTGCCAGTAAAATCACTACTTTGGATAGTGTGGTAGAGGAAAAACAATGCACTTCCCTTAAGGAGCCAGCTTAGCAGAAGAATAGCACATAACAGGCAATACATAAAATATTTTATCTATCTGTCATCACAGCAGATGACATCTGCTATGTCATATCTTTATGTAAAGAGAACACCTTGCTTTGCTTTACCTGTCAGATTGCTGTTTTCAGAGGCTGAAATGCTGCCGTCATTCCTACCTTACTGCTGGCATAATGGTCAATCGACTATTACCTCCTCCAACAGACATCAGCTTAAACGGGAAAGCCTGGAGGGAGCTTCCAAATCCACAAGCATCTTAACAGGCTCATTTATCACAAAGTAAAGTGTAAGGTGCCAGAATACACATTACACCCTCATCTACAAAAGTCAAACAGTGATGATGTAAGAGGTAGGCGCCATTGGCCATCGCAGCTAGAAGCACAGTGTGGAAATCCAAGACACAGCTGAAAGATCAGTCTCAGCCATGAGGAAGAGCAGAACAAACTGTCTGCTGAACTGCAGATCTCCATTGTCGGAGAAGCTGACTTTATTATCATTTCTGTGCAGTGAAGGGCCCTGTTCCAGGCATCCTCATGCAGGACAGCAAGCTATTCCGTGAAACTGGTAAGTTTGAGCTCCAGGCCAAATGTAGAAGTTCACAAAAGCCAAGTGTTTACTCTAACCCAGAGCTTTTGCATGAGCTACCTAGCTGGGGTGGTAGCTTAGACAGACTTGGAAAACAATTAGACATCAGGCAGCTAGATCCATGTGACACGCACTCAGATATACAAGCATATTTCTTTAAAGGTATTGTGTTACATGCATCAGCAAGCAAAGCAATCACACAGTTGAACTAATTAATGTCCCACAGTAGGGTTTTTCCCTGTTTTGCACAGTACATTTACCATTAAAATTGTCCCCACAACATTTTTGTCACTGAAAAATTGCCAGTGGAGAATTGTCACTAATTCTTTTTTCCCATCTTTCAGAAGAAACCTTTCCACATTATTTTATTTAAAATGTTGACATCACTTTGAAGCAATTTCCAAAATCACTGGCGTTTTTATTTTACCAGAAGCAGTCTTTTCCTAGCTTTCACGAAACAAGAATGTAACCCCTGCTGTTTGCTGTGAATTGGCATTTTCAGAAGTTATTTTGAAAATTATTCAAAAAATTGTTTTCAGTCTAGTTTTCACTGAAACACAGAATTAGAAAAGTTGCTTGAAGATGGGTCCATTTCGAATTATATGTTTTGGTCTGTTTTAAACACACAAAAAATCCTTCCCATACTTTTTATGTCTCGCTAAATCTATGATAAATTCTATTGAGATTTCCTGAATGTGCTAATGGACTTCAATTCCCTTGACTTCAGTGAGAGCAATACACGTCAGCATCTCACAGGAGGTAAGTGGCACCACATGACTGGATTTTCAAACGACACAGTTTCTCAAACTACCTTTGTCCTGAAAGAATATAATCCAGTCAGCCTCAAAACCTGTCTCATTCATACAATACATGTTTGCAATACAATCATTTCTCCCATTGTCCACTGCACAGCTTCCAAAAACAGCTATTAAATGTCTGCCTCCATAGTCTACAATCTCTTTAATTTGCAAAACTGCTCATTACTTTACTGAAACATCATCAAAGCACTTGACCATCATTTGTCAGGGAGTCTTGCTCCATCTCAAGTTATAAGAACATGCAAAGAGAAAAAAGCCAGGTTTCTGATACAGAAAAAAAAAAAAAAAAGCTGGTTATTGGTTGCACAATATAAAAGAGGCTTGAAGAATTCAATCCAAGCTAGAAGGTTCTGGATTTGAAATTTTTGAAACAATGACAACAATAATAAAAATCACAAAACTCAATCGACTAAATCAATTTTCTTGTAAAAGTGTCACCGTTGCAGATGGTAACAATCTGGAAATAGCTGCAAAGAGAAAATAATTACAAAGGGATGAAAATGTATTAATGCTCAGTCGTACTGGATGTGTGGGAAAGTATATTCTGATATATTCCGGCTGTCCTTAATTCATCATTTGACTGCAGTAAGCGCCCACTTTTACAAACAAAAACATTGCCTCAGTTGTTGAAATCCTTTATTTAGTAATCTGTGTAGGCCGAAATGTTGAAAATGGTTTCTAAATTCCTGGCTTCTGAATCTGTCTTCAAAGTTGTCTTTATCTATATTATTGCACAGCTGCAGGCTTTAATCAAAGGTCATTAGATTTACCAATTTCTGTTAAACATCCTAATGTCATTCCTTCCAAGGAAATACCTACTATTTTAGAACTTCCAAATTCAAAAGAAACTCCACTTAATCCCCAGTTTTTCCAAAATAAAATGTCACACCAAGCATGCTAAGGAAAAAGAGAAAAATCTTGGAGTATTCTACAAAGTGGGTGTTAGTATAGCTTAAGAAGCTGGAAAATATCAGATATGATTTATGTACAAAACCAAAGATAAGAAGACTTTAGGCACCCATGTCCTTTTTTAGGCACCCATATTCACGCTGTGCTCCAAGGACCACTGCTCAGCTGCTGCATAAGCTGATCGAGTACCTCCCTGTCAAAAGTTACCCAGGCTGCCAGTATCTTCTGTCTCATACGCCTGCAACTGCCCAGTAGCATCTAGAAATTAAGCATAATGACACCCAAGTCCTGTGAGAAGTCCAACCCCATAGGTGTGCTGGAAATTCACCTAATTCCCTTGGAGAAGATACTGTATCACACTTCCTCTTGGGTTACACCTGCAATTCCATTCACATCAAATGCCGCTGCAGAAGAAACATGACAAATAAAATGTTTTCATTCACTTATAAATTGCAAAGGGCCAGTCCAATGCATTTGGGCCAGTAAGTGGAGGGAGGACATTTGCAAAACCCTCTTTTGAAATCCCATTAAGGAAATTGGCTGAAAGGAAGTCCTTGATGTTTAGGACATTTGAGGCTGCCATTGTCAGTAAAGGAGGAAGAAGAGGCAACATATGTTAACAGGATGACAGGATGCACCGCTTGACAACAGCCAGTAACTGCAGCTTCTCTTGAGGTGACACAGTTATTCCATATCCCTCACGGAGATGATGCCTTTCAGCCTCCACTGCAGCCTGACCAAGGATGGAGAAAGGCTTCCAGAAACAGTATTATTGGGGCTGTCTGATATCTGTTTCTGCAAATGACTGCAAAGCTGTCCTACCATAACACACAGAACAGGAGCCGCACAAAGCTGCTGCTGCCTAGACTGACAAAAGCAAACAGTACCACTATATAGATATCTCTTTTCATATGAAAAAAAACCAAACACACACAGACCCTATCACATTTGTCATTTTTTTCACTTATATCATACGCTAAGATCTTTTAGCCTTTGGTCCAAATGGACCAAATGCTTTGCAGACTTTGCCAAAAAAGTGTCTCCTCCATCAAGCTCTGCACTGTAACTAGGAAACAAAGGAAACATGTTCCTCACCATTCTCCGTGCCACTCGTAATACCTGATACGATCATAAGCAGAAAGGACAGAACACAATGTAGTTACAATAGCCAGGTTTGTGCAACACACACAGACCTCTTGAAGTGTTATGGTAAAGTAAAAGCAACTCCACTCTCAAGAAGTGGAGTGATTTGAGTTTTGCAAAGTGATATACTAGGGAATGGGGCTTTGAGCACACTCACAATGCATTGCATGTTTTCCAGCTCTTCAGGCAGTGTGGAATGAAGACAGATGTTTACACATGCAGAAGCTCAGCTTTCTTTCCAAGCGAAGTACATTCAGAGGACCTGCTAAACACTGGATGCCTTTATGTCACTGCCAAACAGTGGTAATAAATGAAGCACTTCTCATTCCCAGCTAAGATCAAAACATTATTGGCGAAGAAAAAGAAAAGCTCTTGTGTATTAAATAAACCAAAGCTTCTGCACAGCCAAACAGTCCTTTGAGAGTTTGAGTGGAGACTGAGAGGGACAGGGTAGGGAGCACAATACTTCCTTTTCAGCAGAAGCGGAGGGCTGTCCTCCTTTCTTACGTTGCTCTCAGCTCCCACATTTCGTCAGCTGATGTTAAAAAGGTTCCTTCTGCTTCAGCCACTGGCTCCGTCACTGTCCAGTGCTTACCGGACACAGATACTCGTGCTGTTACTGAAGGTTAGTGTTCATTACCAAAATTCTGTTCAACGGCAAAAAGTAATGAGTGTTTTACTCTCAGAAGAACCCCGAAGGATGCATCCTCCTGCCCTCCACCTTTATTTAAGCATTTCTTTGGCAGCATTTTGATAACAAGATAATCCAGCCAGGTTCATATCCTGAGACTGCACTAAGATCTGGCTCGCTGATCGTCAGTGACACGCCTTCCACAGAGAATATTATCTGCAACCATGCAACAGCATCATTAGTGACTGCATGGCAAACTGGGTGTTCATTAATTTGCTCTAGGGTTTATGTTAAAGTATATGGACTACTGTACAGAATCTTCTTTTTTTTTTGTTTGGTTACATTCAGTTTATTTACAAATGGGTTTGTTCTGCTTGCATAAGACGAAAGAACTTTATTGTCAGCAGAAACTTTTAGTTACTGTAGACATTACTTGGGCAGAATTATGTGGGTTAATGGATCTACCCACAAAAGCTAAATAGCTTCAGCCACTTCAAATACAAACTGTGAGTAAGACTTGTTATATCCCAAACTGTAGCTGCAAAAAGCTCTTTAGCATCGTTTGCCTAAACCATGAAGCATCCTAGCTATGTAAACACCACTTCTGCACAAGATTAACACATGGGTAACAAGTTCCTGTCATGATGAGTTTATAAATGGAGATTTAAAAAAAAAAAAAAAAAGAGAGAGAGAGAGCAAGAACATCAGTTCCAGCAAAACTGTGGCTTAGGTTCCTGTTGCCATTTTCCATCTGGCATGGGCTTCTCAGAATGGTAATCCATCATGACTCTCTTGATGCACATTTTTACTTTCTTGATCAACCAAAATAAATAAAAGTTTTATAAAGAAGCCAAAAAAAGAAAAAAAAAACACCCTTAACAAAAAGTTCACTCTTTAGCTATTAATAAAAAGGACAACATTTTATAAAGAACTTTCATAAAAACAATTAGTAATTGAGCTCACAGTTCCCAGGGGGATTTAATTGATAACATAAAATGAACATTAAATCTACCTTTTCTTTAAGGAAAACATATGTTGGCCATCTATGCCAGGCCTTGTAACACCTATGAAATATGCTCTTGATGTCAACATCAGTAACCATTTCAGGGTTCCACAGCTGAAATCCTTTAGTCTTTTGAATGGGTACATAGAGTAAGTTCCCTTTAAAGCAACTTTTTTTCAGCAAAGTTCCACCTAAAACTTTACTTACTTACAGGTTTTAAAAAACAAATGCGAAACTTTCAGGTTATTTTTCTAGGTATCCTATACTTCCAAGAGATATGGGACTATGAAACAAAGGAGTTTTTACTCAGGTAAAAGAAAAAATATATATACATATATATAGTAAAAAATAGGAAACCATACACAAAACACATGATTCCACTATCGCTGTTAAGTAATGTGATGGTTGCCTAAGGCTATGGAAGATCAAGGTCACTTCTCTTAAAAATCCCAGTGTTCAAACTGATGAAGTACCTATGAAAAAATGTACAGTGAAACCAAGTCCACTCAAGGAATTCATCTCATGCATACACAGGCTAAATTCACCAAATTCACAGGCTAACTCACCAAAGATGGGCTTGCCCCAGTGTCAGCTGTGTGGAACAAAGACTCACATTCTCCAGAAGCTGCATCTCTAAACAAAAGGCCAGGCCTACTGCCCAACAAAATCCTTAACTGGAAACCTATCTGCATTACCTTATTTCCTAAAGCCTAACTAATGTGACTCCACTGGCTGCTAGGTCAGGCTAACCTGCATTCTGCTCAGCATCTCTTTCACGTAAATATACTTACATTACAAATTCAGTATTCTTTCATACAATCAGAACACAAAGAGAAGTTACACAATACAACATACGCTACTCTATGGCGCAAGGTCCAAATAATACTACTGCTGTATGCACACACTGTACGTAAATGAAAATGCCAGTAGTTAGCTTTTCCTCTTTCTCCTTCAGAGGGAGCAGAGACCTTTTTTTCCTATTTAAACTTTCTCATTCAGAAAGTGAGTCATGTACTTTGTGCATGAAAGCATGGTGAGGTGGCCTGTTCAGAAGATCCTTTTGTTCGCAGTAACATGTTTCTCCAGGCCATCTAAAGGTTTTGTACTGGATGTGGTCATGATTTTAGCATGCTTGAAGAGTCAAATACAACTAATGACAATACAGAATCCTTGAGGGTGTCTCAAAATGTTTGCTTACTGTCCAGTGAATTCCACAGAGTTATGATTATTGCTATGTGCAAAGTGGCTACATGGCTCAGGTTCAAGAAATAAACCAACTTTTTCAAACTTAGAAGAAGGTACTATATTTTGTAAGAGCGTGATCTGCAACCTCCCAGAAGTAACGGCCTTTAAAAAGAGATGCATTTGAGAAAGAAGACACTCTTAAAAGCATAACTGGACTCAGAACTGGGCTTGTTTTAAAACAGAGAAATGCCATTTACATATTAAAAAACCTGTTTGCTGAGTGGACAAAGTCAATATAACCAGGCAAGATCTGTGCATGATTCCTCCCCCCATAAGCAGCATAAATACCATACCTCTAACCACCATTAGGATATCTGACATTGAAGATGTCAGATGTAGCAGCAGATTCTGGCTGCTACAAAGTTAACTTTTGCTGTCTTGTGAGTAAGAAGTCATATTCCTACCAATAAGTTCTGGCTATTAAGTTATCTCCTGTTTGAGAAGGAAATAATTTGACTTTCATGAACTTTAACCATCCTCAGGACACTTTTGTTCATTTTAAAGGTTATCCTAGAGCAATGTTTGTGCTCAAAAATTTTTCTCTGCTCATCGTTCCTTAATTACCTACATATTACCTTAAGATAATCTTAAAACGTTAGTAATCTTCTTTAAAGCAAAGCCCTTTGGGTATAAGAGCACAGAGAGATTGAGAGTAAGTTTTTCTTCCCAATCATTTGTACCTATCTTACTGAGTACAGTATGTCAACCAAGCCCACATCCTGGATTTAAATTTATAATGCTCAGCTCACCAGAGGGATTTACCTTTGCAGGCAGGAAAGAGGCCTGTTCAGATGCATTTTAATGCCTGAATCATTTTCAGAAAAACTGATTATGCAAATTAAGATGAGTAGCGTTAAGAAACCTATCTTAGAGTTGTGAATTGTGGCAGCAAAGGGTTAGTTTAGTACCTTTTCCTTTATCAGTAGATGAGCAATACCAGATACTGTGGGCCTCTCAGCACTAGCCGCTCAACACAAAGATGGGGGAGCCCCTGCTATTGACATAAGCAGCTGCTATAGTTTCTTCCTCTTTCTTCCTCCTCCTCTGATTCACCCCTTCCCTCCTAAAATACCCTAAGAAAGGATAACATTTGTTGGATTTGGATTATACCCGTAGTCTTACACTTTAATCTTCTGGATGCTAAACATCACTCAGAGAAAAACGTGAAGCATCCTCAAGAAGCTGTTTACCAAGCACAACCTCACCGAATCAACATAATTAATGAATATTAATCCAGACAATAACTCAGCAGACGGACAAGAATGCAGTGTCAGCACACAACAAGACGAAAATGGGATGCTATTGTGTGTGTAAAAAAGGAAAACTCTTTCATATTAAAGGAATCTGAGGAAATGGAAACAGGAAAGGTTGTGGAGTTCAGCTGGAGGCAGACTTGCACACTGTCATATTCCTATTTCTGGATCTAATTTCTGTTTTTTGGGTATAAAACAAAAAAATAGGAGAGAACTTCATCAATGTTCTGGTAAGTCTTAAACGTTTGCAAAATTCAACTTTCTGGGTTTCTTGGTCAGGCAGCGAGAAACGAATAAACTCCATGTCATCCAAATTAGTAGTAGGTAACTCTGCTAATTTCAGTTACAGCACTGAACAGAACAGACAGGCCAAATAGTCCATCTTCTCATGTCTCTACACTGATTGCTCCAAATCAAAGCGGGAAATCAGAAAGTGGGTTGTCTGCGTTGCAGCTTTTCCACTTCTCACAATTTTATCCCTGGTCTCATGGTGTTGCCTATTACAAAGCTAAGCTCTTTGGGTTTAGATGTGACATTTAGTTTTATTTGAAGAGTTGCAGATGATTCTTCCCTGGGAAGAGGCAACCCACTGCAAAATACACGTTGAGTCACAGAAACCTACTACCAGTGCCTGGACATACCTCTCTGCTCAAAATGGAAGTGTACTGAGCAGGTCAGTTTAAAGGCAGTTCGGATTTTTTCATTATACTCTTCTTCTAGGTGAAAAAAAAAAAGGCTTTTAAGTAAATGTCATTTTTCATAAAATTTTTCTGATTTTTTGGTGAAACTGACTTTATTTAGTGTGTTATCATCCTAGAAAGTCAAATATGTTGCAGTTTCACAGACGAAGCTATACAGATCTCTCGTGAGGACAAACATAGGGGACTCCATTAGAAAATATGGACTAAAAATATATTTTAAAATACAATGCTAATTTTTTCCAGAGTTCTGCAGGCATAAAAGCATTAATTTGCTGAATAGATGGTTATGGGACCTGCTGACATATTTTTGTTGCTATCCCTTGGCAGAACAAAAGTTCCTTGAGAAGCAGAACTAATGAAGACTTGTTTTCTATCAATCTGAATCCCACAGCTGGACTCTCTTTGTATAATACTGTTTATGCTCCAGTCGCTGCTTTTCCGCACATTTGGGACATTTATAAAATCATTCTCTTATGTGGATTCTCCACTGTCCAGTAATACAGTTACATTGCTGTTATTATCTCAGTATGACCACTAACAACATATCTTCTCTACTTACTTTCTTGAGTCACCTACTTTCATGGGTTCTGTAGGAACCAACTACCCTTAGAACGTCTATCAAATTTGGTTAAAACTAGTCAAAGTATTCAGGAGTTATTAGGAGAAAAGAGAGACGTGTGTACACACACACGGAGCATGATCTTGTAAGCCAAGTTTCCTCAGGAAATCAAGCTAAAAAAAGGAGTATGGTGGTAATTTTTTCAAAGCTAGTTCAAATAAGGAGATACATTGTATATCCTGTTCAGCATGCCTTTTTAAAACTATTGGAATGCAGTTGCATTCATAAACAGCTATAAATACTTCCCATAGAAACAGCATATAGTTTTCCTCTCCCTGCTCCCAGCCAAATTTCATCTCTCCAAATGTAAGACAAGACCCTATTTTGGAAACTGAACTTCAGCAATGTGTGTTTTCCTGCAGTTTGGGAAAGGACAAGCTCGTGAAAAACAAAAGCAACATTAAATGCCCTTCTATCATTAGATTTAGGGCTTGTCCTCATTACTAAAAACAGCAGTAATTTTAATGTTGCAGAAGCTAGCATGCAGAAGCTACTCTGAGATAAAAACAAGTCCAAGAGATGCTTTTATTTTTATCCTAACATAAAGCAAATTCAGCATCCCATACCTGCCTGAAGCTGCTGGTTGTAAACTTACATCACAGTAAAACAGTAGCAGCTTGTTTTTGTAGTGCTGTTACCTTGGAACAGTTGATCCACACTTTTGCCGCATTAAGAAGAACACTTTTTTTTATAGTGGCAGTGAAGGCTCCAGAAAACAAGGCATGACAAGCCCAGTACAGATTCAAAAGGATGTACAACACACATTTTCAAGAGACTGCAGATTTGAGAGGACTTGCGTCTCTAAGCTACATGCCTGCAGTTGCAAAGCAAGCACCAGGACTGGAAGCATGATTCTACGTTTTCTGTTCTGATTCTGCATCTATTGTTCAGCAACAGTAGTCCAAGATCTACCTCAGCAGCACAAGTTGTAAGGCTAAGGATGGCAGTGTAGAGCAATTGCTTTCAGTTTTATGTTCACACAAAGGCCATGGGGCACATGGTGATGCCAAGTACTTGTATAATCCTTTAAGTCTTTTCCAGCTCTCCCTAACCTCCAGTTTCAAGTTTGCAAGGCAGACATTTAATTTCATTTATTAAATTTAGCCACATTCCCATATTTGAGGGAGGGACAAACAAAATGCATACGTAGTTCTTGCAAGCATTGAAATGTGCTTGCAGAACCACAGGTTAGTACTATTGCTGTAAGCAAAACACTTTCCAAGCACATTTCTGCAGAGAATGGAATCAGCCACTGTGATAAAACCAGTTTAGAGCACACCAGTGGTACCACCTTGCTCACAAAACCCCTAACTTCCTACACTTCCACTATTGGCAAGAGAAGTAGAAAACCCCGTTTGAAAACTCAAGATTGTAGCGCTTCCTGCAAACCTCAACCCCTACAACTAACGATGAATGGTCAGAGCTTCTGACTGAGGCCACTCTTCTATATAACAGTAAATTTGGTTTTAAGATAATTTGTGCTGGATCAAACTGATCAGCAAGGTGCCGAGCAAACTCACTTTCTCCACACAAACGTGTTCAAAAGGAAAAAATTTTGAAGGGATATCTCATTTCCAGAAGATTTTATGCTGGATTATATGCTATCTATCCTCCTATACCTGGCACAAACCCAGCACAAATTCCACACTTTGAGTTCTGCTCAATTTGACACTTGATCCAGGTCAGATTTGTGCTGCTTGCTGACTCGATATTAATAAATGAGAATCATATTCTTTCAGCCTAAGGTCAGTCAGGGTAATTATGATCACTTAGCTTTTTACTCCTGCATTAGAGAGACCATTTCTGCCTAAATAATGCTGGCCCACAGATTTAAAAATGCCTGTCAGCCATAGTTTAGCACCCTCCTAGTTCCTGACAGAATAAAGATTATTGAATTCCACAAGTTACAAAAATCATCAGTATCAGACTGATTTTTTGGTAAGCTACTTTCTCTGTACTCCTAAGTTCCTCTCTCCACCTAACAGAGATACGCGTGCAAACAAGAGGTAGTCAAAACAACAAGCCTATAAAAACAGCAACTCTTAGCACATTCAGAGTGCTTATTCATTAATATTCAAGTGGTAACTTGGAGCAATGCTATGTGGAGATGGCTTATGCTGATTTGCTTCTAACAAGGTCTTTGGTCATTGCTGCCCTCTCCTCTGGGAGCTGTGCACATGTGCTTAGAATGGCTGGTTACTCTTCCTAGTCAAGGTCATCCCGAGAAATCCCTGTATCCCAAATGAGGGGTAACGTATCCCAGCTCTCTGCCTACTCTCCAGAGTACTCCCTTGACCTTGCCCCACACTGAGTGGTACCCTCCCCTGCAACCACATTCCTTTGGCAACAAATCCCTGACTTAAAGAATCACAAGACAAGAGGATTTATCCTTTTGAGACTCACAGTAGGTCAGGAGCTTCATTTATACATACGTATCTCTATGCAAGAGTTCAAACAAGCAGTTCAATCCCCCACTAATGAATGATAAGAAGGATTTAGAAATTAGCCATTTATTCTTTATCTTAGCAGAGAACACCATCACTAGGTCCAAAGTCCTCGTCTGGGCAACATTAGCACTGACTTTTATTCTATAGTCTAGGTCTCTTATTAATGCATCAAATTCATATATACAGCAATGCATATACAGGACTGAACTGTATTTTTGTAGTCTTGCATCTCACCCAACCAGGTGAACTTAGACATAAGTTATTAATCCAATGATCTGTAAGAGCTAGCAATCAACCATAACCTTTTCGCTACAGCAAATGGATGACTTATACAATAAAGAGTAGTACATCAAACCTGATGGCTTTATGATTGTATCTTGAGCCATTCATCAAAACAGTTTCTCAAGGATCTAGATTTGCTCTACTTTCTTAGACTTGATTTTAGATATGGTAAATGAGAAATAAGTAATGTTTACACCTTGTCTTCACGGCAGATAAATAACTGAAATATGTATTTACCATGTGCCATCTCCATATACTTAAAAAACAATTATAAAAGCAGCTTTCATCAAAATCAAAAGAGCTGACAAAAAAGTTGAAATACATACTGTGCTTGACAAACCAACGGGCCATAATGACCACAAAATAAACCAACTTACTTAGGCATCTATCTCTAAGATAGCCTCAGAACTTACATATTATTGTAAACCCTTGCTGTTATAAATCAAGATTTTTCAGATGTGATGTTAAATCAATAATCTGGTATCCAGTGAACAGTCTGTGTAGTGAGGTTATTTAAGTGAGCATCATTGACATATTTTAACATAAGTAAATCTATTCTACTTATCTATTTTCTTCCCAACAGTTTCAGCCAGTTATGACAATATTCTCAATTACTATATAACAGTCCCACCAAATAGGCAAGTGTTCTAGCCTAGAAGAGATTGCATTTTTGTGCACCATGCTCTAGCGGAGGTATCTGAGGACTCGAGTAAGACCTTTCCTAATACCCCCACTACTTCAATGGTTTGAGGAACAGGACTCCTTTTTGACAAGCAGTGCTACCACCAAAACTGAGACTGAGATAATGAAGTCAACTGCAAAGCATGCAGAGCAATACAGCAAGCTCCCTTGATCCCACACATATTACTGAATACGCTGGAGGAAGATGCATCAGAATAGCAAGACAGAGTTAAATTGCTGGACCTATAGCAAATGTCTCAGTCTTCCTCTGGATCTCAAGACAACAGCGTTCAGAGTCTCTACTCCACAACACTTGGCAGTGACAGCACTTGGCTAGAAATCTTGGGACTGCTTCACTCCTTGGGCCGAGATTGCTTGCCAGAGGGAAGTGCTATGACCACCAGGAGGCTATTCAGTTATGCTGAAAAGCAAATAAATCTATTTGAGGAAGAATACATAGGTGCTGGTTTGCCATGGGCTTATTATTACTTCTCTTTAACTCCTATCTTCAGCTTCAATGCTCATATGCTGGTTAAAATGGCATTATTTAAAAGGACACTGCACATAAGAGAATTGCTCTCAGGTGGCTGGTTTATTTCAGAAATAATATACCTGAAATACACTTTGCACTGCAGTCCTGTAAGTCAGCAGCAGCTGAGCTTCTACTGAAGGCTAATGCATTACACAGAAACTCACTAAACAATTACATAAACCTGTCAGAGATTTCCAGCTATTACTTACCACTGAACAAGGGAGTGTAATACCTTTTATTCATACAGCTACTTACACTGAAAAAGCAAATAATACCCCCCACACTGACTGCACTATCTGTATTCTTTAAATACCTAAGATATATCTTAAAAGGCAAATGCTCATATGAGAACGAGAAGATGCAAATAGATCCTTCCTGTCCCCACCACACATGAAAAGAGTGGAGAAATTCCTTAGACAGAAGGCCGGAAGGACATCTGGGAGCTTCTAGTCTGACAGTCTCTGTAAAGCAAGCCACTGATCTTCACCCACATGCATTGCACCCGTAACTGTGAAGTGCTGTTGTGTATACACAACTATTAATCACCAATATGTTCCAACAGTTTGCTCACCTAACGCAGGATTGCCTCAGCCCCAGAGAGATGTATATGTATTATGAAACTGTAATAAAAATGTGTGCGCAGTGCAACATTCACGGGCTTTACGAAGTTCCTTGTCAGTAAGAAATCATCAGCTGTGAGGATGATGCAACACAAAGCAGCAGAACAGGCACATCGGTGGCACAGCACCCTGCTAAGAAATTTGTAGCAGCTATGACATAGCTGAGGGAAAAGAGTACTGGGGAGGGCCTGGAGTTCTCTTCCAAGAATAGCTCATTTCTGAATCCCCTCTTCTCCATACCATTTTTGTATTTGTACCACAGGTGTTACCATAGTGTCCAGGAACCCCAGGCAAAGAGACCCACTGGTCAAAATACTGTGAAGTTCCAGAACAAAAACTGCCCCGAGTGGTCTGCCCGTGCCAATCTGCCCTCCATTTTCAAAACTAGTAGGAAAATCCTCCTCTACAAATCTGGCAGCTGCAGAGCTTTTGGCATGGTCTGCCTGTGCCTCAGCCTCAAGTTCTTCCCTTGTCTCCTCTGTTCATTCTGATCTAGCAGCCCTACACTCTGAGGGGGTATCTATCCAGTACCCTTGCATTCAGTAGCCAGACTGAAAGACAGCCACCCTTAAGAAAACTGTTCTCCAGTGTGCGAATCTCAGCCTCTCTACGCACTTAATAATGGCAGTTTTCCCATGTGTGAATAAAACCTCTTCTGCCAGTATTCCTAAACGGCTTCAATTGGTGTAGAATTCCCCTAATGCCAATAGAAAATGTCTCCCCAGCTTTCCCAGGCAACCACATTTGCCTTAGAAAATACAAGCCTTATTAAGGATTTCAAATCCTGTAGAAAAAGTGTTCTCAGGATACTTAATGAGGGAGTCAAACAGAACAGTAGCCCCAAGGAATACAGGTCTCAGCAAACAGACTAACACCAGGCCTTCAAAGCTGCAATGCAGCAGAAATCCCAGAAGGCTCTTCTCCTGGTGAAAGGATGCAGTACACTTATAATTAATGTAAAACTTAATTAGGATCTCTGGGAAAAAAAAAAAAAGGGAATTCCATTTGGAGGCAATTATAAAAAGCAGATAGTTATAACAATTATTTACCCTGTTTCTGGAAGAGAAATCCAGGGCCTCCTTCTTGGAGGCATCCAGCAAATATAACAATCAATCAAGGTTCTGCTTGCCAGCACAGAAACACTCTGAAGGGTTTGCACTTGCCCTTATCACCTCCACTCAGTCAGCATTGGTTACGTACAACCAGTTGAGTCATTCCACAACATGGCTGATATTTCAGGATCTCTACCTGTCTCCCAGCTCTGCTGCACTGCGAGCATGACCCTTTCCAGTGCCACCATCACCCTTTAGCCAGGAGATAGGACTTCATAGCACAGAGAATGCATTATCTCTATTGCCTCGAAGGCACACGACAAGACAATGAGCCTGGCAACAGAAGTCCTGATGCTACGCAAACCTCGGTTGGTACAACACAGAGCACAGGTTTTCACGAGTGCACCAAAACTCTGCTGCATGTGCGTTGGAACAAGCCTATAGATAATGCTCTTGGGAGCCATCTACTGGCAATCAGCAATTAACCATTCGCCTGTCTGCATCAAGCAGGAAAGTCCTGCAGAGAAATCTTCCAAGAGCCATTCACTTCATAACTCCATTATCGCAAGGCACCCCCTAAATTCCCATATTTGTAATAGGAATTTTTCGAGAGATCATCTATAAACTAATTATTTAACCATTGTCTTAGCATTACAGTATTCATTAATAATGATTCCTAGCACTTTAAAAGCTCAGGGTGCTAGCTAGATATCATATTCATCATTAGCATGTTTTGAATCCAATAGATGGAAAGCACTGCAAAAGTCATGCACTACTGTTATGCAAAATGTAAGGCACTAGTACACGCGGGAAAAGTGGGAGAGAAGTGTAGGCCATACAGCAAATGGAAGTGCCACAATTTAAAGTCTCAACTCCAGGACTGGAAACACAAGGTAAAGAAGCCAAATTAATTCCCAGGAGCTGGGTGGAAGACCATAGCTAGAGGTCACGCTGGAACATTGCCACTGGGACAAGCATGTGTGAGGTGCAGGTGGACAACCACGCAAAGGAGAACTGGTCTTCTTCTACCACAGAACGGCTATGTGAACACAGCCCCCTGGGCTATCACAAATAAATTGCAGGTGGCAAAATGGGAGAGAACAGATGCTGACGACACTGCATCTCATGCTTGGATGATTTAAATTGTTTCTCTACTAAGCACGGGTCCAAAGACAAGGTGGGTTCCAGCAGTATTGCTAAGAGAGCTGAGGGGCGATTAGAGGGAAAAAAAAATATGTTCAGAAAAAAGGGTTCACCTTTGCAGGAAAGTGAGTTTCTGGCAGAGGGACACATTCATGATATACATCAGTTTCTCAGACCTGAAGGCATAGCCTCCAGGAATGGATCCCTCATACCCACCCAGCTACAGGAGGTTGCTGCCCCCCTAAGCCCAGTGTTTCCTGTGAAAGGAACAGGACTCACGCTCCAAATGGGAACCCTGGCACCTGCCGCCTTGTAGGCACTGTGGGTAGCCTGTGGATTAAGAGCACAATATGGAGCAGTCTGTCTGGACAGCGTAAGTACAGGCAGACACAAACTACTACATGGGAGACAATATCTACCAGTAAGTTCTCAAAACGTGTGTCTGTGGATCGACAACAAAGGATTAGGATACCAGCGCACAGGAAATGATTCGTGTTTGTCCTACCACAGCTCATGTGGCAGAAGGTTTCCAGGGCATTACAAGAGCCTAACAGACACAGCAGAGGTGAGTACTGAAGTAGGAAGACAGCAACATATATCATAGTAATTGTTCTAGAGAATGTTGTGCTGTAAATTCACAAGCCAAAGAGCGGGGATAAGAGCCATGAAGGAAAGCCGCTGCACCTGACATGCAGTACTTTATTAGCAAGAATGGCATGAAGCTTGCCTACATACACACACATGAAAGGTCTCACTTTTCACATCCTCTGCTAGTTATGAAGGAAAAGATAGCAACTTAAATGTCCACATCCTGTTGTGTGCTTCGTACTCAGTTTTAGATTTAAAGCTATACTGTTTTAGAATTAAAAGTAGACCCACATAGGTCCTGTTCATATACCATCTCTACATGAATGTGCAAGCTTGTCAGCCATGATTAAAGCACCAACTCTGTATTAAGACCTAAAGTGCTGCCAATTTTCTGTGTCCTTGGTCAAGGTCCAGTTTATTTTTTACTGTTAAGTGGTACCATTTCTCAGCCCAGTAGTAATAACGCTCCATATGTTTTTTCCCCCTCTTCTCTCTTCATGTCCCATTCCATGCCAACATGTCCTAGGTTGTCTGGCACACTTTTCCATTTTTTAAAATGATTTAAATAAAACAGATATATTTAATCAAATGAAGCACTTTGAACAGCATCTATTAAGAAGGAGAGAAAAATATATTTATTTTCCCTTCTGAGTGGCAGTTTTCTATGGCACTAAATTCATAATTCGAGGTGTCTAAAATTGCTAAATTTAGAAAACTAAGTAATAGCAGTTCTTTGTGGGCCAAAGGATGATCTAAGGATGAGGGAAGCAATATATCTTTTTAACAATTGAAAGAGTTGGGAACGTTCCCACAGTGAGAACATGCTTAGCAAATTGCTCTGTGAGCAGGACACTTGGATGCATGGAATATTTCAGCCACAGCAGTAATCCCACAGCATTCTGTGCTGAAAGCAGAGGTCAGCCTTAAGAGAATTATAGAAGACATATAGTCAGACAAGGCGGGCACCTCAGGGAATAGCTCTTTGCACGAATATAAACACACTAGCTGCATGCAGGATCTTGCTTCTAGTGCCACAGCTATCCCTTCTCTTCTCTCTACCTGTCTTTTATAAAACCAGAGTTAGGTGCTGTTTTAAAACGTCAGCAATGTTCCTTCCTGCCCACACCTCCTAACCTGCACAAACACTATTCCACATTCAAGTCAACAGGGAGCAGATGTGACAACTATTCCCAAAACAAACCAGCTGAGGATCAGCTGGGCTGTTAAGGCACAGCACTGTGTTCAGGGCTATGCAGCATTGCCCTGTCACATAGGGAAGTGCCAGGAGGCAGGAACAGCATGCCGAATGTTCTCAGAGAATATGGAAACGTCTCTCCTCATCTTCTGGTTACTCCTCCTTATCTGTGCAGCTTGAGGAAGGCACAGACAAATCCCAGCTGTGTTTAATTGCTATGTTAGGAGTCAAGGAAAGGAGAAAGCCACACATCTGTCAAGCAGTCAGGCACATGCTGACCCCTCAGTAAGCAGCAGAGAGAAAGGTGGTAGTTTAGAAGCTATTTTCTGCCAGTTTAAATCAGTTTGCTATTGCAGCTGAGGGCCAGAAAGAAGAGTCATTATTTATAATTAGAGATGACCCTGAGCCACAGATATCCAGATGCAAACTTCTCTGAAGATGTTTCTGGATCGAAGGCCAGGTCCTCAGCCAGTAACTTCACTGTAGTCAGTGCAGCGATGAACCTGTTCCAGAGTACAGCACAGTGGCTTTCAGAAGATGAAGAAGGGCTAATCGGGGCCAGGCAACGTTCACGATATGCCCCTCCAGGAGCAGTTATTTAGCCCTCTGTCTTTTACCAGGTGCGTCACTACTAAGTGGAAGAGCATTAAACACCAGTACGCTGGTAGGGTGTGTCCCTATCTCGCAGAGCAGCCACATGGTATGACTCACCCCTTGTTCTCACTTCCCCCACAGTTAGGTTCCTCTTTTGTACATCTGCTTATTACCCCAGGTTGCAGGGCCACATTCGAACTTTAACTCTGATCCTTCATCTGGCTCCATGCATTGGAAAACGACACCTACACTGAATCCCACCAATTTCCAAAAATGATCTAGGAGGGATATCCACAGTAGCTATGTCAGGCGCGTAACTTAGGTGATCAAACACGCTTTAGGCTCACTCTTGTCACTGTGGGGAGAGAGAGCAGTTCCTGCAGAAGATGGTTCAGAATGGGAGCCTGACTCACTCTCTCTCACGTTACCTGCAGAGAGAGACCACCCTACAAGTGCAATCACCTACCTTAGATGACTCAAGGTCACTACTGTGAGTCTCTCACCTTCCTGAGCAAGCAATGACTCATCCACACAGCTCTGAAACTCAGGACTTGAAATGGAAACTTCTGTGTGCGGGGCCCAGCTGCTTTGGTGCAACAACCGCTGTGCTTTTAAAAGCCCGCAGAAATGCAACCCCAATATAGCATTTTTAAAGGCCTAACAAAAAAGTCAAATTCTCCACCCTGAAGACATGTGTAAGGCCAGCTGAGTTCCCAAGAGAGAATCACCATGGCCAAGTCCAGACCAGAGCACGTTCTGGGTTTTTTTCCATTCACAGCCGAGTGGCAATTCATTTGAAAAAGCAGCTTGAACCAGTCGTTATTCTGGGATCCAGGGAGCACCACACACATGCCTCACTCTAGTTCCCCTCCCAGTGCAAGCCCTTATATTACGAAATCTAACCACAATTACTCTTTTATAAATAGTGCAGTGTCAAAATCCTGCTGAGTCCCAAGCCTAAATTTTAAAAAAAGAACATTTACAACTAGTCTTACTCATTTTGAACACAACCACAGAGCAGGAGTAGGAAGAACTGATTTATAGCAGCCAAGGAGATGATATAGCTAGAATAATTCAAGACTGATGAAGGATCTCCGCTGCAAACTACTACCGTTTTGTCCACGCTGCGTCTTAAAACAGCTAGTTAGTAGATATCCGGCTCTAAGACAGCTGTTTGCATTTTTGGGGGGTGGGGAAGGGGCAGAGATGTTGTGTTCTTATAGATATTTACAGCATGATTTAATACACATAAAAAAGTTCAGCTTGGATTACAAACCAAAACCCAACTCATCCATTTTTCCTCATGGCACTGGATAGCAACACTAAGAGTTTATCAATAGCTCATTCATTATATAATTCCCATTAAAAAAAAAAAGTAATAATACATATGTAGTACCTATTATTATATAAACAAGGAAGAATAGTATTAGAGCAGAAATTGCAGTATAGATGCTTGGGGTTTATTCTTGGTCGTGCAATGACCTGCTGCCTGACCTTGGGTGAGCTAGCCTATTACTTACCAGAGGAGCTCCTTGTAAAATGGATGCTATAAATACCTGTTTCAGAAGGTATCATGAATTAGGGTCTTTACATGTTTTTAGATCCTCAGAAGAATCACAATGTATCGAGTGCAAAATATTTAATAACTGGAGCCAGAAACAGGAAAAGAAGGGTAAGCCAGTTACAGACTTGCACTGATATTGTAATTGAGGACAAAAGGAAAAAAAAAAAGAAAGAGAAAGGCTGAGCTTAGCAAGCTAAGTGCCTCTGGGTGATCTATACCTCTGAATATCTAGAGCCAGCAGTTTCCATTCCAGGCTGAGTACCAGCTTGCCTGCAAACTGCAGTGAGTTACAGCTGTTCGCTGGGCCAGAAAATCCTAAGCGTGATGCTGGCCAGGGTTCTTGGGTTCTTTATCAGGCACTCAGTGGTGACAGCATCTCTGGACACTAGGAACATATGGAAACCTGAAGACACGTGACTACACTGAGGAAAACAGAGATGGCTTCACTCCTGAACTCCCAGAGCCTCCAGACAAAAGGGTGTGCAAGTGTTCCAGCAAGATATCCTGGACCAAACACATGCAATTCATTGGAACAGACAGTAACATTTTAAGTCACTTTCACAGAGTGTACCTAATTATGTCATCACAACCTATAAAGGCTGTAAGAACACACGCTAGAGCCAATATCTTGACATCATGCACACATGCTTAGTGTCTTACTAAATTTTAAAAGTGGGAGAATAATATCTTTGTTTTACAACAAAGAAGTGAAGCTGGTTTACTTGTCTTAATCACCTTATGTATAATCTTATTTTTTCCAGAAATCCCTACTCATAAGAATAAGTGTGTTTACTACAAGGTGTCACTATAACAGCACTATCTTCCACTTGCTGTTTATTCTTCCTTTTCCCCACAAAGGTTATCAGTGTGTTTCACAGACATTAGACTAGGTATAACCTCTATTTTTATTTTTTTTAGTTATTCATGTAGAAAAAGGACTATGATTAATGGAAATAGTGTAACATCTCCAAAATTACTACAGTAGTTATAACTAGCAAATATTGTCAGCTGCTCCTGTGAAGACCGTAGCACGCAAACCCATTGGCAGGAATATTCAATGCTAGGAAATGTTTGTGGAAAGATATTTGGAACTTGAAATTGTAAGTATATGCACCCAAGTCCTGCTTCCAAGCATTAGTTTAATCCAATCAAACTAACCAACACAACTCAAATTTTGTATCCTGAATAGTCATAACAATATGCTTGAGAACAATCTATGGACCAAGACATAATTTCAAACGATGAATACATTTATGAAAACTCTACACTGTTCAGCAGTCATTTAGGAACAGGAAAAAGAGGCTAAACACACCAAATATCCTATTCCTTACAAATTACTTTCCAAGATAATAGTGACTCTAAAATGTTAATAATACCTCATCAATTACTTGGTGAGGACTAGCAACACAGTCAATCTAAATTTGATGTCCCGCTGAGTAGATTTACTTCTTACCCCAGTATCTCCCTGTCTTACCAGTCCTCCAACTCTGAGTTGAAAGCACTCACCCATTTCCACGTTTGTGATATATCTGGCCTGTGGACAAACTCTGAGTCAAATGGTAATGTTTGCTGGTTAAATACTTCAAAGAGCAGAGAAAACTAAATTATCATGGCAAATAATTTAGCACAGGCCCTTAGTATTTAAACCCACCATCCCTGCAAAGCTTCTCATTTATCACCATTGTGATTAATGGATGAGTGGTTTTCTCTTGTCAGTGTAAAAGGCAGGGTCTAAACCCAATGGACAGATGAAGAAAATATGCATTACATTGTATGCAGTCTCCTCCATCCCATCAGATGAGTCACTGGCCTTGGAGAATGAGTTGCAAGCACCTGATAGCTCTTTTCTTCTTTAAACAGAGGGGACCAGAGCTAAATCCCCTGCTTAGATACACCCGCAAGAACTAAAACCTCCTGAATAAGGCAATGAGGTGAAGAAATTCACTACACCTGGAAAATAGTGTTTCAGACTCACATTTGGGAAATGGTCAGGAGAAGTGAAGAAGGATGTTTAACAGGAGCATCTACGGCAACTGTGAGCCCATATGGACCCAAGAACACAAGTTATTCCTTAGCGTATAAGGCCCAAAAAGGAAGACCATTTTTCAGCAACAGACATTTTTCTTAAAAATCTAAACTCCAAAGTAACTTGCAAAGATAGCTCAAAGCATCCCAGATATGCTTCTTTGGACAACCTCTAAGACATGTCACAAGTTAAAAGTTTTGCTTGACTAATAGGAAAAGAAGAAAAATTGGAAAGTTGGAGAAAAGATGAAACTGGATACATAGTGGTCTCAGAAAACAGAAACCCCCCAAAATTCTAAAATTGAAAGAGACCTTTACTCTCAAGTCTTTCTCCAGGTCTACTGAACTATCATATAAGACATGCTAGAAAGTAGCATGCCTCTATTACAGACTTCTGTAAGGCAGATAAAGCAAAAAGGTCTTGGCAGATCAGTGAGGCACAGATATGCACAGTGAGACACGCCCCAAGGGCAGCAGCAAGAACAAGATTCTGTGTTCTTGAATCCCCAGCTGTCCAGCCTCCAGGCGCTCACCTCTCCAACCTTTGATTACTCCAGTAAATGAAAGACAACAGCTACAGGCTTCCCTTGCACTCTCTACTTTTAATATTGGGAGCAGGAGGCAAAGGAGTGGGGACAAAGCAGCAGCTCCTGTGGCCAAAGACTGCAATTCGGTGGGTTATCATGATGGCAAGCCACATCTCGGTGCCTACATGGCTTTCATGGCTCTTCCTAGCATAGTAAATTTGCCTCTAAACTGTACAGCATGTTATACATTAAAGCCACCTAACAGGCAGGGTTTTCTAGTGTTTTTTGTACCTCCTTGACATGTGCAGTACAACAATCAAACCAGCCAATGAAAACTGGCTCTGCCAAGAAGCTGGGAGAAAAAGAAAGTCTCCACAGCAATTATATTCTGTCAGCTTTCCTAACCACTTCAAACAATTAATTCTGAGGACTTTCTGACTAAACACATCCTTCCCTCCTGTTCTCTTTACACACACTAGATTAGAGATCATGGCAACACAGAGATATTGGAAAGCACATTATGCCTCCATCAGGCTCTCGAGGAAGTTTGATAGCAGCAAGCACTTGGTTTCCCTGGTCACGCTCGGATGATTTGCATAGCAATGTATAATAAGAATGAATAAGATATTGCTATTTGTTATTACAGAATTCACAGGTTGATTCAAAAAAATAAGCCAATAACTTTTGAAATTTTAGGTTTTGATTTGAATGTGTAGAAGGGAAGAAAATATTTGCCAGAAGCTGTAAAGCTAGAGGTAGACAAGCAGAAAAGAATCAGAAAAATGCTCAAATACATCAAAAAATGATGTTGGATGTTTGGCTCATTTTTAAAGTTGCACAATTAAGACACATGGGGAAGGGTGCCATGTAAATTAGTTTTCTTATATAAGTTTGGCTTCACCTGAAATGCAAGTCATGGAACTCAAAATACTTTAAAAATGCCCCTGCTCAGTATTTGAGTCCTGGATCCTTTGCTTATCTGTCAATCTTCAGCACTGATGTTCCCAGAGCAGCTCTCATTATGGCATTTAAATTTTAAGCTATCTTGAACCTTAAACAAGGGTGGATGCAAGGCAGATAAGACTTTTGGAGCTCATGAACCAGATGTCGACATAGGCAAAAAGTCACATTCAAAATGTATCGGGAGGTAGCAGATACTAAGAGAATGAATATATTTAAACTTCAGGAAGCAGAAAATCTATTCTAAAAGCTGCAGAGCACACTGGAAGAAGATTTAATAAATCACAAGTTAAAGAAGGGCATAGGAATTGTTTTAAGTTGCACATGATTAAATGTTTGTCTGATCATAATTACTTTATCTAATCCTTCAAAGACTGAAATCCATTTTGGTATGTCTGCCTTAGTCCTCACCTAAATTAACCAGCATACTTAGCACACCAAAAACAATTAAGAATCTGGACCTTAGACTTCCAGTTCCTTTGCTGGTTCCTTTATACAAATGTGTGAGGAGGCCTCATTCTGCTTCACTTAGCAATAACGGTCAGAGATGTTATAGCTGCATATACATTTTCAAAAGTACAGCAGGCATCAGGGGGAAAAAAGTACATTTTATATTGGTTCATGCACCTTGAAATAGCATGCACACTATTACATTACTCTGGCTGAATTACATGACATATTTTACCCGGAGAACTTTGGTACTGTATGTAAGGCTGATAAAAATTGACCCACTTGTCTAGCAGCACACAGAAAGAGATATAAGAGAACACATCTGTTTGGTATTCAACCAAGCAGGAAAGTTTATTACTTATTATACCAGCTACCGAATGGCTGTAAAAGCATAACACTAACCAATGGAGTCAGTATCATGCTTTATAATAAAAGAGCTACTAGTCTTTTGTAGTTCTGATCTAACCACCTTACGTAATTTAGGGTATGTCCACACTGCCAAGGAGAAGATGAGGGCAGGGATCCTTGCAGGTGATGAGTTCTGAAACTGGAAGCTTGGTAGCCAGATCACACTGAATCGTACCTGCACAAGACGGGCAAGTTTGCACAGGAGACAGGTCAAAGGAGATGCCTCCCTGACTTGCACCTGTCTGCATCACCTTGATGCAGGAGTTTTTGGATGTCTATAAACACAGATATGCCATGTCAGTGTGACCGGGGTCCAGCAAATCAAACCCTTGGCAGACCTCTTGCAGCTATTTCTGGACAAGAGGGAGAGAGACATCTTCAGAAAGCTGCAGATTATGAAACCTGGATCAGGACTGGACATTAGTAACAGAGACAAAAATGACTCTGACATTGGCCTCTGATGTCTAAGAGCCTGTTTGGGAAAATACTTGTACTCTTTTATTGGCTAACTTCACTCCACCAACTACATGCATAGACAATTAGAAAATACATCAAATGTGCTTTATCTAGAACCCTTCTAGTCATGTTTGCATGAGAAATGAAATCAAGTCAGCACTTGATTTCATACTTGAAAAGTAGCTCAACTATACAGAATAAACTCAGTCTACTTGGGGTTATCTTTTAGCTGCTGATCCCAGCACCATTCTGCAAGTGGGACACTTCCCTTACTTTCAACAAAGCAGTTAACTAGGAGGCTTAGGATCCTTAATGAACCTGCATAAAGGAAAAATGTTTCCACTATTTGTCTTTTTTACCTAGACTGAGCACCTTGTAAAACAAAGGCTTAAATGAAGGCAAAATAGCTGTTCCCATGAGCAGCAGAACAAAGTCATTAGCTACCCCAGACAGTGAATTCGTTTGCTGCCCCAGAGGGTTTAAAATACATGACCTGTAAAAGAAGGGAAGTATGTACTCTCTTCTCAGGCAGAGGGAGCAGATAAAAATGACAGGAACAAGTAGGCATGCTTATAAAGGAGCCACTTTAAAGAAAATACTCATAGACCTCAATGAATGTCCCTTTTGGCAGCATAGCATGCACGGTAGCGGGAAAAAAAAAATTGGCTGAAGGTCCCTAAGCATTTGTTGTGAGCCACGACAGCTAAATGAATTGTAATAAAGAGAAGATTTTGCTTTAGAAAGAGCTGCGTTTTATCTGAGCGTTGCTGAGCTATGCAATTGTCACGGACACGGACACCTAGCCACAGATCTCAGTGGACAAAAGACAAAGGAGGGAGCATGACATTTGCAGTTGTGCTGTAGCAGAACAAGTGGCAGCATGAGTCATCTCCCTGCTCTCGCAAGCAGGTAGAACTCTTGCATATATATTACACGTTGCAATACCCTTGCTTTCTCATCCACTAAAACAGAGGAGGCAGAAATAATATGCTTGGACCCAATCTTCAGGTTTTATACAGACAAAGCTTTGACTGAAAGTCAAAGTTTTAGTAAGAATTGTAGCATTTCACTCATTTATCACTTTCCAGAGCACTTTCCAACCTCAAAGCAGTCGTTAAAGGAAGAAACGCCGCAGTGGATACTAGGCAAAATAAAGTTATGACTTGTATTGATAGTGCCTCTGTAATTGGATCTTACAAGTCAGTAAGCCTTGCTCAGACTATGGGATCCCATTAATTCTGCCTTCTCTGAGCCTTTTTCTGTTTAGTTTGAGGACATTTGGCCCATGTTCACAGTTCGGGAGCCAATAGAATCATCTTTCAAAGAAACCCAGATGTTTACTTAAACTGATTGAAAGCACAAAGCCTGTCTGGCAAACCTGTAAAGTACAAGTTTTTGTGATACTTCCAAACTTCCACATCGAACCCTAACTCAACAAAAGACCATCAGAAACATAAAATATGAAGAAGAATTGAGAGCCTGTCTGCATTTATGGAATCCTGAACAGTGTGGACTGTTTCTTTTAAGAGCAGGAGGGCATAACAGGCTGAGCCCTGGAAATCAGGAGATCTGTTACCAGCTCTGCTTCTAGCCTACTCGAGGATCTTAAGCAGTTCGTTTCCTTGGGTGTGCTCAGTTTCCTACCCATAAACTGGGAAAAGGATGATGGAAAGTTTTCAGAGGCACCAAAGAGATAAGAACCAGGCACTGATCTGACTGTAGCCCATTTGGTTTTGAAATCTGCTCATTCTGTTAAGCTTTTCAGGTCACAACTATTGGCCTTTATTTCACGTGCTACAACACTTTTGCGAGCAAAGCAACAGTTCAGTATGACACTTCCTTACTAACAGGCCAGGATAGAGAAATGCCTGAGGTAATAACAGTAAATGTTATTGAGGCATGGAGAATGAGTGCCTTTCCAGTGTTTCCCTCAAGAATAAGCCTCTGGAGTGCTCATGCACCTATCTATGCCAGGGAGGTGTGGTACTCTGGGTGTTTCTCATGCCTGCAAACTGAGTCACAACTTCAGCCCACAGAAGCAAGCCTAATGAAAGGCGAGATTCTTCTATTCCTTGCCACCCTTTGACTTGTTTCTGTGAGGATGCCCAGTCATTGGAACAACAAGTACAGCCAGTGAGCATCTGCTGTCATAGTCCAACTAATAACGGGCTCGTGCAAATGTAGGCTTTACTCACATGCACGTCTCCTTAGTAATGATTAGTTAATGCTTTGCAAATAAAAAAAGGTATCCGAATCGCTTCTCAGGCTTCACGGTGAGTGAAGACAGGGGAAGCTATTGGAGACAGATAAACACCGACGCACAGAATCACTGTGACCCATCTATTCTAACACCCTGCCTCGGGCCTGAGCCATGTACAGAGTGCCTCAAAAAGGAAAACCTTTCAGAGGTAAGATCTGGGATTTGTCACCCCTTAGCAGGGTTTTTTGTCCTGATCCCTAAAAGTTAAATCCTGAAGCATGAGGTTTTATATCCTCCTAGAATGTTTGTTAGCATTAACAATTATAATTCTGGATATTCTAGTTATTTATATAAAAGCATTCAATCCCTTGTTTAATCCTGTTAAATCCTCTGGCCTCAGCACTGCCTTATGGCAACAGTTTTCACAGTCAAATCACATCTGTAGTCATGGACTTTGGAGCCTGCAAGCTTCCTGCCATGGAGCTGAGAACATGGCAGCTCTGAGGGCTTGAGGAGGCTCAACACTAGACAGGACTCTTTGCCTACAGGGCACAGTGAAGTGCCAGAAGCAAAGTAGTCTCACCAGCTCTCCTGGGAAGCAAGGTTCGCATACTTGAGGCAGGGATCAGCTTCTAGCCCCCAAATTAACTTGGTCAGAGATAGTTTTGCGGCCAGCCATGCACATCAATATATGGCTGTCCCCGTTGTTGGCTCTGCAGTAGAACCTCCATGACACCTCACAATGGGCACAGATGATCCAGGACTTCTGGATTCACAAATCCTCTTTAGTTTGCAAGGCTGGCTGGCAGCCTGCATCTGAGAAGCAAGAGCTGCTGCTGAAGTAGGAGCCTTACAGTTTGTACTCTAAGGCTTTATTTCAAAACTAACTCAGAACAAACTAAAACATTTAATTTTCAAGTGATCATGGAATATTTCAACATTTTTATTTATTATTAGAAATGGAGCAAGGGTTTTAACTTCTTTCTACAATCACAGGTTTTGCTTATGTGTGAAATATGCGTTTGGAATTCAAGCAGTCCTTCCTGTGGCCAGTAAAATGCAAACCCAGTTTGCCCTAAAACACACAACTACTTCCACATTTTTATATATGGATTTTGGGAGGCTTTGTATCAAAATGCAGGTCAAAATGTGGTTAGAGACAACAGATGTTATGTAATGTAACCTACACAAAGGAGAAGATTTATCCTCATTGTGGATATTATTGCTACTGTCTCGAAGACAATTAAAAGCAGCAAGTCCACTTTGATGTGTTTAGTTTAAAGCTTGTTGTAGACTGTAATGCGGTGCATAGAGACATCTTTTCAGGCATCACACTATTGAAAAAAAGTCAGCATTGCTTTGCATTTGAATTACCCCTCTCTCCAGACGTGCTAGTACAGAATTCTAAAATCACATGCCAGTCTCATTTATAAAAAAAAGACCCACTACCTGGACAGCTTGTGAAGGAATCTCTATTCTGTCAGCATGCTCCCTGCACTAGCGTTATTAAAAAAAAAAAAAAAAAGCATAAAAAAGCATAGATCAACATTACTGATGACAGCTCAAGAACTGTTAGGCCACCACACACTTCTACACTTGCTCTGAGACTGCAGAGGCGGACTTTTAAACTACAAAAAAGTTGTAAAGTTGTGCTGTAGATGATTCTCTTTTATATTAAACAAATCTTTATCTTCCTTGATGATGGAAGATATAAATCCTGTATAAATTGAAAAGAGAAACAAAAGCAATATTTTTAACAAATAATTTGTGAAATGCAGAATTAGAAAGTTTTCAGCATAACATCTGAACTGAATACGCAGGAATGAATTAGGACATCACAAACAGCTTTTGTTGTTGTTGTTGTTGGCTTGGGTGCTCTAAAAGCTCTCAGAGGAAGTTAAAATATGACAAAGTTGGATAAAAAACAAGCAGAAATAAAAATTATTCAAGATTTATTAGTTTTTAAAGTTTTGTGACATTTAGGCCAATTTTAAGATATGGTAATAGGATGGGGAGACAAAACTCGTGAGCTTTGAATACTCAGTTTGACAGCACTGGACAATTCCACTGGCTTTCAGTTCATTATAGGATTCAGATCAAAACTGACTTCCCCATTTTAAAAATTCTCCATGGGCTTGCTCTTGCCAACTTGCTGAACTGTGGCCCCTGAAATCAACGAGCACTGGCTTTCTTTCTGTCCTTTCACACATTCTCACCTCCAACAATGCAAAAACTCTTTCTTCCCCTCAACTCCCAACACCCAAAAGCGCTTTCCAGAATCTTTCTGATTCACCAGCCAACCCTCACAAAAAGAATTCAACAATAAAACAGACTCCTAACCCTACAAAATCTCTTTTCTCCAACTTGTTTTCTTCCTTGATTTCTCTCCCCTTCTATTGTTGCTATTTGACTTGCTATCTCTGCTCATGTCCATACTGCAAAAGGCTACACAGACGCAGGAGCATGAAGTGCTGTGAAGGCTTAACAACTCCACTTTCCATTTTCTACTCAATGTAGTTACCACTGCACCTGTCTCAGGCTGAATATCTTATCCTATTTATCCCTGGGGTAATGGGGAATACTATGTCAAGGACGCTTTACAGAATAAAAGGTATCCTCTAACTGTAATAATGGGAGATCAAAAAAGACATGATGCTTGGACTATATAGCACCCAAGAAGGAAATCTATAAAACAGATAGATTTTAGTGCTTCCAGGAAGCAGTGCAGTAATATCTTTTCCCATTGACAAAACATCACCTACAGCAAAATTCTTGTATGGGAGCAGTAAAGCCCTGGCAGGTCTGCTTTGGAAATAGGTCTGGACTGTGCTCCCTGAGCACGCTTCTATTTAGCAGTTTAACAAAGCCTGGAAGAGCACAATCAAGGAATATTTCCATATCTACACATATCTAACCTGAAAATAACTTTAAAACTTCAGTAACTTCGAAATACCGTGCCAGGTATCTCAAGTGTTTCCCGATTCAAAACATATCATTGCAAAGGCTCTTTTATGACAGACAGCACTATGGGGTTTACTCATAAAGATTATTTGAGCTGACGAGTTTTGACCCAAAGGAAGACCTGAGTCATCTGCATCAACAACAGCTCAGTAGCCCGTTGGAGGATGGAAAAAACCCCAAAAATGTGAAAAGCCATAGACTTTTCTTGGGTTGTTTGCAATGGGAAGCCAATAGACAGTAAGTCTAGGCACGTGCATGTAGTCCAGGTGCACATTCATCACAACAGGATAATTGCAGAAGGTGGAAAAGAAGTGCATGTCTCTTCAAAAGAACCAGGGTACGGTAGGAGATGGAGAGATGCCTATCCAGATCTGCTTATATCCAAATCCTTGAGACGTTTTGCAGAAAATCTGCATTTCATGGATCTCTTCTTATTCTAACAAGGAGAAAGAGGAATATCAAATCACAGGCTGTGGTAAAGGACACCGTCTCCTTCCTCTGCTCTGAATTTTTGCTCATTTGCTCTGTCTGCTTGTAAAACCATCAGCCACAGATCACAGATCTTTCAACAGCCCATTCTCCCCTCTGCCTTCATCTTTTTGTAGTGTGCCCCTCTGACCTTCACTGTGAAATCTTCTGCAGTTTGCGCCATGACTCAGGGGTTTGTCTTTCAGATCAGTCCTCAGAACGATGTCCTAAAAGGGTAGTCTGAGCCAAAACTTTGTATTTGATCACCCGTGCTCTTACATGAGCTTCTCATCCAGACCAGTTCAGTAGCTCCATAACCCCCCAAATATAACTATTTGGGTTATTTTGCTGCAGGAAAGCACATATGCATCTAGTATCAATTTTTACAAGCCTGAACAAGACCCTGCATGCCCAACTTCAAGCAGAAAGTAAAGTCTGTTGCTCAGTACAGCCCTGTCCCCAGTTTGGTCTATCCAAAATTGCCCTTCCTCTACAAATTGTGACACCATTCTCAGTACATACAGTTGCTAAAGTGAAGGAATGAACTAGATTAAAAAAAAAAACCCACATCCACAACAACAACATAGCCTGCAACTAATTAGGAAAATTCCCTGAACACTGGAGGTCAGGCATCAAGAAGCACAACACACACATAAATACATACATACATATATATATATATGTATATATGTGTGTGTATACATACATATATATATCCATATCCCTTTCCATCTCTCCAGGAAAAGACAAATGATCATTAACTGCCTAATGCCAAAGTAACCCTTCACCCCTCCACCACAAAGTTAAAAAACAAAACCAAAGATAAGTCAGGATTGCTACATTATTTGCTGGCCCATCTTCCCTAATCCCCACGGAACCAATTCTTGCTATTTCCTTCAATATTGGGATTATTTATATTATCTACCATTCTTAAAGAGTAAAAACAAACACCAATACCAACAACCCAGGTACTCTCTCTCAAAAAAACCCTAACAAATCATTAACCGAGCTGAGAGTTAATAGCTTAAGAATATAAAGTATAACATATTGTAACAGCATTGATAGAAAGGAAAAGATTTAAAGAACATGGAACTATTACAGCTAGTTTTGAGAGAGCTCAGTGTGAAATCAACCAGAAAATGATCATTCCACAACTATAAATACAGAGTACTAAAACCGAAACAAAGTCTCTAGCTTTGTGAAAAATCCATAAATAAAAAAAACATACCCCCAAAACCATTTTAGGGGAAAGTATTTAATGCAGCTGTAAAATATAGAATTTGTTTTCTTTCTATTAAGTGTAGCTCTGATTGAATTTGTAGAATTAAACACTAATGTTATTGTAAGTAAAGCACAAGGAACTGGAATTTGTGTCTGGCATATAATCAAGAAATAAGTGAGTCACAAAGTCGAAGGATGTGATATGCCTTTATATGGCTTAGTTGGGGTTACTTTTGATGCACTGTAAAATAAAAGTATTCCTTACGCAAAGAAACAAAAATCTTTCCTCTTCAAATTTGCACAGAGAGCTTGCACCACAATAATATCTGTATATATAAATTCTTTTTACAAGTACAAACAGATTAACATGTACAGCACATTTTGGGTTCGGATAGACATGTTGAATAGGTATAGCTGATTGAGAGTATGTTCTCAGCTACGTTGTAACTGACTGCAAGAATATATCATTTCGTTTTTTACGGCATTTTAGATGACCTCCTACAACTGAACATGCCTGTTAACAAAACTGACAATCAGACAAAGTCCAGTGTTGCCAGCTCCCATGATTTTAACCATGAGCCTTATAATATTTGATGCTTTGGTTATAATCCCAGCTCCCAAAAGTTAGCAGTTATGTGGGATCCAAAACTTTCCTTTAAAACTAGCAGCTTTGTAGAAAAATCTTAAAATCATGGCCCAAAAGGGCACCTTGGATTTAAAAAATCAGGGAACTTTAGAAAAGAACATAAACCCTCCTCACCACTTAATAATTTGTTTTGCTTTTCTACATCTCATGGTTCTTAAATTCAATAACAATCCTTTTTGGACTGGTGGCACCAAAACCTAGGCAAGAGTTGAAATGCCAGCCCAATGACCCTACCCAGAAACCAGATCTTGCAAGATTTCCATCTCTGCTCTCTCCCTACCAAAGCCAAGGGAAGCCAAGGTGCATGTAAGCTCAGCCACCAATTTACACAGGTATCATTGTAATACATTAACATGGTAGTAGCATTCAAATTTCAGTTTCCAGAGCTTTTGGAATAGCATTAGATTAAGCCTCAAATATATAGTTACCCTAGACATCATAATTTCATGCTGACATCACTGCCATTAGTTCCACTGCAGTGGCAAACTGAGACATTATAGGTACTCTGAGCTGGATAATGTCAATGTATTCAAGACACTGCCCAAACTTCCTTGCTATATCTCCCATCAGGAGTCAGTGAGGTAGATAAGACTCATGCATAAGGGATATATCTGGTAGAAAAGCACTTGCACCAAATATCACGTTAAAAAAAAAAAAGCCACATATTTACAGGTGTCTATCAGGATAAACGCTAGTATTAGAGCAGTGACAAGCAGAGGCGAGATTATCTAAATGGTAAAACAGTCAGCCAGCCCACCATAGCTACCACAACTGCAACACACTCACACGTTACTGAACAGCTAAATGCCTGATCCTGGAGTCTGAATTGGGTGCATGATAACCCAGACCTAAAATGACTAGAGTTAAAATAAGGACAACATTCACTATCAGCTGTATTAGCATGACAGTGAGGACAGTGAAGAGGGAGAAGCCAACAATCATTAAGTAACAGAGATGAAAGGAGAACTATAAGGGTAAATAAGCATCTTCCGTTTGCATGGAGGACTTGCACACCATCTACCTAATGGAACAGTCTTTGAACTGGATACAAATAATGGACAAACTGTGATGGTTCAGGACAGCCATAACAAACCCAGCATACAACTGTACTGTAGCTGCTCCATGTACCATACTGATATTTACCTTCCTCTTCCTTGCTGGTTATTCAACTGCATTTTTATTTTGCTGCAAAGAGAATCTATTCTGCACTTGTTGCTACTAATTATATTTTAAAATGTAAAATGCAAAAGATAAGAATATATTTGTAGAAAGTTTAATGTTAAGATAGTTTTCGTTTGGTTGCACTGTATGCGGAGCTTTACAAATCCAGGTAGATTTGGGATGAGTCAGTGAAATCAAACTGGTGCCCCACAAGTCGATACAGAAGACTACAGTTTCATTAAGAAGTTTCTCTTTTTGGTATAAGGATGAACAAGTGACTACATTCTCACTGCAAATAACAGTGTAAGGTATACTGTTAGCAAAAACTATTCCTGCCTGGTCCATCAGCATGCCACATCATAAACGCAGAAAAGTATGTGGTGCTTTCACTTCCTTTTATTATTTTAACAAAGTTAATGAAGGAAGGAAATTTGAATCTGATGACCTGACTAAATATCTTTTTGTGACCGAACTCCTACCATTCAAGAGCTGTTCTACAGCCTGAAGACAATACATGAACCCAGTTTCTTCAGAACAAGCTTGTACAAGATGTATGGTGCCTAGGCATTATGCTTCAGATTTATCTGCATGGTATTGTTCCCTCTGCCTATGCAGAACTGAATCCAAAGTGGAACTCTATTAGAAAGGCTCAGTAGGAAATTAAATTATAGTCAGAGATAAAACATTTCTGGGGTAACAACACAAAAGCAATTAGAACAGTGCCTAGGCCATTAATTGAGAATACACTCTTTCCAAGCCTCAGAAGTTACAAAGAGGAGTTATGCAAGGCATCATAAAAAGATCTCCTGAAGAAGAGGAAGACGATATCAGGAGAGGAGAGGAAAAAAGTGTGCATTTGCATTAGGAGAGGTGAATAACACACTTCAGAAATGCTTGATCCCTGGGAAGTACATTAAGCTTGAAGTAGGACTCAAGCAAATATGCAGACTTTTGTGTAGTTTTAACCTTTTTCAATCCACTTTTGATAGGAACCTTGACAAAGAGAAGATAGTTCCTTTGGGAAAGTGCTATTTAGAGTATTTCAATTTAGAAAAAAAGATGGCTGACAGAGATAAAATAACACAGGCCTGTAAAATCAAAAGCACTACAGAGGAGACAGAAATCATTTATATTTTCTCTCTCTCTTGTTCTCTCTTATTAGAAAAACAAGTAGAAAAAACAAAGTTAATAAAAAACAGGTTTAAAAACAAATGAAGCTATGGTTCTTCACACCATGGAGAGCAAACATATGCAACTCCTTGCCAGAGAATTCTGGATATACTACAACCTGGAGGGGAGTCTGGATAAGTTTCTGGAAGAGAAATCCATTGAGGGTCATCAAGACCACTAGAAGCACATCCAGCTAAGGGAGAGCCGGGTAGAAATAAAAGTGTTACGGTGAAGCATCTCACATAAACCCCTCCTCTCTTCTTACTCTACCCTACACGCATCACTTGCAGCCATGACAAGAGAGCGACTACTGAGAAAAGTGGGCCTTCAGTCTGCACCAACATGACCACTACTACGCTCTTATAAACCTACTCAAAGTACATATAGCAGGCTCCCACAGAAAGAAGATTTCGAGCACAGTTAGGCATGTCATTGTAACTCAGTTGTAAACTGGGGTGGGATGAGGGAGGGAGGGAAAGAGAGAGTAGCCTGAGGTATGGAGAGTGTGAAGATCCACCCAAAGAATGAAAGTAGAGAAATCTGTGTGGATATACTCACACTAAGGGACTACAGGGGAGGAAGCAAGGCACTCCTCTCTCCATAATGAGAGACTGAAACAGAGGATGTTACCACCCAAGGATTCAAGCCTTAACACTAGCATACAACCCTAAAGTCCCACAGAGGGAGATGTGACACTCAGAAAGAGTGACCAGAGAGGTTCACAGGTACAGCTTTCTCTTATGCCTTCACATAAGCACTTGCTTTACAAAAATTGCTAGCAGCATGAATAGAGAATCAAGAACCTGCTGAGTACATTTCAGCTGCTCTCCAATGCTTTGATCCAGGGTAGAAAAAGGAGCAAGTGTTCTGATAAGGTGAATATAGATGCTGCTCACTATATTCTGTAAATAAACAGATTCATGAACTAAAGAGAACAAGAGAACTAAATTCTCCTCAGCTGAGGGGTCTTTTCTGGCACATATGATCTGAATTCACATCTTAACAGTAGTTAGCTTCATGCCTCAATGATCTTTCTTCCAAGAAAAGCAAGGCTGTGCATAGGTCAACAGACATTTTTGCTACCTAAGCACACACCTATTTGAAACTGAACTGGGACCAATTCATTTCATATTTCATCCAACAGACATGATCCTGATCCAGCTTACTGACATACCTGCAGGTCCTTTTGCCAGTCATACCACCAATAGGTTATTCAACACAGGAAACACCAGATATTATGTTTAAACCTATTGACAGGGAATAGACTCATTTTCTGGATTGCTAATGTGCAAACGTGTGTGTTGCCAGTTCAGCACTACTCCTATGTTCTGCTAGTTTTAGCAAATAATTTGGGGACTTTCATGCAAAATGATCCCAAGCTATCCATTAGTATATGATGAGGAAAAGATATCACAGGGTGAGTAAATACCAGAACAGACCTTGACCCCAACAGGCCTGGGAAAAAAAAAAAATTTGTCTTGTCACCTATGACAAGACAGAAACTTCTCTGGGTGAAGATATTTCATTTTAGGCAGAACCTAAGACCTTGTTGGAAGAGAAAAATCTAAGGATATGTCTTTATGGTTGCAAAGATAATTGTCCAATTATGAAGTATTACAGCACTAGCTTCATAAAACTATTACTTGTACCACTGTCTGCTTTTACCCATAATTATGCTTGCCTTTAAACTGCGGATTGCAATCCCTGCAGGGCTGCTTCATAGCTTTCTGTCAGTGTGTTTAGTATGGCTTTAAAAATACCATGCAACTCTTGAAAGGGTTGCCAGTTCTTTAACTGAAGCCAATTCAAGTGGGAGTCTACACTTAATGAAATGTGAAGTTTGATTACAGTTTAACCCTGGTAAATTTAAGCTAATTTAGCTAGCAAGACATTTATAAATAAGTACTCATTTCAGTTATGAACAGGTTTTTTTCCAGTTTTCCATACATCACACCCTAGATCAAACCAAATATCTACTATCTGCATCCCAAGTCAAAGGCTGGTTAGAGTTCAGCAAGTACCATCTTCTCATAGAGGCATGGCTTCCCTTCAGCCCCTTAGACTACACGTTACATCAGTCAGGTGTTCTTTGATATCATAAATGCAGTTAAGTAACTGTTTGAACTGTCTCTTCAGGCAAAGACAAGAAGCATGAAAGGTGTCCAGAGAATCTGAGAATGAATTTATGTGGCAATTTGCAGACAGATACACACAAGCTCTACCCACTTTCCAAGCCAAGCAGAAGTCTTGTGGCAATGAATTGTGTGGAACTGACCTCAGCCAACTACATCTCATATTGTGCCACCATTGATAGAGCTTTGTTTGTTCTCTGAGACTGTTAGGAGCATGCCCTAATGCACATATAGTTTTAAAAGTTGACCCACCACACCTAAAGTTATTTACTATGTAGCAAGCATTAGTGTCCTTCATGAAGTTCCCAGAATACTTGGTGGAAAAGTAACCCAGAGTCTGCATCACCAGAGCACACTCTGCATTCGAAGTGAAGGATCAGTCTTACACCAGTGCAGTTAATTGCACTCAGAGCTGAGAGGTGCTGGTACATCATCTTAGTCACAGACACAGAAACACAGGACAGACAAACATTTCAACACTTCTGGCTAGAGATCTTGCCCTCAACACACATACTGATGCTTGTACATGGTCTCCTGGCTGTCTATACTTCTGCCCATCTGTTGGGATGGCATTACGCCAGCTAACAAGGTAGCATGCCAGCTTCACTAGCACAAATGTGCCAAATAAAGATAGGTTGTTTTGAATTCACTGCTTTCAGAAGACTGCAAATGCCAGGTGGAAACTGTCTCCACTACAGAAAAGAGACCAAGGATCTTTACAAAGCCCCTGCTCTTGTAGGGTTATTTTATGTTTGATCTCCCCTTTATTTTCAATATTCAAGCACCCTGGATCATCATGTAGCATCACTGATACGTGAACAAATTTGGTGAATATCAGAGGTTGCCAAGCCAAGCAAGTTGTATTTTAACACACTCACCCATAGGACCATTACATGCCTGCAGGAGGTCCTATCTCTATCTCTGTATCCCCTCAAGCATCCTTAGGAGACAGCTTTCCCATCTAAATCTGCACAATTTTACACAGGATTTTTCTTTATATTATTTTTCTTCTAGCTGGCTCTACTCCTTCATATTTTAAGAGCAGCTTTTGTCATAGGACAAAACTACAGCTTTTGAAAATACTTATTAGCCTATTAAATGGAACTACATCTGCTGCTGCTGGAACAAATACATCAGAAAGCCTCCGAATCCAGCAGTACCCAATGTGGCCGATCCTGCGGGCTGGAAGTATTAAGTCCAATTTCACCATGAGCTTGAAAATTACAGAACTAGCTCAAGAAGTTGAGACATTTTTGTATTCATAAAAGTAGGACTTCCCTATAAGCACTAAATTAAGGGAAGTCTGGAGAAATGCAGACCCCCCCCCCCCATTTTCAGAAGTTTCCCTGGGCTTACAAACTACACATTCTCAGCCCTTGCAACCAGCATGTCTGAGGAGCCACAATATATAAGGTACAAAAAGCCAGCCAGCTTGCCAGCTCTGGGCATCATTTAGCACTCTGGGACTATCAGAACCAAGTTTTAAGCCTAAACTGTGCTCTTGCCATATAAAAAAGAGAAATCAGCCAAAACTACATGGTGGGAGGTGGGGCAGGACCACCAGACTTTATATAATAAGCAATGCTGAGAGGCAGCAGGAAAATGGTAAAGACGCTAAAGCTCAAAGAAAGCTAGCAGGAACAACATGGATTGTCTCTTCCGGGGTTAACATTAGAACCATCATTAAGCAGAGCTTGATAAACACAGGAGCCACAGATAAATACAGGAGAGTTGGTTTTCCTTAAAGAAGGACAACTAGGACAAGGCTACCAGCACGTCTCCAAAGGTCTTTCTTTCTGAGTTATTTCTTCTAGCTGCGCACGCTCTGTTAATTGACTGGTACACCATTAGCATGGGCCACCTTTTGAGTTCTGGCGCAAGTGCTGGCTTCCCTCTCCATAGCAGCCTAGTGAGTAACACTGTAGAGGGACAGGAACAAGGAGAGGTGTCAGACTCAAAGCAGTCGAATGACAAACCAAGGGTACTGTCTGCCTATATGTGTATCAAGTTCCCTGAAACATTACATCCATGGGAGATAGACATTCAGTATTTTCTAGTGCTAAGCTGTCATAGTAGCAGGACCGCAGGTTCAGTTATTTAACTGCTTTGTCATTCAGGTCACACCACTTTTAATACTGGCACACAACTAGGCTGGGCTCAGGAAGAGACAATGTTATATGCCTCATGACTCTAGAGCCCCAAAACAAGCATTTGGTCCCCACTATGCTTTCCTTTCTCCCACAGATTCTGCACTATAAACAGAAATAACAGACCATAGGTGAATCTGTATGGTCTACCTTTTAGTGCACTTTTTCATTAGCACCCTAAACGAGGATCAAGGCCAATAGATGTATTCAGAAGCATCATTTTTGACAGCAATAGAGTACGTGCTGGTGGAGGGGGATATGAGGTATGGAGACAAGTAGAGCTGGGAAAGTTTTGTGGTAGTAAACACAGCCAGCAGGAAGGTAACTATTTGCTAGGAGGTGATTCTGATACGTAAAATATTCAGCAAGCATGAATGAAGAACTGCAAACCCCAGCTGTGCACCAAACACAATCAAATCTGACCCTCTAGAAATTTTTATTTGAATTAATCTTACCTTTTAATAACCTTTCACTGCTCCCTGCAAAGATAACAGGTGTCATTAAAACAGCTGTCACCATGCCAGTCTTCCTTGAGACACCTATTTATTTGGATCTTTCAAGAGAAAAATAAATGAAATCACTCATTCCATATTAGAAGGTTCCCAGGGACAGTTGGTTGATTGGCATCTCACACTAGTGGGCAAGTCACCGCAAGACACTTGTAGAATAGAACATTCTCCCTGAAGTCTTGACGCTTGAACATCTGACAGGAATATGTATATATGTAGAGACTGATTTTTTTTGATGAACGATACTCTGAAATATCAGAGAGAAAAATGTCAGACATACATTGCATAGCAATCGAGGGCTAATGAAGATCCAGGTATTAAATCAATTAAGAAGTATCAAAAGCTACCTAATCATCAAGGAACAAAATTGGCACCACAATATGTAGTGAGTATGGGAAAGCCTAATTTACTAAACATACCCTGCAGTCACATAATTGCATGTAATTTTACCAGCATAATTAACTAATTTAATTACCACTTCTCAAGTGCATCAATTATTGACATTACAGAGTTTTCAGACAGCAGAATTACTGTGTGGTACATTCAGAGAATGCAAAATGCTTTGTACGCCTATTTTCCAGTCACAGTCAACAACTGAGAGGGAACACAAACAGCAAAAGAAAAAAATTTGTAATTGCACCACACAGGGCACAGCTTAGTGGTCAGGTTTAAGAGATGAACCAAACAAAACCATGTTTACGTTGGGCTGAAACGTCAATAGCAAACAACTGGAGAGACTGAGGAGACAAAAGCTAAACATGGTGCTACAACAGACAGCTGTTATTTCTGAACAACTATGTCTATTTTAAATTAAATTACCCAGGTGATGGTAAGCTCTTTGAGATCTACTAGCCACCCTTGCCTCTTAACCAAGGGCTTGCTCCTGTGGCAAGATCTGCAAGGATATACACAGATACCCGCACCAAGGTGCACTGGCCTCACTAAAAGGCCATGAAGGCGCCAGGTCTGCCTGCCCAGGTCTCAAAGTAGAATCAGAGCCCAAGAAAGCTCAGACTAGTACATGCTGATGAGAAACAGGGATGTGCTTGAACAGACCCTCAGGACTCACAAGGCAAGGGGAAAAAAAAGTACAAAGGTGAAAAATGGGTGCATTCTTATTAATTAAAATGTGGCTGTGCCATGTGGGATCATTACTCCAACTTGAAGAACTATTGATCCCCTGCTTAATGTTTAGACACTGTATGTAAATCTTTGCATAAAACCATTTTGTTTCAGCAATGAGCTTTTCAAAGTCAAGAGAGATGTCAGCATCTGCTCCCTATGGAGTCTTAAGAGTCAATGTCAGTAAAAAATGGGCAGCGTCAGTAAAAATTATGCCCTGTGTCAGTAAATTTGTTAACAGGGTGGTTGGAAACCCTGGGAGCTGTGGTGTGATTTTCTTTTCCCATTGCCCTCTTGTACTTGACCTTTGCACAGCTGTTTCACAGTATCTGGAGATGGCTGAACTGTGAAATAGTGATTACAGGAAAGGGGCATTTTAATGAGACAATACAATCTAGAACAAGAAGAGGGCATTCTTTCATATGCCAACTGAGATATTTAAAGTCTTTTTTGTCTTTCAGAGTAAATTAAGAACAATTAACCCCCCTCCCCCCCTTAAATCTAATGCTAATATTCAGTTACTCTTTTTAAGGTCATGAAAGCTTACCAAATTCAATGTGGCAATTATTCTAAGCAGGCAGAGGCACTTTGTTAAAATAAAATAAAACAAAAGACCAAATAAATCATAAATGCACAGAAGGAACTTAAAGCCAAACAGAATAAAGCAAGTGCAGACTAGGTTCAATCAGTGGCATCCTAGGCAAGTATCTGGGTCCACTAGCACCTTTGGTGCAGCTCCTTCCCTTGGAGATAAAAAAAATACACTTGAGAAGGAACTCTACCTTTTCTGAAGCTCTCTTCTGCAGAGCAGAGCTGCTGCTACACTGACCTTTTAAGTAGTAGACTGCATCGTCCTGTAAGTAGCATTACAGGAATGGGACTACAGACCTGCTGCTGTCTGTCCCTGTGAGGGCCTTTTCTGAACAGACTCCAGCTCAGGCAAAACTTAAGAATGTGCTTAAATTTAAGCATAAGTCCAGCATCTAGGCTTGAAGTATCCAGACAAGTCTACCTTTGACTAGAGATGAATTGGAGCAGTCTGTACACCAGTCCAGTGTACATGGCAGTAATGAAACTTTCCCCCCAAAAGCCTAAGAGGCTCTTTGACTCTTCCTTCAGAGGTCTCATGTAACAACAGCAAGGCATAGCCTAATACCATCTGGAGTCCTATCTTGCAGCTGTGGTGTGGAAAAGGGCTGAAAAGAGAAGACAAGAAGAATACATGTTGCTCTTCTGGGCAGTGGCTCTGGGAAGTGACTCTGGGAAGTCAAGAAGGGAGAAAAAAACCCCAATATTTTCATGCTAACAAACAAAATGCCTTTTTTTGAGCAAACCTGAAGAATGATGCTCTTCATGTTACTCATTCCGCAGGCTGCTCTCAGTACACCTACCACATGGCTGCTATCAGTAAAAGTAATTCCAGTAATGACATTGATGTGCGAGGGGCCTCCACTTGTAGACACTGGGCTTAAGACATTATTCATTGCAGTTGTAAGTGGATGGTGGAACGTAACCAGTCAGCTGAGTACGTGCATATCAATGAGTGTAAACAGAGAGTGAAAAGAATAGATGAGTCAATAGCAGCAGAAAAGAGAAAAAAGATTGACTAGAGAAATTCTCCTCAAACTGTCAGCCCTAGCAGGGCTTGTTACACCACTTAGGCCTTCAAATGTCCTTGCAAATGAACAAAAAACCTGTAAGAGTTGTGATTTTTCAAATATTGACAGGAGTTAACAATCTGGGGTATGTGTGTGCTACTAGCTGTGTGTAACCTACTTCAAATTGCTAATTGGTGCATTCACATATACTAAAAGTTATTGTCCCACACATACACACAACCAGGAGTGACTGCAAGTGGTGTGGCCTGACTACACATACTGCTGTGTTTGAAGTCACTAATCTATGACTACCGCATGATGGGAAAGTTTGAGGTTGATTGCAAATGAGGCTGTAACTCTCTTCTCTCACGACCCACTAATGGAGCTACCTGGGTCTCCTATTTCACAGCAAACCGAGGAATGAAAGTGGAATCAGATGCAGTTTATCAGACTTTCATGCTCATCAGAATTGGAGCACGCCTCTACCAGGGCCTGCTGGGCTAGAGACCAGCCAGATGAATAGGAAAGAATAAGATTCCTCCTAAGTTATCCTCTATTTTGTCCTTTCCAAGGCCGCCCTGCAAAGCTATTCCCCAGTCTCTCTTCTGATACAAATTATTTTGGATGAACCCTTTTCTCACATGTTTTATTACCTTTTGACAGAGTCTGGCAGGATCAGTGACCTCTCTCCAGGGCCTTATTGCCAGTGAGAAGGGAAATCAGGCTTCACATTTTGCTAACTCATCCACAGACACCTATAACCTCCCAGACACCACTGAAGTTAAAACCTCTTCAACCTTAATTACAGATCTGGTAGGTTGGACAACACCAGGTTTTCCTCACTCTGTTATGTTCCTATGCTTTCTAGATGCTGCAGCATCCCTTTGATTTGGAGCACAGCTCAGAAAACACTGTAGATACGATGGGAGCAAAGCAAGAAGGGCAGAGCAAAGCAAGAAGGGCAGCACAGTACTGTAAAAAGCATATGACCAAGAATAGCTAACCATCTGGCTCTCCTCACTGGTGTTGTCTGTGTCAGGGTTTTCCCGCACTGCTGTATGAGGAGGGACCATGCAAATCTCCTCTCTTACTGCACATCCGTGAACCAGAGAGCAGAAATTAGCCCAAAAGGTAGCACATCTAGCTAACATCCTAGCACCCCACTAACTGTTTAACCCAGAAAATCTGTTTTGAGCTGCTTTGGATCTCTTCTAAAAAACTGGACTCTCATGCAATTGCTGTCCATTCAACACACCAGCGCCGCCAAGAGAAAGGCACACCTCACGCTACCAGCTCAGAGTAAACTACACGCAGGGTCAGTACTGGGCCTGCCAGCTTTGTCAATGCCCTTCAGCTAACTCAAACCACTGCAAAACTCCTGGCAAGATAAGCATTAATTATTAGCTAATTTTGTCATGTTGGGGTGAGCAGGTATGAAAACAACCAAAGTTAACCATAATAATTTTGTGAGAATAAGGAGGGGGGAGGTGGCTGGGTTTCAATAGGGACCTTCTTCCTATACTAGATATCATTTTTGCAGATGAGGAGGATAGAGACACAATTAAAAATGAGTGTTGCTTAGGTACAAGTGATCATGGCTCAATTACATTGGTTACATTCACACAGAGTAAAGTTCAAACTAGTTATCTTTCTACTTGCTGCTCTTCGCGGGCCATTTTCAAAAAGGTAGAAACAATTAGGAACCAGATTTGGCCAGGAGAAAAAATATAAGCTAAAAAGATGGCAATGATTGGCAAGAGGTTAAGAATATTAAGAGAGTCACACTGGTTACAAAAATGCAATCAGGCCTAAAACGCAAGTGAAAGCAGTTGTAAGTTTTCAGATGCTTATAACAAATGGAAGAAAGAGAAAGGTGAAAATAATAAGTATAAAACAGAAACTAGATATCGTAGAAAACTGAGAGGGAAGCAAAAAGAGTAACAAATCAATAGCCAACAGAGCCAAAGTACCAGAATGAATATTTTACAGTTCATTAGGAACAGTAGGCTCTTTCACAATGACAGTAGTCTGTTACTAGTTGAAGAGGGCTGTCTTGTGAGCAGTAATAGCAGAAAGACAAAAATCTAAGAATAAAGCCAGATGATCTGGCTAAACAAAGAACAACCCCCCGCAAATATGCCCTGCCCTCCTGACAGAGATCATGGTCCTTCCACTGTCTAGTTTAAATAGAAGAATCAGGCAAGATTTGACTACAGCCTAAGATTCTGAATGGGGAGCTAGAATTTACTAGCAAATGGTCCTATTTAGCAAAGGCAAAATAAGATGCAAGGCTTGAAAGCTGCAGTAAAAAAAGTCCAGAATAAAGTTCTAATTTTGAGTTCTGCAGGCATCTAAGCCATTGCTTAGCTCACAAACTTACACGAGGCTTCTCCATCCACATCCCCTGCTCTCAAAGGGCTGGCTGCCTAGCATGACCTGAGGACAGATTACAGCACACATGCACATGTTGATTTATACTAGCAGGATATTTGGCCCTCCAGGTTTTGGGAAGCACTGTATTTTATTCCTATTTTTGTTCACTTGCAAAGATGAAAGAAAAGAAGAATTCAGAACTGTTTCCAAAGGTGCAGGTGCTCTGCACAGTTCTGCTGGGGGGTGGGCAATATTGGCAGGACCTCCTCACCACTGCTACATCAATACTGCACCTTGGCTCATATACCAGTGAGATCAGCTGCATGAGAGACAGTTAGGAAGCTTCCTTTTACACTAGTCCAGATATTTCCTTTCCACTACCAATTAACTACCCACAACACAGAAAACCTTATCAGCAACATCAAAGAACGCATTCCTCACAAACACACACGGTATGGCAGATAAGGTCTCTGGCTGCACCAGATTTTCTAATTAAGCATGTGGGAGCGGGAAAAGAAAATGGTGTGTGCAGGGGGGGGAAAATCAAGCAGAGAGCGGCGGGGTGGGGGGGGGGGCGGGGTGTGCGTGCGCACGCTTTTTGTTGCTAGCACTCACTACTGTAAACTGAAATACAGGTGCCATTAACAATCTGCTGCCTGCTGAGCTGCACTGCTCTGGGGCCTTACTTCCCAGTTGGTCTTTTTTGTCTCTGTCGCATGCAAAGCAACGTACAGAAGGCTCCTTCAGTACAGCAAGGTCAAGAAATAACAGCACACTGATTATAGATTTGCCTTTGATATCTGCCATCTCATGGTAAAAGATCATAAAGAGGCCAGATAATGAAAAACATTGAATCTCATAAAAAGACCATGTTGCTTTAAAAAACAAAAGCAAAATGGCAAAAAGCAACTAATAAATAGGTAACAAGTTAAATTACTATCAGAACACTTGAACGACCATAAATTATTTCAGTCTTTTTTTAACTCAGCGGATTAAAAATTCACTTGAAAGTATCAAATCGAGCTGAGGGCAAATCTCTGTTTCAGCTCTCTGCAAGCACAGACAGTTCAATATTTTATTTTCAAGCTGCATTGGTTAATCGGGACTATTTACACAATTTTTTTCTGCTTCCCAAATGAATGAGCGCACATGAATTTCCAGCGCAAGTAATTGTGCATGCAGTTTAAAAAAATTGGCTCCTCCAAATGCACGTGTTTTTACATATTTGTGCCAGCAAAATTTAACAGCAGGAACATTCGCAGGAAGCAAACACAAAGAGGACGTCACTACAGATGAAGCAAATTAATTTTCAAATTGAACATTCCTGAAAATATTGTCCAACTACAGACAGATCATTATGTTGAAGTATGAACTGTGAAAAATTGACAACAGAAAATAAGCAGTGCTTACTTTGCAAGCCTCAAATTGGGTAAATCAACTTAGCTCTTATGACAGTAGCAGCTGCATTAATTGCTCAAGATTTGGTTCCTAGATAAACTTTTCTGTATAGAAGACAAGTCTTCTGTTCATTATTAAACCCTACTGCAGACTGATGGCACTATATAAATAATAATTCTCTCTTGAAATTTTAGCATTAGTTCAACTGAAATCAGTTTGAACCTGGTAACTTGCATTGTTCTGTTTGAGATGCAGGGACCTATCATGTGCTTTTTGTTGTATTTTTTAAAAAGTTAATACTTGGTTAATATGTTTACCTTTGCATACTATTACTGCCTATGTACAGGAAAAAAAAAAAAAAAAAGAGAGAGAAAGAGAAAGAAACAGCTGTTGCAAGCCTAACCCATACTCATTAATCTTTCATCATCTTGGGACTTCCAGTGTTGCATTCTCTATTACAGCATCGGCTTTCTATTCAGCAGTAGTATGGTAGAGCAAACGCCCTACAAAACTGCCATTTAGCCTTGCCAGATCCACTTGTACTGAACCGGGATGCTGAGGCTCAACATAGCTCATTAACTATGGGCATGAGGCAGGCAGCACTTCTACCTTGCTGAGGCTCACAGAAGCTGTCTACTGGGCTGCTTGTTTCAAGGGGAAACAGGAACACCTGGAACAGGAGTCATCCCAGGTGCAAGTATTTCTTCATAGTGACAGAAGCAGCAGTTTCATCTCCTGTGTATCAAACTGATGGCCTGGGGTCTGCTCTTACTCAAACACTTGGCAAACACCCTGAACTCTGGAGTGTCCAGGTCACCTACAGACTCAGCAAAAGAGGAAGATTACTTCCTCCTCCTTCTGTTGTGATGGCCTCATCTTAGCCTGTTTTTCTCCTCAGCCTCTTTTTGGATGCATGCCCACATCCACAGATGTGCACAGGAGGTAGATGGCACTAGAGGTGCCCTTAAGCACCTCAGCTGTTACTTTGCACTGCCTCCCAGGTGTTATTAGCAGAAAACATGCATTGTAGAAGCCACAACAACAGTAGGATTCTCTTTATACTGTCTTTGTTTTTAATCTTTCCCAATTCTCAGGAAACTTGAAGCTGATGAGTACTTGGGAGTCAGAGCTGCATCCTTCTTCCTCCCTATTAGACCCTGTATTTTTATAAATGTGCAATAAAGAACATATTCTTTCCAAATGTGTTTGTAGCATGTCAATGTTCACTCCACTATTAAAATCACCAGTCTAGCCAGTAATCATAGTTTGACATGCTGATTATATTAGTGTCACACATAACTTGGCTGTGCCCTGAGCCACCTAATTTTGTGCATTCAGACCCACATGGCACCAGATAGGGGAAAGTCATACCCATGGTGCAGTCAGGAATTTCAGTCAATGCCTCGTGTACTGTTCCCCAGCAGATCTGGTTAAGTTTGTGCCTGACCTGTCACTATTGCACTGATGTATGTATGAGGTAAATACAGGCATTTAACTCCTCACATCATGCTCTAATGCTAGGGAAATAACCCAATGGTCTTACTGATGCTATTGCTTGCCTGCTATCTATCGCTGTGCACGCACATACTCGTACAGGTACAGGCTGGGCCATGTTTAAGATTAGCAAAAACTACTCAAGGTAAGGATTATGCAACATCTCTTCCTGTAGGTGCCAGGAGATTTTCTGATGTTTTCGTAATACTCATAATGAATTACTATTTGTGCAAGCACACGCACAAACCGCATACTCCCATAATTTGGGCTGCAGAATTATTAATTCATACACAATGCATCTCAGTGGAATTTAGCATAAGAACAAACTCCTAAAATATATAACAAGTTCCATTTTGATGTTAATATCTGTATTTCTTCTTATTTGGTTTACGTACGTCATTTGTACCGTCTTTCCTTACAGAGATCAGCATGACTAGAATCAAAAGGCACTGTAATCTAGGGCAGCGAATTCAGACTAGCTTTCACAGTAAGAAGTGGAAAAAAAGCCCCAGCAATATCTTATCATCTTTTGTCTTAAATGTGTTACTTATGCTTACCTCATCTGCATTTAATAGGTTGCCTTCATCCTCCCTCCACAGAGCCAGAGATTCTCATGTTAAACAAGGAAGCTCTCGACAGCTTTTTCTTTCCTAGGGCAAGATTGCTCAACTAACAATAACTAAGATACCCTTTGACAAGCACAGCTAAGAGCCAGTAAAGCTTAGTCAATCTCCATCAGTCTGTCTTGGCACCTTTCAGTTTCTAGATCTAAGTCTCCTGGATGCCTAAGTCTCTTGCAATGATTATAGAAAACTATAAAAATCCAGAAGAAGGGGGGAAGTGAGTGCAAAAATCATATCATATTAATCAGTTGAAGGAAAATACTTTTTCAACTACAATTGTGGCTGAAACCCATAAATTAGATGACTGGAGTAATAAGACATGTGAAATGGCTTTTAAGTCCACTACCAGCTCCATGCAATAAATTTCAAATGACATCCAGGCTTTTAGTGGAGGGGATGATTTATTGCAGTCTGCAGGAAGAGAGTTTTCATGGATTATCTCTAAAGTGACAAAACTCTATTCTGAATTTTTCAAAATTAGCACAGCTCAGTGAATGTTACTGACAAGCAAGTGCAAAAGCACTTAAAAAAAAACCTTTTTGCAACAAAAAAGCTAACATACTTTAGAATATCCACAGATTCTCCTAAGGGAACTATATCTTATCTTTTCATAAACGGAAAAAAAAAAAATTAGGAGAGAGTAAAGACTGCTTCAGGTGTTCCTCACCTATGCTTCCTACAGCCAGAGATATTTCGCTAGTTAACTTCTTAAGGCAACAGTACTCATCTTTTGGCACTAGAGTTTACAAAGCATTTCAGCAGGCAACTCAGGTTTGTCTCAAAATTTATAAACCTTAATGTACTACTCCTACTTTTTTTTTTTTTTAGTGTCATTAGGCAATGGGAGGAAAGCACTGACCACTGAAATGCTGTCTAGAGACATTATGGAGCCTACAAGCTCCTACTCCCTTTGAGTATCCAGAAATAGAAGAATTTCCTCTCCTCTGGTAGCAAAAATTAGAGAAAAGGTGTCTTCACTGGAATGAAGTGCCGTAACACCAGTGTACAAGAGTCCTGATCTTCAGTGCAGCGCTCCTGCATCGCGCGCAACTACCGAGGCGGCGTTGCAGAGGTCAGAACTGGTGTTCACTTTGAGTTTGCTCCTCTCCCTAGGATGAAGACAGTCGAGGAGAGCCCTGCGATGTTATCACAACTGTAGCCGTATGTACACCCGTACCCAACACAGTAGAAGTAATTGTGTCAAAGAGAAGATGTTCCAAAAAGACAGGCATAATCCTTTTCAACGAGCATTGGTATATTTTGGCTAAGAGTGGGTAGAAACAACATTCCAACACCGGCCACTGATTCTGATCACTTTACTATCTGGTGATAGTAAAAAATTCTGTTAATTCTTAGTACATAGGATTCTCTCAATTTGCACACCAGCAGCAGTTAAAACTAAGGTGAGTTTGTATTAAGTGATGAAAATACTGGATACACAAAACATATTGTCTTACACTTCTCTGGCACCTTTCATTTAGAATATTTCTAAAGTATTTCATGGACTAAGCAGAGATCTAATTTCATGGGCATTTAGAGTAGAAAGTGAAAACCTAGGTTTCAGCCAATTAATTCATATGGAAAATGTACTGGGGTATAATTTAGCTTCCCAGAAGATAACACAAGAGGATACCAAGACTGACACCTCTGTTTTAACATGATTGTTAATGATGCTTTGGCTTTCATTAGCATATTTCCTAATAAAGAGTAACCATTAGCCTTTTAAGGCATGAATTCAGCCCTGACCTGGATTAAGAGCAATATTTCACTGACTCAACAATTCTTATAGCTCCTAGATTTCCCATGCAAGTCCCCTATACAAAATCTGATAGTCCTACTTAGTTTATGGGGAGTTCTGGAGGCAGTAACGCATTCCTGCAAACATCTTTAAAGAAAATGTCTGTCTTAACTTGAGATATACCCTACACTGAAACAAGCTGGAGAAATAAATCATTACCAGCATGGCCATCCAACCCATTCTCACATACTCATTTCTAATGAGCAGATCACAGCACCGTTTACAAATTTAGTCACTATCATTATCTTAGGTTTATGGACAGAGAAACTGAGACACAACTCGGTGAAATTACTGACTTAAATTTGTTGGCAAGCCAGTGACAAAGCCCAAACGAGAAACCATAGCAATGCTCTAAACACAAGGCTACAGTGCAAATAGCACTGATTAGAAAGTACGTGATGGGGAAAGGTCTCTGGATTTGATATAGGAAACAAGACAGACATTTACCCTTCTTCAACTTGGCTTAGGGTATTCAGACATGTCCTAAATATATATCTTACTCTGCGCTCCCTGTAGCACAAGCCACACAATATGCTAACATCTTTAAGTGACGGCAGCTTCTCTTGGGTCATCAAGTACAGACAAAATTAAGGAGAAATCTCTCTGGCTGTCCTCCCTTAGTGAGGATACAATTTCTCAAATGCTCACAGTCAGAGTTATGGGACTCAGTCTACCTAAGATGGGATGGTATCTATTTTGTTCACACAAAGATATCGCACAAGATATGAGACATTTGCTGTAAGCATTGCACTCCTTGAGTGATAGACCCAACTGAACGTACAGTACAAAAATACCACTTACAGGGCTTTAAGCTTCACAGATTGTTAAATTGCACACATTTTCACAAGAGGACCAGAAACACTTTATTATCCATGAATATATAAGCATATTGCCACTATTCACTTAAAAGGTTTTCAGTAAATTACAGTCTGGGTACCCAGCTTCTCAGTTTTTGATCATGTGTACATATTTTAGGCAATGCAGAGTGACCATGTGGCACATAGAGGAAAAGTGATGATAAATGACTGAATACTTAGTGATACTGGGGCACAAACAAGCTTGTGCATTTTTGTGAAAACTAAATGGAGAAAAAAATGACTTCAATATTCTTTCCCACATCTTAAACAATCTGTATGTGTTTATAAAAAAAAGGCAAAGGAAAGAAACAGTAAAGTCAGTTATTTATAAATGCACATTTAAACACATGTAAAAGTCTTCCTTTCTGACTACCTATGCAACTTCATTTGTACTGATTATTTCTGTAGAGGTCTACACCAATTTATTCCTCCAAACCAAAAACCTAACCTCTATCCTTTATAGGCAGGACGATATCTGGAGAAGCATTATGGTAAGCAGACAATGGACTGTTCTCTCCTGATGTGTCTAACTTCTTCTATCATTAATGGACAGTATGCCTGCACTGACAAGAAAATTTACCTCAAAGTCTATGATAAATCAGTCAGATTTGATCTGCTCTATGTAGAATGCGCTGCCAATGCTGATTAAATGAGCAGTGTGGTGTTCTTTCAATAGTACATCAATGTCTTCCAGCACATAGGCAGGACAGACAGCTCATAGCTACAAATGAAGGAGAATCATGACTTATGTTTTCAGTCACTGGAAGAATTCATTGTAAGATATTAATAGAGTGAAGAGGCTTCCTTTCCCGTTCCTGTTCTGTATACCTGCTGGTGTGTTTTGCAGGTCATTCATAATATTATTTATGACAATTTCAGGTATAAAGAGTTTTATGCGCGCTAGTGTCTCATTCTGAAACACTTTGTAAATGAGTCTGGATTGTGCCATAGAACCATAACACATATTTAATTTAAAAAAAAAAAAAACTACAGCTCTATTCCTCAGTTGTGTGATATCTCTTCTTCCTTCTTCATCATCTTCAACTCTTCCTTCCTCACTAAAAAAAATGTCTTGAATAAAGGCTGATAAAGTTTCCTAATAGACAAATCATGAAAATAAAGATGTGTCCAAGCTGAGCCTATACTAATTATCCAGAACAATTCATACATGTGACCATCCAAACATCAGAACAAACTCACTGTGTTTGTATCTGCCAACTTTCTTCGAGATCCAATGCACATATTCAATTTTTCTGTCTCTCACCTAGTCCCCCTCATAAACTGCCAGCTTCATCACGGTAATAAGCAATAAGATCTGGTCTAAACAATCTCCTGTGAGCCTTCATTAGCACATGACCTCTCTTCTAGAAAGTCAAGGAAAGGTCTGCAGTCTCAGCAGACTGAAACTCCGATGGTCAGGAGACCTCTCCTTCCCTTTCTATCATTGAAATCTGACATCAGAAGAAAAAGGGAGCAAAGAGCAAAAATTTCAAGCAAATTTGTCAGACAAATGATGCTTTCAGAATGATTCTTGAAGTTGCACATATTCGATGAGTTACCCTGTTTAGCAAAATCTTGGCTGGGACCCATCAAGACAGAGGGTCACTAGGCATGTTCAGGAAGTCTTATAATATACATCCCTAGTGGACAAGCTCAATGGAGGACACAGACATGTATTGCGGTAGGAGCTGGCTGAGAAGACTCCCACATTTCCAGGACATTCCCCATATCATCCTGCTTGGCAAAGAAGCTCTGGCTAGCACTTTACCAACTAAAGTTGGTAAAGACTCTGTTCCCCAACTTCTATCTCGTAAGCTTCCAAACTGGGTCTTGCAGCTTAGGTGGCAAGAGCCCGATCAATAGCAATCTCATCTGTGGACATTGCAAGAACAAACCTGTACCATGGTTTCATGATCCTCACCACCATAGGAAAGGAACAGCAGCTTTGCCAGCCCCTTTGAAATTGATCTTTGATAGGAAACAAATTCTAAAGTAAAATAATGTCTTCCACTATGATGCAGAACATGGAAATCAATTACAAAATCTGGAGACACAGAAAGAAGAATGAAATACTGTATTTTAACTTTTATTTTGCTCAACAATGTTTCCAAATGACTTCAGGGTTCCCTTCAGTTAGAAAGACTCCCAAGTCAGGCTAACACCACAGATAATTCACCCATCTCACAAGAGACAAGGATCTTAATTCCTCAGACCTTTCCATTTCCAATACAACTTTGAGATGACAATTCCCCAGGGTTGTACTTGAGTGCTTCCTGAGACCCTCTGTGTTCATGTTGGTTCACTCAAGGCACTGACTCATGTCTCTCAACCTAAAGAGATCCAGTCCGTCACAGTGTCAATCAGTATCATAACATGTTTAAAATGCATCTCCCTGGTGCAGTGGTTCTAGCCAGACTTAATCCTTTGCGGACTGTACTCAAATATTTACAGATCAAAACCTCTTCCTGGAAGAGAAAGAAGTGAATACACATAACAGATACATCACTTATATTATGAAAAGCTTCAATCCAGAACATTCATTATAAAATCAAAAACAAACAAACAATGGATGTAACTCATTACTAGTTCTAAAAATAAGTAATGTTAGCAAATAAACCTGAGACAAAAACATGATCTGGATTGAAACTGCTGGAGACTGTTCAGAATACAGCTATTTACTCCCTCAGCAACAAATAGAAAACATAGGAAGGTAGGAAAGTGTCAAAGAAAGGAAAAAGAAAATAAGTGAAGATAGGCCACCTAGAAAGGTTAGGAGAAACCATATGAAATTGAGACGGGGAGGGGTGGAAATGGGCCAAATAAACAACAAATATCCTGACAATGAGGTCCATTCTTTGTAGAATAATCTCCCCTAAGGAACTGAAGCAGGGGCCGTTACCTGGAACCTTTTGCTCAGTTATCACTGTAATGAGCTCATTAGCACCATGTGAACATCAAATCTAAACTGAACAAAATCTTTGAGAATGCAATGCAAGGGGCAAAAATTGTATAGAGGGAATAACACTTCCATTGCTATTACTGGAACAAGCCCTAAATAATAGTCTTCAGAAGTAACAGCTAGAATAATGATCTGTTTTATATTAAAAGGACACAGAAACCTTCAACACACCGCTGAATCAAAAGTAAGAACAAAACTGAATCCTGGCAACACATAGATACAGGAATGGTAGCAGTAATACCAAAATACATCTCATTAGATGATCCTGCCTTCTGTTTCAGCTCTTGCAACCCAGGATCACCTCTTGTTATCTGAAAAAGACAACCCCTAGCAGCATATGTACAAGGACTTCACTATCAGGTAGGCAGACAGTTGCAATCATACATGACCAGTTCTTAAAACTGAATGAACATCAGCATGAAAACCTGTCTACGCAAGCTAAGATATGATTTTAGATATCAACTGTATAATAAACACATAGAAGCTACTGCGTGTTTTATCTAAATCTTCCAGAGTTTTAGTTCTAAGAGCAGCTCTGCTGATCTGGGCACTATACAAATATATTATATATTTAAAAAAAAAAAAGTCTTTGACCCAAAAAGCTTTCAGTCTGAACGAACAGGGTACAGTAACTGAGTGGCATGGAAAGATGGGAGCAAGGAGATAATTCTAGTAAATGTGAGAGGTAGAGATGTCAGTACCCCAGCTGACTAGCAGCTGCCAAGTTGGTTTGTTCAATTTTTTTCTTTTAAACAGGCATCATTGAAAAGGCAAGTTTGAAAACAAAGAGTGAAGATGTTTATGAAGAATTGTTCCCAAATAGCACAATATGGAAGAAAACACGTATTTGCTGAATCTTTAATATGAAAGAAGCAGAGGCTGACATTATAGGCCACAGAAAAGCAAAAGTCAGATACCAGTAGTGAATGAAAGATGGTTAAAAAAATTGGCAAAAACCCAAAGAGCCTTGGAAATGAAGACAAAATCTTATATCTGCTACAACAGGGAAAGGAGAGCCAGTGGAAAGACACAGAGAAAGGCATGACTTGGACAAAACTACAAGGTAGTAAAATGATCTTTATATCAACATTATGGGTAGATCTAAGTGGATTGTTTTTCAGATTATGTTTTCTTGCATAATAAATTTTATTATATGTGTGCTAAATTTATCATTACTTTATAATTACTGAATCATAGAGTTTTAATTAAGCAAGTGGTCTGGGAGAAGAAAGTATATGGTTGCATGCATTTATGCTCCCTCCTTTATGAAAAATTTCACAATCTAATCTTCATAAATGTGTGCTTTTCTATGCTGAACATTCTCCTTGTCTGACAGGGAAACGGGAGGTGAAGGAGGACAGCTGCCTCTGCTTTCAAACCTTCCCCTCCCTCAAATCTTCATCCTATTTGCATATTATAATGAATGTGTTCCAATCTGCACAGGAGCAAATGTATTTTGAAAATTCCTCTTGGAAAGCCATGCCTCAATTTTTCTTTGTTTAAGCTACGCGAGGAATGAGTAGAAGTGGCTCCAATTTCTTTCATGAATAAGGTCCTTCATTCATGCTCTTCAGAGTTACAACATATGGAACTTTCAAAGATTCAGTCAATAGCCTGGTCAAGCAACCAAATCTGAACTCTAGTATTAACAGTTCAGTCTTCTGAAACTAATGAGTCATATTATAACCGGTAGTAATTTTGGTTCACCTCCAATAACCAACCCCAGATTACGTTTTGGAGTTATTTAAAACTATAAAGCACAAAGAAACTTATTTTACTGTTGTATGTGAGTTTTTAAACAAGAGAAGATGTAGCACTTAACAGGCTTCACATACTTCAGATAACAGAGTTGCTCCCCGTATAATGGTCACTGTTACCCTCTCACTCTAGTGCTGCCTGCAAACACACAATTTTGGTGTCTGGAAGAAGGAAGACGTGTGACAGAAGTACAGAATAGGCAGACTCAACAATGCTGAGAGCAAGTTAGGGCTCCTGCAACAAGAAAGTTTGTCCAGCACATTAATGTAGCTCTTTGATGCAAGTTGGAACAACTTTGAGTCTTTTATACCTTTCTAGTAGAATTAAGGATAAGTGTTTTCTAGTAAAAACACTCCAAACTGGGCAACAGCAAGAAATTTCACAAGCTTGTTCAAATTTCAGCAGGCTGGTTTTGATTTTTATCTTTAAAAAAAGCCCTAAAAGCTAAAAATTATTTTTAATCTGTTTTCATCTCTTACTACAAAAATTAAAATTTCATGAAAACTAAATAGAAGGTTTTATTTCAGGTCAATGAAATATGTTGAAAATGTGACAATTTGAACAACTTTTTTGTTTTTTTGTCTAATTTAAAAAAAAAGACCCAATGCAGCCTAAAACAACTTCTCTTCAAAATTTTTGGAACAGTGAACAAAAAGAAATTTAGTTATTCACATATTTCTATGTAAGTTCAAAACATTCTGAATGAAAGAGAGTCTGCCCAAGCTTAATAGGGTAACAGTCTGCAGAAATTTTCTTTACCTCTGAATTTGACCTTTTCCAGATACTTGTATCATGTGGAAAATGGTATAATGCCATGGTTTAAACAACAGTCAGTATTGCTGCCGACTCTTTCCCTGGTGTTAACAGTTACACTATGCCTTCCAAAATAAACAGCAGGATTATATTGTCTTTTATGCTACTTATATTGGCCAAGTTGTAAGAGAAAAATCATTTTATATCAATGGAAAGAAGGCTAAGAATTACATTTTGGTGCAAAAATGCAGTTCGCTGAATAAAACCCCTCTAGTGAATTCACACCTACTGCTGTACATTTAAAAACAGAGGGTAAGGACAGTAAACTAATTTTATCCTGTTCAGTTTTCCCCTATTTAAGTATGTTTCTTTTCAACGGACAGGCTCTGTGCTTTGCGTCTTACTGCTAAGGAAGTTTGGTATTTGGAAGGCCAAACGCTCCTGCCCTTAAGAATGGATTTGAGGCCATATATGACCTAAGGTGCCAATTTTAGGAGCGAGAAGTCCTCACCATGGAAAGGGACTATATTACACCACCAATACTTTAAACAGTAAAGAGAGGTTTCAAAACTGGAAGCTAGTATGCCATGGCCCATGACACTCAACCTTTCTACATTCCTAAGTGTCACCAGTGCTGAAGTCAGAAAGACTTCAGACTGCACGCATAGGACCCTGCATAGGTATGGCATTAGGTCCTTTCACCAGGAAAAAGGGAGTTAGTACCCAATGAGTCCTCATTTTCTTCCTCAAGCCCCTGAAAAAGGCTGTGGGCACATCTGATACCCTAATGGTTTGTGATTTCAACAATACAGGAGAAAGAGTCAAATACATGTTAAAAATTGAGAGGACACAGGTATTCTGGGCTCTCCCAAGGATTCTGGATGTCCACTTGTTTATACACTTCCCATATCAAGACACGCCAGTCACCACAAGAGAAAAATCTCTTCAGTCAGATGGCGATGCTTTACGCTCGTTTGTGGAAGGCCAGAACCGTAACTACAGCACGTAGAAGTGAGCACACCAGTGGCAAATAGCAAAACAGACACCTGAAGCAGCATGATAATGGTTAATATTTAAGGTGATCAAGACTCAAGAGCAGGATTCACATACTAGACTGCTGATTTATGACACCCAAATCAATGATATTCACAACTTAAAACAACAAGCGTTTCCTTCTTGTGAATTAGAGAAAATGCTCAGATCCCTCTCCCATACTCAGCTGGAGAGCATGAATTATTAAATTTCTTGGTTCCCTTTGGGGGAGGGAGAATAGTCTTCCTTTGGCTTGACAGTTATATCATGCTGTATTTTTTTCCCCAAAGCCTTCATGCAGTTCTTGATGTGAAAGCTTAGCTTTCTGTAGACAACAATTATTTCAAATGAAAAGCTGCATTGGTTTTTGTCAATATCAGACTTTACATTTAATTTTCTCTTCATAGTTCGCAAAACGGCTATTTCTATAATACATTCCATGTTACTTTATAGAAAAGATTACTATTGCAGCATACATACCCATCAAAGTCATCTTTCTCATCAACAGAACATGTTGTTTGTAGCAGCCACACATCAATGAAGCTTCTTCAGGCCTGTGACTGTTGCTTTTTCATAATTATATTTTCTAATCCCCCTTTACACACAAAAGCTCAATTCACTTCCTGGTACAATGCATTAGCATCCTCCTCAAATCCATTAGCAGTACCACAAGATTCACAGCACCTCTCCCTCTTCAAAATAGTGTATTATTAAGTTACCATACCAGAGGCTGAAGACTATGAATATTCAAAGCCCACTGTATGTTAACAAGTCAGAGAAATCAATTGTAGTCTTTTACCATACTGGCAGTATTTTAAGAGCCACTTATAGGCTTTGTTGCTGGCACAACAATATATGGTATATTTAATAGTAGGATTGTATATGTAATATTGATGGTAACACTGTAAATCTCTCCAGTTGTTTGCAGTCTTTAGCACGCAAGAGCGGTTGATCTCAGCCCGCCACAAGGCTAAATCAGGCCCAACATCTTAAACACATTTAGCAAAATGAAACTAATTCATGTAAGGAATCTCTGTCAAAGTATCAGGATAATATCAAAGATATTATCAAAAGAATTAGTGGGAAGTTTCAAAGCTCTCCACAGTCTAGAAGAAGGTTGATTTATATTGCAGCTCCTTTGGGTTTTTGTTTGGTTCTCCTCCCTCCCTCCCCCCCTACCCCCAAACCCAAATATTTATTTTGAAGCACTCAAGACATTTTACTTGATTCAGTTACCAAATATTCATACAAAAATACAGTTAACACTTTTGAATTAATGGTAACATCTGCTGTTGGAATTATCAAGATAAAATAGGTACAGTACCCTGGTCTCCCCTCTTCGCAAGTACAGGTCCAAACCAAGGTTGACAAACTGATGTCTAGAGCAAGTGCAGATGACGAAGAGGGCCTCAGTTAATCCCAGCTTTCACAGGTTCCACCAGTGTCAAATTCCACAGCTTTCTAAAAACCATTAACAGTAAGAGGCCTTTTCTAGCGATTTTTTCATATCAAAAAAATCAAGGGATGCTCACATAAGGAATTTCTAAACACATAGGTGGCATGTGGAGCCCCTACATTTCAATCTAAGGGCTTGGATCCAACAAAACACATGCAACAGCAGCTTAGCTTTTAATGCAGTTCTAAGACATTGCCTGCAATGAATTTGAGGCATTCTGCTTGACAGTGCCCCAGTGCTGAATGCTGATAGAGCCATATTAGTCTCCTTAAACTTACATGAAAACAACATAGGATATATGAGCAGAAAGCACCACAAGAATACCTGTCACAGCATGAGTTTGGCCTTTCCCTTTATCTGCTCCACTCTGATGCCAAAGCAAGTTTTGTGTTACCAGAAGTTTTTGCAGCTTGAGCTGGTCTTTATTTTTATTCGTTCTTTTAATACTCTCAGTAGTTCAAAAGCCCCGTTTTGTCATCTTCCTGTTGCACCTGGGAAATGCTTCTAAAAAGCTTAAAACAGAAAAAACACTAAATAGTTCTCTATAAATTGTTTAAACCAAAATAGCTCTCACGCTCAGTTACAGAATCTCTTTTTCAAAGTGGTCCTCTCTTCTAACCAGTTTTACAGCAGAAATGACTGAAGCAAAGAAAGGGGGAGCAATTTACTACCATTGGAACTGTTTTCCTTAGACTAAGTTTGAACCCTTCAGGTTTCCAGCGGTTCGCAATATCCATTAAGCTACATTTATGGGTCTGGCATGCCTTAGGTTCCTACAGAACAGCAATGCTTCTCCTGTACAAGATGACTGTTATCAAAACAGATGCTGGCATACAAAAACCAGCAGGAATTCCTTAACTAAGAATAGCCAAATGCTCTCTCATAGAAAAGCTGCCTTTCTTGAGCTGTCTGCCTCCTTCTTTGGACCATAACCTTGCAAAGAGCCCATGACATATATAGGATTAGTTATTTATTTATTCATTTTATTTAGCTAGGAAAGTAATCTATTACCATATTTCAAATCATATTAGTAGTTGCATCACATACATAAGTGAGTATTTTTGGTAATGCGGTATGAAGGTCTTGCCATATCATAAGTAAATTTGCAATCTGCTGTTCAGGAAAATTAAACATCAGGTAAAAACATATACATGGAATAAACAGAACAGTCAGAGTTTATGGAAAGGATCACTGCTACATTAAATTTGAATCCTGCTACCACAAGTTCTGAGATGACTGGATGCAAATGGTTTACTGTTATAAATTGCACATGGTTCAATGGTATCTGCTGAGAGAGAGAGAATGAACAAACTAGTAATCAGCAATGCACTTCCCAATAATCAGCCAGATCATCCTCCATCAGAGAGTACAGAAACTAGCTCCCCTCCTTAGATGCTGCTTTCCTCCCATTCCTCTTTGACACAGCCAGAACAAGGCAGCTACCACAGCAAAAGGCATTAATTTCACTTTTTAGTATTAATAATAGCAGCTATTACACAGATAACCTCTCTTTCCTATCTTCTCAGGATAAAGACGACACACTTCACAAAGAAATTCCTGTTATTAAAGCCATGGCATGTGACACGAGAAGAAAACAATGGAAGAGTTGGAAACAGCATGGAACAATTTAGTGGTAACTCGTGGTGGGAATGAGTTACCCTGCTAAGTAGGGGGCCTGAGATTCAAGTGACGGAGTTGGGTCAGAAAAAAATAATTGCATTTCATAGAATAAGCTCTATTCGTCTACTCCAAGCATCCATATAGAAGGAAGTAAAGCACAGGTATTAGACAGCAGACATATTGCCTTTACAACTTTTGTGTATTCACTCACATGCATATATGCTTTCACATGCAGGTGTATCTTGATCTCAAATGAATAATTGCTGGTTTTGTAGCTTTAAAACATCTCATGCCTCTTAATAACAAATATAATCTGTGCTACAAAAAGAAGATTCATTTAACAGGCTTGATAACATACAGACCATCACTGTAACAATTCACAGCTTGCAGTGATTCTGCAGGAATTGAGGCAACCGCCGTAGAGTTGAATTTGGTTCATAGGACGTCATGACAGACTGTTTCACGAAGTTGCAACACTGTGAATACTGTGCTCTTTTTTCTAAGGACCCAGTCCTCTTATAAATGCTGGCTAGTGAAGCCTTTCTCCATTGCAATAAGACTGAGAAATATGTGCCCATTTTACAAAGAGGGACAAACGAGTCCTGAAACAGTCTTTCAGCAGTTTAGGAATTAAAGAGCAAGTGCTTTACAAAGAAAGCAAGTAGAATTACTATCATTTTACTAAGGTTACTGAACATCCAGTGATCCCTACAGACATCTTTTACACCTAACGTACCAGATAACTCTAACAGTCTACTGCTACGCATTCACTTTTCGACTGTGCAGCACCGGTACAGCAAGCCTCAGAGTGGACCACCTGTTCACACGCTTCATGTGCTCAAGATATCTGACACACTCAGGGCAAACTGTGCTTATTACATGCGCTACAGATATCTTTGCAGCTTCTCTTCTTCAGATCCAGACATGTCACCCACATACTAGGCAGCACTTTTTTTTTTTTTTTTTTTTTTTAAGTGTTCAATACAAAAGATTAGAAAGATTAGGAACTTCCGGTTTTATAAATGGGGCAGCAGATTCAAAATCCAGAGATCCTGGCTTAGCTGTTCACTTACTGCTTGGCCACCTTTGCATCTTTTCCATACACTTGCCTTCTGTCCTTTTTATTTCACTGCAAGCTTCACAAGGCAGAAGCCACCTGTTTGTTCAGCTCCTGGTACACAGGCCAAGGGGCCATGTTTGGCTCATCTGGGCATGTTCTGAGCCGTCTTCTAATACAAATAACAATATGCCCAAGTATGAACCCGAGAGAAAACACTTTGTCTCATGGGATTTAGAGGTCTTTTATATTCTAAGGCCACATTACATAGGGTGGTATACCTCAACATAGGTGACTACTGCTGTTTTAGATGTCCTGTAATATCTTAATGTGGCTTCTCCCTGCTTTTCTCAAAGGGCATACATCTCTCATATGTCCAGGGTAATATATCCCAGCCCCATGCAGATGACTCACATACCCTTGGACATCTAAAACAGCACTCGCCATTCATGTTTAGGCAACTGAGACTACTGGGTTGTTAGTTTCCTGAAGTACCTGTAAAACAATGAGGACACTATAGATTCCCTTCTAGAACTGTGCAAATGTCTTCATTTCTCCTATTTGTTTCCCCTGTTTGGGATATAAATGAAATAGTGTTTCTTTAACACTACATTGCAACTGATTGTTTAAGCCTCGTTTTCTCACCTTTGAAGGTGAAAAAAACCAGGCAAACATTAGTGCTATTATTTTCTCCAGGTCTTATTTTCTGTAGACCTTGGCTGTAGTAACCAAGAAATTTTGTATTTACTGTCATTCCTTCGGAACATAAAGCCAGATAGATATCTAGCTGCAGGTCTTTTAAAAATGTTTACACATCCAACTGCTCCGTGTTCCAAACTCTGGAAATCTTAGGCATCCTAAAGGAGTAGTTATTTGCTACCCATTGAGCTGACAAATGATTTGTGGACATGTACTGCAAGCCAGATCAGGGTTAAAAATAAACGCTGTCTTTCAGAGGACTACTTAAAACAGATCACTGAACAGATTAACAGTGCATGGCCCCACAAACAGTTGTATCAGCACAACTGACAGGGCAAGAGGCTGTGGTTTGGGGGTGGGACTGAGCAGCTGCGGCTGGAATTCCTCAAGTTTGATTCTCTTCTTCAAGTTTCTTAAGCACTGAGCATACCTGAGAAAGTCTAGCCCCTGGTTCTTCAAGGAAAAATGTGCAGAGTGTTTTTTCAAATGAAGCAGCAAATTATGAAACCAAAGAAAACTTGTCAGAGCATGATTGCAGCAAATAGCATGAAAGCATTAACGTGGCATCTCCAATGAAAAGGAACACAGTTATCAGTAGCATTCTGCATGTTGAATCAAAACAGCTTGGTAAAGAGGAAATTACTGAATTAAGTCTCATGTTCTTCTCATTGTCCCCCTTCTATCCCCATGCAATTCTGTTATATGAAGCAAGAAAAAAGAAAGTAGGTAACACTTGGTAAAGAAGGCAAATCTTGCAAAATAGCTCAAGTTTTTACAAGATTATCATCTTTTTGTACGTATTAAAGATCACAAACATTCAAGAAAACTCAAACTGCCTTTCTGTGCCCTCTGAACTTAATTGACCCTGGTGAATATTACTATGCAAATACAGTATAGGTGAATTCGTTTTCAGCAGGTTCATTTATTAGCAGCATGCTGCAATTATCAACAAGGTGAATCAATAAGCATGAAGTACACTGGCCTCTGTACAACTAATACAGAGCAAGTTCTGTTGCATTCAGAGCCAGGGAACGCCATGCTGTTGCAAGGTCTTCTACTCCACGTCCTACATCAGTGCCAAAAACATCCACTCCTTGCAAAATGGACATCCACTCCTTGCAAAATGGATGACTTATTCACATGTACTTTGTTAATAGGCAACTTCCTCTGTTAAAGGGGGAGCTTGCGAAGCACAGCCTAATGAGTCCACTCCTTTGCCAACATGCACTGAAGCAAATGGGAATTTTTCCCATTAATTTCAATGGCTTTGTATCAAATCCTTAGTGATGAGTTAAATTAAGCTACAATACTTGGAAAAAACTTCACTTCAGTCATGTGATCTAGCTACACAGTAAGATCAATAAGATGTTAGCAGTGTAGTAGCTCACCCACTCATTGCACATCAGGAATAAGAAACAATTATTTTCACTAATCTAGAAAGTCACCACAAGATCCTTTGCTGCAAACTGCCATGCACATGTGATTTGAATATCTTAACACTGGTCCCAAAGGAGCAATGACAGTGACACTCAATAACTACCTTGTACTTCAGCCATGAAGCCCCAAAATGCTCAAAACAAGGTAAGTCTAGACCAGCACCTGTTTCAACATTTTTATATGGGTAAATACAAGTAATCTGATTTTCACTTATCTCTGGTCTTGCAGACTAAGTCTTAAAGTAAAGTATTCAGTCTTACAGTACTTTCTAGTAGAAGTCTTCCATAGCCTGCAAGACCGCATCCATCATATCTGGGCAGATACTAGAATATTCACAAAGGCTAACACCAGCCCATGGAGAGTATTTTCCCTGCAGTTCTGTTACAGTGAGTAGAGGGAGAGGTAGGGGTCTTCAGGCGCTAGAGAGAAATGCTGAGCCAGAAGCTTAACTCAGGTGACATAAAAAGTTATAGACATGACCAAAATATAATAGAGACCTTTCCAAAGCATGTTAACTTCCTTCTTCAACAGAAATTAGAAAAATTAGAGCTCTACCTGCAAGTTCACAGACAGTGGTAGCCAAACATAACTAAAAGTTAACACCACCACTGACTTGCTTGAAGAAGAGCTTTAGCATCAAGTTTAGAAGACGGTGAGTCTGTTTGTCTGTGTCTCAGCTTTTATGCTGTTATGTCATTACAGCTGGGTAAAATCTATACACAGGAAAGGACATATGCATTTCTTGAACGTCACACACCAAATCAACAGTACCCCAGGCTACTAATCAGCTAACTAAAACCAAATCTCTTGGGATTATTACTCACTTTTTTTTTTTTTTTTTTAAATGAAGCTCAGAAGTGTGTTAGGTATTTCATGAAGGAGACAGATCACTGAATTTGTACCAAATGTAATTACACAGATTTGCACAGAAGTTTAACACATGTTAAATTTTGAAACCAGCCTGTGAATATTTAACATGTGTGAGTTACTCTGCTCCCAGAGGACATACTACAGGAGGCATATGAGACTAATTAAATATGCATGTGTTTGCAGCATTTGGTCCTTTATCTCCAAGTTCAAAAGCAAAAAGAGAGTTTACTAGTAATGTATTGGCACTGGACCATGCCAGAGTATCCCAGATGAATTCATGTTTTTAAACTGTTCTTCCACAGCCTTTGCAGTAGCATGTTTTTTGCCTCGTAGTTATCAATATAGAGCTTAACAAATCCATATAACATTAGTCATCTTCCAAATGGAACAGCTAGCTCTGTAATCTATTCCTTTTTTTTTAAATCAATTTATATCATCCTATCACATGGCAGCTAGCTGCATAAAAAGATAACTAAAAGAGTGAAAAAATAAAAGAAACAAGAAAGTATCTTAACCTTTTGCAGGACCTTGAGATAAGAACACTTCCGATACTTATACAAAGCCTATTGAAGGTTTCTGACCTTCTTTGTTTTCTGCTCTATTCTTTTTAGGTTCCAGAATAGTATTCCTGTCTCAGTCAGTTTAGTTTATCCCTTCTTTTTATTTGCTCGTCTTGCATAACTTTGCAGTTTGCTCTGAAACAAGAGTAAACTCCATATACACATTCAGCATAATCCCCAGTGCTTTGACCTTTATTATATCTCTAGCAAGTGAGTCACAAAACAGAACCTGTGATAGGAAAATTTGAGACTTAATAAATGCTTCTGACTACCATAAAGATAAAAGTCAAAATCAAAAAAGTCAGAATTATGAAGAAAAATCCTGATTTCAGAGTAAAATTTTCTTTCAGTTTTGACCATTTGAACTCTTTCAGTCTCTACTGAATTTCCAATCAAATGAATCTCTACTCTATTTCTAAACATAAAGATGGAATTTTCTGTTCTGAAAACATCAGTATGAGATTTTCTGACAGTTCAAGACCCTCCCCCCCCAACACACACACACACACACACACACAATTTTTCAGTTTGAAAAATATATCCAATAATCCTGCTCCCAAGCAAATTTGTAGTTTGTTAAAAAGGCCATTTTTGATTAAGGAAATTAATTTTTTACCATATAATTTGAGATCAAAGATCACATGTGCCAGACTCTCAAGCCCAGAAGCATATGGGCTTCCCTTCATTTGCAAAGTGCGATAACCTCAACATACCTGGCCAAATCTAACAAGTACCCATATTTTACAAAAATGTAATCTGGGATGCAGTGTCTATTACCACTTGCCTGGAAAGAAATGCTTGTCACTCATACTGTTTTTATTCCCCGTGCACTCGATGTCTCAAATTTCTGGCAATGAAAAGCTTTTTAAATACCCACAGTATCGCATATTCTAGGCACAGACCTATCTAGTTTCACTCCTTACATCTGAGACTCCTATCGTCTCCATCACACACCTCTCTGCTTTACCTCCAACAGCTCCAGAAACCAAGCAGCCAGATGCAGCTGCGCGGCTCGCAGAGCAGTTACACCTGGCACGGCATTTCCAGTGAGGGCAAGACGCTGCACCAGGGAGCATAAGCCTCCTAACAGCACCCTGTGCTTGGAAGGAGCCTTGCTGGAAAACAGACTCGTCTTGGCTGCAGCCTTTTGTCACATAACCCAGCACAGGGGGACAGGAAAAAAAATTATGGGACAGGGGAAGGCCTCTTGCAATCACATGAGTCAGCACACAGAGCTTCACATGCCAGGTGAGAAAAATGCTACAAGGCCTGTGTACGGATCCATCAGCCCCATGTAAATGCGCGGAGTAGGTGAGGAATGCTACGCCTCCCTGCTGCAGATACCTAAGCAGCAAGCGTGAAACACTCCCACAGCGTTCCACACGTTCCGTTTTTTCCCGTGCTTACTGTATCTGCACCCAGCAGTTTTTAAATACTGCTAACTTACTGTCCTTTCAATATCAACACACAGATTCTGACTGCAAACCTTATCTAACAGTATGTTTAAAAAAAAAAAAAAAAAGTAGAGCAAGCGCACGTATGAATTAATTTCTACAGAGAAACTAACAAGTTAAATGTTACCTTGGCTTTATTGCCCTGGCTTAGGTTTGCACTCACTTCACAGACCTGACAAGAAAGCTGAGTCACTTTTTAATGAACGCATTGAAATTCTCCCACCACCGCAATGAGCTCATGAACTGTTTCAAGTCCATGCATACTTTCACAAAATTGTGTTCTGTTTCTTACTAGATATAACAAAACACAGCAGCTGCAGAAAGCCACATACCCAAGCTTGTCTCGCTTACATATTTGCATATAGGTTAAGTCAGGCTTGCAAATAGTTGACATGTAAGTGCAGTAAAGAAGGTATCTTCAGACATTATTCCCAAACAAGAATCTAGATAGCCATGCTTTAATTCAGTTGCCCACTCTGCACATATCATAGGTGCATGCAACGTCCGCACATACTTCAACTGTCCCAGCCTTGCAACTGGCCCCAAAATTCCAGTAGGCAACACTGTATACGGTAACCCAGCATAATCACAAAACAGTGTGAAATGACAAATTGAGGAATGATATTTTCTGCTTCACCTGTTTAAACATTAATAAAGGCTTGTAGTAATGACACTTTCCTATGTGCTCTGATCATGTTGTCAGGAAATTACGAACATACATTCTGGTACTCCAAGTCCCATTAAAAGTATTGATTCTGAAAATAGAGGATAAAGCAATCTCTTCCATGAGGAAGTCAATGTTAAAAATTATAAGTACCTCAAAACTTGTCTGACAAACAGTATACAGCTTGCACATGCTCAGACAGTAGGCAAATTAATATTTTATAGTTTATCTGATAAAGTTAACAAAAGAATTTAAGTCAGAGTGGAGGCATACACTGAATATTTCATCAACTTCTTAATTGCAGAATACAGACAAGACAATTTTTTCCCTTTGGGAAAAATAAACGTTAAAAGATATTACTGATGGGAATCAGTCTGGCAGTTAGGTTAAATCCAACTGAAACCAACCAGAATTAGAGTGCTGAAAACATCACAGAGCTAAAACGTATTCAGCCGACTCTATTAATTTACATGATGAAGCAGAAATGTCGATAGCAAAGCTTGTGTAACTCAGCGAGCAGAGGTTACATTAACACAGAGGAAAACACTGCTTTGTGCTTTTTTCTTATAGTTAATTTGCAGTCTTCTGAAGCTGCTATTCTTTTGCACGTCAGACAAAATGATATACCTAAGGCTTTTCACTCTGACTTCTGATTTAAAGGTCTTCAGCTTGTGCTACAGACCTTAGCCTTGAAGCCAAGTGCAAATTAGCTTTAAATCAATGAAGCTGATTAAAGCTTCATTGCGGCTGAGCCCTTTAATAAAAGAAAGGGGGGGGGGGGGAGAGACCCACTTGAACGTGGCAAAAGAGCTGCCTCTCAACTTGGAACATATGTAATGCTTTTCAGCTCCACTTTACCCTGACAAAACCATGAAGGGTTTAAAGCCATTTACCTGCTGACAGGATGAAACCAAAGTTCCAATTCAGAGAGAAAGGCCAAGAATCAAAGATGTTGCTATGCAAGCAGAAAGGAAAAGGTTGCTTTAAAAAATAGAGGGGAGAAAGAGAAGGAGGCAGAGGGAAGGCGATAGACATCAAAACATCTCTCCAGGAGGGATCTAGGGAGCAAACTTCCCACCCTGCTGTAGCAGCATTTCTGTTTTCTTTTTTCTTTTCCCTTTTTTCCTTTCTTTTAATACAGAAATTCCTATTTAGAGAAACAAGCTGTAGGCAAGTTGCAATGCTGTGAAAGAAACTAATTCTTCCATGGAGCTCCATTCTCAAAACAAGCTACTTGTCTCCAGGGACTCTCTTGCTCTTGGAATGCAGACAACCTGCCAGATCTACCTTTAAAAAACAATAACAGTACCAAAAAAGAACAGGGGAAGATCCTTACACTGCTCTGAATACCACCGTGGGAATCCACATTGCACAAATGCTGGAATTGTTTTGCTTTCATTCTTTATCAAGTAATATTTAATACAGCCTAAGTATGTGCAACTTGAACAAAAAGAGTGGCAGGTCTTTTGTTGCATGTACACACATACTTGGAAATCTCCAAAAAATGGTTAAAATATAAAAATAATGACAGAGTTCTCCTAGATCTTCAAATTTACATCTGTCATAAGAGCTGATAGTGTTCCTTATATTGCAAAATTACCCTCAGAGAACCAAGAAAAAAATGTATTCCCCTCCTCTGTTTAAAATCTTAGCCTTGAAGGCCAATTCCTTCTCTGACTGCAGTTCATTCTGTGACCCTGAGTCCCTCAATCTTTTGGCATTCACCCCTAGTCATAAAATGGGAGACAGTAATACTGACACTCCTCAGAATATAAGATGCTGCAAAGGAGAATCAGTCTGCAAAAGGTTGAGAAGCAGAAAATTAAAGCAGCAACAAAGATACTTGTGATTAACAATTGAACATTAGGGTAGGGAAGAGGATTAACAGTACATTCCAGCCTGTGACAAATAGATCTATGAATGCAGGAAAGAGAGAAACAAAAAATTGACCTGTGGAAAGTGATCCTGCATACCTGAAGGCATATGCAAAAGCTAAGTTAAGTCAGCTCTACTTCACTTGTGCTTTCCTGAACAATTTATTATATAATCATTGTGACTAGACGTCAGCTGAGCACCAGCACTGTACAATACTTACTTCAAGCAAGTCAGAACGGATGATAGCATGTTGTCACAGAATATTAAAAACCTGCCACGAGGATTCATGCCTGCACAAATTTCTTATTTTTCGGGAGACTAAGTAAATCTCACAGATAAATCTAGATTTCAAGATTAAATCAGGAATTCATTCTCAGAACAGAGCCCAACACATTGGCAATCTACCAGTTACGCTGTCCAGATCTCTGATGTTATCATATGTATCCTGTAGGCACATCATATCCCATTTTCATGGTTTATCAAAAATAGTAGTCCATAAATCTTATTTTGCTAATGCAGTACAAACCTGACACTCTACATACTCCTCAACTGGATATGTTGATGACTTTGGAATATAAATATTCAGCAACTTTGATGGAAGATCATTTATTAGTGGCAACAGAATTGAAGGCCTTTGGTACGGAGGATGAACGTTTATTTCCTCACTTTAGACTTTGACTACAGCAAGCTAGTCTGCCTAGGCTCTTGCTTCTCTACTCCAGGAAGGACAAACTCCTCAAAGACCTATGTTGAGCTTTTCATGCTCTGGAGGAACCTTCCATTCTCTGTTTACTGCTAGGCCAGGCAACTAGTTTAAGATGTCCAGAAAGTAAGGTAGTTTTTTTCATTCTGGGTCCTGCCAGGTAATAATCACTAATTTGTCAAGTTAACCATGTACAAGGCAAGAGGTTAAATCTGTGCAAAGCCAGAGAGAATTATTTTATAGCAGATCTCTTCCTTTCCTGGACTTTAGTAATAAGAGGTCTACCATGCGCAGAGAAAAGCAAACATTTGTTCTTCTTCTCTAGGTAGAGTTTTTGCTTAGCCAACCTTCCCATCATTCAGAATGGGAAGCAACTTTTCTTCATAAAACTGGCCAAAATAAGATATTTTCTGAATGATAGCAATGTAACCTGCAACCCTAGAAGAGGAACAGATTACAGCAGTCAACCATCTTGCAGAAGCACTCACGCTATAGATTTACAGTTTTCATCACGGGTTGTCAAATTGCCAACTCGCTTTAGCGGCTTATGTGTTTTCATTGCTTTATTTTTATTATAAATCACCAGGTTTTGAAGCAAGTAGGTGTATTTACTACATCAACATCAATGCTTGCTATCTCATTTCTAAACGTTGTTAGTGGGCATCTCAAATGCCTGCACATTTCAGGTTACTAGGTCTGCAATGAGAGGTTTATTGCAAGTGAAGAGAAATTCTCTGCAGTGGCAATTGTTTCCCCATTTAACACTTCTCTCATCCTATCAGGGAGCAAGAACACAGCTCTCCATTGCGAGTTGTTGCTTTCCCCTCCCCTTTTTGGGGGCACACTAATATCAGTTTAGTTGGTGTTCTGTGTTTCTAATATCCTTGAAAACCATTTAAAATGGAATTTGTCACCCAAATCAGTTTGTTTCCCAAACTGGAATTCACTTTGTCTGCAACTCATGGGATATATTTTGCCGTTTGAGTAATGCACTTAACCTTTTTTCCTGTGAATAGCAGTAGGAATTGCAGGAATCAGGCCATCTGTTTTGTGCATCCTAAAAAGTGGGAGCTGATAAGAGATCAAAGTTTTCTGTAGCATTAACTAACTGGCAGGATGAAGAGGGGTTATATGAGGTCACACTTCATGGCTCTCTGAAAATGCATTACAGTTTGGAAATAAATGAAGAAAGAAAACTTTGCCACAAAACAGCATGGATGTTTACCTACCAGAATTGCAATAGGCCTGTCTTCAACCCTTTGAGGTTACTGAGAAGAGAGCCTACCCTACCTAATACAGGTGCTAGCACTAGGCCAAACATGATAAATTGATAATTTGCTCCCAATTTTTCCTATAATAGAAAACAGATTCACAAGAGCCAGTTTTCAGATCAAACTCTAGAGCTCTTCTTGCAGTAGGATTCAGAGACCTCATTTCAGATCCAGCTGCACGCCATACAGGTCTCAAAAGTGAGCACCACCATTCTTCTATTCTTAATCCGGGAACAGCCTCCAGCATGGAGCAGTAGAATAGGTGGAAGGACTGGTACAACAGCAGTGGTCCAGACACAGCACTACCCATACTAAGGCAAACCTGTTATGCCACTCAGGGTGTTTTCATATCGCACAGCTTTCTGATCCGTCTGTGCTTCAGGAGCTATAGCATACTGCAGAACGTAGCTTTTAATGATTATATCAGAGTCACTACAGACAGGACTTGCTGGCTAGTAGTTCTAGATATCGTGAACTTAAATGTCCTGAATGAAGACAAATATCAGGTGCCTATACTTAAAGGAATCCCAGTTAACAACAGAAACCCATTAAAGATCCCGACAGTTCAAACACTGCTACAGTTGCCCAATGCTTCACGGCCACAGAGAGAACAAATGGCTTTTAGGAGAGCCTTCAATACACATAACTCCTGAACACTCCTAAACAGTACCTAATCTGCTAACAAGATAGGCATTCACTAAAGTCATCACAATAGTATTTGCTGGGCTAGGGGAAAACGTATGGTCTGAACACCACAGCGTGCCAGAGGTCTATACAACTGGCCATTAAGGAGCACATAGCTACTTTCCACTATTTTGACACAGCAAAGGATATAAACAAAATAGCTGAATATGTTTGCCATTTCTACTATCACAAATCAAAGCTTTCATGACTCCTGGTAGGATTTCTCTGCAATAGCAGGTTCTTGTGAAATGTTTCCTCATAGTACAAAACACGTCTTAAACATCAGTCAGATAAAAACCCACCTGTGACAAGACAGGTGGGACACTGAAAGTTCCTTTTCTGTCTTCCAGTTTACAGCTTATGATCCAGATTCTCCAGCACATTAGAATCATTTTGCACTGCACAAGGTAGCTTTAAAGCCAGAATCACCACTTATGACCTTAAATACACATCCCCTGGTTTCCAAAGTATAATACACTCACCTCTCCCCTGTACAAACTTCTGTTTTAAACAACTGGCAAGTTTCTGTCAACACTGTCCAAAAGAACATCCTAAATTAATAGCTCTAAAATCAAGACAAATGAAAGGGAGGACATACAATATAGTGCATCAGTATAACTGTTAGTGTCACCTTCTACTTAGCATCCACAAAGCTGACAGAGATGTAGGCACACAGAAAGGACAATGTTTTTTTCCTGCTCATTTGAAATCCTCCATTGGTGCAGAAACTAGCTGGGACTGCTATCTCCTAGAGTACATATGTGCTCTGCTTAAGACTGGCAAAGTGCAAACTCAAAAGCTTTGCTGTGGAATTTCTGAAGGCAGCCAAAACATGGGCCTGAGCTTGTTGCTCCTTGTTTTTGTTTGGTTACTTAGTAGTGAGCAGGAAGACAAAAGAAGCACCTGAACAGGCCAAGCACTTTTTTTTTTTTTAAATAAACCAAGATGAGATAAGAATTTGGCTCCCATTCCTATCTCTCAGGCAAAACTTGCAGTATGCGAATTCACATTATTATTCCTTAGACAATCCTAGAAAATATAGCCCAAGCAAATATACTCTCTGAAACAGATATCTAAACCAAGTGTACTTGAAATTTTAAAATAGAGGAATGGATATAAAACTAATCTGAATGGAAGCCTTTTAGATAGTTCCAATTTCACTTAAAATAGTTCAAAGATTTTCCTGAAGTGTCATAAATTTATACAACTGCCTGTGCACTGGTGCTCATAGATCAGGAAAACAGTACAGTTGGCTTAATTATGAAGAAAATACCACTACAGATAAGTGGCAGAAATGATCCACTTTGCACACTGTGCACAGTATAAGTTACTTCTCAGATAGAAATAGCTTAGTTAGGAATAGAGCAACAGCTCCCTTTTGCTTTGCAAAGCACAAATTATCAATTTTCAAATGAACCAAGTCAATCAGGTGCTGTCATGTTTGATGACAGCCAAGGGAAGAAAGGGAAGTTGATCTTGCTGTTGATAGTAAAATTCACACCCTCCTTCCCACAAAACATGAAAAAAAAGAAAAGGCCTGAAGAGTTTACTAAGGGGTACTACTGCTGAGAAACCTAAGGGATAACATGAATTGCAAGAAAAGTGCAACAGGCCATCTATTTGAAATTTGTTTTTCACACAGTTAGTACAAAAACAACTGCTCTTGCAAGCGAGGTCAATCTACCCATGCATTAATCTCCAATCAAGCAGCACTCTGAGAATCAAAATGTGATTGCAAATCTCTTGCATGCCAAGATGAAGGGGGTTTTCATTTCAGTCTACTACTACCAGCATTTTACATGCATTATGGTCAGGGGGTGAAGTGAGTACTAGGTACTTGCTGGTTCTGAATGCCAGCACTTTCTTGATTACATTACTACAGAATTAACACACAGAACCTGTACTAAAGTAGTACAAATGGGCTCATTTTTTACCCACTTTCATAGCTAAAGCTTTCATACCAGTCTCACTTCCCAGCCCAGAAGGTTAAAAGGTTAAGAGGTTAAAAAATAGCTGTATACCCTATCCATTGCTACAATGAAAGGTCTAAAAGAGCAAGCTTTGAGCATTACAATGACACTAAGGCTGTCTTTGCTTTTGTAAGCGTTTCTTTAAAATACACTCAGTATGCTAACACCCCTTGGCTTTAGAATGTTTTTAAGCTGTTGCTGGGCAAAAAATAGAGATCAAAATAAAACTTACAGAATCTTTAAGTAACTCCCAAGTCACTGGCATAAGAGGCTAGCACGTATACGAGCTCTTCACAGTAGAAATCACCACTAATGACAAGTTACAGTGGCTCCTACAGGGTCATTACAATCTCCAATCCTTGGAGAAGGTTCAGAAAAGAGCTACTGAACACATCAAAGGGAAATAGGATCTTACCTATGAGAACATGTTTGATAACCAGTCTTAGAAGCGTCTAGGATCTTAGGACCTCAGTGCAGTTCTTGTAGAGTTTCTTGTGTCATTTATAACATAGGTGTACCCTAAGCAGCCCAATCAGAAACCAAAGGAGTGAATACATTCATAACAGACTTAGGCATTAACTCATCTGTATTAAGAGCTTAGATGGAGTGTCCAATAAAAACATAAAGAGTAGAGAAGTAAGGGAAATAAAAAAAATCAGTTTTCCTACTTACGAGACAGTCGTGTATGTTGTTAGCTGCTATTAGCTCCATATGGGATTGGTTAGTCCAATCATTCTTTGAGAGTGCAAATATTGTGCAATGTATTACACAAAGATGATCTAAAACAGTTTGTCTCTCTTAGTCATGGTTAGATACAATCTTCAAAAGTGCCAGTTAATGACTCTGGAATCTCTTTTCAGAAGACATTTCAGCCTTTAACATCCTAAGTTTTATTGCTTTTCAGTCTCACCCTGGAGCATCTAAACTCACTAATTAAAAGGACATGGGCTCCTGAATCATACAGATTATTTGAAAAAGTGACTCTACATCTTTTGTATTTTTTGAAAAATCAACCTGTCACAAGGGGCATCTGGAAATCCAAGAAGGCTAGTCACTATTTCTCCTGCTTGGTACTTATGCGTATACATATACACATATACTAACTCATTTTGACCAGCATATATTTTTAAGTAATCCAGTACCTTTCCACATGAGTACTAACTTACTCCTTGAGCTGTCAAACTAAAAGTCAGCGGAGCAGTTTATATGGTGAAGTATTAACTCCATGTGAATAAATATGGTGGAATCTGGCATTTTGTGATAAACTTTTTTATACACTAAAACAACTTAACAGCAGCAAACATTTAACAGCACACAAAGGAAAAAGGCATTTTAGGACAGATCAGCATTTATTTTCTGTGAATACTTCCATACGCTGTACCTGATGTTTTTGTTGTGAAGTTTACCTGATAATTAGAATCAATTCTTCAGTGTGACAACTAAAGCAGCAAAACCTAACATGCCTTGCCAACAACTAAGAGTCTGCTAAAATTTCAAATTTTGAAAGATAAGTTGTATGATAAACAATTCATCAGCTTTCTTCCTCTGAAAATAAGCATTTTTCTTCTGCTCAAATATCAAATCACTTATTTTTGCTATATCTATATATGAACAAGGCTATACAGGTAAAGGGTACAGACGAAAGTAATAAACAGATGAATAATGCAGAAGATGAATACAACTTTTTGACTGACTGCTGTTAAGTTATACAAAGCCAGGCTAAATATTTGGTACACTGATATCATTGATATGAATAATTAGTGATATCCTTCTGTATAGCAAATATTTTTCTAAAACATATGCTTGCTGGAATTAATAAAACTATTAACCAAGTATCAGAAAGATATCAATTTGATAAAAGTGATTAATACATTATGAGGTTATATAATTTTTCTTTTTAAGTTTACCTACTTTTTTGTCAATTGGACTTGAAACACTTCAAAGAAACCTGAAATATGTATCATAGTTCTCAAGAAGTAGTTAGATTTGTACTTTCTTTGAAGAAATAGATTCTATTTTAAAATTATCAGGTCTACGAACCATAGTTTTGTGCAGGGAAAACAAAACCATTTGCATGAACTAAATTAGAGAGTTCAATTAAACGTTACTGTGAATCACACAGGCATGGCCCCACAAAAATTAAGGGTTCTAATGCCCTCATACTAATTCCATACTTTGCGGAGGGAGTTCGGTGGGAAGTTTTACTGAGGTTCACTCAGCCAGGTTCGCTGTTTTGCACTTGCTTGTTTCACTTTGTTTCTACTGCTCAACCTTGCTGCCTAGGCTGCAGTTTCAAAAGATGTTTTCACAGCAATTCATGAACTCAACAAACACAAACTGCATACTGTCGTATTGGTTCAGCTTAATAATCAAGGGAACCACTTATTTTATGTGGTCTATTTCCACAGGAGCAGGCAAGTCAGACCATCATTCAAGAGCAGTATTCTGCAGCTGTCAAGTATTTCATGGATTTAGACAACAGCTTAGACAAGCATCTGTCAGGAATAACATCAATATAGGTAATCTTGCCTGAGGGGTGGGAGATAGACTAGATGTCTTCTTGAAGGCCCCTCCAGCTATGTTTTCCAGGCTTCTTGATTTTCTACCTTCCTGAAAGTTTAGGGAAAATAAACCAACAAGCGTTTGCCTCCTGGTACATAGCTCATGGCACTGAGAACAGCACTGTAGTATTTTGTGGCGTTTGTACAAAGTTTCTTGAGAGAGAAAGCAGCCACCTTGCCTGGGAGATGACCACACCCTGAAATCCCTTTCCACAGCTTCCCATAAAGACTCACTGCTCCCAGAATGAAGTGCCTGAAGCCCCAAACCTTTGGGACCAGTGGAAGCCTCTCTCCTATTTCTACCAATAAACTTGAAACAGAGTTAGTGACATGCAATATATCTCAAAAAATGAGGTCTTGTTTTTTTTCTCAGTTGCTGGCATTGCCTTTGCACTTTTGTAAGAATATGCTCTGCCCTTGTTATCACTGGCCGAAATTACTTCTAGACTTACCAGTTACAATGCACATAATTTGACTGCAATCTTGTCTGGAATGAGAAACAACAGTGTCTCATTGGTGCTATACGTTTCTTATAAAGGAGAAATTTAACAAATTCCAGGGGGATTTGCAAGTGCTTTGATGCTACTGAAAGTCAGTGACAGTTGTGACACAAAATACTTTTCTTGGAAGGTTCTAATCAACTAAGCAAGTGAAAATTACTAGTTATAAAGAAATATGATACAGCATTAATGTGACTTCAGGAGTGTGGCACACTAACAGAAGAGCACTGCAGAAATATAAATCTATTCACAACTTCCACAGAGAAGAGCTTCCACAGAATGACTCCGTCCCAAGAGCTGTCATTTCAGAGCATTTTACCAGTTCACGAAGATGAATTTGTGCTCAGAGAGCAAGAAACCAGGGAAGCAAGTTAAACAGAAATCAAGATTGGAAAATACATATTTGATAGGAGTTCTGCCAACCTGGAATTCGCTCCTGAGCATTAGCAAAAGTTTTTGAACAAAAATGCACCTGAATATTACCGAAACTGATTCCCTAGATTCTGCCTGTCCCTACTTCTGAGGGCATTGGGGAAAGGTCATTAACATCCAAGACATCTGGGGGCTCATTAAACAGCAAGATGCAAAGGGATGGGGGAGGGGGAAAATCGGGAGTTTATTTCAGTAACAGTCATTAAAAAAAAAAAGTCGTTTATAATGTAGAACTCCCTCCAAAATTAGCTTACACAGTGATATAAATTGGTTTTCTTTGTGGTCTAAAATTGACTTGCAGTTCACTAGTTAGTCAGAAAATAGCTACTGAAAAGCACTGGCCTCAGAGCTTTTGGACTGTGGACTCCTTTCATGGTGTAAACAAATGCTTCAGATTTAAAGCTTTCCCATAATTGTTATGCTAACCTTGGAGTGAAACCTCTCCATTTGCATTTGAAGGAGCTAAATATTAGGCAGGAAAGAAAGTGCTCCTTTTAAAAGCATGAGAAAAAGTTCCTTCTTTTTGGTCCTCAACCATCTGGGCAGGCCCTGCTTCTCTCTCTCTCTGGCAAAGGCAGAGAGGAGGAAAAGGGGCACGGATGGTGGTAATCTTGCTGAAAGAGAATTAAGAAATTCCTTCAAAACACGAATGAATGAAACTTCCTATAGGGGAAGGGAGACTGTGTTCCAAGGAGATGTAAGAGGTGTGGGGAGGGGTTGGGGGGACACAAATACATCACTCAGTGGCTCACTGATGTAAGAAGCACCTATGTTTTACCGTGTTTTTCATTCAACATGTTCTGGAATCCAAAACCAGATTTCTTTATAGACCCTGTGCATGAACCCTGCAGTTAATAGGATGTTAATGTTTCCTCTTTGACTGCAGAATATTTGACTGCACGTGTGTGCACATGCATATACATATGTGTACACAAATACACGTGAGTAAGCATAATTGTGTGTGCTGTCAAGAAGAGACATGGATTCAATCCTAGGTCCGTGATGAGGGAATTGTCATCAAGGGGGAAAAAATGACAAAGCTCTCATGGAAACCTCACAGTTTTGAGATTTTCAGTAACATAGTTTAGATAAGATTTTCACGAGGAATCATTCCTCTTTTCAACCAGTAACATGAGAGGGACTGTCTCTGCCTTTGCACAGATTTCTCCACTGTGTCCATTTGGAGTTAGAGCTGTACTGAGGAGATGTATTTCATATTATCATAGTAAACATGTAATAGAGAAAAACAAGACTGACAGCCTTCTTAAAAATAATCTAGGCCAAATTCTCTGCTGGCACAACTCTGCTTACGCCAGCAAGGAATTTGGTGTTACATTTTGAGTTGCTAAACGAAGTTATTGCAACACACTTTCTCACAACCAAAACAAACATAAATAAGTGACTGTACTGGAGGTTAATCAAGCAAGGATTACTAGATTATCACCAACCAGAACAATGGAGTTTTTGCTAGTTATGTTACTGGATTCTATCTTTCTTTTCCTTCTATTTCCCTGCAAAGCAATGGACCAACTTTCTCATTGCATTTTCTGTTAATATCAGGAGCAAACTGACGGTTGAACTAGCAAGCCACATTCACTGCCTCTTGGTCATATATAATGTGAGAAATAGACTGAGTTCCCTTGATATTTTCCATCTAATATAAATATTCGGGCTCTTGTTTAATTAAACATTTCAGTTTCTAAAGAGAGGATATTTATGGAATATTGTTTTCCCATTTTACTCTGGGATAAAGTAATTCTGCCATATTTCATCCTAAGGCTGTACAATATCAAGCAATTTGACATCAGCAAATCCATGGGCCCCGACGGGATGCATCCGCGAGTGCTGAGAGAGCTGGCAGATGTTATCGCTAGGCCACTCTCCATCATCTTGGAAAGGTCCTGGAGACCAGGAGAGGTGCCTGAGGACTGGAAGAAAGCCAGTGTCACCCCAGTCTTCAAAAAGGGCAGGAAGGAGGAGCCAGGAAACTACAGGCGTGTCAGCCTCACCTCCATCCCTGGAAAGGTGATGGAGCAGCTCATCCTGGAGGTCATCACTAAGCATGTGGAGGACAAGAAGGTGATCAGGAGTAGGCAGCATGGATTCCCCAAAGGGAAATCATGCTCGACCAATCTGATAGCCTTCTCTGATGGAATGACTGGCTGGGTTGATGAGGGGAGAGCAGTGGATGTTGTCTCCCTGGACTTGAGCAAGGCTTTTGACACTGTCTCCCATCACATCCTCATAGTAAAGTCAGGAGGTGTGGGATAGATGAGTGGACGGTGAGGTGGAACGAGAACTGGCTGGATGGCCGAGCTCAGAGGGCTGAATCTAGTTGGAGGCCTGTAGCTAGTGGTGTCCCCCAGGGGTCAGTACTAGAGCCAGTCTTGTTCAGTGTATGTACCTTGATGACCTGGATGAAGGCACAGAGTGCACTCTCAGCAAGTTTGCTGATGATACTGAACTAGGAGTGGCTGACACCCCAGAAGGCTGTGCTGCCCTTCAGAGGGACCTGGACAGGCTGGAGAGGTGGGCGGAGAGGAACCGCCTGAAGTTCAACCAAGGCAAGTGCAGGGTCCTGCACCTCGGGAGGAAGAAGCCCATGCAGCAGTACAGGGTGGGGGTTGACCTGCTGGAAAGCAGCTCTGCTGAGAAGGACCTGGGAGTGCTGGTGGACAACAAGTTAAGCATGAGCCAGCAGTGTGCCCTTGTGGCCAAGAAGGCCAATGGGATCCTGGGGTGCATTAGGCAGAGTGTTGCCAGCAGGTGGAAGGAGGTGATCCTGCCCCTCTCCTCAGCCCTGGTGAGGCCGCCCCTGGAGTACTGTGTCCAATTCTGGCCTCCCCAGTACAAGAGAGACATGGCACTACTGGAGAGAGTCCAGCGGAGGGCTACCAAGATGATGAAGGGACTGGAGCATCTCTCCTATGAAGAAAGGCTGCGAGAGCTGGGCCTCTTCAGCCTGGAGAAGAGAAGACTGAGAGGCGACCTGATCAAGGTGTACAAGTATCTGAAGGGGGGGGTGTCGAGAGGATAAGTGTCAAGAGGAGGGTGTCAAGAGACTATTTTCAGAACAAGAGGCAACGGGCAGAAACTGAAACACAGGCAGTTCCATCTGAATATGAGGAAAATCTTCTTTACCGTGAGGGTGACTGAGCACTGGACCAGGTTGCCCAGAGAGGTAGTGGAGTTTCCTTTGCTGGAGATATTCAAAACTCGCCTGGACGCAATACTATATGATGTGCTTTAGGTGACCCTGCTTGAACAGGGAGGTTGGACTAGATGATCTCCAGAGGTCCCTTTCAACCTCAGCCATTCTGTGATTCTGTAATTCTGTGAAGCAAGTGATTTAAGTACCATGAGGACCTCACAGAAATTCCCTGAAACTACCAGAAATCCTCATAAATACAAGTGTGAGTTAAACCTAAGAGCAAATTAAGACATATCAGAATAGGTAGCCCTACATCCATCAGCATCGGCTGTATGCTTGAGTACACAAAGTGAAATTCACGTCATAAAGGGCAAGGTATATGGTAGACTGTAATCTCACCTCATTTCTAATGGCAGCATAAAACACAATATAAAAGTGGGTAAGACCAAGCTTTGCCATCATTTGAACAAGTACGTGTTACTTATTTACAGTCCCCCAAAAAACTTTACTGAACATGAGAGTGGACAGATGCAAGGAAGATCAATAATAATATATCTTAAATGAAAAAGGCAGACATATTCACCAGGGCTTGGGATAAGTTCTTTTTGTTTATAAAAAACCAAAATATTTCCTCCCCACCTTCCGAACAGAAAGAACAACAAAAAACAGAAATCAATATATTGGACTAGATTTAATTGCCATATGTGTTTTCTCTGCTGACAAGTTGAAGAAGAAGGAGAATAAGCTCCCAACACTTTTTGCTGTGGGATACAGCATAACACCTTTAACAGTCTGTACTGCATACGTTAGACTTTGATAGCAACCTTCACCATTTACCAGAAATGAGATCTAATCCCTAGATTTCAGTGTTTGTTTTATTCTGAGAGTAGTATCAGAATGAGTATGCACACTTTGCATTTATATAGATTATAGTTTGCCTGTACCAAGCAGTTAGAGTTACGCAAGCTACCATTCTTTCAACTGTGCTCTCTCTATCACCTCAAGACTCTCAAATTTCTTTCAGCAGGGCAGGGATGCAAGTCAACTCCATCTCATTCAACCTTCACAAACCTATTACCACAGGAAGTCAGGGAGAGAGAGAGAGAATAAATGCACATCATATCAGTTGGGCCCCACCATACACTAGCACCTAATTCTGTTACATTAGAGTTTCAGGGTATATGGGGAAGACATGAGCTTTCTTTGCTATATAAAAGAAAGCATTTGCTATGTCCCTTCCTCTCAGATTGATACAAATCCTAGAAATGCCTCCAAAAAGGTAAGCATTCCAAAGAGCTAATAAGTATTTTCCCATTTCTGACAACAGCCTAGAAACCAGATACAATTAACACAATATTTGTCAGCAGAAGGCATGAAGATTTGGTTCCCCAAACAGTTAAACCATCACAAATTCGAGGAGGAGGTTAATAACTCACTTCCTGTCATTTGTTTTCAATTCTCATTTGACTCTGACCCTATTTCTGACCATTCTTGCCAGTTCTAGATTGAGGTGCTGGCAGTTAACTGCCCACTTAGTTATTAATAAAGCCTTTGTTGTATTCGTTGTCGGTGTCTAATTCCAGACAAAATGGAAATTCTTTAGCTCCTGGACCAAATTCAGCAGAATGTTATTTTATTGGATGTACTGTAACGAATCCATGGCTACATATATACAGAAACCATGGTCACTGGCCAAAATGCAAGGCTGTTGGCTCCAAAAACATGCTTCTGCAGTAGCTCTGGCAGTGAGCATCACAGTCACTTCATAGGGTCCTCTTTGTGCCCACCGGGCTTCTTACTAGACCCATCATGGTACAACTTTGGACAGAGACCAGCTTCCCCAGTGGCAGTGAGTTGATCCTCAGGCTGTTAACTATTCCATCCTCTACCTGTCTCCACAGCCAGTAATAGTTTTTCCCTGACATACTAGCCAGCTGCTCACAAACGTAACAGATGCTCACTTTAACAGGGTTTAACCCATAAGACATAATTAATGGCAGTTTAGCATAAAAACCAAAGAATATATATAAATAAATATATGTATATATATATATAAAGATAGTTAAATACAACCACACTTGGATAAACACCGATGCTGAGCACGGTGGTGTGACTGAAACCTGAATTTGCAACAGGCTTGAAGATGTCTGATTCTCAAAACTGTCTAACCCTTTTCCTACCAATACGAGTCATCTCCCTCAGGAAGAATAAATAAATAAAGTCCTCACCAGGAAAGAATGACTATTTGTATAGTTCTGTCCTGCATACAGATAATTAATTTTTTACTGCATAGTTATATTCTTGATGTAATATCTAATTGTTAACACAGAGTCAGAGAATATTATTCCATTTCTGGGACTGACTTCTTTTCAGAGAAATAGTTACTGCAGCCAACGCATGCAGCCATTTGAACAAGCTATGAAATCTAGCTTCACTTGCTTTCCCATGTGGGCCTTCCTGATTTTCCTTCTCAATATATTGTACAATTATGCCTTGACATCTTGCAGGATTTCATTAGTGTATAGAGTTAGTCTGTTTTATGAAACATCTAATGAAACAGGGAAACTCCAGCAAAAGCTGTCAAACATTAGTGCCTCAAGTTAGGTGTCAAGAAAAACAGCTTGGAGCCTAAAACAGACATGCAGCTTCCAGAGAGGAAGAGTGACCCTGTCATACACCTCTTTTGCAGTCTCAATTTTAAGCAACCAAAGTGTGATAGTTAGACTTGCATAGATCCTAATGAAGAATCATGTTAGGGGCAGTCTTTAGAAAATATTTAGGAGCTTTCAGGTGAGACTGTTAGACATGCTTGATGCCAGATGCTCAGTGTGGCATGACATATGCAATAGGACTTAGTCTCTCTAAACATGCACATTTGCTTCTGAAAATACAACGGAAGCACTGCTGAATTTAAGCCTCATACGCAGCACCTTTTAGAGAGAAAGTTCCTATAGGTTTCTTAATATACAAAGCAAATATCAGATAACAGATAAAATCCATATTGTTGTTATAGGCAATGGACTCTTTTTACAAAGCTCTCAGCAGCTAATCTATAAGGAAAGGGACATAATTACACACACTTGAGGCTTCACTTCCTCCACAGGCGCACTTCACCAGTACTCACTGGGACATATACTTGCATATCTTTAGAAAGGTGAACATTGTTTTCACAATGCCTCCTCAACACACTATGTAAAGTGATGGCAAAAACACATAGCAGATCATTTATCAGTATTTCCATGGCTTTTCCACACACTTGGAAAACTAAGAACTATCCCCATGTTACCTGTTAACAGTAAGAGCCAATGTGACATGGTATCACATAGCTTCATCTGCTTTGTATTTTGCATATCACATTGAAAGACAGCTATGTAGCTCCTTGGAAGAGAGGGCTATGATATTAGTGTAGGTGATATGACAATTGCCTTGTAATAAGATGCTACTTGAGTGCCATTCAAAACTGTAGGTAAGGTGGCAAAACAGTGACACCTGCCCTGACTGTGCCAAATTAGAAGGGGCCTTAATTGATATGTCTGAGTCCCACAGAGTGGTCTCATGCTGTCAGCATTAGGTAACCTGCAGCTATACAGTGACAGCAAGGTTAGGAAGAGCTGAAAGAAGCAGAAGGCAGATGATCTTCCCGAGAAAGGCCTCCTACCCTTCCCAGTTCCCCTACCTCCAGACCACATCTTGCAATACCCAAGCTATCACACATTTACCACCAGAAGACTAAGCACTGATGTGGATGCAAATATCCTGGATTTTTTTTTTCTTTTTTAAACAAACTCTGCTACTGAGTTTAGTTTGTCCTTGGGCGAGGCATTTCACTCATGTTTCACTCTTCATCTCACATCTAGTCTGTGTGTTCTTGGAGCAGGAATGTTTCTATACAGCGCTTCACACAAGGGATTTGGTTGTGAACCAAGCCAGCTCTGAACTACTAGTTTCATTTCCTTGTCTGCTGCAGACTTTATCTGTAATAATAAGCATATCATTAAAGCCCTCCATGCTTTATTTGTACACCTCTAAAATGAGCATACAGGAAACCTATGCATATTGGCCCATTGGAAATAGGATTCACAGAGATGTCTTATGTCTGCTGAGACTTCTGAAGATTGGTAAAACGCAGTTGATAAAACCCTATTCTTATTTACTTTTTACTCAGTCGTTATTTCCCAGCCCTTTCTAAGGCTTTATACTAGATTTTTATAATGCAACTGATTTACAGGTTTCTACTTCTTAGATTTTGTTGCAAAGCTGTAACAGACTAAGATTTTAGGGAGAAATCCTAACATCCCATGCATTCTCCGGTTGTCCAGAGGGCAAATGCCTCTCCAGAAATCCTACATGTTAGCTGTGAGTAGGTACCTTCCTCTTTCTCCCTTCCTCCCACACAAAGAGTATTGGCATTTTCAGGTAAGAATCTTATTCTTTTTTTTACCCTTTCCTCTAATTTTCCTTATAAAACCTTCGTAAAGTCTCTGGACATATCCAGGTTTATAGAGGAAGCAGCTCTCTCCCTTCTCTATGTTCCCTGTTCATTCATAAATTCAGAAGTACCTTGCACAAAGCAAAACCTTTTTGTGGGTAATACGATGTACATATCACTGCGTTAGCCATATTTACAAAGCTATAAGCAAATTATGTTTTGCATCATAGCTGTGAAGACAAATATAGTAATAGAATCAGGTACCTTTCCTACTAGATGGAAATTTGCTAATGCAATAGGAAGTTGCTTATTAAATACAATAAACTTCTGGTGTCAGGAAAGACAAACTGCGAGCGCAGTCAGGTGAAGGGAAAATAGCTACTTTAATGATCTTAAACACTGTGCTACATAAATTTCTCTTATTTGGAAAAAACTGTCAATACTTAGACTCACCTAACTTGAGATGTCAGTTTTTGCCATATAGTTTGTATATACAGCACAATATACTGCTAAAGAAAAGACTATTATCTTTTTACAAATGAAAAGAAGCAGAAGAGGAACTATCCACAAAGTTCCTACAAGTTCTGACTTCAGACTAAAGGCAGGAAGGTGTTTTGTGCACTGCAGAACATGAATGTAAAATCAATCCCTTAAAGCACTGTAACACTAATTTTTTATACAGACCTACTAAACCTGTTGAGCAGCGATATGGCCTGAAACACGCTCTGCCAATATTTTGAACTAGCAACACCTAGAACAAGAGAATGAAACAAGTGAACAAGACAATTAGCTTTCACTTAATTTGTGATAAACCACTTGAAGAAGAATGAATGAGCTGCAAAGCAGTGTGGCAAGAGAATTAGCAACACATTTATTTGTATCAGAAGAGTTGTTTCAATAGGAATAATCAAATACAGGGTGGCACTGAATGAGCAGTCTCTCTTTATTCATTACTTCTGCACAAAGCACACTGGTCACAGAATACTTTCAGTGCAGCCAAAGCCTTGCAAGGAGAGGCAGGCACGCAACTCCTAAATGCCATACAAGGGTGAGGGAGTAGACTCCACAAGGGAGTCAGAAAATAATTTCAGAAATAGTTTATAAATCTAAGGACAGGTTTGTGAACATTCCAGTCACATGCCTGAGATATCATATCATGCTGTTTAGTCAGGAGATGCAATGTTGACAAGGTTCTCATCAAGAATCCGTTTTCTAGAATACAGCTCAGAATTACTGAAGATTTTCTGTTCATACTACGCTTATAATCATCATGGCAAAACTCACATCACCGCCACAAAAACGAGAATTTTACCTTCACCTGTATGGCACAGCATCTGCAAAATTGACCCTATATAACAAAGCAGCACAAAACGGATATACTCAAAATATACAAACATGGCAAAGTTCTAAAGTAATTTCTGGGATGGTAGTTCCTCTAGGTGTACAATACTGGTTTACTGAAAATTGCCCAAAGGATGGAGTCTGGACTTGAACTACCTAAAGAACTGGTCTAATATTACCTGCAACTCAGAGGTGTTGAAAGGGTTAAGTAATTCATGATAGAGTAGTCCTCCCAGATGGGTTGATAAAAGCTACTATGGAATACAAAGTAGCACAGAGGTGCCAATAGATGTTCCATAATTAAGGCTCTACCAATATTTTCTTCTTAATGGGTACTTTGCAATTTTCTAATTCTCTTCCACCTTGAACATTGTGTTTCAGTAAGTGCTCAAAATGGCAAATCTTAGCAAGTTTGAATTTTCTAAGGGTACTTCTGGGTTTTCAACTAATTTCAAGTAATTTTGTTCTGGGTTGCGAATAACAGCACACAGACGCCTCAGTGTTTGTGCAAAATGATTCACCCGTTTTCCTCATAAAACAGATTAATTTCACACATATTCAGAAGGGCTTCTGGCAGGGGGGTTGTTGCTGCTGCCTTTTTCATTATTATTTTATTCATTTCTTACATGACAAAAACTGCTTGCTTTTACTGTCAGAAGACTTCTAGAAGCACACAACCTACCAAAACCAAGCACTTTCAGGCAAGAAACAATCACATCAACATATTTCAGGGTGATGATAAATGTTAGTTTGTACACCCTCTTGTTCTTCTCTCAGAACTCAACACAACAGCATGCCATCCACTGCAGTAACTCAAGGGGCAAAACAAGGAATCATACCTATATGATGGCAAAGGCTTGTAGGCAAAGCCAGATTAAAAAGGTATTAAGACTATAGCTGAATGCCATAATGCAGTACCACAGCAGATAATAGCTCAGAAAACAATGTCCTACTAAAGCAGCTCTACCTTCTCCTATACCCAGGCTGTGTTACACTACTGCTCAGACCTGCTCTAGAAGGTTGTGGCTCATGGACCCATTTCTTTATATCAAAACTGTCAGTGTTCACCAACATAGCTGCCTAGGAACTGTGGCCTAAAGAATATATATGCACTTGAGGCTACATACTACTTCTGAGAGGCAAGAGGTGTTTGTTGCATTTGCTCATGTGATCCTTGGGATGGATTATATGGGATCCTTTAGGGACTAAAAGGCATTAAAAAAGAGTGAAATTTGATACTGAAATGCTAGGTTACGTGTTTAAGGACTGATAACATTAATATGGAGACTAAGGGTTTGTCGCTAGAAAGGGACAGGGAAGAGAACCTATGAAAAGTAGGTGATTGTTAGATGACAACGATCAATCAATGTCACATGGCAGCAGGAAGAAAATGAAATCCTAGGGTACATTAATGTAAAATTGGTGACACCTCACCTCAAACACTGGAAAAACCTCAAATTTTACCTGTTCAAGACAGAAGAGTTAAAATAAAACAAGTTGAGCAGCAGGGCGTGAAAAATCACTGTAGAAAGGGACAGCTACAAGGCAGGAACACTTTGAGGAATAAGCCATAATGCATTGGCAAGCGCTGCAATAACCTCAAAGGGATGCATCTGGATGAAGCTAAGCTGCAAGATAACCAGCATCAATGAACTCCTCTGCAATGACTGGTAAAGTCTGGCCTTTTAAATAGTCAAGCCAACATTGTCAAGAGATACCAACATAGACACATTTACAACTGTTCTTCACATGTCCATTAGTACCAAACTAACACTGTCTCACATTACAGGCTGGCTTTACAAGCTCCCTCCAGGCAGGAGCATCAGGCAACACAAATACCTATTTACCACCTTCTACGAGCTTCTGCATCATGCCTCCCTCCCCCATTAGCAAATGCTTTCCTCAGGTAGGCATAACACATTTGTTGTGTTGCCTTATGTCCACCATTGCTTATGAAGGTATATTTGTGGAGTAACAGAAAAGATTTCACAGCAGCTTGTTTGGAAAAACACATTTAGCTTTTCCTTATTGAACAAGTCCATTAAAATTATCCAAAAGCTACACAATTTGTCCTATTCTAGAAAGATTGTCAGGATAGGTGTTTCAAATCCAGGGTTATCCAGGGTAAAGAAATTCAAGACAGCTAGCAAAACAGACTTTCACCAAGCAAGGTATCTTTTCCTTGTAACTGCAAAAGCAGTAAAGGACAAAAGGATAACGACCCCAGAGTCAGTTTTCTATATGTCATGCTGTTCTCTCACTCTCTTCTTCAAGCTAGCAAAAGATGCAATTAATAATAATAACAATAAGTTGCTTTTAATCACCATAAAGAAGTGTATTTCATTTTGTATTGCTTGAAATTTTGACATCATTCTTGGCTTCTGTATCATCCCCAATTAGAATCCCCTAGAAGAGTGAGAATGACAAGAGCCATTAAATGTGTCACAACACGGGGTGAAGGGAAGAAGTGCTGGAAGTGGAGGCTTTTCAAAGAAAGCAGAGGAAGTTGTGCTGCACAATGAGCGCAGAATATGTTTTTTCTTCCCCCCTCTCCCTCCCCCCCCCCCCCCCCGGTCTACCTTCCACCCCCCTCCCCATGACATACACACACATTTTATGGCCTAAAAGCCAACGCAAAAGGGTGTGTTCTTTCAGGTTTATAGCCTTGACTAATGGAATTGCTCTAAATAACATTTTGATCTTGTAAGGTCACACAGAGTGCTATACCTTTCCTTTAATGATTCAGGTCTGGACCAAGCATTTCCCAGAATTGAGATGGTAATGAAGTCATTAGTTTCTTCCTACTTGAAGCTCTGACTAGGAACAGGAATTCTATGGGTAAAGTCTGAGTGGGTCTTTTTCATAAAGCTCATACCCAGCTGAGCTGTAACACCTGTTACATTTTCCCAGGAGCCTGAGCTGCAGTGCATTTTCAATCTATTTGCTCTTCTTCTTCTCCTAGAGCACATTGACAAAAGCTGGGGGACCGCGTTTTCTAAGGCAGTGCTAATTGAAAAATCTATGGCTGGTGCAAATGTTAACTCACATCCCAGCTAAGGCATTGATGATTATTTCCTTTTCTTCTTTGATAATACAAGCAATGTCAGACTACATTTAAATTCAAAGTACACATCTGAAACATGCTCTCTGATAATGCCTCACCTTTTATGGGTAACATAAAGGACAAAAACTCCAGAAAACCTATGGAAAACAAGCCTTTATCTTGCGAGGTTTTAATACTAAAAACATGGTCACTGCTCAGCACAGAAACACAGCGCCGTGCACATGTCAGTAAATACAAAATTGACAATTATACATTATTCTCACAAAGGTAAATAGTATTTCTTAGACAAACGTTTTAAAAATGTGGCTTCTTGAGCAAATAAAACAATAAGCCTGGAAGGTCAAGTTCTGGCTCTGAACCTCCTGGGGACCTTTGTTTGTTTGTTTTTTAAAGCATCAATACATACATTTTAAAGAAATTCAAAACTGCTAAAGAAGAACATCTAGAAGTTAGCCTAAAAATTGAAATACGTGTAGCAACCAGCGCATGTCGTGCTTTGCCATCTGTACTGCCATAGATCTCCCTCCAAAGTGAACCCATTTACAAATTATGTTTTATAGAGCAAACCCAGGTATTCCAATACGTTTTACTCTCCCGTTAGCAACTAATTAGCACATCCACGCACAGGAATACACTCACCTACCCACTAACCAACCAACAGAAAGGAACTTAACTAACAGGACATCCTCAGAAGATGAAGAAGATCCTTGACCTAGGAATTTGTTCCTGCTACCATACCAAAAAACCCCAGATTTACTGAACCCTAGAACCTGCTCAGAAATCAACTCTTCTCTATGGTGAGCATAGGGTCTAAGGGGAGGATGCTTTTTCACTTTCTCTGCTATAGGCCTGGCTGTTACAGTGATTATACAAGGCTTTATAATCAGAGTCAGAATGAGATTTTGAAGAAATCAGTGCCTTAAATATAACATTGATGCTGTGGTACATGTCTAATTGCTACTTTGTTCTTTGAGTCATTACTTTCATCTTTGAAGAGCAGTTCTGAAAAGTCTCAAAACATGAAAATAACTAGTTCTTTAGGTTTTTTTTTTCCTGCACCCACATTGTACAAATGTTTAGCATAAACCAGAGTACAGACTAGAAATTTTGGGATATCTTTAAAACCTAAAGTCTATACGCAAGAAGGAAGGAGCACAGCACTGAAAAGTATAAAATTAATCTTGCATTTGTATGAAAACAGAATAGGCATTCAAGAAAGAAAATTACAATTCTTATTGTTATAATTCTGTTATGCTTAAATATCTTTCTAGAAATAAATAAAGCATTCATTATGATAGCCTAAATTGGGGGCTCCCCCTCATACCACTCCCCAAGAAACATTAAGTTAGTGTTATTATTACTTTCTTTTTATTTTACAAATCCTAATGAAACATCTTCCTCACTTAGATAGTTGGGAATTGTTATAGACTAAGTTCTGATCATTTTTCTCATAGAACACAGCATACTTTCCTTCCTGATTTGCCAAGTCTATTCCACACAGCTGAGAGAAGCATCCTTGCTGCCAGGCCTTACAATGAGTTTTTGCTAGTTACGCAATGAAATGAAGTTGTATTGCGTTCATCAAGGTTTGTATCCAAAAAATCACTGGATGCAATGGCACTAACATAACACACATTACAAAATGGCCTACACAGGTGAGGAAGCATATCTGAACATTTATATTATCTATATACTTTTACTTTCCTTTGCTTTTTGATTTCAATCAACCCCAGCCAGGTAGTGAATCATGCCACATCACCCCAATGAAGGAAGGATTTGCAGGCAATCAAGAAACAGACCTCCCAGGCATTTAATCCCATTTCTGATCAGCTCAGAATGGTAGCTTAAAACTTTTCCTTGCAAGCTCAGTCTTAATTCTTCACTATAACATGCAGATAATCAGCATACTTGAAACATACCCATTCCTATATCTCAGCCTTGTCCTTCCAGCCACATCCTTCTTGTCTACTGCTTCCATAACTAGTTTCTCACTTCCTACCACACTTTCTCTTCATTCAGCTTGGAGTGTCCTCCCCGGACAGAACTATTCCACTATGTAAAGTCCAGCTCACCCCTTCTAAACACTTCACACGCTTCTTGACACATACCTGCTGTGGTAATGTTGGTTACCTCTTCCAAGTAGTACCCTCTTCTAAAAACAAGCAACAGGATTTATTTGTATTCCATGGAGGAAAAAGTGCCCCATCTGACCGGACATATTATTCTAATGCTAAGCCTTCTGAAATTTGGAACAGTTCCTGCACTGTTCCAGAGCTCCCATTACCTTTCCTTTTGGATGACAAAGGGAGACCCTGGCAAATATCAGTCTGGAAACGACTGTGCCCCAAAGACTCAAGGTTCCAACTGCAACTTTCTTCATATTTACATATGGACTGTTCATGGCCTGACAAAACTGCAAGACTGGAAACCTGGGATTCAGATATTTTGTACTCCAGAACTTGAAGAGAAATAGACATTGATTCATTTCACCTTCACAGCTAACATAAACTGTTTTCCACCCTATGCTATATCAGACTGCTCAGTAACAGTTAATCATAGAAATAAAAAAAAGAAAAATGGATAGGCATTCCTTGCCTATCCACAGCAGGAAAGCAGAAGTAGTCCAGCAAAGGCTGTTGTCCCACCCTCTTTGCTACCCAGATAGGAGCAGGAACTACAAGTAAATTGATGATTTACATCACTCAATGGGACTGGGGCCTGCTGTGGCATAAACATACGTCTGAATAACATCAAGAACTATAACGATACAGACTGCAAATAAACACAGAGATTAAACAAAAATGATATGACTTGAATTATAATCAACCACAACCAGCCCACTGCTTAACTCCACAAACAATTACCCACTGAGGCCTAATAATCTTGCTCATATTTATAGCCTGGAATGGCTGACTTCCTTGCACTTTTCCCAAAAAACAAGTGGATGACTTGAAGAGCATAACTTGAAACTGCCTCTAGAAGAAAACTCCAGCAAAGGCTATTAAACAGAAAGATATCACCTCTAGCCCAGGAAGATCCACAGCAAAAAATCACTGGAGGCTAAGAGAGTATTTTGAGGAAGTATCACTGCATGCCTATCCTGCCCTTTCTAATGCTCTCCAGACTGCTGCAACTGGTCACTGCTGGAGACTGAACGATGAGTTAGATGGACCTTCAGCCACTTTGATGTCAAAACAACAGAGAAACCATCACTCTTAAGCGTTTTTAGAGCTCCCAGCAGGGCAACATCCAAACTTTTTGCACTCAGGTAAGTTGGATAAATGTTGTTATCCCTGTTTTATAGGTGAGTAACTGAGGCATAGGGCTATTAAGCAAGTTCTCCAAAGTGCCATGGCAAGTTTGAGAGCACAGTTTGAACCGTAGTTCTGAGGTTAGATCATGGTCATGATTCCTCTAACGCATAAATAGTCAGCACTGTCATTTCCAACAGAGGTCACAATGGATATGATTTTGTGACCTTGTTTTCATTTGTCAAAAATGTTACCAAAACTTCCACCCTTTAGGCTAAATGCAGGTGGATTCAATAGGGATGGTAGACCAGAGAAACTTCTCTCTCAACTGCAAGCAAAACCAAATAAGTTTTTTTTTAATGTGAAAAAAAAGATTTTTAAGAGCAACTTATTTCCCTAATAAGAACATTCTTGAAATAAATCTATATATATATAAAATAAATGCATACACACACACACATACACACACACATTTTATTTATATATGTTTATGTACATATACAAATAAAACTTTTAGACAGATTGCACTTCTGCAACAAGATTATATACAACTTTATATAGTCATTCCTTGCCATAGATTTGGGTTAAGCAAAAAAAATCCCCCAAGCATTTTTGCAACCTTGCTTAATGTAATAATTTTCTTGTAGAACAACTCAGCCTTCAGCCTCTCTTTTCCCAAACTGATTCTGAACTAACTAGTCACGCAGTTACAATCATCATGTCAGTGTAAACACCTCAGTCCTTTCACAACATGACTGACACCTGCCAGTAGAGTGCATTATTTCAGAGTAAGGAAATACTGGTCACTTGCTGTATACATCCAGAATGAAAAACACCAAACAATAATCCAATTCATTTAAAAAAAAATTAAAACCTCCCTTAAACACCAAAATTCATGGAAACAAATGCAAAAAATCATAAGATTTTTTAAATAATAATAAAAATGGATTATTATAAGTGCTCCCATTTTTAAGACTTCAGAGTTAATATTTTAAAGATTTTCTGAAGACACACTTTCTTTTTATTCTAAAATAAAAAACTCAGACTCTCAGTCACCTAAGTGCTAACACTTTAAAAGCAGGGGGAAAATGAAGGAGAGCTGTTAGTTGCTTTGAAATGCATCATAAAAAACAAAATAAAATCAGAACCAGCAGTGCTGAAATGTACTACAGAAACGGCCTTTATTTGTTCCAAAAGAAATTTGTTTCGAGTTGAGCAAGTTTTCAAAGGCTCTTGCCTTTGAAAAATCAAATACTGAGCAAATATAAATACATTTTCATCATTTTTCCCTCCTCGCTATTCAAAGTGCATAGCTAAAATGAGAAGAACGAAAAAGAACTCCAGCCTGACTGCTGTTCACTTTAAGTTATACGTTATGTATGGACAGATTTACTGTGAACTGACTTGGGACAGAGGTTGTGGGAAATGTTCTGACTAAACTCACATTTTTCAGCCAAAAAAATGCAGAGTCATCTAGAAGGTATCACACGTCTAGAAGGGATTCTAAGGGAATTCTAAGTGATCTTCCCTCCCTCCACAAAGCCACAAGGGCCAACACCTAGGGCAGATACTCAATTCAGTCTCTAGCTTAGTAGTTTCACAGCAATGAGAAGACTTAACCACCAAGTATCTCTCTCTCAAGTGCCCTTGTTGGAGCTGTTCCACCTTGTACTAATAACAGTCAACATACCACAAAAAGGGAAAATAATGGGAGGTTTGGTCACTTTCCTGCGGCTATCAAAGGCATCAGACATGACAAAACACATAGCTTAATCCAGTATCCTCACTGCGGATTCTTCCAAAGTGTTGTGCTTCCTCTCTCCCACACAATTAAAAAAAATTTGGTACAAAAAGTTGCAGATAGCAGTCTTGCTGACTTTACAAGCTAAAGTTAATGGGAACTCAACACTCAAAACCACTTCAGCACCATTAAAAAGGCCCCCTAAGTGCCTATCCTTAGGTGTTTTTCTGCTCTTGAGAGACTGGTCTGAGTGCCTTGTATAGCTTCTATAAACCAGAGAGAAGTACCTCTCTGGCACTGCAGAGAGACAGCAAGCACCTTCCTCCTGCAGATTTCCCAAGGCCAACCGTATAGTGTTTACTGACAATAAAACATCGCTACCTGGCATCTTCTCATAGTGGCAGGAGCCAAAAATCTTGGGAGTGACATTCTTGGCTGGAGAGTTGCCCCATACCCACCCCACTCCAGTCTTTCCCTTTAAACAGAGTTAGATAACTCCATATATAAGATTTTATGTTAAAAGATTGTTATGGTACATTCAATTTTCAAATTTTATGTCACATTCAAAGGATTATTCTGCTTCTCAAATAAAGTATTTATTATGAAAGAATAATTAATGACAGGATGATATAATATGCCCTGAAGAAAAACTGTTTCACACAAAAGCTTCCCCAGATTCATTCCTGATGCACTGACTAGGAAAGATGAGTTAAATATATAAGTTCAAACTTGAGTTATCAAAACCAGCAGTGTGCCCCTGCCTTTATAAACAGCCACACAATCTTTGGCTATGAGCTCATACTATTATGCCCTCAATGACAGATCTGGTTTAAGTTTGTATACCCTTTACCTCTGGGGTTTGTATCCTTATTGGAGGCTACTATCCTTCAGTCGTGCTGACTCAAGTGTTCGCCTAGCAGTATCCTTGGTAGGATCCTATCAATGTTGTGAAAATCAAACAAATTAATGAAAAACTAAAAAACCCTTGCAAAAGATTTTTTTATTCAGATTATCTTACAGATCTTCCCTTAAAGTACCACAGTGCAAACACTTGAATTGCACAACAAAGAAAGCAACTTCTAGAAGGGAGAATGTCATATAATTTCTATATTGTATCTACTACTGAGAGAATATCAGTGTAGAACAATAGCCATGATATTATAAGCCCCTAGCTCCTTTCTGCTCTCCATCTATGACTGTCATGCATTCTTCCTGCCAAACGAGAACTGTAAAACTCCTCCCTACAGGAGGAGGAACTCTGGTCCCCTCTCCTAGCTTTAAAACTGCGTCTAAACACATATATTCTCATACAGCTCTTTAAGACGCTGCTTTTCAAACATTAATTCACATGCATCTTCACACTAATTCAATAGGACTACCCACCATCCAAGAACTCAACATTCATTTATTCTTAACTGTGGATCTGACATATGTTATCTGAGATCAGTTTGTACAGCCCACCTAAGTGCCATCATACCTCTTCCAAATATTGAATGTCTGCCTGGTTGATTTGGATCATAAACCCTACTGGTGAGCAACATTTATATCCAGTGTTCACACAGTGTGTAGCACACTGGGGGCTCCCACTTCTCACTGGTCCTGAAGGTAAAGAGATAATAAGAAAAATCAATAACAAGCTCAATCCAATTTTACAACACTTCCAGTTACTTGCAATGAAAATCTGCTGGTTTGTTTAGATCACTGAGGTTTTCTGCTGAGTTAGCTTTGAGGCTAACCACCCCAGTTAAGAATTTCACATAGGGGAGACAGACTGGAAGCAAAACAATTTGATAGACCAAAAAAATGCATCCCCGAGAAAAGATACGGTTATCATTTAGGATATTTATATTAATCAGTGCATATTGCAGTATAAATTATGAAAGGCTTCTTAAAAAACAGAATGAAATATTACGAGATATTAAACATACCTAAAGTTTCTAGAGAGAAGACAGTCCATTCAAGAAATACAGTGGACATAAAATTGAGGGATGTAGTATCAGCTACACAATAGCAGGCACAGTTCAGGCTAAGTATGCCAATTTAACAGTTGTAGTCTGAATTTGGAGCACTTAATCTTGCAATTTTTATTTTTCTCATAACACTTTTTTTTTTAAGTGAATGGACTGTTAATCGTGAGCTGCATTGTAACCTCCCAAAACCACAAGGTAAGCCAGGGTCAGATGCTGCTCAGCTGCTCCCAGAAGTGACTATGCAAATGCTGACTCTGGTTATGGTGAGAGGAGCTCTTGACCTGATGAATATACATATGATGACACTGAAGAGGCACAGAGAAGAGACATAAAGGATATCATTGAAACCTGACAATGATAATAAGGAAGAGCAGGAGCAGAGATTAAAAGTAAAGAACAGAGATGCAGTATATTAACAGGAAATCACAGGACAGACTTTCTTGTCTGCTGGGACACCAGTTGTCTGGTGATGGCTGCCTACTTCTCCAGGAATTTCTGGTGAAGAAGAGAGTGAACACCACTCACCAGTCCTCATACACTACTGAGTAAACAAAAAAGAAAGGGTAAGCAGAGGCAGCTGACCCTATTTCAAAGATATCTAAAAGGAAAGTTGAGGGGATAAAACAACATCCCAGTGGGGAAGCTCATAACCACTTCCGGTCAAAACAACTCAGGAGAAACATGCTATATGCCAATACCTTTCTTACCCAATGATACAAGAGAGGAAAGCGAAGGAGAGATTGGTGTATCACAAGGTGAAAAACTGCAATAGGGGAGGCAGGCCAGTGTCATGCCAAAAACCACATAATTGCTTTTGGTGGGAAATAAGTCACTAAGATCTGACAGCAAATACACATGTAATCAAACACACTGCGTGGCTTATTTTATATTATCAGGCACCAGATATGTTCATCCCCACTAAACACAAGGGACAAGATGAGGTTTGGAAAGGATACCCTAGATTGGAAATAAAACTGTATAGGTAGATACTTATCTGTGACCATCAATGCATGAATTTCCTTGAAGTCATTAAATTGAGATTGGATGTTTCTGAAAGATAGACTGTAGTTAGTCTACAGCTGTAGGCTTTGAACTGGAATTACTGGGAGAGAGTCAATAGCCTTTATTGCAGAGGTAGTAGGACTAAGTGGTCCAAATAGTCCATTCCTCCCTTAAAATCTATCATAGGTTATTTTTTGTGGTCAGCCTCACCTTTCGGCCACACAAAAAATATCAGATGAAAAATACTTTTCATATTGCAGGAACAAGCATAAATCCACTCAAGATTTTCTGAGGCCTGTTAAAAACCACAGAGTTGGGAAGCACATATAATGCACTTGAGGAATGAGGAAGGATTTGGCAGTACTCCACATTTGGAGTAGGTAAAAGATTTGGAGGTAAAAAGTGGGGGAGGAGGAGAAACTCTAAATCTCTCCTGCGATATGGCAAATCCTCCGGTTACTAGCTGTGGGGGCAGGGAAGGGCTTAGGCAACAGGCTGACAGAATAGCCCTTCCACCCCCTCCAAAGTGCAATTCTCTATGAGGATACTCAGCTTCAGTTTACATTTGTTATCAGGGCAGCTTTATATGAGCCTAAACAATAAAATACAGGCAAGAGAGGGTAAGGAGGGCAGATTGAATGCATTCTAATTTATCACATAAAGCAGGGACAGACTCATTCATGTACTATTCCTACCCTCATTCACACAGGTAAGAAAGCAAAATAGGGAGGAAAAACTCCCGAGAGGAAAAAAAAGCCTTTTTATTTTGCTAAAGGACCCTAGGGAAGGGCCCCTGATGCAGAGGCCCTGCTTTTACAAATGCTTCCCTTGCCTTACACGGTTCCTTTAATACAAGTAAAAATTCCAAATTCCTCATTTGTTTAGCCTGAAATCCCTTGCACATTTCCCACAAACTACTTCCTTTTCTCTCTTTTTAGCTGGACTCCCTCTCTTTTTAATGAAGAGAAGTTCAGAGAGTTTTTCCCATGAATAGATGGCGGGCACCTGGGAGTTATGAATTTTAAAGTGATCATTTTCTTTCAGCCCTGCCGGACAATAGGGATCTCCTTTTGACTCACTTTCACAGCTTTGAGAGGCTCTCAGATCAGCCACATTCCAATCAGACTGGAGTCAGATCAGAGCCGGGCTGGACTGCATCAAGGTCTCTCGCACAGAAAGACAAGGAGCAGATGGCCAACACTGAGCTCTCCTCCCCTTTTCAGAGTGCAATGGAAGGCAATGTGGGAAAGCGTTCCCCCAGCATTGCCTATTGATTTCTGAATAGGACCACCACATGCCACCAGCCTGTAGGTATGAACCTCTGTTAACAGATGGTGAGATCATTATGAGCAATTAATTCCTTTAATGTATCAGTGGGAACATGTTGGAAAGGGTGATGCAAGCACAGAGTGAATAGTGAACTTCTCATTCCTCGGGGAGAGCTGCAGCTACATCCCTGAAGGATGGGAACAGTCTTTCAAGGGGCTCTGCACATAGTGAGAACCAGAGTTAGCCATTTGGTCCACAGAAATAAGGCATGGTTTTTATTAAATAATCATCCCTCCCTCGCTGATATGTGATTAACAACAGATTTCTTTCTAGGTCATTTTTAGAGAAACAAACAATCCAAAACAATAGGGGAAAAAGAAAACTATCAACACGATAGAAACACAAGGAACTGGGTCCTAAAGACGATGAGGGAATATTGCTACAAAACTTTCTGTTACAAAAAATTTAATTTAAAGTGGATGCAAATTAATAAGGAAACAGACTATTTTGAACACAACTATATGTATATAAATGAGAGGAACTTACAATAGATCTTAGCTCTTAAAATAGAAGCATACAAAATAAGCTTTCAGCAGTCTTGTCAGAAAGTTAGTACCCAAGGATTTTATACAGAAATCATAGATAGTACAATTTAAATATAGATATCATATTGAAATGCAGAGAAATCCACAGAAAAATACTGCATATTTACTGCTACTCATTGTGATGTGGGTAAATCAAAATTCAGTGTGCCAATAACCACTGTAAGACAGGGACATTCCCACATCATCTGCTTTATATGTATTTATATGACAGGGTTTTTTTTTTCTTTTAGAGACATAAGGAAAAACTAACAACACAATATAGATGGCTAGCGAGCTCTTGGTCTTAAAGATGACAGCAGAATGTGAACAGGAAATACAGGCAACTATTCACTTATTCATATTTAAATGACACTTTTTGCTTGTAATTAAGACACTCAAGTCTTGTCTCTGTTCATGAAATTTACATAACTGTACAATAGCTTGCCTAAGTGAACAGCAAATGGTAGTTAACCTTGAAGTGTATTATCTTAATTGAATAAATCTGGCTATAGTTCAATAAATTAAAACATAAAGATATCTTTAAACTCCCAAAATCATTTTTAAAAACACATTTGCTTTTGCTTGTTAAGATGGCTCACTGTTTGTCTTCTAGATTTTTATTTCTGCTGCAACACTGGTCCTTTAAAAAACAAATCATTGCAGAACACTGAAGACATTGATACATGTTTGCTGTTTTCTCCTTATTGTTTGCAGTTTGTGTCAGTGTCACATTCTGGAAAGCCTTGATAAGACTATCAGAATATTGAATCAAAACGTATAGCTTGCCTGTTTGAGATAGTCCCTTACCTACTTTCCGTGTCCTTATTGGACTTCTGCCCTTCTCCTCCCCCATGGTGCACCAGCTGAGCATCCCATCGCGCAGTGAGAAACCTAGGTGGGAGAATATAGATTTTTGCATAGGTTAAATAGGAAAGCCACATTCCACCACTCTCCCATTTAAATCAGATTTACATGGGGTGTAAATCCCCTCAGAATAGAGCCATTCACAAACGGCTCAGAATGTTCCCCTCACAACACTGATTACATTACATCAGTAACAATCATGTTTCTTGGATTATATAGTTACAGCAAGAGAACCATGCAGCATATTTATATTTGCGTGAAATAAGTTAATGAAAAGCCACCTGTGCCTTATACCAGTTTACAAGATAAAACAGGAAACACAGGTGTTTCGGCAGTACAGCTATATATTTTTACATGAACGTGCAAACACTAAAAATGAACACATTGTTACTAAGTCCAGCCACACGCACACACACTTTGAAGGACAATATTTTGGATTTTGTTTGGGCTGTCTTCATCTTTAAAAAAAAAAAACAAAAGACTAGTTTCTTGGCCATCAGCAACAGCTATAATTTGGGCTTTTCTCCGTCTCACAATGTTCACTATTGTACCTTATGCAATATACATTGTACATGCTCAGTTCTGACCCACATTGCTGGGAGAGAAGCATTCACACTGTGAATTACCATTTTTCCCAGCATCTACTGCTAGTCAAAAGACAGCACAATAATACACTAGAAGTGCCTTTGTCTGTTAAAACATTGTTCTTCATTACTACATGAAAAGCAAATTGTCTTTGTATAGATGAAGAGTGGCACGCAGTAGCTCTGAGAGTAGGGGGAAGGAATTTGTATCACTAGCTTACCACCTCACAGAAACACATGCCAATTTCTCCCTCAGTAGCCATCCCACTGATGTTTTGGATACGATTTTGGCCATACCTTCTTAAATTTAGTTTTATTAGAACACTAGCCTGCAGGGATCGTTTGCTTGTGCCCTCAGGGAGAACATCCAAGCTTCTCTCATAGATGATGGGGGAGTGTGGGGGGGTAGAAAAGGGGAAAGAGATGTTACTAAGAAAGCACTTAATCTCTTGACACAATGCACATCTGAAATGAAAGCAAATAGAAAACTTCATCCCTTCACTGGGACCAATTCAGAAAGAATTTCATCAAACAATGAATTATGCAAATTCAAGAACAACATTTATTTTTGCAATAAAGTTGAACAACTACATCCTAAATTGCTGTATTCTATGAGGGTTTGGCAAAACGCATCACTATGGCCTTGAAACCATGTAAGTTATGGGAAAGATATCCTTCAGAGGCTATTCATGATTCCCCTATGGTGTTTTTTTTCCTTCAATTGAAAAAAATAATCAGAATGTACAAAAAAAAAGATTCTGGTCAACAAGCCTACAAACAAATACTTAAAGGATTAGAGAGGGATGTAGTTTAATACAATAGTTCCAGATGCTGGTGGATTACAGGAAGAATGGGCACCAGAAAGTGGCATGAGGTTCACATGATTTCCCTAAACAGCATCCCTTCCTGCTACTCTCAGAGATGAAATACTGGACTAGACAGACCACTGCTATGACCCATAGAAATTTACCATTCTCATGTTCTCCACAGGAAGAATAATGTACAAATCACACAGATCAGAGGATCTGTGAAATCTCATGTTATCTACTACCTGAGAACTTTGTGTGACTGACTCTTTACGCCAGCGTCCTGGTCACAGCACCCCACTGCTTCCACCTACCCCTGTTCTTCAGGACTTCCTTCCACAGTGCAGAAAGCATGGTTAAAGAGGGGCTGAGGATCCAAGCCATCTTGGCTTACAGAATCACACAGAATCACAGAATCGTTTAGGTTGGATGGGACCTCTGGAGATCGTCTAGTCCAACCTCCCTGCTCAAGCAGGGTCCTCTAGAGCATATTGCCCAGGATCACATCCAGACGGGTTTTGAATATCTCCAGCGAAGGAGACTCCACCACCTCTCTGGGTAACCTGTTCCAATGCTCTGTCACCCTCACAGTGAAGAAGTTTTTTCTCAGGTTCAGATGGAACTTCCTGTGGTTCAGTTTCTGCCCATTGCCTCTTGTCCTGTTGCTGGGCACCACAGAGAAGAGGCTGGCCTCATCCTCTTGACACTCCCCCTTCAGATACTTGTACACGTTGATGAGATCCCCTCTCAATCTTCTCTTCTCCAGGCTGAAGAGGCCCAGCTCTTGCAGTGTTTCTTCATAGGAGAGATGCTCCAGCCCTCTAATCATCTTGGTAGCCCTCCGCTGGACTCTCTCCAGTAGTGCCATGTCTCTCTTGTACTGGGGAGGCCAGAATTGGACACAGTACTCCAGATGTGGCCTCACCAGGGCTGAGCAGAAGGGGAGGATCACCTCCTTCCACCTGCTGGCAACACTCTGCCTAATGCACCCCAGGATCCCATTGGCCTTCTTGGCCACAAGGGCATGTTGCTGGCTCATGGTCAACTTGTTGTCCACCAGCACTCCCAGGTCCTTCTCAGCAGAGCTGCTTTCCAGCAGGTCAACCCCCACCCTGTACTGCTGCATGAGCTTCTTCCTCCCGAGGTGCAGGACCCTGCACTTGCCTTGGTTGAACTTCAGGCGGTTCCTCTCCGCCCACCTCTCCAGCCTGTCCAGGTCCCTCTGAAGGGCAGCACAGCCTTCTGGGGTGTCAGCCACTCCTAGTTCAGTATCATCAGCAAACTTGCTGAGAGTGCACTCTGTGCCTTCATCCAGGTCATCAAGGTACATACACTGAACAAGACTGGCTCTAGTACTGACCCCTGGGGGACACCACTAGCTACAGGCCTCCAACTAGATTCAGCCCTCTGAGCTCGGCCATCCAGCCAGTTCTCGTTCCACCTCACCGTCCACTCATCTATCCCACACCTCCTGACTTTACTATGAGGATGTGATGGGAGACAGTGTCAAAAGCCTTGCTGGAGTCCAGGGAGACAACATCCACTGCTCTCCCCTCATCTACCCAGCCAGTCATTCCATCCGAGAAGGCTATCAGATTGGTCGAGCATGATTTCCCTTTGGAGAATCCATGCTGACTACTCCTGATCACCTTCTTGTCCTCCACATGCTTAGTGATGACCTCCAGGATGAGCTGCTCCATCACCTTTCCAGGGATGGAGGTGAGGCTGACACGCCTGTAGTTTCCTGGCTCCTCCTTCCTGCCCTTTTTGAAGACTGGGGTGACACTGGCTTTCTTCCAGTCCTCAGGCACCTCTCCTGGTCTCCAGGACCTTTCCAAGATGATGGAGAGTGGCCTAGCGATAACATCTGCCAGCTCTCTCAGCACTCGCGGATGCATCCCGTCGGGGCCCATGGATTTGTGGATGTCAGGTTTGCCCAAATGATCTCTAACCTGATCCTCCTCAACCAAGGGAGGGTCTTCCTTTCCCCAGACTTTCTCTCTTGTCCCCAGGGTCTGGAATTCCTGAGGACTGGCCTTAGCAGTGAAGACTGAAGCAAAGGCAGCATTCAACAACTCTGCCTTCTCTATATCCTTTGTTACCAGGGCACCCGCCCCATTCAGCAGCAGGCCCACATTTTCCCTAGTCTTCCTTTTGCTATGGATGTATTTGAAGAACCCCTGCTTGTTATCCTTGACATCCCTTGCCAGATTTAATTCCAAGTGGGCCTTAGCCTTCCTTGTCGCATCCCTACACACTCTGACAACATCCCTGTATTCCTCCCAAGTGGCCTGTCCCCTTTTCCACATTCTGTAGACTTCCTTCTTCCGTTGGAGTTTTGCCACGAGTTCCTTGCTCACCCATGCAGGTCTCCTGCCCGCTTTGCTCGACTTCTTACTCAGAGGGATGCACTGATCCTGAGCCTGGAGGAGGTGATGCTTGAATATTAACCAGCTTTCTTGGACCCCTCTTCCTTCTAGGGCCCTACCCCATGAGATTCCCCTAAGTAGGTCCCTCAAGAGGCCAAAGTTAGCTCTCCTCAAGTCCAGCATTGCAATCCTACTCATTGCCCTGCTCCCTCCTCGCAGGATTCTGAACTCCACCATCTCGTGGTCACTGCAGCCAAGGCTGCCCCCAACCTTCACATCTCCAACTAGACCTTCTTTGTTTGTCAGTACAAGGTCTAGCATTGTCTCCACCACCTGGGTCAAGAAATTATCCTCAGTGCTTTGCAGGAACCTCCTCGACTGTTTGTGCCTAGCTGTGCTGTCTTGCCAACAGATGTCAGAGTGGTTGAAGTCTCCCATGAGAACCAGGGCCTGTGATTGTGAGGCTACTTCCAGCTGGCTGTAGAAGGCCTCATCGACAACTTCCTCCTGATCAGGTGGCCTGCAGTAAACCCCCACAACAGTGTCGCCCATGTTAGCCTGCCCTTTAATCCTTACCCATAGGCTCTCAGCTTGCTCTTCATCCACCCCGAGGCAGAGCTCCATACGTTCCAGTTGCTCCCTCTCATAAAGGGCAACTCCACCACCTCGCCTTCCTGGCCTGTCTTTCCTAAAAAGCACACAGCCATCCATGACAGCATCCCAGTCATGTGAACTATCCCACCATGTCTCTGTCACTGCAGTGAGATCATGGCCCTGCGACCGCACACAGATCTCTAACTCTTCCTGCTTATTCCCCATGCTGCGTGCATTGGTATACAGGCATTTCAGAGAGCCAGTCAAGCATGCAAGCCCCCCAGGAGAGGCGCAAGAGGATCCTCCACAGCCACGTCCCATGCTGTCTCCCCCGGCTGCATGCACCCGCTGGAGGCATCCTGACTCGAGTGGTGTTTTACTGACTACCCTGTCACTATAGCACTCCCCTTCCCCCATCTTTCCTAGTTTAAAGCCCTCCTTACCGGGCTGGCCAATCTGTTGGCACGTACCCCGCTTAGTGAGGTGGATCCCATCTCTCTCCATTGGCTGTTGATCTTCAAACAGGGTCCCATGGTCATAGAAACCAAAGCCCTGTTGCCAACACCAGCGGCGCAGCCAGTTGTTAACTTGGAAAACTCGTCTACTCCTCCTCCCATCCTTTCCCCTCACAGGCAAGACTGAAGAGAAAACAACCTGGGCTCCCAGACCCTTGACCACCATTCCCAGAGCTCTGAAGTCTCGTTTGATGGCTTCCAGTTTGCCTTTCGTGTCATTAGTGCCCACATGGAAGAGCGGCAGAGGGTAGTAGTCCGATGCATGGACAAGCCTTGGCAGTCTTTCCAGGACATCTCTTAATCGAGCCCCTGGCAGGCAGCAAACCTCTCTGGACAAGAGGTCAGGTCGGCAGATAGGTGCCTCTGTCCCCTGCAGCAGGCAGTCACCCACAACAATCACTCGCCGCTTCTTCCGGGTGTTCCTGCACGGCACAGGGTCCGTCAGGCCAGTTGCCTCCCTTGGAGCCATGCCCAGCTCCTCTTCAGCTTATAGGGCACTAAACTTGTTCTTCAAGGGTAAGTCTTGAGGAGGAGCAAGAGCCTTTCTCCTTCTACGAGAGGTCACCAGCTTCCAGCCCTCTTCAACAGCGTTATGATGTACCGTTACACACGGTACAGAGCCCTCCGACAACTCTGCTGCAGTGGGGGGTGGGGACTCCTGGAGCTGCACAGTCTCCGAGAATACCCTGTCAATCTCCTGCTCATCCTCTCAGATGCTACGCAGCCTACTAACTTCCTCCCGTAACTCCTTTATCTGGCGATACAACTGGTCAACCACAGCACACCTCATGCAGGAGAGCTGACTGTCAGTCCAGGCCTCACAGAGAGGCCCCAGGCACTCCCTGCAGCCTGACACCTGCAGAGCTGCATCTGCTGTCTGAGGGTCTGTCTGGGTTGAAGCTTCAGACACAGGTGATGCAGCACCTCCAACAGCCACTGGGGAATGTGCTCTGCAGAGTGTCATGACCATGCCTGGGGAAGGACACACCACTGTGGAAAATGGAGGTGCCTTCTTTGCCTTCTGGCGCCCTTCTGCGCAAACTGCTGCACAAACTGCTGCATCTGTTTGCTGCCTCTGTGTGCTGCGCTCTTATATGGAATAAAGAAAGCTGGCTAGTTATTACTCACTCTAAGGTGACAATCTACTGATTTCCTCTGTTCTCTAGCTGCTCCAAAAATGCAGATAATCTACTAATTTTGCTCCTGACAAAGATTGTAACTGTAGCTTGTAAGACAGCTGAAAACATTAGGTATCCCCTAGCAAACTGAAGTGAATCTGCCTGTCTTTGCACAACCAAATGTATTTAGTATAAATAAATAATATTTTAGAAGCCTATGAATTCTAGTTAATTGGAGAATACCTCTAGCACATCTGCATACTCACTTTGCTTGTTTGCCAGGAAAGGTAGAACTTCATAATGGTGGAGCAGAGGCTGACTAGAAGAACCCCACTGGGCACGTGTCCATAACCTTTTTAATTAAACACAGTAGAGCCTGAATTAGTCAACCTTCAAGGATGGATTCACATTTGATCCTTTAGAATTTAGGATTTTTTCCAAAGGTTGGTGGCTTACAGTTCAGTACCTACCTACATGGACAGCTTTCCAAAATCAACATGCACATAGGAGGTCCCAACACAGTCACAGCTAGACGTGCTGATACTCAACCCACTGTTTAGGCAGAAAGTTCTTGCCCGTACATTTTTCATACAAAAAGCAATTTGACTTATTGCTTTATTTATTTATTTATTTTTATTTATTCATTCATTCATTTATTTAATTTATTTAATTTATTTATTTATTTATTTATTTATTTATTTGTATTTATTTATTTATTTATTTATTTATTTATTCATTCATTCATTTTTAGGGAAGCAAAAAAATGCATCTTGGACCTCTTTAAAATATATATATTTAGTATACGTTAATAGTTTCCAAAGAGTTTTAATTACCTTTCTTGATTGTTTCTGTTCTCTATTAATATTTAGGGGGTTGTGTTTTGGTTTTTTTACTATTAACATGGCTGCAATAGCACTTTCCCATTACATGGGCTTATATATGACTTACAGTTAGAAATATGAATTACTTTTAATTAAGAAAAGTGAATCAGTTTGAATTTTGAAGCAGAGAACATTTTGGCAGTGGCAACTGTGCAGCTGGGGAGACACTTCCACAAGTTCTAGGCTGTTTGTGCACTCAACTCTGCAGACAAACCACCCCTAGGGCAAAGACCTAAGCTCTGATCAGGGCACAAGGCTATGCTACACCACCAAAATATGACACAAAGCCACTCATTGGTATGCCTGTCCACAGTTTAACTCACTCTAGAAGTGCTGGACACTTCCTAGCACAACAAAGAAAATGAAAACTGAGTTTTTTTTTTTCCACAGGCAATCCAGTCCCAATCTGCTGCCCAATTAGAGTAACTAAATTCAAATTACACACAGGTCCCTCTAGGAGAATAGAGTTACCACTTTGATCAATAGTTTCAAAGGGAAAATTAATTGGAGAGTGAAGTTATGCTTCAAGTTCACATTACTTGCTTTCACAAAAAGTTTACAAGATCAGACAGCTACTCTAACCAGAACATACCAAAATACACTTTTGACTTGAACAGTCCCATATAAATCAAGTCATAACAGCATTCAGCATCAAAATCCTTGGCAACAGAACGATCTGTTGCTTGCATACCACACACATTAAGTACTTTCAAGTACTCTAGGTTTTGTTCATTTTTAACAGCATCTAAGCATCTTCTTGACATTAGCAACAGCCCCTTCTCAGCAGGTTCCAGTTGACTGAAACTAGTCTGCAGAAGATAAGGATGGCTAAGAAATACCAGGTATGAGCACAAATCAAATCGTTCAAGATCTAAATACAATATGAGATTTTGCAGATTAAACTTTCTCTAGAAGCAGCTGAAACACACAAACTGTAAATTCTAGGAAAGATGAATCTCAAACCTGGGACATCCAGTGTTCAAGTTGAGGAGTATTTGCACAGGTATTCTAGATCTGTCCATTCCAGAGGTCAGGAATGGACCATTGACACAGATTTTTTGTTTAATCTTCTCTCTCAGAAATACAGAGGTCAAAGTGGAAAACTAGCCTTTCATATCAGGTTACACAGCTAAGTGACCTAGGAAAACCTTAGTAAATTCTCCCTGTGTACCTATTGACTTAAAATCTATGACCTATAACAGGGCCCACAAGCAAGTTCTGAAACACTTAAAACTTTCAATCACTGCAAGAACAGTAACTAAAAACTAAAGAGGTTCTCCAAAAACCACAGGCAAAAGCCAAATCATGCATACTTGTGTGAGATTAAAGGGTGGGGCTTCAGGAGTGGGGAGCAGGTAAGGAGGAAGGTTTGAGCTTTTTATTTTAAGTTTGCTTGAGCAGGATACTGACAAACCTGGCTCCTTAAAATTAGCTTCTTTTACAGGTGTGAATGTCTACGGTCACAGACCTGGTCAAGTTCCCCAACTAAAAGTGCAAGATGCCTCCATCAAGAACACAGGTAATTTGCAAGCTTCCCTGCATCTCAGTATATTCCTGTCTCTGGCTTCTTACCAGATAGATATGTTTCCTGGATCCAGATTCTCTTAGTCCCATAACCTTCCCAAAAGGAAACAGGACTATGGGACTCCATGACTGAACCAGTTGTACCTGGGTAAAACTTCCAGCCTTTCTATCAGCAAGGTCACAGTCTGCTTAGCAACCCATTTAGCAAAACCAGTTTAGTAACTTCCTTCGTTGCATGCATTGACCTGCAGGCCTACCTGAAGGCCAAGTGGTCTTGATAGCTATCCAATCAATCCTAGCATTTTTTTTAAACTGTACATGCTAGGCGCTAGTCGTTAAGTGGCTATTTGCTACTCTCAGAAAGCATCCCTGTAAAGCAGCTCAGGTTTTCTCACAGTACTTGAACAGGTACTTTCCGCACAGAAACAACAATCTGAAGTATACAGGACGAAATGGAAACCAAAAGCCAAATCACAGCATGCTGCAGCCTGCCACCCCTGCCTCTTCACTCAACAAACTGAGTGGCAGTGGCAATTCCAAAACGAATTTCTCTCTCTTCCAGCCTGTTCTGTGCAGATGACAAACAGCAAACAAACTTTGTCTTACCTTTCTCACAGAAGAAGCACGCTGCATGCAGCACACCTGAATAAGCTTTCTTTCAAGCTACTTGCTTTCAGAACCCCTGAAGATGTTCATTTCATTTTTATCATGTGTCGCTGTGTATATATTTTGTGAAGCTCTTATTCTCCAGTCTCTTTGATACCACCTGTTTGTGCATTTGTGTTTGAAGATATCAATTCTTACTAAAAAAAGAAAAAAAGCTTCTCTGTTTACTAAAATTCAAAATATACAAGGTAAAAACAATAGTCCTGTTAGAGTTAGTAACCTAGAGCATTAGTGATTAAAATATCTTTGAAATTTAAGCTGATTTAGGGACCAAAAAATAAAAAACCAAAAACAAAAAGCAACACACTAAGAAAGCTTACGTCTTCATGTCTTTCTGCTCTAGAATTGTCATGGCTGATACCGAGTCATGATAGAAACAGAGATAGTTACAAAAATAGCTATGCTACACCAGCAAAGGGCCCTGCGAGCTCAATGCCCAGGTTTCAACAGGCATTATCTGTCATCCCCTGGAAGACAATAAAAGTTTGGATTTGCTTAGTTGCATCTTCCCCTAGCTCACATGAAAAGATGCCAAACAACTACTGACAATACTCTTAAAGAAATGGAATCATAGCAAACATTTAAAACTAGGCTGTCATTGCCTGAGCCTGTTGCAACTTCATTTTTTTTGTCTGACGAGTCTTGGATAAGTCATAGCTCCACTTAAAACAATAGATATTTTAATATCAACCTCAGAGTCCAAAATGTTACCTGTAGGAAATGGCTAGTGTTTTCGGTTTTGTTTTCTTTTTGAAAGCTACTGAATGCAGTTTCTGAAAAGGCTGCAGAGCATCTCAATTAAAATCACAGGTGTATAAATAACTAATATGCCCTTGGATGAGTGTCTGCACATCCACATTGTCACTCTACTTTCACGCCTCATGCCTGGTACACGTGCAGACAAAAAGAATAAACCAAATTATCCCATGAGGATTAACCTAACAGCTTTGATATTAATAGGACCTTGACCCTCTGGAAAACAATGGGTGTGATGAAAGTAGTATTCCTCAGAGCCTTTCAATAAAGTGTTGGTTATTTGCCAGCTCTTCTTCAGAAGGAAGTCACTCTTATCCATTTCTTCTTCAGCAAAGATATGGACGGTTAAAATAAAGAAGGGAGATTTTGTCTGACCTCTTCCAATTGATAATGTTCATGATCCTTGTTTCATATTCTGGCAAAAGAAAACATTGCAAAGAAACCTCTCTCTACAGATGCTTTTCACATATTGCCATAGTTTCAAACCAGCCTGCATTGCACCAGATTCCCAAGTACCCCCAAGACAGTCTTGCTTTGTCACATGGATAAGGTTCAGAGTAAAGAAGCAAGAAAGTTAGGCTCAAGCCTTGCAAAGAGCTTCTTAACAGAGTTGGGGGCCTAGGAATCTGAACTGCTGGAGTTACAGCCTGGTCGTCTGTAGAGTAAGATTTTCACAACATGGATGAGGATTCAAGACTTCAATCTTTTGTTTTCTCTGTATAGTAACCTTAAAATTTTAAGTGCCCATTTTTTGTAGGGATATTGGGAGCCATCTTGATTTCTAAATTCAGTGCAGACTGTCAGAAAAGACATGTCGCATGCTCTCACAGGAATACAAAATTGTCAACTTCTGAAATAAAATTTCCAAAATTTTCCAAATTTCCAAAATTTTCCAATTTTCCAATTTTCCAACTGAGAATGCCAGATAGCAAAGGATTCTTTAACTCTGTTGGCCACAAGTGCCTTTTGTACATTTGAATTTGTGTAGTGTCAGCTGTTACCTACTTGCTTGTTATGTTTCATACATAACAACATATATAACAAAATTCCATAATCCATTTAATCTGTCATTGCTCAGTGCTGCTGATTAAAGTGGTAAGCCCCATCTTCCTCCTCCATATTCTCTCCATTCATTCTCACTACCTCTATTGCATCAGCACTATCATTTCTGTGAGTAACTAAACCAAGAAGCTGATTAAGCTAAAAACAAAGTCACTTGTGGTTTCTGCCAGTTAGGAAACTCATCTGGCAGAAAACAATCTCAGTTTCGCACAGGAAGCACTAATAACAGAGCTGGCACAAGGGAGAGGCAGGAATAAGCAAGTAGGCGAGACTGGGAATGCCCCTTTCAACAGCCATACTAAACTACACCACACTAAACAGATCAAGGAGCTACGGCATGAATCTGCTAAATTAATCACCACAACACCTCACTTAAGGATGTAGAGGATTGATTGAAGACTAAATCAGGACTAGGTCTCCAAAACCATATGATTAGCTCCTCCCAAAGATACAGGCTCACTGGAGAAACATCTAGGTAAAACTTTATATCTTCGGTTATACAGCAGTGATAGGATCCCACTGGTCTCTTCCAATTTTAAAGTCTATGCTACTCCTGCGAGAATAGCCTTGCCCCTCTTCCAGTGCACTAGCATATTGGGAATTTATCAAACCCTGTAACAAATGATCTACATTTCCTAAGGAATTTACACCTTTTATCCATTGGTCTGACTTCTCCCATGAATACCTTGAAGACAGAGGTTAGCCCTCTGCATTTAGCGATGGCTCATCCTCCTCCTCCTTTCCCAGAGGAAAAAAATGATATCTGCAATTATAGCACTGTTCTTACCATTACCAGTGCATACAACATCCTAACTGAAACCACAAATCCATGTTTTTCCACTTCAGAACATGATGAACTTTTCACTAAATCAAAAGATTCCCTCAATACATAAGGTATGGAGTCTGCATAAACATTGATATGCCAATGCACACTTGCATACCCAGGTGAAAATAGATGCATGGGCTGCTTTATGGCAAAACCACATAATATCTTTACTCAGAAAGGTGCTTGAATGTCTTCGGAAATCTAAGGACTTTTTTTCCTGAAATTAGCTATTTTTCCTGTACTAAGCCTTACTAAAATTCTGTGATATGTTATTGTGAAAAGCCAATTAAAAGGACAAGATTTACTGACATCTTGCCCTTGAGAAAAAGAAATCAACAATAATGAAGAGACGATCTACAGGTTTTCACTGCCTCCTGCTGGCCTTGAAATCAACATTTTGCAAGCACATGGTGCCAGGGTATCTGCCATTATTTCGCTCAGTTTGCCACCAAACCAGATTCTCGCAGATCAGCCCATAGAGCACGGAAGTTTCACACAGTGGGCTCATGCTCTCAGCAGTGAGAAACACGCATCAAGTTGCAGCGCTGTCTGTTGATCTTGATCATTTCCCAAGCACACGGCTGGATGATCAAGCAGACCTTGACCCAGCTACTTTTGGCATGTCAGGTTTGGAAGCAGAATAAAGGCTGTAGAGCTACTCCACAGCTCAAGACCAATTATGTAGCAGTGCTTCAGGTTTAAAGAAATCCTGCGCCTTCTGCTCTGGTGCAACCTATCAGCCTGGCCTCCCTTTGCAGCCACAAGCCTTCTCTTACCAAGTAACTTGAAGTGCCACTGACTGAGAAACTGGCACAACAGTGACATTATTTGAGCTGCGTTCTTAGGTGGGCTAACCAGCCTGGGCACAACAATGTATTAATGCCGCTCTAAAGCTTCCAGTACTCAAGCTCTCTTTTCCAAAGTTAACTTAGTCCTCTCTGCACAACACTGCATTATTTTGGGCTAACATAATAAATAAATAAATAAATAATCAGGAAAAACAGATTCTCAGTGCTCTCTTTCACACACACCCCTATCATTTCAGCAGGTGGCCTACAGACACTGTTGCTGTACAACAAGATTCAGGTTCCTAAATTCCAAAGAATTCACAGCCAATGTTCCTCACACATCATCACAGGGTTGGTCCTCAGTGTCTCATTTCAAAGGTCTTAAATGTCAAATACTGCTAGAAATCATCCCCTGTGGCAAACTTCAAATGTCAGTTGACTCCTCAAAAGCACCTGCTTAGGTTGTGGGGAAAGCAGGAAGCTTTCTTCAAACCACAGAGGCCTACAAGAAAAGGAAAATCAAATAAACCCCTTAAATTGATTAGCTTTGCCACCTGTGTGTAGATCTTAAGGAGTTCAGCCAGAATGCCCTGCAGTTCCTCAAAAAATGTATTCAGGATTGTAGTTCCAGATAGTTTTGAAAGTTGATGATGCCAATGCCACTTGAAGGCAGGTTTTAAGTGTTTAGCTCATTTCGTTTTAGACCCTGCTACCATTAATTTGAAGCTCAAGACACTTCTGAAAATCCCTAAGGAACCTGAAAGGAAGAAGATCTGTTGCTCTATTAAACTTCCTAAGAATCATCCGAGGTGCTCCTAACAAGTCACAAAGAAAGCTGCAAAAACAACAAGGAAGTTATTCCCTGTTCTGCAACTTTCCACTATAATGCAGTCCTCCAGCCAGCAATATTTCTCTTTCACACAAACCAACTCCTTTCAGGAGATCTCAGGAACACAAGGCCAACCTTTGAGTTCCTGAAAAGTGAGTAAGAACAGAGGAGGCCTGCCGTTTCCCTTTTTGATGCTGTAAGATAAAAGATCTAACTCTGAGGACTTCAATGTTTCTTGCAAAAGTGGGATGCCCATGTTCCACAGCTGCAGAGCACTAGGACCTCTCTCCCCAGGACGGCAATCCAGGACTTCAGTGAAAAGACTGACACAGACAGAAGACCACTGGGTTTTTTTTCTTATCTTGGACACTGTCTTTTTTTCAGATCCTGCTTTCTCAAGTTGCAATATAATCAAGGATTATTTGAAACAAACCTTAGAGGAATTCCCATAGGTATAGAAGAATTGCTATTTTGCAATTTCTTCTTAGCAGAAAAAATTTTGCTAAGGCAAAGTCATTGTTGTATGTACAATTCAGAGAAATCTCAAGTTAGAAACCTATGAAACAAAATGTTGTATTCTCATTTCTCAAACTACCACATCTGAGACCAGTGGGAAAAAACAGGAAGGTATGCAAACATTTCACATATAAGAATACATATGCATATATTTCAATGTGTAAATTTGTGCATTACATGATTAATTCTAGGGTTCTGAGTGGATTCCAGTTATCAAAGTGTAAGATACAGGTTTCCCTACCCCAATATGTCATAGTCATGTATTACTTGAAAACATACAATACATGCATTGCTTTGAATCAGGGCAGTTATACTGGAGATGCACACATAGCAAACATACCAAAACATAATCAAGCCTTGCAGAGCTCACACACTATTATATATATAACAAAGGGAAGATGGTAGACTGCCATTTCCATAGAGAATAAGGAACTTCAAATGTTGTGCTTGGCAAAGGCAATCTTGTGACTGCATTTTCAGGGCTTCTAATATTTCTTGATGTTTGATCAGTGTGCATTTTATTTTTAAGTACCAATATTCTGGATAGATAATTTGTTCTCAAAATGCTGAGCTGAATTCTGCTCTAATTATGACTCCCCTCCCCCCCCCCAAGGAATCTGCAGTCCTTTAAATTTAATCTTTTTTATCATGTGTGGTGAATCATAAGGCAAATCATTCCAGTTACTAAAGATCAAGCAAAATTCAAAGGTAGGTTTGAGATTGTAGCAAGTGCTTGTTTTTTCCAAGAGCGTCTATGCAAATAGGGCAATTGGAGAGCACAAGAACTTTTGCACCTTAGCCCGGGCATATATTCTTTCAGTGCAATTTACTCTAACTCAGTAAACTTGATTTCAGGACCAGAAGTTACATATATTGTATTATTTGTAGATTACAATGTTGCTCTGTTCATGCAAAGCAGCTATATCTTTGAGGTATATCCCTGCTTGTTCCAAGTTTACAGGGGCTTCTTCTAAACCATAATACATATCTACATCTCTCTCTCTCTCTCTCTCTCTCTCTCTCTCTCTCTCTCTCTCTTTTTTTATTTAAATCTGGGGAAAAAACTCTCAACTTATTAGATAAATTTGTTACGAAAGAATAACTTAATCAGTCAGGCTGAACAGAGAATACTGCACAATCTATTTGCGGTACTTCTACAATTATCCAACTGCAAGCACATGATCCTTCCCAATGCTAAGGTAAAGATTTGGAACTAAACATTGAAGCCTGCTGTAGAAGAAAGGGTTACATATGCAGGATTTTTTCACCTTGATTTAGGGTTTTATCCAGAACAGATAGATCGGTCCCTCATTTTTTATTTATTACAGTCCTGCAGGAACAAGAAGATCCCCTATGGTGTGCAAGTAAATGCTCTCTAAGTACAAAGAGGAAATAGGCCAGAGAATTTCATTCATCTCAGTATCTTTAGCTGTGTAAAAGTCAGGCATCTAATCTAAACTAGACATCTAGGTTGCCTCAGCAATGAGAGAGGAATCTCCAGACAGTGATTCATCTCACCCCAAAATTACCATTCCAGATAGAGGGAGGGGGACCTACATAGGTACCTGTAGAGTATGATCACTCTCTGACTAGAAAAAGGGCCTGCATGATGAGTGTTCACTAACTTTTAAACAGCTGAAGTCAGGGAAGAATTGCCACATCTACAGGTGTCTCTACATCAAGTGCAAGACAATTACATCCAAGTAAGTTTAAAACTAGGTAGCTGAGGGGCTCCCAACAATCCTACAGCAGTAGAGCACTGCGTTCTGGAACTATAAAACCAGTCCTAAGAACTCATATTGTCGGTGGACACGGCTCTCTACCAATAGCTGCATTGCTCATTCTTTATAAGATATCTTAGGGTTGCCTCCTAGCAGCTTTGGATTGTCCACCACCATCCCTGCCACATGTAATGCAGGCTTATCACAGCCTAACGTTACGAAACCTTGTTCATAGAGCTTTGTAAAACAGCAGAGTTCTGTGGTTATTTAATTATTTGGCTTTCCCTCTGCAGAAGAGCATGTACACAATGAGCCACAGGTCTGCAGCAATAGCTGTCTGAGAAGCAAGCTCCTCAACTGCTCTTTGTGGACTGGTTTTCAGGGGAGTTGAGAACCTGCGTCCGCTGTAGTAGTTCCACCTGACTTCTCTCAGACCTCCTGCAAACATCCTGTTGCAAAGATACCTGCTGCGTAAGGCATACTCTTCTGGTAGGTTCATTTTTCCACACTATGTTCAGTTATGTAGAGCCTGAACTGATAGCTTTTCTCATTTCTCATGTACAAAAAACAGGAATTTTACTTCAGGTCACAGACAGAAATTATAGGAATGTTTTTATCTCTTATAAAGAAGTATTTGATGTGCTTAACATTTAGCGAAAGGGAGATTACCTCCAAACATCACCTTCCCAACCATAAACCCAATTACTAAAACAACAGCTAAGATTTGTAGTTAGTAAATCCCTGTATCTGCTGAGGGACGGGTAACAGAAACTGTCACAAATTCAGATAGAAAGTGTGTTCTTAAGGAAGTTTAAATAAATCCATTAGCATCAGAAAAACGGAACCTCTCACAAGAAAAGCATTGGAATACGAAAATTTTCACCATAGGTCATGATTCAAATTGGGCACAGCTCAATAGCAACTGAAAAGCATGGCCTACACTAAAGCTTTCATTTTTGCCTACAGAAGCATACTGACTCTGCAGTGCAGAACTGGCTTTTTTACCACAGCATTCAATAGCTGTTTGATAGTTCAGCAAACTCCAGGAATCCCCATCATCTACCAGGACTTGATGCAGCAAAAATTCTGATTTCACCCAAGGAGGGGAGCCTTGCATCCAAGACACATCACTGGTGAAAAATGGAACTGCTGTGCTCTTGCTATTGCTGAAAAATCGTCTTCCAGTACTGTGAAGATGATATGTTTCACAAGCACAATGTTCAGCTTTACAAAATGTGGAAAAAGAAACAAACAAAAATATGAAATTTTAAATATTCAGATAATGTTTCTGAGGAATCCTTGAAGATGAAAGGTAAAAGTCAGCTGGACCAGTTGTGCAGCACAGTGGGTACAGGCTTCAAAGATCAGAAAGCCAGAAGTTGCACAACTGGAAGTTAAATTGGATTTATTCAGCAGCATTGGGCTGGGAAGGGCACAGCAGCTTCTCAGTATTTCACAATGGGGACTCTTCTTTATTCATCCTGCCTAATTATACAGTGACACTGGGAAATTACATTATGAGGGCAGTAACTTCTCTAAATAATTGTTACTCAAAGACATTCTGCAATGATTTTTGACGATTTCCAAAGCAAGCTATTCAAAGAGGGGAAACAGAATTTCATGTCAGAACAATAGTTTCGCATACAATGTTTATGGCATTTTGTTTCCTTCGGCTTTGCTTTATACAAGCAGCTGCAACACCTGTTGGCCTAAGACAGCTCATATGTGTTTCATTTATCTTTTTGGATCAGCCACTGCAAACCTGGCCCTGATACTAAAATGGAGATTATGAAAACTGGCTGGAGTTTGTATTTGGCTTGGTTGGAATTAAAAGAAACTGTTATTTGTGCAAGAAGCCAGATGAAAGTTGTGTTTTAGGTGTCAAACACAAAAAGCTTAAGTTATGGCCTTTGAACAGGATTAATCCAGACTAAGTGCACTGCTGGGAATATTGGGGATTGAACTTAAAGAACTGGCCACACGATGCTAGTTATTCACGGGTCAGATAGGAGAAGAGCAGAAGGCTGAGTGCGTTTGGACATCTGAGAAAATGCAGGACTGGGGAATGGACATGGTGGGCCACTTGAAGTCCTAGAATCTATTAGCAATACAGCAATTAAATGAATTAACTAAGAATTTTCAAGCTTTATATTTTAGAGAGATACTCTGACCTAGCAAAATTTTTCAAGATTCACCTGTTTAGATATTCCGATCTTCAGTGTGAATGAAAGAATGAACATAGCCTGAAGATCCTGAAAGCTCACCTGTATGTCTGAATACTTGCTTTTTCAAAATCAGTCTTTGATATTATAAAGTATTCATTTATAAGTTCTTCCAAAATAATACTGCACATGACAATACTGATAACCTCTCTGACAAAGACAGCAGGAGAGAAAAGGAGTACTTGGTACTGAGAATGAATAAAGTACAGCCTCATAGTGATAGGACAAGGTGTCTTTAAGGCACAACCAGACAACCTATTCTGGCTGTGGTTACCATGCTACAAATTTCTGTAGCTCATGCCCTCCCCCCCACCATTTTCACCAGCCCTATCTTGCTCTTTCAAGCTATCACCCTGAAATGTCTCAGTTTTTCCTCATTAAAACATTCTTCAAGTTTATTTGCAATCAGCAGGTAAGATTAGTTAATGAAACAGAACCAATTTCACCACATCCTTCACAGCACACACACACAATTCTGCTTGGTCCCTACCACACTGTGATGCTCCAGCAATGCTCTGGGGATGATGTGACAATGTATGGGCATACGTCCTTAAAAGAAAGAAAAAAAAAAAAAGTGGGGGTAAGTGTACTTTCTTCAATGTGAACATTCAGCACAGTTAAAAGATGTAGTACTGAGCTACTAACTGTGGTTTGCTCAGCTTTGCAGATCAGCTGATGAAATACATAGTATTCACTATAGATTGGAACTGCTTAACACCAAACATTAACTGATAGGTCATTTCAGTTTGTTGTTTGATCCCACAGGATTCAGACTCAAGTCCTAGTGACTTCAAATGGAAGTTTACCTCCATGTAGTACTAGATGCAATTCTGGCCAGTGCTTGCGCTTGAACTTGACTGCAGAGCACAGTAAAAATGAAGCTGCTAAGGACAGAGAAAGAGGAAGAAACACTCTATCCGCCTTTATATTGGTAGCCTTTTTTTTTTTTTTTCAGAAAAAGGTGCAAGTAGTTCCACAGGTATGAGGGAGGGAGGAAGGGAGATCAAACCTGTAGAATAACATACTTCTATGCACATCTCATATTGAAGATAACTTATTGATAGTCAGTCATTTCAGCCATTGCCTTCTCCTTGTACTATTTCCTAGTTTAAATAACTGAAAATAGAAAACTTCTGAGTACTCTGGTTTTGGGGAATCACACCAAAACGCAGCTGCTTTATGGTTAGTTTTCCATTTCTATCAGTCCTCTGAGCATCTGTGCACAATGTTAGTAATTACGAGTTATACCATTCATTCCTCAGCAGAAGAGAGAGTACCAGAAATTCTGCTGTGTTTTGCTTGGCAAATGATAGAAGTCTCTGTAGGGAAAGTGGAAAGAAAAGCAGGTACCTGAGTCTGTTATGTTGTTTGTCCTTGTCCAGAACAAATTCCCCTGTGCAAGCTGGTGAAAACAAATCCTAAATAGTCCTAACCTTAAGGCAGAATAATAGAAGGATTTAACTTTGGCCATATACTGTGTTTTGGCATAATTATACCAAGCTGAGAGACATAGCATTTCTGGCTAATTTTATTTTTCCCAGGTCTTTTGAAAAGTTGAATATTACAGCTGAAATCAAAGAAAATGTGTGTTTTTCTTTTATTCAGATTTAAAGGTTTTTGAAATATATGAAGATTAATTTTTAAATTTTCATCACAGAATTTCAAACAGAAAATATACTGGGATCAGAGTGCCTATCAATAAAACTACCTAATAACAGGTGATGGAAATATCTTTTTTTTTATTGAAGTAAGGCAGCAATCATGTAACAATTGCCTAAGCTACTTTCAATTTTGATTTCAAAGATCTTTCTCTAAAAATATTTTGTAATTTCTTATATTTTCTCAAAACACAAATTTTCAAAAGATTTTGTGGAAGGAAAATTTTCCAGAGACTCTGTGCTGCCATTTGTGCACTAACAAGTGCCCTCTACTACCTTCCTAAAGCCAATCACATTCCTTCAACCTAAACATATATTAAGATCCCTACAGTGATGTGTCACAAGCAGAGATAGGCAGAGCTGATTTTTCCATTATTCTGTATGAAAGAATTCCCAATGCAAATTAAAGCTCCATGCATATAGCTCTCTGGTGAAATATCCCTACCAATGAACCTTCTTCTTCCAGCCAACAGCAATTTTAGATGACCTTATAGTGTAGTATCCTTCTTAAATGACCTAGACACCTGTTTTTATGCTTCCATTCAAATACACGGTATTAATGGCACAACAAATTCAAACCTGCACAATTCTGATAATCTGGTCTGTCCTGATGCGATCTTGGTGGTAAAAAACTAATCCATTAAAAATTGCATTCATCAGTGTTGTGTTGTCCACCTCTACTGCTGTGCAAGGAGAATAAGGCCCCCAGGGAGTGGCCAGGCTGAAGATTCCATAGGTACGAAGGTGCACAGGGAACCATGGCAGCCCTGAAGCTGCCCAGACTTTACTTGGATCCAAAGGAGCATTCACACTAGTTCAGAATAGCGGGGCTGAAATGACAGCGTAAACACACAATTGGCTTCTGGCCTCCCCACTGGAAAAGCTTCGACAGACTAAAGAATCAAAAGGCTTCAGGCTTTTTTTTAATTCTTTGTTTTCCTCAGTACCCCTCCAATTATTTTTAGATGGCACCTGCTAGGGAGACTGCATTGAATTCATTTTTCTTCAGGGAAGAGAGATCTTGGGGCCCAGAAAGACTGGCAACATCCCTTTAATTTGCACTCTCTGAGACTGGGCTCTTCATTCTGGTAGAATCAGGCATGACCGTGGGAGTTAATAAGTGGTTGGCCAGATGGTGCCTGTCCAAAGGTGTTGGCTTTGTAGACAACTGGAACTTCTCTTTGGGAATAAATTAGTGGTAGAGGAGAGCCAGGATACATTTCAATCAAGCACAAGCAGACAGACTATTAACAGAGATAATTACCTTCTCCCCCCTCCCCCCCATTTCTTTTTCAGAATCAGTAGATGGGGATGCAGGGAGAGAGAGAAACAAAAGCTCCCCAGGGCTAAAAAGGATATTCTTCCAAACATTACAAGTAGAAAACAGAAAGCTAAGTATTATTTATTCAGATGCTATCAGCATATATAGTCCCATTGCTGATTAAATACCTATGTCACAAAGAAACAGCATGCAATAATAAAAACATTTGATAGTGAAGCTTAAAGACATTCTATCGGTCCTGCATTCGTGAGACCACTCTTGTGGCCTTGTGATCACTATTATGAAGTAGTGCAAGAGTTAATGATGCAGCCTTGGACCATAGCAGCAACCATGTTACAACCAACCATCTCAACTAACTTCATGTTCCAACATAGAGAACATTTCAGTGCAGGCAAATATGCCATGTAACTAACAAGCCTAATTTTCTTTCAGAAAAGAAAAATATCCACATGGCCACCAAAGTACTTTTATTTATGCCAACAGAATATTAAATAAATAGGATGAGACTGAACATGGTAAGTTTAAGGAAGATCGCAGACAAAATGATGGTTAGAACAGTAACTAGGAGTCCAAGTCTGTTTTCCTTTTCTGCCATAGGCTTTGCACTACTATGAAGTAGTCACTTTTCCTTCTAGAGCCCTTAATTGCAGGTTACCTTAGAGTGATGTCTTCAAGGAACAGACCTCAGGAATCCTCAGGAGCAATGGTAACAGGAGCCACCAAAAATCTCGAAACTAATGTGCTAATAAAGACAGCAGATAGAGTCAAAATAAGGACCGGCATGAACTTTACTCATTCCTGGAAAATATATGGATTTTTTTTTCCAGAAAGTTCCCTCCACCTTGCAAACACATGCTTCCTTCAGAAAGCTCCCTTTTTAGGTTACACTTTAGGATGCCCTCCAGCCATCCCAATGACACCACTCCACAAAAGGTGCTGGCACTTGAAGAGATGATGGGTGAGTTCCATGAGATCTGCGGCCACCGAATTCCACAGTATGTAAACTCCCTTTCCACAATCCTATAACACAGTCATGGAAGCCTACTATACTTATTGTGGTTAAGAAAAGAGATCATCAAAATAGTCCCAAGTGCAGCGTAGTTTTTTCACCTGAGAAGTGGGAAATGATTAACTACTCTTAAGCATCTGAAGCAACTTCTGGAGCTACAGGCTTCCATGTAAGAAAAGGTCCTTTGAAAATAGCCTGCTTTCTGAAAATACTGAAGCTTCCAGGGGGATTACAGTGGCTCTAATGCATTCCAAATTCACTTTGTTCCCTGCTGCATCATGTACTTAGGTTCCCATACACAGAACCTAACTGCAGCACACGCTGCAGTTTCCAGAAAAAAAAAAAAAAGAAAAAACCTACAGTCTATATCTCTCCAAATAATGTGGCAAACAACTTCGTTCCACAGAGTCAGTGCAAGGACTGAGCTCCAGATTTTTTATAAGTTCTAATTTAAAAGGAATCTTTTTTGCTCAGTATCGGGCTAACACAAATAGCCTTTTCAGAATCTTCACTGAGAAATGCAAACCAAAATCAGCTTCACAGTCCCCACATTTAACCTTCTTAACAAGCATCTCTCTCATCTAGGAAACTAGAGTGACATTATTTTTAGTTCAAACTGTCTTTACCTGAGTTTCTCACGCAAGATTCATGCTAGGTAAACAATTTAATTATTATCTTAGCATTATGTTATCAGGTATGAGAGTTACAGAGATTGTCCTTACATTGAATGCAGAAAATGTTTCCTGCAGTGTAAAGTAAATCCTTCCTGTGCAGATGACATATGAACAGCACCATTTATGAAAAGCACAAAACCAGAAAACCCACCAGCACACTTTTCTATGCTTTCATGCCTTGACACTTCTCTCATCATGTTATCGCCTTTTCCCATCTGTGTAATGCCAATCACAGGTACAAAAATTCAAACAGATAGATAGATCCTCAGAGTCCCCCTAACAGAAATTTTGCATGACTGCATTAACTGCTAAGCTGCAAATCTGTGATTTATCTCTCTCCTTCCTAGCTCTGACAAATGGACATGTCATATGTTCATTAACGCTATTTGTGCCACTTAAAGTCCAATATAAATTCTTCTGCTGCCTTCCTGTTTGCAATTATACACCTAGTACACCAAGGGTCATGGCCTTTAAAAAGGAAAATTCAAGCATTAGAAAAAATTCACATGGGAAAAGTATTAAATGGAAAACCCTACAACAAGGGTCTTTCTCTCTGTTGAGCTGTATTCCTCAGCTTTTTATCATCCATATTTTTCTTTTCACAATAGCACTTGAGTAAGTCCCTCAGTTAAAAAGCAGTTTGGATGCAGACAATCAGGCGTGCACCTTCATGTAACTAAAGTAACACCGCCACTCTGTTTACTCATTCTACCAAACCATACATACAGGCAACATAGCAACAGGGTTAATTTACCCACCTTTGACATCTTGTAAATTACAGAATCATCAAATCATAGGAGCATTCAGGTTGGAAGGGACCTCAGGAGGTCTTTAGTATGAGATCAGACCAGCTTGCTCAGGGGCTTTATCCAGGTGGATCTTGAAAACCTCCAAGGATGGAGACTGGAAAACCTCTTGGGGCAACCTATTTCACTTCCTGACTGTCTTCCTGCAGATAAAGAGTTTCCCTATATCTAGTCAGAAATTGCCATCTCAACTTATGCCCTCCATCTCTTGTCCTCCCACCATGTATGACTGTGAAGAGCATGGCTCTACCCTCTTGATAATCTCCCTATAGGCACTGAGGTGCTGCCATTAGGTCCCCTAAAGCTCTCTCTTCTCCACGCTGAGCAAGCCCTGGTGCCTTAGCATCTCCTCACAGGGAAAGTGCTCCAGCCCCTAACAATCCTGACGGACCTCTGCTGCACTTGCTCCAGTTTGTCAATGTCTTAGCTGTATGGGGGACCCAAACCTGACATAGTTAAGATGTAGTTTAACAAGTCCCAAGTAGAAAAGGATAATCAATTTCCTCATCTACTGACTATGTTCCTGCTAATACAGTCCAGGATGCCGTGGCCTTCTTTGCTGAGAGGGCACACTGCTGACTTATATTCAGATTGCTGCCCGCTAGGATCCCCCAGGGCCTTTTCCACAAGACTGCTCCCCAGCTTGTCTGTCCCAAGCCCGTATCACTGCAGGGGAATCTTCCTTCCCAGGTGCAAGGCTTTGTATTCGTCCTTGTTGAATTTTATGAGCTTCCAGGCAGTCTGTTCCTCCAGTTTGTCTAGGTTCCTCCAGATGGCAGCCATGTTTTAAAGCATATCAACAGGCCCCATCCCTCCCCCACCCATTCTGAGGTCAGTTGCAAACTTGATGAGTGCACATTCTGCCACTTCCTTCAGGTCATTAATAAAGATGTTAAACAGGAGAGGTCTCAGGATAGGCCTCTGTCATACTCTGCATGTTATTTGCCTCCAGACAGCATGATCCATTAACCACGACCCTCTGAACTTGACCATCCAATCAGCTTTTAGTCATCCAGCTAGCCCACCCATTCAGACTGTAACATCCTAGCTTAGATACACGAACATCATGGGACGCAACGTCAAAGCCATGCTAAACCGCAGGTAAATTATATGCACTACTCTCCTTTTGTCCATAAATCCAGGCATTTCATCACAGAGGGCAGTCAGGCTGGTCAGGCAGGATTTATCCTTGGTCAATACAGGCTGACTGTTACTATTCTCCTTTATGTGTTCAGAAGTGTGTTCCAAGAGGCCTCCCTCCATGATTTTTGCAAAGAGTAAAGGGAGGCAGATGAGCCTGCAGTTCCCTGGATTGCCTTTTTGGTCCTTTCTGAAGAGTGGTGCAACTTTTGCCTTTCTCCAGTCATTGGGGCTCTACCCCAATCTCCACGACATGTCAGAAATGATAGAGCGGCCTTCTGATCAAAAAGGAAAGATGCTCTTTCCCCACTTAATCATCTTTTCCTAGCAATCTTCAATCCTCAGAGGTTTCCATGATTGCAAAAGCCAAATCCTTGTCAATGATACAAGATGCACAACTAGGTGTTGACCAACAAGATCCATCCTCAAGCCTTTCCACTTCACTTGCAGAAACTCCTGAGCCCCCCAGAGCCCTGGCATGCCATGTCACTCTTGGCATGCTCAGGGTCTCCCTGGCATGTAGTGCCCACGTGGATGAGCAGCAGGGCGTAGTAGTCCAAGGGCCAGACAAGCCTCAGTAGTCTCTCCACAACATCCCAGACCTGAGCATAAAACTCCAGAGACTTCAGGTCAGTTCACCAGCTGGGTGCCTTGCTCCCACACAGGAGAGAGCCTCCAACAACTATTACTTTTTCCCCCTGCCCCCCTCCTTTGTGCAGACAATTATTTGAAGCTCAGCAGGCTCTGATGCCTCCCCATAAGGGATATCACCTTCCCTCCCATTTCCAGGGCACTGCATCTGTTCTAAAACTGCAGCACAAGCCAGTTTTGGGACCACAGTTACAGGTTCTGGGGAGAGAATTCCAGAATAGGGCAGAAAACTTTATAAGCAACCAATTAAATGACAGAACTACTTCCCTCAGAGTATTTTTGTTCTTTTATTTTTGAAAAAAGAAAAAAGAGAAACAACATGAATTGATATACGTATCTGAGGCACTTAAAGAATAAAAATATCTACTCAGTTAGGAGATAGAACATTTCCCACTTCCAAGATTGTGTATAAATCTCATCTAATGAGTGACTCTGCAAGAACCATAATATGAGATTCCCTGATCTGAACTTTGGTGATTACTGTTTGAATCCCAACTTTGTATACCTAAGCAGAGAAAACTCCCCGTCTTGCAAAAATTCATAAGCAGTCTGTAGACAAAAGCAGGTTTGTTACACCTCTACTGATCCATTATCTTCAAAATATTTCTGGTTAACATCAGTATAATCATTTTGTTTGTAATGAATTTCCATGGGTAAAACGGCCTGGAACAGAGCAAACTATCTTCTGATGCAGAGGTGGAATGAACCCACAGCTCACCACCCCTTCAGTGCTGAAGCTGCAGCGGAACAGCAGTGGACACCTTATACTAACACCGCTAACCATGATCAAAAGTACACAGCAGGAAATGATCTAAAGTGTGCCATTTTATACCGTCACATTTCAGACCCGAATTAATTTCCAAAAGTCGAGGAATGAAGCCTTTCACAGAACTATATTTTTACTGCCTTTACTTCAGACAATAATAATTACTATATTACCTCCTAATGATATTCCAGTTGAGTCTTATGTTTTCTGACTAGTCATGGTGACCCAATAGCGATCTGTTTCATTACAAGTTCCTCCATCAGACTGTGAAACTGCTTAACAAGCTCAGCTAGATAAGCAATGCAATTTTAGTGCGCTTCTTGGCTGTGTGTTATCCAAGGTACAGATGACATTTTTAGTGCAAAATGATTATCTGCAACTGAGCCTATATTTATAAATCTATCCTTGTCATCATTTAGATACCACTTAATTTAGACGGCATCATTTTAATAGTTTGCTGTTCTACTTACATAACTAAAAATGACATAGGTCCATGGCCTTTAAAACAGTCTAGATAAACCAGTAAAATGGTCCAAGAGGCTAAAGATCTGGTCTGAAACTGGAGGCAATATAAAACAATCATTGGCATGGCCTTTTGCAACTAGAGCATGGAGCAGAAGCATTCCTCTTATCTGTTTGTATACCAGTTTCAACCTGTACAGGAATATCAATTACTTCACAAGCATAGCCCTCATTTTGTTGTTTTAAAACTGAGGAGCGATACCAGTGTATGTTGATTTTCTTATCTTCCCCCCCACCAATAAATACACTAATAAAAACACTAACCTTACATCTCACAGAGAAAAGGGCATTTATCTACCAGAATATTTTGGAGGTGTAAAATTCAATTTAATAATAACAGGTATATTAAATAATAAGGCTTTAGAAAATACGTGTGATTAGATGACAACATAGTAATTTATGCATATGTTTCCACTGAATCTTTGCTAGACTCTATGCTTGTCATCAAATTAGATGTTGTCCCATGGTATGCATTATAAATGAGGTGGTTCATTTCATGAGGTTTATAATCAGTGACTGGAATGATAATCAAAATACATTAATGTCTTCTAATATTTACACATTTTGGACCTTGTTTTGATCTCATGCTAGTTTCACATGACAGTAACTCCCCTGACTTCCATGGACTCTGGATTTATGCTGGGATTGGTTAGAACAGAGTCTCTAATTTTACAAGAAGTAGGTTCAAATGGGACAAATGTGTTTTTAAGGTACAAACTAACGTCAGGTTAGCTGCATACCATAAGACATTCTCCAAAAAACAGAAAAGTCACTTTTGGACTACTTACCATCATTACCAAATAACAGTTCATCCACTTAGATACGGCTGCTCTACTTCCTTAGCTCCCAGAAACAGCAAAGGAATGAGACTATTTCTTTTTTCTTTTCGAAGCTACATGCTGCAATGCATGCAGCAATCCTGACTCTCTTCTGTAAGTTTGGTTAAAACATATATATATGTGTACATACATATGTAATACATGTGTGTGTATATATGTATTTTCTTACATCTACCATTTAATCCCACAAAGAAGTCTCCCCACTTCTTCCAGCAGGAGATGGCTCCATCTCCAACATCCATAACACAGTGAGACTAAAATCTGGAAGTACTAACCTTTCTACAAACCAGAAACGTAAAGAAAATTTCAGTCACGTTGCCCAATGAACACACCCTGCAATCCACAGAGTCACAATAAAACTAATAGTCTTGTTAATTTTCTTTTCCCTATTGAAACATTTGTTCTTGCCAATTTTCATGATCAGCTACACAGGCTCCCAAGATCTCCCCAAGGCTTTCAGTCAGCCCCATTAGGCATACCACCCCAGAAATACAGACCTTGGGAACACTTTCCAGGTTTGCCAGATCCAAATCCTCCCTCCAAATCCTGCCTCTGAGAGCCTTGGCTCCAGCCAGGCATTTCAGGGCCTCCAGGCTCCCTTCTATAGGGACAAGGCCAAGCCTATCTGAGAACCAATCTCATTTGCTATTTAGGTAAGACATGAGAGCAGGGTCTTGGTATTTAGGTGCAGAAAGTATGGGACTTCCAGTATAGCTATCCAACCTCAGAGCTTTGCAAAGTTTTGCTATCTTTAAGGCAGTCTGCTGAGCAGGTTTGTTACCCAGTTACAAACTTCAGAGTCCTAACAAGCAGACTGTGTTACAGAACTGATGATGCAAGACTTTCAAAACCCTTAGCTCAAAAACAGAGCTGAGAGATGAACACTTCTGGCCCCAAAACCAGAGCAGTTCACGTAGGCCTGTCTCAGATCCTGCTGAACTGAAAGCGTTGCAAAGAAAACACTCTGGGCCTGACAAGTTTAACTTTTCTGACCACGTCCACTTTCATTTGCTTATCTCTTAAATATTAGGCCACATTCAGCGGTACTTCATCTCAGACTGGTTTCCTGCACGCTGATTGTCTATGCTAACCAGAAGAGAAAAGGAAATAAACCTTTGCAAATGGGAAAAAGTTTTCTTATGGAAAACCACTCAATGAGCTGCATTATATATGCTCTATTCAATACAGTTCTGGTCAGCACTGTCAAGTATAAGACCGCTCACTACACACAGCTGGGAGTACAGGAAAACCAGCAACATTCAAATGTTATTTGGGGATTATAATAAAGCCAAGGTATGTCACACATAAAACTATATGATTCGCTATCGATTAGTTTAAAAATTGCCAATAGAATTCACTATTGTGGAAACTGGGAGTGAAGGGAAGAATTCTAACCTCAGAAGAGTTCTTCAGCTTGACGGAATAAAAGTAGCACCACAAGTACTGAAAAGAAAGTATAGTAGAGCCATATGTACCTCAATAAACTTGAAATACATTAATACTACAACAAGTAGTGATATTTAAGCTCGTCTGGGGCACTGAAATATCATGTTGAAGCATTTAGCTAGACAAAGACATATTGGTTCTGTTTCCCTCCTTGTTCATATAAGCACAAATCTAGAGTATTTCCATTGAAGGCAGAGTTTTGGCATAACAGCACCAAGATAGCACAAGAAAACAGTGAGCACCACTGTCTTAAAATTCTTCACCTTCTCCTGACTTGAAAGCTACAATTGGACAGGAAGGGGGAACACACCCACAAAGTAGAAATCCGTAATGACATCAATGTTTTGTAATCAGAACATGAAGAGCAAGAATGTGTCTCAGCATGAAGACACAAAGGCAGAAAAAGTATACTTATGATTACCATAAGGGAAGAGATAACAAGAAAAAGTAGAGGGTGAAAAGCCATAAGCTAACCAGAACAAGTATTTCATACTTGGGGCTGAGGTGGAGAAAGAATAAATAATTCAACTTTTAAAGAAGGCTTTGCAGCAAACTCGTGGCCAGACAGCAATAGGATGAATAAACAAATAAATAAAAACTCTGAAACATCATACTTAAATATAGAAAAAAAGGTCACTCGATCAGAGAAACACAGAAGCTGTTAAGTCACAAGTCAAGTAAAACACTCTCTGCTTTAAGCCAAAGATTTAGGGTGAAGAGGAAAAAAGTCATGACTTGGTGGCTAGACATTGTAAAACTGAACAACAACACAAAACATAAGAGGTCTTGGCCTTAAAAAGAAGACTTTTACAGAAGAAGCATAGGCATTCAGCAGGGGAATAATGAAAGAGAAAAAATATTTGATACTGCAAAAGTAATAAATAAATGGCTGAAAGAGCAACCAGGATGAAGGCCTTTTGAAGGATATGAAAGAGGCTGAAGGCTATGATATAGTCACATCAAAATAAAAATAAAATGAAAATGAATTTCTCAGAATATGGACTAGCGAATGATAAGCAAAGCAGAGGCCATGGAACGGCGAACTGGTACCTTTCACAGGACTTTCAAACCTGGACAGAGATGCTGAAGGAGGACTCCTTACAGGAAAGGAAGAATTTAATTCTTCTTTGGCCAGTATGCTTTGACAACCATGACATCTCCTTGTTTACTTCCTCCTTCAAATCTCTCTCCACCCCCTCACCCCCAAATTTTTATTATTTATCTTAAGTCATGTTGACATCTGTCAGTTGGAGTCTCAGGACAATTTAAGCTAGCCGGTATAACCTCCGTCGACACTCATCCTCAGAAGGACACTATTGTTTTCCATGTGCCTCAGCTATCCCCTATGCGCAAACACAGCCCTTCACTTATCACATACACATGCCACTACCACTACACTGCACTTGAGTCTATGCTACAGCTTCCCAAGAAGCAATGCCACAAGTGTGCGATCCACAGTCCCAGGGAATACAGTGCCATGCTCTACTCCCTTCAACTGTTAGTGACTTCTCTACAGCACTGGTGGGGCCAACCACGCCTAACAAACAAGTGAAGATGCTCTTCAAATATAATATGCATAAAGAGGACTGAACCATCACTGCATGCCATAGAAATTGACATTTCTGAAGCCTGATTAAGGGTCCTTAAAAAAGGGAACAAACAGAAGAGTATTTAAAAGAATCCGAAATAGAAAAAGAAGTGGATTTTGTAAGTTATATGGAACTCAAGGAAATGCAGAGATTTTGCCTTACACAGCACACAGGTTGGTGTGAAAAGAGCTACAGGATTAAGTCAGTCTCAAAACGTACGTTTGAGGCAAGTTTGCTGGTTTCGGTAAGTGACAGACACTATGAATGGGATTCTGCTGCTGATACCTAGAAGTGAAAGCACAAGCCACTATAAGACTTATAGTCAACAAAAGATAGGAGAAAGGAGGATGTTCTTGCAGCACAAAATTACCTGATATGCAACCTCAAACGTTAGTAAAGGAGTCTGAGCTATGCCACATAGTAAAATAGCATTCAGAAGCCTCCCACAAGCAAAACCGCAGACAGTAAACTACTGCTGACTGTACAAGAAGTGAGAAGTGAGCTTCTCTTTAAATTGCTTAAGAAAAAAAAACCTTTTCTTCTGAAATTTCTTTTAAAATATTCTTGCACTGGTTATAAATCCTCCTCAAATCCCAGATGGAGAGAGTTAAAAGGAGACTTGCCCTTCAGCCACTATGCTATAGTATATCAGGGTCTAGGTAACATTTTCAAGTGGTTGAAACACTTTTTGGTGGGATATAACTCGCTGTCTTTTCAGTGTGATGATTCTGCAAATGTTTCTGTACACTCATGTAAATAGTTTCAGTGAAGTCCTACAGAACATGAAAAGATGATTTTTTTAAATAATGCAGAGGAAAATAGTATAGTTACTGTACTTGTTTTTGAAGAAGAGACAAGACTGCATTAATACATCCCTTTCATAACTGCATTCAAAGAACTGCTACTCTAATCCAAGTTTCTACTACTTTCATACACAAGTACCTCACGTACCAGTGTCCTTGTGATGCATGGAAATAGCACTGCTCCCCTTTTCACACAAGAGACTCAAATGAGCTTGTCAAGGTGGCAGATTATAGAAGTGTTCTTCATCAGACACTCAGTCTTCTCTGCATAATAGGCAAACCGGGTCTTGCTTTTGTTTTCTACAGCAAGAGTAAAGGGTTAAGCACAAACAGCATTTCTTAAGGTGGTGTATCCCGTGTCTTTCCCATTTCAAACATTCAGACCTCTTTTCTCTTGTATATTGTTATAGCTCCATACTTTATTACAGTAGCCAGAGTTTGGAACAACCAGAAACAATGGAATATCCACAGAATTATTATACACTAAACACCATGCTGACAATTCTACAGTCTCCCTAGCATTTGGTTAACTTTCTTTGAAATATCTAGCATAACACAGAATGATATACGTTTCAAAACCAAAGTTAGCCTCAAGTTAGTTTTGAAAGGCATATATTCCTAATGCTCTTCAGCTAATGTAGAAAAAATATTTGCAATACCTGTCTTTCTAAGTCTACACCCATGGCTTGCAGAGTTAGGAGGTGCTTCATGTATCAGCACTGCCAACTGTAAAGGAACAATCTTTAGAACCAGAATAAAAGAAGAATTATAGCTTTAAAACTGGAAGAACAAGCGGCCTTCCCCTTAAAAATTTTCCAGACAGCAACAGATAACATTGCAGTTCATTATTAAAAAGCAAACTCAAGTTTTGCAAATCAGTATTTTGTGAGGTTCCTTACTTATCCCCTTTTTCATTTAATTCAATGCTATAAAAACTAAAATACAGTATTTTTCATTCTTTAAAATACCTATTAGCCAGCTGCTACAGCACTGCAGACTCCCACTAGTGCCAAAAGGTCTAAACTCCATGGTTTTTACACAGCTACTGATCAGATAAACCTTTGGATTGAACAGAACTTGTGCTGAGATAAGAAAAGCAAAATCTATCCCCCAAAGTAACATAAATTAAAATAGAACTCAATTAAAGAGACAAACAGAAACGGGGAATCACAAAGATGCTTAAAACATCAGTTTGTCCTTCATTGTGTTTGGTGAACTGAGTTGCACGGGTTTTTAATGAGGATTAATGACCAGCTGGGGTTAATGGCCCTGAGCTGCACCTCAGGCCATTAACTCCTCCCTAACAGTTATTAATCCCCAGGAACTACCCTATACCTCTCTCTTTATTGCTTAACCATAAGTAGTAAGGGATGATCAACTAGTGAAGATCCTGGCATAGTGTGAATGTTCTGATTCCTGCCTCTTCTCACAGCTTGTATTTATGCTATAGACCAAGCTATTTAGATGTTGCCATGTCAAGGTCACCAAGGTATGAATAAATATATGTAAACAGAAAGAAAATAAATATTTGTCTTGTGACTGCATTTCATATTTTTCCTTTACAATAAATATGCAATATTTATAGTTTGCATACTTTGTGGAATTGTACCAATCTGTTTGTAATCCCACTGTTATTAGACTCCTGGGGGCTCTTTTCTTTGCAGTTCTGGGGCATATAATGGGGTTGGCATTCTTACTAATGTTGTTTTTAACATGAGAAAGTACCAGGCAGATGTCTAGAAGGATAAGGACTGCAGTCATTCTAATGCTCTGTGCCCAAGTTTCAGAGGCACAGCAAATCACAGAATCATATGGCTGGAACCAGCTATGTGTTTTCACTGGTAAGAGCAAAAACTCTCAAAGGAGAGTCAGCCCTCCCCTAGCCCTGAGTTTCCTCACCCAGTGAAACAGCTGGTTCAGTCCAGTCTCAGACCCGTACGTTAGCAAGGGATGATCAGAAAGTTCATGCACTGGGTTAACTTTACAGTAAGGACACAACCTTGATGCTTAATTTTGTTGCAGTGAAAGACTGCACTGGAGATTGGTTTGGCTAAAGGAAGGAAGTGATACTTGTATGATACAGCATCCTAGGGATAGAAATGCTTTCGTTTTTTTCTGAGCATCTCCACTCTGGACCAGAATTACTAACAACCACATAATGATCATCGATCAGAATATACCTAACTACAAGTAATATTCTTTGGTTTATATCTACTGTGAGTTCACCTACTTTGAAACATGACATATAAGTACATTAAGCACTCTGAAGATTATCTAGCTTGACTCTATCTGCAGCGAGAAACTCTGCCTTCTCCTGCAGTGTCATTTTTTATCACGGTCTCACAGCAGTAGCAAAAAAGGATTACTTTTCTATTTCATTCTCTCTTGTTCCAGTATATTAGGATTGCTCAGGTCATGAGGCTTGCTGGGCACTGACTTTTTTTTTAAAATGGATCAATAAATTATGTCCTCATGTCCTTGTGAAAACTCTTACAGGTAAAAGAGATCCTAACTTACATCCCATGAACAATCTCATTTATTTCAGTGGGAACTTCTTGGTGAATAAATGCCTACAGAACTGCAGTCTTTAGGGGACAGTACCTCACCCCCCAAAGGCTATGAAAGGTTGTTTATTATTATCATTTTCAAAGAGAATAAGAGAATATTTCAAAACAAAATATATACCCTTTCAGGTCACATTTACCAATGATGCATGGTGATATAAATTAAATCAATTACATTTTTTATTTGTATACAAATTGTAAGTTAAATGGATGTTCTGCTGCCCTACTTAAATGTAATTATCTATAAACATACACAACACTTTCTATATTCCTTCCTCTGACAACGTCATATTTTTCTTAGTTACAGGCTGGATACGTTTTTAACGTTCAGGGGAATAACAGCCACCTATTTAGAAGGCAAGATTTAAAATCAACATTTGCTCAATGAAAGTTTTCCAAAGACCTGGGTGCTGTTAATTTTATCAGAAGAATCAAGAAAAGGGTTTTAAATAGAGTTAGAATATTTAATTTCAGAACAACTTGTTTGGGTCCTTACACCATCTCAGCTGTAACAATATTTTCATTAACTTCAGTGGGCTTTGGATCAGGCTCTGAGTCAGAATGGAAGCTGATGATAATAATAGGAGTGTATTGACTGATGCTGACAGGCTTTGAATTGGCCATTATGGAAGCTGTTTAGAAAAAATGAATAAATAATCCATACTTTGCCATATACAATACCTCTATATACAGAATAATTAGGCTGGAGTGGCTTGTTGACTCACTAGACTCTGAGAAATAAACCTGTTTTTACCATTTGCACAGCCACCGTCTTTGCCAATTGTCTTGACCGACAATTTCTAAAATAAAGTAAAACTCTTTTTCAACTTGAAAATCCACCAAAGATTTTCACGGTTTTTATTTCAAGAAAAGATCTGGGACCAGACTTCCTCCTACACTAGCTTCTTTTAATCTGACACCCAAGCTAATCCTGATAAAACATCTTTACATCAGCTACTCATGTTTTACAGAACTTTCTTCCCTAATTAACTGAATCATATACATCATGGCTACATTTATTAAATTTTGTTAATTATTAGGTGCATTCTTGCACACAAGATTTTAAAGATTTGTTTAATGTCACATCTATATATAGTAAACAATTAAATAGTTATATTCATTAAAGTTACTCATTTAACTCCTTTGCCTGACAGTAGGAGATGGAAGTATGAATAGATGTTTCAGTTTGCTTGAATACTAAAAGTATACATTACAAGCAGCAACAAGCGTATGCTTTAAGGATCTCTTCTGAAATGCATTGGACTTATAATGCCAGATTCTGAATCTTTCTGTTTCTACAAAAGAGATTTACAGAGTATAGGAGACTGCTGCCTGTGCTTGCCTCTTAAAATGGAGACTTTACAAGCAGTTACATCCACTGTAACTTTTATATCGCATTTTTTTGTAAAACATATGCTTCAACTGAACAGGTCTTCAGAATGGGCTTCTGTATAGACTGATAGCCTTGCTTGGTTTGTGTTATTTACCAGTGACTCACAATGTTCTCTTCTGTCCTTAAGTGCTATAAATATATTACTAAAACAATGTTACTTAGTGAAAACCATAATATAAGCAAGCTTGTTTTCATGTCATTATTATAATGATTATTCACTGACTGAATTGTTCATGCAGGTATCTACAAAATGCATAATAGATGGAGATCACAAAGCCACTGCGTATAGTCTTTCAAACACCTTTTCTGAGGGCTTTTTAGTCACTTGCATACATAATTCCCAATCTAGCCAACCTAAGAATTCAAGCTAGCAGCTGAGAGAGAGCAAGTGCTAGGGGGATCATAAGACCTTTTTCAGTCCACAGAAAAAGATAGACATAAGTGGCAGTTCAGCCCACTGAAAATCTTTGGATGATGCTATGTTTATGTGGGAATATTTCCTAACTCCTAGTTTCAGGTGCAGTTTTATACCATGTTCCAACTCCATATTGGGTTAAAATCAGGTGTGTGCCATCTCTTCTTCCCTCTCTGCCCTGATTACTACGAAAAGGAAATCCAACCTTGTTGGCCAGAGGGGAGTCACAATGTGCTCCAACCGAATCCCTAATCTGGACAAATCAATCCTATGACTCAGACATTTGCCACACAGTGTCCACATAGAGGTCAGTTACATGCAGCATTTGCTCTTAAAGGGCAGCCTATAGATAATGCACTTCTAAATTGGATCCCTCAGCTAAATGCCTACATTGGCTGGGGTTAGTCCCGTCCTAAATAGCTACTTTATTAATATAGTTGCTTTTAATGGAAAAGGGAAAGACATATCCATAATTAACTCTCTGAAATACAAAACTTTGGTCTATGCTAATGCTTTTCAGTCATTTACAGATGATAGTGACAACACTGAACAAAATGCAACAGTAATATAAAGCAGCACTATAAACAAGATGTATTTTCAACTACAAAACTCACATGCATTTTTAACACTATTAATATGGGCCTATATTCAATTCTTTAGAACCCAACTTGCATTCTGAACATAAATTTCCTTTGCCTTACTCACGGGAAGAAGGAAGAAATCTAATCAAATTCTACTGAGTGTTTTCTGTGCTATAATTTAGTGGTAAAACTGGCAGGCTGCCTAACCACGTCAAAAAGGGATACATTGGAAATGCTGTAACTATAAAATAACAAGGAAGCTTTTAGACACATTCATGTAGTGGAGACTATGAAAATGTTTACTTGTAATGTGGTTAGCATATGAAAAGATTAATCTAACAGGAAAATACATTTTAAAGTTGCGAAATTGTCTTGCTTGATGTATAAATATTTTATGTAAATAAAGGCAGATTTGAGATTCATGTAACATTTATACATTTCTAAAACTAAAGGCATAACTACTGACTCTGCATAACATTTTTCAGTAATATTCCTACCCTGCTATCTGCACTAACGCCTTTATTTGTTTATATTAGCTTTTACCCTAATGAAGATGGCGCCGGTGGTTCTGTCTGGATAAGCTGCTGACAGGACGCCATCAGCCTCCATGGAAGGCATCACGGAGAGAGAGCAGGCGGTTTTTCAGCTCAGTGGTTCTGATTGCAGACCACAGTAAAAGAAAATTGATGCCAATGGCTGGAATAAGGAAAGGTGACTTTCCTTGAGACTGTGACCAGGGAAGTCTGAGAAAATTGGGGTGACTTATATAGGGATGCTAAGTAGTTTGAACATCTGAGCTCATTTCCTTGAGTTGTTTTCTTTTCTGCCACTTTTTTCATTAAGAGTGTCACTGGAACATAAAAGTCTGCTTATATTCTTGAAGATTTGCAGCCTGCTTGTAAATTATGTGCCAGAGAGGGGCAACAGGGTCTTAACATAAATGAAATGTCAGCACTTCTTTTCCAGTTCTGATCCAAGTTAATTGGAGCTTGTTTTTATTATTTTTGTTATTTGGGACATCAGTCCCATTTAAAAAAACAAAACAAAACAGAACGGCCTTGCAAAGGCCAACTAACAATACAAAGTTATTTTCTTAGAGCCAGACAGCTGCTACTACAAACATTACTTCTGCAACATGAGGGTATTCCCCTTTTGGGTTACCTTTGTGGAAAAAATGACACTTTCTCCCAAGTTTCAAAGGATTTTCAAAAGTTGTGGCAAACAATGAATGTCTTTCAGTCAAAACTCAAGGCAAAGACTGATGCATTACTGCTTCAGTGGCTCAAATTCACAAGTTCATAGGGAACTGAACCCTATTTGTGAAAGAATCTGTAAGAGGACACCTATCTTCTTTGGGAGCCAGATAGCATTAGAACTCGACTGAAGAACAAAATAGTTTATATCCAGGTATAAGGGAATGTGATGAGTTACTGCAACTCAGATCATAATTATGGCACGGGAAACTTTTTCTCCCACATGTTGTCAAAATGAAGGAAAACTCTAGTTATTCCTACATCTTTTTGGTATACTTTTGTGTTTTAAAAACACTCACTCTAAATTAGCTTGAGAGTACAAATTATTTCTCTGCTGAGCAAAACTGAAAGTGATAAATACAGTGAAATCTATGGGTACGTATAGATTTTGTCACCAAATTAATCAAATCAAAGGCTTTGCATTCAAATCAAAATATACTTTCTTGGATGGCAGCATAGCCAAGTTTATACAGTGCAAATTTGTAGATCATTCTGCCATTTTTAAAACTTTTTTTTTGACTCATGCTAATACACACAAGGAACTGCATGATTCAAACACATCTACAAACCTAAACTGTGTTTATAATTAAGGCTTGACCTCACCCCAAAGGCACAAGCAGAAGGATTCTGCATCAGATACCCTATTTTTTAAAGCATATATGCAAGCCAGTATTGAACTCTGATGGTATGCCTTTGAATTTTAGGCAATGACCTGCCACATATGACTCTGAAAACAATAAACAAATAAAAAAAGCAATGGTTCCATCTGAGATACAAAAAGTGTACTTTAAGAAAGATCTAGCAGATAACATCAATTAGAAAACTTAAAAAAATCCTTTAAGATTTCCACAATAATTTTACCAAAATACATATTGTACACAATATACAGGCTCATGGGGTGGAGCCTAACATTTTAAGCAGCAAGAGATTAGCATAGTTTCACCCATTATACATAATATGAAGTAGGGAGCGAGGGGAGAAATAAACACCCAAATAAAATATCCCAGTTCCCTAGTACAGATCTGCATCAGGCAAAACAAAGATTGTTTTGTTATTAATCACAGAATAAAAGATTCTAAAATGAAGCAGATTTCTTTTAGATATCAAATGCATTGAAGCAGCAGTCATTTATTGTTATGTCATTATTTCTTTTGATAGCATGCAGAATACTGCCATTTCTAAATGCTGGTTTTCTAAAAACATAACCATTAGGATAGTTGTTACATATTTAATTTCATGCTCCACTCAGCATAAAGCAGTTGAGAGCCTGCCAGCCAGAACAAATTAAGTAACCGGTTAGATAATTTCCTGCTTAATTGAAAGCAGGTAGTTTTTAAAAGTAATAATTGATTTTGTTTCTAATGAGTGTGTAGCTATTTCTTCCTTTTTCTACTCCTATTATTAAACAAGATTGCACTAAAACTCTCTAACAGCTAACAACAAGCACAGAAGGAAAAGAACTGGAAAATACTATTTATTTAATATTTTAGCTTCCAGTTGCAATAAAATTCTTTTGCTACATTTCTTATAGAGATCAGGGGAACAATATCCCAACATACATCCTCCACTTTAAGATCATTGTGTCAAGATCTCACCTAGGTCAAAAGTTCTTACCTTCATGCTCTTCAGGGACAAGAAATGAACCAGCAATCTCAACTTAGTTCAAAGCAAAGAAACATCAGCCATCCTACCGGACAATAACTGGCCTCAGCAGAAAAACTGGTCCGGAACCACTGCTGTCCTTTTACTTTTAGAAACGGTCACTCCAAAAGAAAGCTGTAATGCCTAAGAATAATAGATAGAAAAATCCCTGACTGACAGTTTTATATGATTTGGTAAAAAAAAAAAAGGACTTCATTCTCCAGGACTGTCAAAACAGCACCTGTCACAAGCAGTTAATTCACTTGAAAATTATATTTAAAAACAAAAGAATAATTGTTCTATTAAATTGCTAAAACAAAATATCACATTTTCTGATCTAAAGAAAAAACTGGGATGACTCTGTCCATCTTTTTTTTCCACTTTGAAAATTAACAAAAGAAAAAGCACATTCTACACACGCAGAAAGTATTCTTGCAAGCTTTGCATTACAACCCAATGTTTTGACATGTGAATTTAAGAAACTAGTCAAATTCCAGTCTGACTCATTTTAGACTCTGTACTCAGAACTGCTGATACCCAAATCTGCTTCCCCTGTGCAGGTGCATACATATAAGCAGCAACTCCCTGAAGTAAGTGGTGCAAAACAGCCTAGAGTCCAAAATTAGTATTACATCTTTATACAAACCAGAAGCTATGGCATTATGTATATATAGTAGATTTATAACCACCACAATTTGCTGAGCTAAACCTCCCACTGAAAACTCTGAAAAAAAAATCACTGATGATTTCAGGCTGGTAGGCATTTCCCATACTGCTGTTATTTACTACTGCTCTGAAACAATAAAGGTTTGCACCAGGTAGAGCTAGCAAAAGAGTCATGCTGCCTGTCAGTAGCTTGATCTATGCATTATTGAAAGTATTATGAACAATTCTAAGTTTTTAAATATTGTATTTAGTATACAAATCCTTCTGAATTTTCTGTCTTGCATGCAAGGATTTAAATAAAAGCCCTCTATCCTCACAAAATGAGGTATGCAAAGGAGTCATAAGATTTGGGGACATCTTCTTTAGTTTGTGCTAAGAAGGTACAGTCACTGGCCTTTGCTGGTATGTCAGATGGCAATTTTTTCTTTATGTACTCTAACAAAATAAACATCTATAGCATGTAATAATTATAACAGAAATAGCATGATTTTTGGCTGAAAATCATAGTAGCTAACCATAATGAATTCTCCTTTTATTTAAAGGTCATCAGTATGGTCCTTAAAGTTTGCTGTTCATGTATAACAACACTGAATGATGCCTGCATTCTTGACAATGTTGCTCTTTTTCACGTAAGTGTATATATGTACAAATACAGCTTAAGCTTCCATACTTTTACCTGTATATACATACATATACCTGTATATGTATCTCAATCTGTAATAGTGTGTTATAGAATGGTTGGGGAAAGGGGGGGTTAATGAGTTTGAAAAAGGCATTTTTTCCAAAGATGAAAAAAAGTGAATAAGCTATGCTGTTCACCCCACCCTGAAGAACACCATGTCATCATGTACTTCTTGTGTTCTGTAACTGCTACAGGGGAGGAAATAGCTCTAAAACTTCCCAAGGTTTTCAAAATTGTATTAGGAGTGCTTTTCTTATCTTAGCACTCATGGAGCTAGATGCTGTGGTCACTATCAGTTCAACTTTTTGGATCTCAGCACATAAGAAATGAAACCCAAAACACACAAAAATATTGCAAAACCTGGGATTAAGTAGCATCTCTCTCATGCAACAACATCACACATTTCGTGTTTACAGTCTTAATCCCTTTTAGTTTGGCAATAGGATTAGGACTGATTTGTAATTTTTCCTTCTAATATTTATAGCATGTCAAAGTTCTCCTGTTGCCTCAGAAGAGAGAGAATGACCACTGAAACTGAAAGCTCAGGGAGAATGACCATTAAAAACGCAAATGGTGAGGCTCACCTTCACAGATCTTAAGTGTGAGTCATTTCTAGATCAAATTTGTACAAAGAGTTGTGGGAAAGGAGGACATAAAAAGAGGAAAAAGTAGAAATATGATGTGGATATGTGAAAACTCTAGGTGGGGGAGGGAGGAGTGCTTTACTTAGGGATATCCAAATGGATACTTTATGAATGCACACTCTAGTAAAAAACTAATGTTCTGAAAGATACTTGCATATGATGCTCTTTTAAGAATTAAATTAAGAATCTAGATTAAGTGATTTGGGTTGGTTGAACCAGTGGACAAAACCAGCCAATGCTAAAAAGGATCAAAAATAGCTGATAAATACTTTCAAAAGACTGTGCTTTTATTATTCTATACATCCATGTATATACGAATATATGACGTTTAATACACTCCATTTATGTTTAGACTCTGCAGACTGAAAGAATGAAAACGGAGCACTGAGTGAGTGCTTTACTCCTGACACCTTCGCCAGTCCTTCTACTATTGAAGACAACGGAAGTTTTGCTACTGAATTCGCTTGCAGCATAAGGAAGGACTTTACTGCGCTATGTTGAAGAAAGTACTACTACATTACAGCCACTTCTGACCACAGTAACTACGTGAGCTACGTTTAAAACAACGCCCAACTGACTCCACCTGACAGGTTTTCTGGAGTTTACCACTAAATTTGAGCTAAGAGATTATGGCTAATAAATCTGTAAATATCATCTTGTGAGAACATTTAACTTTTGAATGACTTTTTTTAGTACTTAACTGCAGCTATTTTCCCACAAGATTTAGAAAGAAAAGAAGTCATTAAAAATGACAAATTTATAACTACAGATTAAGATCTAATAAATCATAAACATATAGAGTAGGAACTGCTATTCAAAACATGTTCATAATTACTAAGAAAAGGTTAACTGATAAAAATTACATGGATGAGCACAACATGATCTGCTCTGTGGAACAGAGACAACAGTGCAGAACTGAAGAGGTAAAAAGTTTGGGGGAAATCAGAGATAAATAGCATAAACAGGTGTCTTTCAGAAGGATATTTATGTATGCGCAGATACACACTAATTCTGAGTTTTACCTTCTTCGGAATTCCAGAATGCAGTTAATTTGCTAGTAGAAAGGCTGGACTATAACAGGAACAGTTTCTAGACAACAGTGTAGTTCTAAGCCTGTCCTATCCTAATGACCTCAACTAGAATTTTATCACCAACTTCAGAATATTGTTAAGTTCTAATGGCCTATGAAGTCCTAGCAGCAAAGAAGGATCTCTTCCATATCAAATACAGTATGTGAAGAGGGCAGCCTGGCCACATGGAGAAAATAGTCTTTAACAGTTCAACATTAATTACGGGTCCTAGGAAAGAGAAGCATCTTCTGTTCTTGCTCCGGTTTTAAGGACAAACTAGCTTAGAGACATCTGCACAAAAGCTAGAGTACAGGTTGAGACGCCTCTTGGAACACGCAGTGCTTAGTTAAAGTCTGATCTTCTTCTGGAAGTTCATAGTTCTTAGCAGGTGACACTAGGGATCATCTAGACTCACCTGTCAGTCAACATGGAATCACAGCTGCCACACGTGAAAGGAAGATGGAGAAGGACAGCACTGCTGATTTTCTATAGAAAGTGTGGGCAAATCAAATAAACCAGTTCAAAATGTTAAATACAATTTTTAGTTGAATAGCTAGAAAGTTTAAATGAGCTCAACTTTAACTTTAGAATTTCACTTTAGAAAGCTAAAAACTTTCTGAAAACCAAGAGCAAGCTCCACAGGAAGGCTCTGATCCTACAAGTTGAATGGTGCCTAAGGCCATATTTAAGGATAGATCAATTTAAAATTAAGCACTATGAGTAGACCTCGTTGCTGAACGGTTATTAATCTCAAACCATCTGCTCTAACTTCCCTTACAGATGTATTCCCCACAGGAAAAGAGAAATATCTCAGGGCAGGTTTCAGGGCCAGTGGAAGAGAAGATTGGAGGAAGCATCAACTCCAGCACAGTATTTATCAGACAATAAGGTATCCAGCTACATAGTTTTCACTTTACTACTTTAAACGTGCACTGGAAAGGGTGATTCCCAGAAAAAAGTGCCATACGGCTTGGTCAAACAAGGCTAAAAAATTCTAAATACTCCCCTCCGGGTTTAAAGAGAAGTACATCAGAAGTTCTTTTCTTGCCTGGCAGGGTAGCAAAAATGTTTACAAAAAACCAACCAACTAAACAAAAAACCCTAGTAAATAAAATATACGGTGATAGCTGTGTTCTGAAAAGTTTGTCTATTCTCCCTAACCCCTCCCAAACAGCAACACTGCCAGTCATCGTAGCATTGTGAGAGCTGCATGACTTTGCTCCTTTTATGGGTGGTTTGCTATGGAAAATCTAATGCTGTTGGTGCCTGTCCTGTCTATATTCTATGGAAAATCAAAAGTTTCTAGCATTGCTAAGATAAAGCACTGCTTCTTATATACACAGTTTATTCAGACACAAAGAGATATAAACAAGATGACATCTCATTTCTCTCTGAACAAGATAACTACAAGTTATTTACCCGGTATCAGAGACAAATATGTTTTCCACCTCCCCACAGTGGCCAAACAGCCACATATTGATCATGTCACACATGAGCACACATGGTACCACATAGTTCTCAATGGGACAGGCCAGAGCTCTTCGCCGTAAATCCATGTATAGCAATACAAAGTCCCATTTTAACTCCTTCTGCACTTTGATCTTCACATCTACTTTGCTTTCAGAAGCAGTTTTCAGATACAGATTGAAATATGATTAGGTTTAAAGTAAGATTTCAGGGTTTCTAAGATTAACACAAGGAAGAGACAGTCTGCAGGAGATTCAGCCTAGAACAGCAGAGTTCCTTCAAGAAATCATGATCCTTTCAAGAATAAAGCTGTGTGTGAAGAATAGATTCCAATTATAGTGAAAGGTTAGGACACACACTCTTACCTCATGCCCCTGAGTTCCTTCAGAACTCAGAGACACATAACTCTAGATTTAATCTCTGCAGATTTCAACAGTTTAGCATGTAAGGCTGCGTTACTGAAAACTGAATTACTGCATTTTAAGTGGATTAATCTTTACTTCACAGACACACTACATTTTCATTGCAGTACAAATATCCTCTCTAACCTAGGTGTAAAAGCCGTCCTTCCTCTCTCACAAGAAAAACATAGAGCACTGGCAGTGTAAGTGAACAGACTTTCCAGCACAAGCACACAGCTGAAGCCATGAGGCAGCCAGAAGTACAGTTGAATTTACCACAGCTAACAGCCTGACTGATCGAAAACATGAACCTTCCATTTGACAATATGAGTAAGATGAATAGTGATAATTAACAAAACATGTTACAATCAATGCAAATACTTTTTTACTTTATTAATTAGGAAAATATAAAGGGCAACTGTCAGGTCAAATTTGGTTAACAACTTACTTGTTCTTTTGCCTTAAACTAATAGAAACATTTTTTTTTATTCCCTTGGAAATAGCTTTACATAAATACAATGCTGCCATCCAACTACTGTTAACACTGTTATGGTGGACAATAACTTTAAGGATATAATGCTTAGTTTCCTTTTGCTGTTCATTCTGGGAATAATTACATTATTAAATAACGGGAGTTTTCTAGAAATTAATTCAATTTTAGTATATTATTAGTAACTATTTATTTATATGTGTGTGTGTGTGTGTGTGTTTATATATCTATATATGTATAACATATATGCACATACACCACAAAAATGTTTTAGCATGGAGGCATTCCTTTCCAATCTCTTTTTGTATAGTTAATACAGTTCATAAGGTTAGCACAAACTTTCTCCTCATCACCTAGCCTGCTCATTGGGCAACTCTAGGGATGCAAAGACATGTAACAAAAATGTGTTGTTTTTCATTTCTTATCCCAGTCTAAGGCCAGGAATATCCTTCTCAGGCCTGGGCCTCCTTTCATATCCTTGCCCCCAACCAACAGTGGAAAGAGGCCTAAAATCCAGCCTATTCACAGATTCGCTCCAGCATTACCTTCCTTCTCTCTGCCCCTAAGATCACCTCACAAAACAGTGTTCATAAAGACTATGTAGAGCCAAACATGAGAGCTGTGTGATTGTTGCACTGTTTACAACAGTCCCAAAGTACTAAGTGCATAATTTCTTTTGCATCCTGAAAAATCTGAAACAAACACGTTTTCAGTAAACAATGGTAGGAAACTCTGAACTGACACTATTCAGTCTTCCCTGGAAAAGGGCTGATCCTGCACTGACCTGTATGTAACAGACTCGGACTGAAATACTCCTCAGGGTACTCAGAAGAGACTTGTACAGGTTACTTTGCTTGCCAGTAGGCAGGCCACTGGAAAGCATAACCAAGCCATCAGCTCACCATCCCTGCAGAGATTGTTAGGTTTTCTCCATGAACACTCCGCTGAAGCTGCTCCTTCCACATTACAGCTTCTAGCATAGGCTACCTGAAAATATATCCTTTTAGCTCCTATACCTTCTTCAAGGGGCATAGAGGGCTCATGATAATCTAACACTACATAAATGAAGAATAATTTTTGACTTACTGGCACCTGGCACCCCTTGGCCTCTAGGGAGAAATTAAGAGAAAATAAACTGGTTCAGAATAAGGCAGCTTGTTTGAATGAATCCTAGTTATCAGAAGCATGAGCCATGAAGCCCCAATAACGCAAACATGTCCAAAGATGAAAAGAAATTTCTGAGTCTAACTCAGCTGTCACCAGTGTATCCAGGTAAGCATTTTCCGTTATTGACAAAGAAAGCCGGTGGAAGACTGCTTACAAATTGGTAACAATTTCTAGAACATTAAAAGCTTTTAATATAATAATGTAATTTTATACTAAGGATTCCTTCCTTCTTGGACAGACTACATTCTACAGACAATCGAACACTATGCTTCCCATATTTCTTTATCATTCTGCTGCCACCATTATAATATGTGGCCAGACTTATTTGGAAAATCAGAATTGTTTGTGTGTTAAATGGATGAGAAAAGCATAAAAAGCTTTGAACATGTCCCATAGGCATGCTGGCCTGCAGCACTTCTCCAAAAGTCCTCTAAGTTCAAGACTGACTGCCAAGCCTGTGTACATGACATTCGCTATTTCAGTTCCTAAGGGAAGGTCCAGATAAGATCCTTATGGGTGAGGAATAATGCTAAACAATCTCTAGCCAAGTATTCTAGAGAATGTTTCAGGCTTTACTTTTTGGAAGAACTGACAGTGGCCCTGGTCCAGCAAAGCTCTAAAGGATATACTTAATTTAAATGCTTTGCTAGATCAGAACTGTAACATGCAATGAAAGAGAACTTGAATATCTGACTATTACAAATATTGAAAGAGGGAATACACAAGCACAGTTAAAGTACCATACTCCGTTCTTACTATTAGTAAATCCCATATCCCCATGGATCTGCTCCCTTACCCATGAGGAAAATTAATGGCAAGGTGACAGGGTATGGACCTCATCTTAAACACAATCCCCTTCTGTTGCTGGATCTCAGAGCTATAAACTTTCCTCTTACTGCTTTTATTAATATTTTCTGCCTGTTCACCACTTTTTAGCTTATGCAACTACATGGATGATACTAGATAAAGTGAAACTGCAGTTATACCGTGGGTGATTCATCTGAGTTGCAGACCAAGAATGCTGAAGAGACAGACACACCAGGGTGAGCTCCATGCAGAGCCAATTCAGATCTGACTGAGTTCATTAGCTCAGGTGCAGCTTTGCTACATCCCAGGACTTTCCATCCACGGCCATGCAAGTTGCTTTCATGCAGCATGGAATATGAATGCACCATGTAGGGTGCTCAACTGTCCCTATGCTGTGCTTTCAGGACAGCAGGACAACACAGCGCAGATTAATCCAAGCAGCTGTAGGATGGAGTTGGTGCCATTAAGTCCAGACTGAACTCGGTCTGATCTCTGGACAACCGCTGTGCTTCTCTGTACCACCATCTTCAGTACTCCAGGTTTCAGATTGAATCACTTGGTTGGGCCCAGCACAAAGCCAGTCTGGACCCAAGACTGTACCTGAGCTAATCTCGGTGCATTACGGAGTGCAGCACGAAGGCTCTGAATGGCTCAGCAGAAATCAGGCTGAATTAGTACCTCCAGTTCAGCACCAGCCATGCCTACCCAGGATCAGGCCTCTGTGTGGATGCTGGACTCCTCAGCCCTCCTGATAACAGGGACGCAGTGTAGACACACCCAAGCAGGCACAGATCTGGTTCAGCAAGACTTAGAGCTTAGGCTCTGTACTAAAAGAAAGCAGCTGGACTGCTTGAAAGCATCCAGACTCATACTCAGTGCTAGATGTTCCAGACTCACATTGGCTTCTGATGAGTTAATCAGACATCATTGCAACATATGCTTTAGCTCACTCCATCAGTGTTTCCATAGGGTTCCCCTCCGCAGTATCACTTATATTGGTTTGCTGTGGCTGCATTCTACCGAATCTCTACCTAGACTTTCCCTGAGTCTAGGTGCAGGTCCCTAAGGAAATGCATTACAGAGAGGCAAGATGTGAGCTGGTAAAAGACTGAACCTGAGATGTAAAAGCATAACAACATGCTTGCAAAAGAAACATCAACATTAACATTTAAGTTACTCCAGGTACATTGGAACGGATACTCTGTGACTGTATTATGCAGAGACACTTTATATCAAGATGCCAGCACACCAGGCTGGCTCTTTCACATCTCAAGCATTTGGTTGCAATGAGTTATAATTTGTCATAACAATCTTAATAAATTACAAGCACAAAGGGGCAATTACAATCACATTAAAACATTCCGTAATTTTGGAAAATTAATGTTTCACTAAGTCTTCATTTTTATGGATAAATTGAGTCAGAACTGTGCTGTTTCTACATTGCACTAACTAGTATCAGTGTTAAGCTTTTTGGAACCATATGGAAAGCAATTAATTTTTTTCTTAAGTAGGATTCTCATCACTTTGTTTAATATCACTACAAATTTTACAGGCTAATATTTACAGATGTATTCATGTACAAACTGTGACTCAACAAACTGCAAGGCAATAGGTAGTAACTATTCATTCCCAAAGGAAGTGGTGTGAACTACCTGCCTGAAAACAGCACAGAAAGCTTTGGAAGTTCTCTGACTTCTAATCCCTTGTTTGACTCAATGCTCCTTGAAGGCTAGGGGAAGTTACATTGGGCTAAACTGCAGCAATAGGAAACTGAAGAATGAGAAGTTTCTGAATCATATACAGAAAAAAAGAAAAAATAAAAATAAAAAAAAAAAGATTGACTTCAAAAGTCATGAGATCCTTTAGTATTATCCTGCAGCTCATTTTATTTACGTCCTAGTGTTTCCACCTCAAGTTTCAGTCAATTCAGACTTCAAAACTTTTCAGTATAGCCTCTAAGAGCTAGAAACATATCTATTCAATCAATAAAAAGGGATATTCTCAAAGTCTGCCATCTGACATCAGCCCTAGGTCTTTCACAGAAACATTGAGCGTTATCAGATTCTGAGGGGAGTTTAGAAAGTCTACAGTCTGTAAGACTTTCAAAAAGGTCTGTATCAGATTTCCATGTACTTGACCACATTGCTGGGGCAAAACTGGTTCCCACTTAGGCAGCTAAAGATCAAATGCTTTTCAGAAATGCACAGAAAAGTTCTAAACAGCACACAGCAGTCTCCTATGCTGTCCCCAAGCAGTCCTTCTCCTACCACCTCAAAAAGGCTATTACATAGTTATAGAAGTATAGAAAAGAGCGTCAGAATGATCAGATATTCAGAATGGGTTCTGCATAGGAAAGGCTACATGAACACACTTTCTTAAGCATGAAAAGGGAGCAACTAGGGAGAAAATGGTAGAGATCAGCAAAATCACTGATGGTGTCAAAAAGGTGAATATGGAAGTTATTCACCCTCCCATAACACATGAATTAGGAGGTGCCAGGTATAATTATAAGCTAACAGATCTTACAGCAATTAATAGGAATTTTTTGTTCATATAACACCTAATGAAACTGTGGAACTCATTGCCACCAGCTGTCACAGATGCCAAGAATAAGAGAACTGAGGTATTTGTACAGAAAGGCCCGTGGATGGTTATTAAATACAATGGCTGCCACCTGCCAGTCAGAAAGCCTGTTAATCACCTGGTCCTACAGAGGTTGGACCAGAGGTCTTCCTCACTTTCTCTGGGTGGCCACTCTTGGTGGCCCCACGGATGGGTAAAGGCCAGGCAGAGCTGCCCAGGCTTTCATTGGATGAGGTGCCGGCAGGGTACCACCAGACTCAGCTACTAGATATGGACTGGCGTTCCCTCGACACCCAACTCTTTCCAGCAAAAGCCACCACCTTTCTACAGCCTTTAGGTTCAAAAGGTGCACCCTCAGCTTTAGTCGGATGAGGCTGCTGACCACCGGTTTTTTTGTGGCCCTTCTTCCCCACAACTAACAGTCATTGTCCAAAACCTTTCGGGGCTGGTAAATACAGGCCACGGGGTGTTTTTTTTTGTTTTGTTTTGTTTTTTGTTTTTTGCTCATATTAGGGGATTTGGGGAAAAAGCCAAAAGCTGACAGGGCTTGGCAGCGCTCCAGGACGCCGAGCCGCCAGGCTTCCCTGCATCCTCCGCAGACCCCCTCCCCCCCTGCCGCTGCCGTTTAGCCCCGCAGCAGCGGCGGCGCTCAGGACAGCGCGTTACTGAGAGCGCAGCGGACCGTTAGGCGACCGTTAGCGCTATGGCGGCCCGCCGGGCCGGGCCGGGCCGGCCAACGGCCGCGGGGGCGGGGGGGAGAGGGGGAGAGGAGGGGAGGGGAGGGGAGAAGGGTGGGGGCGGCGCCGCGCGCGGGCGCGGGCGCGCTGTGGCGGGCGGGCAGCTGGAAGTCATTGCCCGGAGATTGGCGTCCGCGTTGCCACGGCGACCGCCCCGGCGGCGCCAGCTGGGCCGCAGTGTGAATGGGTGATGTCACGCGCCCGGCGCCGGCCAGTCTGGGCAGCCCGGGCCAATGAATCAGCTGGGAGAGGCGGGGGGGGGGGTGGAGAGGGGGGAGAGTAGCGCGAGGCCGGGGGGGGGGGGGGGGGCGCACGCCCGGGCGCGGAGCGGATTCTGTGCCTGCAGGATGCAGCGACAACCTGGGGCAGGCCGTGCCTTAGCTGCACTCGCTCTGGGGTATTTATCCGAATTTATGCGAGTTTTGGGATTGTTTTTTTTTCCTCCTTCCATTTTTTCCCATTTCCCCCCCTTTTTTTTCCCTCCCCCCATAGGCGTCCTCTGATGCGCGCTGTGAGAAGGTGGCATTTCCTCACGGGTTATGATATTGCTTGCTAAAAGGAGCGCTTCCATTTGGCCCCCGTTAAATGTGGGTGTTTGCTCAGCAGTTGCACGTTTTGTTACAGCCTTGCCAGCTCTCAATTGTTTGAATGGGGATGTCTCTGTTTCCATTCTCAATTCATTTTCAGACACTTTAGAAAGTTCTTTCCTGGAGGAATGAAGGGCTTTTCACTGTGTTCCAACACGGTTTACAATCTCTGCCAATACTCCTAAACTTTTCTCATTCATTATCGAAGTTTCCCACTGCTCTCAGCAACAAGATTCCCACACTACAGAATACCTGATTATATTTATTTAGCAAGTTTCTGCAAAACATCCTCAGTGACTTGCAATGTGCAGCTTACTTCACGTATAATATTCATCATTACTTTCTTACTGTAAATGAGTACTTCACGAGAGGATAAATTCCTAACTGAGTGATTTATTCTCAGATGGGAAAATGAGATTGTTCCTGAATATATTATTATTTACATAGATCCACTCTCTCTATTAACTTCAGTGGGTTTATGATAAAAACCACTCGGCGAAAGCTAGCTGTCAGCTCCATGACCCAGCAGGAGACACAGGCTGGGTTTTAGACGTAAACTTTTCCCACTAAAAACATTACTCTTAAACTGTTGCAGAGTACAGTTAGTTTGCAGTGAATTAAAGGATCCCCTGTCCATTAGCCAGAAGCACTCCCCTGTATCCTACCTCTTCTTCCTTGCACAGCACCTCTGGCCACAGGCCTCAGAGCCTGCAGCTCTTCCAGGCTGAGTTACCACAGCTAGGGCAGCGGCGTGCACAATGCATTTAAACCATACTGGCAAAGAGGAGGAGGACGTGTAACGTTAATTCCACTGTCAGTAAAGTGTTAGAGCAACTTTGATTAATTACACTGTTTTCTGTTTTACTTCACTTGGCATTTGCTGAGGAGCTGTTTGTGGCCAGGCAGGTGGGATGCTTGCCATGGTTTTCATTATAATTGTGATTATTTTAATTCTTTCACTTTTGCTAATAAATTGGTTTGGTGCATAAGTGCTTGGGAAAGAAAGAGGAAGAAAAGGAAGTTGAGTCCAAACCTTTAAAAATAATTGGAGTCGCTGGCAGTCGGGCGACAGCACCCTGTGAGCCAGGAGGGACGGGGGAGCGGCCAGACCCTGATGCCCCGTGTGGGCAAGCGGGACGGGAGAGACACTGCCGAGCTACCTGGGGACATGGGAAGTGCGACAGGGGAGCCGGATGGCAGGGACGTCACCCCTGACTTCCCCCCCTCAGTTTGGGCTCCTCACCCGCAGCACGCCACAAATGAATTTTTAGCCGGGCTCACACTGGGAGCCTTACGTGATGCTTCCCGAAATCCTGCTTCCTGGCCCCTACACCTGCAATCACCAGGTATGCCCAGCTATCTCGGTAAGGGTTTTAGGCGACTCCACAGTGACATGAGCCAGAAAACAGGTGCACAATTAAACAGAGAGCGTTCATGCAGAGGTTAACACTACTGTAACTCAGTGGATTTTTAAATCAATTAAACTGGTGCAGATTGGGACTGGAGATAAGGCCAAAGCTGCCTCCTGCAAAAGTCTGCATGCTAAAATCTCTTGCAGTCACTGTAACGTAGTAAGACCGATGTCGTCATTCACAGGAGTACAGCTATGTGTTGGGACAGGGATATATGCAGGACTCACCTTGCAGACACCGGTTTACCTGAGGTTGGCCACTGCACAAGAACGTGACAGCATCCAACATGCAGATTCCTCTAGTTTGCTGGACGCTTTGGGAACTGGAGGATGGCAAGCAAGCTGGGTTTATGTAAATACGACTTTAACGTGAGGTTGAAGCTAAGTCTTTCTGCTTTTTCTTTCTTAACTGGTCGATATGCTATTCAAATCTAAGTGACCTGTAACCTTTAAAAGCTTATTGGGATTTTAACAGTGCATGCTTTTGATAACTGCTTAAGGGAAATTAATCTGAGCGCAATCATTGAACATCAGCCACCCCCATCAGGTAACTGCACAGTAAACGAAATAAATCCCGGCTGGTGGGGGAAGGGAGAGACCGTCCTGAGAAACTCGCTCCTCCGCGCCCATTGATCATCACCTGCGCTGGACTTCATACAGCAGTTTAATCCTATTCTCTCCCTCAAAGGTCTCAAGCCTCTGCAAGATCCTGACTGCTAGGGAACAAAGGCTGGTATGTGGTTCCTTCAAAGGTCAGTCATTAACCTGCCCCAACAACAGTTTTAGGAAGATCAAGGCAATGAAGAAAAACTAAGAAAAAGCACTTTCACTTGGGAACGAATTGTACAGAATGCCCTTATACATTCAGTTTTATTCCCTTTCAGCTCAGCACTTTTTAGTTCCTGCACGTATTTATTTCTCATCAGGAATAATGGCAAGATTTGCTCTCCCAGAGATTTGACCTTAAGTTTATTCTAGCCACAACACTATAGACCATTTCATCAATTATGAATGTACTCGTGTGTATAGAGGAACTAGTAAGCCAGCACGGTAATGCTACCTTGTTCTGGAGACTTACCCTTATAAATAAATTAGGGAGATATCTTTGTGACATACCAGAAAGAAAGAGAGAGAGAGAGAGAAAGAGAGAGAGGGAGAAAGAAAAGAGAAAGAAAGCAAGAAAGGAAAAAAAGGCACATTTTTTAAAAGATAAAAGGACAAGGGTTAACATCAGAAGTGCTTTCTCTGTGATTTGTATTTTATATGTCTGTGTGTCTATGTGTGAGACAATATACTGGATATGCAGTGAGCTGACTATCAATAAGACATTTATTTCCATAAAGTTATTGATGACCTCTTAGTTCACAAGTGACAGGGCAAAGTAGAGCCACGAGCAAGTTATGAAAGGTCATCAGTAACAACTGAAAATGGATGTTGTATCCAGAGTCTGCCCTTTGTGTGTTCTGTTTATGCAATGCCAATTCAAGTTTCAACTAGCGTATTTTTTAATGGGCTGAAACTTCCCCAGCTCCTGGCAGAAGCAACCAGATCTTCCAGCGGTGGAGAAAGGACGAGGCACACGCGCATCCCCCTTGCTTGCTCGCACACCTCATGGAGTGCGCTTTGCCAGACTCAGAGATAAAAGCATCCACCTCTCCACGCATCAGGGTGACACTGTACTCTAAGGAGGGAAAGGAGAGACTGCACACCTTACTAAAACATTAAACGCCACGGAGAATCCTGATGCTGCAAGTGCAAGACTGTTTGGAAGAAAGAAGATACGTAGGAAATAAAAACAGGAGAAGCTGAGATGCAAGGTTGTAAATAAATCATACTTCATGTTAAGATTGCATATACATGATATTCTATTAATGTATTTCTGATGATAATTTATATCACATTGCAAGGAAGATGGATGCATTAGGTGTGGTAAGGAGTTCCTAGAAGCAAAAGAAAGCTCTTTATCTCAATATACCTGCTACTCTCAGTGGAAAAAAAAGACTGCAACGTTTAGTGGAGACCAAAAATTTGGTTTTACTTGTCTGCTTACGGAATTTGTTTTGAATAACCATCACCACTAAATGTACTCTCTTTTAATTAAACTTTTATATTTAAAAATTAAATTTTTCTTTTTTTTGCATTTGTATTTTCAAATTTAAAAAAATACTGTTTTGAGAAACAATTCTCAGGAGCTCTAAGTACACTAACTATTTCAAGAGGTTAGTCTGAAACCAGTTAATGACTTTGCATCCAGTTTTGGAACTTCTGCTCACTTGAGTAATCCTTATCCTCACATCCTTACTCAGGCAAATAAGCTTGTTAACTTCAAGACAAACTTCCTATATAAGGAAGGATTTGTGCTGCTTTTCAAGTCAGTTTCTCCATTAAGGTAAATTAAGAGTTTTGCTTGAATAAAATATATCAGTGCTTTAAAATGTTGAAAGAGCATGTTAGTAGAGTAAAAATTACTAAAATAAACGTCATTAACACTTCAAGGTAAGTCTGTGGAAACATACTGGTACTGGACACAACTTGAAGCAGTTGCCTAGCATATGCTGTGTGATTACTAAAAATATTCTTACTATATGCACATCATTTAACTTTAAGAAAACAAACTCAAAACTGCAAGAAAATTTGCATATTGAAATATTTCATATCAAAGTATTTTTAACAGCAATTTCAAATGTTTCTTTAAAATGCTTTTGCATAAGTTTGCCCCCTGCACAAGAAGGAAGAACATGAAGAACTGCTATACAATTACTCAAAAACTGAGAATAACATTCATTCCCATTTCATGTAAGAGAAAATTACCAAGTCACAAAATATACCTAACTGTGAAGAATTGCAGTTCATGGATCATTGTCTTATATTCTTCTTATATTCATCTTTCTTTCTTTTCTCTTCCTCTCCAGCCATTTGTATTCTGCAAAATACATCTTGATTTTAATCCACTGTGCTACACAGTGATTTTCAGTTGACAGTCCTGTTGTTCTAATTAATAGATTTGATCATTTTAGTATAAACTATTACTGGGATTAAGCCGGTATTGAACCAGCATTAAAACCGGGTGGGTATGGCTCTATCTACCTAAAGGAGACAAACTCTCCCTAATTTTTAATTTTGCTCACTAAACCTGACATCCTGCAAGAGCTGTATTCTCTCAGCAAGAGATGAGAGCTCTTGATTTCTTAAATGACAGCTTTCTCAGAAGCTATGCAGTCTATAAAGAATGATCATAGAAATTATTCTACCACAAATAAATGCACCACTCATCTTTTTAGCAGTGCTTTTTCAAACACACACAAATGCATAAGCAAGGAAAAATGAACCTGTGATCCTTTAAATAATCTCCTACTATTCTACTATTTCTTCTGCAGAATGAGAGAGAAGAATGAGGAAGAGCTTGTTTTTTTCTATTACTAAGCACTTGGTAGATCCTCATATACTGTGGTAACAGGAACTCTTTAATAGGTAAATAAATAGGTAATAAGGTTACACAGAATTCTGCATTTGTTAGGAGTGCACAATGTGGCTCATAAACAACTCCGGTAAGGAGATTCGAAGATACGTTGAAAGGCTTTTACCCCCTGCCCACGACCTGAATTTCTAGTTCTTTCTAGCTTCTATTCCCAGTGATGACATCAATGTGACTTGAACCAAATCAACAAACTGCATTTTCTGTAGTGCTTGAAATATTGGTTAGGTTGTCACTAGTGTGACAGGAAACATGGAATTGTAAATTATTTTTGGCAAGCAGGTGATATCTGAAAGTGTCACTGGCCCATAAAAGGAGCCCAAGAATCAACTGACCACAGTTTTTAAAAAGTTTGGTGCATCTGCATCAAAGCAGAGTAGGTGAAGGTCTCCCCGCCTACCCTGGATGTCCCTCTGCTGTGGGGAAAGGCTATCTTCACAGTTAGGGGAAGAAAGGTGATTTCTTCTTTCAATAATAAAAAAAAATCTGAAGAATTTCTTAAAACTGAGAACCAATAACAAATATGTTAAAGGTAGCTTTCAAAATGTAAAATATTATAGCAGTGCAAAGTATTGCTATTGTTTCTGCAGGGTTTTACTGAGGCATGAACTTAGATTGCTTTTGGGATAAAGCTGTTCAGGCCCCCTGAAAATAAATACCAGTATCATTGGTGTAATGATAACATATGCAGATGAGCATGTAACATCCAGATACTTATTTAATTTAGGTTGATTTGCTCATTGTCCCTGTAGGCTGTATTATTTGTGTGATTACAGGGCTCAATGCAAACTCATAACAAACATATGACAATAATATGAGGACATAGCATACCATCAGTTTTCAGGCAGATTAGCTGAAGATTTCTGTCTATGAACACAGGGCATGGCATTGCACATAAATCTGATCTAAATCTACACAAAATAAAATTAAAGTTAAAGTTAAGGCTCCAAATTCAATCTGTTACTATGCAGCTCAGTTTGATGTAGTGTTCTTAAGAAAGCTGCCTCAAATACTCCTTAATTACTTTCCCCTTCCCCAGAATAAGCATCTTGATTGCTTATATTTGGACCACGCTGCAGGCGGTTGTCAACAAGAGTTATCTTTTTTGCCACAAGCTTGCTTAAGTCAACACACAAATCTGCCATTATCCAACAAGGACAGTGGTTTTGGTCACCTCCACAGAGAAACCTTCTGAAAGGACACTAGCCGCCAGCCGACATACAACCACCAGCAAAATGCCAGGGTGTCTGACACGTACCGATGTTGTCTGCTGCCACAGCCTCTTAAAGGGAGGTTGTGCGGCAGTGGCAAGAAGTAGATGGGTTTGCACTAATTTCTACCGATTTTTGGTAGATGTGGCCTGACATTCTAAAAGGCTTGCTCCCCTGAAAAAGAAATCCCTGACGCCAACAACGTCCTTGTTTCCTTAAAACACATTCTCATGCTTCATACCCTTAGACACTTGCTTAAGGCAACACACACAAATTACACTTCCTCAAAGAAGCCCATCAGTGCAAGCCCGGAGTTGGAGGTGAGGTTACATTAGCACACTCTCCATTACAACACCTGTTGACAAAAAGGAACAGGAAAAGGCAGGAGGTGAGAAGACATTAAGAAGAAGAGGAAAAGATATTAACCCCCATTATAGTCTTTTTCCGTTCCCCCCTCCACTAACTGAGGTGAAATATTTCTTTATGTGTTCATTTCCACATCTATATAACAAAAGAGCTTGTTTGTATCAATCCATGAAGAAGGCTTTTTTTTAACCTGCTCCTCCACTCACTGAAGTTTTTGTTGTTACATGTTTTCTTGCAGGGTATGAAGCTGAAGGGAAGCATAAACGGGTGGGTGGAAGTATGCTCACGGCATGGAAGGATGTTCTAAACTGGACGAGTACCTGAACATACCAAAAAAAGATTTTAAAAAGCCTCTTTTATCTGTGAAGAGCTGTTGCGGGCTTTCAACAAACATTTTTCTCTTTATTTTATAAAAAGCTTCATGCACAGGGGCAGTGGGGAAGCAGCTACAAAGAACAGAGGAGAAGGATTTGGGTATCATTAGTTTGTTTTCTCAATAAAGAGCAAACTTTCTCATGACCATAACCAGGGAATGAGAAAAAATGAACGCATTAAATGAAGTCTGTGATTTGCATTTATATTTTGAACGTGACAAAACAGGGAGAAGAGCAGTGAAGGTTACCTGGCCTATTTGGGGAGGGGGTGTAAAGCTGAAAATCTTACTTAGAAAGTGTAACCCCAGGTTTTTGCTCTCTCACGACACACACACATGCGTGCACACGCACACACACACACACACACACACACACACGCACACACACGCACACACGCTTACCCACCTATTTTTGGTCGCTGGCAAAAGGCTTGCTTTAAGAAGAGTTTTGAAGAGTTCTGATGATGAATCATCCCTGGTGAGGAGTGGTGGTCCAGAAAACAGATGGATTTCAGTCACTTGATAGTCTACAGAGCTAAGTCACTAACAGCACTTCTTTATTTCTCCCAAATTCCTGATACTCTGGATCTTCCCAGACCACAGTAGCACTGCAAAGGAGCCCGCAGTCTCACCTCCAGCACAGCCTCCAAAGGGACATACGCATGGAGGAATAACAATCCAGTGAAAGGGTTGCATATTACTTTCTCCATCTCCCTCCCCCACCCAATTTTTCATCTCCTATCAGTATCCCCGGTTGCCAAGAGGAGTTTATCTACGGTGTTTGGTGAGGGAGCACTAAACACATTACAGTGCTATTTTAAATGACATCACAACTAACTAGATATTTTAATTGAAGGTAAATAACCAACATTATTGCCATTTGAATGATAGCAATAGTGGAGAGTAATGGCACCACTGAGGAATCAGTTGCTATTTCCCTCATAAACCATAAACCATTCAGAGATTTATAATGCTTTTTTAACGATCAGCCCTTCTAGGTGTTGAGCAGCTCCTCCGAGATCCTGAGTCTTCTGGCTGCCTGCTGAAGTCAACAGGAATGGGGTGGGGATGGGGGGGGGTCTCAATATCACAGATCTTTCTTTGTGCCCCTTAGGATGAAACCTGTCGCAGCAGTTACCAGCCTCAAGCAGAAGAGCGCTCGGGATTTCACTGTGCTGCTCTGATATGGCGTGAACCAAAGCCCCAAAACAGGGACACTAGATGCAACCTCTGTTTCATAACCCGTTTAAGAATAAAAATGCATAGTGCTTGTTTGCATTTGTGTGCATTTCATGCCCTCTTAAGGTAGGTATAGCAAGTAACCTTGCTGTAAGAAACCATGCCAGTTGCTTGCTTCTTTCTGCACACCAAAATGCGTTCCCTTCAAATTTTGTCTGTCCTGAGACTGTTTTAAGTAACATAGTACTATCCAGTGCAGCACCTGGTTCAGTGGCACGGTTTTGTACATAAAACACGAGTGGATCCAGAATGCTGTCAGTGGAAATGTCTCCTGTGCTCCCCTCGTGGAAGGACTGTTACTGTTCCCTGATGCTCCATCAGGTCCTAAGGAGCCATGGCCCAGATGTGGTGTCAATGGACAGGTTTATTTTTTCAGTTGCAGTGAGTCATATATTCACAGACTCAGACATGCTGCCAAATTCAGCTTCCTTTACTCACGAGAGTATTCTCATTGAGTTTAACGAGATTATCCTCACGACAAAGAGCATGCAAGACCAGTAATTGTTTTCATTCTTAACATGCTTTTCTTTGGTTCTACATCAAAAGGAACTTTTTTAAGCTGCAGAGAGTACCTACAACCTGATCTGAACCCATCAATTCTTAGATAAACTGGTCCATTCAAGCACTATCAAGGATCTTGTGATAATATTGCAAGAGCTGGTAACAAAGGGAATGAATCTCTACTCTGGGTATTGGAAGAGACACAAGAAGCCCCAGCCAAGAGAGATGAACTTCTCCAGCCAGCCAGGAAGGGATCACACATTTAAAGATATCCAGAATTTATTTTAAATTCCATACTTGGTCTGGTTAAAAACGGGAGCATTAATCCATATATGCTCATGTCCTGAAAAATATTGCCGTTAATAGCACAAAAGCATGAACAGCAGCCACCACCCCTCTCTTTGTGTATGTTTTCAGGGATGAAGAGTTTCACTACACCTACCTCCATGGCTAATATAACGGGGGTTCCAACCCATTTCTTGGCCAATTTACTTAGCATCTGGTGCACATCCAATCTAAATTTTGAAAAAGCATTGGACCCAACCTGCTCCCACTTAAGTCAATGACAAAACTCCCATTGACTTCAAGGAGAGCAAAAGCAGGCCAGTTGTTATCAGGAATTGGTGCCTATTGTTCATCAGAGCATGTCAGGCTAGCGTGTATCAACTTCATGAGTATCAAAGGGAGTTACTAGAGGAAATCCCCTGAATATTTATGCCTTGGTTGGAGGGGTGGGCTGTTTTTCCTTTTCCCACGTATTTCTATTGTGATACGTTAGCTATGTGAATACATACGATCTTCTCACAACTTCAACAATACCCACAGATTTCCCTCTGTATCCTCCACTCTGCAAGCAGCCTAATGGAAAAATAGATCTGTAGCATATCATGGCATATCACAGATTTCCAGAAATACTGAGTCATCTGCAAGATTCAATGTGGTCTCAGTGGATTTTCTATAGTGTCAGTGAAGTGTGTGTGTGTGTGTGTATAGATATAATACCTCCAGACTGGCTTCAGGAGAACTAAAGGGGAACCAGTTACATATTGGGGTTTCCCACAAATTTCCAGTGAGATCAGATTATTTCCTAGAAAGGATTCTGTACAAACAGAACAATTCAATATTACAATATCTCCAGTTTCACATAGATTTTAATTAAGATCAGATCAGCAAGATTTTAGTCTGCACGCTTACCATAATTTACAAATGTTTTTTTTTTTTTTAAAAAGCACACCAACTCTGTCCATATTATCCGGAGTCGAGGAAGCAAACAAAGTGTAACCGTAATGTATACTTTAGGGCCCGTATAATTTCCATCTCCTGAGGCTCAGAGACTGCAGGGAGTGATGTTTCACAGAATAAAGCAATGACTGCAGCAGAATCGGGTTCATCCAGCCTGTAGCTAGTGGAAATATGTCTTCCCATCGTATTGTCATGATGTAGCGTACAAATCTAGACTTCAGTCAGACAAAGATTAACGCACGTACTTAGTTTTTGTGCCTAGAGGGGCCCAACGGCCACTGGTGGCACTGGTAATGTGAGACAAAATAAGCAAAATAAGACATAAAAACATATGTTTTTAAAGGGTGCAAGAGCGTCAGAGCATGCCTCATTATACTCTTCAGATGATCCAGTCTCACTGCTCATTCAAGTCCCGGGCTTGACAGCTTCCCACTGTATCCTTTATATATCACCCGTTGTGACTAAGCATTGAGGGGACATGCAATCATTAATCACCATTATGGATTTCTTCCCTTCTGTTGGGTTTGACTTACAAGCTTAGGGGCAGATCCTGCAGCCTTTACTCCTTCCTGCAGTCCTTTGCCCATGTGAACAGTCCTACTGCACTCGCTGAGAGCTCAGAGCAGAGGGGGCGATCACCGCATCCACAGGATCGGGCACTGCATTTCTTCCGCTCGTGTCCCGTTCTTAATCCTTAGAAGGAATTAACAGAAAGTTTGAACACGGCATTATTAAATTAAAAGGTTGCAAACTGCCACACGATGACTTAAGCAGGACTCGGGAGTACGCGCCTGTTAATTTTAATGCTCTGTCTCAAAGTACAGAACTCTGGACATTTCCAGCATCATATTTAAAACATGGTACGTCTACTAATACGTGATCTGGTGCATTAATGGACCAAATTAAGTTACAGGTATGAATTTTACATAAAACGGATTAATATTATATGTCATGGAGGAATTTTAAATACTCCATCCCCATGCATTTTTAATAGTTCTGTGCTCTAATTTAATGTTCCCAGGCATTGCTTTCCTTGAGTCCCTGAACCCCCCTCCCTCCCTCCCCCTCAAGTTTGTCTTGGGATCCTCTCTGCCTTCAAACCGGCGTCCCGAAGTCCCTCAACACAGGCGAAAAGGGGGCTGCACAACAACCGCTGCCGGGGAAAATACACGCACTTCACAACCCGAGGCACTGACACCCGCTCCCCGGGGCGGGTGCCCTGCTCCCGGTGGGGACGGCGCGGGCCCCGGGGGCGGCGCCGGGAGCCGCTCAGCGGCGGCGCCCGCCCGCATTCCCGCAGTCCTTCCTCCCCGGGACCGCCTTCCTCCTCCTCCTCCTCCTCCTCCTCCCCGCCGCGGGGCGGCCGCCCGCCCCCTCCAGCGGCGCCGCCCCCTCCCCGCGCCGCCGCCTCGGCGGGAGGGGGCGCCGCCGCTATTGGCTGGCGCCGCGTTCCAGGAGGGGAGGCGGGCGCCCTGATTGGCTGCGGCGCGGCGCCGAGGGCTCCCCCCCTCCCCGCCCCGCCCGCCCGCCTCGCCCCACCGCGGCGGGCGCCCCCGCCTCCCCCGGGCGGCCGCCGCCGCCGCCGCGCCGCGCCGCGCCCCGCCCCGCCCGCCCCGCATATATGGGGCGGCGCGGCGAGCGGCGCCGGCAGAGGCGGCCGCGGCGGTTAGTCGAGGGGGCTGGCGAGCGAGCGAGTTTGGGCGGTGCGGCTGCCGCTGTCAGTGTCGTCGCGCGGCCTTGCGGGAGCCCCCCTCTTGCAGCATCGCCGCCGGCGAAGCGGCCCCGGCGCCTTGCGGGGGGGCGGGCGGTGCGTGCGCCGCTGCCCGAGGTCGCGGGCGGCGGAGGGGACGGTCTGCCTGCCTGCTGCCCACCCACCCACCTACCTTCCTTCCCTGCCTGCGGCACCATGAAAGCCGTGAGTCCCGTCCGGCACCCGAGCCGCAAGGCGCAGCCCGGCGGGGCGGGCGGCGGTGGGGGGCACCCGGCCCTGCGGTGCCTGGCCGAGCACAGCGGCTGCAAGGGGGGCCCGCCGTCGGGCGAGGAGCCGGCGGCGCTGTGCCTGCAGTGCGATATGAATGACTGTTACAGCCGGCTGAGGAAGCTGGTGCCCACCATCCCGCCCAACAAGCGGGTCAGCAAAGTGGAGATCCTGCAGCATGTCATCGACTACATCCTCGACCTGCAGCTGGCTCTGGAGACGCACCCGGCGCTGCTCCGGCAGCAACAGCAGCCGCCGCCGCCCGCGCTGCACCCGGGCACCTGCCCCGCCGGCACCCCCAGGACCCCGCTGACGGCCCTCAACACCGACCCGGTAAGAGGTGTGTGCCGCGCCGGCCCGCGGTGTGGGGCGGGCGGGGGGAGCCGTCGCGTGGGTGCGCGGGGCTGCCCGGGCCGGGCAGCGGCGGTGGCTGGGCCGAGGGGCCGCGGCCGTGCGCGCACCCGCTCCGCGCGGGCGGCCGTGCGGCCCCCGCCGCGCCGGGGAGCTGCGATCATCGGCGTGGCCGCGCACGCGGGGCTCCCGCGCCTTCTGCGGAATACAGCGAATATGAGCGCGTTGGGCTGCTGGTGTCCGGGCGGAGGAGAGGAGGAAATTGTGCACGTTTACCGCCGTCGGCGCTACGTGCTGCGCTGGGGAAGACGAGGAGCATCCCCTTCTCCCGGGACCCCCCCCTCCGCCCCGTCGCAGCCCGGGGGGAGGCCGGCGGAGCTGCCCCGCTGCAGCGGGTGGGCGCTGCCTGGCCCCACGGCGCATCCCCACTCTGGGGGCTCCTGTGAGCACCCCCAGGCCGGGCCGAGGCACTGCTCCGCGCGCACGGTGTAGGGCTGGGACGGAGGAGGGGGGGGGAGCATTTTTGTCTCTTTTCCTCTCGTTAATTTGCCTCGTTGCTGCGCAGGCTGGCTCTGTTAACAAGCCGGGGGACAGCATCCTCTGCCGCTGACCGCCGCTCCCCAGGTGAGTGCCGGGGGCTTGGGGTCCGCGAGCGCGGGGCGGCGGGGCGTCCTGCACCTCCGCGGCCGCGCAGCGCGGAGCCGCTCGGCTGGCAGCGCACCCATCTCGCCGGGCAACCTCTCCCTGCCTGGCAGTAGGGAAAGGGGACCTGGAGGCGGCGAGCTGTCTTTGCAGGAGGCTTTCGGGAAAAAAAAAAACAATTATTTTTTTTTATTACCGTGTTCTTCTCACCCCTGCCGAAACGCTGCTGGCTGCGGCTTGCAGCTGTGCATCCCTCCGGCTGGCCCAGCCCGGGAGGCTGCGGTTGTTGTTTGACCCGGTTTGTTTTGGGTTGTTGATCAAGCATGTCTTGTGTTTTGTTGGTGGCGCCAGTCGGTCTGGAGCGGAGCGGTTCACACACCCCCTCTATTCATTCCTCTCCCACAGGTGTGCGGCCGCGCTGCGCCGCGCCGCGCCGCCGAGAGAGGCGCCGCGGGGGGCGCCGGCCCGCCGCCCCCAGGACACAAAAGCGAGCCGCCCCCCGGCTTGTTCCCATGCTTCACCCCGAGAGAGCCCGCCCGTCACCGTTTTGCACGTCCGTAGCGTGTTTTTTTATTTTTTATTTTTCTTTTTTTTTTTAAATCCCCGTCTCGTCTCTTCGTTTCCTCTCCGCTGTGACTCGTGTGTGCCGTTTGCGGTGGGAGGAGGTTGTCGGAGGCGAGCAGAAGAGTTGCCGCTCGCTCTTCCTGCGGGACGGAAGATCCAGCGTAAACCAGACTTTAGAAGTGTTAACTGTAAGGGACCGAGCAGCTGAATCTTGAAGCTTTACTAATCTACCAGAGCATTGTAGATATATTTCGCATCTATTGTTTAAAATAGATGATTTTATTGGGGCCCAGGGAACTTTCTTCTCCCTGCAGGAGTGTTACATATTGTATAGATAAATGAGTGACATTTCATACTGTGTATATATAGAGATGTTCTATAAGTGTGAGAAAAGTATATGCTTTAATAGACTACTGTAATTATAAAATATTTTTAATTAAATATTTTTTGTAAATATTATAAAGGTGTGTATGTTTTTTTAATCTGTGGGGATATCTCTTTAGAACTAAACTACTTACTGCTCAAGTACAGAGCTGCTAATATGAAAATATCTTGAATGTCGAGGGATTTTTTTTCTAATTTTTTCTTAGTCCCCAAATGTCCTTTAGACTCGGAAGTTACAGCTATAGCTAGTGGTCCTGCATGATTGCATGAGATGTCTAATTGCAAATAAACTTGTTCTGAGTCCATACAAACGTGTCTTCTTCGATCTAGATTTAAAATGTTTGTAAGTGTATTATATACTTTGAGACTACACTTTTGTCATCTAGGCACAGGGATTTTTAGTGCATTCTATGAGAGTAGCATTAAGATGTGCTTTTTTTACTGAGAATAGAAAAACAGATTCTATCTACTTTTTGCATTATGAGGCAATGCTTTAGATCTTTAATCAGCTTTTTTTAAAATCTGCTGTTGCATCAATCAAGGAACTTGTTCTGAACTTCATTTAGCACCAAAAGGTTTTATTGCGAACTTGCATTCCTATAGCCTATTAATTGCTTAAAAAGTGAAAACAGTTCTCTGCTTGCAACCAAAGGGCAAACCATTAATAAAAACAGTTCCTGTCTCCTTCGTCCAAAGAGTATTAATATGGGACTGTGGAAAAGCACATGGGCAAAGTCATTACGATCAGTGGTGTAAATCCATCTTAAAACGAACTTAAGTAGACCAAAAATCGGATAACTGCATCAAGATTATTTTTCTAGTACAAAATGGTTTTCATTTCACTGCAGCTATGTTACAGTTAAAATCCTGTTTAATCTCTGTGATGTGTAACTACTACATGTGAACATTAAACTAGATTTACCTGTCTTTAATTGTGATTCTTCAGCTTATTTCTTCAATCCTCTGAATTTACATGTTCTCTTTTTTTATACTTACTGCTTCATGGGCAAATTCATTTTGTAGGGGGCTTTTGTACAATAAAGTTTTAGAGACTGTAAATTAGTGTCCAGGCTAGGTGAAAGATACTCCTTTTATGTGATCAGTAGCCTGTGTGCTAGTGAGATGGGATTTTTCAGAGCAGGAGAATTAAGTAGGATTTAATTGGGTGCTTTGTAAATAGCTAGCCAACTGTGTGTGTAACATGGTCTGTTTGACTAAAAAAAAGAGGATTTGTTTCAGATTATACAAGTGTCAAAAGTACTATAACCCAAGGGACTTCTATTAAGTTAAATATTTATAAGGAAATGAACTACTAGGGTCATTAGGTATTGACTACAGCGATAATGTCAACAAGATGAACATATTCTTAATCAAAATAATTGCATAAAGATCAAATCAAAAACTAGCTAACACGTCTGCAAACATGAGGCCTCCTGTCACTGCAAATCCATTGAAGTCACTGGCATTTCAGAAGCTTAGCACTTGACTCAAGGGACAGGGAGTGGGATCCCTTACATCTTTTTCCCAACTCTGATGTTTTAATAATGGTAATTTAATAAGCAAAATACACATTATTGAAAAATTGAGTCATGAACCTCTGATCCTGTGTCTCCAAGTAATTCAGTGAGCATAAGAAAGAATGCTCTCACTAGGTTTGCATTACTGCGGTTCGATATTCTTGCATTGTAAACAAAAAAGATAACAATTGCTTTTCTAAGGGAAAGACTTAAATTTGCATTCATGTTTTCTTTGTTTTTCCTATTAATATTTGTAGTGCCCTGTACTTTGGCTTCTATAGCTTAGCATATTTTGTATACAGTTTTTTGATTAGCTGTCACTACCACTGTTGGTTTCTACTGCTGCTGTCAAATTACAGTATTCTATTATACTGAAAAAGAAGCAAGCAAAATGTGCTGTCTTTTGAAAAATTAAACCACCTTACAGAGTTTCAACATACTAAAGTTGGTGTATCCTGGGAGAGCTTCTGATGGATCAATAAAATACCCTTTGACTGAGAACGTACCAAATTCTGGATTATCTCAGATCGGAGCAATGTGAAAATTTGGCTGTCCTTTTGAAAAACTGTTGTGGTGCAACAAGTTAGAGACCTCAGAAAACTGAATTCTTCTTAAAGAGTGTGAAAAATTCTTGTGTTATATGCAATCCTTGACAGATGTGAAAGCCCCCATATAACATGCAAAAAAAGCTCGATTAGAGCGTAGTAGACGCTGGGTCTTGATTTATTCCCGAAGCTAACCGTGAAGCTGTAAGCAAGGACTATCTAATCATTCGCTTACTGATGGGTGGAATCAGTACCGTCCTAAATACAGCCGTGCTTGTTTATCAACAGTTTTGTAGATCCTTTCAAAATATTTTAATCCTATACCTTGTTTAAATCGTATCCTTCATGTAGCAAAAGAAGGAAATGTATGCACAAAGGCGCATTAAAAGGACTCTTTCTTCTAAGGTCTTGGATTTTTCTCTTAGTCACAAAAGCATTCCTTAAAAGGAGCTATTTGATTGCGTGATAGGAGTTGTGGTGAGGCTGCCAGATTAGGAATTAGGATACCAAATTATGTTCCCTGCTCTGCCACTGAGTCTCTTCGTGACCTTGAGCAAGTCACCAGCTGTCAGACTAACTTTCAGTTTTCCATTTGTAATGTCCTGGTAATCACATGTACTCATCTTTATGGAAGAAAAGAGGCAGAACAGGCAAAATATATTCATGGTTTTTTGCTTCATCTTTGTTATGGGAATTATGTTTCAGGTACGAAAGGGAGCTAAGCGTAGTAAAAGCCAGGGTGATTATCAGGAAAGCCTTCCTAAAGAGACGCCGAATCTGAAATACACTCCTAATAGGGGCTGCAAACACTCTTACTTGGGACATTGCGTGTTGCAAGGGACGAGAAAACCGTCTGGAGGAGAAATAGCTGAGGGAGCGAGGTCTTTTCCATCCTCAGCTTGCGCGCCGTCCGCAGCGCGTCAGTGGTGAAGGCTGCTCGCTGGGCGCATGGTTGGGTGAGCTGCAGCGTGGGGGTTCCCGTCCTTGCAGCTGCTGAGGATCCCCTCTTCGGTTTTATAACCAAAGGAGGTGGCGATTTCACGTAGCAGTCGAATTCCAGCTCTTACGTGGATAGCTACATTTTCCCCTCTGCTTCACATGGGAATGGTATTTGTTTTCACTTTCTAGATCATGTCATGTTGCTTTCAAGCAGTCATTGCATTTTCAGCCACAAGAGAAGTGGTCGTAAGGAATGTCATATCTGTCCTACAGGTGCACTCTGAGAGCCAATATAAACTCTGTACAGGATAAGCAAGTTTATGCAAATGCAGAGCAGCACTTTACTGTTATTTATATTTTTAATGCTTTTGTAGCTGTAGAAGTCACATTTTTGTAAAACCTTTACAGTCAGAAAAAAGAAACCGCAGTGCAAACAATTCAAGTAATGGCCTTGGATGCAACGCCGTTTACTGGCTTCTCCGATAGTAAGGCTCGCAATGCTAAATATTGGTGCTTCCAAAACAATTTTACTCTATAATCCCAGAACACGTGTTCCAAAAACCCAGGCTAAATATATTCCCCCGTACAACTGCTTGCTCCCTTGCATTAGCAAACTCATCCTTTACTCTTATTCCCATGTTAAGAGAAAATGTGCGCTCTGCCTCCCAGAAGTACCTGCTTCCCCTGACGCACAAACGGGGCATGACATATAGCGGCCCTTAGAGCCCACGGCAAGGCGATGGCGCAGCTATAGCCGAGCCGGGGAGGGGGTGCTGTGCTGCCCCACAGCCGGCAGCTTGCCGTGCTGTCCAGGCCTTGCTGGCAAGAGCATTTTTCTCCCTCCCGGCCTGGGAAAAAAATCACCTGGGCTGGGCTACGGTGCAGACTCCTGCATCATCACGGCAGCGTGCATGGGCTGGGAGATTTTCTAAGCTGGCATGCGTCCTCCGCAGCAAAAGAGCCATGCAACCCACGGAGCAGGCGGGAAACAGCTGCGTGAACCCCACCGAGTGCCAGGCTCACAGGCAAAAGCGGAGCGGGAGCCCCCTGAGGTCCTCCGCGAGATCCCGGTGAGCGCTGGGCCCGGTGCCAGGCACGCTGCCGGTGTTGCAAAGCAATGTTTCCCCCACCTTGCAGGTGTGCGAGGGAAAGCCGTGCCATCCACAACCACCTCTCAGCTGCACTGACGCCATCGAGGACCTCAGCTGCAGAATAGCTGTAAAAAGTGTCCCCTCACGAAGCTGGCCAGGGCGAAACCTGGCCGGTAATGCCATCTTTTCCTGTATCACACTCAGAGAGACCGAGGAGGGGAAGGCAAAGCGCTCTCCTAGTAGCTTATTTCAAAGCGGAGGACATGGCAGTGGCTGGAATAGATTAGTCCCCGTCTGTCACTTCGTGGCTTGTAGGGAGAAGAGTTGGTGCCCAGGACTTTCGTAGGCAGCAATATTCACAGTCCTTCCGCGAGCGCCCCGGGTGTGCAGCCCTCCCCGGGTTAAGCGGGATGGCAACGCTGAGTGAGGCACGGGGCAGAGCAGCTCTGACTTTTCTTCCTTTGATGGGCATGGACCGCACTTTGACATGGTATGGGGTTGTTTTTTATTTTCTTCCTTTTTTTCCCCCTGATTTAACCGTCTTTTAGCCTTAGATTTGTTTGCTTTTTTTCAAAGATAATGTGTTTATCAACTGACATGATACACTCGTTCCTGGTAAAAGAAGCACTTAGATAATTTTCACAACATGTATAATTTACTTAAGGACCATAATGGCTCCTTCTGAGCTCTGTTTCATGTAAATAAAATATTCTAACCATTTTTAACATGCATATTATGTGCTACATAGATCAATGACGCCTTTGAAGGTGTTACACTTTATCCTGTAAATTCCTATTTAGACTTTTTTTTAATATGTATTGTTTATTCAACAGGCTATTGCTTCATTCAGAGTTACTGCAGCCTAGCGTCTGTATGTGTAGTTTAAAACATTTGAAAATTAATAGTACTCTGCCTTTTCAGTTGATTGGAAAAGTCCCCTCGGAAATGCGGAAACCGGAAAGAATTGTTCAAACGAATCGGATTGTAACTCGAGCGCTTTTTTGGATCAGCTTTTTAAGACGTCTTCCTTTGCTCCCCTCCACCCTCTCCCACCTGCTCCGGAGACTCCCCAGGGTGGCAATGGGGAGCCGTGGGCTGCAGCAGGCCGTGAATCCGCAGGAGGGTTTGGGAAGGGAGCCGGCAGCGTCCGGTCTCTGAGGAGCAGGAGGACGGGGTGCTGTGAGCGGGCAAGCCAGCAATGGTTTTTCCAGGAGCTCAGGAAGCCCCGTGCCCGGGCAGCCAGGGAGGCCCGGGGAAGGTGTGAAAGCGAGTGAAGGCGGGAAAGCGCAGCGCACGCAGAGGCCAGGGCGGACACCCTGGGGACTTTGTGCCTCTGCAGGTGTTAGCCTGGGGCAAATTCCCAGACAGGTGGGGAGAGGGAGGAGGTTTCACCCCACCCGGCTGGCAGGGTGCAAGGGGAGCTCAGCCCAGGCCCTCGCTGGAGCAGCCCAGGGGCGAAGCCGCCCACAACCTCACCGCAGCCTAGCCATGGGGAGCACCTGAGCCCAGACGGAGTGCGTTCCTGCTTAAATGCGCATGCCTGCAACAACAGAGGTGAAAACATTAAAAAAAAACAAAAAATCAAAGTAATTTGCTTGTAGCATGAAGGCTTTTGTCTCACCTTGTTTCAACAGTCCCACTCCGGTGTTTAGTTTACTTGTGTTAATATTCCCCCAGAGGCTTCATCATTTGCTATTGATGAGTGTTAAAAAAAAGGAAAAATGTTGCTGTCCATGCAATTAGTTCTCTTTCAAAGTGCTTAAAATTCAGCATGTCCCTTCAGTTCCAAAGGTGCTAGATCTTCAAAACCAGCAAGCTGCTCACCGTCAGCTGGGAAACCCCCAGTTGTTTTGGAGTACATAAAAACATTCAGAGCTGATAAATACCCACACTGTGTTTTGCATCTTCATAATTTGGGATTCCGTTTACTTGACATATGCAATAAATACAACAATAAATAAAATATGCTTCCTGGCTCAAGGACATTTCTCCACATAAGTTGCAGCCCAGTATATAAACTCTTTCCAAACCAGCTGGCACTGTGTATCTACCACACTTCCTATTGTAAATGCGGGAACACCTTCTTATGTTTGAGTACAAACAACACTATTCAAACAACAATGGAAGCAACTGCGGATGAGCCCTTTAATAAGAATATAAAAACTATATAAGTGGAGCACTTTTATTTGGAAAATGGGCAAATTGTTCTTGTTAGCCTTTGTATTTGTGTGTGTAAAATACTACTAGCTAAAGTTTGGAAACTCCAGTGACTCAGATCTTGATCAAATGCCCACCACAGCCTTTCCTTCACCTTCGGTAAAATTTGGATACGGATGCCAAATGGCAAATTCACATAAATAAATGGATACATTTTGGGCTCTGCAGTGTTCTCCTCCACCTTGTTCAGGCCTCAGTTTGCATCTAAGTTTTACCGTTTCACACTGATTTACTCCATGCCTACACTGATGTCATTGGCATCCAAACCTGGGCAGCAGCCTCTGACCAAACAGAACCGTACTGACTAAAGACGCCGAGACCTGCATGTTTTAACTTTTTGCCCCTTATTTTAAACCACGGTGGGTCACTCTGTGCCAAGCGCCACGTCAGATTTGATAACAGCAGCTTCTCCGACGGGAATAAATGGTGCAGGAAACACGCTGCGAGGGGTAACCCGTCCCCAGCCTGACGCTGGAGTTAGCCGCCTGTCCATTGCCCGGGGTGGGGGGTTAGGGAGCCTGAGGGCAGTTTTCCCACCCTGCGCAGCCGAGCCCGGCGCCGCGGGGCCAGGGGAGAGCGGCACTGCGCGCTGCCCCACGCACGTGCAGCTCCCTGTTTGCCTTGCGTATTTGTGTTCCTGCCTTTGGTGTGTGCCGAGGTGTGTCCGCATTTTAACAGCGCCCGCTTCAAAACGCGGCGAGCGTAAATGTGCGGGAAGGTGTGACCCTGTCTCTCCCCCGGCCAGGCACGTTTTGGGGTGGGCTTTGCGCTTGGCCCCCAGTGTCCTAGGAGCGGCAGAGTCGGCTGCTCGCTGCCATCGATTGCTGGGAGCGCTTTCACCCTGCTCAGCTCGAACGCCAAATATAAACGGAGATATCAGTCTCTGTTTGCTTGGATTCATTGAAATATTAAAACAAATGCTTGTGCCTGCGTTGCAGGGCAAGGTCTTCTTTATTTTGCTAGGGCAATAGCCATATTGAAACAAACTGTATTTTGTTTTCTTTCAGACAGGTGTGATGGCACACCTGCGGAGCTCAGGCTTGAATAGCAACTAGTAACCTTTTGTGGGTAAGGTGGGGGGCAAATCCTGCTTAACAAGGATGTCAAACTGATCTTTGTTCACTTCTCGCTACCAAGTATCTGTGGCAACAAACTGGAGACAGGTAAACACTCTGCTTCTGCTGCCACAAGCTTTCCATTTACAGTTCACCAGGAGCTCTTATTATATGAAAGGAAAGGGTGGATGTGGTGTCAACACAAGGCAATAGTAATATTATTTGAACAGGTGTGTGGGGTGTTGCTAAAGTGAGAGCCCGGGTGAACGGTAGGGAGCAGTTAGTACAGGGCTGTGCATGTAATAACCAGAGCTCACCCGCATTTATTATCATAGCAATCGTGTGCCGTGATAGGTTTCACAACCGGCCGCTCTGATTTACCTCGTGCATTAAACCAGTTTCGCCGTTTCTTGCTTTCTAACTCCCCGCTGGAAAAGATCCCGAGAAAATACGCGCGCGACACGTTCAGTAAGCAGCCCCACTGTGCCGGCAGCCACAAACAGACGACCCACCAGGCCACAGTTATCCCCCAGCCCCTGTCCCTCCCCAGGCAACTGTACCGCTGGTTTACATCAGCGGAGCAGAGGAAGCAGAGTAAGGATCTCAGGACCGTACTACAAAGGAACGGCAGGTTTGTGGCTAGTGTCAAGGCACCTAGGAACAGGGATAGTCAAGTATCTCAGCAGCTTTGTCTACGCGTCTATTCTCTGCAATGCAGTTAGCTTTAATGATGTATTTCCACCTGTCTGTGATGGGTGTTCTATTGATATGTAAGTATGTGTGATAATATATATAGGAGTGTGTGTGTGTGTGTGTGTGTGTGTGCACGCGCACGTATAGAGATAGATGGCTATCCTTTCAGCAAGAAAACTATGTGCCACAATAGAGAATGAAAAGAGCAAAAAAAATCACCTTTTGGGTTCTACTTTTAAGGGCCTACAGGAATCACATTAGAAAGGATTAATATGGTACACACATACCTTGTTGAAACATGCATGTTCCCATCGTGGGGAACAAAGGGATAATCGCACCCTGACATGCTCTCCGAGGAGAGATACAAGCTATGATTCACTGAAGACAGCTTTAGAGGGTACAAAATAGAAATTAAGAGATGGTATAAATTTATACGTCATGGTGTTCTAGACAATCAGACAACTCTTCAGTCCATTTTCAACACTGATTATAACTTTATATCAAGTCTAATAAAAGAGCAGTGAATGGTAAGCAAGGAAATTTTGTGCTCTCTCCTGTCCCTAAGCCCTACTTTGTTTAGTGAGGTCTTAACGCATTTCCTGAGTATTTTAATAAGAAACTATCACATGCCACTGCTTTGTGCAAACAGTAGTTGCATTAGTATAGGGGATGAATTAATCTTGCAGACGTCCATTTGTGTTACTCAGATCAGGCAGGGTTTATTTGCAAAGGGCTGACCCTGCTTCCTGGCAGGTTTGCTGGGAGATGCCGTGCCAGATCCCCTAAAGTGCAAGGGCTCAGTCAGCACATCCCTGGGGTGCAGGGCAGCCACGCGGCACTGGCTTCTACCTGAAGGAAAGCAGGACATGCTACGGGACAGTAGCCCCAAATCCTGGTTTCGATAAGTCCCTTCAGTTCTGGTGGGTAGAAAGCAAATATCCTCCAACTTGAGTCGGTGTCCTCCTGGTAATACAGACATAGCCTGAGATCACAGAAAAAAAAATCTTTATTTCAAGAACCTTGCTACTTTTTAAGCAAATCTGCCACAACTTCAACATGTCCACATGCACTGATTTCATTAAGTAAATGCTTAATAGGAGACTGGCTGTCACCTTAGGAGAAATATTTTAGAAATCCCTTGTTAGTCACATCAGGTGTGCATCTTCAATACTGCAACATCTGTTCTTTTAGATGCCAACCGAAAAGCAAAATGGGCATTTACACTGTTTTGGGTTCTTCAGTGATTCAGGCAACCTGGCTGAATACAGCAGAGATAAAGTGAACAAGATGGTTATTGGAAGAGAATACCATTTCACTAAATGTTAAATAGGGGGTAAACTAAAAAATGTTGATTACACTTGGGTGCCCTGTATGACTTGATGAATGCAGCATGTACTTTAAGTGTATGTTGTTGCATAGTTCTTTGTAAAAGTCATTACTGTGCTGCTGTTTAAGCAGAGCAAACCCTTGAGAGAGTCTTCCCAAACAGCAGTGAGGTCATGGTCAGCTGCAAGGAGTGGTCCCGTCATCAAAAAGGCCCAGGTTTCTAGCTTAAAATGAGCAGTTGCACTGCACTCCTTCACTGCATGCTTGAGTATTTCACTCTAGAAGACACATCTTTTAGGGTCATGCCACAAAGGCTGTTACTCTCTGCTTTGGATGGGTGTTGCCAGTTTTTATGTAGATGCTTAAGTAATTGAAAATAACAGTCTGCCTACATTTTAAGCACGTGACAAAGAATTTTGTTGAATCAGGGCTTTGATGAGAGGAGGATCCTTTAATTATGTGAGGTATGATTCAATGTTTCATTCAAATACAGAATTTACCTGTGATCCATCATGCTGTTATTAGTTGGCTATTGCAACTAATAATGCAAAAGTTGGAGGCAAAGTCCTTATGCTATGCTGCACAGAATGAGCGTGATGGGTGCATGCCAAATAACACAGAGTTCCTTGAACATAGAAGGGGCGCATTCGTTAGCACCCTTGAACAATTAATAGCTTTTATAGCTTTTCTTTTTTTCTTCTTCTTCTTTTTTTTTTTTTGGTAAATGCAAGTTCTAGGAACACAGCATTTCTTACATCACATTTAATCTTTCAAAACACGATGCATGTATTTTATAACCGGTGATATTCACTTGCTGACATTCTTCTACATACTAGGAGCCTTCCCTTTCCTTTCAAGCAGCCTAAGTAAAATGCTGCCCTCTTTTGAATTTCAGGACGCAGTGCACCTCCCGGGAAAGGGCTGCCTGAGGAGCCAGACAGATTGCTTGCTGAAAGATGTTAGTGACTTCCATGGGGCTGACTAATGACAAGAAAGGCAGCACTGTACTTTATACTATTCAATAGAGTTAGGAGAGTTGTTCCAAGGACTGTAAATTATCTAAAATACAGAGTGTCCTCTTCATCTTGAAAAATTAGAAAACAAGCCAAGATGCCCTACTATGTTAGGGGAAATATCTTAGCCAAGAACATTTCGTTGTCTCTAGTGTCTGAATGGAGGGGAGAGCCTATCCTGAAATTCTGTATATTACATCACTTTAACTGAGTTTTCACTCATACTGCAATAATTTCTTTGCCCATAAGAGCTGCAGGTTTTGCTGAATGACTACCTAGATCTTGCAGTCAGAGGTAAACTTACTTTCTGAGAGGCCTTCTCTGGGGGAAAGAGGATCAGACTGGACACTGCTGATCCAGAAATGAAATGCTTTGTGCAAGCAAAGTACACTATTACTGTACTGTATAAGAAGCCCCTGGGGTTTCCCCAGTGGCAGAGTCCCCCGTTGAGACAGCTGCAGACACCCCTGCACCTCTGCCTTGAGGGCTTCAGTCCACAGATGTTCATCTAGGGGGAGGGAACCTTCCAGCTGTTGCTCCTCTTAACTTGCAAGCAGCTGCCAAAATAGGGTATATTCTTGCCCATCTTTCTTCAGTGAGGGAATATAAAGGAGAATTTGCAGGAAAAAACTGTGCTGGAGTGGCCACCTCCTCCTTTTCTTCAACAGCGGCATTGACAAAACCTCTCTCAGTCTCTTTTCTCCCCCACTTAACACATCTTTCTGCTAGAGGCAACTGACAAGAAGGGCCATTACATCTCGTGTCACAGGGGAGAGCCCATAAGGACTTACAGAGAAGAATGGTATACCTCAGAGGGACACCATGCAGTTTTTGGTCAGGAGTATCCCAGAAGATGCCAGTCCACATGTGGGAACTGGGTTTCCCGGATATCAGACACTGCATGAGAGGAACATGAAGGCAGGTATGCATTATGGAAGAAAAGGAGAAAAACATGTATGCACACACGAAGCCACTGTCTTTTCTTCCTCATTATTATCTGACAGTATTTTCTAGGTGCTGCGAAAAGGCATAGCTCCCCACGTCGCCCTCTTACAGTTCTCAAAAGCTAAAGGACAAAGGTAGGCAGCAAGGAGCAATATGCAAGCAAAATGATCAGGCTAACAATAGTCATGCATCTTGTTAGTTACATGATACATGCACAAGGGCATGCTTCTTAAAATTTATCTCATTTGTCTGCATATACAGATTTTTGACACAATAGTGAGGATGATTAATCCCAAATATCATCTGAAATAGGGTAAACAGAAAGGCACTGGGCATGCATACCTCACAGGTAGTGTATACCATCTCACATATATTAAACACCAGATAATGTAATAAAAACAAACAGTACAGTATTGTGTCAGTTGCAGCTCAGACAGACACAAAATATTGCCACATTTTTTCTTATAAAGCTGCCTATGTGGTGGCTAGAAAGACCCCTAAAGCATATAAAGCTCTTATCTTCATACATTTCCCTAAAGAATAATAGATCAGTCGGTGCTCTGATGCTGTTTTAATAATGTACAATTTACAATTCATTTGGTTACCAAGCACTCACAGTGTAATTAATTTCACAGGCCCTTTCTACAAATCCACATGGTTTACTACAATGTGGAGACGAGGAAGGAAAACGGTGTCCCCTGCTGCCATACCAAGACACCTGGCTCATGTGTCACCTGCGCAGTTGCCTCGTGACACTGCATCAGCGATGGGGCTCAATTTCTGCTTTCTTTCTCTCTTTCTTTCTTTCTCTCTTTGTTTGCTTGTTTCTTTCTTTCCGTCCCCCAGCTTCCGGCTGCTTTACCTATTCCCTGCAACATCTACACATGTGCCATTAGCCGAGGCGATTCAGAGACGTACGGCCAGCAGGGCTGCCGGCGTCAGGGGAAGAGCCTTGCTGGCCCCACAGTCCCATGCACCTCCTCCTGCAGAGCCGCAGCTGCCCAATCTTGGCCCGGCACAGTGCGCGGGTGGCCCATCCTGCTGGCCCCAGCTGTGTGTGTTGAGCACTGGCACGGACGCCGGGGCGAGCCGAGGCGAATTCACAGGGGTAGAAGGCAGGTTACAGGCATTTGGTTCCCCTCTGCCCCGAGCCCTCCCTTCCCATGCATTGCCTGGGACAGCAGAGATTTGCAGCAATGCAGGCATCGCTTCGGTCAGGAGTGACCGGCCATACGAGACAGCGCACAAGCCTAAGCCTAATAGCTTTTCCCAAAATCAAGACATTATAATGGAGGGAAAGCCTACAGAAGCCAGGAGAATACATGCTGCTGGGCTTTTTATTTCCACAGTCCAGTTACTTTTCCCTTTATGGGGATCTGTGCAGTTGTCTGAGAGACTTAAATAATGGACTCTCTCGCCAATGAATGGCCCTTCTGCTCTGTAATGTCTTGCACATCAAAGTGATTTTTCAGATCTACTTTTACTTCTTTGATAAAGACAATGCTGCTAGGAATTCAGCAGCCACAGAGATCCTGCAGGTCCATATGTCCAGCCAGTGCTTGCTTTGACAGCAGGATATGAATCTCTGTTCAAGGGCTAGCTTTGTTTCCATCTCTTTTCCAGATTTTTCCTCTTCTGAATTCCCCAAATGTTCCTTCCTTTTTGAAATTCACATTTCATCTCTCTCTCTATATGCACATACATCTGTGTATGCTCATGTATATGTATATTTAGACATATATATATTTGTATGCACAAACTCAGTCACTATATATGTGTGTGCATATATATATATATATATATATATATATATATATAAACATACATGCGTGTCTGAGGATTTAGGTCCGAATTCAGGAAGGTTCAGCACATTCTCCTGGGTATAAACACGTTAAGTACTCTTACTGAAGTGTAGCTTAAAGCTACACATGCCTACAAACTTTCTACAAATAGAGATGCAGTTTCTTCTTCCGGATGTTAGAAAATGGTGAAAGGTACCGTTTTCTTCAGAGGACTAAGGAACACTGTAACTCAGAGCAGTAAGTGTTCGATTAACCCCTCTAGGCGCCTATGTGATTTTCAGAAGGCATTAACTGTAAGAGGTATGTTTTCTATTGCACTGCCTCTCCAGCTGACTGTTCAATCTTCTGACATTCAGCCTATTGATTAGGTTTCCTGATCGCTTACTTGAACAAAACTGAGGTGATGCAAAGGCCATGAAATACTGCTTACACATCTTGTTTCTGTATAAGATTTGGCAGTCAATTTGCCAACATATTGAAGAACCTGCGGCTCTTGGTTTTTTACATCAATAGAAACTTGACTCTTCTGTTAATCAGGGCAAACATAAGTGTAACCAGAAAATATAATTAAGGACATCATGTATGTATTTGTAACAACAACAGCAACAAATGTTATTATTTTCAATTATTCTTATTTGTAACATAATTATAATTAAAAGCTTCGGTGGTTCGTGTACTGCAAGGTTCACTTCACAACAGGGCTCTGAATCTCCATCCTTTCAGGAGATAAAACTGAAGCAATCCTTGTGTTTCACTTGAAGGTTGATCAAGTCCCAGGCCTCAGGGAGAGCACTGGCCTTTCTTCCACCCAAAGGAAAGCACCCAAGAAGATCTGTTGTAAACTCTTTCTGAGAAGTGTAAAGTAGCAAACCTGAGCAATTTTGGTTTTAATGTTTGAATAGCAAGGGCTCAAAATTTGGCCTTTAATCCAGGTTGCATATGACTGAGGTCAAAGAATAAATGAATGTTTGCCTAATTCTTTATTCTACCTGTCTTACCTCTCGCCCATACAGTACTCCTCTTACCATCATTTTTCTTTTCAGTTCAGCTTTTTTTTGCATTAATGTTGCTCAGAAAATGAACGTGACCCTATTCATAAAATTCTCAGACCCACCAATCTAATTGCAAGACTAGACTCTCTACTTTGAATTTCCTGGTGTGTACCCATCAAAGAAAATAAAATATAGCATTGTTAGGAAACATTATTTGCTTTATCTAGCATTATTCGCAACACTAAAACCAAATAAAACCTTCTTAGACGTGATAGTACAATTGACAATGATCAAACCCACAATGGCTTACCAGCATTTTGAAAGTGACAGCGTTTATCTGAAAGACACAGAAAGACATTTTAAAATTTGATCACCTGTTATTCTTTTCTCAGGGAAAAAAAATCTGTGACAGTCAAATCCAAACAACAGCTAAAGCAAATCTCTTTTTATTAGGGTAAAAAAAGAGTCTCCTCAAGCTTCTTTGTCCATATTGAATAAGAGGTGGAAATGAGAAGGCCTCTGCAGTGGAGAATAAGTCAGGGATACGGGCCGGTATCCACATCATCTTTAACTAATTCTGTTAGATATCTTTCCCTCAAAATCATTCCTTGTGAACCCACAGGGAATATCGATATTAGGAGGTTAAATGTGCTTTGACATGAAGGCCAGCTGGCAGACAACATCCCACATCCATTCTCCTAATTCTCCTTCCCTCCACAAATGCCTATTGGGAACCAGCCCTGGCCAGCGTTAACACCTGAGCAGTGTCCAGGGATGGCTTGGAAGAGCAATACTTGACCCAAGCCAAAACCATGCCAGGGACCGTTCTAACAATTTAACAGGCCAGATAATTGAGTTTCAGCACCTGGGAACATTCCCCGGCACCGCTTCCTTTACTATTTGCACGTAGCCTTACAGAGCAAACTGATTTGACACAATGCCAAAACGATAACGCTGGGTCACAAATTTAAATGCATTACAGTAGGCACTTTAAACGTGCTAGCTAGAACAGTACACTGAAGTTTTATAAAACTAATAAATAGTACTTGTAGAGATCATTTAAAAAAGAGAGCCTAAAATTTGCCAAACGGAAGCTGAAACCCCACGTCAAGAGGAACTCAAGCTAATCCTTAACTGGCTTATTCACGACAAGCTGCCACTTGACTTTCCATGGCGAACTTGCCAACGTAAGACTTCATGGAAGGAATTCAAAACAATCAATCAAAGCTCAAAGAAAAAGTATACCTTTGGTCAAGGACAAAATTTGCATGTCATCCCAAGATGTGACAGGCAAACTTACACAGCTTTGATTTTACCACCGTAACTACCTGGCACTTTCTGTGATCGAGATGCCCACAGCTGTAATCTGATGTGATCTGGAGCTTATTCACTGATCACAGCTGTGTAATTTCAGGTAACATGCTTCCCTTGTTTAGTTTTGTTTAACATTGTTAAATATATAGTCAGACCATCTGCACAGTATTTTTTTAAATTGGAAATTACAACCATAACTTCCTTTTTATATATCAATAAACTAAATAGCAAAATTTCAAAGGGATCCTTCTCTACCAAACACTGAAGCAGAATGTTTGTCCCACGCCACACCATCGCCTAATTGCACACTAATTGGACAAACGTGATTAAATATTTCAAGATCTTTACTAATTGCCTCTATTTTAGCTTTAAAATTTGCTTGCCACCAACAAATTTAATGACACTGGTGTCTAGTCATCAGCAAAAAGCCCAAGAGTTGCTCTTTAAAATGTACCTAGTCAGAATATTTACTGATTGTGCATTGTTGTTTCCAATGTAGCTTAATTAGAAATCCAATCAGTTCTCTAAGTCTAATTACACTTGATTTGTAGATTCAGACTATGATACATAATGAAGCTAAGCAGCTAACAGTAAACGTGCTTGAAATGTAACAATAAGAGAAATATTTTTAATGCATGCCTTGTTATCATTTTAGAAACTTCAAGTAATATATGAGATCAAACACAAAGGGAAATACAGAGATTTATGACTCAATAGTTTTAAAAAAAACATGTTTCATCCTGCAGTAATATGACTGATGTAGGTTTAGTGTTTAAAAATATTCCCTTTGTTTGTTTACTTACTTGTTGGACAAAACAGTAGCATATATTTTATGGATACTTAGATGTTTGTACTTCAATGCCTGTATCTTACAAGAATTATTTCTGCCATGTATTTTAAATGGTATTATGCATCAGAGAATAGAAGCTGGGTTACAGATGGTTACTAAGGCAGCAGTTTCCTTTAGCTGAGGTCTTACATCTTCGCTGCACCTTTAATTTGCTCATCTCTGTGAGAAATATCCTTTAGGGGCCAAAGGGCAGATGTTTCCTTTTATTCCACACTGTGCAGGGGATCGCATCTGCTCTGCTATTATTTTTTACCTCAGTCTTGCAGTAGGAACATTGCCGCTGGATCCTTACACCCACGTGGTAGGAGCAAGCTAATAGCTTGTCTCTTTTTGTAAACAAGAAGGTCATTTTATTAATATTTTTGTATAGTAGCAAACATTTTGATCGTGCTTAAGTAATGAGCATTATAAACACTTTCCAAAGTACAGATCTGACACATACAATCTTGAGCCATAACTTAGAGTAAGCCGAGGAACAGAAGGCCGGTTCATCAGCGAGTTGCCCAAAGTCCCACGTTTGCTTCCTTGTTTTTCCAAGAGAGGAACCAATAGGTAGCCACGCTTTTCCGTTTAGTAAACCACAGACGCACCCATGGACTTCACAGAAATCAAACTTGTTCATTGCTTTCTCTCTAGTTTGATGGGTTTTAACATAATCTTTGTTAAAGATTATGTTAAACCCCCCTCCCCCTTTTGGGGTCTGCACATTGCTTGTATAAGGTCCACCAAAGGAGAGTAAAGCCTGCTCTTTAGGAAGTTCAGTTTGCTGTAGAAGAGACCAGATGCCCACTAGAAAATTTTCAGGAATCCACAGATCAAAAATAGTTAAAAACTACCTAGATTTTCTCACATGGAAATAAACACCTCTAAACCTGATGGGAAGTGTCATGATTCCAGACCCCTCGTGAGGAGAGGGAGTGCAATGTAGGTACCTAACCATGTTAGGTAGCGTTGGGGCAGGGTCCTCCGGCAGCTGCCTGTTAATGAGGAGACTCCTGGGGGCTTTCTGCAGCTCAGATTTTCCTCTTCCAGTCTTTTGTTTTGCTTCCAAAGTGAGGGAATGTTTTATTCTAAATATCTTCTTAACTCTAAATCCACTCTTCTGCTGCCATGCAAAAGCATGAACAACTGACGAGTCTTCGTGTGGGGCCTACAGAAGATAAACGTCAAGAGCTCACCTGCTAATTGCTGCACCTCTATAAGAAACTAATTAATAAAGCAGCACAGGAATAAAAGCTATTCCCTGCATTGTGGTAACACCGCTGAGAATACTAAGGATGGGGAGAGACACGAAGGGAAGGAAAAAAGGCAAAAAATAAGGAGGTAAACGTACTGGTTAAGGTTAATTTCTATCCAGTAAGAAATGCGTTTCCTAAAGCCAGTGGCCATGGAGGACAAAAAATAAAATTGTTAGTGAAGCTATAAGGCTTAGCTATGGGCAATACAATTGTGTTACCACAGTTTTCGGGCTTTAGGGTGCCACCACACCGGATAAACCATGCCAAGAGGGAGCACGGAGGCGGGAGAGGGGACAGCCGCCCTCCTCCCAAGCCCCCTAGCTCCGGGCAGCTGGTTCAGCAGCATTTTGCTACCTTGCTGATGGTCCCTTATTGTTTTGGGAAGTCTGTACTGAGAAAAAAAAGCAACGGCTTGGCCTGTTGGCAGCATGACCTCTCGGATATGGCACCAAACAAGGATGGCAGCAATGGGAGTGTTAGTTCTGGCTTTCCCCCGGCCCCAGGCCGTGGGGTGGGGGGAAGTCCCATCAAATCTCCACACCTCCATGTTTCTGCCTGGAAGATCACATTCGCCAGCTTCATCGAGCACTTGAGCTCTATAGATGAAGAGCACTAAACAGCAGCTGGCTATTATGTTCAGGCTTCCAGCATGATATTTTGTGCCACATACAATGAGATAAATTTTAAATTATTTAAGTAAGCACTGCGACAGTGTTCTTTAAAGAACAAAAACTGTGAAATGGACTTATTATCAAGAACTTGGCTCTGCTTTAATGGCAATGTTTGAAATATTTTTCTGTGTAATTCTGCTTAATTTATTGAGTCCATGGGTTGGGTTCCCCCACCCCTTTCTTTTCTTCTCTGCCCTTAAAATAGGCAGCAGCAAGGACAAATTTTTTAAAACACAGTGAAATAAAATATTTCAGATACATCCCCCACACTAACCAGTGTTCAATATTTTATCTTTCTTTACTTTTTTTTTCATCTGTGTGCAATCAGCCTTGAAAATTTCCTTTGCCTTCAATTCTTTTACCTTTGATGCTATTCAGATTGCAGGCTATGCCTTGGCCCTTCATGCCACACACTATTCTATTTACATTATTAAAATGCAGCACTTGCTTTTTCATTTTACTCTGTTTACAGGGCACTGCTTTTATTGATTAATGTCTCAGACTCAAGTAAAATGCTAATCACACAGGGGAAAAAATGTAAAAAATTCAATACACTGATCTGTGATGCTTGTCATTGGAAGTTGCTTACTAACTTAGTTCTGATTTAAGCTTAAAACTGGAAGCAGCTCCACTCCGCTAATGTGGTGGCTGAAAACGTGGGACCTTCCTGGCCAAGGTGCGCAATGTGTTCCCATCTGCACCCAAATCATGGAGCATGTGAATCCCAAAGAAGAAAGGCTAGAAAATCTGCATACGTAGTTTAATTTGCCTCAATCTGTAATTTTAAGAGGAGTCATCTATATTTATCTGTTTTCTGCCCAAATGGTGGCCACTGTGTGCTCCCTCCTTAGCACATGCCTGTCATACGTGTACCTTCAAGAAGCTGTGACAACAAAGAGCAGGCTGGCTTACAGAAACAAATTGAAACCAGAAGTACAAACCCAGAGAAACAAAAATCACTATCAGCTCGTGCACCACCAGCAAGCGAGTGAACTCACCATGTCGTTTCAGGGATACCAAATGTTGAGCACATCAAGAGGAGTCCAGTGGGCTCAGGGCTTCTCGGCAACATGAGCAGGTCTGAACTGTGTTGCGTCAAAGACAAGATACAGGCTTTTTGCTGCCAACGCTGAGAGCTGCTCGAAAGATCATCCCCTTCGCGCCTTCCTAAGCAGTAATACCAGCAGCAAGACCATCTTCGGCACCTAAGTAAATCACCGGCAAAGTAAATGAAAATCTGAGCAAGAGTTTCCCCTTACAGCTCTGGCGCTTTGCCTGTGCCTCCCGCCAGCCCAGGGGAAAGTGCAAGCACCAAACCTCCATCTCATCAAGGTGTGTTTCTGCACACCCCTGGATTTGCCTTGCACATAGCCCCCATGGAGTAGATAGGACTCACTGGGTGCAAGGAGCTGGTGTGTTTGTCCACACAGGTTTGGGGCCTGCGTGACTGAGGCCCTAATTACAATAAGCCCTCAAATGTCTATTAAACCCATCCTTCTTCACCTCAGCATGTGCATATACCAGGTGCTTAACTGGGATTAAGTACTTAAATTGTATTCGTCTCAGTGGGATGTAAGCGCGAGCTTCAGTTCAAATGTAGGTTTAAGTCCTACCTTAAGCTGAGATGCTTTCCTGAAGCAGGATCTAAACTGTGAGCTGCATAAACAGTGTGACATACTTAATCGTCAGAAATTGTTCTTGTGTGATTGTGAGCGGTTTTTTTTTTCTGCTTGAAATCTTTATATACAATCTGTAAATGCTGTAGAAACAAAGCTAAGATAACGTCAGAAAGTCTTCAGACACTGGAAAAGGTTAATTAATGCTGTTATTTTTCTCAAAACCAGGAAGCTTTCTTTTTTAAAAAGCTATTTTGTATTTTTCCCATTATGCACTCTTTTTTCCCCCCTTTTCCTCTTATTAATAAGGTCTGGCCCTCTTTAACATGCAACAAGAGCCTAATGAGCCATGCAGGCTTCTGTAATTTCTTCACTGTTGAAAATGCCTGACACTAATCTATGCCATTTATACTAATAAGAGGTGCATCAGCTGATATTTGGTGCAATGAAAACATGCTGAATATACTCTATTGAATCGCAGGTAGCAATTTCTCACAAAGTTTACTCTGTTGTGGAAATAGATGCGCTTCAAGTATCACAGAGCTGTATGTACTGCATAATATACACAGGTAAAAAAATCTGATGGCCAATGATATATTAGCTTCGTATTTTATGTAAACAACATGTCAAGGAGATACTGTAGGCAAATAATATCCTCCAGTTTCTTCAGTGCATAGTGTTTACAGTTTACATTATCAATGAAGTGCTGACCTAAAATACGATGTCACATTTCATACTAAGTGGATATTAATTAATGCTAAATTGCAGGAGAATTCATCAGGAGTTTGTTTTACATATGCATGCATACCACAACAATTCAGCATGATTAATGATATTCCAATGAATAGCCAGGATTTACATGTGGAAAAATAAGGGAAAAGGGAAATGCATTCCTTAGATTTTTTTTTCCACTCTTAATTGTGTGGTTTACATGTACAATTCTCCACTATCTCATTGATAACACTTAACTCTGATAGAGATCCATTAATTCAAGTTGCAGAAGAGCTGGTATAGCTATGATAGACTAAGGATACAAGTGTGGCAAGGTTTGTAGGGAGGAGTAGTATCTCTTAGAACAACTCTTGCAGCTGGAAAAAACAGGCAAGCTTTTGGGCGCACAAGCTTTTTCTCAGGTTTGAAGCAAAGGCAGCAAACGTTTTTCCATGTCAGACCTGAAGGAAGATTCTGGGCCTGAAAGTTTTTCCAGTTAAATCAGTTAATCTAATAAAAAAACACTACTTCTCCCTTAAAATCTCTCCTCATCCACATATTTTAGAAGGATGGAAAGTATTATCATCTCTGTTACAAAGATACTGAAAGAGAGGAATAGGGACGGACTGGGCTAAAGCCCACAAGTGCTGGCTTCCTGGGTAAGAAAAACCCAGCTTCCTTCCTCCGCTTGCACTGCTGCCCAGTACATAAAGACACAAAATCCAAGGCAGAGGACTTAGTGATTCATATCTTTTAAGATGTCCCCCAAGCACACACTTAGCTTGTGGTTTTGGGAATATAAATTCATCCTTCCACTTTAATCGGAAATCTCCTATCTGCCACATGTGGGAAACAGAGCTGGTAACCTCCCCGGAGGCTGCAAACTCACTCTCTTCAAGAATGACAGAATAGAGGAGAGGAAAAAAGGGCCTGGGAGAACGAACACAACCCAAAAACCTTAAACCTGCCCTGCTGTGGTGTGCAGAGAGGTGGAGGGTGGTTCGTGGCCTTCTGCAGTGTGTGGGTCAGATGGCACAGCTGAAGGGAATATCATGAGGTGGTCTTCAGCAAGATTTAGAAACTAAGTGGGAGATTTTCTCATCTGAGTAGGATGTGTCCTGTTATTGATACTGGTGTCAAGGTGTCCTCCCGTTTCAGCGAGCCCAGACTAGAGGTCACGTCTCCCAGGCACACTGTTGTCCTCAAAGTTTCTTTGCTTGCCAACATGTCCATCTCTGTCAAGAGCCTGTCATAAGCCACTCCTCTTGTTCTCATCTTTATCTTTGTCTCATCCTGAATTTTGAAGTCGTATGTTGCTAAAACCGGATGCACCTTGTATAGGCAAGGGATATTCACAAGGAAGGGGCAGACATGAATAGGCATCCCAACACCAAGGCCAGGGACAGGTCTAAGGCCATGTCTCCTGCATCAAGCTGCAAGGAGGGCTTCAAAGCTAGAAACACTGGTTGGGAAGTAAGGAGGGCTGGAGGTCCCTCATAACTGCGATGACAGGAAGAAAATAACCACGACATTGAATAGGACCCATGGTGTCTCCAAACCAGTGTTCCTTTCCAACAGTGAACAGCACCTGCACTCTCACTGGAAGCTGTGTGCCGCACCGGAGCGCACGGCTGCAAAAGCTTCTACTCATGCAGAAAATTTCTTTCTGAACACCAGTCAACTACTGTGCTCGGAGCACCACTACGGATGTCTTTTAGGAATATGCTCGCAGCTCAGCTGCTACCCTATGGATGTTCTCATGTTCCACCGACAGACCCTAACCTTCGTGTGTACTGTTAAATCCTTTCAGAGATGTTCTAGGGCAGGGAACTCTAAGAACTTGTACACTGAAGAGAAAAAAGATTTACTTCTAGCCTTTGTAATCATGCAGTCCTTTTACATAACCAAGCATACTCATGTTTGCAATTTAGGGAGAAGTTGTAAACAACTGTGCGTATTTTATATAATTTGCAAACATTTCTTCTCCTGCTCATTTTCTCTATAAGGTAAACATTCCTAATCGTGGCAATCATCTTCCTGTGGAAATTTCTCTGAGCACTTTTTATTTTTAATAAAATTTTTTAATTAAATATTTTTCCTAATTTTTAAAATAAAAATGTAATTTTAACTGGCCTCCCAGTTTGTAGGAAAGGTGACAGTATCCAGGGGAGACCAAACAAAAACACAGTTATGTTGTAACGCCTGCATTATTATTTTTCCATCCTTGATACTTCACATGCTAAACACAGATTTGCACTGACCCCATTCCTCAGACTCTCCCCAAAACAGCAATTAGACTTTTTCTTTAGGTTTTCAAAGCTAACTTAGAACCCAGCAATGTACATGAGTAATTCAAATAGCTCCTTTAAAGTACATTGCTCTGCATTTGTTAATATTGGATTTTGTGTGCCACTGAATTTGCCTTGCCCCCTCTGAAATCCTTCACAGTCTTCCTTAGTCTAGATTTAGCCAATAGTTTCTCACTTGCTAATTTCTCCATCACGGCTGCTCTGGCTGTCTGCATGTCCTAGATAGCGCCTAAGAGACCAGCTGTGGTTCAAGGCCTTCCTTGCTGTAAGCCCTGTGTAAATACACAGCAAGAAGACTGCCCTTAGTGCTCATGTTGCTTGGACATTTCTACGTGGCCGAGGTCCAGCCGTGCCCAGGTCACAGGAGGCAGTAGCCACGTGAAGCAGCTTGTCGTGTGGCGCAGCACTGCTGCTGTGACCTCGCTTGGTGCAGAGCACACACAGGTGGTCAGCACCTGAGCTGCTTTGCCTACCCACCAGGCAAAGGACAATAACACAGAGAAGCAGCCTAGCAGGCAGGAAATTCAGCTTACCACTTGTTACACAACTCCAAATTGCTGAAATCTTCCACTCTGTACATTCCTTTAAATATTCAATAGAGGATGAAGTAGTCTGTGTTGTTAAGATCCGTCTCCTATCACTCACTTTTGCGTGATGTTGCTTTAGCAATTCTGATGCTTCATAATCCCTGAGAAAACAATTCTGTAATTCATGTGAAATCTTGCTTTCAGTTGCCTTGAATAGCATTTCTCAAATTCTAGAGAAAAGTCCTTTGATTTATCCTCTCAGAGTCTGTAGCACTAAGGGCAGATGGACTAGTGGGCTCTCTAGATCTGTAAGCCATCCCCTGGACAGCTACTGGACATTGCACTCCAGCACCGTTCTCCTCTTAACCTTCGCCAGCCTAAGTGTGTTAACTCCTCAGAGATTACCAGTCTGTCTGAAGGTGTGATTGAAACGAGCCTGGCTCCTCTCGAGCAGCCAGAGCCCTATCCTACTAAATCATCAGCTATAATCTTGAGCGCTTAAGCAAAAACAAACAAAATAATCTTCCGGGAAACACTAATGGCACAATGTCAATACTCGTATCACGTGTATCAACTGTCCTATTAATTATTGTCATTACCTACCTTCATATATTGAATGAAACTGAAGTCCTAGCACTGCAGGAAACCAGCATCGACTGGAAAAATGATTGTAAAACTGTGTTTGCCCCTCTATGCCTGTATCCGTTCGATGATGCTATCTTGCTACCTATGTACAAAATGTACCCATGCATCCCTGCATGTGTATATAGACACATGTCTATATTCATATGTACACACATACATTCTGTGTAACCTAGTAATTTAATTGAACACAGCACAGAGAGGTATGTGCCTTATTACTGAGGAGCTTATTCTGCAGATGTTGCTCTATACTCCTAGCCTGTTGTTCAAATATGTGCAAGCAAACACTCTGTGAGGATGTGTCTTGTGCCCTGCATCTCGACATTTTCCGACAGATGTTAGCTAATGTGGTTGTAGAAGGTTCACTGTGGATGCAGTGAGCCCAATAAATCTTCCTCTTAAATGCAGACACTCCACCACCCCAGCATCTTATACCTATAATACATTTTAATTACTCTGCTATTCAAATTACACTAAATTAGATCTGCGTGGAGCTGCATCATGGATTTCTCAATTTACATTTAATCCATGGCAAACAAAATAAAAAAAATGGCAAGTGCACTTTTTATTGGAACTTGCCGGATCTACTGAAGTCTGATACCTTTAAAATTATTAAGTGACAAAGATTACTAGCACTAAGGTTCTACTTTGCTTCCCCATTAGCCATTTAGGTGACAGCTGCTGTATTACACATAAAGATGAACCATTCCTTGAGGGATGATAGTGGTTCCGCTGTGACACTACTGGCATAAAGCATTATCAGACCAGAGCTGTGCTTAGAGCCATCGCAGTCTCCTAGGCACCTATCAGTACCCTCATTATCTGCATCGCAGAGTGTCTAGGAAGAACACTGCCAGGCTTCACAGCTTTGCAGCTCATTTGAGAAGCGGAAATTAAATGTCCCAGGAGAAAAAACAGGCACATTGTAACAGCACCCGTGCTATACACCAGTAACATGTTGACTGCTGTTGCACTGACTTCTGTCTCATTAATTTAATAGGCTCCTGGACTGGGGATGGGAAGGTGGAGAGGCAGCCTTTAGAAGCAGATTACTGAACAGGGCTCTCTGTACTGACTGCAAATCCGGATCGGAGTGAGAGCTTACGCTAGGTGCTGCTGCACTTCAGATACCCATCTTGACTTCCACAGCTGCTGGGTGATGAAATAAATCAGAGGGACGCTCTGGGACAGGAGAAAAACCAGCTGATTATATACAGAACCTGTACTTGTATTATGCACAACGCTTGTGTGAAGAAGCAAGGAAAAAAGTACAGGTGCCTTTACGGACAGCGCTGGTAGCTGTGTGCATGTGCAGATATTAATAAGAGCACATTAAGTGGGGACCCGCTGCACTAAGATTGTACTTTTTAGCAGGAGCAGTCCTGCAGCAATGCAACAGGATAGTTTGCTTTCTTTTTCTGAAGAAGCAAAATTCATTCTTGTGGTCATGCGCAGCAAAAAACACAGTCCTCACTGAAGCTTCTGTAGGACTTCAGCAGAGGATACATCTTCTGAGGGCTCAGGAGCAACTTGCTCCCCAAATCAACACATTTAAACTGCTCTCACTTACGCTGAAGCCAGTGACTGCATGCCACAAAAGAAAAATGGGCACAGGCTTCTATTCTATTTCCTTGCCAGATTTTATGTTTAAGAACACGAGAAAGAATTTGGAGATTTTTGAACTTTTCATTATTTTTTAGTTACTTATTGCAGGTAATTTCATGCATTTCTGTACATTTAAGCTTGTAAGGACATTCTCAGGGATGTCAGTGGCAGCAGGACTGGTCTGCAAATGTATATATATGGACAACGTTCATTAAAGTGATCTCTTCCAACAGTGTGTTTGGGTGTATGTGCACATATACCTCCCCTCTTTTTTCAAAGACTAAACTAAACTCCTTTTTACAGTTTTACTCTTATGGAGCAAAGCCACTTTGCCCACCAGCTAGGGTCCCCCTGACCCCACTGTTCTCTCCCCTTGGGTTTCATGGGGGTCACCTAAGCACTCTAGGGTTGCTTCTGAGCCATGGGGCAGAAAAAGGGGGCTTACAGAATGTATACATATTGTGCCTTTGTCTTGGTATTCAGTAATGTAGAATTTTTGTGGCTCATATAACAACAAAGCAGAAAGTGCATTATCTAGAAAAACATACAAACCAGTGAGAGTATTAAGAGTGGATAGGAACTTCCCATTGATGGCCCTGCAAGCCATATGCCAAAGAGACAAAATAGCATGGTAAGGGGTGATTTAAAAAAAAAAAAAAAGGTATATGCAACTCAGATAGTCTTAGAATTTTAAATATACCTCCAACCCCTTGCAACCATCATGGGTCTCTGGGTTTTTACACTATTTCGGGAGTCCCATAGCCAGTAAGAAGGGAATTCTCCTTCAGTGACCCATCTAATATCCCTCAAATAAGTATAGTTAGGATTTTAGAAACTGTGGAAATGAACAGGAATAAGTACCTCAGGAAAACCTTTCACATTTCTTTTTCTCTGACAACTGTTTTCTGGGGAGTTTTCACAAAAGAAGCTGATAGAATTACATAAGCTACTTTTGCACACTTAAGATTTGACCTGATCTAAGGAATCAATCCTGTATGTTTTTTTTTTCTTCCTAGGATCTTGCAGAAGTACTTATTGCAATAGGCAAAAGTACTTTCTGTTACTCCTACATGGTTCCTGTGTTCATCCGTCGAACTGCTATTTCCCAGACATTATTGCTGAGCAAAGGATTTAGGGGCTTGGGGCTAGGGTTGGATGTTGAAACAGTGGTCCAAAACACTGGGGTTATCTAATCATTAAAAACAAACTTTCACATGCTCACCATGTATTCTAGCATCTAAACCCAATTTTTAAAGCCTCATTTTTGACGATGCCCTAAGCCAAGCAGGGCAAAGAATAGAACAACATTTCGAGCACATATTGAAAGAACTGAGGAGACTGTGGAAAGGTTTGAAACTCATCTTCTGCCCAAAAGCACAGAGTGCCTTCCCTCTAATTTTTCAACAATGCATTGAATAGATAGGTCTATATAAAGCTTGTATTTGAATGTGCAATGATTTACTCAGTCGCATAAACACACACATGGTAATATCCTGGGTATCTAAAAGTTATTGGGTTCAGTGGCAGCAGAAAGAGGTGCCTAATGATAAAGTCAATGGAATTACATGACAGAATTTGACCTATTTGAATCTCACATTATACAATTCAACCTAGTGGTGATTGCAATATTAAACTACGAGCCTAGTTTAGTATTAAGATCACCTCTGGGCAAGGATAAATGAAAAGCTTCCATATAGTTGCTGCAAATTCACATGCATGGAAGTAAGAAGTACTATGTTCCCCTAAATACAAGTTCATGAATGCATCTCTCCTTTATTTTGATGTGGAATTAACATAATCTTCTTTTTCCACATCGGTCTTTATGCAGGGGAGGGAGGGAGGGAGAAGACCCATTTTAAAACCAAAGAAAATCGTAAAAAGCTATGTTAACTAAGCATGATGACTGGGACAACAGAAAAGTAGTGAGATCCACATTTTCATTGCTATGTGGATGACTTGTAGTCCATTACACCTTTTGTATCAGAGGTCTACAGTGTGAGTCTTATGAAATACTTCTTCACTCGGATGTACCCATCGGAGAGAAAGATTTCACCTCAAGAAACCTGGGTAGGTTTCAATTCAGATAAAACAGTAGGAAACGCCTTTGATCAGGGAAAAGCATCTAATCTGCTGAGGGACATGCAGGCACACAGGAAGGGAAGGCACCACCTGGTTCATCAAATTCAGTCCCCCATAGTCACGACCAAGTTTAATCCTAGAGCACTTTGGGACCCAGGAGCATTTTCCAGCTCCCCAGTTTGGGAATACAATATCCCCTCTTACTTTCTGTGGAAAGAAAACCTCAGCGCACTGGCAGCACAAGCTCGACAGCACCATCTGGCCCAGCCTCAGCTCCAGGACCATCTTCACAGACAATATCTCCATATCCAGGATATATTCTGCCACACTGCCTGTTCATGATAAGGCAGAGAAAAAAATATTTCCTTTTATTCCTATTAGGCATCTTGAAAAGCTTCTAAGTCCAGTTACAAATGACAGACCTGTTGCGTCTTTGTATTCTGCATTTCCCAGTTAACTAAGGGAACGCAAGCCCGTGAAAGGCGTATGTTTATCAAAGAACTCTGTTTTTTCCGGACACAGGTAAACAACAGTATTCTAAAGTCCTAACTACGGGTGTTGGAGTAATAAAATTAAATTTCCGACAAATGGTCCTCTTTCAAGTCAAGATATGGCAAGGAAAATTTGTATTAATCGCTATGGCAATACATTACATTCCTGTCTCTTTTTACTCCTCTGTATCGATCCTCCCATGAAATAGTTTGGGAAAATGCATGCTAAGGCAACCATAGGTGTGATACCATCTGGGAACCTGTGCTCACATAGTGGAGAAAAGTTGCTGTAGCGAGTGTATGGGCTGTAGGACTCATTGCACATATCCCTGTAGCTACCAGGCCGCATTGCTCTTCAGACGTCTCTATCCCCTAGCCTCACAGTGAAAGTCGGGCACAAGGTACTGAGAAGCTTTGATTGATGCATTACACTCTCAGTTTATAGTGTCCTCTTGGAATAACAGATTTATTTAAAGCAGAGGCACTGCCATTAGTTTCGTCTGTTATTACTTCAAAATCCAGGTCAGAAGGCTGAAGGATTTTGGAAGAAGGAGAGAAAGGTTTACTTATGTTTAACTTATTCCCTTTTGCTCTCAGAATATGCAAGGTGGTTTTCACTGAGTCTAGCATCTGATTTCAGTTGCACAAACATTTATACAGAATAATTTCACTGATTTAGGAGGTGTTACAGAAGATTTACACAAGTATAATTGAAGGACTCCTCTTTTTTTATTTCAAAAATGTTCTGGGTCAAACCCTGGAAGAAAACATATAGGGATTAATATGGACTTATCACCCCTCCATTAATTTCCAGTGACAGACACATTTCTTTCTATTCCAGCTTGCTATTGTTCCCAAGATAGTAGGTTAAGAAAGCCAGCTCTGCCCATCTCAGAGGTAATTGAAAGCATGCCTTCTTCACTCTTGGTTCTTTATACCGCCAAGGAAAGGGATCATGATTTTGTCCACAGTAGCCAAGAAGACCATAGCAGTTCTGATTGATAGAAAATAAATTGAAAATAGTCTAGACAACCTACGTATATGAACTGTACTTTGCCTGCCTAAACAACTAGACTATAACCTGCCTAACCTGCTTGTTCTGAATACAAGATCCATTTTGCAAGGCTTGCAGTAAAAGGAGAAAACTTGCTTTATCTATTTTTGCTTTACGTATGTCATCTGTATCCCTAGATATTCTTTTTCTGTTTCTATCCAATGAAATGGCTCTCTCTTCAAAAAATTTATTCTATATGAATTAAAATCTCTGCTGGAGGAATTAACAGATTTTATCAGTTTATAGTCAATGTCCCTATTAAAGCTCTCTAATTCACTTATTTTAGAAAATACAGTCAGTGGTTTAGAAACATACACTAGCATATGCTTTTAAAAAAGCAAAACACAACTGTGCACAAATCTATTAGGGATAGGAAGAAAATATAGAAACACAATAAACTTTGCAGTCATCTCCTGGATGCTGGATTCTTCCAGACTCACAGCTGCTCAAATGCTTTCTGCCAGCTGAGTGAAGAGTTGATGTGATAACAAAAGAGCTTCCCTGGAAAAGCCAAAAATACGTCTGCAGCACAGCAGCTGACCAGCTCAGCAGCACGGGTCACTGAAAGCACAAACCACCTCTTTCTCTGCTCATTCCTCTAACTCCCAACTAAATGCTAAGTCAAGTTTAAGGGCACGGACCATACTCAGACCATTTATCACGACTGGCACAACTATCTGATTGGACAATAGACGCTGAAGATCACCTATAGCTCTCTGAAACTAAATGCCGCAGTAGCTGCAAAACCTGGATGGTTGGAGCCACCTTAGAGGGTTTTTGAATATGGTCCCTCATGCTTCTGCATGAGGTCTTTCGTGGACCTCTCTCTCTCCAGGGACACCCTATGGGCCATGGTCCTGCGAGTGATGGAACCAGCAAGAGAGGACCCAGTGCAGGGCACTGTGCACGTGGCTGCGCTCGGCAGCTGCCCTGCAGCTGCAAGACCTTTCTCCATGCTCTGGTCTGAGCACTAAATCCAGTCCCTTTGCCTCGCTGGCCCCCACTCCCTATTGGTTAGGATTTATGAGAGACAGTGGGAAAAGCTTCTTGACTGAGGTCCCCTCAGGGGAAGAAAGGAGAGCCCAATATCAGTCGTGAGTCATCCTGCTTAAGTTATCTGTCCCTTTTAAGACACTCAAGATACCTCAGCAACATCAGCTGAGACTGAATAAAATTTTAGGATGGTGAGGATGGTGGTTTTAAGCCTTTAAAAATGGCTGAAAACAGTTTTTTGGGCAATCAAGAGCAGCAGTTGTGGGAAGGTGGGTCACCCTCAGTGGCTGTCCCTATGTCAGGCCCCACATTTGCTCCTCTGTGCTGGGAGTGTAGGCTGCAGAGGGAGCACGGGGCGCAAAACTGGCTCACATGGAGGATGAGAGAGCTGCAGTGTGGATTGTAAAAGAAAATTATGCCCTAATAATAGAGAAACACACAGGCCTTTAGCTCAGTTCACAGGCTGCGATACTGTAAAATTATTAACCTGATTTATTTCAAGGAAGAGGTCACTCTGTGAAGAGACTGTGTCTAAACTTTATTCACATAAAAGGCCATTAACAAAAGGCCAGCTTTGGGAAAACAAGCAGAACTCAGGCTGTGCACTCAGTAAGCACATTTTCTAGTTTTCAGTCAAGAAGTCATTGGCAGTGTCAGTGCTTGAAAACTGCATGGCTCAGACATTTCTAAACCCTTTTAATCCATCACAAAGAGCTCCCTTGATTGTTGCTTTGTTTTTCTTCTGCTGCCCTACAGTATGGCTGCCAGTGTATATTCCTGATAAGCAGCGAGCTATGCAGATGCTGATAGGTTTTTCCTGCCTTTGGTACTACACAACCTGCCAATGCCTGTGTGAGGGGACACAACAATGTGTCACAAACAGCCAAAAAAGGTGACACTCCACCCTCCCCTTGCAGTCCAGGAAACTTAAAAGAATACAAGATTAATTTCCATGGGCCACTTGGTGCCACCCATAAAAGTCTGTATTGCAATTAATGGGAAATTCTGCTTAAAAAACAATGATACAATGAAGCCCCTGCAGTATTAATGCCATTTTAATCCCCCTGGATTCAGAGTTTGGCATTACTAATGCAATTAATTACAATAAAAGAGAGAGAGCACCGGCTCCATGCGTTTGAATATAAACTTCCACACACAGTTGAACTCATTCTGAGATGTATGGAGATGCTATGTCACTTGTCTTGTATAACTGAAATCCTAGTGTGGTCTGTCCTACCCAAGAAACCACCACAAAAGCCTGAAAGAGGCATATTCAAAACTATCAGAATTAAAAAAAAAAAAAAAAAGGCAGCACATTTAGCAGGACTTCAGCACAGCAGAAAGCTACCAACCTGAGATCATACCATGTAGAAGTGCCCAGTGGACTCAATCACCAGCGAAACAAAGGGGATATCACTATTTCCAGCAAGTAGAGCACTACTTGCTTATTTTTACAGCTCTGCTTCACCTCCAGAACATCCCTTAACAGAAGAGCGTTAAGCAGCTCCCACGTGGGGGCTTTCGGAGGCTCCAGGGCTGCTGGTCGGCGTCAGTCCAGCCCCGATGAGTGCAACCTCAGGGCAGGAAGCACCCAGGCCCTGTGGCTCCTGAGCAGCATGTGGCAAGAGCCCCGCCAGCAGTTCTGGGTGCTTAACCCCCCGAGGTGTACAGTGAAACTCCAGTGGGCCCCTGGCAGGCCTGGCATCCCCCAGGTCTTCTCTCATGCACCAGGAAGGGGCAGGGGTCTGGTGGCCAGCCTGTGCAGAGCCCTCCCGTCCGGAGGATGGCTATGTCATCCAGGATACAAACCACAGACAAGAGTTTGTCATCCAGGATACAAACCACAGCTGCTTAGTTCAAAGCACCCTCTCCTCCTGCTGCACCCTGGCCGTGGGTATTCACCCACACTCAAGGTGCTCAAACTTGCCTTTGCCATTGGTGGCAAAAATGCTGTGTTTTTATCTAGAGGACACTAGCATCAGCTGAGGTTGGCCATTAGCCACTTATTCCTTCCCCCCGACCCTAAGAATAGAGAGATTACATTTCCACCTACAAATGCGCGGTTTTTGAATTGCAGCTGTACAAAAGGACAAATAGGACAAAAGCAGAGAAGCTCATTAGGGTCCTTGCAAACGTTACCCTGAGCCCTAGCACAAGGCACAGACAGAGCTGCTGTATTCAAAGACTCAGGAAAGAGGACTCAGCAGGGAGTGCGGAAAGAAAGCAAACAGGGACAAACAGGCAAAGGAAGAAGAGCACAAGGGGGAAAAAGAAGGAGGAGTAGAACCAGATCTGCTGAGCACTGAATGGCCTAGTGAAGTGGGAGTGGGCAGGGGGTTAAGGAAGACCTATGATGGCGAGGGCTGGACAGTGCCGGGAATAAATGCAGCGAAGGAGAGGAAAGTCAGCATGTGGCTTATGCTCAAAATCTGAAAGGAAAGATATTTTCATGTCACTGTTTTAATATTAGATATTAAATGTCCAACACTGGCAAGGAGAAATAGCCATCATATCAATTTTTAATAAATACTAATCACCTCCTAAATTTCTAAATTAAAAAATATCATCAATATCAGATATTAAAGAGATACAAGAAATCTTTACAAACATGTATTAAGTCTGCTCATTGCAATACCTGTAATATCAAATTTTACATGCATTACTTACTTGTTCTGATTCCCCACTCACATTTTCCCAGCTCAGCCCTGGCCTACCTCTCCCCTCCAGCCACTCCTTTTGTGGCACTGTTTCTACCCAGCCTAACCTGGATTTCATTTATATTCAACCTTCCAAATATCTGCAGAGCATAACACCATATTGAGGAATAGTTCCCGATCTTTACCTTGTAGTTACTAACACGCAGCCGCAGTCTTCACTCCCTCTTTTGTCTTGGAATAGAGTCATGTATTAAAGGGGATGTAAAAACGTTACCAGCATTACTACAAGCAGTTCCTACAGATGCTGAAGAGAATCAAATATCTTTATCTTCTTTAGCCTTCCAACACTCCTACCTTATTTTTCTGCTTGTCTGTTAAAAACGTTTATCCCATTTGAGGCAGAGACTGCATCTTCTTCTTCTTTACTTTTCTTTTAAGACAGTCAGACTGTGGTAGGACACTTTTTATTCATATAAAGTCACAGTAATATGAAACATCGCAAGAAAAATATTTATGTAAAGAATAGAAGATTTGTCAGAGTAAACCCAATAGAAAGAAGATGGGAGATTTTTCAGTAGGTTTTTTGCCTTTTTTTTTTTGAGGAAAATTCTATCTCACAATGTTTTTCCCAGTCTGACCAATGAGTATTAGCTGGAACAAAATGGTATATTAATTTCCCTTGACAATAATTGGAGCAGCCTATGATCTTAGCAGCCCTCTGGGCATATTCCTAAGGTCAAAATGAGAGTGTCAGAGTCGTGTTGCTCTTTTCTGACACTCCCTTCACATCTCAAGGAAAAGCTGCTAATCCACTTAAACAATTACCTTTTAGAAGAAGAAGCTGAGGACTTTGTATGAGGATGCCTAATGAAAGGCTCAGCCTCTGAAATATATGAAAAGCTTGCAGAGCAAGGAAGTGGAATACAACTATTATCTGACATGTAGCACCAGTGAATAAAATCGTCACCAGACTGAAACTGCTCCGTATTTTTATTCATGTCTGTGCTGCAAAGTGGTTGAAGCCTAAAGCTAATGAAGGAAATAATATGCAATTCATCATGGTGTAGAGAGAGAAAGACAGACAAACATAACTCTTGACTCGTGTCACATCAGTGCCTTTCAAACTTCTCTTTGCGGCAGCTTTCAGAAAAAGACCATATTCTCTGTGCTGCTTCCCAGCTTTCTTTCATCCGATGAAAGAACAATGTCCTAAAATCCTCTTCAGACTGCGAGCAGGAAATCCGCTCTGCTTCTTGCCTTACAAATATACAAAATATTGAAAGATAATCAGTAATCGTTCCTGATTTTAAAATTAATGGGGCATAATATTAGTGGCAAATAGCTAAGTTACTGTTCCATATACTGAGGACAGTGCATCCCACGAGCTGCATTTTCAGTGCAGACTGCTGCGCTGCCTGCTGAGGGGTAGCAGCACACTGGGACGGTGTCTGTCCATATTGGGGCCACTGCTGGTTGTTCTGGTTTGCCTGTTTCTCCAAGAGAAATGCTTTTCTCTGGAAAAAAAGTCTCATTGTTCGATGGCCACCGTGGTCTTTTCATCTCTGTTGGTGGGTGAAAGCCCTTTCTCCTGCTTCCCCTTGTCCCACGTGGCACAAAGCAAGTATGCCCAAAATAAGGACGAACACCGCAGGAATTGCTCTTCAGGCCTGGGCTGACACCATCTTCGTATCAGGCATGAGGAACCAAGAGGAGGCTTTGATGTTCTCACCTCGGGACACTTATTTCCCCGCCTTAACCAATGCTCACTACGATGATACGGACGGTAATCGCACTCCAGCCCTCTCTCAAATATTCCAAGTAAGGGTGAACCAGCGAAAGGAAATATCTTGCGTAAAGAAGAAGACAGTAGGTGAAATTGGCTTTAAGAACCCACATAGTATATTCACCTTCAAAAATCTTCCACATAGCGCAACTACGCAAAAAATCTGAGACTTCACATCTTCGGTCCAGTGCTTCCAGTCTGGCACAGGGACTGCGGTGGGGGAGCGTGTTTCACATCTGAGGCTTTAAATAGCTCCGAGGAGGTTCGTGACTTCCTGCTGCTGGCAAGTAGCGGCTGCGACCGACCGTGGTGCAGTGCCCGCCCCTGTGGCATGGTCCCATCCCTAGGGCTTTCCCATCTGGGGACAGCGGCAAGTAGGTGAAGACGCTGAGTTCCTGGAGCTGCCTCCTCAGCCCAGATAGCCAGACCAACATCCAGCCCAGCAGTGGCAGCTCGGCCATATCCTCGAGCACGCTCAGCTTTGTGCTGGTGGTGACTTTTCAGCAGACGCTTTTGCTTATTTTCAGATTTTTCTGCATCTTTTAAATAGCCAGAACTGCTGCGTACCTGGGTGTTCAGGGCACTGTGAGTGTGCTTATCGCTGCAGATTGTCACCTCTAAAATTTTAGTTATGATTTCAGTCAATTTTCGTATTTCCAAAATGGAACAAAACCTCATAAAGAGCAGATCTAATGCATATAATACCAATTTTCTGAATGTCAGTGTATACTGACCTTCTATTACAAACACTGGCAGATGGCCATTCCTTTAGTACTCAAGAGTTGCCTGAATAGAAAATCAAGCAATGGCTTAGCCTGTATTTCGCCTCTGCATCAGTGCCCATAGCAACACGCAGTGGTAGCCGCATGAACGTGATGTCTTTGCCACTACCAGCTCCTTTCCAGCACAGCAAAGCCATTGGTGATCCCATGGCTACCATATTCACTTCTGTCAAAACTACAAAATATCAAGGTTGGCCTGCTGGGGAGAAGACAGGAGCACACTGGCTGCTTGGCGGTAAGCCTCAGTTCAGCAGCAGCAAACTGCGCGCCAGAGCTGTGCAGTTCCTCGGAGAGCAGTACTGGTAGTTACGCTTATAGAGCAACCGCAGCTTTGTGACTCCGGCAGGGGGAAGGAAAGTCAGTCAGCGTACTATGAATGTCATGCAAAAACGGACCATAAATGGAATATAATAGCAGAGGAAAAGCGTGTTTAAGAAGCCAGGAAACACAGACTCAGATACTTGCTCTGCAATCTGGCATGTGCATCCAGCCTCTGCGCAAGCACCACGTTCCATGGACTGTGTGTCCACAAAAACTTTGCAACTCTTTTTTAGCCAGATGAGATTGTCTTTACGGGGTTTTTCTCTCTTTTCTTTTTTCTTTCTTTTTTTTTAAACTGAACCATCCAATAAGGCCTTTTTCCAGAATGAATACAGTCCTTTAGAACCTGGTAGTATACAGGAGCCATCCGTGCCCTCCGTTACAGGTAAGAAACAATGGGCATTGCAATGAATTTGCTGGCTCCCTTTTGAGCATCCCTCAGATGCTGCATACCAGAGCACATACCCCTTGCAAACTTTGGAAATTATAAATGCAGAGCGGCTGCTCTTGGAAATTGGAAATGGTGTGGCAAGTTGCCAAATGCTGCAGTATCCTGTACTACCGACCTCTTTACTCCTGGTATTTGTTTTCTCCCTCATAACTGAAGCTACTCAGAGATCTAAGGCCAAACTGGGTGAAGTTCTTGTGTCGCAAGGAGTATATCCCTGATATGTTTCCAGATGGGCTGAATTCCTGTCTTCTTATTTTTGGATGCAATTTACTTGCGCAATAAACTATAGGTCGATGAGTTGCATTTCTCCATACCTGACTGAACCCATGATTGAATTTTCAAGTCTGCTGACAGGCACACCATTGTTTTCTAAGTATTTTTGGTTGATTTGTAGAGATGTTTAGAACCTCAAGGACATTCCCTGCCAGATTCTAGCAGTTCTTTTAATAGGATGTGAAATTTTGGAATCAAACTATTTAAGTGTTCCAACAACATAACACGTCTCCAGGTGCCTTGTTCCACAATAAACGTGCATTGTATGGCCTTCTCCCCATACAATGCAGATTAATTTTAACCCTAACAACAGCCTAATGGAAAGAGCGTGCTGCACTCTAAATGCCAAACACTTGCTGAAAGCTTTCCTTTGTTAAGAGTCTCCCAGTTTAGTCACCACCAGCTTCTGAAAAGATTCCACAGAGTTAATGTTTCCATTTCTTTTAATTCGTTAGTAATGATGACACAGCCGTAACACAGCTGTGTTCCAGCTCAAAGGAGTTGAGTGCAAATGTTGCCCAGTGTTCCTCTATCTCTGTTCATTCTTTGGCTCGGAAGTGGGGCTGTACAGCATGTTGCTGTTTGGAGGATATGGTGACATTTTCCTATCTTGGGTGGAAAAGTTCTTTCAGAGGAAGGCTCTTTTTTTTTTTTTTTTTAATTTGACATTTTCTCTGTGAAAAGCTGACCTAATTTTCTCGGAATAATGTAAATGGTTACACACTTGAAACATTCCGCTGGAGAGTTTACAGATAAAGCTGAACTATTTTATGGTTCAATTATTCCAAAGTACAGGGGATCCCTGTTGCATTATTACTTCACGAAGACAGTGTAGTGGGGGCTTCCTAGCTCTCTTCCGTGTAGGTAAGTTAGAATTTGTCAGTAAAAACCTTCACTGCAGCTTTGTTATTGCAAAAGCCATTAGCACTGTTAGTTGTAAAAGACCAATTAAAGATATTATCCCCAACAACTATGTCTGGTATTAGTATTCATACCAGTCTCCTGCCCCTTTCAAGTGAAGAAATTAAACCGTTGATTCTGATGTTAAAAGAGGATAAGGTGGGAAAGGGCCCGAAGTCATTCAGGGACGGGGAAGTGGCAGGCAAAAGGGAGGAAGGAGTGTCTGTGTTTCCAACCAGCGAAGGTTAGCAAGTCGTGGCTGATTGCCAGTGGGCTGTGTGGGGTGATCCCAACTAGATTTTAGAGGCTATCTGCCCAGGTCACAAGGCAACGCTGACAATGTGGCAGGCACAGCGTGTGCAGTCCCTTCCCGCGGCAGTACGAGGTGCCTCCATGCGAGGACGGAGCGTGTCGGCAGAGTTCTCCTTGCAGGAGCTCACAGTCCGGCTGCCTTTGCTGGGCTCAGTCAGGGCATAAACCGCTTCCGGATCCAAGTCTGATCAGCCGAGGCCATTTCAATGGGCTATGCTGTTACTTATGTACTTTGGGAAGGAAAGTGTCATTCCACGTGTCTCCTCTCCTGCTGAAGCTGAGGGACCTACCACCTCATGCAACACACAAAGCCTCCCCAAACCATGATCCCTAGCTAAGAGACTTATAAAGCACCCTGCCAAAAAGACACCATGTGATCTCAGAATGACTCTTCTTCCTACTGCTTGGACTATGGAAGAGGTTCTAGGAGACTGCTGTCATCGTCCAACAAACATACCAATGCAACCTGCTAGATACAGCCATGGTAATTCTTATTTTAGACTAATGGGCATAAGGCACCCCCCACCAAAAGACCTAGGTAGTGTTATTGAACGCAGAATTTATGTATTGTAAGACTAGAGAAAAGAGATCGTCTGACCTAGTCTACTTATTTAGCATGTTCTCTTTGGTGAATTATACTGCAGAATTCACCAAATATTGCTTAGGTACAGTTTTCCGTTGAGCCAAATGAGCACATATTTTAATGAAAAATTTTGGGGGGTAATTGCAGACTTTCTGACATTTCTGGGGTTTTATTCCAAAAGAGTACATTTCTAACTTCACATATTCTGTAGGACAATGTGTTCAACAACATGGACTGTGTAAGCAGTATGCATAGAAATAGATACACCACTATCATCTCTCTCGGTATCTGAATGAGCCTCCTTAAAGGTGGTTCAGATATGTCTACCAGTTCTCCAGGCGAAACTGACTGCTGCAGAGATACAGCTTATATTCTTGAAGGAATTTGTTGTTTATCTGTTGCTGGTGTGTGCTTTCATTTTTGCAAAAAATCTAATTAGGTTCAATGCTTAGGAGTGCTAATGGGCATTACAATCTCCTGGAAATATTACCTTTCATGAAAAGAACAGAAACAAAAATATCAAGGGAAAGGGGAAAGGGGAAAGGGGAAAGGGGAAGGGAAACTACAATTTATGCAGGATAAAATATATAAATAATGGCCACTATGCAAATACCTCTACCTATCTAACAGAGATGGTTATAAAGACAAATTAGTTAATTGCTGCAAAGTGCTTTGAAAATGAAAAGGGATATATAAGAGGTGATTATTATTATTCACAACAATCTGGTAGGTGCAGGCATCTGTCTATTTTGCTTTATCAATCCCCAGAGCTTCCCCAAGACAACATTAGAAGAAAAGGAAAAGACCTGAAATAGGAGAAGAACAATCCCAAAAGGGAGAAGAAAGACCTGTGACATTTGTGGATAATAATAATAATAAGCTACGTATCATATTCAAAAAATACCATCAGGAGTACAGAACAAGAAAGTTACACTGAGGTGCATTTGAACTGATCTTAATGGGTAAGGAGATCACTAACAGTGTGCTGATATTGCTGAATTGACATTGAAAATATTAATGTAAATAACAATATTTTACATTAAGTCCATAGCTGCATTACGAATCAAGTAAGCCAAGCTTGTGTGTGCTATACTTTGACCCTTTTGGTGCTAACCAGAATGTCTGTATTGTATCCAAACTTCCAAAATGATAAAGGGTAAAGTTTTTAATCTCATTACAGGATCTGACATAATTTTGGAATCTAAAACGCTCAAGAATGAGGTAATGAGGTCCATAACTTAGGATAGGACTAAAACACACATTTGTCCCCAGAATGTGTAAAATAGGGTCCAAGCCTTTGAACACTTACCCTATGTGTTAACTCCTCTCATACCAGCAGTCTCACCAAACTCAGGGGAACTAGTTGTGTGCTTATGGCTAAGGACATGCAAAAGTGTTCTTTGCAACCTCAGGACACTGATTTTTAGTATTAGAAAACAAACTAAAGCTACACTGAAGCAAGTTTGTTGATGAGTCTGTGGACTAAAACAGTTTATAGCTGTGGATTTCATAGCTGTAGAATTAGCTCATTTTTCCTTTTTTTTTCCCCTCAATGTAGCAGCTAAGTTATTACTTGCCCTAGCTGTGAATCACTTCAGAACTCATTCCTTAAAGGTACCCAAATTCCCTCAGGTGTATGGGTACAATTCCATTACATCTTATTTCTATTTAATATTAAATTCTTTCCTGGATGTTTAAATAAACCTGTAAATCTTTTTAGGGAACATGGCATAATAGGGAACTAAGAACACGTGCACAGAATGTCACTATCTTGCATACATTCTATCATTAATGATAATTCATGCAGAACCAGCCACTTCACAAGGAGACACTAAACACTTAAATAAAGCTAGGTGCTTCTCTCTGACCTTAATTTGTTTCTGTACTTGAACACTGGATTCCCTTTCAAAAAATAACTATTCTGATAGAGATTATAAACCAATAATAGTCTCTTTCTGGACAACAAACAAAAGCAGATTTTTGAGAGTAAATACTTTCTTGGTGTTTACTCCAGTGAACTATAGGGTAAGAGGTCTCCATCTCGGCAGGTACATGGGTGTTCTGTGATGAGGGAACTAGAGAATGGGACCTCTTGGTTCCCATGCATTTCATGACATTTTCTCCCCTGTCTGTAAAACATGTTTTCTTGCAGCTTCTTGTGACTATTAATTAACTTACAGGGACCAGACAAGTCCTTGAGATTTTCTGTAGTATGATATATATAGTATAGCTTTAATTTAAGTCCCTGGTAGCAGAAATTCCAGCATTTCCTCCTAATGGCTGGTTCATTTCCCCATGTGAAATATTTGAAGATTTTAGTCCAGGTCCTAGGGAAAATGCATCTTTCTTCCGGTTGGCTCTTTTAAGTGAGCCTAGCATTTAGCATGCCAGAGACTAGATGGACCCAGAAACTCAAAAGAGTTTGACTGCAAGCTCATTAAAATCGATGGAAAACCTCCCTCACCTGGGATGGCCTTCGAGGACCAGGAGTGGGGTGCTCCTGCTATTCGGCATCCTCTGCATAGATCGGGGAGATTTCACTGTAGTCTCTCTGAGTGCTACACTTCATTTTTGACAAAATAGCACTTCCATCTGGGTAGAGGCACGATCCAATGTTTTTTCCTTCTGCCTGCCAGAACCTATGAACCATAGATCCACATATACTTTTAATAGCTTGGTATCTCTGTAGAGAAGCTGTAACTTGACCAGAGGAGCAGGAAAAGAAGAGGGGGGAGTGATAGGTTAACTGAAACAAAATTTCCATACTAATACTATTAAAGTTGATATTTTTAGGAGTTCACTCATTCTTCTGAGTGAATGATGAAGATACTAATTGGAGCGGTATGTGATGCACCCCGCCAACAGTAAGTACCATATATAATTTAAGACATACTGAGCTACAAACGCAGAAGTAGAAGGTTTGGAAGTAAATCCAGAAGACTTACCTTAGCTGAAGTGTTTATGTGTTTACCATTACCATAAAAGTTGGATATTAGCTGTTCTGAAAGTATTTCTTCCTTCCACTGCAATTTGTTTTCCCAGTTCAATTAGTTTAGCAGCTTAAGCCCAGAGAATCTAGGGGACTTGGCCAAGTCAGTGGCAAAGGAGGGACACCCAAATCTTAGGCCTGTACTGAGACTATTTTTACATCATTTTTTTCTCTCCTTTTGGAAAAGACAGATATGTGCGTTGTGAGGAACAATTGTAGATGGAAGAATATAAACTGACAAGGGTGGCAGAAAACAACAGAAGAGACAAAACAAGGATTCTTGGATTAAAACAGCCTTTCCATAAAAAATAAAAATCGAAACAGTTCATGGTGCCTTTTGCAGTCCTTTGGTATTACATAGCTGCTGGCGTAAAAAGGAATAAATCTGAAACTGCTTGTCAAGACTCTGGAATATTACTCTAATAACACAGCTACCATAATCTGTTTCATAATCCAAATACACCCATCAAATCAAGAGAATGAAATGGAAGATTTCAGAGTTTATATTGCTAGGTACTGTAGACAATCCATTTGGGTTTTTTTCTCTCCCAGGGATGCAAAGTTGCAATTTGGACAACAGAGGCTGAGACTTTCTGAATACTGGAACAAATGCTTGTAGCTGTGCTTTGTATTTTCCATCTCATTTTTGACTGTGACATAGTCATAGATATCTACTTTTAGGATATAGTAGGTACTGCTTGTCTGCATAGTACTTAATGAGCAGTACAAGCAAAGAGTGTTGTACAGCACAGTGCACTGACATTTGTGTCTCCCTGAGCTTTTCTTCCTAACTCCAAACTATGCACTTTGGATAATGTGTAGATTTTGTGTGTATTAAAAAAATAAATAAATAAACAAACAGAGTGGGGATCAGAGGAGCTAACCAATCCTGATTGACTAACAACTTTAAGAATACTCACTGAGAGAGCAGCATGAACAACATAGGTAAAAAAAAGTCTTGTGTGGCAAGCAAGTCCTCATCTAAAAGCGTTCAGAAACTGGGATAAGCTTGACTAATTTCCTTGCCAACCATAGAAACTGCTTTTGGCTGAGCTGGGTTGCTGAGCCCTGATGTCAGAGCCCAAGTCCTCATCACCTGGGCTCACTGGCTGTGAAGTCCAAGCAATGCACTGCTCTGTTCCTCTGTGTATCCACCTGCAAAGCCTGCACAGTACCTATTTACTTCACAATGACATTATGAGGCTAATTTAATCGCAGCTATAAAGCTCTTCTGGGATAGCTGGAGAAAAGGTGCTGTAAGAGCCATCATGTTCTTCGTTATCATTAGAGGTGGCATTTGATTGCAAGCCGAGTGTTGCGGGAGCCGAATTCAGGCATCAGCTGTGGCTATCGGTGGTAATGACCCAGATGATGAGAGTGGCTGAACAGGGAACAGTTTTGGTGACCTGTAAAATAGCTGCATTAAAAATTCACTCCTGTGCAATCAGGGTTTCATTCAGTGCCTGGAGAAGCCAAAACCTTCTCACATCTCTTTAGGAAGAGGAAATTAATTGATGTTCTTCCTTCAGATGTGCTTTTGCTGAAATAAAGCAAAAGGAAAGAAATCAATGATGCTTCCTGGAGGATTTCATCTGGAGTCTGGAAGGCAGCAAGGGTCACGAGCAATCTTGCTCAACCAGGACATGGTGACCCTTAGTCTTTTCATCCTTCTCACACTCTTCCTGGACAGCAGCACGTGGCCAGCCCCAGCCTCTTGCACAAAGTCTTTAAGGTTACCTTGTGAAACCAGGTGGCCCTCATGCAGCCCAGCTACTCAACATGCTGTCCCCCACCCCACCTTTTCCAGAATATCTTGTGGTGCCTTGTCACACTGCTGTGCAACAACAGCCTCGAGAGCGAGCAAAGCTAAATCTGCGCTCTCCTGAGGAAGCGAGACAGAAAATGTACCTGTGCCTGTGACAGATCCAGTATGGACACAGCTCCTCACTCCCCAGCTTCTTCCCTAGGATCTAACAGAGAGCTTTGTGAATAAATATTTATACTAAACATAGTCAGGAAAGAGACTTCATGATCTGAAATTACACAAATATTTGGGAATCTAAACGCTGTAACTCAAGTGGCACTTAATCTCCAAGTGCAACCAAAAATATATAACTCTTCGGTTCACTAGCAGTGTCAGCTCCCCAAGTGTGGAGCTGAGTAATTTAGGGCAGAGGACAAATAGACAGAGGTCAAGTACAGAGTTTGCTGGGGAGGAAAAAAGCTCCTCTGCCAGCTTCACTGGTGAGTTTTCCTGCCCCAGGCAGGCAAGGGACCCTCCGGGTCACCTTCAGGACAACCCCCATGCCCAGAGGAAAAAATTAACACACACAAAAAAACCAAAAGGCTCCTGCCTGCACAAGCATAGAGAAGAAATGAAGGCCCTCAGAGGCACAAGGTGCTGGAGACATCCCGTGGCAGCAGGAGCTGCCCAACACCTGCCACGAGCAAGGCTCAAATCTGAGAACTACAGCTGTAGCAGAAAGGCGGATTATCACCCATCCAAACCAAATTCAATTATCATATCTATGCTGCTTCTCTATTTCTGTAACTGGAAGGCTATTATTAGGCTCGCTCTCTCCCTCCCTCTCTCTCCCTGTTTTTAATACATCTCTAAGTAATGCTGCTGTAAAACATTCAAAAAAGTAAACATTAGCTTTAGGCCATTTGATTATCAGTTTCCCAGAACGCTCCGTTCTGCCCTGCTTTGCTCCATATTCCTTTATTACCAAAGAAAAAGGAGATGGGCTGAGATGAGTTTAATGAATCCACACTGGAGTGATTCCCCTCGCTGTCACCACTGCTGGCCCTGGCTTTCACTCATGACAGCAAAAAATACCAGCTTACGTTTGGGTGGAAGAGAGGAGAGGGAAAATGTTCCTCTGGAAAACACTGATATTACATCCCCTCCTGTCCTAACTGCTGAAAGATTTCTTCACAGGCTTCTCATCTGCAGCCAGGTTAACAACTAGTCTAATTTCCATGCTAGATTAGCCTCTGAAGAAGTGGGAGGAGATCTGGTGATGAAAGTATCTTTGAACAGGTGAGGGTAACACAGGCTGGGAGGAGGGAACAAGTCCACGGCAGCTGAACGCAGTGAGAAGCAACATCCTAGAAACCTCTTCTGTGCCGGTATCTTTTCTGGTGCCACTTGTTTACTCCATGAAACACATTATTTTTTCCTTGCGATTTCAAGCCGGTGACATGTCATGCCTGCTTACCTTCTGAAGAGCACTGTGCTGTCTGTGGCTGATCCAAACGGCTGACATTTTACTGTGATGAGAAACATATATATTTTGTGGGACACTGCTACGCTTGCATTAAATACATTGAAAAACTTTTGAGCAGGTATTACAACTCAAAGATAGGGTGAAATAAAGTCTGTGAGTGCTTTTTCTGTGTATATGTGAGCTGGAGGAATACAGGAATGAAAACAGTAGGAGTAGCTGAGTTAATTCTTTGGATCAAACAATATGTCTTCCTCACGGCTTTTAAAATGCCCACACATGTATAAAACACTAAAGGCCCAAATCTTCACTCAGTTCTTGAGGCGCTATTATAATATAAGTAATAAATCATAACACTATACCCCGGCTTTAATCTGATGTAATGGGATGGTCTTAGCCTCACAGCTTCCACTTCAAATGCTGCTGGTCGACTTAAATCCCATTCTCCCTACCCCTGGCACAAATCAGAGAATTTCACAGGTAATAAAGCATTTGGAACAAAATATAGAGATTGAAGAGGCAGAGTCTCACTTTTATAGTCTTGGGAATTAGCTAGGAACAAAGAGCTGAACTCTGCCCTCAGTGCTGCAAATTCAACGCTGTTAGCATCTCCCGTTCAAGAAATGCCACCACGAGGTGGCTGGAGCAGAACTGTAAGCCAAGTGTGCTGAGGTCTAGACCATTCATCCACTTCTAGAAACATCCTTCCTTTATTTCTTGCATGTGCATAATTACTGGAATTTGGTTCACTGAATTTGCCCAGATCAGTTAATCCATTACCCCGTGCACACAAGAGGCCCCTGCCTCTTGCAGTGGCTGATACCAAACACTTCAGATAAAAGTAGGTTTGATCTTCTGCTAGCATCCTGCCTCACATATACCAAAATGCCCTTAACCTTTCACTGCAATGGGCAGATCTAGTCGCTGATCTCTGCGACTGTGCAATGAAACTGCGACGCTGGAGATTTAGTGATTCCCAGGTTCATTCTGCTCAATTGCAAATATTGTACAAGCATTGCATCCAGCCTTTTTAAAAATTAATACTTACATCTTACTTTCATCATTCTGTCAATGTAAAGGGACAGAAATGAACCAAGGCTGTTAACTAATGCCTGACGTAGCAGTGAATTCAGACTCATATGAAGAAACAGTTCCTCTCTGCTCTCCTTTTAATATGTGCAACCATAACACTACCTAATATTAATGAGAGTTGCATGACCACAGTTCCACACACCAGAGTAAAAAACCTCCCAGCATATTAAATGGTTACTACAGTATTTGTTACTCTATTCATGTCTATAAGCTAGTATAAAGCATGGGGTTTAGCCGCACGTTATTTGTTGAATAGCGTGAGAGTTGCTTCATTTCCTTTGTCAGCAAAGAGCATGAACAGCGACAGGTGAGGGCTCCCCCTCGTCGTGCGCCTCCTCTCCCTTTCCAAAAGTGGGAATGAGCTGTGTGTAGCCCCCCCCCCCCCCCGGCATGGGCCAGTGTGAGGAAGGACAGGTGGAAAAGGGAGCATCTTGACACCGGTGAAAACTCAGGTGAGGCAAGAGCCAAGCCGTCCAGGTCAGCGGTAGCTTCAGATCGCCCCGAGCAGCTCCTGCGGTCGGGAGCGCTTAGCCCTCTCCTTGCAGCTGACTCCTCTCTCTGATAAACATATGTGCTTCGTCTCACTGTGAAGTGTACAAGTTACCTGCTAACCCGAAAAGGAAAAAGAGAAAAGTAAATGCACCTGACACTGTTGTTTGGCCATTATATTTATCCTTGCCCAGTTTCCTTGCTGAGAGCTACCAGCGATCGTGAAATGGATAATTCTCGGCAATATTTTCTCAGCAGCATTTTATACAGCATGCGAGCTTCTCTTTTCTTGTAGGCAGATGGACAGAGCCTGCAGGATCACATTTACTGGAGAGAAACCAGCTTTGAAAAGTTTCGACAGCCGGCATGGTATCTGGTCCATCTCTATTGAAATGAGTTCATTATCATTCATTTTTTGCCAACTGCCAATCAGTCCTTAAATCACTCTTCAAATCAGGATGTTATAAAGAATCAAAAAAGTCTCTGCAGATATAGTTTCAACACTTGCAGGAATATTTTGGAAGTATTGTTCCAACAGCTGACACTATATAATTAATGTATAAAATTAAGCAAAGAGACAACAGACCTTTTCAGAAATGGCATTTTTTTCATGGTGTGGGTGCATGAAGAAAGCAGCAAAAGATCCCCAATTCCTTCACCTACTCATTTACTAATAAAATATATTTTAGAGGAGACGGCTATTTATTATTCTGAAAGACTGGTCCTCACTGTCCACCCATTTGTTTATTTCAAAGGGCTGCATAGTTTTTCTGCAGAGATTTTGGCTTTGCACTCAGAAATTTATCATCTTGCTAGTTCTGTTTCTCTTAAACAAGTGTTTGTCAACCTATAGTTAAGAGACAGGGATTCAAACTGTCATACTGTTCTACCAGATTAAGGTATTTGCATATTTTCTTGCAAAATAAACCCATTGTCACAGAGGATTAATAGGAAATAAAGAAGTCAGGAAAACGCCTCTTTTGGTGCAGATTTTAGCATGCAAGCCCATGTCTTTCACCTATTGTATAATTGGTCTGCATTTCCTGATTAGTGAGTATGTTGTTGGAACACAAATTTTTGTCACCTTTTTCCCTTTTAATAGTAGCAAATACCAAGATAAAATACAGGAATGTTTGCCTCTTATAGTCTTTCCCATGAAAACAACAGCACAGGAAAATCACAGCCCATCAGCTTTCTAAAGTGTCTTGAAATCTAAGAAAGAAACCAAATATGAGGTACTATTATGAAATGGTACAATTCCACCATTTACTTAAAATAAAAATAAAAATAAAAATAATAAAAATAAAAATAAAAATAAAATAAAAAATTGCGTGATAGTATTTGTAACTATCAGGTGCTTTCCAGATGGACTTGAAGTCCCACAGAAGCAGCACCCCTGTGGATATATGGCTTCTGACCTTATTCCATACAAATATTAAAGAAGATAAAATGCTAAGGGTGCGTTTAAGGTGTGGTGCTTGTTTGTTGTGTTAGAAAAATGAACGGTGCAAAACCAAGTCTAGCACACTGTGGTGCACAGGGGTCGTATAGACTTCTCTGCAGACCTTTGCCGTTGCCCCAGTGTTGCGGTGCCTCACGCCGGACGCTGCCCCGTTTGCTCAGGCAGATCTGTGGTCGCGGTTCCTGCTGGGGACTGGACTTCAGGGCTGGCGCAGGGAAGAGAATAAACTGCCCCCTCACCTAAGGGCAGGTTGCTGACATTCGGGGTTACATTGCATGGGAGTCCTCTTCTACCTAGGTTTCTCACCGCCCCAGTTTGAGCTGCTTTGCATCCCTACCCACCACATCTAGAATACCCAGAGTCCAAGAGATATTTGCCACTTGCCACAAACCTCCGTGCAGCGCTCCGACAAGTGCTGTGGGAGGGTGTGTCAAGTGGACAGAGGGCAGAGGTCTTCAGGCTGTGCCTAAATGCACATTGCTACCATCTTCTGAGCATCTTAAGCATCCATTTGTGCAAGCAGGCTCAGTGGCATCATGAATTTTTGATGTGTGCATGCATACATGTACAGAGGGACATCAACATTTCCCAGATGGGAACACAGTTTCTCAGGTTGGCTCAGCCTGGCTGTGCATCCCGCAGTAGGACCCAGGCAGGGGGAAGCCGCAGCACAACTTTTAGATAAACACCATGCGCCACTTGCCAGCATTGGACAAAGCTCTGAGCACTCTCAAAGAGAAATTAATAGTGCAGCGGAATGCCAGTGCCGGCCTGAAGATGTGATGATACAGAGCTGAAGTGACAGCCTGGGCTACTTTAGATGCTACAGGTATTGCTGGTAGTTGAAAATATTCATTCAAAAATAAAAGAGGTTGAAATGATCTTTTTTCCAAGTAAGGAACTTTATGCGTTTTGATTTTTGTCTACTTCTTCCTCCCCTCTTGAAGTTATTATTTTCACAGGGTTATTCCCTTCTCCCATGTTTGTCTGTTACACTTTTTCTCTTTTTCTTCTCCATCTGTTTTTTTTTTTTTTGGTCTCTAGAAAAATAGAAGGAAGTAAAAAGTTAAAAAGGAGGGAAGAGTGTAAAAATCAGGAAGAAGGGGTTGCTTATTTTTTTCTCACCAGCTCAACACAGTTTGGAAGAAAAAAAGAAAATAAATCTTCCTTTAAAATACCTAAGAGGAAAAAAAATCACTTTTCAATCAGCTCTAACATTTTCACTGTTTAACAAGAACATTTGCAGATGTGCTTAAAAGGCATAACACAGGTTAATATTGCGTCTCCACGGTTTTGTTTTTTGCAAAGTTTAAATTAGAGTTACCGTCTCCTTTCCCAGGTACATTTTGCGACAAGACAAAATGGTTTCCTCTGCCGGTGTGCTTTTTCTTCAGGTGTCACAGCAGTCTCCTTTGTTTCAATCCAGTGCTACCTGCGCTTGCCTCGTGGTGTGCAGCCTGGGTGCCATCTCTAGTGTCATCTTTATTTCCTCAATTGTGCTAATAAGGAACGTTTAGGGGACAGACACTGCATTAATGAAGCACTAACATTTGTTCGAGGAGGTTCAGCAATGTTGACAAGTGACTTAACTGATCAGAGGAGCGCGGTTGGGTCGGAGGGAACTTGCATTCTTGAAATGTGGGAGGTGAATTATTTCCGCATTCAAAAAAATAAACAGAGACAAGTCTGATGAGTTTAAATTCACAGAAGAGCATTTTAATATTTCCTGAGGTCCTAATCAAAGAAGCATCTTAACTGGTCCCAAAGGGAAATGAAAGATGAAAGGAGCTGACACTGATGCCCACTCCACCTTGCCTGGTTGCTACTATTTTTTTCTTCCTTTTTCACTTGTTACTAAAAATATCTTAACGGGTGAGAATTAGCAGTACGATATTAATGCAAAGTCACAACCAAAAATCCACTGCAGAAAGTAGCATACCTTTAAAATTTTAACATCTAGTAAATTAAAATCAGGGAAATTGACACAGATCGGATGAAAGAAGATACAGCACCTCTAGCTTATGCCAACTAAAAATAAGAATTATTAATGAAGCTAGGCTTTCTTCTGCTGTGCACATTAATTATTTATGATAATAATACTCCACACTGCCATATTAAAGAATTTTCTTCACCCAGCTTCCCAGAAAACTCGATCTTCTGAAACCCTCAACATGTTAAAAACCACAAAAGAATGAATTCCTTTCAATGTATTTATTATACTGGAAGATGAATATAGTCTTGGGTTATTAAACTGGAATGAAAAACACATCTTATTAGAACTTACATGGTGATTTTTATTCTCACTAGTTTCATATAAACTTAATGATGCAGACTGCATTTTTATGCTCATCTATTTTAAAATGGTGCCTGGAGCAAAAAAAGCTTCCATTAATGCCAGTTTGGTATTTCAAATACAATTTGATGTAATTTACTTCAAATATATGTGAACAGAGAAGGATAATGTTGAGAGCATTTTCTGGATTCAGATCTGGGTTAGCTCATGGCAGTGATTTGTTAAGACACAAGTTTCATGCAACAGAAAAAGAAAACTGAACTGTTTTTCAAAGAACAGGGTAAAATGAATATCTTTATGTGAATTATTTTTTCAGTTTGAATTTGCAGAATTTAAACAAGCGGTCTTGAAAATAACATTATTATTATTTATAAATCAACAAATGGAACTCATTTAATATGACCACATTTATTTTGAACTACTGTATTTGTTGTGATAAATCTACAGTAGGCTGTATTTTTTAACCATATATACTTTTATTTATTCGTAGTCCAAGCTTCACATAGTGCATCTTTTCTAGCATTGTAGTGATATTTCCCTCTTTTAGCCCCAATCCTGCAACACTTACTTACGTTTTGGTTTCATGTTGCTTGCCTCTTACTGCTATTGAAGGATTTTTTTCCTTATTCAAACAGTTCCACTGACTCAGACATTTCTACTTGAATGCTCACAGTCTGCGGGATTGGGACCTGAGATATGACAGAGGGAGGATTCTGATGTAAAGGAAAGGATTTGAATAGCAGGGGAATTCATTGCCAAAAAAGACCCCATTATAGTAAAGATAGGCAGTTAAAAGTGGCAGGGGTGGGTGGGTGGGTAGGTGTGTGTATACTATAAATTCACACCTTTGTTATTTGCATGTACACACAGTCACACATTTGCAGTGTGTATGAACGTCTCAAGGAGCTATGTTTTGAAACAAAAATTATTACAGTGTGTGCAGTGCATCGGCTTTGCTTTCCTTCTGCAGTTCTGGTACACCTTGGCAATATACCATTATATATACCATATATAAATCTGTATATACATACCTCGGCATATTACCATATATGTCCCTGTTATATTGGGTACCTGCTACTTCCAAAAGCAGGAGAAAAGTACAGGCACTGCCTCGCTGCTCTTATTGAATTTCTATCTGCATTTCTTTTTCCCGATGCTGGGGGAGGTGGAATCTGAGATCAAGTAAGTGGCTTAAGGGTGAGATTTTAAAAGCACTGGGGAGCCTTAGGCACATAACTCTTGCACTGAGACTTCGTGCCTAATTCCCCTGGGGCATTTGTTAAAGCTTACTCCTGCTTATTAATTTCCAGGGCCTTTTTCACACTGTGTCCTCCTGAGGATGAAATAGTCCCCCTATCACAGCTCACTGCATTGGAGCCATCCGTCGGCAGACACAGCTCTACCTTCTTTCCATGACCTGCCGTGGGAAACCCCAGGAAGCTTGGTAGCATGGGTTTACCCTGACTAGAGCATCTGGAGAGTATAACTATTGCACTATTACAACCAGCCCTGAGCCCTAAAGGGTCGCGGCTCTGAAGGCGGGGTAAATAGATGGGCTCTGTATTGTGGCGTATCCACGGATGGCAACCCCACCCCAATAGGGCTCAATCCCAGGTGGACTTGAAGCAGAAAGGAAATAATTAGAGTGGATATTTGTAAAGGAATCTAACAGGAAAATATCCCTAATTGTTTTTCACGCAAGAACCGGACAAAGAACTGATTCTGGAGAAAATGTATCACAACATTGTTTGACAAAGCAATGTTAACTTTATGAACAGGTTCATACATTTTAGCATGCACATCCAAATTGCTGTAAGCCAGACAAATGCCTAAAAAAAATTAATGAGCATACTTAGTGTCTAGTAATGAACTCTGTTTCCTGTGTCTATGACAATGAGGAGAGCACTGTACGTGACCTTACAAGTTACACAACACTTATGCAGATTAAAAAATCATCAGCATTCATTCTAGAACAGATTTTTTTTTTAATCCTCATTTTAGATTTGTCAGAACCAGCCAGCCTTGAGACCTGAAAAGTATAGCTTTACGTGCAGTTCCTTCCAGATGCCGTATGTGGTTAGGGGCATATAAAGGCAGAGGCATAGCGTATGTAGGAGAGAGGTTTGGTGGGCATTGAAAAGGAGAGAGGGCACTAAGATTCACCATGCAATTAAAAAAATACAACTTACCTGTTGTGTTTAAGAGTCAGCTCTGCAGAAATTGTGGCCATTTTGGCCCAAGGGTCCCTCTCCTGTCCTAGATCCTGCCTGGAGGTCCTAGATCAACAAATAGCCACTGAAACGCTACAGACCTCCAGCACAGGACCATTCAGTGATTGTAGAGTCTTTTGGAAGTAAAAAAGAGATCACTACCTACACAAAAATGCTGGTGGAGGCCACCCGATGAAGAACGATCATGTTTTAGCACCTCACAGTCCTTGCTGAAAATTGGGTAGTAGGTTTGAGGGAACAAGTACAGTGCCCATAATCTATAAAAGGACCTTTTTTTTTGATGAATACGAAGAAACAGAAAACCAGACAAAAGGCTGCAGCCATGAAAACAGTCCAGCACTGTTCCACCTTATATGAGCTATTGCTAAATTAGATTATAAATGTAACGGGTCTGTGACTGCACCGTCTCACGCAAGCTAAGGTTCTGGTGCAATATCTGTACCAAGATCACAAGTGCTCGCTAGATGTTCCCAGCACTTTTAGCAGGTAGCACCTGCTGGGCCACTGAAAGACAAGAACACTGACTTTCGTCTGATTTCGGGACAGTAAAGGGAATACTCTAAGGAAACCCAAAAAAGCCACATAGTATGTAGATAAATAAAAACCACTAAACCTTATTTGCTAACGTGAGGTAAAGTATCCACAGTTAGAGCATGAGGATGTTCCCACAGAGTACGCAACCACCTTTTCCTTACGTGTACTTTGCTAGCAGAACCCGACCCCAAGCATTGCCCCCTCCCACCAGGTGGGTGGCAGCAGGCACAGGAGTGGCTGCTCAGTCCTGGTGTTGATGCCCTCGTGCCCTGGAAGGTGCCAGCCATGTCCTGAGCAGGCAGGTTTGGACGTGGCCTAACAAATGTGAGGGCTCAAGGCTCCAGGACCTGGATGGAAGTGGTGACCTACACCCACGTGTGAAGACCAGTGTTGCAATTTGGACTCCTTTACTCTTCTTCCGTCTCCTCTCCCCCAAGCTGTGAATGCTTCCAAATGAACTGGAGAGCAGAGGGGAGGCAGAGGGGGGTTGCCCTCGGGTCTCAGCAGAGTCTAATGGCAAAGTATGGAAAATGAACTGAAACTTGTGGCGCTTCCTTCTGCCTGTATGAGTAAACCCTGTAGTAGCTAAGGAAGAGACTGACATTCAGCTACAGGAATGTCGATAGAAATCTCTACCTACTTCCTGGAAGATAAGTGAAGAGAGAAGTAGCAATTTATCACTGGTAATTTACAGCACTTGCGCATTCTGTTAAAAAATCTAATCTGTGATTTACTTATTTAAATGAAATTTCAGTTCACCTACAATGTCCTTTCCTTCCCGGTAGTAGTAATTCATGGCATGCATGGATAGAATGAACCTCTTGCAGATGTAGAAATGGGTTAAAAAAATGGTTGTTCTGTCCACCCTGCTTTACTACTGCTGTGATTTAGTAAAAGACTAGTTGCTGTCAGATCCAGTAATTTGAGACTCATCTTACAACGAAGTATATATGCTGATGAAAAGCTGCTTTAGCAGCAGAGAGACTGCTAATTGTTTGATTATACAGGTCTTCACATTAATGAAGCACTATTCCATGGATTTGGAGCATGGCGTGCAACCAAATTACCACCCCAGCACTCAAGCTGTGAAATCTGATTATTCATTAGCCAGTCAGTGAGTGGTACAAACATCTTTTCTTTTTTCAAACCGTCAAAGGAGAGTGACTGCTTTTTTTCTTCTCCACTCTTCCCTTTAAGAATATGAGGTTTTGGACTTTTACCAACAATAGTAGCTTACTCAAGATTTTAAGGATAAGCGTGTTATATAAAGAGGCCCCGTTTTTCTCCACACTGTGCTCTTCTTGTATAATTTATCCTCCATGTTTGCTTAGTCTTGGCCTCCCCTGAGCCTGTCACTGACTGACAATTGTGGTGCACTTAATGAATTGAGAGTAGACTATATCCTCCCTAATTGACAAGAGTTACTAAAAGGCAAGAAATCAAAGTGAGGAAAGCTCACAACGCAACTGCCTCTACCAGGCAGACACGACCAAAGATGGATGGCTATGAAAGTAATTTCCAAACAACTTTTTTTTTAATTATCACCTTTTTATAAACTTTGATCTTCTTTGTTGAAGGGAAAACTCCCCTCATGTAAACAATGAGATGGAGAAAAAATTTCACTAGGTTTTATTGTCAGAAAGGAGTCTCCCTCTCTATTTTCCTTTGAATTTCTCTGCCCACAGCAACGCTAACCTAAGGGAGATTCCAGCTACAGTCAGTCTATTTCGTACAGTGAATGTGTCTGGGATCAGTTACAAAATGAGCCGAGTGGAAATCCTTCCTCACATAGTGGAGAAGTACTGACATCTCCAGCAAATGGGATTATCTGTAATGAGATTACATACAAAGAGATTAAGATGTGAACTGACACTCCTAGGAGATACAAAAGAGGCTCCTGAGACAACAGAGAAATGAGGTGTCAGAAGCAGAAGGTGGAATTGCTTCCTTGAGAAGGTTTTTCATGATAATGATAATGATCTTACCCGTATAATAGTGCCTTTCATCCAGGAAGATCCCCAAAGAGCTGTACAAACGCTGTACAACACCAGTTCTTTTCAGCCCATCATGGAAATGCATCCACCTCTGGCCAGAGTGCAGCAGCTGTTTAACCATATATAACCTGACCTTATAGCAGCATCAGGCAGGAACGATTAAGATAAATGCTGATCACTGGGAAAATTTAGGACATCAAATTATAATTATACAAAGCTGAATTCTGGGCTCAGAGTCATTCCACAGAACTGTATTATGGTTTTTGCTTCTCATTTCTTTGGGTTTTTTTTCCCCTGTTTTTCAGCATTTACACTGGTATGCTCAAATTAGAAAATCAAATTTATTTTCAAAACAGTTCATTAAAAACACACTATTTATCCTTTTAAAAAATGCAGGGAAAAATTAAGAGGCCAAGGTAAGTAGAAAGGAAGAATGCTTTAGAAAGTTTCATTATTATAATACTTTGACACTATGTTGAGGTGCATCTGAAAGCGCAGTGCATTGACTGCTATTGTCAAGCAGACCAACATATTAGACCCACACATCTCTGTTGAGGGATGCAGTTTTAAAAACTGAACATCTCATATTTGATTGACAAGGGTGTGAGGGAAGTCACTGCAAACCAGTGCAAACCAAGGAGAGACTTCTTATAGAAGTAACCTTTGACTGATCCTGGGGTGGTTCATTTTCATCTCGCAGAAGATTACGTACTGAGCTATTTAACTTCTCTCATTAAAGCTGCCTGGCAACAACTTTGTAAGAAAAGTGTTATAAGAGAAGTGGTACATGTTGTCCAGAAAAAAAAAAGCAATAAAGAAAACCCTTCAATGTAGGCTGATAGCTCCTCAGAAGAAATAGCTGTTCTTCAGACATGGTCTGAAAAACTTAGAGCAGCATACAAGATCCTTAGATCCAGTTCCTCTCTCTCTCTCTTTCTCTCTCTTTGAGTGCTAAATTACTACGGTTGTTGTTAGTAGGCTTTATTAGTTTTCTTGTCACTTTTATAAATGGAGCTTAAGAGGAAAACAAAATGCATTTAGACAATTCGTTCTATATGGCTTTGCAACTAAACAGGTCTCCCTGTCAGCTTCTTTCAACTTTCTGGCAATGAGGGTAATGAAACATTTTGCTTGCTCCTCCACTCTCATGTTTGCTCTGCCAGGCAAACTACCCGCCCCAAAGCCCAAAGGACAACTTGCTTTCGGAGTGGGGGCTTAATATTAACATGGGATATTATTTTTCTTGTTCCGTTCTCTGAGTCTAGAAGTCTTAAGTCAAGTTTACTATTTCATCAGTTGCAATGTGCCTTACTGGCAGCAGCTGCTCACAGCAGACCCTCGCGTAGTGTCCCGCATGTCCCATTAGCTCTCTGCGCAAGAGGCTGGGGTGCTGGCCCTGGCCATGCTGACGGCCGACAGTGACTCCAAGCAAATTGCAAGGCTTGAGCAAAACCCTTTGTGGTTCAGTATCCCTACTGCAGAATGGATAATAATGTTACTTATCCTTGTAGGGGTGGCTTTTATTTTTCTAGCAGTCACAGTGCCTACAAAGGAAAATGCAGAGCTTCGTAGCATCCCTCAGGCACCACAGACTGTTAAACCAGTACAAAATGCAGCCATTTTACCTGCTGCTGCTGCTGCTGCCCTTTGGTAACCTACCACCAACCTCCTGAGTGCCATATGAATAGGAAATCTCTTATCTTTGCTCTTCCACATTCAAACTGTGTCATCTCACCCTGGATGAAAAATCTGCATGCTTATTCCTGTTAACAATGCTAGCCTCATAAATGAAATCATTCCCTCTTTTTTCTTTTTACTGAACTTTTTGGACACGAAGATTAGGCCTCTAAAAATGCTTGCCAGCATGATAATGTAAGTTAAGGGTGTGGGCTTTTTCCTATAACTTTGCTATATTGGCAAAAGCCCTAGGTTTGACTCACTTGTCCTGGAATAAAGCTGCTTCCACTGATGTAGCTGGGTTTGCATGAGGAGCACATTCAGACTCCACCAGCAATAGCCCTTGTTTGCTGCTGCAGGCTGTAGCTGCGCCAAGAAGGTTTTGCTCACATAACTGTCCTGACAAGATCTAGACAAGGATTCAGCATAGGGATCTCTGGCTATACGCTTCCCCTTGCTTTGGGGCTTTTCTAGAAGGAATTAGACAGGGACACCTGACTCTTGCCTTAAGCAGTTTGGTGAGGGCCCAGCAAGGGCAGCTTGCGGAGGCCAGATCCGTATCCTGCTCCGAGCTTTCAGCTGGCTCCAGTGCAACGGTAGGCTCCTGCCAGACCTCTGCTCTCCTCCTGCCCTGCCCATCCCTGCAGGCTCCAAAGCAAGCTGGCCGCTGCCTCCCACCCACCCAGATACGCTGGCTCCCGGGCCCTTTTCTGTACTGAAAGAAGCGTCAAGGAAAGGAGGGAAGAGGGTCATCAAGCACTTCTGAATTAAAAAGCCACCAAGGGCGATTCACCTCAGTGGAAATGTCGTGGCTGTCAATAAGCAGCCATTCCTGGCAAGTCCCACTGTGTCCCAGCGTGGAGAGGTATCCGTTACCCACTGAAGAAGGTCCTGCTTGTCACTGCTGTTCTGCCGTATTCAGTGATTTTGATCTCTGTCTAGGCTACTGACAAGTGCTTCCAGTCCAAAGCAAGAAATCCAGCAGCTTTCATCACCCGCACAGAAGCTTTCATTTTAAAAATAATGCCTTTCAATGTCAGCTTGGCCAACAGCTGCTTCTAGAAGATTAGAGCTTTTCTCTGCCTTCTCTGGCAACCCAGATGGATTTGTTTGCCTAGTTTACATTGCACTGCATTGTTCAGCTATCTGTAAGCGTGATCAGTGCTGGCTTCCAATATTGCAAAGCCTGTGGCATCATCATCATCTAATGCCAATTATGGGGGAAAAAAGCCTCTTCCAAGTAGCAGCTGTTGAGTTTGGGAGGGGCAGCAGAGTACCCTTTGTGCTTGCACACTTAATCAGCAAGATGAGATGTGGCAATGCTCACATGACACAGCACTTCTAGGACAAGATACTGTGTCTAATCTATTCCCAGGATTTTCCTCGGTACCTATCTCAGTTGCATCTAGAGTGGCATTTCTGTATCAGCATGATCAGGGCTTCCCAGGCATATCCAAGATGGCAAGAATAACATTTTCTGACTGACCTCATTTTTGGCATCATCCCTATCATGTCAGCTATATATCATCCTGCATTCTGTCCTGCAGAAAGTAAGCGGGCTGATGCCCAGATGTTTGAGAATTGAAAAGATTCATTGGGAATGTTAGCAGCCTTTACACGCTTCAGCTTCACCTCCTCGACCAGTCTTACAGTATGACAGGCAAGTAAGTAGATGTAGGTGTCTTTTGCTGCACATTCAAGGAGGGCAAACAAGCACGCACTGCAAGTTCCCCCCCAGACTTCTCTGGTTTTGCACCTGCAGCTCAGCAGCGAAGTCAATGTATAAGCACCACCATCAGGGGTCTGGTTTTGTGGAGCTGCCGAGTGCCCGCAAGTGCTGTTGACATCACGTACCGATTCTTCCCACTCAGCTTCTTTTCCCATAGTTTTCACAGCTCTGCTATTATCTTGCGACTTCCTTAGCCTGCATGAACTCGCAAGTGTTGACATATGTACGTCTCTGTAGAGCACAAAGTCTAGCTACTCTGCAGAAACAGCCCATGACAGATCAAAATGCCTGTAACAATACAGATTTCTCTTGGCTTCAACTGATGCCACAATAAAGCTCTCCATGAATCATTTGATAGAGACATTGCCCAGTCAAGAAAATAGTCCTTTATTTGGGGACAATAAACAGCACTGTTACATGTGCTGCCACTTCTTTTCTCTGTTTCATTTATAAGACCTTTAATATGAGAATATCAGCTTCTCTGTGATTCTTCATTTTTCTCATTATTTACAGCTATTAAAAGTAGTTCATTTCCACCTGTAAAACTCAAATATTTTCATGCACATACATGCAAGGTACTATCTATTTTGCACAGGCAAATACAGGCTGTGAGGAAAATCCTTGGAAGTTTGAGATATAGACCCCAAATATGTGCAGCCCACAAAAAGAAAGATTATCATTTTGGACAGGAACCAATGTTCAAGCTGGGGTAACATTTGCATTGCCAGATGTCATAAAAGTTGTTATTCCACATTCCTTATGCTAGCAAGTGCTACATCTGGCTCAGGAACACATGAAAGGGTATGTCTACACAGCATTTCACCGACAGTCTCAAGCTCGATCTGACCACACTCCAAGCCAGCTAGGAACCATGCGGCCATGTTAGTCTGATGCCAAACCCCAGATACTCAGCGAAGATGAGAAAAAAATGTACATGAGAACACTCACAGCTCAGAGCAAGTTTGTGCCTCCCTGCAAAAATGTCTTGTACACATACGAGGCTCAGATTTTCAGGAAATCTCCATGGGGTTTTAAACTTAAACTTCTCCATCTACCTGGCTGGTAGCAAAAGTAATGAATTTTCTTCTCACACCATAGCAGCTTTCTCTAAAATCCTTTGCTACTAAGGATAAAGATACTTTAATCAAAAGCCAGAAGAGCTTGACAGACAGGCACCTGCTCCACAGGCGCTCCTTTAGGAAGACCCATGTAAGTCTGTGACATCCAACCTCAGTTCAAAGCAGTGGAAAGAATTAAGGCCTTTGAAACACTTCTTCTAGGAGCTCTCAATTATTTGCATGCTGAAGCCTGTCACACATTTTTAAAGCGGATGATTTTTTTTAGAAGTTCAGGTAGTATTTCAGGTTGGTCGTTGAAAAATTATCAACAGCTGACACATGAGAAGTTGGGCTGTGATGAGCCAGAACAAATTTCATGTGGATGATCTGATCTTCACCATAGCTAAATGGAAGAACATTATTACTAGCCTTCTAAAAAAATTTGTATTCCAAAACCCAATCCTATTAGTTTAACAAAAGGTTGAAAAATTATGATTTATACAAGCTCAGTTACCACATAATATCAGGCAGACCGTGTCTGTTTATCACCTATTTCCATGTGTTTGCAAGGCAGCTGAAGTTTTCCTTTTCCTTCCAGTTACTGCATTTGGATAAAAGTCAAAAGTTTATTTAAAACATGAGCGCAGCATTGAAGTACAGAAGCAAAATGGTGTCTTGTCCTTGATTTTGTCATACACTGAAGCAGCTGCCAGCCTTGGAACAGATGGCAGAAGGTGGTAAACCTCAGCTTCTGATGTTATTCCATGGGGTCTGTTCATGACGGTAATGGGCTCCAACAGCTTGAGATCCACCTGATCCCCAATGATCCTTCTCCGCCACTCCCTTCATGGAGCGATGACTCTCATCCTCCATTTCTGTGCATTGTTCAAATGCGTGATAGCCACCTTCTAAGTTTCTTGCAGAAAAAACAGTGTCCCTGACCCCAAAAAGACTTTCTACGTGAATGTAAATCACGTTACACTAAACACACGTTACAGTTGAAAGACTGCACTGAAAACATCCTGAAAACATCACTACAGTGATGCAAAAGGGCTTTTTCTAACCTTTATGTAAGGAAGCCAGCAATCTGGTCTCCTCACCTGCATTTAGGAGTGGACCCTCATCTAGTGAAATAAGCTTGATGTGTGGGTTTGTTTACGTAGATTTGAACATAACTTGCTTCATCAGGTGAGAGCTGTTTGCACCAACTTAGACAGTACAAATGCATGTGATTTACAAAAAATTCAGTGGCAAGTCAGCAAGTGGATCTACAGTATTTTAAATTATTGCTTCATCCTGAGAATGACGTGCCTCAGCTTTTAAAGTGTTTCGTGCAAGATATCCAAAGGAAATTTTCAGACTACTGAGTTATCATTACCTGCTACTACTGCAAGTACAAATCATTAGATCTGTCTTAACATTTCATTCTAATGAAATAATATGCAAGTTACCACCACGGAGGGTCTTGCAATACCTCTGCAAGCCAAAGGGTGGGTGAACACCAGAGAGAGTTCCAAGTTCTGTCACTCCAGGGATGAATTTTGCAAGTGGTCCTTTTCTCCTCAGGCCTAGTCCTCCCAAGGCATTGGGTGATATAACTTACACTTCTCTCTAGTATAAACTGGTTACCAGCTGTCATAAAGCTTGAGGCAAAATTTTATTGATCAAATCTTTCAAAAAATTTCACATTCCCAAATAAAACTTCAGCAGAACAGAAGTAACAGAAAGGAAATAGTTCTGCAGAGGCAAGGCAGTTTCCCTTCTTACTTACGGAGTTACCATTAATGTATTACAGTCACCTCTCACATATATTGCAAATTTAAGACCCTTAAAAACAATGGCAACTAACAATGCGTTACCATAGAGAAACACTGTTCACGTCTCTCTGGGTGATACTAAATAGTTTGTGCCTATATTATACCAATAGGAGCCTTCTTCTAGGGTAGATGGACAGTAATTGCTACCAGTTCCAATGAAATCGCAGCAAGCACCAAAGATGAAAACAGGCAAGGGAGAGGGTACAAGCAGTGGTGTTTAGCTATACTTTACAGTCATCTTCTGGTATTTGGCTCCAAAGGGGAGAGCAGGCATATTAGTACTGCAAGACTTGGAAAAAGAATTCGAAGAAACACTAAAACCCCATTCTCTACAGATATTTCTACAGATGAAGAAAAGCAAAACACGCAAGAACTGAGCTCTTGTCTTTCAGAGAGGAGAAAATCCCTTAACACAGCAATTAGTTCTCACGGCAGAAGCAGGGAAAGGATTATACCGACTACCAGGGACAAAAGGAAAGCAACCTCCTTGGCAAAAATAACTGCCTCCTCATACTTGCATCACCAGGGGAGCTAAGACGCAAGTACTTGAGAGGTGTGAAGGGGAGCCGTGGTGCTCCCTGGCCCTGTGCTGGGCTCCCCTGGGCAAACATCAGAGCAGCCCAAAGCCTTCTCAAACCCCTGCTGGTTGGCTACAGCTGGCTAGCTCTGCTTTACCAATACCTTCCACATATTTTGGCATGCTCCCTCGCCTGAGAGGTAGGGAGGAAGCAGCAAATTAGCCAGGTTTGTGTAGCCTTACAGCTATGGGGGACCGCAGTACAGGTTTGTGGCAAAGATTTCTGAAGTGACTAAGCTCTTTGGTACGCAGCCATGTGATATTGAACCCACTGGTGGGCCAAGAGTAAAAATGCTGAACCTGAAATTTCCTAAACGATAATATTTTATCTTAAAAGTGGTGGAGGACCTTTCTCTGTGAATAAAATATTTCCTGTTCTTTTAGGGATGACGGCTCTTTAGGGCAACGGGCAACAGGAAACTCTCTCCTGTGGTGAAAGGCCTCTTGTAGTCTAGCAAGAAAAATGGGGATTTTACTTGAGTTTACGAGAAAAGAAAATAAAAGACTACTTGAAAGTATTCTTTACTTGCCTCTTGCAAGTAGTGAGAGCCTCTTGAACAGCCTGAGACTTGAACACTGCTCTAGTCATACGCTACTGTATTATAGGTCCATCTGCTTCACAGAAAGTTATGTTCAGTGGGTATTTACAAATCTAATTTCTTTCTTTATTTCTTTTTCATCAGGATAAATGTGATGAACCTTAAGAAGCATGAAGTTGGGAGAGTGCGGACAAAGAAATATGGACTAATTTCAAGGTAAAAAAAAGTACACTCCAACCATAATTCACTTAGCTTAAGTACTATGAATATCTGAACAGCTGGTGATTTTGCATATTGTATTGTCTACGCTGTGATATGGAAGTCGAGGGATATGCATAATCATAACAGGCTTTACTGAGGCTTGCCCAGTATTTTGTTGATATAAATCAGGTATCTTGGTGTAAGGGAGGATTTTACACTGAAATTTTCACTTCTTGCTTTTGAATTTTTACTACAACATTGATTATTATAATTTCTGTAAATAAAAAGCACATCCACTCTCCAACAGAAACAAGAACAATGCTCTTACTAGAGTTTCATGAATCCACTTCAGGGTCACTCGAAAGTCTCCTGAAGAGTTGAGCTGTTTGGTTTCTATGAAACAGCACAGGAGTCTCTCTCTGTCCAGCTCATGCAGCTAAGTTAAGCTCTTATTAAACTCAGTTGTTATTTTTCTAACAGAGTCTTAATTACTGTTTTTTTGAAGCAACAATCATCCCACGCTTCGCATTCGCTTTGTTTCTCCACCTCTTCGTGTGGTGCAAGCATGTGGGCAAAGCGTGGGAGGCTCCAAGAGCCCAAGCAATTGAAAATTGATGTGGCGCTTTAAAATAAAGGAATGATCCTTATTATAAAAGGGGAAAAACAGAGTAGCACACTGAGATAAACAAAGACGCACAGACAATGCAAGGAAAATAATATTAGCAGATGTTGAGCCAGCCATTAATGATCTGTTTTATATTTAAATCTATTGCTTGAATGCTAGAGCCAGAACACCAAGGAGCGAGAAAGAAGCCTGGCAGCAGCCATGCACTTCACTTATTACTGCAACTCCTATCATTGATTCTGTTTCTTTTAAGCTATCAATATAGATTTTTTGCATGTGAGTTTAGGGCTGATGGAAGAGTGAAGCTGATGTCCTAGGGCAGTGGAGGTCTCTCCTTGCAGAATAGGCACAGCCAAAGCAGAGGAAACCTCTCCACACACTCCCAGACCTGCACAGGTCCCCTGAGGAATGGCCTTGTGGAAGCTTGGTCGCTGTACACACTGATTAGAAGCCATGAAGTAGGTCAGATACTGCTTACGAGAGACAGACAGGCCTTGGAAATGAGAGGTGAAAGGCTTCATGTTTGGGTCATAACCAGCTGCCTACACCATGTACTGTTCGCACTTTATCAGCCCTTGCACAGGCACCTTCCCTGTATACTTCAAAGTGATTTAGGGTGAAAACGCAGGGCCTGAGCATGCTCCATGATGAGAGGTGGCTTTGTGAGCTGCGGGTAGGTTGCCACGCGGTTACGGCAGTGTGGTGGGCTGCCCGCAAGGAAAACCTGCCCACTGCTCTCAGAGCCATTGTACGGCAGAGGGACACATCCCCAGAAGGGACCTACTCATACCACCAACAGCAGGAGCAGTTTCCCACCGCTCATGTCGAGCAAACATTAACTCACCACACTGCCACACCAGAATTTTTTTGTCCTGGTGCTCTTTGACCACCAAACGTACCTCACTCGCAGTCGCTGATTACCAAAGCACAACCCCCTCCCCACTGCTCACCTAAGCCTGGCCTGCTTATGCAAACCTAGGTATATAATCCAGCCCAAAATGAGAAGCCTTGCCCAAGAGGTACTGCCTCATAACTGCAATGAGCGCCTCCCCTGTGCTATTCTGGCACTTGCTGTCAGCTGGATAGAGCATGTGCCCCAGCTTTCAAAACCTCTATTGCTTGTGTTGAGTGGCAGGTGCTACAGATTACCTTTTATTCCAATTCCTCCCTCCCTAAGGAGTACCTCAGTCTCCATCAGCAGACCACTCCAGACATGTTCATTACATGTTTATTATGATGGATAAAACCTGGAGGCAAAAGAGCTCCCTCATGCACTATCCAGGTAAGGGTCAAATATTTGCAAAGCTGCAAATAGCTACATGCTAGCATTTGCAAAATCAGAAACAGCTACACAAGAATAAAATGACAAAAATATTTTCTTAAAATCAAACTTCCTAATTGGCTCCTCCCTTAGCAGTGCCGGTGTCTCGGCTTATTCGGGCAACATCAGAGGACTGAATCGCATTTCCCACTGGAACAGGACCCCAGGGCAGATCGACCATCTCCCCAGCATCACCTTGCATCAGTGGGAAGGAAAGCAGGTACTCAGGTCTGCATGGAGCTACAGGACCCTTTGCTCGGCTTGCCAGCTGAGCTGTGGAGAGCTGGGACTTGTCATGTACTGCAGTGTCCACCAGCAGCCATTCAGACTAGGCACGGCCATCTGAGAGGCTCAGCTTGGCCCTGTTATCCTAGAGTCAGGTTGCTGGGCAAGTTTCTTAAATTAAGTCTCCTCTTGCCTTGCCTGGGATGGCTGCCCTCTTCTTACCTCTCCTTCTCTAGCTCAGAGCAGGAGCTCTTAGCTATTGCTGTCTCTCCTTCTCCTTTTTATTTACATTTTCATTTGTATTCCCTAATAAATACACTGCTTCTACCTTCAGGGTGGTATTTCCTGCTTATGTTATTTTCAGGGCTTTGGTAAAACTTTGTAAATCACAGTTCCTGAGAAACAGATATTACCCAAGCAATGAGTTAGTACCACAGTTATCTGCTTGCTGTCAGCCTGACATAGACAGGGAACATGATACGTAAACACAGTAGAAAAACAGCCTAACTGTCATTAGGTGCTGTGTGAACATTTTCCCTGTGCTTCATGGTACCCACAGGAATAGCACTGGGCTGCGCCCAGCTTTTGACCCAGCTCCAGACCACGAGGATCAGAGATTGCCTTTGTCACTACTTTCCATTTCTTCAATGACAGTGACATCTCCACTGGACGCCCCTCAGAAACAACTAGATGCTGATTCCCCAGGAATTCCTGCATCCATCAGGCTGTTTTAATCTCCTCTGTTACTGTTATGGTAATAAAAACATCATTACTATATAAGATTTATACTCATAATTCATGCTAACTACTGTCTAACTTACAATAACAACAGTTGTTTCTAGGTTATTTAAAATAGACAATTTTAATCTATTTTACTCGTGACTTACTGATTTTAGATCAGTGCCTATTTCTCCATTAAGATAGGCTGATTTCCTCCGAGATGTGCCTTTGTTCAGATAAGAATCTGTGCAAGTTCCAGGGCTGCTGCTCCACAGCACATCCAGTTGGATGGCCACAGGCCCTCGCAGTGGCGTGACAGTCCTCTGAGCCAGGCGCAACAGATCAAGTATTAAGTCAAGCACTTTATAGACCTCCACCATGACCCCACAGGTGCTTTTATTCACCCACTTGAAATTTCACCACTGAAAGATATCATGTTTGTTTAAAAAAAAAAAATTAGGTATTACATAGCTTTCATAAGATATTCATTTTACTCTTTATTGACTCTAGTAACAACCACGTCACTATTGGCCCAGAATTTTCTTCAAGCTAAAGGTAATTTCAATTACTTGCATCAGATGAGGAGTCTCTTAATATTGACCTTCTCCCACTTTACTTGAACTCCTCCATTTTTCAAAAACATGACAGCCTACCCTTTAAAAACTCTGAAGTTCAGTTATACAGAACTGCTAATTTAAAAACATTTAATCATTGCAAATGCTTTTTAACAGCCCATAACACTACTTTTGACCTTACATATTGTACCCAGATAGCCCAGAAAAATCAGATCCACTGTTCTTTGGTATATTCTTTTCCATTGCCTACTACCTGCCTGTGTTTGCAATTATCTCTGAGTGAACAAAGTCATGTAAAGTCAAAGGAAACAGAAAGCAGATCTGTGCTTTGAATTTTGCACTCACCACACTTCAGTAACACATTGCCTTGCAAGCCACTGTTGTGAATGCTAACATTTGGTGGTGAACAATCGGGACAACATTGCTCTATCCGTTATATATTAATAACAGATGCATGTGTATCCTATTTTTTCCTCCCTCTCTCTCTCTCTCTCCTCCCCTCCCCTTTTCGTGATAATTAACAAGGCAATAAACATGTAAAACTTAAAAATCACAGAAGTGGAAAACTGATAAAGGCCTCTGAAATGATACCAAGAAATAAAAAAGTAATCAGTGAACCAGAAGAACATGTAAAGTTATTGCTGTCGAGCTCTGTAGAGAGCACAAAAATTGAAAGAATAATAAATAACAAGGGCAGGTCAGTTTTGCAGCAAGATCTAAATCAGAGGGAAGCTAAGCTAACTTAAACAACCTATGTTACGATGTAAACTGACTGCAGGATTCCTCATGCAGGAATAATAGATGCTGGTCAGGTTTATAGGCTGGGGGGAGGAGCTGTATTTTTAAGCAACTCAGACATCCTGGAGTCTGAATAGCTGTGCCAGGGGTGGGGGAGTAGCTGTCCTCCCCCAGCAGCAAAGCTCTCATCCAGCCCTGCTCACAAGGCCACGGCCCATGTTGGAAATCCTCCAGCAGATGCCGTGGTCCGTGGGCCCCCGGAGTGCATGGGGGGCATGCGTCCAAGCCCAAACTGGGTGTATGCTGCGTGCGTCTGAGACCGGAGAAACTCAGCGCACGGCAGCCCCACACGGAAGCCTGTATTCTGGGCTTGGTGCTCCCTAAGCTGGCACAGGTGCTTTGAGGCTGTGCTACACCTGATGATACGGGAGGATTTCTGACACCATGGGACTCTTACATTTATAGAAGAGCTCCTGGTTGAAAACTGGTGCTAGATCAGTTCAGATTAGAAGGTGATTTTTTTAAAACTCAGGATAATTTGCTACTGAAATGGTTCAGCAAGGAACATGCTGCATTCTCCACAAACTGAAGGTTTTTCACCAAAAGCCTTTTTCAGCATAGCCTTTCAAAGGTATTCTTTTGCTCAGACAGCAGATGTGGGTTTACACAGAAAGTGCCTGGTGAAAAGTATATTACCTGTTTTACGAGTTTAGAGTAGATGATCCTAATGGTCTTCCCTGGCCTTAAAACTTGTGCTTTGATGGCACAGGTATCAGCTGCACATTGCTGTAAATTACAGCTCACACTGCTATAAATTACAAATAGTCCCATGAAATCAATGAAAACGGAACATGGCAAAAAGCAATGTGAAAATCAGGCCCAATTGTTGCATGAACATACCAGAAGTCATTTTAAAGCCTAGCATCTCTTTTTTTTTTTTTAAATATATTTCAACTGGTAATAATGCTTAGCATGAAGGCTCCCCAAGTTTCAAAGTAGCACAGCTCCTTTCAATGATCTGCCTTGTTATTCTCTCATGAGAGGTCTTTGCCTAAATTTCACCCACCTCGGAGCATTCAAATGGGAGAAACGGCCAGCAGGACCAACAGCAATCAGGAAAGCATCAGACTCCACATGATGTGGAAATAACATAACCGAGAGGACTCTTGCTGCACCAGTCACTGCAGTGGACTACTCCTATCTTTCTGGGGCTGATAAAATAGAAACAGTAAATGGTGGACCGACAGCCACCTCACTCTGAGAACAAGAGGCAAAATTGAGCTTACTCTGTGAAAGTGGGAATGAACTAACAGAGCAGTGGGCTTTTAAAGAGCTCTGCTGTGATAAGGGTTAGCTTCAGCTATCTAGCTAGCTATTTCCCTTTCACCTCTTCAAGTGTACGCATGCATGCACACAGAGGCACGTCCATACTTCCTGCTGGCTCAATCCAGGAGCTCCTGGATAAAGTACATATCCTGAGGTCCTAAGATCAGTTTAATGAAGCATCATGTCTAAATTTGGCAAGATTTCCTGTCTTGCTTCTTTTCTATACCTCAGACTGTTTTGATCCATTTGTGAGAAATTTAGTTTTGGCAAGTGAAAGTCCTTTATCTCTGCCAGTGGCTAATCTCCACTGTGACACATTCATTCAACCAGAGAAAATCCAATATTGACATTTCTGCCTTGGGGGGAAAAAGAGGTTAAACACTGGATGTGAAATAAACTCCTGAACTATACCAGGCAACTGTATAGTATCTGCATCATGCATAGCCATTTCTCCCTCCCTGAGAATTCAGATGTAGCCTGCTCACATCTGGACTCCAGTATTACTGAAACATAAGCAGTCAAATGAATGCTATTGGATGACATCCGTAAGCTTCTCCAATAGCCTAACTCAGCTGCTCCAGCCTGTTGGCCATCCATCGAGAACTAGCTGTTCACATGTTGCTAAATCTCTTCCTTGTTTCCACCTGCTAAATAGCATTAAAAGACAGCTTAAAACACATAAATACTCTCCCAACATTAATTTTCTTTCTACGCAATTGCTGCTTTGGCCACAAGGATGTTCTGTAGTTCTTGTTAAGGAAGAGTTGGTCTATACAGTCAGACATATGGGAAGGACGAAGCCCACAGGTCTCTCTAAAAGGTGTTTGCATCATTGATTATTTTCATTACTGCTGTGCCTAAGAGTCAGCCAAAACACGACACGCTATTGTGCAAGGTGCTGTACAAACATGCAGTTGTATGAGGCCCTCACTCCAAAGGGTTTACAGCCTAAGAAGTCCTCATAGCTCTCTTCCCACCTGTTTTTAATTCACTCATTTGATTTCCAGAGCTGGGTTTAAAAGTTTGAAAATCTGTTACCTTTACATATATTGAACAATGCCTTTACCCATGAACAGACTCACTGACTTCAAGGGCCCTATTTTTGAGATTTAACTGCGTGTTTTAAGCACACATATACATACATTTGAATATGTGTGTAAATGCTGTATTTTGGATTATACATGGATACAAATATGTTGGTTTTGAGAATATTTCCCAGAGGAAGATCAGAACATATAGTATTAAATTCTATCACTCCAGAATTAACTCCGCTTTATCTTGTGTGCAGTGTCGCTGAAAATAAGCGGGACTTCTCAAAGACTAAGAATTTGTCAACGTGAATAAAGATGTCAGAATAATATTGCATGAATTATCGAAGTAGGCTAGATTTTACAACTACGATTAAGAGTTTTTCAATTTTTTCACTTAACTTCAAAACTTTTAAATGACCAAATGACTTTTTTGCACTTTGTCATTAAAAATAACGTGTTGGAAAGCTTGGAAGTGAAAGCTTAGTCTGTGAGTCAAATTTAACCATGTTTAGACAGAAATCTGAAAACCAGCCAAAGTTGGGAATATATCACTATTTCTGATTATATTCTGACAAACAGAAATTAAGAGCATTGATATAAAGCTAACTTCTAAAATTTATGAACTACTTCTTTCCCTCATACCTAGAACTTTACCATCAATAACGAGCAGGAACAAGATGATTGTGCTATCACACAGACTATCTTCTTACCCTGAAAATGTATCACTTGCCTAATACTTTTCAAAAATTATTTACTCTTGGTGAGCCCAAAACTACTTCACGGAATCACAGAATCGTTTAGGTTGGAAGGGACCTCTGGAGATCATCTAGTCCAACCGCCCTGCTCAAGCGGGGACCTCTAGAGCATATTGCCCAGGATCACATCCAGACGGGTTTTGAGTATCTCCAGCGAAGGAGACTCCACTACCTGTTCCAATGCTCTGTCCCATGCACTTCCCATGTACTTCGCATATGCAACTCAGAGAAGCTTAACATTTGATGAAGCAGATGCAGTTAAAAATAGCATCCTGACAACCAGATTTTCTTGAGGTAGTCATTTTGGTTAGACAGTCCTCCTAAATCACCCCAGCATGTATCAGTGGTGAGTCAGAGCTGTCAGCCCATCACCTCATTCCCTCTTCAGGGGGCTACATTTCATATATTTCATTTGCTTTCCCCTTATTTCCTGTATTTTACATTCACAAGATTTTACATTCACAAGATTCACAAGTAACAGTTTCTACAGTGAAGACTATATATATATCTGTATAGTTTGTTTACTATTAGAAAAAAAGTTATTCTAGCACTGCATAGGGCCGAATAGCCAGGAAATGGCATCTAATCCATTCTATTTATTATTGATTCCCTTTAATCTGATGAAGAAAGTGCCTTACCAGCAAACAGAATGAATCTGTGATCCGAGGTACTCAAAGGATATTAAAACTGCAGTCTTTGGGATAGTAAGAGTAAGGTCTATTATTATTCCAGAGTTTCTGTTAAATCAGACATAGCCATGGCTTCCTTCCACCTTTAAGGTGCCTATTCCTGTGCAGGGAGCATTTATTAGCAGCATCATCTTCACGATCTTGGGATGGAGGCTCATCTGGGCCTGGTGTCTTCCTAATCTTCATTAACCCTAATTTCATTATCACCTGTCCTGGAGTGACCCTGAGATCACTCACTACTTCTTTTTCCCTCCTCTGGGAAATGAATTTCTCTTCTGTCCTCAGCTTTTGTGAGCCCTGAGGCAAATGATCAGTATTAGCAGTATCCCCCTTAGTCTCTCACCAGTCTTGGTGCCCCATCCTGTCTTAAAAGCTCTGCTGGCTCCTTGACTCCTCTTTCCGTTTCTGATATATATGTTTTTAAAAGCCTCTTGAATATCTAGTTTGGCTCGGTAGTCTTATTTTCTCCCTTGTGTGAAGTTTTCTCACCTTTTTTTTAATTCATCTATTAACCTTCCTATTCCTCATCTTCCTTTCATTCATTTGATGTTCAGTAGCTCTCAGATGTCTTTTGCATGACATAAGAACCAATTTTTCCAGTTAATTTATGCAAACTCTTCTCATGTCTCTCTCCTTCATCCTGCAAAACAAGAGTGTTATAAAGGTGGGCTCAGGATGACAAAGTATCACCAGATGACAAAACCAGATTGAATTAAAGCTATTCCCACGAAAGAGAGGTATCTATCGGAAAGCTTAGGGGCCCCACTAACTGCAGAGAAAAGTTAAAAAAATAAAAAAACAAGAAAAACAAAGAAAACTCCCTCCCCTATCAGCAGTAGCGGATGTTGTCATCTGATAAGATGGCAGGGCAATAACATTTTATTTCTGTCCTATACCTAAGTAATGAGGCTGTATGGCACTGAGCAGTAACAAACCGGGACGGGGGGGCAGACGGAGAAAGGAGAGAAAGCGAAAGAAACCTTTTCTTTGGCTCTGTGTCTTTGAGAAACATCCGAGGTAATAAACAGGGAGTTTTATGAGCTAATTGCATTTTAATCAATTTGAGCTCTTAACTGCATTGGAGAGGCTGCTAACTTATATTAGATTCATGTGCGGCTTTACACTGAGTCCCCACCACTAGCAGCTTTATTATAACAAAGCCTCCAACCGGTACCGTCAACGTGGACTGTTACTCCTGAGGAGCGTGCGAGGGAGAAAGAGAAAAACTCCACTGAACAAAAACAAAGAGGAAGAGTAGACTCCTCCTTGGCATAAATAAAAGGAAAATTGAACGAGTGTGCTTCGCACCGTGAGATAAGAGTGGAAGTTCAGCGGCTGGCAGGGACCCACGGCCACTGATCTTTGGAGAAAGAAATCCTGGCACAATGCACTTAGAAGAGTCCAACAAAAATATAGAAGTAAATGCAGAAAACTCTCTCCTCGTGGTTGTGTACGTGTGTCCACACAGCCAGCATATGTTAAGCCTTTAAATGAACATTTGGCCGTGAAACAGTAGCTATGGCAATACGCAGACATAAATTTATGTACTGTATGTACATACGACATAGAAAAGCTCTCTGTTTCTGAACTGGACTGGCAGCTGCTTGAAATTTTCCCCTTCACTTTCCCTAAGGTCTCAGGTGTAGGATTCATGAGCCAGTGTCTCAGCTAGAACAGGTGTCTATCGCTGTGTAAATAGCAATTAGGCCCAAATTTCAGACTTTTTTCAAATCCCTATCTGAGGAAAAGCCCAGGAATAAATAGTTGCTGTAACGGCCAGGGGTATTGTGCAGCATTATAGCCTCCAGCTGGGCTATTACATACTATAGACGGGTGAAGAATACAAGCACCTGACAGATGTGTTCTGTTAGCTTCATTAGAAAAGAAACAAAGAAACTCCTCAATTAATAGCAGTGGAGCCAAAGGGAAGGGGGGTGGCGGAGGGAGGAATCATAGCCTGTTATTTAAACAGAGTCAGGGAGCCTTTCACTGAGGGCTTAATATGATTCATTAATAAAAACAGCTTTTTGAATGCCCAGTTTAAGTCAAAAGAAATCACTGGTGGTTTTTTTTTTTTCCTTTTCCCCCTAGCAAAGGAAGGGCAAAATGACAAACTGGAGTTGTCGAATTCATTTTGTGCGAGGCTGGTCCTTCTCAAGGCCCCCCTTACGCCGTGTGTTTGTCACGCGGAGCAGTGGTGCAGTCCACAGAAACCGACTGGGTCACGTTGAGACTTCAGACGAGTGACTTCCAGGGGTAATACAGAAATTTCCTAAGTCTCAGCTAGAAAGCCTTTACAATTTAGAAGTAGTCAAACAGAGCCCTTAATAACATGCAAATCAGTTATATCTAGAAAGTTACACCATTTTATCATAATATATTATTCCTGTTGCAAGGATCTGAATGACTAGTAAAGCCATGTTAAGTGACGTTATGCATCTCACTTCTTCAAAAGCAATGGGCTTCATGTTTCTTTATTAACCACAGCTTTAACCATAGTAAACACACATGTGAGCTATACTGTCCTCCAGCCCTTTCTTACACGCAGGTCTGTTAAATGGTAGAGGATTCTGCAGCGAGGTGCAGAAGCCAAGTCCTTTCGGTTCTTTAAAATAAGACGAAGCCATCGCCAGCTTTTTATAACAAACAACAAAACTCACATGCAAGCTAATGTCTAAATACCAGTGCTTATGTAACACTGTCGCTGATGTCCGTAAGCGCTACCTTCCCAATGCCTGTTTGAAATGGAGGCAGGCTTTTCAAACGTTGTAGGTTCAGGGAGCTCACGAAGTGAAGCCACACTGGAGGATTTTACAAGTGCAGAACATGTTGTGGCATCTCCATAGTGCGATGTAAAAGAAGAGGACGGAAGGAGTAATTTGGCATCTGAGAGCACAGGAGGAGCCAGGAGATGGAGGTGCATGGTGTTGGCACCCCAAGCTACCACAATGGCTGGTGCCAGCAGACGGCCCTACAAGAGCTACCAGCCTCTGTCGGGAAGGGGAAGGTGGATGATGTGGCTCCCATGCAGCAATCAGTGGATCAACATAATCAAAAGGGTGGTGGCACTGATGTTTGGCGAGAGGCATGACAGGAAGATTAAGGAGATAGAAAATACCTGTTCCACTCCTGGCAGTATTTCCCTGTCAGGAGTTTCCCACCACACATTAACTAATGTTTTGTCAAAGCCTGCCTCTAAATGTACCAAATGATGGGTCTTCCATGACTTCCCAAGGGAGAGTCTTCCACAACCGAACAGATCTTGCTGTTAGGAATATTTCTGTTAAGTATTCAGCCTACTTTTTTCCTATTCTTAATTTTATCCCAATACTCTTAGTTAAACCCATTGCTATTGTCTTAAATAATTCACCTCCCTTAGGAATTTACCCCTTTATGTATTTGTAGACCCTTCTTTTGTCCCACTATAGTCTTCACTTAGCTAAGCTATCTATATTTAATTCTTTTAATCTCTCTTCATAAATTAGTCCCTCCAGCCACAGAGGGGAAGAACATATCTGAGACGTTTTTCAGTGGTGAGCTAAGATGCTCTGTTGCATTCTGGTGATATCTAGAGCATGGAAAATGCCTGAGGGAGGTCTAAAAAAAAAAGAAAAAGTGAATGTTTAAGTCTTTGGACTGCCACAGACATAAGTGATAGTTCTGAAGGAGAAAAAGAGAAAAATATAACTAAAGATCTCTGTTTCATTCTCTCTTTCCTCCCCCACTGCTATAAATGTCAGCTTTGTGCTCAGATAATAACCTCCAGCAGCAGCTGGCTAGTTCTTACCTACAGACGTCACCTTCCCTTACACCCTAACCTAGGAATTCTTTATCTGGGTGAAAAGGAGGAAATCAGATAGCCAAAGCATAAATAGATTAAGCTATATCCTATAATACACAAATGCGCTGCTGTTGTGACATGCTGGAGCTTTTTCTACCAAGGCTGAAGAACTTGTGACAGCTTATATACTTGTGATAAAGTGATAGCTTTTCTAATACAGATGAATATCCACGGGATTAGATAGCACCACTGCCTCTTTTTCTTAATCTCCCAACAGAATCAGACAGTAACTATACTCTGGCCCTTCCCACCCAAACTAATGATTTGGAGGATGCACGCTAATTAGTCAGATGCAAACTAGTGTCTTGGAAGCTGCCTGCTACAGTGCCACTTGACCTGCCGCTTACGGCCTAGGATAGCACCTGAGCTCACAGCTTAGGCTTTTCACAGATCCTGCCTTATACAAGTTGCATTCAAAACATGCTTTCTAATATTAAGGTTATGAAAGGCTGTAGGACATCTTTAATATTGAAAACTTAAATGAGAACATGAAAAGGCTAGTAGAGTCCTAAAACAGAAGCCTTTCCTGAAAGAAGAGGAACAGCTAAAATTTCCTTTAGGGAAAAAATTTTGAACTCCTATCACATTCCTACCATTTTACACTCATGCTTTACCCTCTCATTAGATGGTAAATGGCTGTAAGAGCGTGCTTTTAAAAGCTATCATATGGAATGTGTTGATGGGGTGAGAGATGGGACTTAGTCCGTTGACTCATCAATAAAAGGGTAGAATGTATTTTTGAATTGCAATTTGAATTGCTGTTTTCCTTCCTAAGGTTTGTTTGTAGCACAGAGCTGATAACAAGGCCTTCTTTTTAGAAGAATGGTGCATAAATCTGTCTTTTTCTTACATTTACATGGTGCAAAGCATTCTTGGTTCTATCAAGCTCTATATCTGAGGAAACTGAAGTGAGTTAGACCGGGTGGGGAGGACAGTAGGGTCTCTAAGCCTAAACTTAAAATATATATATGTTATTACTAATGCTTTCACTTTATGGCACTTTTCCTAACGTAGCTTAGATATTCCCTTAGCAGCAAGTGGAATTTTACACTAACATTCATGTCCTACAACAATCTTAAGGTAACTATTTTATTAAAGTGGATGCAATAACATCTGACTTTCTTCTTGAAAAGGGATTTTCAATTGCTTTAAATGCATTGAAAAACTTGGAAAAATTGGGCTTGTGCACTGGATTCATTTAAATATCTAAAGGAGAAATGCAGAATCCAGCACATGAACCAGTGCCCAGAATTGGCTCTGATACTTCAACAATTTATTTATTTTTCTCTACAGCTGACTTAATACCATAAAATGAATTCAGTACTTGCCAAAACGCCTATTGCAAAAAAAGTAAAACAATTCATATTTGGGTCATACAAACCTGAAAAACATTAGAAACCAATAAATGACGTCTTCTGAAGGATATGAAAATAAACAGACCCGCACGTTCATGCAAACCAACACTGTCTTTAACCCATTTGCTATTATTGTTTTCTCTTTGTAATGTGGTAACACATAGGATTCCCCTGTACAAACCTGGACGCTTTGGGTTATAAATGCTGTACAAACATGGAACATCAGATAATCTCTACCTCAAGACTCTCTAAATTAAATATAGGTCTTGAAGTGGGAGGAAGGTATGGGAGTGCATGTGCATAGGGCAGGGGTAGTTTCAGTACAGTACAGAAGATGTCCTAAAACTACCTTCTTTCTCTGTTATCCCTCCTTTTCTACCACAAAGCCTATTTATCTGCTCCAGAGGCTGGAGTGCTGGCTTAGCATCACTGGTGGCTGCTATTTCCAGAGGTAGGAGATGTCCATGCAGAAGATTTGATCCAAAAATTGAGAGACCCTCAGGTCCTCTCTAACCTTTCAGGATCAAGCTCCTAGTGTGGCCATAACCCCACACTCAATGCTTTTTCTCCAAAAGAAGGGAAAAAGCAGCAGAGAAGAATAATTTTTGGCTCACATTTAGTTCTCTTGTTATGTTTATGGGTCAACATTGGTGCAAAAAGGGAATATATGCAGCCTGAAAAGTCTTTTTTAATCTCTGGGTTTGCTATACTTTCTTCTTTCATCATACTGCATTGCAAATTATTCCAGTTCTATTTCTCTGGTGTATTAAACTAGCGCATTGCCAAGTCTCAGCTCTCCATTCAGGTTCTGGCATCAAAGCCTTAGGCCAATTTTATTTCATTTGTATTTGCTGTCAGAGCAATGTCTTTATTCTAAAATGCCCTTCTCATATCAGCTTCTCAGGTGGCTTGACAGAAGTAGTCAGTGGTAGGAAGAAAACCCTCCCCCACTCCACAGTCCGCAGTATTACTTTTATGTTTTCACCCTCTCTGATTATGGGAAGTATAGCACACTTTTATAAAACGGAGTTCAGGATGCCATTTAGGAATGAAGGCTTTTTGGTTTTTTATTTTTAATCTTAGCTAGGCACTTGAGCAGTCTATGCAGCCTTTCTATTTATAGATATAATATATGTACGTATATATGTGTGTATGTATATAAACACACACACACACACACACATGCACTTTTAAAAAACACTCATGCTACTGTTGCTCAGGGCTAATTTTTTAACAGCATTTATTTTCAACTGCTAGTGGCACATTTATTCAGGCGCAAACAAAATTTTACTAAAACAGAGTGAAAATCTATCACATCCAATTACAATGACAATGCAGTGCAGTGAAATTGAGAGTTAGGCTGGGACTAGAAGTGTTTTGCTTGTGGCCATCAAAGATTGTGAAAGAGCTGTGCTCCAAATTTCTTTTTTTTTTTATACATGGGTAGAAAACTGATTTAAACTGGATGACAGGAAGCCCAAATCATTTCGTCATATTAAAGACTGTCAAGGATCCACTTCAGGATGGAAGCGTTTGATGTTAAATATAACTCCAGAATTAAGCAAGGTAAGGACTGCTGAACACAGGATGCTTTAAGCATCACAGAATGAGGGGAGGCAATGGAGTAGTTTATAATTTGACACTGTGTGTTAAGCGGTGAGCGTGCTTAATAATAATGCTGACAGTTTTTAGTGTCTTCATCTTAACACTCTCCATTATGTCTTGCAATGGAAACTTAAAATGTTGATACTTCTTATCTGGCAAACAAAAATAGGCAAATATATTTTTAATTTATGCTATATATAAAATCAGACGCATTTAAACATAAGTAGCCTAACATTAAAAATCCACAAGTACACATACACATCCATAAATAGGTTCCATGTATTTGTGACACTAAGAGCAACGAAATCCCTGGATCATGTAACGTTGCAAAGATCTTTATAATCAGTAAGGCAGCCTCTGGTGCAACAGTCACAATGTAGTATCACAGTCCCCCTCGTACACTGTTTCCAGAGGTAATGACTCTCCCCTCTTTGCTTGCCTATAAAATAATGATTTGAGTTGTACAAAATACAGACACCATCACAAGTATGAACGTATGTATACAAATTTTGAAGGCAACTCCCTTTTAAGTACCTTGTTTTGGATAGTTTAACCTGTACCCTTATTAGTTTTATGCAGAACAATAGATTGCTCAACTGAGGGACGTGTATGTTAAAAACAATAATTAGATGAGACTTCTATACGAAAGCAATGAGTTTCACTAGTGGATTCAAATCAAATCTACCCTACGGAAACCATTGCCACATTTAAAGTCCTACCAAATGTTGTGCCACGGGAATGGAAGCCTTCCTAAAGTAATTACCCATTGCCAATACTTCAACATCTAAAGCCAGTAAGAAGAAGATCAGTTCATTATTTTGGTAAGTGAACACATAGTTGACTGCTCCTGTGTAAGCAGTGATGATCAAAATCCCTCAAAATGTAACGTTTCTGGAAGAGGGCAGGGGAAAACAACTTCCAGTAACAACTTCTTTGACAGCTCTGGGACAACCTTTTTTATTCATGCAATAATTGCTTCTGAAAATCACTGTTAAACTTAGAGACGAGTAAAGTTTACATTTATTCCTGCTTTCTTTTGCTTTCCCCTAAAAAAAAAAAGTTGAAGTGAAAGAAGAAGCAGCAAGAACAACAAACAAAACTAACAGAACAAGTTTCAGTACAGAAAAAATGGAAAATTTTTAAAGTAAAAGCAGTGGTGATTTTTTTCCAAGTTTGTCAAAGATCTATTTTTGCCATAGGCCAGGGGAAGAGCAGAGACACCTCTGAAATCTACCTAGATATTATTGTCCAGATACATATTTTAGATACTGTAATGACAGATATGAGAGGAAAGGGACTTTTAAAGCCATTGAATGACTAGAAATACGGGAGTTAATCAAATTTCTTTTCTTTAGGTGTGCAGATATGGAAATGTAGCATGCATTCACACTATTATCTCTTTATATATTATTCATACTATAACTAATGTGTTTTGATCTGCTGCAAATTGTAGAAGACTTAAAATACTAATTTTAAAAAACTCCCCCCCCTGCCTGCCTGCCTCTCTCTCACACATACACACACACACACACACACACATACACACACAAACATACTAATATTTATTTTCTACATAATAATCCTTTCCAGTGGTCATTTCAGAGGAAGAATGGACTCTTACAGCTTGGAAGCCTGAGACTATACCTTGAAGGGCACTACTGTTGCCACTTATATCAGGGCTGTGCAGGGGCTGAGAGTGACTTTTTTGTGCCTCATTTCTGGCTCTTTTGCTTTTTAGCTTGCTGTATTTAGAGCAGTATCCTCAGAGTGAAATCTCAAAGCCATGACTTTGTCTGTGTCCATAGAAGGAAGTTGCCTCACAAACACAATACAAGAGCCAGAACCCATCCTTTTAGATTAATAAAGTATCAATCTTTTACTGATGTCAGATCAAAAATTTATGAAACTCTTTGAATAATGGACGCTTATTGTTGTTATGTTTCTAGTCAAAAACCATATTAAGCATAAAATCAGTTTATCACCGTGCAAACTTTCTATCTTCCAAGTATCCCATTACATGCAAATTAAATGTTCCCAGAACTAAGGTTCTGAATGAAAACTGGCTTGTTTGGAAGTAAAACCAGATGAAATCTCATTTCATTAATGCAGCACTGCCACAGACCTGGCTCTGTTAAATTCCAAGTTTTAGTCAAGACTATACGTGACATTTCTTTGAGAAACGTATGGGCAAGAGGAGCAGTTTTCTCACCTAGTTTATCAGCAGAAAGAGTTTGGTGGGGGGAAGCAAGTATTCACAACAAGGACGCAGAGTTGCACAAAGGAAGAGTTTTGCCAGGCAAAACAGCCAGTGTTACCGGTCTTAGAAAATGCCCAGGCAACATCTACACGCTCTTGAGACCTACCTCCCGATGTGTTTTCTCTGCATTATTTATGCGTTTTTGAATGCTCTTGCTACAAAATATGTTAAGAGTTGTTAGGGGACTCAGAGGAGAAACAAGATGTCACAGGTAGTTGCAAGCCATGGGGAAAGGCCATTGCGGTGAGGGTGGAAAGTGGGCAAGGGGCAGCGGTCGGATGCGCCAGACCCCTCACTCCGCTCTGGCATGAGCCGAGGGGCAGGACTGCGGTGGGGCAGGAGGAGACGCCTCAGACAGGTGCAAAGGCACTGCCTCAGCTAGGAGCCGGCTTGAGATCAGCCGGTGGTTCAAAAATATTGGTTACGTGACCTAACTGACCGTCCATAGCATTACCAAACAGCCTGGCCTGCATCGTTCCCGTACTGCTTCCAGAGTAAACACCAAGCTCATCGGGTTAAGAAAGGCAAAGACTCAGATAATATCGGTTGCTTAGCCAGGTCCTCCTGCCAGGAAAAGAAGAGGCAGAACAAACACTGGTAGGTTTATCAGAAACAAGAGATGATTTATTGAGAAAGTGTCCAACAACTACTTCTTTCAAGGAAGTTGGCGTCCGGCCCTTGCAATAGTGCCACTTACAATCCGCTCCAAAATTAGATAAGCATATCCCTCCTGGCCTTTTCCCACCAGGAAGGGCGTCAGCCTGCTACACCCATGCACCCCGAACCCGGGGCGCTTGATATAAAGTGACAATTGATAGTCAATACTATTGACAGACCCACTCAGTGAAGCTAATTGCTCAACAGGAAACATCCTGTTTTAGTTAATTATTGTGTCATTCAATGCTATATTATTAGAGATACAAGGAAAAGTTTCCATAGGAAGGAAGATTGAAAAGAATAAGGCTTCTAGTTTAGAGAAGAAACAAAAACAGGGCCTGACAAGGCTCTGCAACACAAAAAATATCTGGTTTTGTGCTATCTACTGTTTCTCATAATGAAGGAACAAGAGATAGCTAAATAAAATTGAAAGGCATTCAATTGAAAACTGATAAAAGGATTCATTTATTTGTATACAACATGCAAGTAACTTCTGGAGCTAACTGTCAACAGATATGACTGAAGGAAAAAAACCCAGCAGGATTAGGAGTTTATCTATATATTAAGAATATATACCATTATAAAACTATCACATCAAGCCGTGGGTTTTTCTCCTACCGTTAGTAAACACGACCAACAACTCTGTTGAAAACTCCTGGAATATTTTGAGGCAGTCAACCTGAAGATCTAAACGGACTCACTGGAAAAGCACAATTATACACTGTTTGCTGTGTCATAATTCCACCTTACTGATCATCTGAGTCAGATCAGCAGCTGATAGACAAAAGCAGCTGACAAACCAAACAGGCCATCCTGTCTATTCTGTTGACACATACTGTACTGTTTAAACTTTGCTCTCTCCGCTTATTAGCACCACGATCCTTTAGTGCAATAAAAAATTAAAACCTGTGCCCTACTCATTTTTTACCTTTGTGAAAAAAAATTCTGTTTTTGAAATATACTTACCTAATGGGTGTATAACTCCTCGCATATATCAAGTCATACCTTATTGTATAGTTGCTCTATTTATTCCCCAGAAGTACTACCTGCACTTCTGGAAGCTGGGCCAGACACAAGTGATCATGATGTCCTCTCTCATCTGGGTTTCCTGAAAGTGTGGCTGGGCAGTCTACTCCCTCTCTGCAAAGATTTTAATCCGAGCTGTCATAGTGCAGCTGATTCTGCTGAATCAATAGGAGAGATTTTCTGCACATAGGGAAGGTGAGTGCCGTAAGATATGACAGAGGAGTGAGAAGATACCAGCCCACCTTACTGATACCAGAAAGCAGAAGTGAACCCGCCCACGGGCAGTTTATAGGATTCTGACTGCATCCTTAGTGCCACCTTAACTTAGGATTTCTCAGTACAGTTTAACTTACCTTTCAAATCAGATATTTGGCTCACGGGTCTTACAGTTTCACCACTAGAAACAGGTGCCAAACCTATCTGCTAGCCTTGAACTGACTTCTTGCTAAACTTAAAAGGTGAGCTACTGCATGACTAACTTATTTAAATTCAAAGTCAACAGGACATATCTCCTGCAATCTGCACCCTCCCGAAGGCTGGTGCTCCTAAAACAAGATAGCTTTGAGACATAGGTTAAAAATGGAGGAAGCTATTGCAAAATAGGTACTGCAACTCATTTTACACGCCTAAGCCTGTGAAATACTTTAGCTGATCTACCTCAATGCTTTCTCTCAAACAGTTCTACCAGATTTACTAGAAAACAGATATGCAAATTTTAGGTAGAAAGGAGAGTTTTTCAGGAAATTGAACATACAGGGTATGAAAATACGACTTGATTATAAAAAGACATTAATTCAATTGCAACTGCTTCATAATTCACTGCATTAAATCAATATTTGTGAGCACATTTTCTACAAGCAAATGTAAATGTTGTAAAAAACTGAAATTCAGATAGAGACCCTCCACATGTTTGGCTTGGACCTTGTCCACAGAGATGTTATTAATCAGAACAGAAAGTTTAGCCTGACCTTGGCCAGTCGGTTCGAGCCAGAGAAGCTTCCTGAAAGACGACAGAAATCTCTTTCACCCCTCCAGCCACCCGGCAGCTCGCTCTGCGCTAGCCACAAGGCTTGCTCAGACCTCCCCACGTGGCTTTAGCCCTGCCAGTGCAGTAGTGCAGCAGGCCGGTTTTGCAAAGCCGTGAATGAGGTCTTGGTGCAGTGGGTTCAAAAGGAAGCACAACCGAAAAGCAGTGTTTGCCACACTGAAAGAGTCCAAGGCCAAAGCTCTGTATTGCTGGCAATGCCCCCAAAGCACTGAGGAAGAAAAAAGAGAGAGAGAGACACACACACACACACACACACACACACACACACACACACTCGCGCCCACACACCCCCTTAATGCAGCAGTGGAGACTGTTCAGTCCCTTGAGGAGCCTTGCTCGCGTCTTGCTTTGCTTTCTGGCTGAGCCACGCTAGGCAGAGCTCACCATATTCCCTCCCGGCTTCCTATTACTTTTGGATAAACCAGCGCCAGCAACAAGAACAGCTGAATCGGGAACAAGTACAGAATTGCTTTTTAGTAACTTTATAATTTTGCCTAAACAAATAAGCAAACAAACAAAAACCCAGAGCGGCAGTAATAGTGATGAAGCCATGGCACTTTATCATAATTTCATCTACTAAGACAAAGGAAATTTTTGTCAATATGTTTCGTGCTCAGAAAATGTACTGCTCAGCACTTTGACACTGTACTAGGCAGGGGTATTTTATGTTATAAGGGAAGGTTCTTTTATTTAAAAGTACACGTTGGTTCCAGAACTGTGTCCTCCTGCCTTCGATTCCCATACTGGCTTCCCAGGTCATCCAAACAGGGGCATGTAGCTGTGACCACATGAACATGGTGCACTGAGAGAAAGTGCCAAGTATACAGTCCTAAGACAAGGACATTTACACAACATAACATCAGGAATCTTTTAAAAGAATTTATTTACTGAGAACTCACAGAGTTCTGGCATGAGAAATGTAATTACTTCCCATAACATGCTAGTAGTGGAGGCTAGTACTGGGCCTCCACAAGTGACCGGTATGACAAGTTCTAATGACGAGGCCAAAAAATTTATAGTAGGTGGTTATAAAACAACTCGCCCATTTGAAAAATGTCTTCTAAGGCTAGAGAGTGGGGTGTCTGAGTTACGCCATGAAGCATAAGGGTTTGTATCACTGATGGATTAAATCAACTCTAATAAAGTGCAGCTTTCCTTCCCCTTTAGACATCCTCGGGGTTGCATACCTCTGTGAGGACCTTACAAGTCTCCCATCTACATTATATTTCACGCATTTGCCCCTCTCTCTCCAAGGTCATCTTTCAATATCTGAAATAACTTCTGTAGCCAACCTCAGTCCTTTCATATTCTAGAGCCTTTCATCCTCAGTTTTTCATTAGATGAACTGAATAGTTTTGCAAGGAGGACATACTTTCCTTCTTAGGCTGAGAAGGAAGGACTCTATACTTATAGAAGGGGGATTAACTTCTTTAATCCCATAGTTTCTAGCAGTTTATTTGCCTTGTTTTCTGGAGATCCCATTAACATCTGGGATTAATTCAAACTATTTCCACGGATATCCATCACCTTTTATTTTCACTAACTAATTCTATTTGATTTTGAATGATCTACCCACCTGAATTTGTCAGGTTGCTCTGAAGTTCCTCACAGTCTTCAAGAGCTTTGACTCAAAAATGTTGATACGACATTTGTTTCAGCTGCAAATATTGCTAGGAGACGGATAAAAACATTAAATATCAGCTTTCAAGAAAAGAGTGTTTACCAGCAACATTAAGTCCCTCAGCAGAGTTTCTCTCGCACAGGAATGAAGCATCTGAGGAAATCAAAATGAAACAAAAACTACAGTCAGTCTCAGGTGAAGTTTACTCGTGCAGAGGCAGGCTTGCCACATGCTTTCAATTATCTTCCGGTATCTACAGGCTCTGTAAACCCGTCCGGGGATATTGTTATATCAATTAACTATAACAAATAATTTTAACTGTAATTATTTTACTGTTCCCATTTACTGAGCTTGTAAAGTTCTTTCACTTTCAAATGCTTCAAATGAACTGAAAGGCCTTATTGTGCTATTGTGTGGGGAGTCTCTGGGAGTGGGAAGTTTGGGCCAAAAAGTGCAAAAAGCTTGGAGCATCAGGCCAGGGATTAACTCCTCCCGCCTGAGGAATTCTCTATCAGTCAAATAAAGGGCCTCCGCACCAGAAATGCAGCTACACCAGCAGTCCTCTGACACCGAGGACTTAACTCACGAGAAATGAGAATTAACTCTGGAGAAATCAGGCTGCTGTCAGTCGATGTGCTCCTGCGAGCGCTCCGTTACGGTGCTGGCTCAGGTCTGGGGACAGGCAGAGGTAGCGCCGCTGGCTCCTGCCCGCTCTGCCAGCCCTCTGCACTGCCAGCAGCCTGCCGCAGAAATACTTACACGAGATAGCCACGTCTTCTGAAATTGGATAAGAAAAAATGAAAAGGAAATGGTGTAAAATGTCACATCCAGACAAGAGAACAAAACAAAGGAGGATTTGGGGTTTTTTTAGAGCAGGAAAAAAGTACTGATAGGGGCTTCTTATCCCTTCCGCTGTCATTTTTTTTACCTCTCAGGTTTCTTCCCTATGCAGGGAAATAATTCTCCCTCTGTTGACACCTGTGCAACCACAGAAGTGTCAGCATGAGCTGACTGGGTGGAAAAGAAAAAAATATTTACCCCCAGCATTTTGCAATCCGCTGTACTGCCATTACCGCCATGATTTATCACGGCCCATGACAGATTTTAGCCTAAGCTGCTCAGTTGCTGAAATGATTCCCCCCCGTCCCCCAGCAAATGAGCAGTAACAGCAAGTTGTACAAGTCTGCAGGAAAGACGGCAAAGGGGAAGGCGAGCACAGGTTCACCCCAAACACACATCCACGTCAGAAACGGAAGCAGTAGAGCAGGCAGTGAGGGGCACAAGCACCCAGAAATCAGTGCTGAGGGGCCCTGGAGAACTGCAGGGTCCTTCGGGATAAATAAATAAAAGCAACATAAAAGCTCTTCCGCCTCCTCTCCTTCCTCCTCGCAGCCGCAGTCCCGAGCACTGCGGCATCCCGGCAGGAGCCGGCAAAAAACCCTCAGGAGAGGCACCCTTCACCCGGAGCACCGAGGGTCCCCTTAGCCAGCCGGGCTGGCGCGGAGCCGCGTCTCGCCCCCTTCCCCACGACGGCCGCCGGGAGCAGCCCCCAGCGCACTGCCCTGCAAGGCAGCAGACGAGAGGGAAAAGGTGAGCGGGACACCCTCGTCACAGCAGATGGTGGGGCTCATCTGCAGAAGAAAGAGAGGAGAAAAAAAGATTAAAAAAAAAGAAGGAAAAAGGGGAAGCGTGCATGCCAGGAAGAGGAGGGCATCCCCGCCTCAGCCCCCGGCCCCCAGCCCTCCTCCTTGACCGGCTGCAGGAGCCCGGCGAGGCACGGGTGGCAAGCCGCGAGCGGCGGCCGCAGCCTGGCCGGGCACCGGGGCCGGCACCGCCGGGCAGCCAGCCGCCTTGCCGCTCCGCCGGTGCGGCACGAGCATTTATTGACCTTCGCTGCACACTTTGGCAAGACAAAGTGCGGCGTTTCAGTAATCCTGTCAACGTTATACATTTTATTAACGTTATGCTAATTAACTGAAAAGCCACACATTGATTTTCTTGAAAGGATTCAAGGATCAAATGTCCGTGAATAGAGCTGGCAAAACCTAATCTGCTAATGGATTTAACTCAAGAGAAATATAAAGCTCAAAGAAAAAATATGATTATTTGGGGGCTACTTAACTAGCACTTATCTTTAAAATACTTCTATAGAGTGTCCGTATTCCACTGAGGTGAAGAAGAATGTCGTTATATTTTTAAAACATATTTGGCTAATAGCTCCAAACAATGCTTTTTGTTTTCTTTCCTTCTCCCTTCTCTTCTCGCTGCCGACCCGGCGTGACTTGCTCAAATTCTCTGCCGCAGGCATGGGCCCACGGTGGCTGGTTCGACTCACAGGCAGAGATACCCCACAGCACTTTCCCCGCTTGCAGAGGGGCTCCTCGTTTTCCAGTGACGTAACATGGTGGTGCCACCGTTTGCTGGGATGGCATTTTGTCCTTCACGTCAGCCAAAGATTTGATCCTGAGTCTTTTTTGTGCTGCACGGTGGCATTTCCTCCCTGTAAAACCCTCTACGTTTTTGCAGATTACATCTCCAGTTCCTAGGGCTGGCCTCACGGGAGAGTGCGCGCAACCACGCAGCTGGGCCGTGAGAATGAGGCTCGCGTGCTGCATTACCAGCGCTCGGCACAGGCAATATGGGGCTCTTCGCTTCTCCCACCAATGATAAAAACCAACGTAGCACCCAGCAACCCCAGTGACAGGCAAAGCTCACACTGTAGCAGGTGCTATACGCACCACAACAGAAGAAAATGGTCCAAACTCCAAAGAAATGAATCTTAGAGGGAGACAGAAGACCCCAGGCAAACGCAGGCAGTCAGGAAGGAAATACAAGGCAATAGCATGGAGACAGTGGTCAGCGGGATAGGCAGCCACTCCAGCACACCCACAAGCCATTGCCTGGCCTTTTATAGACACCATTATAAAGGATAGTTTCCAGGGAGGGTTTGGACAGCAGTAACAAGTCGAGTTTGGCCTTGTCTGTAGGGAATGCGTCTTGAGCACAAGATGCTACAGGGAAGAAAACACAGAAACCTTTGTTTGAAAATTTAGCAAATGAGTGATAGAGGCTAGCAAAGTGTCTGACTGGAGGGGGACGTAAACATTCAAGGGTACACAAGAGACAATGGTGACCCAATGACCCTGAAAATGAAGACAGGTAACTTATGTTCGAGGCAGCACGGGAAGACAAACAGGTGGAAGGAATCCCCCGAGATAGACTGACGTGGTCAAAGCAAGAAGCTACACAAAACTTAGCTCACGACAATCAAGAGATTGGATATGTTGTGACGTGTGGGTAGGTAGGTGGTTTGGCAGAGAGCACGCCCTCACAATTTGAGAATGTCACACAGCTCCAAAGCAGAACTTGTACATCAAGACTAACAAGTTTATTGCGCCAGCAACTGCACTGAAACTTTTGCGCTGGCCTTATCGAAGGCATCGATACAATCTAGTAGGTCCAAGATGTGGTTCGTGTCAGGAGCAAAATTAAAGGCAATACCAAATGAAGTTTGAAGTGCAAGTCTCCCCCATCGTACTAGAGAGGGTAATGTACAAGCTGCATCCTGGAGCTCTCTCTCCATGTTATTTGCTCACAGTGATTCAAGATCAAATGAGCACAATTCACTAGTAAAAAGACCATTATTTTAACTGTCAGCACATAGCCTCTGCCTATATTGCCTTTCAACCTTGCACATCGTTAACAACCAAATCTATCCAGTTTGAAATTAACTGCCAGTCCTCAGGATGTTGGGTATGTCAGGACAAAATCACTCCAGGGGTCCCACGCTGGCTTGGTTATTCAGGCCTTGCAGGAAAAAAGGAAGTATGCCCTCCATTTCAGTTAGCACAGTCAGTAAATGTAACTTTAAACAAAACCTGTCACACCTGGGTAGTATAATAAGGTGGGTTTCTACATTATCACTCTTGCCATATAATCATCCCCCAGAAACTTGTATCTGCTTCCCACATGAATTTCTCTATCTGCTTTTCCGTGGGTTTGTAGTTTTACTGAAAAAATGCTCTTTAGCTAGTGGCTGCCATTAGGCTAAGTTGTTGTCTAGACTCAAAGGTGTAGTGATACTAACTTATTTTATCCCAAAAGTGCAATTGGTCTCTATCCCATCAAGAAACACTCCGTCCACTGCTGCACAGCTTCAGGGCAACACATTACTTCAGAATGTGTCGGCTGAAAGAAATCGTTTCAGAAGAACTACACCAACTTAAAACTAGAGTAATGCAGTGGCAAATCAGACCCATCAGATTCATGAAAATGCAGTTATTGTCTTGTAATTAAACCAATCTGCTTGGCCTCTCTCCCTTACATTATGCACCCATGGCACTATATACTTGGGTTCCCAGGCTCAGGCAACCCTTGGCAAACAGAAAAACTCTAATTTCAGCTTCCCACTTCAAGCCACCATTTCCCTCTCAAAGATCCCCATTAAAAAGTCTCTGCAATCTGCCTAGCTTCTACAACTAGGGCTTAAATCAACCCATACTCCTGAATCCTGGGTGTGATTACCCCAGCAGGCCTCAAACGGGTTTTGCTCATTGCAACAAGGAGATCAGCACCTCTGAGGCAAACTTTAGAAAGAGTCTTTCAAAATAGGGCTGATGCATCTGGATACTCACATTTTGTACCCAGCTAGTTTATGCTCAAGAGGATCTGGCATTTGAATAAAAAATTGCACCTATTTATGGGTTATTAGAGGGTTATTTTGTTGGTCTTTCTATACAGCTGTGATATTCACAAAGGAGTTATCACACTGCCGGAAAACAATGCCATCAAAATGCTTGTGATATTCAGCTCTGTTACTCCTATTTCATGGGACTTCAGGTTTTGCAGACATTTGGCTTTCTCAGGCTCCATCCAAAACCAGGGCTTGGAAGACAAGAGCTGACTGCACACGAAATCAAAATGATAATGGTGGCAGGAAATAATTGGGGGAGATGGCAAAAGTAATAGTCACCGTCTGGATGGAGGGAAGCCCTGTCCTTTGTTACCAAGCCGCAGAAGACCTCCTGGATTTCCAGATGCTTTTAACTGTTCCAGCAGCAGCAGTAGCTATGAGTGTTTATTTCCCCTTCTCCTATCTGCTTGGTGAGGAGATTTCAACCTCTTGTCCTGTTGGACTGTATCACCATTGTCTGTGCTTTTCTCATCTCCAGACTGGATTGCTGCCATGTGGTCTGCTCAGCTCTACGTCTGAGGACCACTCAGAAACTTCAGCTAATTGCAGTATGCAGCTGCCTGCTTACATATCCACATTTCAGACACAAACCATAGAACGCAGATGGTACACAGACTGCGCCAATTTTCAGTTCATTTCCAGGTGCAATTGAGGCCTAGTTTCTAAATCTCCTTGTGATTCAAACCTGTTGTCCCCCAGAGGATACCTCTGTTTACGAACCTCAGGTCCACTGCTGAGATGAGCTGAGACATCTGAACTGACAATCCCCAGAGCAGCACATTTGGGGATGACTTTGTCTCGGCAGAAGGCCCACAGGTCTGAATTTGCTTCCTTGTGTGATGAACCTCCAGGGCATGTTGCGAAACTTGTCTCTTTTGTTAAACTTCAGCTTAATATATTGGGGTGGGCTAAGAAGGGAGGTTTTGAGGAAGATACTTTTACTTTCGTAGTTGTCGTGACAGTATAATTCAATAGGGGATAGGAGTTTTGATTTGTTTTTTATTTTAACTGTAGCTAATGCAATCTAAGGTTGTACACAATATAAACGAAATCAAATAAATAATTACAATTGCTTGAGGCCAGTGCTGTTTACTGGAGAGCCTGGGAAGGAAAGACAAGAGTAGAGTATTGCTGCACCGGAGAGAATTAAATAGATATGGCAAAACTAAAGGGAGTAAACCAGATTACCTCTATATGCTCATGCCACAAGATGCCACAGACTTGTTTCCATGCTAAGAGATTCCTGGGACCTGATGTGTCCTTCAAGCTCATATTGACAGTTCACTGCAATGTGTAACTGTCAATGGGCTGCAGAGGAAGGAGCAGAGATACCAACCAAAACATACTGTTAAAAAAAACCACACACACACACACACACAAGAACACAGAGTACAATGCAAACCCCAGCAGCATTAGATCCAAAAGACCTTTGTCAAAGAATTATCCTATCTTTTTCTTCTTCTGATTTTAGTCCCCCCTCCCATGCTCGCTTTGTGTGGCTGTCTCTGCTCATTTTCTCAGGTTCTTTTCAGCTGGGTTAGTACATTACAGATTTGAACTGAGCATTATCAAACTGAATAATGCTTCTGGAGAAGAAATGAAAACACCTAGAAAGAAGAGAGGCAGATTGCTGAAAATAACCAAGGGTCTCAGATGATACAACATAAAATGGTTCTCTTTAAAGGCACGTATAAGTACATATATACACACATGTGTAAAAAGGTAATGACGGCTAAAAGCATTTCTTGATGTATGTCTGTGGTTTGGAAACATACTCCTTTTATGGGCGATTATATCCCTCTTAGCTAGAGATCTGCATATATTTCTATTTGATAAAATAGATACAATTCATGGTCTCTTGCGGATATGCAATGTCAAATGTAGGCATTTAGTTTCAGTAGCCAGGGGTGACAAGGAAGACTTCTTGCCTAGATACCACAGGACAAAACGGTGGGCAAAACACACTGCAGGGTTCACCTGAACACCCAGGAAAGGAGAGATACCCAGTTCCTCAAAGCAACTAACCAGGAAAGGGCATGAGATATCAGCCCTTTGAAACTGTGCTTTTGTTATTTGTAGAAAAGCTTTGCTGAGAAATTTTTACACTCCACTGGTGCAAAGAGGTTTGAAAGCTGCCTCAAACAGGCAGCAGAGGTTTTTTGCTAGGATGCGGATTGGCATAGAGTTGGAAGAAACAGTTTTATACCATCTGCTTCCCCCTGTGGTTCAGAGGAGAGGCAAAGGACAAGGATGCCATGCACCGCTCTTGGCATCATGATTTACCGCAGACCAATTTAAACTCCTACCGGTAAAATCTTTATACTACTAGATCATCATGTCTTCTTCTCTGTAGATGACAATGACTCTGTGCACGTGTGTGATCACATAGATGTAGTAAGGTAAAGATACACATCCACATGTGTGTGTGTTTGTTTGTCTTCTCAGCATTGTGTTCCCAAATACTGAAGAATTTCTCAATGGCACTATTCCACAGCTCTTGCAACATGCCCATAGTCTTTGATTAGCCTTCAGATATACAGAGAAGGCTTAAAAGGACATCTAAAACCACCTATCTGGCCCTCAATCTTGGTAAAAACTCAGAATTTTGAAACATCTATAACTGAATCCCCTTTTCTTCTGTCTGTTGACACTCCAATTTGTAGTAATCCTTCTTCTGCCCATCCCACACTAGATCTGTTCCTTCAGTCATGACACTTTCCTCACCATGACCATAAATGTATGGGAGATGCATACATGGCAAGTACTCCTCCCCCAGCTCACCTACACTACCTGACTAACATATGCCTATAATGCACACATCAAGATGAGCTATAAGCACAACAAACTTACTGAGTCCAAAATCCATTTGTACACTTCCACTGTCATAAAGTAGCCACCTATAATTTCAGTATCTTCAACAGGTTGCTCCTTAAAGATACCCTCAAAGCTGTTTGTGCTTTAAACTCCAGAAAGAGATGTCCATTTTTTTAAATTCTCTTTTTATAGGTGCAGCTCTCAGAAGCCTGAGGAACCAAAGCAAAGCCATTAATTCAAATTCACTGAAAAGCAAGCTGATGTTACAGAGCTGGTGTCCCTCACGTCCAAAACTCCATTGTCAGTTTATCCAAACAAGTTTGGAGGCAATTTCTGCCCAAGGGATGTGGCTGGGAAAGGGAGGGAAGAAGAAAGTCCTTGGAACATCACGTTGACGGTTTTGCAACTGACCATGGGAAGCGCAAAAAGCACTGCAAGCTGGACTTATGGCCACAGTAGGCAACCAGTATGATATTTTGCAACCAGAGCTCATTTTATCCCTACAAGCTTCTGCAAAGACTTCTAGAGCACAAACCACCAGCAGGGCTGAGACAGGAAGAGGGAACACACTGAGGGAATCGGCATCTACACAACATTGGTGACTGCAGCTGGGAAAGGACATATTTCTGCCTGACAAAGTCACTTTGGGTGCTGCACAAACGTTGGCAAAGCTTAAGTGGAGTGGTACGTGAACACGCCCAGCAGAAGAGAAAGGCTGTCATTTAAAGGTCAGTATCAAAGTCACATTTTGTCTCACTAGTTACCTGGAGAGCACAAAGCAGGCTAGGAAAGGAGGCCTTCCTGGATGGTAGAGGATGCTATGTGTGGCCTAAGTAGCCTTGTGTAGCCAAACATGTCAAAGCTGTATGTCTGTGTGACAGACCCTGACTGCCGCATGGGAGCGAGAACAGAAATGAACCTCCTCCAGTGAAAATACTATAGCCTTGGCAGTAGAGGACCTTGCCTGGAGGTTGATATGAGTTAGTCATATGGGGCTTTTGTGTGCATGGACGTACATGTGTGTATGTGTGTGTGTGTGTGAGTGTGTGCATGTGTGCGCTTTCACAGAGTATTCTGTCAGGGACTGATTTTCAATGATGCAAGTCTCCTCTAACTGATAACACTCTAAATAACAGGTGAGTGACTCCTGGCAAGCAGGAGATTGTCTGACCTCATTGTTTGCCTTTTTTCCCCCTCTTTGTTCTTCACAAATAAAGGTTTTTTAATAAACTGAAAGGTCCTCCGCTCCTGCCTGATGATAAAATGAAAGGAACCAGTGAGGTATGGTACAACGTGGCAGCAAAAAAAAGAGAAGCTCATCAGAAAATAACAAAGGTGCAAGTTAAAGATAAGGCAGCTGTCAGAGATTAATCCTGCTGGCCTGATTGTTTTCTTTAATACCAAGGCCTGCAATAGCAAGCGATAAGTTTGCTGAGTAATTTGGTTTTTGGTGAGGAAATAAAATTCAGGTAGGCCTCATAATTGATTTCCCTTTCTTTAGTTTTCTAAACATTAAACAAAAAAAAGCCCCTCTGCTTTGACTACACCTTCCTCTTTTCAAATATGCTCCAAGGCTGTGAGCATCCCCCCAAGCTGGGTCTGCAGGAAGATAACTCTGAGGGCAAAAGCACCCTCTCCTTCTCCAGCCTCCTCATGGGAATACATTTGTTTGCTTCTAAATGGCAACTGCAGCTCTTGAACATGGTTAATTCGGCCTGATGTTGGCTTCATCTCACTGTCCAAAAACGGGTAAAATGTGAGGTGGCAGAAAAAGCAAACCTCAAAAGAAACTCCAGACCCTCAGGTCCTGGCTTACTGGGAGACCTGCCCAAGTAAGTCAGAGCTCCTATCCAGTCAGTACCCGGCTTTCTTTCCAAGGATGTGGAAGGGGGAAGAGAGGGAACAGGAGCAAGGTCTGCAGAGCGAGGCAGGAGCGCTGTGGGGCTGTGGGAAAGGCTGTGGGAAGTCCTTCCCAGGTGCTGGTGAAATGCTGCTCCCTGCCCAAAACCTACTCGCCTCTTCCTTGTTCGCAGGTGTGCACAGCCAGACAGGTGAAGGCCACAGACACGTCACAGGCAGCAACTGTGGGAGGAAACAGGAGGAAAAAAAAGTTAAGGGAGGAAAACCTTTCCAAATAAGAGAGTCTGTAGCAATGAGGCAGAGCAGTTCTCAAGTGAGTAGACGATCCTGAGAGAGAGCTAGTGTGTGTGTGAGCGCACATGTGTGGGAGGTTGGGGGGGGGGTGCGGTGCATGTGCACACGAAGCAGCAGCAGAGCCTTATTTATTGTGACAAAATGAACAGCCCCCAGGATGCTCATCCAGCAGCTAATTTCTCATCTTATCTATTATGTGAATGAGATGGGAAAACAGTTTCCTGTTTTTCGCAGATATTGCTAACATGAAAGATACAGAATGAATTCCCTTGAAAGCCATGCAGTCAGATCCAGGCACAGACTCATTTATTTCAATGGAAGGAATTAATGCAGTCAGGGTTGCCCATTGATGGGAAACAAGTCTATAAAACTCCCCATAGAAGCAAATGTATTAATACCACCTCTAAAACTGGCGAAGAGCTTGACGGACACTTTCTCCACATCCATCTCCGTGCACACATGTGTGCATGTACGGGTAGACATTTGCTTGTGCACGTCACATACGCACGGATGCAAACCTTGCCATGTCCCTTATTCAAGAACAGTATTTCCATTATGTTACAATGCAGCATCAGTGCTGTATGGAAGGGCCATCTGTACTATGGCCTTTTCCCCTGTGAAGGAGTCCTTTACTTCCAGAGACTTCCAAAGGGTCTTATCAGGTGTAAAAGTAAGAGGTGACAGGTACACTGAGCCAGCAGGTCTCAGCACTCAGAGTTCAGAGGCAGGCTTTGGAAAAAGTCCTGTGTAAGGACAGATAGAGAGTCCAGTGCTGCAGAAGCTAGGTTTTCATTAAAGAAGACCTTACATGCCTTCTAAAGCATCCACTCAGAGCAAAGCCCGTAGAACACTGTCTTTGTATGGGCACAGGCAGGCAGCATCCATGACCTTGCCACAGCTGCAGCTATGCAAGTCCATCACGGAGTAGAAAGTGAAGTATCATCTTAACACTTTTCAGGTCATTTCTGACTATTTTATCTTGTTTTTCAAATCTTTACTTTTCCCAGCAGAGGGAGTATCTGGGCTTAGATGAGAAGGGGAGGAGACACCCGTCTCATGGCAGAAATCAGTAAAAACACCAAGCTCAGCCTAGCAATAATCTTTCCGCAGTGACTTCTTCCCTGCAAATAGGTACCGCAGTGGTGGCCCCCGGCCCTGCCGCCACCAGCGGCCCACAGGGGCTTTGCAGGATAACTGAACCACCGAGCCACCATCACAGACAAAGCCACATTCACGTGGTGGCAACGGCAGCCTCACGAGTGAGTGGCGGAAGAGGAGAAAAGGGAAGAGGAAGGGCACTGCAGGCCCTGCAGACCTAGTAGCGAAGTAGCCACCACAGGCACAGGCCTTATCACAGGCTGTTTGTTCCCTGCAGGTGAGTTATGCTAGGGTTTCTGCTCCTACTGCAGCTCTTACTTAGATCCCTGGGCCTTATTGCCAAAAAAGCCAAGTCTCCCCAACTTCCATTACCCTAAAATAAGAGTGGCAGCAGCTCTGAGAGCCAGGGTCTCTTAAAAGGCCTTTTAAAGGGTTTCTTTTTTCTTTCTTTTCCTTCTCGAGGCAGGACAGTATGGAGACTGAAGGTAACATTCAAAGCACAGATGGGAATAATGGTGGCAGGGGAGGATCCAGGCTTCTTGAGATGGGAAGCCTCCTCAAAGTGTAATCTCAGCCCAATCCACAGTCAGAGAGGGACCAGGGCTGAACATGAACAGCAACAGGTCAGAGGTGGGTAGGGTATGTACAGCCACATCACACTTCAAGCCCAGGCTCACTTTCATCAGCTGGGCTGACTATGAGAAATGGGCCATGATCCTAGTGTCCCCTAGTGTCTCCATCTGCTCCTCTTTTTTAAAATTTTGGCGCTCGGCCCTCATGCCTTTTTATTATGGGTTCTAGAGATACCAGTATCTTTCTGCCCTCCCTCAGCTGAAAGAGAGAGCCTCTTATCCAGTACAGGGTAAGCGCATCATCTGACCTGCCATGTGGGGGAAGTGGGCAAGGTATCTATCCCCAGCAGGGAGTTGTGGGTTTGACCCACAGGCCTTTGAAGTAGTGATATAGCCAGTGCAGTAGACGCCCTTACCCAATGACTTTTCACTCCTAGTAGCTGACGAATCCAGATTACCACCTGCATCGGGTTCTGTCTGATAGTGGGAAAACAATCCACGGGAAGGGGAGGATGAGAAAGCAGAAGAAGGTTAAAAGAAATGAGAAGAGACAACTCTGATACTGGTAGTACACTGTAAAGAGATGCTTCAGTTACACTGCTACAAGCCACTAGTATAGGAGAAATGAAAATAAATACAGCCTCCAATCCTGCTGAAGAAAATTCCAGAGTGGGCTGAGACCTTAACTGATATAAATGAGGATCATTATCTTCACTCTGCTCTTCTGCTCTGCACAGGGCAAGAAACGTGGAGGTGGGAGGAGAGTGCTAGGGGTGTGCCAGTGTGAAGTACAGCTCTGTCACCCTGCTATCGTCCCTTGACAACGAGAGTCATGTGAAGGGTCAGTGGAAGCATTTTAGGGACTGTGAAAGTTGTGTGGACCATCTGCAGACCTCAGCTGTCCCAGGCTAATGGGGTTTGCCCCAGCCCTGGGACTGGTCAAACGGATTTGGGATCCCACCCTAGCAGAAGGAGTGGTTGCTCTCGAGAGGGATGGGATGCAGGTGACTTTGTGCTGTCTCCACATCCATCCTTCCAGGTCGCTGGCCACCTGGACAGCATTAGCAACCCACCAGGGAGGCTTATTCAGGTTCAGTGGTCTTTCTTGCCTCTTCAGTACCTACTTGGGCTGTTACGGTCAGTCTGTGCCACCGTAGAGACTGGATGAAGCCCTGAGAGCTAAGAAATCCCAGGTAAACACAGAGTCCTGGGCTTGCAAAGCAAGGGCAAAGTGATTCTGACCCAGCAGGGCTTGCCCCCAGCAACAGCCTGGTGTGCACAGTTTTAATGCTCCCTGCTGTTGTATAAAAATGAGGCCGTGCAATTGATGCAAAGTACCAGCACATCTGCTCAGCAGAACAGGTCTCTGGCAAGAAATCTCCCCCCTTATCCCGTTCCTAAGACACAGGCTTCTCAGGGAGGCCAGAAAGCGTTTTAAATTGTCCATCGCTTCTGTGCCTGCCCAGCTTTGCTCACCTGTGAGACCACTTCTCCCTCCCATCCATCCATCTCCCTGTGACGGTAAGACTCTGCTCTTCTTTCACAGACTTGTGATCTATGTGATGCGCAGCTTGCCACAAAAAATTAGAATGACCTCAAAATGTGCCATATTCAAAATTGAACACAGCCTCTTGCTGCCCTGTCTCCTAACTCTGTCTTCTGCTTTTCCCTCCCTCAGTCCTTGCTGTGCACATCTCAGAGAGCGGGTTGCAAGGGCTGTGGTGGTGTGGCCTTTCTTGGTGCACTCCATCACCACATCTACATGTTAATATCAAATGTCATATTTAATATCTATATCATAAATCCCTCTCAGTTTGGCTAAGGCAAGCAGGTATGACATAAGAGTAGGCAGCAACTCACATAGTCTTTGAGCATTTTCCCCTAATAAAAAAAGCTGAAGCCCAGATAGGGTTGAGGAAAAAAAAGACACGATAACATATTTTCACCATGGCATTGAACCAAATTCTTAGCAGAATGTTGTCTTTAACGTTTCTCTAGTGCCCAGGCAAAATCCTCTCCTACAGATTTGATGGAGACATATACCTCACATAAGCATCTCTGCTATAGGTTAGCTGGGGGGACAGAATTTTAGGGCTTATTTATAACTGAAGATTTTATCCATTTGAATATTCTTCATAATGATCTCCACAAAATTCCTACAAGAAACAAATCTAGAAATGAAATAAAACTTGTTTAGATGTTTTCATCTCAGAACATATTGGCCTTTTGAGGTCAGATTTTAGAATTTTGCAATGAAATTTGAAAATCAATGTCAAAATGTATTTTAGGTGGCTTATTTCAGTTTTTATATTGTTTGTGTTACTTATCAATTACATTGGGACAATTCTGATAACTAACATCAAGGAATGTCATAAAATTATAATAATTAACTCCCAAATTAAATAAATCACCAAGTGAATTAGCTCCGAAACACTACAAGGCAAATTTCCAGAAGTGAAATTTTAGAGAAAATATTTAAACAAACATATTTCTAGTTCAAAAAGGGTAGAAATAACACACCCAATGAACTGAAAATTCAGTTTCAGCCATCTGGAGCGAAAGCTAGCATCTGAGCGCTATTCCCAATCAGATTGGTAAAGTGTTCACTTTGTCTCTGAGGACACGGGCTAGCACATGCAGGGCTAGTAAGTCCCCTGCATGACCTCTCTTAATTTTTTCTGTATGGTGCAAGGAGTAGGGAAGAAAGGAGCGGGGAAGGGGTGAGGGAAGATGGAGATAAGAGCTCCAGGAATTCACTTGCTAAAAATCAGTGTTTCATCGTACCTCAGCATGAGGAACTGCAGTGTACACAGTGTGGCTTCTCACATGCCAGGAAACCAATCCAGATGCTTGTTTTTACCATCATGCCACAGTAAATGACTCATCTTTAATCTCAGCCAGACCTGGGGACAAGGGTTAAGCTAGAGTTCACATCAGGTTTTATTTACATTCATTTTTCTCAATAAGGTCAGACCAGAGAGAGCTGGATTTGGGTGGCTCTTTTTTTTTTTTTTTAATTCGTAACATTTTTATAGCTTTAACATGATTTTCTGGATTGCTTGACAGATAGGTTAGCTACATCTAGGCTGGCACATTGAAATTTTTCTCAAACTATTGTGTCCAACAAATTAATCTTGACCTGAAAAAACTTCTCCTGCTCTGAGCAAAAGTAGCCCACAATGCCACAGTGGGGGGGTGTATGATCCAAACGGATTATGATGACATCGGCAAAACCTTTTTTACTTTAAGTATACCTTGCTTCAGGAACATAAGTTTCCCGGGTGCACTGGTCCTACCTCCTGTTCAAAAGCAATCGAGGATGCTACTTTCACTCTCAGTGCGCACACGTCCTTAGCGCTTGAGCTAAGCATCAGAGAGCATGTTTCTCAAGCAATTTACTGTAAGTGCTTGTACAAATCATATTTACCAGCACTTTCTGGAGCAGTTAACAGACTTTAAAGAACAGCCCTGTAAGTTCTCAGATAACTGGTGTTAGACGTATCTCTCTTTCCATGTCTCTAGCTTGAAAGCTCAAAGCAATTCAAAATACCAGCTTGGAAAAGCAGGGATATGAGCTATGCCTGCTTTGCCCAGCCTCGGGAAGGGCTGTGTTATCCCTCTGTCCCACTACGCTCTGGTTTTCGGCTGTGTCACCTTGCAGGGGGCCAGCGGGAGGGCTACATCGGCATGCCTGGCACTGTGCTCAGCGCGCGGCTCTGTGCACCCTGGCGAGCGGGCTCCGCTTCACAGGCTCCCCAGCCAGGCACAAACGGAGGGAGACCTCGCAGCTGCCCCCATGGGGCTGTGCAGACACAGTTTTAGCAGTTTCCCAGAAAATTTAAGCCCAGCCAGCTCTGCTGAGGTAAGGAAAGTAGCCTGACTTGTCCCAGCTGAAGGTCGGACCCTAATATTAAGTCTCACTGCCAAGGAACTTTTGGTGCCTCAAGTGTGCAAACCACTGAAAATGCTGCAGAAACAAAGCAAAAACACAAGAAACCCCGGACATCCCAAAGATGGTCCTCATCTCACAAATTCTCTTTGAATATGACCTTCATTTGCTTTGAAGTGTGGGAAGATTACATTTTCAACCCAACAGGTATGCATGACCAGCTCCAAAAGGAAAATGAAGAACTGGAGTTGGCTGGTTAAAACCAGTAGGTCCCAGCATTGTTATTTTATTTATTACAGTCTGCACAAGTCTAGGGGGGCTATGGCAATTTACAGACATGTAAGAAGACCAGAGCTCTGCCCTGAGGAGCTTTTTTAGCTTAAATTAAACAGCCCAAGCATAAACAAGTCTGAATAGCAATAACATCTAGAATTTAAATAGTAAACATTAAAAAAAATAGTGGTGCTTCAGGCCACAAGTCATCCTTTAATTGACAGCAGTTCAAAGGAAACTTTCCCAGGGGTAAGTCATTTCATAACTGCCTGCTGTGGGTTTCTCCTCTATCCCCCTGAAGCGTCTGGCTCCAGCAACTGTTAGAGATAGGACTCAGAGCTAGATAAGTCCGTATCGGAGCCACCTGGGCTGTTCCTCCTAAGGCTCAGGTATGACAGCAGAGAAGGAAGTGCCCCAAAAGCTGATGAGAAACATGAGGGAAGACCAGAGAAGAAGTCCACTCAACAGCAAAAGGCTGGACCAGGAAGGCACGTCAAAGGGTTAGAGCGGGAAAGTCTGGGCTAGCTATGAGTCAGGCACTAGACAAGGACGCTGGAAACCTGGATTTCATCCCAGCCTTGACCTTGGACAAGTGCCTTTGTCTCCATTTGCCTACTTCCACTCCCAAACGTTGTCTGCCTTCATTATGCAGACTACAAAACTCTTCAGGGTAGTAACTGGCTCTTGCTATTTGTTTGTGCAACACTGCTCACAACAGGATCCTAATCTTCACTAAAGTCTGCCGGTGTTGTTGTAATGCAAAAGAAAAAAAAAAGTGTAAATACTTCAAAATCAGGAACAATGTTCAAAGAAAGACAGACAACTGTAGGGAGTTCAAATGAACGTCAGCTAAAGATCTGATTTCCAGTGTCGCTACTAATTATTACATGCCAAAAAAAAAAAACTTGAAAAACCCAACCAGACTTTGAATGATCATTCAGAATGCCTGAATATGTCTTTCGTTAGGGAATGATAGATAATTTTTGCATCAAATACATTTCAGTTGGAAAAAAATACACTTTTCCGTATTTTCCCTCTTTTTTCCAAAATTTGTCATTGTCTTTATTTAATAAAATCAGCAGTGAAGCTACTAATGAGCGTTTTTGCTCTCTGAAATACAGACTTTCAGTAAATTAAATATCTTGAGAATTATTTTACTAACAAATTTCATTAAAGGATGCTGTGGCCTACTTCACAAGAAATGAAAAAGACCATTCTGTTCTCTGCACAATGAAAACAATGCTGAAAGTTCAAAATTTGATGAAACTATTTTCACGATTTGAGGCCTGTTCTATTTTTCATGTAGTGTTGACAAGGACTAGATGAGAAAGAAATTTAGTTTCCATCACCTATTCAATCTCCGGCCACTGTAATGATTAACGAGAGTGCCTGTTTCAGTGGTGTTTTCTTGTTAAATAGAAGCTTGTCCCATCGAAACAGAACTTGAAACTATCAAATCATTTCACAACCAACAGATGGTAACTGCTATATAAGCAGCCCTCAGCTGGTTTTTACCAGCAATGTGAAGGTAGAAACTGCTGTATCATGATCAAATTCTGTATACCACATCCATCTTTTAAGACACACATTTTTCCACAACAAAAAGCATTTCAAAAAAAAAAAAAGATGTAGGTTGTTAAATACTGAGTACCTCAGTCTTCTACTATATTTTAGCAAGATACCTGAAACTTAAATGTGTGGACAGATGCTAGATGGGCTAATGCTGTTGATACTTTCCTTGGCTGCCAACCTTTTTCATTCGATGGGAAAAAAAAGAATATCAGCTTAAGAATACAGCAGACATTTTTTTCTTAAATATCAGCCTGGGTCTATGCTGCAGATTACAAACAGGCACAGTCCCCTGTTGCAAGGAGGGGATGCTGCAGGACTAGCTTATCCCAGTGATTTCCTCTAGTGTGCTGTCAAATCAGGAGCTGACGACATTGGTCTGGACAGCTATTTGAGACTCAGCATAAAAATCAGGAGGTATTCAGGAGACAAAAAAGCCACAGTCCCATTTTTCCATCACCTAGAAAAATCCTTTTGACATAACAGACTGTTGTTGTTCAACTGGTCACTGCCTGCCTCTGCTTCCTAACAGTAATCCCCACCTCTTTGTGCATAATGCACAAAAACTGCTGAGCAAAATGTCACACAAACACACCGATAAAGCCAGCTTATGCCTCCTGCTGTGCTTTGCCTTGTAATTAAGTTTTTGATTAGGAAATATATTTTAAAAAGTCTTTTTCAAGCTAAATTGAATTTTGTGTTTATAGGTCTCCCTAACTTAATTAACCAACACACAGGAATGGGTAGGCAGCAATAGAAAAAAGTTGAAAGAATCATTATAGTTTTTTGGAATGCAGATGACTCCATTCCTCAACCCAAGGAGGGTTTCTCAGGATTGTCCTGGTGGTTTGTAAAGTCATTTATTTCAAAGTAAACAAGTCTGGAAAGCCTGGAAGGCTGCAAAGGAGTGGTGATGGGCAACACTAGGTGGGAACCCATCATCTCTTCATCCCACATCATGATTTCAGCCTAGCAAACCACTGAGCAAACATATTGCTCTGCAACGGCGATTCAACAGCCTCTTCAGAAGAAATTTAGTCTCAGTCTACTTACTACGAGTCAGGCAGCAAATGTGAACTAACACCCACACTGGTGTCTCAAAGCAGGGTCAGAAGCCGTGAGGCAGGGAGAACTGGCAATTTGTGTCAAGGTGTGGAGTCTGTCCTGAAGCAAGGAAGTGCCCCTTGCTACTGCCCTGGCTTTGTGCCTACCAAGAAGGCTCTCACTCAAGGGCTGCCAGCCCCATATCGTTCATTACCACTAAATTCATAGAGGAGAAAAAAGAAAATGCACTAAATGGAGGCGAGCTGATAGCGCTCTCTCAGTCTTGTCCCTCAAAGATGCCTGGCATCTCCAGGAAAGTTTCTAGAGCAGACCTTACCAAGGCACTGCTCCCAAAGCACTGTGGAAAAGGGAAATATTTGCAAATACTTCTGATTAGCATTTCGGGAAATACAGGTACCTGGTTACAAGTACAGGAACAGGTACCCCGTGCACAAAACAGATTACAAAGCACCCGTTGCCTCATGCCACCCTGATGCCACTGGGGCTACATTCTCACACGCAAAAAAGCTTTCACGTACACACAGAGCCCGCAAAAGTTTGAGTTCAGGAAACTTTCATGTAAACTACGTTAAAAAACAATTTCAATACGCTAGCATTTTTCAGTTCCTTGTACAGCGACTCCTGTGTAGCTGTGGCATTCAAGCAGGGTTTGCATGCAGCACTCAGATGTGTCTTATTAGCTGGACAGTTCTTGCGTGGGTTTTTTTCTGCCTCATCTTACTAAAATGCTTCCACTGTACCCCTTTCTTGGTCTTAACCGTCAGTACACTGACAAATATTCCCAGAGTGTGTGCGAAAAAAATAAAAAAAAACACTTATGCAAAAGAAAGCAAAAAATAAAACAAAAAAAACAACCCGAGCTTTACAAAAAGCTATGTAACCTGTCTTTGTGGCTGGAGGAACTGGAAGTAACAAACGTGTTGGCTTTGGATTAGTGAGCACTAAATCCATCTATGGAAAAACTGCAACATTTTACTTATCAGTACTCTGCGCCCGGCAAAATATGGAGAGGCTATTGTAAGTCATTACTCGTTGGCAACTCTGAATGTACATAAATATATACACATGTATATATTGTGCATGTATATATATGCACATATATACACACACACACACACATATATATGCACATATGTATATAGGCACACACACACATATATATATATGCACATGCATATATATGTATACACACATGTGTATATATGCATATATATACATCTATGTATACACATACACCTTTTCGAATCTAACCTGTTAGCAAGTTGAAGATCTGTTCATTATCGCTTTTAGGCACAGAAAGGAAATCCTCTTTCCTTTTTTTTTTTTAACACACACCAAAAAAAAGGAAAAAAAAATACTTTTTTCCGTTTACCTGTCAGCAAGGAGACGAGAAGGAGGGAAACGGGTTCCAGCGCGCTGCCCTAGTTTTTATTTGTTTTCGCAACTCTAGCCGCAAAGCAGTCGCCGTTTGCTCGGCGGTGGTCATCGTTGCCCAAATTCTTGAGGGAGCACTGCCACCTACTGGGCCGGGCCGGGCCGGGCCGAGCCGAGCCGAGCCGAGCCGAGCCTGGGCGCTGCGCGGCGCTGCGCGGAGGCAGCCGCTCCCCCATCCTCCACCCTCTCCGCACAGCGCTCGGATGTAAAGGACTGCGGTACCCAGACTGCAGCAGAGCATTAATTGGGGCGGGGGGGGGGGAACCCCTCTTCTAAGTGCTGCGCGGTGACAGCAGAAGAAGGAGCCCTTTGACCCAAACGGAGCGCGAGTTCTTCGTTAGGGCAATTAAAGCCCCATGGACAAAAGTGGCAACGTGTTTGGGGCTGATCTTGCACTGCTTTTTCATCCGTGGGCTTTCTACCAAGCAGAGCTGGTGGAAAGGCTGTTGCAGCTCTCCCAGGAATACAGGGAGGTCATCAGGCCCCTCCACACAGGCATGTTTCTTGTCCTTCCTGTTTGCTGTTGCCGTCTTGCTCGTTTCCCTCTCCGTTTTCCCATTTATGCCCCTCTGGTCTGTAAGGTCCCAAAGGCAACCGCAACGTCCTCTGCTGGCGGGGCAAGAAGAGCTTGGCTCCCATGACCGCATCAGTCTCCCAGCAGCTCTGCTTGAGCTCCTGCGGCTGCTGCATTGCAGGGATTAGAAAATGCTCACGTGAGTATGCGTTTGGACCTGTCAATAGTTAGGTGGATTTATGCCTGGGACTTCAGGCTTCCGTCTGATATAAGACCAAAAGAGTAGGATTTGGCTGAGAGCCTACAAATCAAGGAAAAAAGCAGTGGAGGGACAAGGCTGAGGCAGGGAGGACTCTATTGTTCAACTTTTCGGTACCTCAGTCCAATTCAGTAACTGATTCTCTACGCTGCCTCATGCCCTAATGTAACTTTTACAACTAAACACTTTGCGAGATTTTTTTTTTTTAATTGAATTACAAAAACCTTCCTTGGCGTTACCAGCAGAGCCTTTGTATTTTACACAGGGCTACTACTTCGGCCTTCAACACCAAGCGTGAGTTCACCAGGCAATGTGCACCTTCCTACCTTGGGACACCGTGGGGTGACACTGCACTACGTTGATCTGCCCTCCAGTGGCTGCCCAAGAAGATGGACACAGCCCTCCCCATGCTCACAGCAACCCGCGATCTCGACCGTCAGGTAGCTGAAGCCCGGACTGCGATCAATAAAAGCAAGAATTGTTTAAAAACCCCCTATTTTCCTCTGAGTGCTTGTGTGCGTGTGCGCACGTGTGTGTGTGTGTAATTTACATAATAATTGTGTCTGTTGTCTGCAGACGTGAATTCATTACAGCAGGAGGGAAGGGAACAGCCAGTGTCAGTATACATTGCAAATTCCTCACTACCTCCTTGATTGATAAAGCACAACCTGAAACACTGACTAGCTGGTAGCCTTTCACTAAACTGAGTATAATACAAGAGCTGAGATAACTGAAAAACAAATTATTGGGTTTTTTTTAAAGCACTCTGTCTCTCTCTCTCTCTTTTTTTTTTTTTTTTAATTTTTAAGAGTTGCTAGCCATGTTCTGAATAGTCCATTTCTCCCCCTCACTCCTTCCCCCTCCTTCCTCTTGTTCATGCTCCATCAGCACTTGCGTTAATCCTGGCCTCAAAGTACTAAATTGATGCAGAGCAATGCAGGCACCCGGGGGCAGAACATCCAAGGAACAAATTGAACTGGTCATCGCTGAGCCTCCCTGCCAGCCCCTGTAGCAGCCCATTGCTCAGAGCGGCAGCGATAGCACAAGCCGCCTGATCCGTCCGCTGACCGCAGGCGTGGATGACCCCCGAAAGAGCCGACGTCCCCACGGGCCGTGGGACGACACGCACGTGGAGGCTGCTACGCGCACACCCGCATGAGACAGCACGGGTGCTCAGTGAAGAAATCCAGCGTTTAGAAATGGTGTCATGGGGACAGGGAACCTTGCAGAAAGACAGAGGTCTGCAGTCACTATAAACGAACCTTCACGGCGGCAACAACAACAACAAAAAAAAGCTTTCAGGGAGAAAAACAGAAAATAATGATGTTTTGCAATTACAGTGCCCAGCTGCTGCAGCTCCAGCATGCGTGCTATACACAGGTGCAGCTATTATAACAATGAATAGCACGCACTAAAGGTGACATCCATATGGGTAATAATACAAGGGCTGAAAAGGTATTTTCTTTTGCAGCCTGAAGCTGGGAAGAAAAAAAAAGTAGTAAGATATCTCACAGCCCCCCCATCTCTTCCTGATCGCGGGCTCTGGAGCATTGGATGAGCAGGTGGGCACTGGCAGAGGAGCTCCTTTTACCGTCTGATTGGGGAAAACCTAATGATTCACTAGGTAATATCCGAGTTGAGACTACTAGGCTGTAGCTGGCAGGAAAACAGACAGCTTTTTCTGCTTGTTTTTTTGTGAGCAGAGAGTTTTTAGAAGTTTCTTCCCTTTCCTTCATTTGAAATACCTGAATGTAGACACGGCTTATGAAGGGGGGGGAGGGTTGGGGGTCTCCGCCCTTCTCTCCCACCCACCATCAATGCTCCACCAACGTCACTACGTTGACTTCAACAGAGGGGCCCCTTTCTGGTACCAACGAGGGGCAGCTAGATGCAGGGGGCAGGCTATGGGATCTGTTCATCAACGTTTTGCATTTTCTCCCCCGTGCTGGCCCCACTCAGCGGCGGGGGGGTAGGACCAGCTGAGCTTCAGCATCCCCTTCCAGCCTCATTTATTCTGGTTCTGCGACTTACCTCTAGTGCAAAGGGCGCCAGCATTATCTGGCTCCGTCATGGCTTATTCCAGCTCAGGTCCCTTCACCACCAACGTAGACCTGTGACTGCAGAGGCACAGACTGGTTGCTTGTCAGCAACCTGGTTTGGTCCCACAAATCAAATCCCGCCAACCCTGTTGCTGCGGGCAAGGGGGGCCTCTCTTCGTCAGGAAGACAGTGTCCCTTGGAAGGAGGGACTTTGCAACCCATTGCTAGCAAAAACAAAGCCTTTTCAGACTGTTTTGCTGCACACATCCTTTCCTTCATCAGAACTAGGATCTGTTAAAGACATTTAGTAGAGAGCTTAGAAGCGTCAACAGGGAAAAGCAGAAAAGGGGTTACCCACTGCAATCTGGCACCTCGCCCTATGATTTTAGCTTTTTTTGATTTGTGGGTGTCGGAGCATTTTTTCCGCTGGCAGCAGAGGTGCCTAAACAAGACACGTAAGCCTTCTGACACCAGGTTTGCCTTTTCTTCCCAGAGTGCGTAGCAGTTGTCCACAGACCCACGAGCATCCGCGGCCCACAGGTCAAAAACCCCCGACTTGGCATGTAATACGAGCGTTTTTTCAAACTTACAAGGACATCTGCATCCCATTTCATCTCTGCCAGCGCTGCCAACTTGGGAGAGGGTTAAAGGGGCCACGGGGTAACGTGACACAGAGTTCACGAGGGGCTGCCACCCTCGCCTTTATCCAGCTTCTTGGCCACGTACTGAGCCCGGCTGCCACAGTGCTAGCTAATTCAAAGCTAATGTAAATAAGTTGGTACAAGCTGCAGTCACTCTTTTGACCTGCAGTCCAGACACAGACCAAAGATTTTTGGGGGTTTTTTTGACCTGGCATGGGAAGAACAAAAATACTGCGCTACTTGTCACTTCGGCCTCAGGGCTTCCCTCAGACTTTGGATGGGCTTTTGTGGAATAACCCTGATTTGGACAAGCCGGCTGATCACAGGAAAGTCGGCGCACAAGTAGGCACACGTGCCATTGCCCTGCTGGGATTGCCTCGGCTGGCACAGAATGGGGCAGGGGTGCTACACCTGAAGCGCAGCCCTATCCTCTGACTTCCAGCGTGCTGGGGAAGGCTCTGGATGATTTCAGACAGTGCCAGAAACCCGCTAAAGAAACTGAGAAAACAGTTAACCACGCAGTGCCAGCGTGAAGGCACGCTCCGGATTCCTGAACGGGTCCCAGCTCACCAAGGTAGGCAGAACCAATGTCTTTTTATAGGCCCTAAAATTGAGGGAGGCATTAAAATTAATTTGAAACTTCCCAGGAAGCTGGCATAATGAAAACAAAAGTGGATTGATGCACTGGCTGGCATACCCGTGCCCTGGGAAAGAGTACAGGCTGCAAGTTGCAGAAAAGCTGGAGCTTGCCGGAGGAAAAAAACAAAACAGAATATCCTGCTCAAAGGAAGCTCGCAGACAAAGTGGCAACGTGGAAGAAATTCAAGTGATTAATACAGGGCCTGAAGTGTGCAGGGGACTGCAGAAGATTGAAAAAAGACCCAGGATTTGATTTCCTACTGCCCTTTGTCATCAGCAGTCATTTTACACCAGCAGAGGGGGAGTGCAATCTTAATAGCACAGAACAAGTGCTTTTGGTGTTGCCTTTCTCTCTGTTTTTCTCTGGTGCAAAGATCCCGCGGAAAGGCCAAATCAAGACTATTTGTCTCTGACCGCTGGGGCTGAGAGCCTAAGCCAAGACATAGCTCATAAACAGTGGATAAAGAGAATGAGGGAAAGGGAAAGCACTCAGAAGAGCTACCATATTTTCCTTTGGCTAGGATGAAAGAGGGCTCGAAATAAGAATAAACTGGGGACAATACCCAGTGACCTACCACAGAAAATGCACAGTTATAAAAAAACCACATTTCTCCTGTTAATTTGTTTGGGTTTACAAGTTTTACTGTGATCAGTCAAGCTCTAATATCAAACACATACCTGATTCGAGCCTTAGATAATAGAATTTTAAGCCTGTAGTTCAGATTCAGCCACACTGCTACATCCTTCATACCAGGGCACCAGCATATAAATAAGTAAGTAAATAAATGAATGAAAAGGCAAAAAAAGCTACCTAATCTTTTTGCAGTTGCGCCAAAGTTTAGCAGACCAGCAGCAAACTGGCTGAGCATTTGGGGTTTGTCCTGTGAGGTGCCACCACAGTTCAGGCACTGAGTTTTCTCCAGAGTGAAGAGAAATTCTTGCTTTATGAGCCCTAAAAAGCTGTCATTTGAATTAAGAGGCTTCCCATACTCTGAGATTTACAGTGAAAGGAATGTATTTCTCTTAGGTGTGACTTCAGATCCTCAGTCCAGATGAGTATCAACCCAAACCAACTGAAGACATTCTCATTACTCACAAAATAAAGTGACTTTGAAGAGGTCTGGATGACTTCTGGGGTTAAAATAATGGCAGAGGGGGCATTTTAGGTGTATATTTCCTTCAGCAAGTTAAAAATACAGGTATTTTTCTGTGATGTATTTGCTGTATCAAGTCTAGAGCAGCTGAGATTTGCCTCACTGTGTCATACAGTTGCAGCCTGCAGTTTTGCTAGACGTAATAAATAAATCAGAACCAATACAGGGCTAACAAAACCTCCAGATGCGTGCTGGAAAAAAGGGAGTGCCTGACCCTGTCCCCTGCCTGCTGAGCAGGATGCTCAGACACCCTGCACTGTCCTTTCGAAGTGAGACTCGAAACGTGAGACTCCCTTAATGAGCAGAGTGCAGAGCCCGCGATACCTTTCACACCTGTGTAATTGCTGGCCTAATTCCACCCCCGGTCACCACGCTGTAACCACCTAACTTTTCCCCATGTAGCTTCAATTATGCAAAAGTATTCCTCGCTTCTGGTTTACAGTCTGCACAGCAACATTAGCATGCAGCAAAGTTTCTCCCATGGGTTGCACTTCCATGACAAGGAAGTGTTTTGTATTGCTCTAAAGTTTGGCTTTATAAGGCTTCATAAAGACAGTAAGATGCACAGTAGCGTATCTTACTGTGTATTTATGTTCTGTCATTTTACATTGTTTGGCCTAAGCGTCTAACGGTGAATAAAACCGGGAAGCATTTGAAGGAATAGGATAACTTCCACCTAAAGCAAAAAGCGAACAGACAAAACCAGAACAAAGTTTTATACATAGATCTTTTAAGTTTATTGTTTTTCAGGTCATAAGAAGAATATTTTATGTCTGAATATCTAGACTATTCTTCCAGCTCAGACATACTTATCTCCTGACTTACACAGTCTTGCAGCAGAGGCTCCGAATTCCTTGGAGTCATTAAAGGATTTTGTCCTCAAGTCATTCCCATTAGGGGAATATTCAATTTAGAAACTTCCCTCTCTCCCAAAGGTCACATGTGAAATCTGTGGTTAAGATCCCTCCTCACTGAGTATCAGGTCAGCACCCTATCCACTAAAGAGACGGGGATATTTAACAATTAAATACTCCTCTAGGCTATGTCTGCACTACGGAGTCGAGGCGCACTCCCCACCTCCGGGACCAAGATACGTGCCCTGACTGTGTTTCCACTCCCCCATGGCGCGGTGTCCCCCAATCTGTCCCCACACTCCCATTCCCATAGGGATGAAACTCGCAGGCAGGGACCAGGAGGGATGCTCGAGGCTGTCCACGTCCCCCGTGCAGACACGGGGTTGCAAAGCGCACCCCACCCACGACCTGTGGCACCTCGGCACTGCTGAAAGGCGGCAAAGAGGCCCCAGATGCATCTCGCGGTGCCTAAATACCTTTTGTAAGGCTGTTGGCCAGTTCAGACTAACATCAGCACCCAAGAGCTAGGAGCAGCTGAAAGGAAGGGGTAGGTAAGGGCGTTTCTTTGCCTTTACAAAGACGACACAGTTCTGCACAGTGACAGTAGGAAGCCAGTTATTTTTCCATTCTTAGGCTTTCGATATGAAGAATTAGCTATCCACTTTCCAGAAAACAGGGAATTAGTCTTTCCAGACTATGTGTTTAACAGAGAAGAAATGAATCTTCATGAGCTCAAGACATATTCCCTCTTCTTCTCTTAGCCCCTCTCTCCCCCGCCTCATATCTCTTCTATGCAGTTTTTCAAATAGTTTAATAATATTCACAGGGACATTAGATTAATTGGATTTTAATTCCAAATGACTGTGAAAGCAGAGAAGTGAGTCACCAGTCCATGCTAATGAGAAGATCTATTAAGGACCCTTCTCTGATAGACACATAGAGTAGGGTTATAAATATTTCATATTCAATTAATTGAATTTTGCCCCTGTTATATGATGCTGCCCTGGAATGTTAATCAACTGGGACCAAAGAGAGAGAGAGAGAGAGAGGAAGAAAGAGGAAAAAAATTTAAAAGAGAAGCTTTAAACAACATCAGAGCCATTCCCATCCCCAAATCCTCCCAGTTCACACAGTGCCTGTACATCAGAGTGGAGGCTTCTATACAGACTGCATCTGGTTCCATACAGTGGACAAATTAATGTTAATTAATCAGACAGTCATTTTATGAAGAACTGTGTGCAAAAGGTTATTTGAGCCCTGCTGTAAATAGATTTATAGGTATAATTGCCATGTTGAACGACCCTCTGTAGATAGGCTCATTAAACTGGCCATCAGTCAAGGAGTCTAATTGAAGCAGGCCAACAGCACGCCACTGGGACCACGCGGCTGCCTCCAAAAACAAAACCACTCAGCAGAAGCCAGCTCTCTGAAAGCCTCAGATAATGCCACTTCCTAGCCTTCAGGCAGTTTCTACCACTGCTCACTGTGCCAGCCTACACGCTGCAGGAAGGAGAAAGAAAATAAGAAAGTCCCCTTGCCCATCATTTCTTTACATCATGGACAAAACATTTCAGAGGACTGGGTACAGCGTGCAAACAGCATTACTGACAGTCATGATTTCCAAAAGCATTTCTGGCCTTCACAGTTGCGAACAACCTGAAAACACAAACTTCGAAGGCTAAGATCAGAAGGCAAATAGAAAGAAACTAAAGATTCTTTATGATGTTTCATATTTAAGAAAACCTCTTGATTTTATTGGGGGGGGGGGAGTGTGGGAGGGTCCAACATGTGACCTGAAATATTTGCGACTGGCAATCAGCCATGCATATGCCAAGGAGCAAGGTAGTAAAGGAAGTTGCAGTTCCCTTCCTTGGCACCAGCAGGGCTGCACGTTTCCTGGGGTTATGCCATGGCAGATGGTCTTTCACGCTGTGGTGGCGTCCACCCCTGCAAGCATCTGCCCCAATGTGAGCTCCTCCAAGAAAAGCACGCAAAACTTTCACGATCGGTGGTGTGAGATGCGGGGACCTGAAGCACAAGGCTAGCACTCTGGACACTTGCATTTTGCTCCTTCTTCTGCCACAGGCTCCCCACACACTGTCCCTCGTCCCACCTGTGCAATCACTTCTATCTGCCTCCCAAAGTGATCTGTCTTTCTGCTTGTGATTTATGCAACGACTGTCTCTTATTTCGCATACCTAAAGGGCCTGGCACAGCACAGCAAAGCTGTGGGCATCTATGAGCTACTTGCTACACTCATATACACTCGCAATGGTTGTTTATAATCACTGTTGCTGTTGAAGAAAAAGGATAGGTATAGGGCAAGTCTTGGATGAAGGGCTGTAACCCAACTTTGGGAGGGCAGGAGGGAGATCGTGAGACTTGGCAGGGCCAGGAGCAGCTCTTGTTCTGCCTAGTGAGGAGCAGAGCAGTCAGAAGTAGGTCATCACCACCCGTGCAGCAAGTTCTGCACATTTAAGGCTGAAATTTCAAGCGGTCCCTCTCGCTGACACATGCTTGCTGAGGATCATGTGCACGCTCACAGACCTGGAGAAGAGGAAGCATGCCAGCACCCTCAGCACCCCCAAAGAGCCCCGGGGAGCTGCGAGCCAGCTCAGCATGCATCAGAAACACAGCCAGGTCCCCAGCACCTCAAGAACAGCAGTGTCCTGGCCTGGCCTGGGGGAGGACATGTGGCCCCTGTGGACATGCTCTTGCCCATCCATGCCAGCACCTAATGCGTGCAGGTCCAGGCTGCTGGACAACCTGCACGCCAGCATTTCCCACGGCTCCCCCTTCCCGTACACTCACTGGTAGCTGCTTAAACTTGCCTGAGCATCAGGACAACAGAGTTAAGCCTATGCTGTCTCTGAGTTGCTTGCTGAGGCACCTCTGAAGAAACCTAGGAGTATGTTGGAGTTTTAATCAGGCCAGGTCCTTGCTGGGGCTGCTCCCAGCCCAGCCGAGGCCTGGTAAGGCGAGTGCTCAGAGACAGGCAGGCTGAAATTGCAAACCTGAACGTGCCAAGAGCAGCTTCTCCTCTTTCAGTCAGCAGATATGCCATGTCAAGGTGAAGGTGGTGGAAACCATACTTACAAGCCCCAGCTGGTAAGTGGCTGCTTTCTACAGTGAACTTTCCCAGTACGGTCGCTGAGGGGGTGAAAAGTGAGTGAGCTCAGACTGCAGAAGGGCGAAAAGCAAGTTGCCCTTTGCTGTCTCATACACTGAAGTGTGATACCAAGCACTGCCAGCCTTGAACGCGCTAAAACTCTTCCACACAGTAGCTAGAAACAAAGCTAGGAATTAGGCTTCCCACTGAAGGAAGCACTGAGCTGCCTCAGCTCCTCCATACACTAAAATATAGAGGTTCACTTTGCAAGAATAGAGAGATGCAAATACTCCAGACTCACAACAGACAAGCATCCTTAGCTTTGTGCCCATTTCTTTGCGTCCACAGATGCTCAGCCCCAAAGAAGAGAAATTAGTAGTTCTGTGACCCATTTTATAAAGAAATCACCTCTAAACCTAAACTGCACCATCTGCTGTGCACTGGAAAGTGTCATTGAAGCGTGCTGGGGCAAAAAAAATACAAAGTCACAGAAAGGTAAATCAACTAACATACTGAGAATACAGTCAGCTAATCTATTCCTGTACTCATGCTATTCACCACATCTGTGACATACATAATTAAATGCAAACTCAAGATATCTCCCTGATCAGATATAAAATAGTCGCAAAACACCAGCTTTCTCAAGCACAAACAAAAAAAATTAAAGGAGCAAAACTAAAATGCACTAATACTGACATCACCAAGGCAAGAATAAATAGGCAACATTACCAAGAGAAATTCCTGTATTTCAGAGCAGTAACTGTCGTATTTCATCATCTTAAAATGTTTAACGAAGAGGGACACCAGTTTCCATCACTGGACAATTCAGGAGCTGCTCAGCACGTGAGGGGGCCCTGCCCGAGTTTTCCTTTGCTGTGTCCCACAGTGGCTGGGTCACTTCCAGTGTGCTCCCAGGTCTTTCCTGGGCACCTGTACGGCATCCGACAGAGAGACCCCAGATCTGCTGCCCCCTGCTCCTGCAAGGTTCCCACAGATGAGCTGCGGGGTCTCTAACCCAGATGCGCAGGCAATCGCATTGCAGTGCAAAAGCCTCTGGGCAAGCCTTGGGTCTTACTTTCAGAGCTGCTCTATGGATGGGCAATAAATCAGATCTCCAGGGCAGTCTCAGGGCACCTCTCACAGCCTCTCCCCCGTCTTGTGGTTCCCCTTCCCCAGACCGTGCTTAAGTGGACTTCAGGTGAAACACTTCAGGTGTTTCACTTAAGGTGAAACAGAGCATAACCTAAGTTTTTAAAGGCAAATTAACATCATCTTTGCTACCCGTAAAGCTGCATTTCCTACTGTAACATTATTTTTTCTCCATCTAACTAGGTCTTCGATTTCTCTCTCCATCCTGCCCCGAAGCAGACACAAGTCCTTATTACAGCACATATGAAAATCCACATCTGCCCTGTAGTTAGCTTGGCTGCACCGCAACAAAATCACTCACCTTTGTCAGAGTCCCCCGGCCAGAATACTCAAATCTTCACTCGAGCGTTAGCCAAGGTCCACTCACCCGCAGAGGGCACTACTCGTAAACGTAACTGAACAAATGCATTTCCACTTTGTCTCACATCAGCACTCAGTTAGAAGGCTGCAGTTTCCAAGAGCAAATCCCCATGCTTCCTGCATATGATTACTGTCATCTCTAAGAAGAAAGGGAGCAGTGGTCTGATGATGTACAAAAGAATGGATTTTTAAGCCACATACTGTGCATTTCTACACATGCTGAGATGTCAAGCGAGGCCTCCCACTAATGTATCACAGTGCAATGCTGCTAGTCCCCATGAACTGAAGCACGTCAGTTCAGAGACATAAGAAAACAGAATCATATCTAAGAGGATATTTGAACATTTAACTGTGGACGCCGTTTTGTCTCGGGCAGGATGAGAAGGGACATGCTCTTCCTCTGCCCACAACACGTGGGCCATAGGCATCCCTTGTAACACTCTCTTAAATGTTAAAGCTAAGTTTCCAGTCAGTCCCTCTACTCTAGCAATTGGACTATTTTTCTACCGTTTCCAGTTCAGGGATATGCTTTAGATTCCCACTGATGGGAATTTAACTAGTGGACAACCTTGAGGTCAGAATTTCACTCTGTATTTCTAAGAAAGGATCCAGATCGCGTTTGCACATGTTAAAGCAGGCTCAGCTAACAGAGGTAAATGCAGACTTACACAAACACCTACCACCAGGGCAAAAGTCTACAGCCTTCTTACCCACTTACCTCATTTCAAAAGATGCAAAAATCCAAGCTGTGTGCAGTGTATGCAGGCAAAACAGAGAAGCCAGAAAGAGAGAAAAAATGTCTGCTCACCTTGTATGCCAGGTTTGTGCTGCCTCCATTGCTTGGCATGCACCAAGGGGACATGCAGGAACGTACTCACGCGAAGGGAGGGGAAGCTCACAGGACAGTAAAGGAAAGTACTTTGTGCCTTAAGTCCATTGAAGAAATTGCTGAGTTGTTAGTTCTTTAAATACCAGCTCCGTAGGATTTTTTCCATGGAGCTGCTGTCCCTTCATTCCCCTTGGTATGTCTGAATTAAGCTGAAACAAAGCTTTACTCTTCATTCTCTGCCCACTTCCAAGTGTGCCTCAACTTCCAGGTTAGTTTTTATGCAGCCAAATATGCTGAAAAATAACAGATGGAATTTGTCCTCAGTTCAAGGAGTAGACAGTTGCTGTTGCTGTTTTGGGTTTTTTTTTAAATATATATAGAAACACTTTGCCAATCCAGCACAATTCACCTCTTTCATGCCTGTATGATGGTTCCATATTTCTTTTTCTGTTATAAACCATCAAAAGATTGTTTATACCCTGAGAATCTCTCCGGGGTCCCCACCTCCTCAGCTTTTTACAGCACAAAGAACCCAGGGAGTGATTAGAAACTAATAACATGTTGGCAATCATAATCATGTACTTTAATCACTGAAGTACACCCTCAAATTACAGTATTCCAATTAGACACAAGTAATGCAAGGCCAATACTTGAGTTCCCACATCATGTATTCATAACCTGAACTTCTACTTGGTCTCCAGAGTTACTTGTACCTGTGCAAAGTAGGTGCAAGCTGCTATCAAATGAGGAATCTCCTCTCTGACTGGTAGTGGCTGTTGGCGCTCTTTCTGTAAAGAAAAATTTTCTCCCACAGTACAATGACTTTAGAAAGGTAGTTCCAGACCTAATGGCCTTTTTTCAACAAAGATATTTTGTGTTAGTTTTGCAGTATGCCATGTTTGTCTAGGTAACCTGCCTAGTGTAAAGTAACAGAGTACAGCAAAACTTTAGAGCATTTATATATTTTTTTCAGCTTTAAAACTAATTCAGTCAGCAAGTTTCTCTGCAATGCAAGGTTTCGAAAGGCCATTTCAATTTTAATTCATGTAACATATCATATTAAATCCACACGAACAGTTTTCATTGAAGCCCAGGGTTCCTGTTTTCAGTCAGTCACAGGCTGAGAACGCAATATGACGGGGAATAAGAATTTGCTCACTAGACCTGACTAGTTCATCACGTTGTAGAGGCTGAAACCCACAATAAAAGTGGAAGGCATTAGAGTTAAGCATCTTCCATGTACACGAAACGCCAAAAAAAAAAAAATCCACTGATAAAATCTGGCCTTTCTTGAACCAAGGCTTCACAGGCCCTGCATGGGGACATCTCAGGGCCCAGAGAACCACACGTAAGGTGGCAGTGTGTGTGTGGCGGGGGGAGAACCTACCTTCTCAAAGTGCATTTATTTTCCAAAGTAGGCACTAAAGATAACCTGTTGGAAACATTTGCCTGATGAGCCTCTGGACATTATACTCGTTTTGCCAGTATTTGTAGCAATGCTTTCCAGAGTTTCTAGGAGGTTAAGTGCAGATGATGCTGAACCTCCCAAAGCTGCAAGCACAAGGTCCTTGCAAGCCTCTGCATTCCCTCCCAGATGGAGCTGGAAAAACAGGGGCAAGGAGGGGAAAGAAAGGCTAATTTCAGCCTAGGGAGACCACCCCGGCAGGAAAACGTGAGGCTTGTGCAGTCCCCCTTTCCCCTCCCTACCCAGGCTCTCAACCTCTGGGTGAGCGACCTCAGGGGTCTGGGCAAAGCTCCGGTGACATCCACACCGGTGCGTTGTGGATTGCGCACTCCAGCTGACAGAGGAGTCAGAGGGAATTGTGCAAACCTTCATCTCCTTTCTCCCTCAAGGAATAGCTGCAATTTCATCCAGCCCTGTAGGAATAGCTTTAGCAAGCCACAGAGCTGTCATAGCAAATCTTTAAATAAAATGTTAGATCTCTAAGATGCAACAGAGAAAATGACCATGAAGAGAAAAACACACAAGGATGAGCAAAGGTGGGCCAAGTTAAGGACAGTTCCTGCTTCCACTAAAATAGGCAGGGGTCTTCTTGTCTCCATTTCAACAAGCAAAATCTGAAGCATATCTAGACTGTAAAATTTGACAGACCTGAATAGCTCCCTTCATATTTGTGACTGATTTTCTCATGAGACACAGACTCATTTATCCATTTTCACATTTGACTTTCATTAATAATGCCATGCAGTGACACAAAGCAATTTGTTTATTCAGATCAATCTTTTAATATCATCTCACCTTCAAAATAAATTACCAGATAAACTCTTCCATGAAATATGCTCTAAATCATGAGGCGGTCACAGGACAAAACCTTTCCACCAGAAAATAAGAAAATCAAACATTTTAAAAACATGTTTTAGTTTCACTGATTTCCTTCCCAACGTAAGGATTCTGCAAAATTTTAATGCAACACGGAAATCAGAATGCAATAAACAGCAGATTCTTTGCTCACTCACACTTCAGTTAAATGGCCAAAAAAGAATATCAATACTTTACAAGGGAATTGCTTCTAAAAATCCTGAGAAAATCATTCCTGGAAAACAGTAAAACTTTTTCATTTTTAATATTTTAATTGTTCTGAAGTGTCCTATTAGCCTATTTTTCAGGGTTAAGTGAACTACAAAAAAAAATAAATTTAAAAACTGACATAGCATTTTGCAGTAAGTTATCTCAAAGCACTCTAAGCCCTTAGAAGTTAAACCTCACAACAGCCCTGTAATCTTGGGATTTTACAAGAAGGGAAACTTGCACCAAAAGGTTAAGTGGCTTGTCAAAATCATATAAGGACTCGGTGTTGACTCCTGTGACGATCACATCACATCATACTCCTTGTTTTGTATAGAATTATTTATTATAATAATTATTGTTCCATTTTCTTTCCAGCCACTAACACTAAAATGAAACTCCCCCACACGAGACAGGATGCTTCCGTGTGGAACAGTCTGTTCTATTGCTAACCTTTTTGTGCAGAACAGTCTGATCTATTGCTAACCTTTTCTAGATTTAACGCATAACCGCGAGTTGTAACAGTCTAAACCTGCACGGCTTCTCCGTTATTTCCATCGTAGAATGGAAGCGCTGCATCACTCTGAAAGTGCAAAGTAAGGCTGAAGTAGCAATGAGCACCAGCTGCGTTATTAGAGAAGACCTATTCTACAGATCACAGGGTATTCCCTTGTTTTTACTACTCTGGGTTTTTCCCTTTTGTGTTGCTTTTTCTTGGCTTTAGGTTTTGGCCTAGCCAGTTGACAAGTGTTCCCAGACACCTATTCCCAAGGGACTTGTCTTGCCCTCATACCAGCAGGAGCCACTTCGAGGGAGGTGGAATATCCTTGCTGCCGAGCTCAGGCTGGAGTCCCTACTTTGGGGATTGCCCGGAGAGCCCTGCTCCCTTTTCTCCCTGCTGGGGCAGAAGTCAGCACCAACCCGTGGAGCACTCCCCCTTTCTGTGGTTCTCTATACACACCATCTCTCTTCTTTGCCAAGATATGATCAGCTGCCCTGAGCACCAGGCTAGTACACAGCTGATCGAACTCTTTATTAGATACTTCTTGTCCCTTTAATTACAATATTATTGTTTAATAATGGTATATTTCTGTAAAAGAGCAAAAACACCTGTGTGAAAAAGTTTAAATATATAAAAACACTTCATAAAAATATATATTAAAAAAAAAATCAAAATGCCCCTTGAGCCTGCAAAAGTTGCCTGTAAATCTCTGTTACCTGGAGTTATCTGAAACACAGTCTTTCAGGCTCTTTTCTGCCCTGTCCAGTAAGGTTTTATGATAAGCAATAGTAATGCCACTTGTCTTGCCGTTTGTCCCTCCCCTCCCCCGCCTTTTTTCTTCTTTGTTTGCTTCCAATATGGCAGTTCACGTCCCAGTGTTGGCGGTTTTCTTTGGAGGTATCATTCGTCTTTGTTTTTAACGGAGTTCTGCATGACCTGATTTTGAGGCCTTCTTACGGAGTGAGCTTGAGGTCTGATCGGTAACACTAGCAATACCAGGATGCTTAGGATGTGCATGTGAAAATACATAGACCTCAAAAGAAAAGAAAAAAGACAAAATTATACTCTTGTTGATAATAACACAAACGTTAGGAATTGTACAGGCTCAATAAGCCAGTGCAGAATGTAGTGCTAAGGGGTAAATGCAGAAAGTAAAAACCTGACCTAGAAATGACCAAAACACGCTCCTGATTTGCACATGTCCTATGGACGTGACCTCTGCTAGCATCAGTGAAAATGTGGCCATGGATATGAATGAAGCAAGGAATGATCTGGCACACTCCAGAACCCACCCCTCATCTCCTGAACCCAAAATCTGGGAGCTCAAATAAATCAACACTAAATTTATTCAGCTCATCTCTCTTTCAACGTTAAAGAATATAAAAGGACACATTCTGAAGAAATCTCTTTCATTTTTAGGACATAAAACTTGTACCAGTAAAAAACAAACAAATGAAAAACAAGGCCAAGCAACTGAATGAGAAAGGAAAAAAAACCATTCTGAAATAAATTAAAACACTCAGCTTCTCAGTGAAGGAGGTCAGTAAAAGACAATTACAGAAGGGCCTTGTTTTTAAAGGCAATTATTCAGAGATACCTTTATCTGATATCTTACTGAATATCAAATGTTTTTATTTCTAATAACTTCATTTGCACAGGATTGAACAGAAACCAAATATACTAAAACCAACTATATGAGCCTGGGGTGGCTTGGAGATGACCAAGTTTGGGAGCAGTAGAGTCCAGCTCCTAAACACAGAGGGGCACCCTTGGATGGCCTCATCTGTGCTTCTCACCACAGATCTTAATATCCTTGTAAGGTGCTTAAGACCGCAGTTAGGTGTGCAGGGCTCCAAACATTCACGGCCTGGTCAAAGGCCTACAATTTCCTTGCTTTCCTTGTTTCCTTCCCTAAGTTCAGGTGTTAACTATGTTCTGAGTCACTAGGGCAAAAAATAGTAAGGTACCAACCCAATTTGAGACAGAGGTGGAAAATCACTTTCCTTGTTCAGAGCTTTGGTAAAGGCAACGCTCTCACCCTTCATGGACACTGGCATATTAACACCAAGCTTTTTATACATGTTTATTTCTGTAGTTCTGAGGTTAGCAATATAATCTCACAGAACGACATACTAACATATGCCACATGGAATGGCCTTTTGTAGTAAAAGGGCACCAAATTTCACTAACTGGGAAAATTCATAAAATAGTTCAATATTTTAGGCTTTTCTCTCCTCTTTTTGTTCTGCTTGCTGTTTGCTACTTTTGTCTTAAAAGACAGAAAAATAAGACATTAATATGGTACCTAGGAAAGCACGTTACCAAAACAAAGAAAGATTTAGGGGTGTTTTTAGATGGTAAGTTTTCTCTGTGTTGAAATCAAATGTTTTAAGAAAAAAGAAAAGGTCAGCATTTAAAGCCCTTCAAACAGATTTACTCACAGCGCCTACCAGTTTTGTATCTCTTATTTTAAAGTTACAAAACATCTCTCTTCTCAACCAAAACCTGTTAGTCTACATTTGACAAAGTTTACTGTAGAATGAAAGAAAAGGAAAGCTATTTAGTCCAGCCTCCAAATTATTTTGTCCTTTATTCAATATACTCTGCAATACCAGCGCTTTCATAGGGACCTATGAAAGCATTCACATCCCGAAAGAAAAAACATACGGATCCCAGTAAGCAATGCTTTGTCAGGTACGCTCCTTTTCTCCTGCTGATCAATTCATATCCCCTCTTCTATGCATTCTGCAGCTGGGAATCGTTCTTTTTTTTTTTTTTTTTTTTTTTTTGACTGAGTTCTTTCTACTCACATTATTTTTAACCTCTCCAGCCTTGGCTACTGTTAACGTTTGAGACTTGAGTGTTTTGAAAAAGGAAAATGAATATGTGAAAAATCAGATTATTTAAGAATATAGAAAAACAGAGAAATAAAAGATAAGTGTTTTGACTTGGCATCATCAGCTCATCAAGTTATGGGAGTGCAAAAATCACTCCTTACTTTGTTAAATATCCTGTTTGAATTCCTTTGAAATTATGATGAAATGCCAATTGCCTTTCAGAGTGGTTTGGCTTATTCAACAAAGGCTGTGCTTGTCTGGACTGTAGTAGTTAAGAGGCGAGAACTTACTTGTAAAACTTAATTGTGGGCTCAACAGCCAGCATAACAAAAGGTGCAACAGTATAGCAAACAGCCAGCTGAGTGACAATCCAGGTAACAATATCATAGGCTATCTTGAGAGGCAGTGAGGCAAGGAAGTAACGTCTGCAATTGTTTCTTATCTGCAGGTCAAGGAAAAGTAAACAGAAAATGATACAAGTTAATTTCTTAGGTAAAGTCAGGCAGGCACCCTGTGGTCTATCCATTACACCCTCCATTTATCATCAACACCAGTGCTACAGACAAGTTCACACCCGAGCTAGAAAGCACTGACTGTTGGAAAGAAGACAAAAGCCCGTTGAAGACAAAAGCCCGTTGATCGGCATATCTAAAAATCCCGCAATCAATCAGTGGTAAGCAGAGAAGAAAGTCCCATTTTCCTCCGTCACAGTCACCAGAGCAAACTGGTGACTTTGGACAGATCTTTGGACAATATCTTTGAGGGAGGGAGGTCTTCACGATTTATCTCCCTCTGTCCCTTTTTTGGTTACCGATTATCAATTGTGAAACGAAGGTACTTTAAATAAACAAGTATGTATTTATACATGCAAGCATGTTCACTTATCTATAGATGTTGGTTTGGCTTTTTGTCTATGAAATGGACCCTTGTACATGAGAGGCAAAGCACATGTGAGGGCGGCATGCTCAGCAAACTGCTCTAGCCATAGCAGCTAATGCCGATCGCTAGTTCCACCTTTTAAATTGACCTGGATATTTATGCACAGTCAAATTCAAAGACAACGGCGGTGCCTCCCAGCCCTGCACAACTGGCTGGTTCAGCCTGAAAGGCGGGCAGTGATGAATCTAACCATGGTAAAACGTGAAATCTGTTGCGTCTTTGGTAACTGTGCCCAAGCTTAGGCTCATACACACGAGAGTCAATTGCATCCACTCAGGCAGACTTCAAGTTTGAGTTAACGCTCAGCCCATGACTGAGTTTTCCTCTCTTGAGAGTGACTCTGGGCTCAGAGCTGATTACAAGCCAGCATATAGGCAACATGGACTAGCAGAAGTCTGGACTCAAGCATAAGCTTGAATCCCAAGCTAATCTGACTGCATGAACATACCCAACAGTATTATCAAACCCATACCTAACTATGCTCAAAACCAGCACTTCCCCAGAGAGCCAGGGACAACACTGCAGCACAAGCAGAATCAGTGCTGGCTGCAACTAGCGGGGGTACCCTGTGACTCATATTAATGTAGAGCAAAATTTCAGTGAACATCATCCCTGCAAAGGCATGTAAGAGGACTCACAGCACGGATAAGCTGGTTGAGTGTGTCAGAGAGGTCCCTGCAGTAGATAACAGGATAGTATCTAACATGGGCCTGGGAAGAGAACAACGCAAGGTACGTACTGCTCTGGCTGCGAGTGTGATAAGGATTCCAGTGAGGAATGTAAAATAATATCCAGGATAGATACCATGCCACAGGGCTGACAGGATAAATGTTAAAGCTGTAGGGTACCAGGGAGCTCTGTCATAGCAAACTCTGCAAAGAAGAAATCAAAACAAGAAAGAAGTGGCTGAATATGACTGAACAGTGGTTACTGCACTTCAAATCCTTCTTGGTCTTTAAGGCCTTACTCCATTTTCTTAAAGGCTTCATCTTGCCTCAGTCACAAACCAGGACACGAGGCATCCTTCCTTCATGTGCATGAGAGTCAACGGAAAGCGTAAGCGTATTTTTCTGCACTGAATATTCAAAGATTTCCTGAACAAATGTTACCAGTGCTCATGGAATTTAAATAAATAAAAAGGCAAAGAGGCGGCCACACTTCTCATTCACCTTTATAGTGACAATGTTTTTCTCCATCTGGAATTGTGCTCAGCTCTTCAATAGTCTAATAGGAAATCAAGAGTAGAAGGACAAAGACACATTACCCCACCCTTCGCTGGTGAATTGGAGTATTTTTCAGGTATTGCTATTTTACAGAGTGTGCCTTTAGCTATTTATTGCAAAGTGGTGGATTCCTGCTAACTTTGAGTAGCCCAGAATTTTACTCCAGAGATGTAAAGTGAATTATACCAGTTCAAGAACACACCGACAGGTCCGTTTGGCTTTCTGAGTCTTAACCGAAATGCAGTGTTCCAAAGAAACGAGTCAAGATAACAGGTCTTCCCAGGAACGTTATTTGAATCGTGAAGAGGAGTAGAAATTGACTTCTAAGATGTATGTATTTAACAATAAAAATAGTTCTGATAACGACCATAAGCATGTGCCTGAGTTTCAGGCTCCACATTAACTGATTTTGCACCGAGCTTTAATCATGCCAAAAAGTGTATTTAAAAATAATAAGATACAGTGCAATCTACAAAATTTGGACTTAGCAGTTATGTGAGCTTTGACAGTCATGGTTCCAAATTGGACCCTCTCAGGGCTTTGGGAAGTCTCTTCTCCACGTCTTAAACTGGGACTCTCTAACAAGCGTCATGTGATAACCCCAAACTGGACTACACTGAGGCTCTGGATGCAAACCTGAACGTCCCTTCCTTTCTAACCGAGCTGGATCTGAGCGACGCAGCCAGGCTTCCCTCCAGCAGCAATACACATGGGAAACACAACACAGGACGAATAGCCACTGAAACAGTGCAGCAAGGATAATGGAGGCCAACGGCAGCAGCCTGGAAGATGCCATCAGAATGCCATTACTTTTTATTTTGGAAGAGCTGAACAGTTCATTTATGGCCTTGCTTCTCATACGTGAAATGTGGACATTTTATATTTGCAGCAATAAAACTTTATAGCACCAAATACCACTGTAGTACACCAACTGTTATAGACTCAGGGAATGAAGAAAGAACAGGAGGCTATGCATTTAGGACATTCACCAGTCAGTGTTTTTCCAGGCCATCTAGAGTTTTTGGATCTCACAAGCAAATTACCATTTCATTACTCTTACCGTTTTAGCCAGGCAGCTGTCTGAATGTTCCAGTTTTCAATGTACATTTTAAAACTTGTCGCAGTCTAAGAGAGGAGAAACTCACATGAAATGTTAGCTTTGTAACCTGTAAAATAATACTTGCATCTTAAATTAGAGACGTGATACATGCAACACATTCACTCTAGTAGCTGACGTTTGTGAAGACTGTGTCAACACAGTCCATAATTACACTAATATGTTTTAGGAGGGACACTAATCAGGTTGTGCTCACAGCTAATGCTTGGCGCTTGCTCTAAAAATCTCACTTTGCTTTGTAAAATTAACCAAGATGCTTGGTAATTTTTTCACATCATGGGAAATCCAGAAAGCTTTCCATGTTTTAAATGTTTGACCTTCCCTACAGCACAAAAACAGCTTCATTTTTGGAAGAGATACCCTGCCATCCATTACACAGTCTGGACTTCTCTAGAGTGCTGTTAAAGGGTTATAAAAAGTAAAAGAAACACATTATTACTGGGGGAAGGAAGGGGGAGATTTGAAAACATGGACAAAACACGTTAGGAACAAATTTAGAACGCAATTCTCAGCCTGCTAGACACCTCGCGAAACTGAAATGGGCGCTAGGGTACTGGGAGAACTAACTATCCTTCCTTGCAGCATCAGTTCCCCTTGTCCTGGTCAACTCCACCTCTGGCTGTTCCCTGTCCACCTTCCCCCTGGATCCTTGCTGGCTGACAGAAACCTCTGAGGACTTCTTCATCAAGCAGGGATAAATAACTGGCGTCCACAGATTCAGTGAAAACATGATATTTTGCCACATAAGCTGATGAAAAGGGCACACTAGCCAAGGTGTCCGAGGGGAATATCCAATTTTTGCAATTCTGTACAAAATCCTGAATATTAGCACTGTCAGCCTCTGTGGTTGAAGAGTTAAAGCGATTAGCAATTCCCTATGCAGTACTGCCACATTTTAATTGCATTACTGCACCAAAAGAAGCCAAGGCAAACACAATTTCTCTTCCAACCGATATTGTCACCCTCTTCTGGCCTCTTTTAAGCTCCCCAGTTACATGACCAAGAAAGAAGGCAGTCACTGGCTGTCAAAATATGCATGCTGCCAAGGTTTTCTTCAAGCCCTCCACGTGCATTTGGCCTCACGTCACATTCTAAGTGCCTTCCCAATTCCTGCCCTGTGCTTATATTCACCTGACCACTACGGACCAGATCAGTTTGTGGCCACGTTGGGCACTCAGCTCAAGTGCTCGGTTCTCAAGCATTTTTACACATGAAAACAGCTATTCCTGCTTAAAAGGTACTGTACAATAGCGCTTACTGTTTACCTCCCAGGATTGTGGACAGCGCATAAAGGAAGAGCCCAAGGCTTACAGGAAGTAATGGTCTATTCCTCTTATTGCACACATGGACAAATCCACAGACAGTGTTTTTTCTCCAGCTCACTCGGACAATCTCCAGGATAAGACCAGGAAATTGGGAAAACTCCAGTACAACATCATACCTGACAGGGCTTTTGAGGCCAGTTTGGCCCCTCTGTTTTATGCCTCTAGAAAACAGTTTCTCCACCATGATCCCTGTTGCCCATATGACCAGTAAAGGAAAAAGGTTTCATGAGGCCTACAGTTCAGTGGGTAGAGAGGAGTAAAGGTTCCTCCTTTCCTCTGCTCGGCCTGAGCAAAGAGCACTGCCTGCGCCTGACTTTCCTCCTTGGAGCAGGAACTGTCTCAGCTCATCTAGTTAGGACCTGGCTCCTGCCTGGAAACTTAATTAGGTCCTGATTCAAGATCTCAGAGTGATATCTGGGGTGCTGCCTTAATCGCCGAGTATAAAGCGGTTCTGTGCTGTGTATTCTGTACCACTCAAGGAGAGGTGTACACTGAGGATTAAAGTAGAAAACAGAAAAAAGATGTTGACAAAGAGAGAGTGCATAATACTTCTAGCTTTTGCATCTTCTAACATTTTCCATCTCTGAATTAGAGCGGCTCTCGCATTTTACAGAAGAGCTATCAGAGCACATTTGTTTAGTCACAGATCATTCAGCAATAAAGCAGTCAATTTGCTGCTTTCATCTGTTTTTCCTTTTAAAATCACAACTACAGAATTACAGGGGGGAGTTCCTCCTATTTCTACTGAAAAGAAGCCTTTAGACAGAGCAATCCCAGACTTGCAAACATTTTCACATCCCACTGGCATTCACAAAATATTCTTGGGGGCAAACAAATAACTAAACAACAATTTTTTTTTGCATTAAAGAAACAAATATAAATAGTTTATAGAAGACTAATGGATGTTAAGAGCATGTTGCAGTCACAAGGAACATGTGTGACAGATGTTTTGAGAAACCATGCGGTTTGCTGGATAGAGCTCTCTATCAGCAGCCATCTCAACTCCATGTGGCTCTGTCAATTCCCATTCAGGCTGCTCATTTTGTACCTGCTTCCTCTTCCTCTGCCTTGCTTTTCTCCACCTAGAATGAGCACTCTAGTTGCAGGTGCTCAGAAACTCACCCTTTCCATGCATTCATGCAATTCCTAGCCATGATGGCCACTTTCCCATGCCCCTCCCCCCATCTCAACTGGGGTACGAAATTGGAATATTGTTAGAATATATTGAAGACACACAGATGGTGAAGAATCATAGTTACAAACAATTCATTGACCTACTGAACTCAACCACAATCTACAATAAATTGACTGCTCATTTATTAAACATCTGATTAATCATTCATTAGCTCTCCATAAACTATTTACAAATGCAACCTGAACATACAGCGTGACAGATGCTACTTATCTGCCCAGTAGATAAAATACGAAACCTCTCCAAGTTAAAAAGAGGCAGTCTGGTGGCCTGGACTTATCTTTCCTTCTAGCAAAGCTTCTCCTCATTACCATGCCCATTTTTCTATAATTACACCGGCACTGTCACTCCTTTAACTCACCTCAATGTTCCAGATATTTAAATTGGACAACAGGTCCCAACGGAAAATGCCTCTCTCATCCACTCCACTGAATCCATAGCCAGCTGCATTGTTGACTGCATCTGCTGCAATATCAAAGCAAAACTGGTCAGATCAGACTGCTGGAGGAGCCATGCTTTCTTACAGCTCTGTACGGCACTAAGCACACATTCAAACCACCATTATAGCAATTAACATCCTTGCTTTCTAAGAGAGGCTTCTTGTTGGCAAAGGGGCATTGCTCTTACGCAGCACAGGAGAGTCATTTCCTCAGGAAAAAAAGCCTAGCTACTCCTTGGGCAGAAGAAATTAAAAAATAAAACAAAATAATAAAACAACAGTGAAAGGAAATAATTTTTCCTGTCATTTTCCCATTATCATCTATCTGAGACAGATATGTAAGAGTCGTCATAAAATGAGTTAGTATTTTCCTCAGAAGGGTACCTGAGATGTCACAGTATTTTCCAGAATTCAGAAACACTGTAGCATCTCAGAGACGTGTTTACCATTTCTGTTACGAGTTCCAACACAGCTGCTCCAATTAAGACTTTTACTCATGCTTTCACAGACAGAGCCTTTTGCTAATCTTGCTGCTCAGTGCCTTGCTAAAGTACATGGCCATCTCTGCAATATTGAGTATCCTCGATTACAGATTTAACTACTTTAAGCGCAAACAAAAGCTTGGGTACTGGTAAGCATTTTCACATGCTGCAGCCCCTCTCCTGTTCTGCTGCAGTGAAGCACAGGACAACACCACTGGTAAAGTTCTTGCTCTTTCCCAAGGTGCAAGTCAACTATTTCCTTTCTCAGCTGTGCCTGGGGGCCATCTGATCCCTGGGTCTGGACTGTGAAGACCCTGCTTTCACTGTGCCCCTGTCAGAAATCCTCTCTTTATGTACTAAGAAAACAGGAGGGATTCATTATCTCTGGGTCACTAGATGCAGCAAACACTAAGGATACTGGAAGAAAGAGAAAAACAAAAATAGAGGTCAAGCTTTTCCTTCTAGATCATTTACAAAATACAAGTGGGATTAAACTAAACTTTAAAAAAAGTCAGCACTTCTTTCCTGAGAATGAAAATCAACTTTGCTTTGTATGTGCTATGAACATAGGCACTAGGAAGAGAGCCTGACCTAAAAGCAATGCGGGAAAAGGGAAAAGGGAAAAGGGAAAAGGGAAAAGGGAAAAGGGAAAAGGGAAAAGGGAAAAGGGAAAAGGGAAAAGGGAAAAGGGAAAAGGGAAAAGGGAAAAGGGAAAAGGGAAAAGGGAAAAGGGAAAAGGGAAAAGGGAAAAGGGAAAAGGGAAAAGGGAAAAGGGAAAAGGGAAAAGGGAAAAGGGAAAAGGGAAAAAAAAAGCAGTAGCCTTCTCTAACCTGAAACTTTTCCTTTATTTTCCACTTTACTAACAAGCTGGATTTCTACATGGTATTGAGGGAAAGAAAGGTCTCCAAGTTTTAATTCTCTCCCTGTTTAAAAACAACCCTGCCTGATATTGTATTTATCTTAGGGCCTACCAGTGTCTTGCTGCGGGATCCATAGCGAGCTGCACGGCCCATGCAACCCTGCCCCACCAGAGAACAGAACTGCTCACAGCTATAACTGCAGAGCAGATGGTCCCCTATGTTTGCTCCTTCTTGCTCCAAGGGTAACCCGGGACTGTTTAGTGCTTCCCTGCCAAAAGCAAGAAGTCAGAATTCCAGGGGCACAGGATTACAGCAGATCCGTAAGCCGCGGTTCACAAGCTGCTGCCTGCAGAACAACATGTTTTGGAGCACAGAAGAATCACAATTGTTCAGCCTTCGAATGACTGATGAAAGCCCAACCTCCACCAAGTCCAGCAGAGGTTTCGCTGCTGACTTTAGCGGGTCTGGCATATCGCTTTCCCTCCCCACGGATCCCTGGACGCAGGCGTCAGTTCCAAGTCTTTTTTCATCAACAGCTCTGAGTGAAGCTTGTGGCTAAGTTCCCGTGATTATTGCTAATGCAGAGAGAAGCTGAATTTTCTGTCTTTCCACGGATCTGGAGGAATTCAGAGTGTGGCTCTCACACAATAGCATGCCTGTCCTTTTCTGAGAACAGGAAGCGCTTATCAGCGGTTTCAGCAGGCACTTATATAATGCCCCATGCCATGCAGCAGGGAGCTAAACTGCAAAGGGAGAAAACGCCTGCTGTTTTGTTGCCTGGATCTGTAATGTGAATAATAAGGGCCTCACCCACCAGAAAGCAATGCATGCTTTCCCCCCAAACCCCTCATATATAAGATGTTTCTACAGTCTCTAAGGCTTAGTCATGCCACAAAACCAAATGCAGTTTCTCTCTTTAATAATGTGCTTTTAGTTAACTAGAAAGCCGGAAAAAATTGCAAGCAACAACTCAGTATTGGTTCCCACAAAAATAAGTTTCTGAGCAAACAATTCTTTGTCCTAAAGCTGTTCCTAGACCACAGATGCCAGCCCCGGCTATTTTTCTCAATCGGTCATTTTTATTCACAGTAGTTTAATCACAGCCTCATAATGAATTTTCCTGGATGTTTCTGCCTCATCTCAACAACGCTCTTTCCACTTTCAAACGTACACATCTCTCTGACACACTTTCAGGATCTCTTCTACGCACAGCATCTTACAATACCAGCAGAAACTCTGTCTTTTAATTTTCAGCCTAGCCTAGAAGGATTTCACTCCTCACACATTGATGGAAAGGTGACTTTTAAAAGGAAGAAGATAAAACAGAAAATGTTTTATTTTGGCCAAAAGTCTAGGGTTTTTTTTGGCCAAATACATTTGCTTCTCTCTATTATGAGCTCTTTTCTTTCTCTTGTCTTCCTCTTCCTGGTGAATATTCTTGGTCCTCCCCGCCACCTCGGTTATTCCCCACCTTCCCACTTGTTTTCCCGTCCTTTCTTTTGATTGCTCAAAGCTTTCCTGCGTACAGGACAACCCTGAGCCTTAGAGACAAAGCCTAACTTAATCTCCTCACAAACAGTACAGCTTTTTAATACAGATAAATGGGTGAAAGTCTTCCCACAGTGAGAGAGAGATCTGTTCACACCTGTAACATACTTGTAATCCTGAGCCAGGATTACCTCTTAAACCCACTGACAGAAGTTGCAAATTATGGATAAAGCATAAAAATCAAGGCTTAGAGGAAATAACCTTTTTTTCCTAAAAATACCTGTAAAAATAATTTCAGTATAATTACAAAAGATTAAGTAAGAGGAAATTGTTATATTGACTTTATTGACCAAGGAGCTGAAAAGCACATTAAGTTCCAGAGAACAGGAATCTCAGACAAACCGGGAGAAAATTTATGCAAATTTTTCAAAACCTTTGATATCTCCCCACTTCAGTAGGCTTCACTGCCTACAGGAACATGCATATGTCTCCCATTGGAATTATAGGCCTAGGGCCTATTTATTACTTTTTCAGATCCACCCCCCACATTTATGAACCAATTTATTACCGACAAAAATAAGTGACACAGTCAGACTTACCTAGTGTCCATGCAAAGTAATACTTTGGCTTTGCTGCCTGTGTAACAACGTACAGGTAACCAAGTCTTGACAAGAAGGATGTTTTCTCAAGAAATTCATTATCAATAATATATGCCACAGGGAAGTTCTTGGTAAGCGTCAAGAACAAAATGAGAGATACAAGTGTGATACACAGCTTGCACATCACTGCTCCCTAAAAAGCACAAAGGACAATGATACACTCATTAAAAGTATTTGCTTGGGGCAGGGGAGCAGTGCTCACCACATATCGAAAGAATGTGATTCAAGAGCCAATGCAGCTAGCAGCAACAAAGGCCACGATAATTAATTTAGAAGAGGTGACAAAAAGAAGGTCAAAGACCAAGGTTAAGTTTATTGTGGCTTACTGAACTACCTGTCCATGGGTATAAAGGAGAATTAGAAGTCGAAGCTGGCCATGAACTTCAACAGAGACTCCTACAGCAGTTGGAGGAAGTTCTTAAATGTGGGAGGCAGGGGAAAACACTCCACAACAGAAAGGGGAAAGCTCTCCTATATGCACTGTCACCTCCTGGAACAGAAGACTAGATTTCTCCTAGAAGCCAAAAGCATTGACATTCAGTACAATAACAGGTCTTACCATCCAGCTATCATCCAAATGTCTTGCTAAAAATCACTTTTCAGAGAAGTATGCATCTTATATAACATGCATTCCTTCCAATGATATGGGTATCTGCTATGCTATATTACTTTCTGTTATTGCTCCCTAGCTTTTTAGACACTGAAATTATTGACAGAATCATGCCAGTATTTAGAAGCTGGATTTCAAATACACATCAGGAGTATTTGATACAGTCATAATACAGGAAGGTAAAACTGGCACTTAGGTAGCATGTAAGAATTGACTCATGCGTTCTCAAAAGAATGACAACTTTCAAAATTGCAAATACATTATTTAAACAATGCATTTTTTGATCCAAGTACTCTTTTTGCATTGACTCATATTCAGTAAAAGTCTAATGTTTAATTAATTTTAAACTGATTGCAATGTAAATGTTAATACTCTCTGCAGACACACATGTAACAAAATATGTGCATAGTTCTGGCCTCACTCATACTGATATAAATCAGAACTAAGACCACTAAAGTCAGTGGAAATACAACCATGTGAGACAGGAATAAGATCTGTAGAGGCACGTATTCTACTCGCTTAGGAAGCTACATGTTCAGTGACACCTTAAGTCAAGGCAGAGAAATCTGGTTCTCATGTTATCCTGTCATACAAGGTCATTTATAAGGTGGTCTTCAGGTAACGTTAAAAAAAAAAAATAGTGTTACACTTATCTTTTTCAGCTTTGTAAGTGAAAAATGACCTATGAGTCATCTTAAAGTGTGAGAGTCTCTTGAAAAATCACAGAATCACAGAATGGCTGAGGTTGGAAGGGACCTCTGGAGATCATCTAAGTCCAACCTCCCTGCTCAAGCAGGGTCATCTAGAGCATATTGCCCAGGATCACATCCAGAGGGGTTCTGAATATCTCCAGCGAAGGAGACTCCACAACCTCTCTGGGAAACCTGCTCCAGTGCTCTGTCACCCTCACAGTGAAGAAGTTTTTCCTCAGGTTCAGATGGAGCTGCCTGTGTTTCAGCTTCTGCCCGTTGCCTCTTGACCTGTCGCTGGGCACCATGGAGAAGAGACTGGCCCCATCCTCTCGACACTCTCCCCTTCAGCTACTTGTACACGTGCATCAGGTCGCCTCTCAGTCTTCTCTTCTCCAGGCTCAACAGGCCCAGCTCTCGCAGCCTTTCTTCAGAGGAGAGATGCTCCAGTCCCCTCATCATCTTAGGAGCCCTCCACTGGACTCTCTCCAGGAGTGTAATGTCACTTGTACTGGGGAGCCCAGAATTGGACACAGTACTCCAGGGGAGGCCTCACCAGGGCTGGAGTAGAGGCGCAGGATCACCTCCCTCCACCTGCTGCCAACACTCTGCCTCATGCACCCCAGGATCCCATTGGCCTTCTTGGCCACGAGGGCACACTGCTGGCTCAAGGTCAACTTGTTGTCCACCAGCACTCCCGGGTCCTTCTCTGCAGAGCTACTTTCCAGCAGGTCAACCCCCACCCTGTACTGGTGCATGGGGTTCTTCCTCCTGAGGTGCAGGACCCTGCCCTTGCCTTGGCTGAACTTCAGGAGGTTCCTCTCCGCCCACCTCTCCAGCCTGTCCAGGTCCCTCTGAAGGGCAGCACAGCCTTCTGGGGTGTCAGCCACTCCCCCCAGTTTAGTATCATCAGCAAACTTGCTGAGGGTGCACTCTGTGCCTTCCTCCAGGTCATTGATGACTACATTGAACAGGACTGGACCCAGGACTGACCCCTGCGGGACACCGCTAGCTACAGGCCTCCAACTAGACTCTGTGCCACTGACCACTAACCACAACGCTCTGAGCTCGGCCATCCAGCCAGTTCTCAGTCCACCAGTTCTCAATCCAGAAAAGCATCTGGACAAGCTACAGTTTCTGATCAGCCATGATTCCTGTACTCCTGGTATCTGCTGCATTACAAACAGCATTCAGTTTTTCTTCCTCATAAGGTGCCCTCTTTTCCTCTTTCGTCTGCAGCTGACTGCAATTCATAATTACGGGAATCTGCAGAACATTCCCATTGCTGAACAGAAAAACACCCACTAACAAATTATCTGTTTTGCAAGCCAAACACGTTCTGGGAGTTCAAGAGGAAGACACTAGCCCCTTCACCCTTGACTCTATGATAAAAACAGCAGCCTCTTCACAGAAAAAAAAATACAGTAATATTTACTGGGAAGATAATCCAAAAATGGCTTTTCTTCTTACAACTATGAGAATCACGTACAAAGCTGCACTCTCCTGCCCTTTGGAATAAATCTTTGTCAATTTAAAACTTACAGTTGGAGAAGGATCAGGAAGTCTGTCATAACCCTTCTGCTTCCAGTTCACTTCTAAGAGTTTCATGTGTACGTGCCTCCCTTCAATGAAGGCTATATAATCCTTGTAATTGCTGCAAGGCCCAGCTATGATGCTCATAAAATTGAGGAGATAGCTTAAGTACTCCAGTAAAGAAGGTCTGGTCCTGTGAAAAACATCCACACAGAACACAATTGAAAAACAAGGAAAAATATAGCAAAGGCTTTCATGGGTGCTTTTGGTTATACTGTCTATTTCAGTCCTCACCTCTTCCCTCCCTCCCGCCCAGCTGAAAGCTCAATTCATCTTTTTGGGAGAAGATGATGCACAGCTCGTTTTATACCCCAGTAATGAATGGCAAGAGGCAGTCGGGACAAGAGTAATGCAGAAGTACTTAAACGACAGGTAAACAAAATGCTACTGATTTGAAAAGTTGCAAACTTATTATTAGAAACATTTTAGTTAAAAATACTCCTATATTTAAGTATGTACTCTCAATCAAACTGATTTGCACCTTTCAAACAGGCCAGCAGAAACAGCCGTCAGGAGCTGGTAACTGTTTTGGACATTTGTTCAACATATCATGGACCAGTAACGGCTGGCAGACCACAAGCTGAGTAACGCTAATCTGACAAAGCTGTGCAATGCGATATTTTGCATTTTTATGCAAAGCTATATAAGGCAGGAAGTGTTTCAGACAATGACTCTCAAGCCGAAGAGAAGCTCTCACCCACCTCTTCTCAAAGCAGCTGCCTGTACAGTTCAGCCTTTTGAAAAATGGGGACTGTTGATATTAGAAGTATGGGAACAGAATGAAAAGTCACCCTGTCCAACTGTGCAAATAAAGGAAGTAATTGCCTGTATTGCATCATGAACGGGAAAAGGAAGTACGGGGAAAAGAAATACATAAATCAAAAGACAGCTGAAGATGAAAGTCAAAGAAAGTAATCTCGTTCATTATTTCCATTTTGCTAGTGCATATCCCACAGGTTCCTTTGGGGGTTTTACTGTTAGATGTTAAATGAAGAAGATGCACTGTGAATACTACAGATTAGTAGGACTAAAAAGAAAGACACACAGGTTTCTCATCACTAGTATAGTTTATAACGCATTGGGCTTGCTATATTTATGTGACAGGAGATGCCACCATTTGAAATCTGCATTCAGATGCACAATGCTTTCCATGACCTTGCCGATAGTCACCAGTCAAAGTCAATGAGGACTCTCCAGTCGGGAGCAGAAACTAGGGTACTGTGTTTAAAGATCCTCCTGCCCAAGATACAGGTCGACACACATAAACTGAAACCCACTTAAAACTCATCCAGACTAGATCACAGACTTTTAGCAGAAAATCTAAGCAACAGTTAAACATTTGCTGTTGCCTACTTTTATTCTGAAGTGGAATTAGTTTGAATAAACAGTTGGCTTAGCTAGGGATTTTGTGCATTCACTCTGCTGGTTATTGTAGATGTTAGTTTCTGACTGACATGTTCTCTGGTGAAACCATTTGATAGAAAGCTGCAGTAGGTGGCAGACAATTTAGGGTAAGGATCATCTTTTTGTTCTTCAAAGTCAGGTCCATGATTTGGGCTTCTGAGCTCTACAGTATGATTAAAAATAAAGTCATTAGTTTCAACTCAGATTCTGCACGTTGGTGGGTGGGGAGATATGAGCAACGCACGAAAGAATGCACAGAGGATGAGTGAGAAACAAAAACAGACCAAGAACAGGAGGAAAGACAAAAGGCTGTATTACCAAAGGGGATTTAAAACTCTTTAGTTATGATTTGTCTGCCACTGACACTTGAGCTGTTGGCACATACTTTTATATTATGAGCTCATCTACTGTACAAGAAAAACAGTCTGTTTAGTGAGAATTTGACCAGAACTAATCATGTGGTCACATGGGCCCAGTGCAGTTCAACATTATGCTGTGAGCCTTAAAAATAGATACACAGCTATGGGTCACAGCAGAAGTTATATAAGTCCTCCTACAGGATTTTCACTTTTCAAGAAACAACTCCCTTCTTACTTTTATAATCTCATAGGCTGATTTTCTGACGGTTCAGTCTTCTGCCTTGTACACTAAGGAAACAAATTCCCTGGGCCTACAGAAATACTTCATGGTGAAAATTAGTTACAGCTGTAGCACTAATTCTTCCCCCAAAAAAGAATTCACCTGCATCTTGTACTTTCATTAAAATAGGAAGAGGCAAAAAAAAAAAAAAAAGCCTGAATACATAACCAACGTGCTATCTCCTTCTGAAAAATCAGAAGACTAGTCACATAACTTGAAAGACTAGAAGTATCAACCTTATGGAGAGAAATAGGAAAAATAAAATTTCAGTGTCCACGAATTAGAGAAGAACAGCATTTGAAGTGTCAGAGTCCAACCAGAATGGCTTTGTACTATGCAGCAGTGACAGAGGAGGGATGTTCTACTATGGAAAAATAGGATTAACGTGGATAGAATGAAGATAGCTGAAAAGTCCATATAGTACAGCCCTAACATGAGCATTAAGGAGCTGATTCAGCAAAGATCACTTTTGCTGCAGGTGGAGTAATCATTTAAGTTAATGAGATGCGGCCAAGTGCTTCAGTGCTTTATTGACCAGGTCAGGCTGATAAAGGCACAAGCCCTGCCTTGGAAGGCAGGGTGAAGGAACGTAGCAGAGAAGCTATGTTCATGTAAGGTGGGCACTGACAGCCCCACTACAAAAACAATTACAATTGCTCAAGAAAAACAGAAAAAATAGGTAGCTCTTTTTTCCCCATCACAGACTGGAAAAAAGGAGGGAACACTTTCATGGCTGTGCTACTAAGTTGGTATTGACATGGGAAAAAAAAAGAAAACCCTAATCTTCTTTAGATGAGACTAAACATAAATCAAGTGCGGAATTAAATTCTTACTTTATAGCAAGCCGATTTTGCTCAGCAGTGAGTTCCTCAGCTCGTCGCCCTATTCCTAGAAAGAAATAAAAGCCACATTAGACCTTTCTGAAAGCCAAACACTGAAAGCCATCCCCAAGCCTTATGTTTCTATCCTAAAGATAATAAATAAAGTTCCTAAGACCATAGACTTCAGAGTTTCTTTGTCAAAGGCAGTGATAATACAGTTCTAACTTTCTAACGTTCAGGTCAAGTCTATTCATATTCTATCCTACTTCTTTACCCCATCCTCTACCTCATTCCCCCTTTCTCACCCTTGCTGTGCTTTCAGGAGTAGTCATAGCATTCCCGCACACATAACGCGCCTCGCAATGCCACCAACTGGCAGCAACCCCCCAGCAACCTCTACTAACAAGCTTGTGCTGGAAAAATCTCTGCTCCCAGAAGCTGCTGGCTCATTTAAGCATAAGCCTCCTGCTGACTCCTTGCTGAGAAATGGAGCATTTCACAGCAGGATGACCAGGCAGGGGAAGAGAAACGGGCTCTCAAGAAACAGAAGCTCCACTAGTGTGAACTAGCAGCCTAGCTGTCTGTTTCTGGAGCAAGCCTAAACACACACATCAGTAATAACTGGAAATTGTACAAGGTCCTGACTGGAAGGGCAGCCTCCCGTCGAGCTCACAAGACCTTTGGGGCCAGAGGTAGAGCACAGACTCACCGCCTCAAGAAATCTATAGAAAAATCTTGTCAGAAGACAAGTGTGCAAACACCAAGTACCTTAAAGCCTTCTCTTTAAAGCTTTAGCTGGGTGCATTGTGAGGAATCCCACTGACTTCAGCAGAACAGCTCACTGCTGGATGAGGCACAACATGATGCTGAACATGCACACAAGATCAGGGCCTTGGCATCAATTAACACTGTTGTTCTCAATGTACTGGCCATAATTACTGCTACACATGCATGCGCACATACATATAAGTCCCATTTCCTAAAAAGACTGCTAATAAGCTGCTCATTTCCATTCTCTCTCCACTATTTCTGTATGCAAATACTGGAAGGCTGCGAATTCCAGGGAAACAATTAAGCATTTAGTTACTTAAAGGGCTGGGTATTTTGTAGCCGTCTATAAATGGAAACAGGCAAACATTAAATTTTTACAAATCGAGATTTCCCACTAGTGCCTGAACTGCAAGCTGCCTCCATTTGATCAGCTGTTCTGTATCTGGATGTTCAAAACGTAATGAGCCTTTTCCACCATCAATAATCTGTAGGATTTCCATTTTGTTTGAAATGCTTCTGCCACTGCTGTTATCTCTTCTTCTCTGCCTGTTCGTTTAGCTCCAATAACCTACGCGTACATCTAGGCTGCACACCACGAGGGCATGCAGCGACACCTGAGCCGGTTAGCTTAAATAACAGAAGCAGAGAAACCCCAGCAACACGCAGGTCAGTGAGAAGATCAGTGAGCCCTTACAGAGCTTCAAGCTGCACCTGCTATCGCCTGCTACACAGGTCTACTTGTGTAGACCTGGCCCATGAAAAACTCCAGCCCTGGCAATCTGTAGTGTAGCCACCACCTAAATCCTAGATGATAACAGTTCTAGGGCAGACTATGCATTTAGCCATGCAGAGCTTAATGTTACGGGCCTCAGGTCATTGGAAGTCCACACTGCAACAGCAATAGACATGAGCAGTAACGGTACTGATCACAACTGACACTTCTAGCCTTCACATTGTATTAGAGACTGGCATTTTACTGGAAAATAATAATGCTCCTTGCCACAGCACAGCACGAGGCTGAAGATAACGTTATTTTTCCTGTAACTGAGGTCTTCCCTGCATGGGGAGAAAGCTATTCAATTCCATCTCTCACAATTCACAAAGGGTCGTATCACTGGAATATTCCAGTGATAGTATAGTCTGGTTACACTGACACTAATTCATGGACCTATGTATCAAATAAGAAGCTTGATTTTAATCTAAGAATCCAGAACAGCTTCAGAGAGCTCAATGGAGACGCACAGTTATGTCTAAATAGCTAATACAGATACTAGCTAAAATCAGAAAAGAGAAACAGAAGGAAAGGAAACAGAGCTCCCAGTGGGGAAACAGGTGTCTTCATTATTGTAAAGACAGCTGATTCTAGAGAACTGATCAAAACCTGAAATATCTTGTTTTCCTCCTCAGTTCAGTGTTTTTCTTCCTCACGTGGAGCAACTCACTGAACTACATTCATCCACTCCATAATGCAATCAAAGAATGCATTGGAATAAAAACGCTGTCTTCAGGACATGGGAAGAGATTTCTTTTCTTACCATCATGGAGTTGGCATGCAAGTGTTGTGATCTTCTGTGTAATTATCATCAGTGGACTATAACAAAGACAGAAACAACAATTACACGTCTTTTAATACAAACTCTAACCTAATTTTCTTACTGAATGTCTTTAATCCCTTTAAAAAGCCTAACAGTGTTAGCACCCAGTGGAAAATACTCAATTAAAACTGAAGGAGGAACTCAGGCAGAACACAATTGCCTGGGTTCAGAACAACCCCACAGTAACTTGCACCGCAACTTTGAATTAGCAAGTGCCCACAAGGCCCTATTTTACATCTCCCCATCCTGCAGCAGTACAAATTACAATCCAGAAGAAATCACACCACTCGAAGAAATCCCAGCTTCTGCAGTCCATTGGGCTCCCTTTTATGCAAAGATCAAATTGAAGCCTCATACGATGCAAGGCTGGAAGGCTGCTGTATCTGGCTTCCCTTATGGTTACTCCCTTACTGTCCATCTCCTCACTGTCCTAAACCAGTGTCAGCTCTGCACATACACCTCCTTACTTCCATACATGGACAGTCCTCCTGATAAAGCACAAATATCAGAATAGTTGTCGGCGCAGCACGCAGTCTCCCACCTGCCCCCTGGCCACATGATTGCCTTGTGGGCAGCCCGTCCGTGACATATCATCCGACCTGGTGTACTTGGGATCCCCAACTGGGATCTGCAGGCTCCTGAAAACATGAGCTGGCTCCCAGGCTGCAGCAGGCTCAGGGCCAACTGAACAAGCAGCACAGCGACAGCCATTACACACAATAGCACTACTCCTATTTGCTGTATCTGGCTTTTCGGCACTTCTTAATGCTACAAGCAAACCTGAACTGCCGTGCCAGAGCACAAAAAGAGGCAAAACTCAGCTGTGTGGCAACAGCAGCTGCCGCCCAGGAGGGTGCAGGAGGCAGCTGGGGACAGTCAGAGGTGTACAAGTAGAAACGAGGGGGAGAAATGGCAGGGAAGACTGGCTAGTTCCTCGTAGGCAGAGGCTCTAGCGCTAACTGCTGTCCACGTACAACTTCTCAGGGTTGTGCAGCCCTAAATGCAAAACCCAGCAACGGGCACCCCTCATCTGGAAGGATCCATGCCAGGAAACGTGAGTGAAGAGCTCCTGCTAATAATGCTGCCTTTCCCCATCTCTGTCCCACTGCAGATACCAGCACGTGGCGCCCAGATCTCCATCTAGTGATTAAGATCTTCATAACTGTAATGGCTGGGAGGTTGTAAAGGGTGATGAGGACAATTAATTATTCACATAGCATTATTTATGGTGACTATATATAAAATCAGTTCCACAGAAAAGATTTTGTCTTCACTGGGGATTGATACAATGGAACGTTTTTCAATTTGGTTACAAAGGATCGACATGAGCAGTATAGAGTTTTCAGCATGAACATAAATGATGTTTTCAACACTGAAATTAAAACCAGGGTTTGTGTATATGCTATTTCTGGAGTTTGACTGGTACAGGGAACTTAAAATAAACAGCCATACTGTTTGGAGTAATCATCTATGCCTCTTTAATTAACAAGTTGCAATGTATTTTCTAGGATCCAAAGAAAGAGAAAAGATGCTGATTTTTTTTTCAGTTTGAGCACTACATCTTCCCATCAGTTTTCCAAGGTACAAAGAAAGAACAAAGGGTTGTATCACCCTTTGATACGACCAAGAACAAAGAAAGGTATATTCAATGATATCTCTGTCTAAAAGAACAGTTAAATATTACTGTTCTGGAGGGATTTTCAAGACATTCTGAATCATCATTCCTCAAACTGATCTACTGGCTATAATCAAATGTAAACCCAATGGCTAAGATTAACTTTGCATTTCGATTAACCCACTGTGAAAAGTCAAACTGACTTTAAAGATAATTAATATGCTGAGCACAGCGAACACAAGAGTACTAGATAAAGGCATTCCTTCACTGAAAGTAACCTCTATTTTTTGTATTAAACGTGGCTGACGCGTTTCAGGAGTGCACATGTAACTCTGTGTGGATAGATTCGCGTTTTCTACCCAAAAACAGAGAATGTGCAGTAACAACCAGTTTCTTAATAAGAAGCCATTCGTATGGTTTCAGCAAATTTCTCTTGAAATGTCAGTACAAACTCCTGCCCCTAAAATCCAGAACAGGCTTAGATATACATAGATCTGGAACACACCTGTGCCACCAAGGCTTTGTGTTGCAGCTCTCATTGTGGCATCTAGAGCACTGATGCCAGCTAAAGAACAGGTAAATCCCATAATGATTTTCCATTGTCCAGGGAGTTCTAGGACTGTGAACCAGTCATGCTATATTTTTCCCAACTCATCTTTCTTTTTTTTTTTTTTTCCAATGAAAAGTTCTTTATAAATTACTTTCCCCATTATTGTCAACATTCAAGTGGGTTTTCCCATTCAGATAAAATTTAGCTTTCCTTTCAAAAAAATATAAATCTTAAAGCTTTAAGCATGCAAAAAAGTAGATTTTTTAAAATCCTTTAGAGAAACAGAGGCTGTCAATGAAAGAGCAGTTCTATTGCAACAAACACAGATTTTTTTATTTTGTCAGCGCTTTGACCCTTTAGCTTTATGGGTGAACACTAACACTTGTTTAAAACTGGTTCAATTTGTCACATATGTTTCTTTCTAATGGCAAGTGCTTCATGTTAATACTGAAGTCAGCAACTTTAAACCTCAGGCTCCAAGCCAAAACTGTATGCCTTTAAGTGCCTAAATTTAGACACTCGTCTTAGAAAATCAGTCCCCCCACCGTAAGCCAGAGAGAACCAAAATGCAAACAATTCTGATGTGCTGATTAACCAAGGGAAGCACAAGTACTGCCTGCGTTAAAGCCCTAAAACATATAAACACAGAGGAGGGAGAGGTTCTCTTTAGCTATATTAGGAATTCAGAGAGTCATTCACGGTACACTGTAACCCAGCAGAACAAGTAAGTTTACTCAGAAAAGAGGTTCAGTCTGTCTCCCTCCAACCCAACTGCCAAAGCAGACAAGCAGTCCCAGAAATGACACTGCTGATGCTGTGGGTGAGAAGGTGACCCACAACCTATCTGAAATACCTCCAGTTCCCTCCCCTGCGTCATTGTAGAGAAAAAAGAGGAAAGGCCAAGTCTTCAAGACTCGGAGTCTGTATAGCCTACTCAGGAAGGTGGAAAACCTGCAAGTGATGACACCACCCAGACCTTTCACATCATTGAGATTAGACATCATTAAACCTTTTGGAAAATGGTAAGCAAGGTTTCAGGTGAACAAGGAGCATCCTCCTCCTCACTCGCCCGTAAGCCATTCCCCAGCTGGTACCTCCCTGGCGGATGGGGGCTTGCTTGGTGGCAAAGGACACCGCACAGCATGGCAGGAGCCACGCCGGGGCTCCCTCTCCTCCCTGTGTGCCCCTGGCGCACGGGACCCCCATCTCCTGCACACCAGCGTCCCCTCCCACGCCTCCCTCCGGACCCATAGGTCTCTGCTGACCCTCCTCCCCCCCCCACCACACACACAGTGTGCACACACAGAGCAAGGCAAATACATTTTTCATTCTTTTCAAATAAAAAAGGTCTCTTCCCCCATATTTGTAGAGCAGTGCATGAGAAACAAAGTCTGGAATCAATATTAAAAATGAGATAAACAAAACTAGTTTAATTTGGGGAAAGAAAAAAAGAAATTTCATCATTTCCTAAATATGCATGCAAAATGTGATTAAAGCTTGGTGACACCGAAATACTGAACTCACGTTTCTGTTCAGCCTTTCAGGTAACCTCTAATTTAAATAGCAATAAAACATTAAGTTAACGCATAAAATGTAGTGTCTTATTACACACAGTCAAGTGTTTCTCTCTGACTTATACTAACACTTTAAACCTTTGACTCTACTGGAAAAGTTGTAAGAGCTACAAACAAGAAGGAGAGTCAAAACTTTGTATGTCTCCCCAAAATCTTCTTTGTTCCCCCAGCATTTTAAAAGAGATGCACACGTTCTTGGGGTGGGATGAAGTATAAGGTTGAAACTAAAAAAAAAAAAAAAAAAAGAATAAGGACGTTCTAACTATTACATTTGCATTTAGAGATGAAGTACAAAGATCTACTCCTGGGAACAGGGCATTTGGAATATATTTTTTTCAGAAGCCTAGACCAGGTGAATTCCAGTCACATCCAAACACCTTGCAAATGCTTTGCAGCGGCATGTTATGTTGTCTAAGTCCACAGCCTCCCCTCTTGGTCTGTCACACTAAACACCACAGCTATGACCCGGGACAGAAACACGGAATTAGACTGACCTGTGCTGTGACCTTGCCTCTTTCTCTGTTTTATATATTAGATAAGAGTTTAATCTCAGGTTGTTGCTGCATTGTACCTCCTACACACAGCACGTAGGGGTCAAGTTTTAATTAAGAATCAATAAATTGTCCCAGGGAGGCAATAATGAAATAATAAATTTCAGCAAATAAAAAAATAGTGTCTTTAGCTAAAGGTTGATGCCTTGAAAAACAACAGGACAAGATAAAGACGGGACAGTTTACAGAGGATGTTGAATATGGGCAAAGGTTTTTGCCCCCCTAATTAAACCTTCCAAAGGAAAATATATCAGTTAGAATAATTTTAAATATGGCTTGTCCCAAGGAAATAAATTTGCCCAGAGGCCTGGGTCTGGGGAATTAATCATGTCAGCATCATTTCATAGCCTACCATGGGGATCCTCCCCACATCTCGGGCGGGATCCTGTGGTAAGCCTAACTAATACTTCTGAGAGAAAAGACATTTCCCAAGCACAGTCTAACTGACCTGAGGTAATCCCGTGGAGGAGTCTGGCACACACGAGCTAGAAATAGTTTCCACTGACCTGATTTCACTATGCGAGTAGGTGGAGTTTAAAAGGCTCATTGCAGACAAGAGCCCAAAACCAGTAAACATTTATTTCAGGTTTATCTCTATAGCCTTGAAACCCACACAAAAACCCGACCCAGCGAGCCCCTGTCACGGCAGGGACGGCGGTGCTGGGGGGTCACTGAGCCAGGACACCGCGACGCTTCGCTGGCAACAGGCTGTGGCTTCCTGTTTCAATAGGAAAACGCAGAAGCACTGAGGCACGCAGGGGAAAAATATTGTATTAAACACGCTCACACCTCCCAAGCAATTTCCAATTGGCTTCTTTTTTTGGGGGGAGAGGGGTGAAAACTTACATAGTGCTTCTTAGACCTTCGTGAGAGAAATGTTTTACTTCAAAGAACACTGATTTCTGGAGAAGCGCCCCAGGACACTCTAAATACGGAGCTTTCTAGTACTGACTCACTAGCTGAAATCTGGCTAATTGGCAATTCCCATCTTGCGGCTCTTCCAGGACTCCTGTGTAATCAATGGTAAGTGATCTCAGTGTAGTTTCAGGCGGACAAATGCTTAGCAGAGCTGGCATGGAGAAGGGCCTGTTTTCCCCTTCCGGGGCAGTTTCATGAGCAGCATCCCGCCCTGAGCTAGGGCTGCTTGCTCCATACCCGCTCCTGCCTGCTCTGCTCTCCTGCCCCTGGAGACCTGCTGTGGACCAAAGTCATCCAGAGCTCTGGGAACAAGAATTGGGAACAGCGTATTGTGCTTCATGAGTTTAAAAGACAACATCATACATTTAAAAGACAACAGAGTAAAAAAAAACTGCTAAACTCACTGAATGAATTAGTATTTCTGTGTTGTGTTTTAGCCCAGCGCTTCAACAACAGAGTACATCTGTATCTGTTTCCATCAGCAAATGTATTTTCTTTGCAAAAAATGGCTGTTGTACCTTTGTTCCTGTCTTTTGTGGTTGACACTAAGCCACTGGGAGGGGAAAAAAACCAGTAACAAAGCATTAACCATCAGACAACAATTCACTGCCTGAAGTGACTTTTTTTTTTTTTTTTTTTTAAACTGAAGTATCTACTTATATGGCTTTTCTGGAGAGCTCTTTCAATGGTCAGCATTTTCAAAGTGGTTTGCTAAGAATGCTGCTGTTCTTCTGCATTTGGACTATAGCTAGTGTGAGAAGATGCCCAGTAATTCTGGAGAGCAATTTCCACAAAAAAACTAATGTGAGAGGTACATCTGCAAGGAGAGAAATCCTTCAGTCACCCTGACAATTCAGGCTCCAGTCTCTCTTCCAAGACTAACACAAGATTGCAAGCAGTGCCAGCGTGTATGGTGGTCTTCACAAACTGATTTTTTCCTGTAAGGAATGGCACCAAGAAACTCACTGTATATGCATGGTACCTGAACGGACTGCAAATGTTATGAAATTTTGCTCAGGCACTGGGTGAGTTCAGAGAAGAAGAAACTAAAATCCCAGTCAAGCAAGGGATTAAAGCAGACACGCAAAACTTCACACAGATGAGGAGTTCCTCTGAATTCTGTCCAGATGATCATACGCACAAGGCATTTGCTTAGGTAGTTTGCTAGATTGAAAACATATCTATTACTAGTTTCCAAAAACCCAAATCAAGATCCCTTGATTTTATTTTAAAAACTAATCTCTGCCTAAAGCTATAATACCCCTACACTCAGTCTGTGCCTGTGATACAAAGAAAAAAGTATGTTAGTGTCACCATTTTTATGAAGTCATAAAGAAATTAGGCAACTTACCAGCACAATCCTCTTAGCATAAAGAAGAAGAAATGAGAGAGAGAGAGAGAGAGAGAGAGAAGGAGGGAAAGAGTTAGGATTTAATTTTCCTAGGTACAATGTATAAATGCCATGGTAAAGCAAGCAAAATAAAATATGCATATCTTTTTCAAAAACTGATTTGAAATCAGAGGGAAGCAGAGCATTAAGTTATTTCACAATTAGCAGTCAAAAACAAACCAAGTTTTCTTTGGGAAATCTGTCAAAGAAAATTCCCAAATTACTTCACCATATTTTTGTGACAGAATATAAATAATAGTTCTTCCAAAAAATCAATATTAAAAAAAAATCAAAATTCAACTGCAACAAATTGGAATTTCTTTTCATCAAAAATCTGTCTTATAGACTAAAAAAAGGACATTTCACCTAGCTCAAATGCAACATGTGAAAACAGAAATTGCTGCAACTAGCTTGAGTATACTCCTGATTGTGTGAGTCAGTGAATAAAACTCTCCTTTCTATAACTCAGAAGAATTAAGTAGTCACCATTGCAGTACAAGCTTCCTTACTCCCTAACCTTGAAGCGATGAGTCACAGTTTGATCTTCCATTTCCCAGTTTACTTAAAACATGACTCAAAAGTTATCTTGTTCTCTTTCAATCTCTACATGCATTTTTACAAGCTGCATTCTCAAAGAGAGGGGAAAAACCCTCAAAAGCAAAATAGTACCACCGACTATTATTACGGAACTAAAAAAAAAACAGTCACAAACACAAGTCAAAAGGATTATGCATGCAAACTGTTAAGTGAACAAAGAAGGCAATGAGAGCAAATGAGGTATCCTACTTTTCAGCACAGTAACTGAGCATTCATTTAACATCTGGCTTGTCACTTTAGTGAAGTGACATTGGAAAGCTGACGACACCAGAACTGCTTACACGCCTACTTGACCTGGATTAACACTTCCTCCTTGCAATCAGGTATCGCCAGAAACATACAGGATAACTGAGATCTCAAATACAAATCAGCCGATCACAGGCTTTTTTTGTTCACTTTTAATGATTCCTTTAAATTCAGTGGTTCATGCTATCAGAGCACCCTCAGCAGCATTGACCAAGGCTGGGAGGCTTGAGGGAGATGGGCATCGCCCTGCGGATCTTGGCTTGGCTGTTTCTGAAGTCCTGAAATTTTTTAGGACATCCTTCTAGCAAGGAGCCTGTTTGAATGCTACCACACTGCCACACGCAATATTTGTGGAGCCATCAGTCATGGGACACTGCAGAAGGGTCAGTTCAGTTTCTGCTAATATAGAGTGACACAGAGGTGAGGGAGTGCATTTTATCTCTCTGGGTCTTAACACCTATTTAGGTGTGTGCATAAGGCCTCAGTGGGAATATATTATCTACAGCTGAGAAAAACAGGTTGTAAGAGAGGTTTACAAGGCTGACCTGGGTTTGAGCACTTTTGATTTCAAGTTTTTACTAATACAGTGTTTTTATTTATTCTTAGCTTTTAAAATAAACCATGAAGATGTGGTTCACATCTGTTCTACATTTTCCACTCGTTTACTATTTGACAGTTTTCTGTTTGACTGAAGTTTAGGAATTGGTTTATATCTTGGAGTTTCAGGACAAAAACATGTAAGAGAATAAGTTTAGGCATTATTCTTTTGATCCCATTATTATCCTAGAGCTCATCATTAGATAGAAGTAGCTCCCTTTTATCAAGGGAGCATAAAACTCTTCTTAGTCCATGAAACAGTCACCATTCCTCTTCTTCCACCCCCAGCCTCAGCTATATCCTTATTAAATACCTTTTGAGAGAGAGCTAATATGCCTTACAGTGTACTTCTGAACACACTATTCAGAAAAGCGTGCTCTCACACATTTCTGCCTCATAGCACACGCAGCTATAGCGTTCCAATGCCATTTATAGGCTTCTTGGTATGTCATGCTCTTTCAGGACATGCTTTTGTGTACTAAAAGAATAGTAAAAAAAAATTACAGAACTAAATTTTCTCTAAATGTATGATTTGCCATTTCTGCTCCCTCCTCTAAGAAAAAAACCAAAAAGACTCAGAAGAACACATATCATTTTTTCCAGAAATGTATTTAAATGCTTAACTTCTCCACCACCTCACACAAGAGACACAGCACACAGCAAAAAAACTCCAGGGTTTCCTGTTCTATGCCTGTAAGAAGACTGAGGCTTGGAAGCAGCATCTATCTACAACTTACTGTTCCATTTCACAGAGGTTTTCACGGTATGTTAGTAATTACTCTGCAATCAGATGTTTAATTACACAAATGGAATATGGGTTAGCACACAGTTTTTAAACCATGCAGAAATGTACTTTCTTCTCAGAAACAAGATACAATACAACATTAGCTAACACCTATCACTGAGATATGACATTCCCTTTCTTTTACAAAATACCTGTACTTTTCACAAGGCATCCTCTACTGCTTTAGTGAAATCAATACAGAGAGACTACAGTTTATATGAAGAATATTATCCCAGCAGAAATGCATGGTAATATAGAGTCGTGCTACTTAAACAACACTCACAACCTGCCCCCGTGAAAAACATACGGGCGCAGAGTATGAAAGCTGATCCCCTTCTCTCTAAGCTGATTGTGCACGTCCCAGCTGCCCCATCCACTCACCTCCTCAAGTCCTCCTCTCCCACTGGCCTGAGTCTTGCGGGGGAAACACCTTCCCCGGGGGGGTGGAAGGGATCCCTGGGGTCACCCCAGGCCCCCTTCCCCTGCACAGGTAAGTCAGAAGGCAGGAAAGGATGACTCTGAGTTGATGGCTGCGTTCACAAAGGCAAGTAGCTAAAAACCAAGCTCTACCTTCCTGACTAGATAGTGCCCAGCAAGCAGACAGCAGAAACAATGACTCACTGTGAAAACACAGTGTTTATTTGTTCCTTTAACAACAACAACAAAAGTGTTAAAAAAAAAAAAAAGTTTTAAGGTAAACAAAATTGGAGGAGCTCCCCAGATAACATCAGAATTATTTTTAAAACATGCTAAATTTATCTAATATGAAATGATACAGGACCCAGCTTGCAGACTCACTCACCCGGAAAAATCTGTAGTAAGAATACCATAATGAAATATGTATATTCGGCTTATGTGGCAGAGGGTGAGGTATCCCATAGCTACGACAAAGGAGTACCTAAAAACATAATACACAGAACAAACAATTACCAACACACGTACCAACAAGAACTGGAATCACTCAAATTGGGCTTGGGGGTTTTATTTTTGCAAATTTGGTTAACAAGTCTGATTCTGTGCAACAATCTCTGGTAAAAGTTTTCAAAGGAGGACTTAAAATTTTGTGTACCCTGCCGCAAGATAACAGAGATGCCTCCTTATATTGCAGAGGAGGGGAAGAAATGACATCACTTCAAGCTGAGTTTTTCAATTTGGGGGTCCCTCGCTCCAGCATATTATTTCAAAATTTTTTGTCCAACTCAAGTATTTGAAACCAGATGATATTTAGTGAGTGCTGCTGAAATTATCCATTACTCTTGCTATCTGTAAATGCCTTTTATTTACATGTACAACTCCTCCTCAGGTCTACCAGAAACTTAAAGATTTCAAGCTGATGCAAAACTAGAAGAGAGAAAATATCTTAAAGGCAGATAATGACACAGCCTACTCTTTTCAGCCCTAAACGCTGAAGTATGCCACCTTCCAGCAGAAATAGTCTTTAAGTGGAACTTGACAGATTCAGTCTCAGTTTTTCCAGAATGACCACAAAAATATAATAGGCAGGATGGTAGCATGACACTTTCCATTGTAAGGGTTGAATGGTTTGAGGGCTGCATGTGTTGCAGGGTCTAGGTGGGGCAGACACAGCCTCTCCCGCAACTTACTCTCCCCACATGTGACAGAGCAGGAAGGGAGGTAAGAAGCAGATGGAAACCTGGAGACAAGATGACAGCTAACAAACCAAGCAAGTCAGACAGTGGACAGAGTTGGGACACAGGAATGAAAGGCTTATGTCACCCTGACCTCAGATGGGCTGGGACCGAGTCCACTGAAGCCCCCTACAGCAGGGAGAGCTGGCCACACAGATGAGAAGATATGAAGACCTGCAGAGGAACCAAATCATGCAGCCTGCACACCCAGGAGCCCTAGGAGAGCTGAGCCAGTGGAAGCCAGGCAGGCTGGTAATGCACATTGCAAAATTGGACTGATTAGGGCAAGGAAGCTAAAGATGGGAGCACACATCAAGAGGAAGGGTCAGCAGGTGACTGAAAATGGGCCAAGCCTTTGTCAGACCACGGCTGGCTGTAAGAGAAAGGGGCTTTGCTTTCCTGGGGACCAATAAATTGCCATGTGAGTGACAGTGATGGATGTTAAGTCAGGGATCACAAGCTAACCTGCAGGTCACGTGGCTCACAGCAAACGGCTGGATGAGGGGCAGACTAAGGGGACATGACAGCTTCTTCAGTAGGTTCAGAGCAGAATTTATCTATTTTATCCAAGTCTGGCATCCAGCCCAGCCTCAACAAGGTCCGTGGACTTTCTTTCATCAAAGAATGACAGGCATCCCTCCAACAGCAAGCCACCACAGCCTGCGGCATGTAAGTATGACAGAGGGTATGCAGAACCTAAAATGAGCCTTGATGCTTAAGTCTAAGGCACCTGCACTGGAAGGAGGTGGGCAGGGAGAGACATACTGAATTGCTCCTGCAGCTGAGAGCATTACTGAAGATGCTGGATTAATTCATCAACTTACAGGCCTTGAAGACTGACAGCCTCATCACAGAGCACCCTAGCAGAAAATAGCCAGGCAAAGGAGCATGTAGGTTAAACTATGTAGTTTATTTATTTCCTTTGCTCACCTTCACTTGCATTTTGGAGGAAAAAGTCAAGTCTCCAATCCCTGTTGTTAAAATTCCTGTATTCTTACAGGCCCTCTATATGTACAGCTTATGTTCAAGCAGCTTGAATACACTCTTATTTTGCCAAAATTAATAATGTGGATGTACTTTGAATCACAGAGCTATGGCTAGTAGAATACAGTAGAAAAGATCTGGCCCAATCTTCCCAGCCCTCCTAAGGTTTTTCAGCATGTTCAATTGCTATTTCAGATCGATTCAAATCAAAACATGACTATCTCGCAGTAGTAGCTGACAACATTATATAAAGTGGCTTAATTTGTCCTGCAATACACAGCTGTTTCTCCCATTGTGACTAATGGGCTAAACAGTAAGAGTGAGGGAGTTTCCTGTTGAAACTGTGCCCGTTTCCCCATCACCACCTCGACTTCTCTACTTAAGTAAGTGTTGGAGACTTGGTTCCTACAGTTCAGTTCTCTAATCCAGAATAGTTACTCCTGCATTTCCCCAAAGTATAGGCATGGACGAAGAGTGGGAGAGAAGTAACATACGTTTTTAGCTCCTTCTCTTCTGTTCTCTGGCTGGCATTTCTTTCATAAACATTGTCCAGCTATGTCTTTTTCTTTTAATTATTAATTACCTTCTGGAATTCTGGGCTTTGCCTTTGAACTCCATGAGGGGGGGTGAAAAAAACCCAACTCCTTGATTAACACCTATCTTGCTGGTGCCAAATACTAGTGACTGCTACGGATAGGCCTCCCACTTACAGTTCATGTTTCTAACAATCCTAGATACGTTATAAAGTGATGGTATTCCCATTTAGGTATTAGAGAGGGGTCACTTCAGGAAGTGATAAAGAAGCAGAGACGATTATCAGAGCCTCAGGACAAGAGGCAATGGGCAGAAACTGAACCACAGGAAGTTCCATCTGAACCTGAGGGTGACTGAGCACGGGACCAGGTTGCCCAGAGAGGTTGTGGAGTCTCCTTTGCTGGAGATATTCAAAACACGCCTGGATGTGATCCTGGGCAATATGCTCTAGAGGACCCTGCTTGAGCAGGGAGGTTGGACTAGACGATCTCCAGAGGTCCCTTCCAACCTAAATCATTCTGTGATTAGGTCCTCAGACAGCCCTGGCCCTGAAGACAAGCAAAGAAAGGGGTCTGTTCCCAGGTTCAGAGTGCAGTGAATGTGGGCATTCATTGGATGGATGAAGGCAACTATAAAAATAGCCACGCAGAGCACAGAGACAGAAAGCACCTGTAATATACCCAAACCAAACTGAAGTGTTAGCCATATGCTCTAAGGGAGGCCAATACAAAAGTAGAGAAGTAGGAATAACTGCCAGCTAGTCCCTCTAGACTGCTATAAAGGAGCAGTTGCACAAAAAAAGAGTCCTAACTGTGCAGACGGATGGGAATAAAACAACTCCGCCTGCACAATTTTTTTAAAAGAGTCTTGCTTGCTGACCTATCACAGAGTGTTGTACCCCTATGAGAAGGCCAAATTATCGAGCAACGAAGTTCTCCCACATCCACTTTCTATTACCAGCGAAAAAAGCAGGCTTAACTTCCATGCAGTTTTCACTGTCACATCAAAGCACCTTCTGCCTTTTGTCCAGTGAGGCAGTTCCTTGATAAAACCCTTCAGATATCTTAGGTGTCTTCCTCCAAGACATTTGTATAGGAGAAAAAGACCCAAAGGTCTAGAACTTTTTCTGATGATGTTGCAAACCTTCGAAGCAAAGATATGTCTGGTACTTGCCACTTTTTCAGGCTCAAAGCCCAGTGACAAACGCAATACTTATTTCATAGATCACAAAGTTAAGCTGCCAGTGACCTTGACTGAACTGCCTAACTCGAGAGTAACTGGAAAATACCTAAAGGCCATACAGTAAGAGGGAAAACATATTAAAAAGGACTACAAAGCCATCCTCAAGGACCCAATACCAAGTGCAATATGACTTCATGAAGTTTAAGAAATCAGAGGCATGGGTATGAATTGCTAAACCTACAAAAACCTACTTTGGGGAACAGTAATTTCACAGTGAAATGTAATGTATCAATGCAAAAAGCTCAAAATTAGATTATAGCAGATTCTGTAACTGAATGAACAGAACTAGGAAAGTATGCAAGTAACTAGGAAAGAAAGGCAAGAGAGAAGAGAAGAAGGTACTAAAAAAAACCTCATGCCTGATGAAAGGAGGGAAGCTGTCCAGAGGAGCAGACCTGTACTTGCAGCCACATAAGCTCACCTGTGGATGTTTGCAATACTCGCCATGTTCATAATGCCATAGTTCATCATCACCAGGACAAAAAGATGTATGGAATACCTTGAAGACAACAAAGTGAATATTTAAGAAACTTCTAAGTAACCTGGAGGGGCTGACAGTATAGATGGAGGGAATATTTTTCCACACAAATGACATAAATGCTATATCTTATCAGGATATCAGTAAACATGGATTATCACAATGACATTTTTAAAGCATAAACATTCAACATAGATTAACACTTATTGACGAGATGCTGTCAATGTGTTTGATTCAGAGAAAGAGCAGTTTAGCTCAAAGTGCACATCCAGACTGGATGCCTCTTTTCCAATGCCAATATCCTCACAGCAGGCTGGTGGCTTTAACTGCCAGAAATAAACACATTATAGATTAAATATTTCACTTTCAAACGCTTTCATGACTCATTTCACTTTGTTTGAGGGTTTGGGGTGGTTACATTGGTAGGAATTTTTGGCTTTTTTTTTCAGGATTGCAATTGCCTCAAGATTAAAAAGAAGTAATCCAGAAAACCTGATACGAACTTTAAAAATATTTCTACTCAAGCCTTGTCTGCTTGATGATTAAATACTCACCACCCAAAGCAGAAGACAGCAAAGTATATTCCAAAGAGGGTGGCAAATGCATGGCGAACAGCAGAACTGGCATGACTGGGACCCAAATAAATACGAAACCAAAAAGCAGCGAAAAGGGCAAACAGCTGACAGGCTACAAAATTGATCTGTAAAAGAAAAAACAAAACAAAAAATTGCTGTGATTCTTTGGTAGGGAGGAGGGGGAAGGAGTGTCTTTGTTCTCAGAACAACGAAGAGTGGAGCCAACAAAGGGGGAAGGAAAAAAGGAAATTCATCTTTTGTCTTTTTTCTTAGAATCCTCACTTGTGAGCCAGTGCTAACTTTTGTCCGCTAACACAAGGGATTAAATAAGCATGTGGCTGCCGGAGGCTTCAGACAGGAGCAAGGGCCGGCTCCAGCTCGCAGCAGGGCAGGGGGGCTCTGTGCAGCTCTTGCCTGCCCTGCAGAGAAGGGAGCATAAGGCAGGTACATGCATGTGGAAGACCAGCAGCCTCTGGCTAGAAGCTGCTCCTATCAGACACGACGACAAGCAGAAGCTTTGGTGTCCTCGGAGCAAAACCCACACCAAATTGCCTTTTGGAAGTTTTCTCTTTGAAAGCCTCAGCAAAAGTCACCAAATTCAGAGGAACAGCAGAGCTCAGGAGCTGCCACTAGCAGAGCAGTGTGGCATTGGGATACCACTGCCATGAGCCCAGCAGGGCCCTACAGCTATGAAGTTAGACTCACTTTATTCGGCTGCAGTTTGTTTTGTTTTTTACCCCCCTCCCCTCCCCCCCCCCCTTTTTTTTTTTTTTTTTGCTCTGAGGTGAGGTCTCTGGCAGGAACTCATCCTAGACTGAACAAAGCCCTAAACAGAGCGAAATATTTAAGTAAATGCTTGGATTAGAGGATTAGCCAAAGCTATCATTCCAGGATAGGGTGATCTATCTCACTAGGAAATCCTCTGACACACTGGCTGTCCAGAGATTGTTGGATTCAACGAAGCTTCACGTCAAAAACATTTACCATGTGTTTAATAAGACAGCACAGCCCCGAATTGCTTTAACTCTGGTGGACTATATCCAACTTGGTGCTGTTCAGGCAAAAGCTTCTATTACAGATTTCTTAGCTACATTGTTGCAGTTCCTTTATTCCTGTGATGTCAGCAATAATGCAAGGCAATAACAGTCATTTAAACAGGCTGGATTTGAGCGCTTTAGGTCAGGAATAATACCTTCTCTTTCTTGCTCTTGTAAACTACCAGCATTTATAAACCAAAGATATCACAGAGCTATACGCAAAAGCAAATAATTCAAAATTTCCCACCGTGACAGTACTTTAAGCCTTATTTGAATAACACAATTCCTTTTATCAGTGCAAAGACTTGAGGAAAGATTTAGAAAGGAAGAGAGCAAAATTGCACTGGTTTTGCAAAACCCAGAAGCTATAGCACAAATCCTAAACTGTCACTTGGCCTACTACAATGCAGTTACTCCCAAAGTACTAACTCCTCCCTCTCCCCCTCCCTCCTGTAGCCAGACTTACAGCAAAAATGGCTGAGGAGAGTATTTTCCCAGCAAGACTGTTCTGACTGTATCCTTTTTATGCAAGTGGTGAAGACTGACGGATGCACCAAATGAGAATTCAGCGAACCTAAATCCCCCCTCAACCTGCTCCCACTTACGGTCATATTGGTACGTGCAATGGAGCTCAGCTTTGTGGTACGCAGAAGCCCTTGGATCCAGTATGGAGAGAGAAGGAAAGAGCACCCAGCCCATCCAAAAAGGTCCATGTGGTTGATTGTTTAAAAGACAATATCCTATTCTGTGCAGCATGATTCATGGAAGGTTAATACCAGTAAAAAAGCATCAAGAAAAGCAACCTTTTTCTTTTGACTTTTATTCAGTTATTGTACATTAAATCTGAGATGTTAAATGTGCTGGGACTTCAGGGGTATAGACACACAGTAAAATCAAAGTGTAAGATCCCATGGCTGACACTCAAAACAGCATTCATATAGCTAAGACAGGTAACCATAGCAGCAGAAAGTAAGCAGCAGAGACTTTAGCACAGTATATACAACATCATAGCAGCCTTGTGTACATACTCAGTTGCTAGCCAATACTATTGCTTCCACTAGGCATCTGTTTCCTGTTCTACCTGTGTTAAAGGTAGCACAAGTACACTGGCCACACTACAATCACATCTTCATGTTGTTGTGCAAATTAACTGAGACAATTTCTTCTCTGTGCTGCTTTTGCAGGAACTAGGGTAAATCCTTATACCAGGATAAAAGCAAAAGTACACCCTAGCCTTACACTTCATTCTGCTTTCAATTTTTCAGGGTTGTTTCTGCAGAGAAGCCAAACACCGCAGACCCTATTTATTTAGCAAGCAATAATCTCAACCTTCTAGTTTCCACTTTCTAGCTTAATTCAGTACAAAAGTAAGTAGCTTGCACAGTAACAGTTGTCACAACATGCTATTAAAATTAGAGATCTGATTCAAAAACCTAAAGATTAACCTTCCTTCAGGAACCATAAGCAACAAGTGACAGTGTCAAAGAGGCACAAATGAACATCAGGATTCTTGAACGTCCTTTGACCATTACATGACCACAATAGCACTAGAGGAGTGAGAAGGCTGTACTCAATGCACTGCTTGGAAGATGAACTCCCAGATGTAATAAATAAATAAATAAATAACTAAAATGCAATTAGAAATGCAGAAAGAGAAGACTTTCATTCACTGGCTGAGAAGATTCATGCCTCTGCTGCTCCTCCTTTCCCAAGGGCAACAACCAAAGCTCTTCTGCAGTTCTCCAACTTCCTTTCTCCCATGTCCATGTTCGGCTGACAGGCAACACTACCCCTAAATGCAATACACTGTTTGTTTTATTTTGTTTATCATTAAGGCTTGTCACTTTTTAGAACTATAGTCTTTTGGATTCTCTCCCACAAAAAAACTGTCGTCCATGCTTCGGCTTGTGACACCTTCTTCTTGAACTGCATACAACAGCATGCCAAATATGAATGTGCTGGCTCCTGCTTTTTAAACCTCATAAGGTAGAAGCAAAGCAGCAAGCCATGAGTTTTTTTTTTCCATAATATTACTGGAGAAAATAACATTAACAGCTTGTATAGGAAGTGTATTTATACTATATTACATTTACCCATTACAAACAACTTGATTGGTTATAAAGGATTCATCAGCAGCGGTGTTGGGGAAAGGACACCAATGAACAAGAAAAACAGGTAAATATAATAATTATCGATAAAACCTTTCTGTCATCCACTAAGTATTTGGTACTTGTTGCAAAAAAATTGGCATAAACTTCACTACTTGTATTTATCCACCTCTAAATCTGCATCTAGAATCTGAGCACACCAAGAAGACTTCTGATTTTCCATTTTTTTCATGGTCTGAAGATTTAGCTGTACAGAGCTCAATGCAAAGTCTAGCACATAGCCGACTACAAAATCAGCTTTCAGGGGTGTTGAGTAATCACAGAAGAATATTTCTACAAAACAATCCCTTATGAGCCTAACTGAGCCAAGTCGAAAGCTTAAACAAATCAGGCACAAATCTTTTCTTAACTTGAAACTGTCACAAACAGAGGGGAGGGAAGTTGTTTCTTAGGTTCCCAGCCCTGGAGCTGGGCCTCAATGCAAGTCAAATATCAGACATCAGTAAAACTGGGGGACTCCTCTCTAACTGCTATTAAAATTTATTCTACCTAGAAGGTAGAACTCTGTATTTAAAAGTGAGCACTAATTTTGGTACCAGATCAGATTTGGTCTGTCCTCTACAGCATAAAAGAGGCATGTGATGGTTTTTCATTTTATTATCACCTCTCTTTCCTTACTCACATGTAACATAGTAAATGCACGCATTCTCTCTCTCTCACACACACACTGCTAGTTCATTTGACAGGGACTGCACTGCATTCCATTTAAGGGGAATTTTATTCTTTATTACACATATTTGAGGTAATTAAGTAAGCAGATCCCCAAGATTTCAAGAAATGCTGTGCTGAATCACAACAGAAGTTATGGTCACACTTTCCTCCCCTTCCCTTTGCAAAGGGGAAAAAGTTCACATTATTCTCTTTTGGTTATTTCCACTGTTGCTAAAAAACACTTTGTAAGCAGTAAATTGAGGACTTTTGAACTTTGATGAATGGTGTCCACATAAAAATAGCTTGGAAAAAGAAAATAAATTATCTGCAAATTAACCCTTTTCATTCTGACCCACAACTATTTAAGTCATTTATAACCCACATTTTTTATCTAGTCACATCCATCCAGTGCTGCCTTTGAACCTTTCTTCCACAGGACGTTTCAAATTTGCCAGCAGAAGAGACACACCTTTGCTTTCTACACAGCCATTTTCTTCCATGCTCTAAAAAGTAAGATGTAATAAAATTAGGAATCAGAGCACATGACACGTTGCCAAAACAAAGGTTGGAAAGATACCATCTTCCTTTCATTTTCCATGATTAAACTCCGGAGGTCAGAGAGCCAGGTTCATCACCAGGCCGCACTGACACCCTGAAGCCTTGAGTCTGAGTCACAGCCAGGGGAAGGCAGCCCTGCAGTGCAAAAGTGAGGTATCTGCCCTCCTGCAGAGAGAGAAAATCTGGAGTAGCTCCAGCCCAGCTGGATTGCTTGTTACTGTTGTCTGGCTAAAGAAGTCCTCAATATCTGATAGGCTTGGCTTTAAAAAGCCAGACAGATCCAGAGCATCTAAATGCAGAGTGTAAACGAAGAAGAAAAATTAAACCTTACTTCCCTCTTTTATCCGTTCAAATTCTGTAGTAGCAATAATTCAAAGTGATGTTTAGCCTGCAAATCTGAGTTTTATACAAGGGCAGTAATCAGGTCAAACCAATTGACCAAGCAGCTATCATGCTGGCACAAGAATAACCACACATAATGGTTTTGAGACTCTCTTACGCTTTTAATGCTAAAATCAAAGCCCTCAAAGGACATAAAAGGTTAGGCTCCATCTTCATGAAGCCTTTGCATCTTCTCCCATTTTTAGTAGGGTGATATCAGCTTGGAAAATGTGGACTGAGACTGTAGAAAGAGGAGGAAACAATAACGTCTTGGCTTCTGGAGTCACCTTTTCTGTCACCTCTTTATGAACAGCAAGGGCAAATGATGTGGGAAAGTCACCTCTTCAACTACCTAACCATTCTCAGAAGAAAACCACAGCCATTTCTTGTTCTGTCTTGTATTGGGTCCCATTAACGCTCTGCAGGTGGACACTTAAAGGGCAACAGCCATTTGGCAAGGCATAAAATAAAAGTTCAAGATCCCAGCATCAGAAACATGCCTCAACATTTGTAAAAATCTCAGCATTTGGAGGAAATGAGCCCACCATCAATAACAGAGTGGGAACACTTATCAGCTTTTGTTTTGGGGACAAACTACCTCCATGTTCAGGAGGAAAAAAAGGTAGCAATTTGTCACATTCCTGTAACAGGAAAGCCATGGATCACACTTCCAGAAGGAGAGAGATGAATGTGTTTTGTGGTAGCACTGAAAAATCATTGTGAAAAAACATAAAAACCTTAAAAGGAGAAAAATGGAAAATGTTTTTTTAGCTAGAAGTTCTTAGAATGGAAAACAGAAAATATAGGAGGAGGTGTCCCTGGCTTTACACCATTTCACTAAATCATTACAAATATTCTTGGTTACTGCTTTCCCTAGGTCAGGGTAGGCTACTGATCACCCACTTCAGGAAGTGTCATTCCACTCATCCCACAATCCTACCATCTGCAAATCTCCCCACTTAAAGGAGTGGTAATAGGCATTTGAGGGTTACCAGATCACACCCTAAGCACAGACAATAAGTAAGTTCAAGTAAGTAGTCTGCTATTTTCAGTGCTTTTAACATTTTCCTTACAGTTAAGTATCAGCAAGAAATATCCTGCATTCTACTCTGACCACAAAAATACTTTGCTTTTCCTTTACCATTTTTTTCCTCCCTTATACTTGCAGAAAAGCTGATCTCACTTTCCAAAAATCTAGGAGGATGTACCAAACTGACCACACAGTCCTCTCCAAACTCCAAATGGCAATTAAGTCTGTCCTAAACAGACAGTCCCTCTGTAAGTAAAATTCCTATTAACTCTATTAATTTGAGTTACTTTTTATTCACTCTGAAAATGGACATGATAAATTCACATTGATAACTTGTCACTTATTTGATGATGAGGTACAGATGTGTCCTCCACAACGCGCATCCCTTAGACTAAGGTAGGCATGCTGCACGTTTGTTTGTCTCGGTAGGTGGAGATACAAGTGCAGCCAGGCTGCAGAATATTCCCAGCTAGCACGCAGGTCCATGCCTGCTTCAACAGGTAGCTGATGATGCAAACTGTCCTCAGATTATTGAAATCACAGAAGACACCTGAACTTTTATTTCAGGCTTTGTGCTTACTGGCCAAATCATAGAGGAAGGCTGGAAATCTCTATTTCATCCGCTCAGCAAAGAGAGCATGCAAACAGCAGTGCTTCCAGGGTACCTCAGTGTTAGGCACACTATATCCTAGCACATGGTCAAGATACTCAATGCTAACTGCTTAAGTTGTTACTGGGCCTTAGTTTAGGAGATTGTAACACAGTTTTTAACCTGTAAATTGAAATAAGTACTCTCTTCGCTAATTTAACAGATTACCAAACAGCTGTTTTCAGCACTCAGAAAAGCACAAGGGACCATATTAACAGAAATTAGTAACAGCAACAGCAAGTCCTTCTCATTCATGTCAAAACATTTTGAAAGGGGAATCCCACAATAAAATATTCCCCTAGCCATAGATCAGCCTCATCTTACAGGATTATGGTCTTTTTTTATTTTTATTTTTTTTTGGCAAAGCAAATGCAAGAACTGCAAAAGTGTAATAACTTGTTTTCTCTATTTAATAGTTATTTTGCACACACAACCATAGATACGTAGCAAGCAAGCACGCTTAAATTCACCTTGCTGAAGACATTTCTGCTTTGATGCTGAAAAACAGAGCTGCTGTCCTGACAGCATTTCGCAACATCCAGATTGTGTTAAGTGAAATGGGTGTGTTAAGAATAAGAGATGGAGTATTCTTTACCAGATCATCTCAAAGATATCTGATACTTACTGGAATTTTGCAAAATATTTTGATCTCCCAGACTATTTTTATGAGCCCTAAGGACAATTATTCTCTGCAGAGATCGTTAACTCTATGCAGGGAGGTGACAAACACTCTAAAAAGTAGGGAGATCATCCCAGAAATCATGTGAAGTTTCCCCACTGTTAGCAGAATTTTGACTTAGGCTTCCATGAAGGAAATTAATAATTGTAACATTCACCTGTGTAGCTCCCCTTACAGCCTATAGTGATATCTCCTTGCACAGAACTCACTCACCAAGAACCAGCACAAATAAGTATTTGAGAAGAAATCAGAATAAACTGCAACTTGCGAAATGCTCTATTTTCTGTTTACATCCAGGCACTGTGAATTGCCAACAGCATGGATCAGACAGGAGACAAATTCACTTAAATTAGAGAAACAGTGATGGAAAGCCAAATCTCCCCCATCATTATACTGAAACAATTCATTTCTCTGAACTTGTGTTTTAGGAGTTCTGTGAAAGGTTTTGAGGGGGCAAACACAAAGATTTGAGAACAGAACTCTGAGAAATACTCTTACGAGAGAGGAGTATACACATGACTAATTTAAGATGATTTTCCTCTTCAGAAACACAACTAAGTTCTCATAGCCCTGGCTTGGTTAGTTGCTGTTGTCCTGAATGTGGAGTTGGTAAAGCAGAATTTGCCAACTTGACAGTACTTTGGCCTGTTGTGTTGTTTTCATGGGTAAATTCTGCTGTTTCCCTACTTACAGGGTCAAATATCCTTCCATGATTTAGACTATAAACTTGAAACAGATGTTCTTTCTGGATTACCTCTATGAAGCCACTAGCAGAATAATCACTATCAGGACACACAAATATAGCTGTAGAACAGATTAAACCCTGAGTCATCAAAAGTTTAAAAAGGAAAACACTTAAGTAAAAAGCAAGCTTGAAAAGTCAATTCTACAACATAATGCGAAGTTACACACCCATACCTTTGACGGCTGATAAATTTAACACAGGGACCCGATCCAAACAAAGCTTTAGCTTGCTGTCAACTCTTACATTGAACTGTAACTGCTCTGTACGTTGAACAGATGTTTAAGTAGTGATCATTTATGTGCAGTGATGTTCTGCCACTACCCGTAACCCAGTCATTACTGTTCTCCCAGTGAGAGAGTAATACCAAAACACAGCATGATGAAATTTCTTTGTACCTGGGATAGTCAACAGTAAACACTACCTATAAAAGAAGTAAAAATCAGACAAGCTGGATCCTTCAGTCATTCAGGATATTTTTAAAGCAGAATGCCTTTCATTTGGTATGTGAGCTGCCTCATTTCTCCAGACTGTACAGCGGTGAGGTAGCACACTAATTATAGCACCTTTCATCCAAGGGGGCTTCAGAATAACTTCACATACCTCTGTGCAGCTACTGCATCTCATGCTACAATATGGCAGTTATCTGAAAGCAGAACTACAGTGAACAGGTCAAGATATGGAGGATATTTTAATGAACAAAGGAAGAGAAGAGTGAAATGTAGTTATTCAAACAGGAATTTTGACAGTGAAAAGAATTAGGACTATCACCCCTGCTTTTACCAAAAAAAAAAAAAATAATAATAATCCAGAAGTCACTGGGATCTTGAACTTACTTCTCACTGGAAAGATGGCATCTTTTATGTCCTACCCTCTTTGCTTAAGCATCAGATTTATACGGATGCCAAGGGAACATATCTACCTTACCAGCACATTTTCACTTCACTCCAGCTCTTCTTGAAGTGGACCCACTTGGAGACTTGATCTAAGTATACTTAAAGGTAGGAGAGAAACGCTGAAGAAGAAATGCACAGAAACAAGGAGAATAACTCCAGAAGAGTAAAACACACCAAAGCAGAGGGGTCAGTGCCTGCAAAGACTTCTCTGAAAGTCCCTGGCGCCCCAGCGATCTCCCAAGGCAGGGATACCACCACCACAGCGCTGCTCCCCCTTGCTTCACCTCCTGCAGGGCTCAGGCTCCTGCCTGAAGCCTCAAGTTTCACAGCATATCTTGTGCCATTAAATGGACCAGTCACCCATCCCTTTCCTAGAAATGATTTCCTGGATAACAGCTATTGCTCCCAAATAGTTTTTTCATAGCTGATAAACACACCCAAACCCAAACTGTTGTTTTCATGGGACCTCTCCAAAGACTCGCCTAGCCCCTGCTCCTCCAGTACTACCACCTCATCTGCTACAGGCACCGGTCCGCAAGAGAAAGAAAGCAGGCTCCATGTGCAGGGACAGGTTGGATCAGGCGTGATCTAGCTCCAGTTTCCAAACCTCAAGTGCTACCTGCTCTAGCAATTACACCCTGCAATCCTTCACTAGAACGGGAACTGGCAAGTCTAAAATAACTTGCCCCATTATTCTTATTGCAATGTCTGTGCAATTCTGTTTTCAGTTCCTTTTCTATAGAAAAATGTGTTTGCGGTCTTTAAAAATACACACCAATACAAACAGAGCAGTTTTGTTCACTGTTATCCCTATGATAGCAGCCAGTAAAGGAACAAACATCAATAGAGAAAAGAAAGTGCCAACTTTACCAGTTACTATAAACCAAAAGAAAGTTGTTCACACACACACACTCTGTAGAAACTGTCAACCCTGTGTTAAATTTAAGCACATCATCCTCTGAATAAAGTGACTTGATCAAAGACTAAATCTTTCAAACATGGCAATGGTAATATACAAGAATTTTTTAGGTCCTTGCACATCTAAAATCTGGAACATCATGCATTAAACACTAAAATGATGCTCTCAGTGCCAGGGCACTCTAAAACAAGAGCACTGAATTTAGTTTATCAGGATATGCTTTAAAACAGCACAAAAGGGCTTTGCTCAAGATAGGGATAGAATTTATCTATCCAAACGATGATGTTGATATCTGAGCTAGTCTATCTATATTCCTTTTATCATCAACGGGGTGGAAAAAAGGGCAATCCTAGGCTGCAGTTCATCTAATCCTAAGAAACATGTCAAAAACATGTCTTTCTACTGACTAAAAGAGAAATCTAGATGGATAAGCTTAGATATAGAAAGGTCTGCTGTAGACTGATGAAAATAAAAAGGACCCATACTACATGCATTAACAGAAAAGGAAACTTCAGACTATGAAATAGGACTTCCATTTAGGTGTAAGAGGTGACATTTTTATGGTACTCCACTTTTTGGATTACCACTTAAAGACACCTAAAAATGGCATAATCTTTCACAAGAAGGTATTCTGCAATAAAACAAGCCCACTTCAAGCGCTTGAAGTAGAACAGAAAAAAACTGAGTGCCAATCATGAAGCACTTCTTTAAAAAAAAAAAAAATTACTAGCATCTATAGCACAAGAATTTTAGGTTAACAACGTTCCTGTCTAATGGGTGTAGTCAAACACAGTTTCCTGCTTCTGCAAGCAAAAGGCACTGCAAACCTCAGTTCTTCCTGTCCTCTTCCCTGTTTAAGTAGCTTTGCATCTCCAAAACACTCAGTAACAGCACTAACAGAGGAAGAGGAGAACTCTATCAAACACTGAAGAAAATGTTTTCAGATGCGCTTAAAAACCACTTCAGGGTCCATGGGCACAGACAGGTGAAGATCTACATCCTTCTGCCCATACTCCCACCTAGCAAAATATGGGGCACTCACCGCAAGGTGCCACCATGACCATGCCCTTTCCACCACCAAAGGGCACAGCATTTACTAAAAGAGGTACTACTACCTTTCCATATGAATTCTCCTTTGCAGGGAAAAGAAGATACACAAAGGTTTTGGGAAGCCACCAGTAAGGGCCAGGGAAAAGTCTGCCATGAAGCCCAGCTCTATACTCACAAGAAGGCAATGAGTTTTCCACCTTCCTTCAGTGCCACTGCCTACAGGTTGCCTTCTTCCCCACCCCCTTTAGCCCAGGAAGATTTTAGAGCTAAAGCGACTGCAAATCGACTGCAAGTCGACCTTTTTATTTGTAGGGTTAATTTTCAGCCAAATCAACATGTGCAGCTGCACAACTGATATTTTTTCACAAGGGAGGAAACAGGAACATGATGCCAGGAGAGGGAACACAAGCAGAAACCACCTTTTGCAGTAGTACCCTCTAGCTGGAGCCATTTATTTGACCGTGCAGTCACATGTCCAGTTCATATTTAGGCAATTATCTTTGCAAACATAACAGTTAGCAACTCACTTTCTTTGTTTCGGTAAACAATGAAAACTTTACATTCTGCAGTTACCTGCAGCCCTTGTGTCTGCACAAGCAGACACAAAGCAAGACATTTGCTTTCACAGTCATGAGATTTCACACTCATAAAATATTGCTCTTCCCCATTGTTCTACAGTTCAACAGTAAAATTATTGCCCCATGATGTTTAATATGTTTGTCTAACCTTCATTCATGGGGGCTGCAGACTTAGTTTTTAACCTCTGCAGTACTGCGGCAGGAAGAGAAGCCGCTATGATATCCTATTTTGGCTTTTTTCTCTCCCTACTTCTGCTTAGAAAGTGCAGCATGCTCAAACTCTGCAATCATTTATTTTGGATCTCAAACCATACAAGAATGACAGGAGTGTAGCTGGCTGTTCAGTTGTGCCAGTATTACAAGCACCTTACACCTACAGCAAATACCTTTGGGAGCTGAACTTTGGAGCATGCCTAATTGTAGGTGCTTGACTTCAGACACAGTTGAAAACAAGCGATTTGGAGACGGCAAGCACTCAGGACTTCCGATAAATCAAATATCTCAACTGACACTGAATTTAAATATCTGGAAATCACTGGTATCTTTCTGAAAAAGCATGCCCTGAATGAATGCTAGAGGCTTGCTACCTCGTCCCCCCACCCCAGAAGGGTTTCCTAGTTCTCAAACTTGGCAACCAAAACAAAACAAAAACCAGCAGGAAAACGCGCAGCATGAGCAAGTGTCAGTTGGTGAATCAGAATAAAGAAAAGGAAAGTTAAGAAGAAATGAGAAACTTACATTTTACTAAGTTTAAGGAAAACAGACTTTCTTTTTATTTCCCTGCTTCATTTAAAACAGGGCTGCCTGGTTTGTATACCTCCCAGTACAGCTCCATACCTCTATTTGTAGCGTGATAGAAATTCGGACACCAACGTTGAAATTTTCCAAAGATAACTGCCATATGAGGAAAGAAAGCACACACATATACACACTCTTACACTACTTAAATGTGGTATTTTATTTTTCCCATGCTACCAGCAATAGCAAAAACTTTAATTGCTTTCCTTTACAAAGGACAGCAATCATTAGGTCATAGGAATAAACCTCGATTTTTCCTCTTCAATGGTTCAAGGGGGGGGGGGGGGAGAATGCCCTTACATTTTAGAATTATTAAACTGATGCTTCCATTACCTAGTGAGAGCCAATTTATTGTTCAAGAAAAAAAGCATAGCAACAGAATTCCACAAACTCCACACTACCTTTCCTCAAAATACATCATGAACATGAACACAGCTAGGGGAAAGAAATTCAAAAATTGTTAAGTTGCATAAATAACTAGAGTTTTCCCTTTAAATAAGCCCTTTATACCAAAAAAATACCATTAAAAAAAATGCTTTAAAAGAAATAGGACATTGCATGATTGGCACAACTGGCCTGCCAAATTTATTTCCATCTCTATTTCTTTCTGTCACAAGGTAACACGTGGCGCCTGAGCAAAGGGGAGCACGTGCTTCAGCCCAGACGAGGGCTTGGACCAGAAGCATGGGTCCCCGCCGGCTGCTGAAGGCCTCTCCGGCGCGCGAGCCAAGACTTCCACCCTCCAGCAAAGAAACGAGGCCATGGTCTCCCTCCAGCCAGTGGCAACGTGTGTGCAGTGCTTGCAAAAATAAAGCTGAACCAATTGCAAAGATCTGACTCCTGACCTGCCAGTCAGGTTGTCTCCTAAACTGGTCTGGTAGGGTGCCCTGAACAGTGATGATGTTCAGAAACTTAAGTGTCAGGGAAAGGAAAAAAGACGATGCAGATATGGAATCAGTTTCCTCCTAATAATTATTTGAGCCCTGAAATACATCTAATTTACAGCCTGGCAGCACTCTACATAGGCCTGAAAAACAGGAAGTTCAACGGTCAGGCAGCTGAGGTACTGGCACGCTTAAAACATACGACTGATATGAAGCTAGATAACAGACTAATGATCAAGATGTCGGAACCCTCTCAAAGGACTAAGGAAGACCACACCAGGCACCTGCGATATCGCATCAAAGACAGCATGCAGATACAGCATTAAAGAGACACAGCACGAACCAAACTCAGAGGAAACACTCAGCCTATGGATAAAGTAACCAGTTAAAAAAGCAGGTCGGGCAGACAAGATGACAACTAAGAGAAAAACACATGACGAAGCGTATTAGGGGCCAGTTATTTTATATATAACTAATAGACAGGTTGTCGTAGGTTGGGCTCTTTGCGTGTGGGACGCCGGGCAGGTGAGCCCTCCCAGAGGCTGACTGACCCACACGGAGATGTGCCACTTCCCACCCTATCCCCCGGAAGGAAACTCCAGCGAAGCATCTGGCACAGAGCCGGGCCGCGCGGAGCGGAGCAGAGGCTAGCACCGACAGACCCACTCGCCCAGGAGGAAGGAGCCGCGTGTGGGACCGCCAGCAGCCACCTGGCCCCGCAAGCCCCAGGGACGCCGGGGAGGCACGACCGCCAGCAGCCTCCTCGGCAGGCCCTGAAAGAAGCAGGCAAAGGAGTATGTACTTCCAAAGCCTTCTCTTTTAAGCGATTAAGTGTTATAGTCTGGATAGTCATGTTTTTTTGGATAAACATCCAAGTCCTCGCTAGCTCTGGCCAAGTCCTTGGCCTTCGCAGCGTCCTGTTGAAATGAGATTCACGGTCCGGTTACGGACTGCATGAGAGAGATCTTCATTCTAATCACTCCTGAATCTGCAGCCTGTCAATATTACCACATTTTTCTCTTCCCTTCTATCCCCCAGTGCTTCTCCATGTGAAGAAGGCCTAGATGCACTCACTTATCTGCTTTCACCATGACCCCTCTTAACAGTCACATTTCTAAAGTAAACAGCCAATTCCCTCACTTTGCTTTTATATATTTAAGGAAAGAAGTCTACCTTATACTTTTTCTATTTATCCTGTTTGTATCTTCATTCTTGTTTCACAGCAAAGAAGAACAGCTAACAGCTATCTTTCAATTAACTTGTGCAACAACAACAGGACAGAAACATAATTATGTCCTCCTTTGCCTTCTATCCCAGACCATTCTTTGTTCTAATCCTGATTTTATTTCTTGTTTAGCATCAGTAGAACCTCTCTAAAACCTTCTTTTCCCAAACTTCTGACCCCATTTCCTTCTCTTCAGTTGCAGGCTTGCAATCAGGAACCAGTGCCCAGCAGAGAAGTAGTATTAAAAGTAACACTAAAATAAAGATACATTTTCTGAATAAAAAACAAACAAATGTTTCCACTCTTAGTAGTCTATCATATTTCACAATGTATCAGAGCAATATGCCTACACTTTCAACATACTGCTATAAAATATACAAAAAAAACATACACTGAGTGTAGTGTTATTGTTGCTGTGGCAACTCCAGACCACAATTTTTTGCCTCAAGAGAATTAGCATGAACACAAAAATACACACAAAGGCATAAACAACCATGGGTGCTAACAGTGCCTACAACTCACTGCGGATATAGGACACTGCCCTCAAAAACTGCTTTTAATTGAAAGAGTAAGTCCTTTAACTTCCAAATCACAGTCTCCAAATCATCTGTCTACACTTGTTTCTCCTCATCCTCAGTACAGCACAGTTTGCAGAACTTTCTGAGAAAGCCTGCAGCGTAAAATGTGTAAACGTAAAGTAACTTAATAAACTGAGAAATAGCAGTGCTTGTGAGCGAACAAAGTAACTCTAAAAATATCTCTCTTTCAAACAGATGAATCATTGATCTACAAGTTGGAATTTGCTGGTGTAAATACTTACTGCAAAGCTTAAGAGTCAGTGATTTGCAACTGCCCTCTCTGTGTGCACACGAAAGATAAACAGAGTCAATACTGGACTATTCTTTTACACTCCCTTGATATGATAGCAAGGAAAAACCTACTTTCACTAGCTTTTAATGTCATTTAAGTCAGGTATAAGAGTTATTAAATCTTTTTTACGCAACTGTACTTAAAAAAAGTTTACTCGCCTCCCCATACATAGCAACATAAAAACAAGAATGAAAGTTATTCTAGAAATGTTGGGGGTGTGGGTCCTCAAATGTCTTGGGTCAGATCATTCTGCCTTCCCCATTCCGGCCCTATCTACATACCCATGCCAAACTACACTCCAACAAGAAACCACAAATGAAGAAATTGCTCAACTCCAATTAGAGCTTTTGTCACAAGACCAGGGCGTGTAGGAGGAGCAAGTGATCATCCTGTGCACAAAAGCCAGCAGCTGAAGTTTCTTTCCGGGCTTGAAATTGCTATTTTCTTTTTTTTCTTTTTCTTTTTTTTTTTTTTAAATAATTTGCATTTAATCCAAAATACTGCAACCTAGAGGATTATTTTCCTTTCTCCCTTGTCCCTCCTGGATGTTTCCAGCCTGCCTAACTCATGGAGCTGGAATTCTGCAGCATACAATCTGGTGATCACCAACAATGCCTTTTAAAGTTGCTATTTCATAGGATTGCCATATTTTTGTCCAGAACTTTCCAGGCAGATACATGCACTCAGGTGTATCTGCCCTTGTATAAGTCATCTAGGTAGCTTACTCATCCCCAGAAAGGATCCCACGCACTGTGGTCCCATGCCGAGTTCATCCGCACGAGGACACGCGCAGTGGACATATGCAGGATTCCTATTATCCAGCAACCTAGAAACACCAGGTAAATATTCAGAGCCCTCAAACCTCACCTAGACAAAGCATCCTGAAAGAGGGAGTTTAATTCTGTGGAGGCCAAGGATGAAGAACTGTTCTAATACTTACTATTTGTTTCGTCTAGGACCAGGCAGCATAGTGACACCCACACTATAGACAGACTGATCGACTAACTTTCCTTCTAGTTGTCAGAGAAAGACTATCATTTCTTTGTTCAAAAAGAAAAAAAAGTGACAGAAATTTTCCAAGCTGGTAAAGCTCTCCAGTTAATATACAAGTTTTAGGTTAAAAATGATATCTCATTTGGATTTTTAACAAAATGGAATGACTGAGAGCAAACTATTTGGAAATTTAGGATGTTTCAATTTATTTGATTAAAAAATACATTTCTGTTTACTCACATCATGGAGGTTGTTGTTGTTGGTTTTTAACCTAATTCAGGATAGAAATTTTCCTGTTGTGAGGGAAGCCTCAAACACAGTAAAAAGTTTTCCCACAAAACTCCACTCAGCATGCAACATATTTTAAGTAGCCAAAAAAAAATTTTTTTAAACATTTTTGTCAGAAACTATTGTTTGTGCTTTTGTTTTTGCTTCGGTGCTCATCTACAATTCCACAAAGCTGTTAAAGTGCCTTCAGCCGGGAAAATGAACTTGACAAATTAAGATTGTAAAAAGGGAAGATGATCAAATCCCACCTTGCTCTGAGGGGGACGCAACCAAAAGGTTTCCCCTTGGTCATTTTTCTGAAAGTGCAGCTCTCCCTGTTTACAGATCCACAAGCAACCAACCCAGCTGAACACCCGATAGAGCACAGGCTGGATTCCACCTCCCAAAAGTAACCAAACAAGCCTGACCAGTGCTACGCTCTGAAGAAAGCACTACATGAATGTCAAAGATTTTGGCTGTGTCTAGCATGTAGCGCGGCCCGGTAGAAGCGGATCTGCAGAGCGAACCAGCTCATGCTGAGGACCCCACACGTGCATTACACATGGTCTGGAGGGTGTCACTTCAGCTTTACGCTGGTGCTGTGGCCTGGATGCCCGCCAGCAGCGCAGTACTACAGGCTCCCGGAGCGCATCCTTTGGCTTAACGTCATCTGAAAGCAACCCCGGGCAGATGCTCTGGGGCTGCTTCGCCTGTGAAATAGAGCGTGCTAACTGGGGGGTGATCAGGGGATTCATTCCCCAAGCGCACCCCTGCTCTGACTGCCGCGTTAACATAAACACTCCCACTGACAGCGAAGGGCAATGGTAATCTATGTACTAGGCTGTCGTTTTAAGATCAAGCTGGACTTTCTAGAAACCCTCCTTAAATATTCTCACTAGACTACCTGAGCATCCAGGAGACTTGTGGTTTGGTACCCTCAAGGTTACCCGGAAATATTGGGTCATCCACTGAGAGGTCATCCAAGCATCCACGGGGGGTGGGGGGGTTCACTCCAAGGAGAAACACAGCCTGCTGCTATTAGATCTTTCAGTTGATTTTGTCCAGCTTTAGACACGTACAGAAGGTTGGATTCACCTCTGTGCTGATGCCAAGCCCAGCACAGCAGCCTCCCCTGCCCAGGGATTATCAGCATCATCCACACTTTGGCAAGTTGACCTTGAGAGCTGCCCATTCACGCGAGCTGTACCAGGGGGGCGAGGATCAGCCAGGGCACTACGCACCACCAGGCAGGCCAGCACACGGGAAATCCTGAGCATCAGGGTCTTCCCTGAAAGCAAATAGCCAGCAATGTGCTCACTGCCTTGACCCCCACTCTGGAGTCTGAGATTCTTCATCACAACCTCATACTGTCTCCAAATAGCTTCAGGGCACCACTAAATTAGTCCTGGCATGATTAATGTGCAGAGAAAGTTTCAGGAAATTCTATGCAGAACTCTTAACGTTTATTTTTCCAGATCTCATTTAACACAAATGAAAAGGAAAGTGCTTAAAATGGGGAAAATGGCAAGCACTGATTCCAGTTGCAGTTTTGTCCCTTGCCAAATGAAAAACTTACTAGGACAGACTTTGTTTTCAAGGCATGAAAGGATGTGGAAATATTTACATGCATAATATCAAGACATCAGCCACGATGTCCAAGATTGTAATGCCCAACTGAGAGAGAACACATTGAAAAAGGCAGCACATGTTTCCAAGACAGAGGAAAAAATGTATTATTACAATTGGTAATAGTAATTAACCTGAACAGAAAGACATGCTTTAGACATAGCCTTATTATTTGGAAGCTACTACACCTCCATTTCAGGTCTGTCTCAACAACATGCAGGATCCTACCCCCTGTAGGAGCAGGTGAGTCAAGTTAGAAGAGTTACAGCCTTTGCTGTAAATACACAGAAGAACTGTGCTGCCTGCAAACACCGTGAACTGTGCCCTGCTCACAGGGCACCCATTTAATTGGGGACCCTCAACTGGACCAGCAAGGTTATGCCTCCATACTTGATTCTTTAAATAAACTGCTATGCCCTTCATGGCATTACAGTAAAAAGCTAATGCTTTCTTTAATGATAAAAAATTGACAAGCTCTGGATACTCAAAATCAGAAAGCACCAAAGTTGAGTTGGCTTTGGCAACCTAATACCACTTTGTAAATGTTTATCTCTCTTTTTTTTTTTCTTTTTTTTCTCCACCAATTCATCAGGATGCTTGTGGGAGAGAGCTATTCAAACTCAAGGAATAGTGGGAAGAGACGCCTAATACCTAAACTATTCTGAGACTCAGATATTTGCCCTACAGTCCCCTCACAGAGCAAGTGTTTGATTTAAACTGTTGCCAAGACATAAACATGCAGACCAGCTCCAGAAAAAAGATTAAAAGGAAAAATAAGGTGTGCAATTAGCAGCCAATACATCCAAAATTAAATTTAAATGTACTTCTCCCATCCCCCTTTTGGGGCAACACAGCATGCTTCATCAATGAAGACACCGAAGTTGAAACTCTCTGATATAAACACGAGAAGATGCTCATACGACATTTTTTAGCGAGGCAGTCCTTGAAAAGATAACATATTTCCTTGAAAGTCAACAATCTCGGCACTCTTAGACGTAGGTCTGGGTAAGGCTTGTTAAAACGTAAGGTTTGTCATAGTGCAGTTGAAGACTTGCAATTGGGCAGTCACTTCCAAGGCAATAGGTAACCTAGGATATTAAGTGCACTGTGCAGCAGAACAATCTTGAGAAGCAAAACTTTTTCTATCAAGTGTTTTAACTCTTTGGATTGAGAAAACTTTTAGAGATGCCTAGAGCTTAGGAAGGCATGGTAAAAACTCCACGTGGATAAATGACCCCCTTAAAAGTACTTTTAACATAGCTTTAAATACCATATTTATTTCTTCACTATATTTACACATACATGCATTTTGTTTACAGAAATGACACTATTTCAAGTTTAATCTTTAACTTAACATTTCTCACTGATTTATTCTAGAGAACAATGTCCCCAAATCAGTGATTTGGGGCATACATAATAAAAAATTGTATTTTGCCAAATGATGCAGCAAGAGTACTGGAGGGACGAAGTCCCAGAATCAGTGATTTGGGCATATGTGACAAGACCAAAAAAAAACAAAAAACAAAAAACAAAAAACCCCTCCCTTTCCAAATGTTGCTGGAGGTATGTCATTGACCTAGGCAGATATTTTTAGAACAAAAGTCAGCTAAACTTCAAAGTCTGCTTTCCTGGGATATGAGGATGAATTGAACACAAATAGTCTTTTCATCCTCTTTTGAGCTCATTAATCTTGTTACTGAATATAGCCCTTCTTAAAAAATAGAATGTCAACGTTAAATTCAAAAATAAATCATCCATGATTTATATTTACATACGTAAGTTATCTAAAGAGATGTAAAGTCACACCGAGACATGGTGATTGTTCTAGCGTGTAAAGCAGAAAACATAGTTATTTTCTCCTGTTAATACACTGTCTAGTAAATAAAATGTGAACAGTCTGCCAATTACACAGCGCAGCTAAGGCATTATACCCTCTGGAGCTCTGAACCGTTTTTAAAACTAAGTCATAATTTTTAAAATGAAGAAAACAACCAGCACGAAAAATGACATTTTCATATCCATCTATGCTTCCTACAGTTAGTGACACACAATAGCTGCTTACGAAAGGACAAACATTTTTCCATCCTCCACTGCTATAGCTTTTCCTCCCCTGCTGTAAAAAGGTACCGCTTACTACTTTTATTCTTCAGACCTCCAGCTCAGCTTCTTCTCCTCATCTTTTTCATAGACCTTAAAGCCTCTCATGGCAGACTCTCTGCGTAAGAGAGCTGCCAAGTCGCCTGTGCACGCAACGCGGAGGTAGCGTGCAGCGTTGAGGTACAGCTGTGATTTAGAGGGTCTACACTCCATCTGCGTGCCTTTGCCACATGTTTTCTAGGCACTTCTATGCCTTTCTGATACACCAGGAAACACCAGGCATACGGACAGAAGTGAGATTTAGGTGTCCAGGTCCAAGAGGCCAAGCATGGTGACACCAACAAGCGGTGACAAACCAAAGACCATCTCCTCTGATCCAGCCTAGCTACCATGTGAGAGACAGGGAGAGCCCATGAACCTTGTAATGAGGGACACGCGTAAAACAAATCCTCACGACTTGTAGGATTTATATGTAGCAAAATACTTGTTCTCTCCCCACAGAGCTTCGTTCAGCACAGAGGGCCGAGGGATCATCTGTCCTCTCCATCGACAAGAGTCTCCTCCCATCCTAACGAAGCAGGTGACCAACTCTACCCAGCAAACAAGCTCCCATTTAGCACAAAGGTTGGAAACGTTTCTGCTTTGTTTCTGAAGGTGTTAGCATTATGGGTCAGAGTTGAAACTCATGTCGCACGAGGACACAGCAGAGGCACAAGGCTTGCACGCAACTATCTAGGTGTCTCCTCCTTCGAGGGAGCAGCAGTCCCGGACACAGCCCAGCTCACTGCAGTGGCCAGGAGGCGACAGTGTGTTAAAGAGCAATATTAAAATCTGACAGGGACAATTAAGCAGGACCCTGGGCGGGGGGAGTGATTTTCAGACAAGAAAAACCACTTTTCGAGGTGGCTTTTCTGAAATACCACGAGGATCTCTGGCAAGCGTTCCCACAGGGCCACCTCGCCTCAGCTCGCGGTGTTTCACGCCGCCAGCGGGGCACGCATGCGCCCCTTGCCTGCACCCACCTCACAACTCCACACGCACGCAGGCACCTGCCATGGGCAACTGGGAGATGGGGCCCTGGCAAAAACCCCAGCACGTAACCCCATGCAGCAAAGGGTCCTCAGGCCCAGAGCAGCAAAGGGAGAATATTTTCCCCCAACAGGCAACATTGTCTTTGTAGCATTGCGACCGAATGGAAGGACAAGTTTTTGAAAACTTGGAAAAAAGAAATCCTAATTTGTCAAGTATTCACTGACCGGTGACCGAGTCAGCCTAACACTGTATATATATGCTAGGCTGCTGCAAACAAGCTGGAACAGCAAACATTTGCTGTTCATGGTTCCTTTAGTGCTTCTGTCTTCATGAATTGTGGCACAGAATACCTCAGAAAAGAAACTAACACCATTCATACCTCTTCTCCTAAATTAAAATATTACTTTATAGATCAAAATAAGCCCTTATGTGAGTAGTGAGTAAGAAATCTGTTAAGAACAACAACAAAAAGCTACAAATTTCACATTATAAACTACTTCCTGTTAAAAAGGGCACTATCAGTTAAAATCAGCATGCTTTGGGAGTTGAATCTTTCCATAGTTAATGACATGTTTCTTATTCAACTTTGAAAAACAAACAGTAGTAAGAAATGACACACAGCGCCAGCCTCTCTGCAAAGAGCAGAGAGCACATCAGTCTCGGCCTCGCGCTGGTTTGTACGCCCAACGTCTCTGCTGCCACAGTTTCTCAGTGCACAGCTCAGCTTCCTAATAGTTTGGAGGAGACTTTTCTGGTCAGCGCACGCTTCCAGACCCGACTTCCTCGTGGCTGAAAGAATGCAGGAAGGGCAGCAGGTGCACGCATGCTTCGGCAAAGGGATGATGGGCATGGGGGGGGGGGGAGGAGGAGGAGGAAAAAAAAAAGCAACATTTTTCTCTGGCTGGTTAACTAGGCGCATCTCAAAGATCAGACAACAACATTGTCAAAAATGGATTTACACTGTTAAGCATTTTGTACAACCTTGCCGGCCCGTAAGACTCCTTTATTTTATGTGTGCCTGGCTGTTTTACATGCTTCTGGACATGCGCCTTGCATTTCCAGCGGGCGCTCGGGCTACGCTGGAAGACACTTCTGCGTCTCCCTTCTACAGACCCGTAAACCGTTAAGAGCAGTGCCTGAGCTGAATGATTTTCTCATAAAACAGAGCCCCCTCACGCATCACGCATTCCCAACCAGCTGGCCAGAAAGCGGCAAGCAGCTGAAGCCACTGAGCGACTTGAGCACTTGAAACTTTCTCCCAGCCCGTGCAACGCCGCGCCGGACAGCATCACGAGCAGCAGGGAATTTCGGCAAGAGCAGCCGACGGGAGCAGCCGGGAACAAAATAAAGCACTTCCAGCAGGACGAGAAGCAGCCTCCATGCGATAAGCCGCGGCGGGCCGGCCCGCGTTCAACCCCCCCCACCCCCCGGCCCTCGCGGCCCCCGGGCTTCTTTCTTTTGCTTTCTTTTTTTTTTTTTTTTTTTTTTTTTGGCTAGAACACGCTGCCGGCGCCCGGCTGTCCGGGCAGCCCACGCCTGCCGGCCGGCCGCCCCGGCCCCGGCCCTACCTGGTCCAGGGGGATGCCCAGCAGGGCGCTCAGCGGCTGCAGCAGGGTGGAGCCCGTGGTGCGGTGCGGGGCGCCGGGCGTCTCTGCCATGCTGCATCTCCGCCGCGCCCGCGCGCCCGCGCGCGCGCGCGAGCCCCCCCCGCCGCCGCCGCCGCCACCTGCGCCCGCGCCGGGCCGCCGGGGGGCGCGCGGGCGCGGGCGGCGGCAGAACGGGGCGGGGTTGGGGGCGGGGCTTGCCGCCAACGGCCGGCGCGCGGCCGGCTGGGCCGTTATAGGGCGGGGGTTGGGGGGAGGCGGCGGGGTAGAAGAGGCCGTTGGGGAAGTGGCGGGAGTCGGGTGGGGGCGGTTGGGAAGGGGGCGGCGCGGCCCGCCCCGCCCGCTGCGGGATGGCTTCTTCCGACGGCCGCCGAGCGTCGAGTTGGTTAAGGCGGGGGGGGCTGTGCGTCCTCCCGCGGCGCCTCGCCTCGTCTTCTGCAGGGAAAGAAGAGGCGGGAAGCGAAGCGGGTTAAAGCGTTCTCGCTCGCACCCCGCAAAGCATAGGAAGGGGATCGCTAAAACTGGGGACGGTGTCCTGGGACACCGGGAGAAAAAGGGCGCGCGCAGGGTTTTTAAACCGATGGTTTGGCGTGTGCAAAGGGAGCACCGTGCTTCGTACGCGCGCAAGCAGCCACACAGAATAAGCTTGATGAAAGGTGCATGGCTCCTATTTTCAGAGGTACCTCATCCTGCTTAGCGTAGGCTGGGTAAACTCGATTTGAGTAAGCGTGCGCCAGAAAGCACAGATAAATCTTGTCACCGCGACCCAGCTTCTTGCCAGATGAATTAACTTCCTTGACACCTGCATGACTGAGGTGCCAGTCTGCAATCCTCCCAAAGAGAGGAGAGCTAGAGCTTTGCAACTGAAACAACTGCAAGTTTTGTGTGTGTATGTGTGTGCACGTGTGTGTTTTTTTTAACACATATATTATTTTTTTCAAACATTGCTTTTACAAGTACTAATGTTTTTAATGGAGAATTACCAAATGTTCAGCCCACAGTTCACATTTCTGGAAACCTTATCATGCATGTGATTTTAAGAAATAGTGACTTTTTCTTATTAGAGGAAAAATTCAGAAAGAGTAGGAGTTTTAACTGATGCGTTTAGCTTGTGCATGAAATGTGGCCATTAGAAAAGGTACTTCTGCCAAGATCCCCTATCTGCAAAGGAGTGTTCTTACACTTTCCCCAGACAATGTACTATTGTGTTGCGAGGAGAACTCAGACAACATCACAAAGTTTTCTATTCACTTCACTCTGCTGCTGGGTGTTTTGAACCTGAAATTCCCCAAAGGTTCTTTGCTGACTCAGTTTCAGGCTCTTTAATAGGCCATCGTTTTCTCTTCTTCAAAGAATTGCCCATAGTGTAGCTGGAACTGTAGTAATGGCTTAAAATGGTAGTGTGCCATATTCAAAGTGTCATATGTATACTGTGCAAGGGAATGCTATGCTGGGAAACCCAGGCCAAAGTTGTTCTGTAGGGAAGGGTTTACAGCAACCACCTTCTCTTAATAGTATTAAGTGGCGCCAAATTACATACATATAATATATGCATGTATATACATATACATGTGTGTGTATATGTACACATACACACATATATACATACAAACACACACCAAGTAGAGAGAGAAAGCAATTTGGAGGGACTGGGTAGCCATACATAAGATTGCCTAACGTTTTCGATTAGAAGTCCCTCTTTCCAGTTGTTTAAAATTTGCCAACCTTAAACTGTCTGGGTGGAACTTTCCACGAGCTATGTCTGCCACAAACTGATTGCTTCAGCTCAAACCGTTGACCTGCTTTTGGGAAAAAAATAAAAGCAATTTGATATGCACATGCTACAAATATTTTCAGAGCTTTTTCACTGTGGAAATTTGGTTCCTCTGGGATGAGGACTTCGTGTTTAGACGTGATAGTTGTGCTGATACCAAGCAAATGCCGTTCACTGTCTTAGTGAAACTACTCAACAGTGACCAGCTGACAGAATGGTGAGGAAAAAATGCACATCATCCATTATGGAACCTCAAGAGTTCAGCATATAATAACTTCTCTGAGGACCTTCAGCATTCTTCAGTCCCTCACAGTTTCTCCATCTGACTAGCTGCCATCTACTCCTGCCAGTGCAGGAGCAGGGTAGGGTAGCAGAAGACTCAAGGCACAGGAACTGAGAAAAGTATGACTATCTCTGTGTACTCAATGTCTTTCTGTATTTGATACTCAGCCTCCTGGGCTTTGTGCACTGTGGACAGAAGATGAAAAGAGCCGCACTGGAAAACAGTTGAGGAAAAAGATGGATAGAAAAAGCCAGGAGCAAGAACACATGAAGAAGGATGATAAGTGGGCTAGCACAAGACGCCCGGTGAGGGGAACTACAGCAAAGCTGGCTAAATAAGATGAAGGAACAGAAACAGGCAGTTAGGGTTTGGAAGACAGGATTGAGGGAGGAAGTGTATCAACAAGAAGAGGATGGCAAGGAAGTTTGGGAAGCAAGGCAAGACAGTAGGATGACTGGAAAGGGAGATAGGAGGAGATAAAAGTGAGAAAAGGGACAGGAAAGAGAGCTGGAATAATTATTAAACAGTTTATTACTATTAAAAAACATTATTCCTGACTATCAGAGTTCCTTTTCCTGTTTAGCTAATAGGTTTGAAACACATTAGCGAAGTACTTGTCAACTCTTCAACTCAAATTCATGGAAGGCTGTTTTAACACCATGACAACAAAATATAGGTCCTGCCTCCAAGCCTGAACTGTCACCAGCAGAGCTTGACTTGATGTCTCTGCAGACAGTAGTCTTTGGTGCATCTCCTCCTGCGGGGAGCTTTATGAGCTTGGTTACAGGGTCATACAAATGTGTGGAGCCAGCAGAGCATTCCCAGTCAGGTTGTGCAGAGGCTGCGCTATTTAATGCCCCAGAAAGGGAAGCTCTGTTGTAAGAGACACTTGAACCGGCACTGCGTGGAGCCGAGGGACATCCAGCAGGGCTGAATCCAAGTGAGAACACAATCCTGGACCAAAACTGGCTCAGGAAAGGTACTTTTACAACACACTGTGCTTAGACTAGCAAAGTCTCCTACGCCCGAATGAGCTTGAATGGACCCAGCTAGAGTATCTTTGCACTGCTCTCTGTTGATTTATAAACTGAGCAATCTGCTCATGGAAATTTTATGTCACTGTCCTGTTGCCCCCTTCTGTACTGGAAGGGCCACCTAAAAGATATACAAGTAGCCATAACAAGGCAGATCATAAGTCTGTTTAGGTGTCTGGTCTCTGATGCTGACTGTTATGGACGCTTAGGCAAGGTATACAAGAAACATGCCAAATACAGAACAATCCTTTCAGTTTGTACTCTCCCAGCTTCTAGCCCTCAGGACCGTAGGAACTTCCCTAGCTAGAAACTGCATCTGGAATATCATGTTTAATAGCCAGTGATGGGCCTGTGTTACATGTCTAATATTTTTGAATTCATTTATATTTTTGGCCCCCACAGTATCCTGTGAGTTCCGCTATTTAATTATGTGCTGTATGAAAAAGTACTTCCTTTTGTTTGTTTTAAAGCAGCTGCCTTGTAATTTCATTGGGTGCCCTCTTGTTCTTGTACTGTGAGAAATAAGTGAATAATCATTGCTTAATCACCTCCTCTGTGCTATTCATAACTTCATATATTCTGGGTTGTCTCTTGTCCTCCCTGAACAGTCTCTTTAATCTCTCATTATATGAAAGTAATCTTTGTTCTTCCTTTCCACCCTTGTCTCTACCTATTTTTGAAATGGAGAGCCTATAGGTTTGTGTGGTAGCATAACATTTTGTTCTATAGGCCTTCCGTACTGCCCAGGAGTTCCTAACACTTGATTTCCAGTGAAAATCATCCCCAGTGACTTCAAGATCTCTTTTCTCAAAGGTAATAGGTAACTTAAAGTCTGTCATGTCTATGTATAGTCAAGAGTTGCTTTTTCCTGTTTGCGTTTATCAGTGTTAAATGTTAATAGTCCTTATATTGCCCCACAATGCAGTATTGTGAAATCCTTTTGGAACTCTTTACGAACAAGTTCTGACCATCCTAAATTATTTCATATCCTTGCTAACTTTGTCATCTGATCTCCTTTTTCCAAAAATGTGTATGCTCAGCAGCACAGATTCCATCCATCCTGTTAACTTCAAACTTGATATTTATTCCAGTCCTCTCTGTTGCCATTTAAACAGGTTTTAATCCATGAGGAGACTGTCTTTTTTATTATTTAATTATTAATTATTTTAATTCCTTATTATGTAGAATTATGTTTAGGATTATTAGGATTATTTAGGATTATTTAATTCCTACAGATGAGAAACCTTGCCCAAAACATCCTGGAGATAAAAATATACTTTCTTGACAAAATCACCTTTATCCCACCTCCTTTAGAGACCACTAATAGATTTACAATGTGTAACTTTTTACAGTGGCTGTATTTTTCCTCACTATTTCACAGCTGTCAGGGTGTCTATTTATTCTGTCTTTTATTATACAGTTTCTACCAATTTGCACCTGTAAGTGAGGTGTGCTGGTGTGTAGTTCTCTGGACCCTTCCTGGTTGATATGGTTCTATATAGTGAGTTTTACCTTTCAGTGGAAGTTTTTCTTTTTTCAATTTAAACAGTAAAAGACAATTCACTGGAGAATGTAGAGAAGTTGCAAAGACAGTCGCTTAATAGTTTGGAAATGCAGGAATGAAGGTTGCCTATGTAGCAAGCACAATGTAGTTATATTGTAAGATGCCTAGAATGCTCTCATCAAGAAAAATAAAAGTCCGCCACTAAAAATCCCTCTTATCATCTCACAGTTATTTTAAACTCTAGCTTTGCAACCAGTAATTTTAGAAGAGTACAAAAAAGACTGGAAGCAGCAGTGGCGGGGGCGGGAGGAAAGCAAGAATTCAGTTCTATGCTTAAGGAGATAATAACGTGAAAGTGTTAAGGTTTTTTACTTACATGCATGAAACTTAACCAAAAATGACCTAAAAGTTACTTCCACGTTTTTGTTTTCAAATCTTAATTCTTTTTGACACTAGAAACTCAGGCATAGGGACCAGTGTGTCCTATGGATGAACTGCAGGTCTGGAAGCCAATATTGCAAGTAATAAAGCTGAGCAACTGAGAGAGGAAATGGTTGTTGTTATTTTTCTTTTTTTTTAGATGACATCAGTATATTTGCATGGGTATAAAGTCCTCGTATGTCTAGGAAATGTCTTTCACCATACGAAAAGAGAATGCTACTTGGTCATTTATTCTCCTTCAAAGTTCACAATAATAATTCTGAATGTTTTCAAATAATAGAGAATAAGAATTAGGATCTAATGATACAAAGTTAAAGATAACAGAAGTGAGCGGGTGAGTACATGTATTTCATAGCTTGTGACTCATTCTACCAGCATGAGGCCTTTTGTGCCTAGATATGAGATAATTTTGCAACCTGGTTTCTTTTTCGGCTACTGAGAGAGATTTCTTGGTCTTTAATAAAACCAATAGTCACAAGCAATGAACACATTAATAGGGAAGGTTATTTTTTCCATTTACTAGTTAATTGAAAAGAAGATGTATATGATCTATTTGTGAGCTCTACAACTCTTTATTCAGGAACATTTGAAGGTGTAGCAGAGTCTATATGTAATAGAGCTTGAAACGAAAAACCTGGAAGTGCATTTTGTGATTTACTAAAGTGAGAAATTGCTAAAACTGAAGTTTAGCAAGAATTACTCATAACTAATATGAAAAAGGTAAAGATGCATGGAAGTAGTTTAGGATCCAGGCAATAACTATTGGACAACTGCAAATTTCAGTTCAACTGCACTTAAGGAACTCAGAAGTTGGTTTTTAAAGAGAAAACAGAAGTTGCCTAGGTGTGTTGAAATAGCTTTTTACATTAAAAACAGTTTACATTTAAATGATGATGTTTATATTCTTAAAGGATTTTCACTATGCTCTTGCGATGGTGACATTCCTTTAAAATGCCAGTTTTAAGATTATTAGGAACCAGCAGTGTATTCAGTACAACTATTTTCACCCATATTAAGTGAAAACAGAGCACAGAGATAACACAGCTTTTCAGCTTCTTTGCGTTGTACTTTCACAGGCAATATTGCTTTTCTTCTAATATCATCCCAGCCTTCACAGAGGAAGTACCTTAGAATTTGATCTCTTCTACCATCTAGAGGGGAAACAGCACACCACACAGAAAGCTCATTTTAACTTTTCCAGAAAGTTAGATAAAATAGTGAAATGGTTCCAATTCCTGATATTAAATTTTTAATTTGGGAAAAAAAACCATAACGAATAGAGAAAATTATATTTGTAGTATCTGCATGAGAGTTAGTCAATTCCTAGTATAAATCAAGATACAAGGATTTTTTTTTGATAATGTTGTTTTCCATAGATCATTTTAGCACCAAGACCAATAGGCAGAAAAAAGATTTTGAAACAAGTCAAGACTTACTGTTTGCAGAAATCTATTCTGGTGTTTTTAAAGCTGTAGGCATTATACTATAATTTTATATAAAGAAAAACTTATATAAGCAGGGCCTTTCAATTATGTAGTTACAAATCTCATGAAAAAGATTATATTACATTGCAAGAATCATTCAGTACTGGGGCATGGATTTAGAAAGTCAAGATCTATAAATTGTTTTTCCTACTAATGGTATCAGATAACACTATTAGCCAAAACTACTGCTTTACAATATGTATAACCTAAATAAGAGATCTAGTAACACTAGCGTTACTCTCTTCTACAGTTCACGGTTTAAGAGGTCTAATTGTTTGCACTATTATTCTAGTAGCGGATAGTGATGACATTTTCAAATAATATCCAAAGGAAAAAAAATTAGGAATGAGTATGATCTGAAAACAATGCATGTGATTTAAGATAAGCAGTATGTTAGTTATATATCTTCAAGAAATTCTGGATTGTAAAGATTTTCTAATGCATTGTTTGAGAGAAATTTCCAGGTTCGATTTTAAATTGTTTCTATGTGAGTGAATACCTGTAGTGGTTTAAGTGAACACTTACTCAGCTAAAATTCTCATCCAGGCTCTCATTGTTATCATTATTTAATTTCCAAAATGTTTCTTTCTCTCCAGACTTGGTTAATTTAACCTTGTTCACTTAGAATGCTACTGCAAAAAATAGTTCCTGAACTCACCACTTTGACCATGTCACCCATCTTTTTGCATATTCTCTTTTGCGCTCTCTTGTATCATTCTTCATTCTCTAAGTTTCTCATTGTCTATCCCCCCATGCTAAGACAAGCTTTAGCCCTTGTGTTAATTATTCAGACAAGCACTCCTGGATATTCTCCTAAACTTGCCCTCTTATAATTAGGAGCTTACCCCAATAAACATGCAGAATTAATGTACTATCCTCTTTTTAATTCTTCCTTAAAACTTGTTTTTTCTCATTGTTTGAAGAAAAAAAAAAGGCTTTTCTATTGAAATCTTGACAACAGCGCTGTTATGCTGAGATCACAATATATTCACTGATTAGTGCTTATTGTTTCCTTGGCCTCCTCTGCCAGCTGGTCTATATCCAGCTTTGAATCCTGCCTCCTACTTAGATCATTAGCCCTTTCAACCAGGGCCGCCTGCTTTATTCTGTGCTTGTGTGACATCCAGCAAAACAGGGTCTTCCTCCATGGATAAAGCTGCTAGGCACTGTGATAATAAACATAATAAATGTATTACTGCTGTGGTTATTATTGTGAGTATAATATTTATAGGCTTGGGGGAAAGGACTGAATTCCATGCACAGTAAGCTCCACCAGAAAGAACATGACCCAATTAACAGTAAGACCTTTAAGTATATTTTCATCACTTGCAAAGGCAGGACCCCTGCTGGCTGATCTGTAAAACATTGATGATGTTTGTTTTAAAGGGAGCCACTTAACAGACCCTCCTGGATGGATCAATTCATGTCACTGCCCCAAGCCAAGATCAAAGTAAGACTGCGGATACTACACAAAAGAGAAACTGAGACCTTCACCTTCAAAGTCTCCTGTCAATCGCATCTATCAGAAGATGTTTTATAGACTTACGGCGTAAGTTGACACAACCTCTGGCTGTCCCCTAAAAGTCTGGCTACTTCTGTAAGAAAAAGGATACCTGGTTCAGGAAGAACGCTTTAGATCAAGTTGAGCATTGTCTGGTTTAGCAGCTGCTCAGAGAGAGAGTAACCATGCCTACAGTAATAAATTGCTGCATCTGAACAGATTCCAGCTTTCTCAGCAGCACGGGAAAAAAAAATCCCTGGCTATAAGGCTCTAGGACCAAATGTTTGGTTTATTTAGTGTTCCAACTAGACCAATCTCATAACACACAGCATGCCTTCCCCACAAAGCTGAGATAGTGTGGGGGAACTGGAAAACTGGCCTCCATGTGCCACCAGGACAGTGCAACAGAAGAGTGCACAAAAATTATGTGCACTGAGAAGCTTGATGTTATGTGAAGAAAATGATCCACATATTAAAAAGATGTTTGAACATTACTCTCTCTGCCTCAGTCGTACCATTTAGCTCCTCTTCCAGAAAATAGCTCCCTCACCTCTAGCAACAAAGGACCCTCCCCTTGCCCAAGCCAGCAGAAATGTGATGCTCTTGTCTCTGCTGGACACCGTTCACTGCATATTTTACAGGCTTGTCTGAGAAGAGAAAACCAAAAAGTTTCAGAGATTAAAGATAAATAGTCTATGCTGATTAGGTAACAAGATTTTTATGACAAAATTATTTCTTGTTCAGACTAGACCCTAACTTTGAAAAAACAGGCACTCTAGCTGTTAAAATTGCTAGGGATAGAAAAGAGTTATAATCCTAGTGAAGTTATTCTAATGGATAATTTCCCTGAGACAGAGGGAGAAGAGCAAATGAACACTTAAAGTATGAGACATCCTGATTCTCCTCTCACAAACATGTAAAATAGGACTTATAACTTTGTAATTTTTTTAACCAATTATCTCTGAGATCAGAGATCAACACTGTCATTAGTTCTTCTTAAAAAGAAAACATCAATTTAAAACGACCACCCTAAAAGTTTAAAATACATCAGCATCTTCCCAGTAGCATTTTTCCACACTGCCAGTAACTGATGTTAACTCAGGGAGCTGGGGATGAGTGGAGATGGCCAGGAAGGGCGCGAATCCTGGCTGCCATCTCTTTCAGTAGGATGCGGTCCTGTCTGTAACAGTAACTTTCGGACCCTCATTCCTCGTTTTCCTTCACCATCATTTCTGATGAGCAGTTAGAGTTACTCCACGAACCAAGTTGAACGTGTGGCTAACGGAGGTCTGTCGGTTCCAACTGGTTCCATAGTAACACTTTTTTCCCCTCTATCCCCGTGTTAAAATCGCTAGTCAGATATAGGCTTTCTTCATATGAGGTCATGGCTTCTGTCACTACAGGGGCAAAACAGCTTCTTCTGAAGTAGCTGACCCAATTACTGGGGTAACAGATGGGCCAGTGCACTTGCCAGCTGACAACTTGCAAACATGCTTTTAAACAGATATCATCATAATTTGCTACACAGGAATTGACAAATTGCATTCTGCTCGACAGAGTACAAACTCAGATCTGCTGTAGTGACAGCCTCCTATATAGTTAATGAAAGATCTCTTTTTCATATCATGCATGCCTAAGATTGACAGTAAGGGTGATTGCCATCATATAAAGTTATTGAACTCCTGTAGCCTCCGCTAAGTCTGCTGTTTGCCTGAGTTCTCCCTAAAGGAGGAAGGAAAGCCTTCAGGCTGCTAGTTTTTCCTGAATTTATCTGCTCTAGCTAGGCTGCAGATATGTCTTATAGACTGCTGCTTTAGCTTGCTGCTGAGTGCCACTACGGGTGAGATGTATTCTAGGCTATGTGGGTTTCTTCAGATTTGGCTGCTGATTTTAGGGGCCTGGCCTGAAAGAATTTCAGGGAAAGCTAAACATTGTTCTCTGATGTCTCAAAACCAAGCAGTGTAACGATTTTGGTTTAAATTCACTCTTAGAGGATTGCAGTGCACATCTGCCACGTAAACAGAAGAATGTATCCACATGTTGCTTTTCATGACAAATATGAAGAGTTGTTCCATCTCCACTGCAGCTACCAGCAGAAAACATCTTCTCCCCACCCAGGCTGTGAGACCTGTGAAATGAAAAGGCATTGGGACAGTAACTGAAAGAGAGCAATACTCGGACTCAGATCCCCATGTGCATAGGCAAAGCCCTCTACCCAACTGCTGCAGAAGAGCTTATTCAGTGACCATGCAGTCATTGTCTGGCTATCCCCACAATGCACTGACTTGGGTAATGAGCAGAAGAATTCAATAGTGTGCAATAGCGAATTAAAATTACCAAAAGTGCGTAGTCCCTACATGCAGTAGTCCCTACTCCCCCTTTCTATTGATTTTGCCCACTTTGTCCACATGGTCCTACTCAGTAGAAGTGTCACTGGGAGAGGAGAGGAAGAGCAAGGTTATTTATCCTCTCCATAATGGCAAACCATAGCTTGCACAGTGATCTTCTTCCTGCAGTGTGTATTCTGTGTATTCAGTCAAAGAGGAAGGGCAAGTTGGCAGCAGTGTGCCAATGTTTTACATTCGACCTTTAGAAGGCTAAAACTAGTCTAGGTTTTAGAGGATCATAAAGCATGATCTAATGTTTCTATTCTTGCTCTAGTTTGCTTAATTCAACTGGCTGTGCAGATAGATTAAGAGCTGATCACTTGCTCAAACTTCTCCCCGATTCCTCACACATGCTGGAATCCTGAAGTAAGAACTTTTATTCCCAAGTCCAAAACAGTTGCTTTAGGATCCCTGCATCCACCTTCACCTCTTCACAGAGTGCAAAACACACGGATGATACTAATATTCCTTTAGGAATATTAAGAAAGAAAACACGTGAAAACCACTAAATAACCAGGAGATTTGCTGTCATTCCAGCGTGCCAAGACTTCCAAACAAGTCATGGATCCAGAAAGCATGCTGTACCTAAGGCACTGTAGATCCCTTCACCAAGTTGGAGTTCTGTTGCTTAACACACCTGTTGCTGTGTGCAAGGGGCAATAATTTTACTGGCAAGAACATTCCTTGCAGAATAACTGTCCTTTTTTTCTGCAGGATGTGCCAGAGGCTGTCCCATGCATCAGTGAAGAGCTTTCAAATTCCTAATACCTTCTTTGGGATTCCTCAGCCTTGGAGGGCTGAGCATAACAAAATCCCAGCTTCTACTTCATAATCACAAGGAAATTCCAGCAATTTTTTTGCTGAGTGCACGTCTTAAAGGTTGGTGCTTGGCTTGCTTTTTGTGCAGTGTAAAGTTCTGTCTATTAGGTGATAGACGAGAACGATGAGAATTTTAACTGACGGTCTCTTCTTGCAAAGCTGTGTCCATGGTACTTTCATTTCAAAAATTGCCTCACCTACCTTGAGCATCATGTTACTTCCCAGAGCATATCACATACGACACAGCACTAAATAATGTTCTCCAGAAAGACAGAAATGTAGAAAAGATTGAGGGGAAAACCATGGAACTTCAAAGGTTGTTTTCTGTATTTTGTTAAATTAAAAAAAAAGAGAGATAGTGCTTCCCTCTCCATTTTCTTTCAAAATATCGAGACAGGATAGACTATTTTTCTTTTCTGCTTTCCTAATGCAGTGAAGTTGGGAGAAGTGCATTATTACTGCTGAAATGTAAAATTGAATAGCTTTTAACACTTCAAGTTCATTCCTGAATTCAAAACTATACATGGGAAAAGCAAGAAACTACATGCTTGAAAATACTTATTATTCCAAGCAAATACTTCGAAAGCCTATTTAACATCTGAAGTGTAAAGAGGTAAGTATATTGTAAGTGAACGTTATATGTTACACATGGTCAGGAGCATAGAAGTAGAAATTGTTCTAGATGGTTAGCAGACATGCTCATAAGTAAACAATTGACTAGCTGGGCAAACGAATAACAAACAGAAGCAGATTAGGGGTGTGTATGCGTGCGTTGTTTATTATGACTTTATAAACTATATATAGTCTGCAGGCCTAGGAAAACTTGAGAACTTTGAACTTCACAGAAGGCTCTGCTGTGTGATCTGAGAACAGATGAGGACAAAAGTTTTACCTCTACAGAGTAGTGGACTTCACAACCAGCAATATTCATCAACTGCTATTTAGATTAAATTGCTTTCTTTCTCTAATACATTGCATTTCAGAATTAGATGGACACTTTTTAAAGGATTTTGGTAAGGGTGCACAAATGGTCAGGCTAAAGCTTCTCCATAATGCTACCTGCATTTTCAAATACTGTTTTCCTTGCCAGATAGCCCCACCTTGGCATTGCCCCCTTTTAGTTTACAGTGAAAATGGTCCAGGATAATCCGTTATTGACACATTCTTGAGCTTGAGAAACTACTCCATACTTACAAAAATCTATCCCAAAATGTATGATCCTGCAGTCTGGATGCCAGCATTAAGCATCTGATTTTTAGCAACCCCTTGCAAATATGCTGAAGAATACAGGATTTTTTTTTAAAAAACTAAAAAGCCTACATAGTAACTACAACATGAACAGTACTCAGAAGAAAGAAATATTTAAGAAATAGGAAATGGAGAAATGGATAGCAACCCCGTGTAGAATAAAAATTCAATACATGCAAAAAGATATTAGGAAATTAAAGTCAATGAGTTGCTATTGACAAAGGGTAAGATTTTTTAAATAGGTTTTCTTAGTCTGACATTTTTATTACATTGTTGGTTATTACTAAATGAAGATAGTAAAATTGTTACTGGGCTGTTAGTACAAAATCCCTTATCATGGTATTCGCAGACAACATAGATTTGCCCAATAAGAGCTAATGACAAGGACAGGGCACTCATACAGAGTGATCAGCGTCATCCTACGAAGACCTAGACCTTTTCAAACGAATTGTAGCCAAATGTGTAATTGCACAAGAAATGCATCATCACTGCCTCATGAGGGACTGTAAACTGGACAGCAGTGACTCCAGAAAGGATTGATGGGGGTCGTAGATGAACAAAATCTGCAAGTGCAATGCTGAGACTCTGTAGGGCTTGGGAAATAATGTAAGGAGATGTGGTAGGAAGGAAGGAGATGAGAAGTAAGACTAACCTGAAGGCTGCATAACTGCTTTAGTGCTACCCAAATTTAAAAGGATATTGGGAACTGGGGTGTTGATGCAAAAGAACAGCAGTATTTATTACAGAGCTGTAGAGACCAGAAAAGCCTCAATCAGTTATACTTGAAGATTAGAGTGATTGCCTTGTATAAGGATCAGGAAAAAAGTGAGATAACAATCAAAGACTGGAAATTAGAGCCATGCGCCTCAAAATAGACAGCAAGCTCAAATGATTAATCATTAAGAGGAACAAGCTCTCAGAAACGACAGGGTATGCTCCATCACTGTAGCTGACGGAAGGAAAAAAAAAAAAGAGAAAAAGAAACCCAAGCTTGAATTCCTTTCAAGGAACAACAGTTTACCATTCCAATGAAACACAAGTCATTCAGTTGAATAGCAGGATATCTCAGTGAAATTTAGGAGTCTATAATATCTTCCAAAACAGGGTGTCTGCATTCAGACTGTGTATCAAGAGTTGTCGTAGGCCCACAGCACCTTCTGAACTATATCCAGAGAGGTTTTGGGAGAGGGGTAGTTACCTGGGCCAAAACTACACCACAGACTGTTCTAATAATTTAATTAGAATTAAACAAAAACTCACTGTCCATAAAAATTTCATACAAGTCTCTGGACAGACCACCTTACTTAAGGGTTTACTTATGGATTTCATCATTTATTTCTCTTTTATTTGTGCCTTTTCTTGTATTAAAAAAAAGAAAAAAGCCCAGGGGAACTAATGTGCAATATCACACAACTCAAAACACAAGAAAATTAAGCTCTTCCCCAGCAACACTATAAATTACATGGGAATCCGAGGAGAAAATTACTCAGCAGAGCAACTTATGAGCGCAGAACACTGAATTAACCCACGCACATACTTTGTCCTACACTTTCTGAGCCTGTCTTCAGCCAGCCAGTCACCCCTCCACAGACAGAACTGTCTCACTCCACAACTTCTTCCAATCCTGCCTTTTTATTTGTACAACAGATCTCCCTACTAAGCTGGCTAACACTGCACGCCTACTGCCACAGATCTCAGGGTTTACATCAGCTGAAACTAAGCGGCTCTTGTTGAAACAAAAGATGAGGAAACATGAAAACTCAGGAACAGAGGAAGATTTTTATTCCTTAGCCTGCACCCCATTCTGTGCCTGTTAACACCAGGCTTATTCCTACAATTTCCTTCACTTACATCCCAGTTCAAAGCATTAACGCTTGCACGTTAGTTTAATAATTTAACCAAGTAACTGTGTAGGAAGGCGTAACTTTTCATTTTAGCATTATAGGAAAGTATCTTCAGATACCTGGGAGTGAGAAAGTGCAATAACAGTTTAAGTTGTTGTTCTTATACTTTCAGTGAGCAAGAAGATGCTCTTGAAACAGGCCTATTTTAGACAAAGAGCCCCAACTGCAGATGGAAGCAAGCTGTACTGCTCAGCATTTACTTTATTAACATACTCTGCTAGCATCACAGTGAAATCAGTGTTCACCGAATTACTCCCTGACCTCATGCTTGTGCTAGCACTGCTGATTTTTTTAACCTTAAATGACAGTCAGCTTGAGTAGGCAACACCAAGGAAGCTTATCTATTAAAAGAGCTTGACTGCATTTAGTTATTAGGTTTATAAGTATTTTCCCAGTAGCAATCCCAGTAGCAATGATAATTTAAAAATGATCATAGACGGGTAGTAGGTGGAAAAGGATTCTAAGTAACAGTCAAGAATGTGTCTCTATCTATTTCTTTGGTGTTATTTGTCATTTTTTATTGGGTAGGTGAGCAATGCTCTTATAAATTGGGAGAGAACAAAGCATTAATAGTGAACCGGGGAAGAGTTTGTGCATAAGGTCATGATCAGGGTGTCTGAAAGAAAAATAAACACTAGTATTTGTTTTTCAGAAGCTGATAATCAGAAGGTTGTTCTTGCTGCCTACCATGACATTTCTTTTAAAAAGTCACATCTGACTTGATGTAGTCAGGCAACAGTCCTGCTTCAAGGAAGAGGTTGGCCTGTGTAACCTTCAGAGGTCCCGACAGCCAACATTTCTATACTTCTCTTCTGCCCTGCTAGGTGAACTCCCATGTTCTCCATCAGCACTATGTGAAGCTGCCAAGTATAGACACAAGTTCCTTAACTCTTTGTTCTGCAGCAGGGCTCCCTTTCAGAGGCTTCTGGCAGTGCTTAGATCAAGAAAGCAATCTTCATCCTACTTCAGGCAGCTCGTTTTATACCACTTCTTGTGGTTTTTTTGTACCTTAGCAGCGTTGTTCCATCAGATAAATGAGGAGTACGCAGTTATCCTGTTGTCGTTGCAGCCTTTTAGCCCAAAAAGAGATTTTTTGCATCTGTGAGAGGTTGAATATTCATCTACAGTGTTTCCTGAAATGCAAAGAGACATGACATTTGATACAACACTGATGAAGTTGTTGACTAGTTCATGAACGTCTCACTAACTTCAGTGCAATAGTCCCTGAAGCTTCCATGCTCCTAAGATTTCCCATCTGTCTCAGAATTAGAAAGTGCATACTACAAAAGGAGATGAACATTTGATCTGAAGAAATAAGGAAGTATGCTGTTTCCCATCTGATTTTTTGCCATCTCTTTCCCAAAAAGACAAGTTCTTCTCAGGTGAAGCAGACATAAAAGTGAACTGAGGACCAAAACAAGAACACATTTTTACCCCAGCACAGCTAATTCTAGTTGCATCATCCATTCTCTGATATTTAGATGCTAAATTGCTTATGAAAAACAGGGCACAAGCCTCTATTTTTTGCTCTGATACCTTTAGAGTTTAAATCTGAGGTATGAATTATCTCTGTTCTGACTATAATAAGACAGAGATATTTAATGCAAAATTAAAAAAAAAAAAAGAATTTGATCCGAGAAGTATTTCCCTTCTGTTAACCTTGATAAATTATAATATGCTTTGCAAGTATATGCTTATTTCAACAGCTACTCTCATTAATCCAGGAATATTGATGTCTGGCTAATGAGGATTTTCATGGACATTAGTCTCTCTGGTTTTTGTAAAAGATGCATAACAAGACAGACTATTTTTAGAATCAAATCCTAACGTCTTTTTGCATGACTGGATTGTACTCAAACCTAGGGACACACAGGGATCAGAACTTGACAAGAGATTTTACTTATGCACAATAATTGCATCAAAATAGACATTATGCTCTAATAGAAGTACAGCGCAATCTACATTAGAGTCTTATCTCACAGCTATCCCTTCCACATGCTCATCATTTTCAAAGACTCCTGCCTCCACGCCATAACACTGCAGCTTCTGCATAGGGAAGCTCTGCGGAAGCAGTAAGCAAGATATGCTCATCTTTGTAATTTCACTCGGTATCCTTCCCACCGCACCACTACCACTCACAACCTCAACACCTCGCTATTCAGTATTTCTAATCTTAGTCATTGTGACGGTGCCTGTGGAACGTGATGACTCTTGGTTGCAAAGAGATTGTTTTTATTTTAAAGAGAAAAGGAGTGGTAAGACGAAAGTCAACTACTATGAAGTGGTGACAGGAAATGGTATGCTTTGGTGGGAGGAAGTTCTGGGGAGTAGGTTAGGAAAGGTTAACCCTAGCAAATAACAAGGCAAGGGGGAAAAAGGGACCTTGCAAGGACAGGTGTTCACTAAAGCTGAGATCAAGAGGCTCATGAACAGCTGCTCCTGTAGCTGTTTGCCCCAGCTGCATCTGCAGCTGGTTCTTCCCCAGAGTTTGGGGCAGATGGTATCGCCCCTGCATGATTTTTGTGCAGGGGTTCCTGAAGAGTGGGACAACTCCAGTTAGCCTCTACTATATCATCCCTTACCTCCAGCTCTGAGGAAACTCGGATCTGCAGTTGCACTCCTGCAAACCAAATGCACCCCAGGGCCACAACAACAACAGAAAGCAGCAACCCTGTTTAGATCCTTTCCACAGTCAGTACAACACAGAGACTGCTATTAGGCAGCTGCATGATTAGGCAATTTGTCCAGTTGTGGTTCAGCCAAGAGGAAGCCTATGCAGGCCTGTTGCGCAGACAGAGCAGAAGCTGTAAGGCCCAGGCTGCTCACTGAAGATCTGATAGGCCCAAGGGTTTGGACTATGTGGGTTGTAATTTTCTCTCTGGCCACCAGACTCCACTGTCCTGCCTGGGAAGCAGGCAGCCCTGACAGCCTGTCTTCTTCACTTTGCTGAGTGCTCCCAGTCTCCCACCTCGGAGAGCAAGAACGGCAAAGAAGCCCAGAGGAGCAGGAAGTAGTTTGGATTACTCATTATCATGCAGTGATGGAAAAGGAACAATCTGAACATTGCAAAACATGGCGAAAATTCAAGTGACATCGTTAACTGAACTGCAAGGCACAATCAAGGCAAAGGCTGGAGTTTCATGGACTCTTTGAGCTGCTGGTGCTCCCTGTTGCCTTTTCTCCAGGTACCTTCCTGCTCATCCCTGTCCCCACACTGTCCCTTCCTTTGTGCTGGCATAAAAAAATTTCTGTGTAGCCCTGCTGCAAAATAGATCAGGGAACTGATGCAAGTTAAGACTAACCCAGCCCAAATAATAGTTGGCTTTAACTCAGATCAGTTCCCCAGCCACCAGCAAAGGGAGGGGTAGCACAGGGATGAGAACAAATGATAAGTGAAGGGCAGGACTGCTTCTTCGGGTGGCAATAACAGCTACTACCAGTTGTGCATGCAACTGCAGCCTAAAGACAAAGGCTGTTACGGTCAATGCTCAAGTCTGAATCAGCTATGGATGATTTTGGACTACTCTTCCTGTACCCCATGTTCATGTGATTCCACAAGTTGGTACGTAATTTGTACAGCTCTGGACCAAACAGAAAGCTAGAAATCAGAAAACAGGAATTCCCCAAATGTCTTCATTAGCACCATGCTCCATTAGCACCAGGCTTCTGCCAGCTTTGGAACAGTTTAGTCCCACAGAGATAATTCTGACCTCGTGTGGAAACCTACTCTCTTGCTAACCTGGTTTCCATTATAATCTGAAAATATGAGGATTCTGAGACTATCATGAATGGAAAATAGCATTCAAACATTATTTGAAAGTATAATTATTTGTTTTAAATACTTCTAATGTCTTCAAAATGCATGCCTCACAGTTACACTCCTGCAATGAGGAAATATGAGATTTGGGACAGACTGCCAGGTACTGGAGTTGTAAGACCACACTCCTGCAGAAGCTGTATTGGCAAAACAATTCAAACTAAAGTAAAATGCTAACTAATGTTATATTCAGACATACTAAACAGCAAAAATATTAAGACAAGGATGAAAATAACCCAATTACAGAAACTTGCCGTGAGATGAAAGTTTGCAAACGTGGACTTATTAGACAAATAAATAAAGCACAGTAAAGAAATGCTTTTTAACAGGACAGAAACATCTAAGTATGATCTCAAAACAAGCCTTACAAAAATTCTAGATGCAGCAAGAGTTCATGAATGGTGAGGGAAGTTTGGAAGTGAAAGAAATGGGGAAAAAAAAGGATTTCTTTTTCCAAAAATAGTGATGACTATACATATCAAACCACAGATAACAGGAATTACCAACAAATCCAGACCTAAACTTGTAATTTTGATAGTATAATACACCTTTATGCAACTCTGTACCTTTCTAAAAGAAAAGGCTGTTGGTTTTGTGGTTAATAAATAATAAATCTAACCATTTTGCCAAAGCCTGTAAATAAAGAGTTGGTCCAAAAGTCAGCACATTATGAGAAACAGGCTCAGTGCATAGACTCCGTAGGCAAGCATTCAAAAAAGTAAATACAGCCTGAGATTTATCTGATCTGGATGAATGTGGAAAAGAAACCTAACAACCTGGATCAAATTAAGACACTCCACTAATATAACTCTGCTACAACAAGCCCCTAGTTAAAGAAGAATAAAGGAGACCTTGTGTACAGAGTTGAAAATCTTCTATCTACAGAAGAGAAGACACAGCCCTAGTAATGTAGCCTCGCTCCTATCTCCTCTAATAGGAGGTAATTGCAAACTGGATTCACAGAGGGGATGTAAACGCGACGCTGTGGTGCCTGGCTCACAGACCCGGGGAAGGAAACAGTCCCCCCAGCCACTCAGCCATCGATGGTCTCCCTAGCTTGCTACTGGCTGTGTAACCCAGCCCCAGCCCAGGCTCCTCCAAGCTCCTTGTGCAGGAGTTGTTCCTGCACTGGCTAGCAAAATCTGCAGATCTGAACCAATTACCTAAACTGTTCATATTCAGTGCATGGAGCAAAACAGGTATCCAAGACAAAGAACTGCTCCTTCACCTGCCCCCCCCCCCAAAAAAAAAAAAAAAAAAAGAGCAAGAAGCTTGTCAATGAGGAATGCTGAGGACAGAGGCCTAGCTCCTCACAGCAAATTACATACTGAGCAGAAATTGGGATTTTCTCTCCTCATTTGCCCATTTGCCCAGCCAGGACATTCATGCAGAGATTGGAGACCTGCCTGGTTTGGGAATGGGGTTTGAACATGTCTCTCTGGTGTCCTAGGAGAGGACCCAGGCTGTGGGCACTCTCTGATGGTGCTTTTCTTCTGTGTATACCACGTTCTGTGGCCAGGAAGACCACTGTGAGATTAACTCCTCAGCGAGAGACTTCTAGTGTTCAGCCAAGACACATGGATTCCGATCCCTGCTCCAGGGAGGAGGAGCAAGCTCCAGAAGACGGAGTTGAAACAAATTTCCATCAGAATGCACTGCGAGGGTCTCCTGGGGGATGCATATGCATATTTCTGTTATGTATAAAACAGGTAAGGAGTATCAGTCTGGGTAGCTCACATGCCAAGTGCATGTTTTAAGCACTAGGATGTAAGAAGGTTCAAGTGTTCTTTCCTTTCACTTTCTTTCCAGTGACGTGTTCTAAGAGCAAGTTCAGGCACCTGCAAAAGTTTGAAAAGTTTTGTACCAGGGTTTTTCAAGGTTCAAAGCAGATGGGCAGAGGGGTTAAGGCAGAAAAAAGAGATACTTCACAATCTAGCTGTGCACGTAGACACCTGACAATGCCCACTCTACCCATGACCTACTTGCTGGGACTGCTAAGTTTCACGTAGTGCTTTTGGATGTTTTCTTTCCCTATTTGTTCATTAGCATCAGGACCACTAGAACTAGAATCTGTGACCACCTAAAAATCCCTAACAATGTGCTCTTTAAAAAGAAAACCTTTAATATACTGTGTCCAATTCTGGGCTCCCCAGTACAAGAGAGACATGGCACTACTGGAGAGAGTCCAGCGGAGGGCTCCTAAGATGATGAGGGGACTGGAGCATCTCTCCTATGAAGAAATGCTGAGAGCTGGGCCTGTTGAGCCTGGAGAAGAGAAGACTGAGAGGTGATCTCATATAGGTATGCAAATATGTGAAGGGAGAGTGTCAAGAGGATGGGGCCAGACTCTTCTCCGTGGTACCCAGCGACAGGACAAGAGGCAACGGGCGCAAACGGAAACATAGAAAGTTCTGTCTGAACATGAGGAAAAACTTCTCCACAGTGAGGGTGACTGAGCATTGGACCAGGTTGCCCAGAGAGGTAGTGGAGTCTCCTTCGCTGGAGATATTCAAAACCCGCCTGGACCTTATCCTGTGCAATATGCTTTAGAGGACCCTGCTTGAGCAGGGGGGTTGGACTAGATGATCTCCAGAGGTCCCTTCCAACCTTGGCCATTCTGTGATTCTGTGATTCTGTGAACATAAAAATACACCAAGGTGAACAAAAGATATATTTACATAATGCACCTGATCTTAATAACCTTTTGAAGCCAGTTCTTCTCCCACAGAGTATATGAAGTTCAGGCGCTGTACAGACAGCTATTCCACAGACATCTGCATTCTCCAAAGGCAGGGGTCAAGGCCAGGCAGGCCTCTCTGGATGCAAAGGCCCTTAGAGATAGTTGTTTAGGCCTGCTTATTAGAAGGAGACTGTACAAGCTGTTGGAAGGCAATCAGTTAAGCTATATAAAGGCTAAAAGGATTTAAACAAAGGTTGAAGCTTTAAGTAGAAGACTTAGGAGGGTTAGACTGAGAGCAACTTCATTTTATGTTGCTTAATGTGTTTGAAATAGCACTTGATCCAGATGGTCGTGATGTTAGTTGATTGCTGTGTGAAGAGACAGTGCAGGAGGCTAGTCTGGATGTATATTTTTAATGTAAAATCAGAATGGATTGGCAAAAGGCATCAGAACCGCCATCCTGGAACAGGTCCCATGTCTCTTCTCCCTCCTAGCGAGGCCCCTGTGCTAGGTCATGGTCTCAGTGACTGAGAGTTGTAAGGTTTGCTGTAATCCCACAAGAAGAAAGCCAGAAAGTTGCCAGAAGGACCAACAAGCCTATCCCCTAATCCTGCAATACGCAGATGCTTCAAGGGACCTTGTGATAACTAGCATGCCTAGTCAAGCATACGTTTTGGTCTTTCTGTGATAGGGGCGTAGCTCCCTTCCACCTCTTCAAGCAGATAGTCAGGCTAGACGCTCCTTAAATCCTCCATAAAGCAGAACTATGCTGACATACAGAATTTATAATACACACATGATTTTTCTTGTATTTTCTTAAGTCTTGTTTGTTGCAAATCAAAATGATGTTTTTCCCAATGTATGTAGATGATGAAGTTTAAAAATGGACCAGAAAAGTTTATAAATATATACTGAAGGGTCTTTAAACATAAATGCATGGATAGATGCAATGAATTGAGATTCTTACTGAACATCAGCAGACTCTGCTGAACCTGAATCCTGAAAAATAAACTTATATGAACCATACGATCAGTTTTCTAGCACACAATTCTTTTGATAACTAGGATTAACAGATGTTACACAAGCACAACGAATGCGTGCCATCAAACGAAACTCTGACAACTTCCCCGCTACCGCTCCTTCACTCAGAACTGTGTACTAGCAGTGCTCCCCTTACCTGTGAAAGAAGGTACATTTAAATGAAAAGGTTTCACTATTTGTCCTCACCCTAAGCGTCCTGCTGCTTTCCCTGAAACCACTGAAATAGGAGAGATGACTCTTCAGTAAGAAAAGTTGTGCATGTGTCATTAGTTTTACAGCAAAGTGACATTTCAAGGTTGATGGCGTTTAAAAATTAAGGGATGATAGTCCCATAAATGTTTCCAGAAACCATTAAGTAAATACACTAAGTAAATCACCAGGTATCTAAATCACTTGCTCGTAGGAGTCATTTCACTCCTAAAGTCTCAGATCACCTTCTTTGTATAAATTATCAATTACAGAATAAGGAAGTTAGTTTAGTTTATTTACTTTTGTAAAATTGGTCTCTATCCTGGCAAATGTATTCTTATCTCTATAATTTTCCAAGTGGAAACATAATTAAGGAGTTTGTCCAGTTTTTAGGCATTTACTTAACAAGAGTTCTTTTTTTTTTCATTGCCTAGTCGGATGTTTGTTTGTTTCTGTGTTTGTAACCCTCAGTTGTATTAGAGTAAATGGTAATCCCACTAAGTGGAAAAAAGAGACTAACTACATAAAATGCTTTCAAACATTGCAGAATCGTAGATTATTTCTGGTTATGTCCCAGATATGTAGACCCATGCACAAAAGCAAAATCTGCTGTTACTTTGCTGCAACTTTGTCATGTTTATTCTCCCATTGCTCTCCAGAAGGGATGCCTATGCAGTACAGTCTGGGTTAGGCATGCCTATAATTAAGGTTGTCCAGCACTTTCCATTCTGAAACTCAGATTTTCAGTCAGCCTTCCAAAAGTTAAATCTGAATTTTCACAAGGATGATTGATAGCCTCAGAATGACTTTTTGGGCCAGAACTATTAATCCGCTTGAGAAACAAAGCTAAGGAACACAAATTATTTTAAAAATTCTGGCAGGCTTTTCTTTCAAGCAAAGCCTTGAAACTTGATCAGTACTATTTCTCTGAAAATGCATCCAAGTGCAACATATTAAAGATCACAGCTTGCAATTGCTTAGCAGAGATTCACTAAAGTTTAGTAGCTCTAGCTTCAGAAGACACCATTGTAAGTTGGCCACCATGAGAAAAGAGAGCAAGGAAAAAAGCAGGATCATAACCCTGGATTTCAGGAGAGAAGACTTTGGCCTGCTCACGGATCTGCTTGGAAGAATCCCAAGGGCTATAGTCCTGAAGAGAAGAGGGATCCAGGAGAGCTGGTTGATTTTCAAGGATCACCTCCTCCAAGCTCAAGAATGGCCTATTCTGACATGCAGGAAGTCAGCTTCAGGAATCCCAGGTCCATGAGACCTGTGAGACTCTGGAGCAAGGAAGACTTGTCCTCGATGGAGGAGGATTGGGTAAGAGAACATTTAAACAAAGTGTACATACAGAAGTCCATGGGCCCAGATGAGTGCTGAGGGAGCTGGCTGGTGTCATTGTAAGACCACCCTTGATTATCTTTGAAAGAGCAGGGTGATCGGGGGAGGTTCCTGAGGACTGGAAGAGAGCAAATGTCGCTCCTATCTTCAAGAAGGGCAAGAGGGAAGGCCCAGGGAACTACAGGCCAGTCAGCCTCACTTCAGCCCCTTGGAGGGTGATGGAGCAAATCATCCTGGAAAACATTTCTAAACATATGAAGAACAAGAAGGGATTGAGGTAGTCAGCATGGCTTACTGAAGAGGGAATTATGCTTGAGCAACCTGATAGCCTTCTATGATGAGATGACAGGCTCAGTGGATGAAGGGAGAGCAGTGGATGCTGTTTATCTTGACTTCAGTAAGGCTTTCAACACTGATTCCCATACCATCCTCACTGAGAAACTCATGAAGATCAGTTTGGCTAGATAAGTGGACTGAAAACTGGCTGAACTGCCAGATTCAAATGGTTGTGATCAGGGGCACAAAGTCCATCTGGAGGCTAGTCATTAGCGGTGTACCCTGGGAGTTGATACTGGGTCCAATACTGCTTTAACCTCTTAATTAATATCATGGACAACGGGACAGAGTGCACCTTCAGCAGGTTTGCAGATGATACCAAACCAGGAGGAGTGACTGATACACCACAGGGTACTGCTGTCGTTCAGAGGGATTTCAGGTTTCTCCACCAGCCCCTCCACAGTCACAGCATAACACAACACACAAAGAAACAGGCTAGGACTTAAGTGATAATAGCTTAGCTTTGCTTATATTTATACTGCCCAACTTATCCCTTTATATAGGGTAAATAGGGTAATAAACTACTACGAACTTTGATAATGAAAGAACTGATAGATGAAACTGAAGTGTGAAGCGTACTGCGCCTTTGCCTGTGCTGCATTTTTTGCTCCCCCTGTTTGACTGTATTGTGTTTCTACTTCTGGGATCCTAACTATTTCTGCTTTATCTAGATGTCTCTTTTTTTAATTTAGTCTTTCTTTGTTTTTTCTCCTTGATGTTTCTTGAGTATTTTCTAAAGACTTTCATTTTTTGCTGTCGTTACTTTGTTATGTTTGTACCCTGTTTCTTTCCATTCTGTTTCTTCCTTCCTTACCACTTTTTCTTTCCTTATTATGTAACGTTCTTGCCCTGGCCCATCTTTCCTCTCTTCATCTTGCAGGACCCTTGGTTATTTCCTTTCTTTTTTCATACTGTTCTCTCTATCTAAATTGTTTCTTAGATTTCTTTTTTTCCACTGCTCTCTCTGCTTTCATATTACTGCCTTCACAGCTGCGCACAGTTACTGTTCTTTCCATTCCCTTTCCTCTTGGATGCGTAAGAACAATGTAGTGTTACCATTTCCATACATGGGAAAAATCTTTGTATTTTGGAGTCTAGGCAAGCCTACAGCCCTGCCCGCACAACAAAATTTTTCCATTTCTGGACTTTTCCCTCCCCATTCACCTGCTGTCCTCACTCCTCAGCATCTGCCCCCACTTTAGGCCCTTGGATGTGCCCTGATAAACCTCTCTGCTAAGAGGCAGCGAGTTCTGTTGCAGGACTCCCTTGCATGACGTTACCTGAAGATGGCAAGGAGCGTGTGAGAGGAAGTCTATAAAAAGACTCCCAGAAGAAAACTGAAGACTGAAGTAAATGTCTGGAAGCTGTGCTATCTGAGATAAGGGAAACAGCACTATGAAAGGGACTATGGACATGAAGCCCCAAGGACAAGAAGTAGTCCTTTTTTCCAGGAAGACGCATAACTCAACTTGCAGCAAGCAGGAAGGAAGCAACTTCTTTTCTGTTTTGTCTTGCTGCTCCAAAGGACTTTTCTGCTTTCATAGTTTTGGGTCTAATTCTTTCAGAGTTAGTGACTCAGTAAGGTGAGAGTAAGGTGTTCAGAGTAAGGTGACTGGAATGGAGGAACTCTACAGCACGAGGAGATTGGTGGTTTGCTCTCTTTTAGCTGATGCTCTGGTAAAAGCTCACTCGGCCGCAAGGTGCTGCTATACCTGCCGTGGCTGGGACATGCTGAGCCCATCTCTCAGTGGCATCACACTTTGGATGGGGCAATGTTTGACACTGCTGGTGGACTCCAGCAGTGCGCTCCACAGAATGACAGATTTATTTAGAGTTTTAAACAGTGCTAAGGTTCTGCAGCACAACACGATTTTTTTCAGCCCAGTCCTGCTGCTGCCTGGCGTAGAAGGACCATAACGGAGACTCCTTACACTTGGAAGGGACATGGATGCACAGCCCAAGCTCATGTTATCCCCAGAAGAAGTCAGCCTTGTCTGTTCAAAAAGACTGTGGTATCTCCATGTAGCCTGCTGCAGGGTGTCCTCACTTTTATATCTATTGTTTCCTAATTACCTAGGCTAAATCTACAGTTGCTAAAAAAGTCCACTGCCTTCCATTCAGAGGACAAGCAAGTTCTTGGTAACCTTTTTTGTATCAGAAAACCATTGCTTCCCATGCTTTTCACCCCAGCAAAACAAATGCCAACCTTTGAGGTAGGATACATTTTTCTGACTCTATTTTATTATTACTGTTTTCCCTCTGGATTATTTCCAGACTATATCTTGCTCAATGCGCAGTGCCCCGGATTGCAGGCAGTTGTTCAATTGAGGCCTCTCCAGGGCCAAGTGGAGCAGAGTTTCCTCCTTTGTCTGCTGTAAAACGTGCCTAGAATAAGAGAGGCCTTTTAAAAAAAAAAAAAAAAACATGCAAGAGCATCACACCGGAGACCTCTGCTCTGTTTGCATGGGGCATTTTCGGCAGGGCTGCACTCTCGATGGGCGCCTTGTCCACGTCATGGACCTGTCAGTGATGGAATTGGGAAATGGTAACAACGGAAACAACCAGCTAGCAAATCCGCCTGATTCAGCAGCAGCATCTGGGACGTGCAGACTGCAAGATGCCTGTTAAGCACTGGCACGCCGGTGGCAAAGTGGGAGAGGTGGAAAATAACACACAGAGGAAAATCGGGGGAGGCTAAAGAGTGCTGTAGCTATGGCCCAAGGCAAGGCAGGGGGTCTTGTATTTAATAAGTTAGAAAGTGGAAATAGCTTGTAGGCATAGTTGTGGTGTTTTACTTCTTTGGGTTAATACTGATCGTAAGTAAAAGGAATAGTTTTGTGGGTGTTCTCCTTAGGTGGAAAAAGAAATGAAATGTCCCAGAAACAGGCTAGTTTTAAGATTTATGAATGCAGAAGAGCGAAGAAGACAGACAGAAACTATTTCTTCAGCTACAGGAGCTTGAAAAACTACTGGAAAACATTGAGAGGGTTCACCCGAAAGCTTCATCTACAGAAGCGGGCGAATTCCCGAGCAAACTCAGGCGAGTGCCGAGGAGGTCTCTCACGAGCAAGCAGGTTCAGCGCGCAGAAGCCAAATTCAGTTGAACAGGAGCAGCAGCCCTGGAGCGGCGGGCGCTCCCCGCTCCCGCAGGCTGGGCGCCGCTGCGGAGCCCGCGCCGTGCCCGGGGCGGGGCGGGGCGGGGCGGGGCGGGGCGCGCGCGCGGGATCGCCCGTCCCGCGCGGCGCGTTCTAGAACGCGCCGGCCCCAGCTGTCACTGTCAGCGAGCCGGCGAACCGGGATCCCGGCTCCTCGGCGGGGGAATCCCCCAGCCTCGCCCCCGCAGCCAATCCGCGCGCCGCATGCAAATCGCCGCCGCTCCGGGCGGCCGCGGGCCAGTGGGAAGGGAGAAGGGCGGCGAGCGGGCGCCCCGTTGGACGGCGGGGAGGGCGGCCGGCGCCAATGAGGAGGCGATGCGGGTGGGGCGTGCCCCCTGGGCGGGGCTATGCAAATTTGGTTTGAAAAGAGGGCGGGAAATCCGAGTTTCGCGGGAGGCCCTTGGCGCGTAACCCGTCTCCTTTCCCTTCATTCATTGTCAGCAGCCGCCGCTTCCTGGAGCCATTTTCCAGCCGGCCCCACACAGCGGGAGCGGCCCCGCTCCATCCGCCGCATCTGCCCGCCCCGCCGCCTCCGTCCCCCCCCGGCACCCCGCATCCTGCAGCCGGGCCCCCCCCCGGCACCCGCGGCCCCCAGTATTTTGCGCGGGGCCTCGGCATCGAGGAGAAAAGGAGCTGGGAAGGCCGGGGGGGGAGGGCCGGGGGGAGGAGGAGACGCGGCTGCGGGGACAGACCCGGAGGGAAGGATGAGAAGGGGACTCCAGCCGACGGCCCCGGCAGCGCAGCAGCCCGCACCGTCCTCGGACTCCAGAGTGGCCCCCGCCGGCTTCCCAGCCCACTTTGCCGCCGGCACCTTCATCCAGATCCGCAGCACCGGCGCGGCGGCGGCGCCCTGTGTTGTCTCCTCCTCCTCCTCCTCCTCCTCCTCCTCCGCTTCCCAGGCTCCCGGTGCCTCTGCCCCGGCGGCGGATGGGGGCCAGCCCGCTGGCAGCTCGCTGTACTGCACCCCCCACGGACCCGCCGGCAGGACGGCGCTGCTGCAGCCCGCTCTCGGCGGAGGCGGAGGCCGCCCCCCGGTAATTTTCCTCCGTCCCAGCGGGAGGGTGAAGGGCACGGTGGGGATCAGCACCAGGCAGGCCCTCTTCCTGCTATCGACCTCCCCCCTCCTCCCCCCCGTCGCCGCCGCCGCCGCCGTCCGGGCCCGGGGGCGGGGGGCAGGAAAGGCGGAGACGGTGCTTTGTTGCAATAAACTTTCCTGGCTCCTTCCCACTCCCCCCCGCCCCCCCCCCCCCACCGCGTCAGCCTCGCTGCTGCCGGGTTTTATTAAAAGAAAAAAAAAAAAGAAAGAAAGAAAGAGGGAGCTTTAAAAAAAAAAAAAAAAAAACAACAACCCCCCCAGCCCGGTGCTGCCGCCCCGGGTGCAGCGCGGCGGGAGGGCGGAGGGGCCGGGCCGGGTCGCGCCGGGCCGGGCCGGGCCGGGCCGTGCCCCGCCGGTGTCTCCGCTTCACCCCCGGAGCCGCCGGTGACGTCTCGCACACGTGCGCGGAGGCCGCGGCTGTGACTGGGAGCCGGGCGGGCGGCGAAGGGAGGAGGGGGGCGGGGGGGGCGCGCTGATCCGAGTGGGGGGAGGGGGACGCCCGCTTCCTCCTCCTCCCTCCTCCTCCTCCTCCTCCTCCTGCCGCCGCTGGCCTGGGACAGCCCGTGTGCCCGGCCGGCGCCGCCGCCCGCCCGCCCCCCCCCACCCCGCTCGGCGCAGCCGCCCCGCCGCCGCCCTCGGAAATGCCCCTGCAGCAGGTTAGTGCGGCGGTTCCCCCCCACCACCCCTCCCCATACTTCTCCCAGCACGGCCCCGAAATGGGGGGTGCCCCCCCCCCCTCCGCCGGTGCGGGGCTGCCGGCGGCCCCGCCGCGGCTCCGGGCCTCCGGGCCCGACCTGCCCCCCCCTCCCCTCCCCTCTCCTCCCCGCCCCCGGGGTCGCGGCTGCCCGCTCGCCCACCCGCTTGCGGGGGTTTCTTTGTCCTCTGCGTTTTTGGGTGCGCGCTGGGGCCCGACGGGGCTTCCTAAAGTTTAGGGAAGCGAGGAAGGGCGCCGCGGAGTTGGGGGGGAGTCGCTTCCCTTCCCCTCCCCCTTGCCCTTTTTCTCATTTAATTCACGGGGACTCCCCCCTCCCCTCCCGGAGGGGGAGACCCCCCGGGGCGGGGACCGGGCAGGTCCTGCCCCACGCGGGGCTCAGCCGCCGCCGCCGCCGCCCCGCGCGGCCCCGGGGCAGGGGGGGGACCTGCCGGGCTACCTGCCGGCATCGGGGCCTGGCCCGGCTGTGACGTGCGCTGGTGTCCGCTAGGGCCGGGGATGAGGTCACCGAACTCACTTTCTTGTGGCTTTGGACGGCCTGGTGTTAGATAAGGTGCCTGGGCTGCGCTGGGTTCGGCTATGCAATAATAGCGTGTTCACCTGTTAATTTCTCTCCCGGGGCCCGCGCAGCACCCGAAGCGTGTCTGGCATGCCCAACGCCTGACAAAAGGTTTAATCTGCGCTCTGAGAAATCATAAATTTCGTAGGTATTGACGACCGTTGCAATTCTGAAATACCTTTTTGAGTGCTTGGTATCGCTGTGTCTCACGCTCCTGGGAGACCACAATGATGACACAAGCTTCCTTTTATGTAGATTTTTGCAGGTGTTTGTTGCTGAAGTAGCGATGGAAGTTTCAAGACAGCAGGGTATAGGCTCATCAAAATCCTATCCAAAGCTAAAAAACAAAAAGCATCTTTACTGTAACAGTTAATTGATCTTTTGCTGCTTGTGGCCTTCAGTACCTGTTAAGGGTGATTCGTGTCCAGCAGGGTGGTTCAGGCTGCTTTGTAAATATTTGGCTGCCCTATGCGATGGGTTCGATTCCCAGATGATGTTAAGGGAATACAAAGAGAAGCCTATGTAACATGACGATTCTGGGAGAATAATTGTGTAGACTTCCCTGCTTTGTGCAGAGGACATTGATGTCATAGGTGACTTCTAAATTTTCTCCTTCAGCTGGGTGCTACGAGACCTCCAAATGTAAGTTCAGTCTGCTTTTTTTGCTGTAGCATTCACCCGTCCAATGGGAAGAATGCCTTGCCATGAAATCTAGGAGCTTTTTCCCCCCACTTAAAGGTTTAGAAGACAGAAGGCGTTTCTGGGCTCTGCCCACAAAAAAGTCCCTTCTCCAGTGCTAAGCAAGTTTGTTACCTGCCCTCAGGCCTCGCGTTGACTTTGGGCAGCGATGGGAGAGGAAGCGACTGCTTGGGCTGAGGCACCCGCAGCCTGTGTGGCCCCCTCCCGAGGTGACAGCACGTGCCATAGCATGTGCCAAGAAAGGGGCTATGCGTCTTTCCTTGCTCTGACAGCTGTGCTCACGTGAGTGCCCCTCTTGGAGTCGCGCTGGTTTGCTGCAGACCCATCTTTCCCAAAGTAAGGCTGAAGCATCCTAGTGCTCTCCCTTTCCTTTCTGCTCTGTGGACAAGGGCTGAAGCCCTTTAGACTCTGAGGCTGAGGACTCTGAGGCTAGGAGACATTGCAGCCTTTCAGCATTTCTCTGACTCCCATCTAAATTTTCCTCAAAATGTGCATCTGATGATTCACTGGGCTTGGGGGGTTCGGGTATTTTCCTGGTGGTTCCTTGCTGAGTGGTTTTGAGAAAGTGGTGAGAGGAGCGAGAATATCATGGGTAGTTGAGGCTGGAAGCTCAGGCGAGCAGCATCAATATAAATTTAGCACGGAATTAGTTGAGTTAGGAGTAGTGCACAGAGACCCCCCAGCTGAGACTGAGGCTCCACTATGCAAAACACCCTATGGATCAGTCTAAAATTTGGCCAGCACACCTGCACTTGTTAGGGTTATGAAAATACTCTGTCTTTGCAGATGCAACTCTGCTGGCAAACCACCCGCCACTTCTAAATTATGGTATAAGTGGAAGAGAGTCAGAAAGGCAGTATAGTTTAGCCTGCTCAGGAAGGTGTTTAACTACATCAGCAGAAGAAAAAAGTTTCTTTTGCCACAACAAGCTGCTTCCCCTCTGGGAATTTGTTAGTTACTGTATTAATGATTATGTAAGTGTAACCATATGGGAAAAGCCTTGAAAGATAGGCTAGCCCGTAACAAGTGGCTCCTGCCCCAGAGAGATGAAAATTTGCACAATCCTCCATCTCCAGACAGTCATCTTGATGCTATCCAAAATGTATTCCTTGCTATGTCATTCCCTATAGTGACAGCTCCTGCGACCGAGGGTTGTCAGCCAGTACCTTTGTACGGGTGGGCCGAGAGGAGGCTCTCGGAGGTTGTGACCCAGGCTGCCCGGTGAATTCACTGGGAGCTCTGGCCGTTTTGAAAATATGGCCTTTCAGCTTGAGGAGCTTTTTCACCATTCCGGTGGGCTTCACAGAAGTTGTCCTATTACTGGGCAGAGCTGAGGCCCTGTGATGGCTTAAACACAAGCAATAATGAAAAATTTGCCCTTCAGAAGCAACTGACAGTTAGCATGCCTGTGTTAGTAGGGAAAGTCCCAGCTGCTGTCTCAAAAGACAGGGTGAGCCCATCTGACAGGTCAGTCCTGCTATAAGGAGTAGAAAGTCTTGCTTCCTCCCCTTCCCTTCAGCTCCCTGCTGTTGACCCTGGCGCTCACCAGCCTTTCCAGCAACTGGTACAATTCACCAGCTTGGCGGAAAGCTAACCCTGACCAAAGAAGAAAAGGTTTTCTGCTGGGCTAGCAGGTTGAACCAGCTAATGGAAGGTCTGATAGGTACCAGGGACCACCAAGGGAAGGCAGTGGCTGGGAAGAGGACACAAGGTGGAGAGAAGGGGAGAGGGGTATTGAGACCATCTCATTTTGATGCTAGCCAGCCTGTAAGTCATCTGAGCTCCTCATGAAACCGTGGCCTATGTGAGAGAAATTATTTTAATGTTTGAGCAGGTTCGTTCTCTCTGGTGTTGGCTTCTGCCTTGGTGTGAGAAAGTCACTGCCATTTGCAAATCCTAATCTTTAAAAATAGAGCTACTAAAAAAGAAAGCTGTTCAAAAAATTTCTAATTCAAATAGTGGAGAATTTCTTACTGTCTTTGGGTTATAAAGATAAGCCTCTAAGAAGAGGGCCATTTTCTTAGCCATGAGAAAATGCTTAAATGGAGACACCACCCACATGTTAAGTCCTTTTTAAAAGGGGCTAAATCCTCTTAACAAGAATATCTTTAGAGAACTCCTGTGGCCTTTAGATGACATGAGCTCTGGAGAGGCTGGTTCGGCATACTTCAGAAAGGGCAGAGAGGATTTACATTTCCAAACTGAATACTTAGCACCTCTTTCCTTTTCTGGTGGTTTAGAAAGCACCTCTTCCTGCCTCCTTCTCAGCAAGTCACAGCTGGAATGGGAGAAAAATGGGGAAGTGCTTAATCTTCCTTCTAGATGCTAGGTAAAGGAACAGGCTAAATGGGACATAAATACTGAACAATGATATAACATGGGAGAAAAGCCTAGAAGCTGCATAAAGGAAATGCCAGTTAATTAACTAGTCACTTTTCTTTGTTCTGTAGGAATAAAAAGCTTTGTCCATGGAGAAGTCGTGGATGTTTTCATATTCAGTCCCATTTTCATATTCCTTTGCCTGATACTGTCTGCTATTAGGAATGAAAGCTAGCATGAGTCTAGGGCCTTTGCTTTTTGAAAAACGTCTAAAGGAGTATGTTTAGTGTAAATGCATCCAGGGACTGACTGCTTCTGAGCCCAAGGAGGTAGCACATGGTCCTTTGGCACAGCTGTGTGAGAAGAGTTTGGAGAGGTATAAATCCCGATTGCTCTGACTGTGCCAGCAAGCACCTAGCGGAAAGCAGGCATCCTAGTAACACTGTACTGGAATAGCCTGTAGCTCATTTTGCTTTGCTGATGGTGCATTCGCTGTCCCGATACAAAGTCCAGCTATGCTGATGTGCCCCTATCTGCACCAGAGCTACTGAAGTATTGTAGGTTTATTTCCCGCGACGATAAGGACTTCTGGCAGGTTTCCATGAGCAGCTGAGCCACTCGAAGGCTTTACTGTTGCTTGAAGAAGCTGCTTCTCCCTCTGTTTGAAGTCTCATCTTCAGCCCCTCCTTTGCCCTGCCCTGGCCATGCAGTGCTCTTTCCTCCCCTCCGCATCCCCCTGTCCTGGTGGTTTGGTTTTCTGCTAGTATCAGGAGATACATACAAGGTTCTGATGAGCATTAGATCTGGCACGAGGTAAGTAGCGGGAATACATGGCCCAAAATGGGATGAGTGAGATGAAGGAAGGAAACAGGAGCTTTGCCTTTCAGTCCTTTCGAGGTGTTAAATCGGCTTGCTGAGCCTCAGCTTTCAGAAATTGGGCCTTTCAGATTCTCACCATGAGGACCTCTTCCTTGCGCCACCAGCCTGCTTGCCAAAGGCTGGAATGGCTCACTTTAGGGCTCGTTTATTTTCCTGGAGAGACTGCTTCAATGGATTGAGCAATTAAAGGCATTCCCTTCCCTTTCATTTTGTCCCAGGTACCTTGGTGCTGCTCTGTTAATTTTTACAGCATGCTCGTTTGTATGTGTGAGCATTTAAAAAAAAAAAAACTTTAAACTTGGGAACCGCTGTATTTTGTAAGATCAAAGGTTCTCCTACTTCGGTGTCTCTGACTGTGACTGTAGCAAATGTTTAAGGAAAGAACACAAGAAAGACGGCACATGCACAGAGGAGTCCTTCTACCGGTTTCCAGAAACTGGCAGTTAGTGTTCCCTTCCTTAGTGTCCCCTTTGAGTTTAATAGCTACTAATGCTCTATGTCTTTTTGTCTAATCCCTGTTTGAATCTAGTTGTTCCAGTTGTTTAGTTATCTGGTATGGAAAAAAGTTAATTTGCTGTGTTTCTGGCCTTTTTTTCCTTTTTTGATCTTGTCATCTATAGTGTTAGTGGGTGATCCTAGTTACTGTGATGGGGGAAAATGATTTTCCCATACCTGCTTCTCCGTACAGTTTATAATAATCCATTCTCTTCTGTCCCCGGTTCTTTTCTCCGAGGTGAAGAGCTCTAGACTACTTAACTTCTCCTGAAATGAAAGCCATTGATTTTAAAATAGAGGTGTCCTTTTACAAAAGCATCACATAGGCATGAAAACAAATGTCTGGAGGCTTTTGTGGACTGGTTCTGTGTGGGAACTTGACAGTTGTCAGAGAGAGTTTTGAAGGCACAGGGGAGTGGTGGGCCAGGCAGGAGCTAGAGACCCTACCAGACCTAACTTGTTTCACAAGGTCTTAAACCTCACCCTGGGGGAAAGCAGGAGGTGTGGAGCTGAGGGGGTTGATTGGGCCTAACTGCTATGGTAATTGACTCATTAGAAAGCCTCAGTACAGTGCTGCAGGTTGAAAAAAGGCAAATGAAGGAGCAGCGCCTGGCTTCTCTGGAGCCCCTTGGCTTGCGTGTCTGGGTGCGCATGGGAGGGGCGTTCAGCCCTTCCCTCCCGCTCAGAGCAGGAATTAGGTAAGAAATGAAGATTTTTTTCTTCTTTTTTTGGTAGCAGCACTTCAAGTATGACTCCTCTCAAACCTCCAGATTTCAGTGTTGAAGGTGTGTGCTAGAGGATGGTGACTGATGGATGTAGCTCTGGCAGAGGTTATTTTGCTGGTCAATTTTTCCCAGGTGGTGGAGCCCTCTCTAGCTGTGAATACACTAAAAAGCTATCATCCTGCAGTCTGAAAACTGATGGAAGACAGCAAACTCCATAATATGCTAAATGAAAGGGATCTGTGGATGACCTTAACTTTCTGTTGTAAACTGCCAGGCCGTCTCAGAGCCTGTTGTCTTCTGTGACACTGCAGTGGCGGGACCGGCGGCAGTGCCGTCTTCTGTCCGTCCACCCCAGCGCCGGTGTGGAGAGGCCTGGGAGGGTGCTCTAGGCTTTAAAAGTGTGCGAGCTCAGCCAGAGGTTTTGGAGAAGCTGCCTGCTATGGAGGGATTGGAGACTGTGAACTCGGCTCAGATAGGCTTCTTGCCACCGGTGGTGGTGACTCCCTGCCAGCGTGCCCAGAGTGAGACTTCAGCAGATGGAAAGCTCTGCTTAGTGTAACTAAATCGCCAAGTCTTACAGTCTCCACAAATAATCTCATTTACAGCTGGCAATGCTGAGTATATGGTGGCAACTAACATACTTACAAATGACTAATTTTGACTTCAGGCTTTTGTTTTGGCTGGCAGAATTAATAACTTCCTGTGATATTTTTCGAGAGCAGGATTGTGCTTGCTGCTCTGTGGAGCAGAAAAAAACCCTTCATTTATCAGGGGGCACTGGTGTGTGATAGGAGGGAGACTGCTTTAGGCATGAGGTGCTGCTGCTGAAGTATTTGGACTTGGTTTTAATTTCAGTTCTGTCTTCTGTTTGAAGACAGACTTGGCAAAATTACCCAATTTATCACATCTTTAAAAGGGAACTATTTCACTTCTGTTTTCCTCAAGTAAGTTGGTCCAAAACCACACTTGGAAGTGCTATGCCTGGCATGGATGTATTTTGAAGTATCATACTTTCTACTTGGATGGTGCTGCTATTTGCTGGATCTCATGGCATTCATGGAGTTCTTGGTGCCTTTTTGGTTCAACATGAGCTATAGTAGATATTTCCATTTGCAAGTGCTATAAAGAGAGAAGACATGAGCCTGACTAGATATTGATGTAGCCAGAGCACATTCAAAATGGCCTCTCATATATAGAAGATGCTACCTCATGCATTTATAGCCTTCCTTTTATATTCATGCAAATACACCCCATCGTTGTGTTGATAATTGTTCCTAAATAGAACTTGTCTACAGGTAATGACACGTGTTTTGCCTCTCTTGTCCTACATATGAACTGGAACAATTGTTGCCCAGACCAGTGTGAAAGTGAAGTGCAGTATGAAAACTAGCACATTAGTTGTATCGCTCTTGCATGTGCATGCTCTGCAGCTTCCAGACTTTTCTGCTGAAGGTCTTTTGCCTAGGACCATACTCGCAAGGAAATCTGGAGCACTGAGGATCATCTTTTAAGGATCAGCCAGTCATCTTTTTTTCCTGCTGCGCTCAGTTACATGGGCAAGTGTAGGTTTTTTAAATTCCACTTGGATGTCAATAGCCTACCTCTACAAGTAAAGTCAGTAACCTGCTTCTTAATTTGATTTGAGAAGGAGACCAAATGTCACCACCTGCATTTGCTTTCAAGATTTTATCCAGCTTGTACATGGCTACATCTAGGCTTAGAAATGTCTGTTACCGCAGGTTGCGTGAATTTTCAGGAGTGCCACTTCAAAGATCTAGGACCTGTTTTTTTTAGAAAGATATTGGCTGCTTATGGTTCCTGTGATGTTCAGTTACATTACTGAAGACATCGGGCCCTTGCAATCTCAGGCTGTATGTGAAGAAGCGCCTATTAAAAAAATAGCAGTTTCTGCTGTTCATTTCCCTTTTTAAATCTTTACAAAAGGATTTAGTAGTCTCATCACATACATATTGCGAGCAATTAGCTGTTTTGGGAAACTCTACAAAAACTCGCAGAAAATACCTGAACAACGATTCCTGGCAAAATAAGTTGTACTGGGAAACCACATAACAGGGTGTCTACTTACCCTTGATTTTCTTCAGCTTCAGTGTTCCTGCTCCTAAGTTGTGGTGTGTGTATGTTGGTTAATACATGCATAGATTCTAGAAGTCATTTTCATTACTGAACTTCTTCAAAGACTCTCTTCATTACAATGCAATTTTTTTTTTTTTGGTCATACAGCTATTGTTTCAAAGGTTGTTGTGTGTTACTTAACTTATCACTAGAAAGGAGGTGAAAAAATAAAAGCGTTGTCAAACTTCCTTCCTAGCTAATGAAGGTGACTTTAAAACTCCCTGGTTTAGGACGGACGGTAGATGTTTATCTTTTTTAGGCTCAATGGTGGCTGTCATTGTGCAGTGCAAGAGTCTAATTTGTATGTAACATGTCAGACTTATTGATCCACTCTCCTATTTCTCTCTAAATATGTTTTTCTCTTAATTTTAGTTCTACAAGTTTGTTACCAAATTGGAGTGCAGTAGTGTATGTGATTATTTTTTTTCTGCAAACCACTGAATCTGCACTGTAGGATTTTGTGACTTTTTCACATCTTAAAGTACAGATGTCACTTTTTCAGTGGAACACTTCTCGGTACGGCAAGTGTACTACTCTCTCTATAAAATTTAAAACTTTAAAATTTGCATTTTATGTTGTTCAGAAACAAAATGGCATATAGACTTCCTCACCTCTCTCCTACTTGGACTCCCATTGAAGAAATGTTATCTGGAGAATTTCAGGTCTGGAAGTTAAAAAGTAACCTCTTGACCCAACATTCACTGTTGGTACAGTACATTTGTTTTGACAGTAGGTTTCTGGCCTATTGGGTGCTACCACAGTGTAAGTAGATAAATATGTAAAAAACGTATAGTGACACCCAGGCAGGAAGGGTCTAGTACTCTGGCTGGAATGGTAGTTCCTGTGCATGACATTGTTCATTGTTAAACCTATCTATTGGAAAATGCATGTTTCAAGGACTCATTCTTAAGCTCTTGCTATATTCTCTGGCTATGTCCATAATGAAACTTGGGATTCATTTCACTCTTTGCTTGGGGTCTTTTGATGTGTCTACTGGTTTTCAAGTTATTTTTCTTAAGCAAAGATGCTAGAAATTGAATTGTATAGAATAATAATGTATTGAGTGATGCTGGTAACTTAATATGGCCTTCGCTACTTGTTTTCTTCAATTGCTAACTCTGGAATTAAATAGCAATTACCATGTATATATGCTGGTTTTATTTTGACTTGCCAGTGTAGTGTTTTAGACAGTGTTGGTCCTGCACATTGACAGTCAGTTTTTTGTCCCCGTACAGTAAGCTAGTTCACACTTTGTCTAATGTCTTCACATAGTGGGAATTGATGTTGGTTACAGCTCTCACAGTGGGCTTTTGTTCAGCCGTGTCTGAAAGCAGTCTTATTAGAACATGCCACTTTTATCGAGACCAGCGCAATGAGGCCATTATCCTTGCTTATGGTGAGCATAGATATCCACAGTAATTTTTATAATATTGCTTAGTAAGTGGCATTCTGGTAAAGAGTGACAATGCTTGAATGATACCAAAATAATACCCGAGATGGCAGCCGCGTAGCAGCAGGCTGTTATCTCTAATTGCACACTGGGGAAGGGGGGTGGGAAGGGGACCCGTTTCAGACCAGACGGACGGTGGCGATGGTGCCTATCAGAAATGGGAATAATCCTGGGCGGCAATGCAGCAGCATAAAGTTTTACTCTCCATAGTAAGACTTTTATCAAGCAGCTCCAAGTAACCCAGTTACAAATTGCTGTATAATAGTTCTGTACCTTATTCTTTTTTTGGTTATGCAGTATCTTTAGCCTAAAAATGTCTCTTACAAGTTACGTAAAACTGCAAGTCAGAGGAGAGGAAGCTGAGACTTCACAACTCTGATGTAGTACTCTTTTCAGTACAAACCTCTTGAGCTAGGAGAAAAGGCAACTCAGTACTCAAGGCAGGGGCAGGGAGGGTTTTAAAAATTTATCGAAACAGTGGGTTATTTTTCAGGTGCTAGGATTTTATTTTCAGAAACTGGGGGTTAGAAAAAGTTCTCTTTGCAAAAATAGTATCTTGGAAGCATAAGCAAGTTGGTTGTTTTCTTTCTTTGGTTCTTAATCATGAAAGCCGCCTTGACAATTTTTCCCACCTCAAATTAGCAGTTTATTTATAACATGTTAATGTTCTACATACCCGTCAGTATCACTGTTCTCTTGTACTGAGCTGAGAATTGTTCCGTTGAAAACCAACACCAAGAAGATGACATAAATGAACAAGGGAATTTGCATATAATATTGCATTAAAAATTCAGGTGGCTTTTGGTCTGATTTTGGATTATACTTCTTTACATAAAACGACTTCAATTTCCTCTCTGGCTTCAATTGCTAGTTGCATTTTTGTTGTTACTTGTTTTTTTATTTATTTATTAATTACTTTATTTAAATAGAGTGCACACCCCTGCCTTTTGGCATGCTAGCTATCGTTTTAGTACCGCTGGCATTTTTTTCAGTAATTGTCTTGCATGCCTTGCTACCAGCTGCCCTCTTAGATTTCAGACAGGGGAGGGAGAAACCTGAGGTGATGTTTTCCTCTTCTCAAAGCCCTCAAAACCACCCCTTTGCTATTGTGAAGTTTGCTAGGCCTCTACAGGGAGCTTCTTCCAGTTCAAGGTGTTAGCAATGTCCCTTTGGACGTTCCTCCGTTTTGGTTGCCCTATAGAAAGATCAGGGAGCGTTTCAAGTGCAGACCATGCAAAATAGCGTGTCTTGTGTGGGGAGAAGGAAAGGGCAAAAACTCATTGCCTGAGTTGTCCCACTTGGAGCCACATGCCTCAGAGGTGTTTGCAGGCAAGGTGGCAAAGGAAGGTGCAAACTCATCTGGAGACCTCCAAGATCATTTGCTTTGGACTGCTTCTCTAAAGAAGGTCTTTATGTTGATGGGTTATGTGCTTGAGGCACTGAACTCCTTCCCTTTTCTTGCCCTAGTTACATCATGCTTTTGCAGAATATGTGGCAAGTGAATGCAACAGTAATGAACTGGTTGCATGGGGTTGTCTAGACAGTAAGATCAGATACAGCCTCCTGCGGACAAAAATAAGTTAATACTTATAGAGCATTTTTTTCTGTGCAGAAACCCGCTTTGCTGTGAAGGGGAATGAGTGAATAGGGATTCCAGAGACTGACATGATTTAAAAAAAAAAAAAAAAAAAAAGCTTGTAGGCAGGCAAATTCCCCATATTCAGAGAAAGCCATATGTTCGGAATACTATCCTTAGTGTGGTTTCTTTGCCTCAGAATTAGAAAAGAGGGTTGCTAGGAAAAGTAAGATGCAATCATTTCTTTCATCTTAAAGAACTTTGTAAAGTGGTTACAGTTCCGCCCCAGACTGTTTCGATCATGTTGCACAAATATTACAAAAATGCATCATTCTGCTGCTGCGAAGTAATGCTGAACACCTCCTGCAAGTATTTCAGGTCTCCCTGAACACCCCAGTCTCTGCTTTTTGTCTTTATGGCTCAGCCATGCTTTTGAATGCCCCTCCATGGTTGTGTGGGATTGCAGGGCATGTGAGTCCTAGCACGGGACAAACGCAATAATCTTCTGAGTTAGAATCTCAAATTTAGAGTATCTTGACTTAAGAGTGTGGGAAGTTACGTAGTCTGTTCTTCTCCAAGTAAAAATGTGCAGTGCAACTTAGTATATTTATTAGTCTGAACTTAGGTAGGAGTGCAGGTCAGGACTGATGTGGCAGCACACTTATGCGGGGGAGATCTTCGTATATGTGTCACAGGATCTCTCTCTTAGTAAATATGCACCTCACACATGTAAGACTGGAAATTTTTTTGATAGTAATATCAGTCAGGGCCAGGAGTAGTTGCTTCCTTGTTCTTGCGTATTACTGCATAGAGTGGAGAAACTTCAGCCTTTGCTTAGTTTCCTCTCACTGTCAGAGTTGAAAGTGAATTCCTTAGGTCTACTTCAACTATCATTCCATGGCTGTGGATTACTGATCTGATTTTCCCTCTTCAGGAAAATGGCCTAAAACCCAGCATGCTTCTCTCCATTCATTTTGCAGTGAGCTGATCCTTTTTAAAAGATGAACTTGAGTACTTCTCTCATGAGGACCTGCGTTTACCAGCCAATGCTTGGCAAATCTGTGACTTTGTGGAGTTTGTGTCTTGTTGAGACTCACTTTCTGACAGCCTCCAAGGGGATAAGCTGCTAGGCCTGCAGGTGGACAAGCCTGCTGCATCTCCATCTTGGCTACAGCTGAACTTGAGCTGCTGATCTTGTGTGCTGCGATGTGGGCTTCAAACCGCAAGAGCACTGGTTAAGGGTTTTGGCTGTCCTGCAGGTTATGTTCCCCATGCAGGCATGGGAAAAAGCCAGGGCATATGTACAGCCTCCGTGCTTGTGACCCCTGAATGCGAGTCCTTCTCAGGAGCACCGAAACAAAGTTTGTGTTGTGGTTCCTGATGAGTTGGTATTCCATTTCTCCTGTTTAAGTGACTGTTTGCATTTCCCCTGGCACAGCAAATTCATGTCAGTCCCTTCACAAAGCATTTTTATCCAGACAAGCAATTTCAACGGTGTGTGCTAATCTCTTGTAAGTTCTGTATTAAGATCTTTTTCCTTTGAAGGAGATGAGCCAGCAAGGTGATTCTGGTAAATTTTACAGTTGTAGTAGAGATTTTTTTTCAAACTTGAAAGACCTAATATAGTGGTTTATATGTAAACCAGCATGCATTTCCAGAGCTGTGATATAGCTGAACCACAGTGGAAATCTGGAACCTTAACAACACTGCTTATAGGAAGTTTGACTCCTTGTATTTAACCACAAATGTGGTCAATCTTAGGAGAGGCAATAACAGAGAGGAAGAAAGGTGGTGGTATTTGATTAGCTTTGTTCTCCTTGTTTTATTTAGTATATGTAATGGATGCAGCTCTGGCTATAATAGCAGAGTGATAGTATTAGTGACCAATAGCTACAGTTTCTTCATTGTTAAACTTTGAATTTGGAGTAGACATAACAAGGTTTGTTTTCAGCGTATTAAATTCAACAGCCACGTGCAATTATTAAACAGCTATGCTGCTTGGTAAACTATTCAGTATTGAAAAAATTAACGTGTAGAAGAGGATTAATGACCAGGTCAAGGTTCTTCAGTTGGTCACTAGTTTCATGCTGGGGCAGAAACATGAAATAATTCAGTCATGACACGTCTACAGTAGGTGAGTGAGTGGCAAAGGTATTCATGTTGCTGCTCACCATCTTATCCCAGACCAGGAACTATTCAGTTCAGCAACAAGGGCATGGCTGTTTGCCTTGGAAACTAAAATATCCTCCTGCTTCCTATCTTCATGTTCTAGGAAATGAAATATAATCCTCTCATAGTCAGGGTAAACTTAATTGCTCCTTGGGGTAGGAAGGAAAAGATGAATTGAAGATTGCCCCCGTACTGCTTGGGAACATTTCCCATGGTGGAAAGGATTTCCTGGAACGATACTGGGCCTTGTTGTAAGGATGTGCTTTCGCAGTCGGCTCAAGGTGAGTTCGGTTCGTGCCGCTGCTGCCAGGGGTCATCCCGCCCTCTCTCCCGGCTCAAGTATTTCTGCTGCCTTCCTCGTGCCGGCCCAGCGCTCATGCCGACGCGCGGGCAGCTAGAGCCAGGCAGCCCGTCCAGCTGAAAACTAACACGGCGCAAGCGATTAGTTTTCAGCCCCGTAAGCTCCCTGTGCTGGCTGGCCGGGGCGTCCCTGGCGAGAGCGAGGCCGGCAGCGGCGCGTTGCAGGCGCTGAGAGGTGGCCCCTGCTCTCCCGGGCGCTCTGTGTCCACCGCCGAGCACCGCGGACTAAACTGCGCGTGTGACCTTAGCATCTCCCAGAAGCGAGTGGAGCTGTGCGTAACGAAACCCTAACAGATGGCTCTGCTAAGGAATAGGCAGCTTTTGTGCCAGGACTCGCTGCTTAGGTTACCGAGCGCGAGCAGCTGCCAGTGCCTCGCAGTGAATGCCCAAGGACTGAAGCTGTCTCACGGATATCCCCCGTTTCCAGTGTTTAGCTTTTAGAGTGTTTAGGGGCAGTGTAGGAGTTTTGCGAGCACATAGAGAAAACTTTGGTGAAAACACTTTGAATTCACAGAAGAAATCTATCGCTGCCTCCAACGAGAAACTGCTGTTTCCCACCTCCACGTTTGTGCTGTGTCGTCTACACTTGGCTTCCCGTCCGTGGCCGGGGCTCCCAGGCGACATTTAATATAATTATAGTCTGACTGCTGGGCATTGAAATAGGTGAAGCTATAAATGTAATTTGTGCCTACAAGTAATGTATGTACGGTGAACCTCTAATACTGGAGGCCTTTTTTGAAATCTATCAAGAAATGTCTTCTGAGGAAAGGCTGGCTGTGCCGCTTTGACAGGTGTAGTTACTCTGAGCAGGGCTTTAGCAAGACTGATTTTTAACAGATGAAAGTGAAGGCATTGTGGTCTTGCCCGAGAGGTCACAGGATCCCTGGAGATATCAATTAGGATGGCTTTTACTGCCAATAGCCTCGATCTCAGCCAAGGGGCTTATGCCACGTGGATTATAAACGTGGGAAGGCTCCTAGAGCTTCTGGTCAGATTAGTTGCGATAAATGCCAGTCGTATGGAAAGTTCATCAAAGAAAATTGAGTCTTGCACTCATAACAGGGTCTCCCCTCTTCATCTCAGCTCTAGAGGTGAAGCCTGCCTGCGTAAAGCTGAGAGCACCCTGAATGCTGTTTATTGCACGTTGCTGCAGGATTTAGCTCTTGTTACCGAAATACGCCTCTAGATTTAACTTCAAATTAATGGTAAAAGGTGATATATCACTATGGTGTTAGAAAACCTCCAAATAGTAAGTCAACTAACGGAGTGTTAACTAACTAACTAACTCTGGAGACAGTCTGTAACAATTACTATACCATTATTGATTACTTCAGCAGAAACGTTGAGATGTGTTTATCTCTCAGTCCTTCCACATATTACCCAGTGCCAGAAGCCTCAGCTCTCCCCAGAGCAACCGCCAAAATTTCCATCTTTCTCTTGATACTTTCTTTAGCACCATTGTGCATTGAAACGTTTGCAGGATAATAAAATGTGAAAGCTATGTGGCATTCTTATTTATTTTGGAATCTGCTTCTTATACAAGGAACACTGTAACTTCGCCATGTTTACTTTTTTATATTTAATTCAATAAAATATATTTACCTGAAGCGGATAAAAAATTTCCAGTTTGCTGTGGAAAGCAGAGGACCGTGCTGCAGGACTCCGTTCCAAGTTAGCGGCAGAGTGCAGGAGGGCTTGCCAGTGCAAAGTGTAGGAGGGGAGCCATAAGTAAGAAGGCTGTCTTGCTGCTGTCAGTGACAGACACTTGGTGAAAGGGTAGAAGCTACGGATGTCAAGGCAAGCAGAAGATTCTTCTGAGTTTTTTTACTTCCAAGACGAGTTGTTGATGACTGGCAAGGCAGGGTTTTTCCAAGACTATCATTAAAATTGTTCTGCTTCAGCTTAATTAAGAACTTATAACCTCGAACAGTGAGACGTAGTCAAGTTTTCCTGGGTAATCTTTGCTTTACTGCTTGGTATTAGGTCTAGGAAAATAATTCCTGTAGAAAATGAGCGCCTTTTTTTGAGAATCTACCAAACTGTAGGCTTTTTAGCAAGCTAGAAGCCTACAGGCTGATGGGGACTTTGAAGGGCTGTCCTCAGTTGTCTTACTCCTTCTCCTGCTGCTGAGAGAATAAGGCTGTCTTTCCTCTCCTTCCTAGCCACCTACTGTTGAGAAAGGCTATCAAACACAGACTATTTTTGATCCTATCCCTTTCCATAATTATATGTAGCTTCTATAAATCTTTCTAGATGGAAAGATCCCATATACTTTGGAAGGGGTCATTTGGTTTAAATTTAGGAATGTCTCATGTCCAGTTGTGAAACTTGCTATTTTAGTTTGCTAAGCCTACAACTTCTACTAAATGGAGAGGAAAAAAGGATTAAATGAGAAGGAGAGACTGAAAAAGGGGGAGAAGAGGGAATGATGACTCATAAGGAGAAGTGAAGCTGCATTTGAAAATGAAAAGGGTTGAGGTGAACTGATCATAAGAGAGAAAGTTCGGTTTTTGTGAAAAAGGCACAATTAAGTCATGTGGTGGTTTATCTTCTGAACAGATTAAGGTACAATTGTGGTAGAACCCCTGGGCCTGAATAGAAGACTTAGAAAGAGGAAATCTTATTTAAAGAAAGGAATTTTTAATGCAGCCTTTAATAGGTGATATTTATGTGGTAGGTTCCAATAGAAGACTTCTCCAGGCTTCTGGAAAATCCCATTCAGCTGTCCATTGCCTTATGGTATAGTTCCAGTAACTGAAGAGTTATACAGCAAGGCCGGTAATAGAAAGGGAAAAAGGAAGGCAGTAGCACAAGCAGGCAAATGGGTTTTCTGTGAACTTCAGGCTGCAATGGATAGGACTTCATGCTTTTCAGTAAACGCTTGAGTTTCTTCTTTCATCCTGAGCTTTGTGTCTTTTGCTTCTCTGCTCATGTTGTGCTCTTCTAGACTTGTTCTGGCATCCCTAAAACTTCCTGTCATCCTTGGGATGTGCAACAGTCTTGAAATAAACCTTTTTGTAGGGTTTAAGTAGTATGCAATTAGAAGGATAGGGTTCTCCTGTATGCAGCACTTAAAGTGCTTGTTTTGTGTCTTAAAATGTTTGCCAGCAGCATCCTACAGTTGGTTTTTCCCACCTTCACCCTTCTTTTGCAGACTTTCCTCCCCACCACCAAAAGGTTAAAATATAGCCAAGATGTAGCTATCTGATGTGGAAATGAGATTGATAGCAAGCATCTTCAACTTTGCAATGCAAATGTTTTGATTTAAACAAACAAACAAAACTATCAATATGGCATTGGATTGAAAATTGGCTAAGCGACAGATCTGCAAATGAGTCCTTTTGATGGATGTTAGTGAGTTATTTGTACTAGTCCCATGCTATGGAATGCTTTCATCACTCTCCTAAAAGTAAACAAAAAAACTGTTATTGATACTAATTGCTAGCAGAATAGTAATTGATAATCATGATCTCATACTTTGCTCTGTAGGCACATTGAAACAAACTTCATCTTTAATACAGCCAAAGGCAAAGTTATATGCCAAAGAACAGGGAATGTAGGCAAGGCCTTATGAAAGAAGGCTTGTATCCTGGAAAGCAGTATTTCTGAAAAGTTAGCAGTTGACAAGCAACTAACATGAGCTTCCAGTGCAATGCTGAGGAATGATGGCACTAAGTTTTGCGTCCTGGCATGTATAAAAAAGGAAAAGGAGAAAGAAGACTTTTGCCTCTCTAAACAGTTTTAGTGTAGTTGTTGCTAGAATAACATACACAATTCAGTCCTTGATATTTTTTTTAAGTTGAAAATGGAAGATGTTAAATAGAGTAGCAAAAATTATTTGAGGTCTGAAGGAAATACCATATAGTGCAACTTACTTAAGCAATATTTTGCTTATTTAAAATAGTATGAAGAGATGACTTTACTAATATACAAGACATCATAGAAGTGAGAAGTGAGTGGTTCATATACCAGAGGTTGTGCTCTATTCAGAAGAACCTTGACAGCCTGGAGAGATGGACCAACAGGAACCTCCTGAGGTTTGACACAGGGAAATGCCAAGCCCTGCCCCTGGGGAGGAATAACCCCCGCACTGGCTGGAGAACAGCTTGGCAGAGAAGGTCCTAGTGGGACACCAAGCTGACCATGAGCCAGTAATGGGCCCTTGCGGCGAAGGCAGCCAACAGCCTCCTGGGCTGTGTTAGGCAGAGCATTGCCAGCAGGTAGACAGACGTGATCCTTCCTCTCTGTTCAGCGCTGGCTAGACACATCAGGAGTGCTGGGTCCAGTGCTGGGCTCCCCTGTACAGGGGAAACAGGTACCTACCGGAGCGGGTGCAGTGAAAGGCCACAGAGACGATCAAGGGCTTGGGGCCTCTCTCATAGGAAGAGAGGCTGAGAGAGCTGGAACTGTTCAGGGTGGAGAAGAGAAGGCTCGGAGGGATCTTATCAGTGCATATAAATACCTGATGGGAGGGAATAAAGAAGACAAAGCCAGACCCTTCTCAGTGGAGCCCAGTGGCAGAGACAATGGGCACAAACTGACACTCAGGAAATTCCATTTAAACATAAGAAAAAGCATTTTAAATGTTAGGATGGTCGAACATTGGAACAGGCTGTCCAGAGAGAGTGTAGAGTCTCCGTCCGTCCTGAGCAATCTGCTCTAATTAGCCCTGCTTTGAGCAGGAAGTTTGGTCTAGATGGTGTCCAGAGATCCCTGCCAACATCAGTGATTCTATGGGAGGACTGTAGTGCAAAAGAACTTTTTTAAACTGTTGAAGTTGGGCACATCCAGAACTCATTAGTGGAAGCTGAAGCAAAGCACGTTCCACCTGGAAGTCAGACTTTTTTTTGGTGAGGGGAAAATAATCATGAGTCTTTGACTTCAAGTTGTGACAGAATAAACGTCTTGCTGAGAGTTTTGTGTTATGATCTCAGTGCTGAACAGACTTGAGAGCTCAGCAAGTCCATCTGTGTGCTCTGTGATGGGAGCAATGGTGTGTGCGGTCCTTCCTGACAGGTGCTTGCCTGGCTGGCCCTTTAAGCTTTCTCATAATTGAGATTCCAAAATCTCGTCTGGCAATCTCTTCCTATGCTTGACTAAAAGTTAAATGTTACTAACTACTTTGTAACTAGGGGAAATCTAGCGGTCAGTGATATGTCAGAGGTCGTATTAGAAGATTAGATTCTTTGCTTTGACCAAAGAAAAAATGCAACATTGATTCATTTTAAAAGTTCAGACTTAAAGGTGGCATTCATTTTTCTAGAGAAGTCATTTCAATATCCCTAGTTTAATGAATATATAGTAAAGCACATAGAGTGGATAGATTGTGTCTGGGATGGGTCAAATTTTGAAAGATCCTTGCTTGACTCTGTGACCTGAGATGTCTTGCTTTACCCTTTAGTGAAAAGGGATAATTTTTCCAAATACACTTCATAATAGGAGAAAGAACAGCAACTTCCCCTTCCTTTCCCCTAAAAGTTTACTCCCTGTGATGATACGTCTGTTTTGGATGTTGTCTTGTAAATTAGGCCATCGCATCAGCTTTTTAGATTGCCCTGTCCGTAGTATGACAGAATTTACCCAGATGTGAAAGACAATGATTTAGTCTACCAACGCTCACTCACTTCTCTCATGAACTGTTGTTTGTTCTCTTGTCTTACTCTCTTTTTCTGTTGCTGGGAATAAAGTAAATCTTCCCATTTGAACCAAATCATTTGTCTTCATTTTGCCAGCACTCTCAACTTGCTCAGCTCCTTCCCATGGACAATAGAATAATAAAATACTGCTGAGGTAGAATGTGCATCAGAGTGAAAGCTAGATGGATTAGTTGTTCTCTGTGACATTATAAAGAATTTTAAACATTAAGAACTCAGCTGTCTTTGTGTCATTTCAGCAATAAAAGCTGTCTACTGCCAAACCAATCAGTGAAAAAGGGTATGTACAACAGCTGTATGCTTTGACACAAGTGGAAAAAGAAAAGAATTTTTGACGTCAGTTCTCCGAGTTTAGCAACCCAGGCTAAGTAAAAATCAAGTTAACTTGGTAAACAAAGAAATATCCTGTGAAGAAATCTCCTGAGAGGAGTATCTACTCCTGATCCAAATTGAAGGTGGCTCCGTCAACTACAACTGAGGTCCCTAGGTTCCTGCTATCTGTGATTTTCTCTCTCTCTCTCTTTTTTTTTTTTTTTAATACACGTTCTATCTGTTTTTGTGACTTTCTGCTGTTTAATGGAGGCTCCTTTCTGGCTGCTTTTAGGAATGGTTTCTTTTGGCTGTGTAAACGGTGTTTCCTGTTTCATGGGCACTTGTTATTTATTTTTGTTACTCTGAGGTTTGGTATGTGGAGGAGGTTATTGTGTTAACTTCTTCAAGGTTACTTACGGATTTCTTTTATGTGATACTAGTCGCTCCACTTTCAAAACACTACCTAATCAACTTTTTGAGGATGATATAGATCTCTCCTTGCAAACACAGGGATATGGTTACTGCAAGTGCAAATAGAACCTCTCAGGGTTAATTTGTGATGTTGGGTCTCCCTTAAAGTAAGCTGAAAAAATACCCACAGTTTACATAACTCACAGAACTGTCTTGTATTATAGCAAATGCTTAAGACCAATTATTTTTTTATCCTGTCTAGCTCTATAGTTTAAGTGCAAATCATTACATCTTGTCTAGGTCTGGTTGTCTCTTGAAAGTTTTTGTCAACTTTCCCAATGTCCTTTGGAATCTATATAATATTTTTATTACCCGAAATGGATTCAAAGTACCTTTATTACTTTTGAGGAATCTAGCTGTATGTTTTTACACTTGTATGGAACTAGGTTAAGGAAGTGCTTCAAAATAAAAGGTTTTACCACTTTAGGACTGACTTCTCGTAACTAATTACATTAATAGAGCAAGTAGTTAGATGCAAGAACATCCTGCCTCAGGCAGTGAATTAAAAATATACAGTCACGACTGGTGTCAGCTGTTTTTTAAGAAAGGATTCTCCTCATTTGGGGGCATGAATATACAACATGAATGCTGATGAACATCTGAGCATTTAAAACTTAGTGCCTTCTAGTTTGTAGTTCTCTGCTATAGTTTCTGAAGTGTTTTGCATACGGATCCTCTTGTAAGTTTTTTCAGAAGTTAAAGGCAAAATTATTTGGTTCCACGTAAATAATCTGTGTATCTAAACTCAGTAAGGAACACAATAGGGTCTCTGAATACCGCCCTCTTAGAACTCAGTAAGTGTTTTTCCCTTGGAGGGCAGGAAGGTTTGGTGGGTTGGTGTGCAGGAGCTCTCCAACTGCAGACCTGTGTGGACAAGAAAACTGGTACTCCAGGAACTTCGTTGGTGTAATCCTGTGGATACAATCCTTTCCTTCAGGTGTCCTGCACCCATGGAAAACAAAGCCTGAGATGCTGTGGCTTTTGCTTAAAATTTAGTGAGCAAATTCAGTGATGCAAGCCCAATCTTGCATCACTACAGTGAGTCTATAGTGAGGTAGCCCTGCTGTCGCTGTGCAAGTGCTCCTACCTCTTCTCCCTAGGGAGTACAGAGCTTTTTCACTTTGCAAGTGAACATTGTTAGTTGTATCTTCGTAAAGATTTTTATGACTATATTCCTCCATTAGCCAATGTTCTGTAAGTAAAGAGTACCTCTCCTGATTACTATTTCAATATGTATGCCCAGTATTTTAGAACTACTTTAGTTATTACTTGTTATTTGATACTCCATGGTATTTATTGGAATTTCCTCCAAGCAAGTTCATTCTATTCTCTAGTTCTCGTAATGTCCTTTCTCCCTGCTTCCAAGGATTGTTCTATCTAGCAGATAATTTGATAGATAGTGTTTGAAAGATTTCTTTTTTTGTTAAATGGTGTGCCAGTTTCTACAAGTAGATTGGAAGTCGCTTGACGGAACGAACTAATCCCATCACAATCTTATTTTGAAGTTAATGTCTTTAAAAGAAAAAAGGTCTGGAAAAATAATGTCTTTAAATACAAAAGACAAAATAATATTATAGAATATATTTTGAGATCGACTGCCCTGCAATTATTTTTCTTAGGGAAAACCTTAAAATGATACATGAGATGTGTTTCCATTTATTTATTTTGTTCCAGTACCATTCTGTTTTCACCGGTTAGAAGGCTCTAAGTAATGTGAAGGGTTGAAATACTGCAAGTAGCTGTTCAGCTAATTGAAGAGATGGTACCCTGTCCACATACTGTGTAAATTTAAACAATTGCTTTCTGATTTGGTTTGCTTTGATCTTGATGGGTAATGTTCAAAGTGGGCTATGTCTAATAAATTTACATATATGTGCAATCCAAAAAAATTACACCAAGAGCCTTTTTATGGTGCTGGGCTTCCCCCTGCTCTCCACAATCAGTTTGCAAGTTCAGTGGCAGGTCTGTTTTATGTCAGGCTTCTTTTTTTTTTTTCTCTCCGAAAGGTGTCTATGGTGGCAAATTACTGATGTGAACTGCAACTAAAAAGCCCTGAGTCTCAGCCTTAAGGCAGCAGTCTTGCTAGAGTGGTATCTATTGGAACAGGAGTGCACAAATTGCAGGTAGCCTTGATACCAGTTTGTAGACTCACATTGAAGCTTGCCTTGCCACCATGCCCTTCCCTAGCTGTGCTCCCAAGGGAAGGGGAAGGGGAGGGAAATTCAGTTGTGCTGCATCCCATTCCCTCCACCCCCAAAAACACAATCAGGATTCCCAGCAAGATACTGGCTGACCTGTGCCTGCCTCCGTACAAGTCTCTGCAATTTTTCATTACTTTTCCTGAAAGTTTTATCCGTAGAGCTTCTACTTTAACCAAGCAAATACAGCTTAGTTTCCAGCAACTGTTGGGATTAAGAAGTAGTTGTTGCATCAAGCCATTTTCAGGATTACTCAGAGACACAAGTGCTCCCTACCTTGGGCAGTTGAGCAGTTGAGATGAAAACTGGGTGCAGTTTCCTGAAAATAACTTTTCATATTTCAACATGAAGTGGTTACTGAAGCCTTGAAGCTTAGTACAGTGAAATGCCATTGCTTCCAGTTAGAAGTAATTGTTTCATATTTGGTGGAAAAAATTGCAATAGAAAGATTTCAGATGATTCATTTCCTTTGCAGCATAGGTGTAATTCTGTTGGTTTGGGGCCTGAAACATGGTTTATGCTTTGGTTTATTTCTTGCACAACCATATTCTGTATTGTTCCTTCCATTCTAGTGCAAAGAAAACATAAACTATTGCACCATTGCAGGAGAACAAGATAAACTGCAGGTTTGAGCAAGGCTCATGTACTGAACTCAAGCCTGGCAGGACGTAAGCTGATCGTATGAGCAGCTAAGTAGACTGACCAGCAGAGAATGGAGCAACTTCAAATGGGTTGTCTGCTTACATCAGTATTTGAGTTACATTAATATTAGTTAATGTAAGATACTCTGACCTCCTGACAGGTCAACTGCTCACAAGACATCATGCAGAAAATCAGAGGGCATTGGTACCCTGAGAATACAATACTCCTGCAGAAAATGAGCAGCTGTAGGGCTATAAAAAAACTTTTTAATTGCTGTTTTTTACTTCTTTCTTAGTTTAGTTCAGGTTGTTTTGTCTCTTTTAAACATGTTTGAAAACGTTCTTCTGTTCAGACTATAGTGAGATGTGAGATGCATGCGCTACCACATCAGGGTGAGACCCACGGTATCAATGTACAGTGTAGCTAGTGTAGATATGGAAGTATCTTACTGTAACTGTTGATAATATCTGAAAGCTAATGTATTCATTTTAGTGGTCTTAAAATGGCATTGTATGATGTTCTACAATAATAGTTGAGTGACATTAGTTATAGTGCTTCATCTAACAGCAACCTTTGCATATTCAAGCTGAGAGCTGAAAGCCACTGCTAGGCTCCTCTGGCTTGTATCCCATTTTCAAACAAGAATCTGTAGCTGAAACTTAGCCGCCCACATCTGAATTTTCTGAGCTAAATATAAGTCTTATGGTTAGATATTTAAGCACTTACAGTTCATCGCTTTCGTGACACTCCCGATACTTCTGAGGGAATCATGAGAACTGAAGATCGATGGAAACAGGATGGGTTAATAAGACCTTGAAAGAAACTTTACTAGTGTATCAATATTGACCTTCAGCTTTCAGGGCCAAATGCCTAATGAGGATGGGCTGCAGATTATCAGACTGTAGTTTAATTTGATAATTATGTGAGGTAGCTCTTGTTGAATTATAAGCCCAACTGAGCTATACAAAGGGGATTTTCTCATAATATGCATTTACATTAAAAACAAACAATTTGTGAAGCCGAATAAACAATTTCAATATGGGAGCTAGGAAAGTATTTATCTCAGTTGAAACTAAAATATACTGATAGCTGATAAGCTGAAAAGTAAGCTGATAGCTTTGGAAACACAACTTGGTATGCTGGAAGGGATTTTTTTTTTTTTTTCCTTTTTACTACAGCTACCATTTTCTGAGAAGAAAATTTTGGGCTTTTATGTTAGAGTAGGCTGATTAGGACAATTTTTGTAACCTGTATTTTCATTTGCTTTAAAATAGTTTTTTAAATGTTACTTTAAATAATGAGCTGCTTGTCGCTCAACTAATAATCCTGACGTGGTGGTGTTATAGACTGGTGTTCCTCCTTGTGTTGGTTTTACAATGCATTCAATTTTCAAGGCACTCTTTTTGTGTATGTTTTTACATGCTTTCACTTCAGTGTAATGAATGAGCTATGTGTAAAATTTAATTTTTAGGGAATGCTTCCATTAAAGTGTCATTCCTGGTTTTATTCTTCAGTGTAGGGTATCAATGGGATGTATACTTTTGACAGATAAGTAATATTTTGGGGAAGATTTAAGAGAACATTTAGAGCCCCTTTTTTAGGATGTACTTAATTTGTGGTTTTTCACATGAAAGGAGTTTAGGTCTCAGTTATTTATCTTCCTACCTTTTTCTTAAATCACCTTCTTATGGTTTTTATATTATCCACATCGACTACTAGAATTAGGGGTGATATGGTACAAGTTATTGGTAACTCTGTGTAGAGCACGGAGGTAGGTATATTTTCATGGAAAACTGAAATCCCTCTCCCTTTCAGGTGTTTGGACTGCAGAAATAGGTACAAAGTGAGTTGTCGCTAGGAGTCCGAAGGCAGCGCTTTGATAGTCATGCGGCATCTTTTTGCTGACCTCAGGCGTCTGCTCACATGTGAGCTATCTGCAGAGTTTTTCTGTTTTTTCTGTTGAGACCTCCTACCTGCTTTCCTCTTTTGCCCTTTCCTCATTTTCCTCTTTGCTGGTGTTGGGCACCTGCCGGCCGTGCCTTCAACTTGCTGTGGCCCTCCCGCAAGCGCCCAGCTCTCCCTACTGACGTTCAGCTGAACGTGTGCAGAAAGCACGGCCTGTATCGCCTCACTCAGTGCAGAGATTTTCTTAGCTTGTGAATATTCCTGTGAATATTCACCTCACCCTGAGGTGTCTTTTTTTTTTTTTTTCCTTTGCTCCTTCTCTCGTGTTCCCTCCTCATCAAGCTCCAGCTTACTTTACCCTTCCATGTGAGACGTTTGCTTTCTGCTCTGCAGCTATTGGCCTCCGGGGCCGCTTTCTAGGATGCGTGCCTCAGAACCTCCATTTTAACCTTGTATTCATAGGCGATTGTTTAGTCCTGGAAAGGCGAGAGAACGTTTATGCAAAGCGCGTGTGGCTTGGTCCTGTGCCTGTGCTGTGGCTTTCTCAGCGCAGTCAAAATTTATCTGTGCTCTCTGGCTACGCTTGGATCCCCTCCCCGCTAATATCAGCACTGTGGCACCATACAGAAAAGTTGCCATTTTATCTGGGCCTAGCAATTGTAATATCTTCTAGCGCCTACGTGAGGCTTAGTCATCTGCCCTTCCCGAACCTGCTTGACTTAGTGCTCGTTCTGGACCACGACCAGAGACACAGCCGAGCGCTGCGACACGCTGCTCCGACTGGTTTCTTGCTCCGACTTGTTTCCTACTCCACGACCAGCCAACACGCACCATGCGCAATTTATTCCTTGCTATGCGTAGTCATTCCTGCCTTTCCTCTTTGCTGTGCCCACTCAGTCCCACGCCGGAGTTGCTTTCCAGTTCCTCGCTGCAGTTTCTTGGTGTAAGTGATTTTATCTTCTGGCCCCATCTCAGCAGACTTTGTCCCAGTTTACTTTCACTCCCGCTCTGGGTTCAACGTCTGTCCCTTTTGTGTTTACATCAGGCTCTGCTGCTTCTTTAATGCATCCCGAATGCCTGCGAGGGGAGCTTTGGGTTGGAGCGGAATCCGGCCCTCCCAGGAGATGGCATGTGCATAGTAGCCTGGTCAGGGCCAAGAGCTGTGGTGCTTGCAGTCTGACATGAAATTTGGCTGTTAATATTTAGATTGAAAATATACCAGCTGCCCTTTTCGCAGTGTTTTTAAATTTGTGGTTTTGAGGGACTTGCAAAAGCATATGCCTGACTTGAAGCATCTTCTTCTGAAATGTCATATTCCTGCTCAAAAGCAGAATGGGTACAGGAATATTTCAAATAAAACATTTGTAGAAGGTAATATGGGTAACATATTTTTTTCTTGGGTCTGTCTCTTGCAAACAGCGGAACTGTTTCGTGTCCAGTAATAAAGCTGAGGGAGTCATCTAGCAGGAAAAAATTCAGTTTACATAGTTTGGCAAATTTATGCTCCATGGTTTTATCATTGGAAAGAATTAGAAGACATTTTACTGTTTCTTCCCTTAAACCTTCTCATAGAAAATGAGACTTTGGTTTGACACGGTTCAGTCATCAGCAAACTGATGCTGGCTGTTACCTGCCACTTCATTTCCCACTTTGCTATCTTTTCAGAAACTGATGCTGCCTGTTACCTACTACTTCCCACTTTGCTATCTTTTGCATTCTTACAAGGTAACGCTCTGCCTTTTTGTATGTGTGTGTGTCTATATGTTTTTAGTTTTAATTTTTGTTTACTTCTTATTAAATTGGTGCCAGTTCCCTTCCCCAAGAGCTGAGGCTTAGTGCAGCAAGCCATGAAACCCCAATGGCAAGCTGCCACCCCAGGGAGGGCGGGGGGTTCCCACTGCCTTGTCCACAGGAGCTAACCCAGCAGAAAACCATAACCTAGCAGAAAACCATGCACTTCTGCGCTGGAGGAGGATTTGGTTGCTCCTGGTTGTAACTCCTTGAACCAGCTCCCTGAAGAGTCTGCTGACGGCCACTCAGTCAGCCACTGCCAGCATGGGGAGCGGAGGGAGGAAACCGAAGTGCTGGTGGCAGCTGCCTGTTAGACCCAGTTAGCTGTGAAATGAAAATAGCCAATTAAGCGAACTGGGCTATAATTTCCTGCTTGCACTTCTTCCACCCCTTTTTTCTTTTTATGATAAGCTACATTTGTCTTTTTTCTCGTCTCCTGTAATCGTGCCCTCCTCCTACCCATTCTTAAAAGTTAATCTCTGAGACTGTCCCAGTAGTGTAAAGGGAATTGCAAGAGGCCCTGCCTACTTGAAAATATGTAACTTATCCAAGCAGTTTTAAACTATTTTTCTATAAAGACAAGTCTTCCTATGAAGACACTCTACCGTGAGTGTCTTGCAGTTGTGCCTCTGATATTAATTGGGGTAGCTATCTGGTGGTGGTTGTTGCTATTGTTTTTTAAGAATTGAAGCTAAAAGGGAACAAACGCATAAGACTAAGTGCCGCCTGTTGTTAATGGTCCACACTGAATAGTGGATCCATAACTGATCCATATCTGCAATTGCTTGCAGTATTGGAAGCGAAAATGAAGTGCAGACAGTTGATGCCAAACTTCTTGTGTCTCCATGCAAACGGATTAGATAGGTGTCTGGTTCAGATCAATAGTGTGCTTTCCTGGGACTTTTATGTCTCTTACTAGATGTATTGGTTTGTGCCTTTACTTCTCTGAACACCCCATGTGCTTGTTCTAGCCTTTTATGATCCTCATTAATCTGTAATCTGACTTATGTTTCATTTATTATGTTCAGGTTTCATATTACTAAAAAGTTCATGTTAGTTTCTATGCTTCCTATACTTCCGTAGGATTGGGATAGTTTGTGTTGGTGCCCTTTGGCTTGGTACGTCTTATCAGGTTCCACATACTATATCAGAAGACTGTGTGCACTATGATGAATCAAACAGTGCAAATAAAAATAATGCAAATATGAACAAATAGTGCAAATAGTGAATATAGAGCTCCAGCATAGATAAGTTATGCAAATTAAGATCTTTTTTAAAGGGCTGCTGAGTCTGTCAGTTGCACAAAGCAGATCTTGAGATTTCTCCAGAGAAGTCTGGAATCAGAAAGTCCTGTGAATAACTTTAGAGAGGGGAGAGAAAATGTGAGTCATCCAGAGTCTCTAAGTGCGTGCGCACGCACGCGCACACACACACACACGTGCGCGCGCACACACACACACACACACACACACGAGTATACTACTTCGGTCCTGGATGTTGGCAGTTATGAAGTATGTAAAAAAGGAAGGGGAAAAGAATCACTTGCTGAGTGACGTGTAAAGTCTGCCCAGCAATTAAACATCCCAAAATGTTTGCTGAAATTGCTTCTCTATAACTTTGCTAATCCACTTCTAAACTCTTCCAAAATATTTTGCTCTGTATCTCCCTCTCAGGTTTTCTGTATATTTGGTGTCCTATGAAGTAACTTTCCTGTAGCAGTATCTCTGTCATCTAGTATTTTTCCAGAAGTCAATAATCCTGCACTGCCTGTAATGTAGAGTACTCTGATTAGTCCTAATGAAACCAGCAAGATCATGCTGTTGCTAACACCCCCAGACACATGCAGACAGGCTTGCACTACTGTGTGCAGCCAAAGGATGCTGTTTATGGTCGGTAGCTACCAAACCTGCTTATTTGAAGTTCACAGGGGAAAGTTGCAAGTGTTTAACCACAAAAGCAGGGGCAAAATACTGTTGTTCGTATGTTACAGGCAAGTTCAGACAAAAAGTTTGGTTGTGTAGTCAAGCCTTAGTTTCTCTTCTGATGGATAGAGCCAGTGCAAATCTCTGGATGTTAAGTCTTCAGCATTTCCCCTCCTTCTCATGGCTGGTTTTGAGATTCTCTTTTATCTTTAATTGTACCCCTTTGGCCTAGTCTTCCCACGCCCCGAATTGTTCCCTTTTCACCCCTCCTTCCTTTTCTCTTAGTTCTGAAGGTGGAAAACCACTTTTAAAATAAGTGTGAAATGTATTTCTCCCTGTGGAATAGCTTTAATCTTAATTTAATCCAATTACATTGGCTGAACATATTAGCTGGGTGCTTTTGTTAACAGTTGTCCTTTTTAAAATCTATGCCCTTGGATTACAGAGCTGCTGCCTCATGGAGAGGAACGAAGATATTTCACGCCTTCAGATGCTGGCTACTGCTGGGCCACCTGGCTGCAGGAGCACAGTGTCTGTGCTGGTTAGCAGGATGCAGTCAGTTCAGTTTTTGCTCCACAACCGATGAATTAGTGCCTTGATCCCTTTGCACAAAAAAAGAGAGAAGAGTGGCTCGAGCACTCTGCACATGTTGTTATGCTGTTGGTTTATATGAATTTCATGTGCTTTAACGCGCCTGTTAATAAGTTTGAGGTTTGCAAATGGAGTCTAGCACTGAGATGTTAGCTTTCCAAAAATAAATACATATAAACAAATTTATTTAGAGCCTACTGTGGGTCACAGATCCAAAGTAAAACACATAAGCTAAATCGTAGTACAGAAATATCTGTTTACAACTCCATAGCAGAATTTATTATTTTATCTTGGTTCACTGAGGAGCAGAGCATGATGCAACTTTTTTGGGGCAAGTATAAAGAGCAAGCAAATAAAATACTCTGAATTATTCAACCTAATTGAGTAAACAATGTTCTTCAGAAACAGATATGCAAGTAAACTTCATTAGACACAAAATTTCTTTCTCTTCTTTTTTTCTGTATCTCACCAGGTAATGCTCTTTCTATTGTGGATAACAAATATCCTCAGATTAAATTTCAGTAACTTGAGTAGTATGACACAGTATGGAATTGTTTCCAAAGTTAGTAGATTATGTTTCTGTCTGGGCACAAAATTCATACTGATAGTTTTCAATGTAGTGCGTCCATGTGTTACATTGTCTAACAGTTTAGTTCTTCATTTTTCATACCCAAAATGTCAAACAGAGCCTTCCTCTGAGCTGGATGGAGCATTTAGCCAATTTTAGTCAATCTTCTTTCTAATAGCACTTTTGCTCCACTTCCTCCATCTTGCTTTTATGTAGGCAGCTCTAATGCAAACATTGTAGTTCACACGAAATAAATTTAGTGGCTATGCTTTCAATGAAGACAAATTGTTGAGAAGCAAAAGAGAACAGTTATCCAGTGTTGCTCTTGATATAACATCTTGGGTTGCACTGCTGGAAAGTTTAGTATGCTGGAACTTACTGATCCTCTCATAAAGCCATCCGTTCAAATGGTGAAGGAAAAATTTAACTTGCTTCAATACTACCTGTGCTCAAACTTAAAGGGATATAAACAGGTTTTCAGTAAAAAACATAACTCTTTGTGTGCATATATGTGTGCATGTCTGAGAGACTGTTTTTTGATTTTCTTAACTGAAGCATTCTCAACTCATCTGAGGGTAGAAATGCTTCATATATATTTCAGAAAGTCCAGACTTAGTTAAAGTAGGTCATACAAGTCTCACCTGGTTGTCTTTTAAAATCTAAAAATCTACTGTTTTTTCCAAATATAACCATCCGTAACCTTTGAGAGTGAAATATTTTAAGGTCCAGCTAAGTATTCTAGCAGATAATCAGATTCTCTGATGATGAATATGGGGAGAGAACCTGGATGGATATAGTACATTGCTGTGAAAAATTCACCGCTGTCCACCTTTCCTGCAGCCCCAAAATTCTATTTGATAAAGTGAAATATGCTCCATAATACCATATTGATTAATAAAATTTTGCTTTTTAACAGGCAAAGCGAAGGCTGGAACTAGGAGAAAGTGGTCACCAGTATCTTGCTGAAGGATTAAAAACTCCGAAAGGGAAAGGAAGAGCTGCGACCAGAAGTCCAGATAGTCCAAAAAGTAAGGGAACTTTTATTGTGCTCTGTGGCACAGAATTTTCAGTTTTATTAGCTGAGGATCAGAGGGAACCACTACACTAATCAGGTCAGCCTCTGCTGTCCCCCTGGGGTTACAGCAGGCAGTGTTCGTTCCCCTGGCAAGAACTGGCAAAGAATAATAACTGTGCCTCAACAGTGTTGCATGCCAAATGCTTTTTGTGGACTCTGTTCTGTCGTCTTCGCACTGGATTATGCACTGACGTTGTTTAGCTGCACATCTGTATTGCCTTGGGAAGTGCGTTTTGTGCAATAGGAGCTGGGGGATGTAGCTTGGCAACCTGTTTTGGGGGTTTCAGTAGGAGAATTAGGCCATGGGCTTGCAGGGTGGGGGATGTGCAGTAGAAGAATGGGGAAAGGGGAGGGATTGGGGGAGCAGTGGTAGTGAAGGAAGGACAAGAGACCATAAAGGGGGTATTCTGATCTGCCTATTTAAGCTCTTAAAAGCTCATCTATTAAGTATATAGATGCTACATTTGTGCATGGAAACACTAAGTTGTGTAGTAAGATCCAAGCTGTTCGCAGATTCCAGTGTAAAATAAGTGAATACTCTTGCCCAGTTTGAGCCTGGTCTGGTTATGAAGAAATGATAATTATAAATTATATCTTATGTCAATCTCATCTAATTAAATAGAGTTTTCTGTAAATCATGGAGCCTGGCACTGATGGAATCTGTCATTTCATTCACCCACTGAAGTACACCTAAGTTCTGCTTAACTGCATGTGAAATACTTATCTTACAAGAGGGGAAAATCAAGCCCTGATGAAAGTTGGCTATCAGCCTGATGAAGGAGAGTCATAGGGAGATTTTTCGTATTGCTGCCAGGATAAATAGAAACTAAAAATACTGTTAAGAATTCACATAGTGAAAGCCTAGGTAGAATATTGCTATATGTAACTGTCAGGCTAATGGAAATATTTGTGTTTAAAAAATATATATATTTGCTCGTGTACCTGTGATATTTGGAAAAGTACATCCTGAAATACAAATAAACAGCCAGTGGTAAGTTGTGTCTTAATGCAGAGGTTAGAGAGTTTTCTTCAGCAAAAATGAAAGAAATACCTGTAATATGTATCTTTTCATTTCTGGATGCTGTTTTCGGAACCAAAATGAGAAAAGTGATTTATTTGGGGTTATTCTTTTTCTCCAAGCCCCAAAATCTCCTTCAGAAAAGACTCGGTATGATACATCACTTGGCCTTCTTACAAAGAAGTTCATTCAGTTGCTGAGCCAATCTCCTGATGGGGTCTTGGACTTGAACAGAGCAGCAGAGGTCCTCAAGGTGCAAAAAAGGAGGATTTACGATATCACCAATGTACTGGAAGGCATCCATCTCATTAAGAAAAAATCCAAAAACAACATTCAGTGGATGTGAGTATTCATCATCCTTTTCCATTCCTCCTGGCTGATTTCACTGTTACAAAGTAGCCATGTTTTTCCCCTCTCAGCTTCCATGCTAACGCCTTGCTCTGAGCAATCATCCAACATGCCTTCTATCAGAATAAAGCTTTTTTTAGTTAGTTAAGACAGTTTTGCAGTACATAAATAGCATTTCATATGGAAATTAGAAACCAGAGTTTTGTCTGAATATTAGATTAATTAATTTGTTTCTGTAAATGGAGTTCACTTTTATGTACACATCTCTACCTGCTTTTTTCCTCAGTCATCTTCAGGGCATAGTTATAGGAGAAGGGATTTAGAAGTAAGATTTTGTAAGTGCTTAGAAATATTTGACTCTTCCATATTAGTGGCAGTAAGTCATACATACAGCATCTTATGTTAATTAAATTGCAAAATGACTTGTTATTATAAAAAAAAAAGCATAGTTTATGTTGACATGCTTTGGGCAGGTTTAGGGAAAAGGGGCTAAGAAATTGATTTGAATTGGTTGATTCACTTCCCTTTCCCATAGCATTTTCTCAAGTTTTACAAATATTTAAAAGGTGTCTTCATTCTTTGGATCTGTAGGGGCTGCAGTCTGTCTGAGGATGGTGGCATGATGGCGCAGCGTCAAGGCCTCACAAAGGAGGTGACAGAACTGACTCAGGAAGAGAAGAAACTAGATGAGCTAATCCAAAGCTGCACCCTGGACCTCAAGTTGCTAACAGAGGACTCGGAGAATCAGAGATATCCTTTTTGCCAAAATCTTAAAGACGGTTAGTCTCCTTGCTACTCCTCTGACACTAGGAGAATCCTTCAAAGGAATGTGGTGCAAAGCATTCCCATAAGGTGGCTAACTGGTTCTAATGCAGATGTATTTAAGAAGTCACTTAAGCTATTTGCATCTTGCTTCTGGAATATTTAAAAAATAAAAGTGGTATATGAAGTAGCCCTGAACATCCATGTTTACATAGAGTAGAACCAAGAATTCAGCTGATTAATGAGTGATGATGTCAAAGCAAAGAATGTCTTTCAAAAACTTGTGCTTTCTAGACCATTTTAAGCTTACAGCAAACCCAATTTTTGTGTGTGCAGAAGTTATAATGACATACAAAGTCTTTGTTTAGGTAACAAAGAATTCTGTATAGATATAATGATTACTTAATACACATCACATTAAACTAATGAGTATATAAATTACAGGCACAGTGAGGAAAAGGAAATTGGGACTCATTTCAGTCTGAAACTTCCAACAGATTCTCAAATTTCTCTGGTCAGAGAAGCTATAACAGAATATCATAAGTGTTTTACAAACTGTCAAAATGTCTATTTTAGAATAAGTCATTTAATGTAATAGCAGTGCTCAGATGCATAAGGTTCATATGATTTATTGGTAATTTAGTTGCTAATACCTATTATAATTAAGCAGTCATGTTTTTTACTAGATATCCCACCCATTAGCAACAGAAGAGTGTTGTATTAAATGTTGATGTGAAAACTTTTAATACTCTAAAAAGTCAGTAGTTCAAAGAGCATCTAAGAAACTGGACTTAATCTCTGTTTCAAAGGATAGGAAATAACTCTGGCAGTATCATGAAAAGTGATGTGAACTACGTAAGTATTGTCTTTTGAGTATACTTACATTTCAAAACGCCTATGAAAGCAGGAAATAGATGACCAAGCGGCACAGGGAGTAAGGTCAGCACTCTTATACTAAGAGCTAGATCCCTGAGGAGATTTAAGCAATGCACAACTGAGCATTGTGATTCTTTCTACATGCTGATTGCCATGGTAGGACTCCTTGCCCTGAGTTTGCTGGTTCCCTCAGCAGTGGGCAAAGAGGGCATCCCCACAAGCAATGTGCTGAGCATTTACTGATACTACTACTAATTACTGAGGAAGCAATGCAGCAGTGCTAGACCTGGAGATGCACCTGATTGCATCCCCATGCAGTCTTCTGCTTATCTCACTACAGTTTGACAAGAGACAACCTGCTGAATATTGATGCATCTGAGAAGCTTCTTCCTTCCCTTAATCTCTGAAGACAAAGTTCTTGTTTTTTGAAGGTAGTTTTTTTTTTCTGATGATTAGGTAATACCAGAGCATCACTTGTGCCCAGGCTGAGTGGTTTCTAATCTTTCCTATAAGCAGAATCAGAACATAACTCATTGTTACTGTAAGTGTTTTGAAATACGGCTAGTGTCAGCTTGGGGAGCTTTTGGCTACAGCAAAGGAAACAGAAGGTTTTGCTTTGTCAGCTAGCTAAGCGTAGAATTTCTAGAACTTTGTCAAAAATATGAAGAGAAATGAGGTGGTTTGTCTGAGGGGTAATTTGATACAATAGTCTGATCTGAAGGATTGTCTAACGCACATGGCCTGTCATCTTTATGCATCAATTTCAATGCAGATCTATTATGAAAGAAGATTGTTGTTTAGTTTCAAAAAGATACAATCTGTTTGCATGTTTGCATCCTGACAGAGGCTGTAATTTGCACTCTGCCTTTGCAAACCTTAGTAAAGGACTGGTAAAGGCCTTGAATTTACATGAAAGCTGACCTATATTTTGCCTCCTGACCTATCACATTTTGCTTTTGGTCCATTTGCATTTTGGACTCGAGCAATTTGTTTTGCTGTAGCGTAAAGTAACAGTATACATTTACCAAAATAGTTCACAGTCCCCGTCCTCTTCCCCCACCCCTGCCAAAAGTATAACCATGAATTACCAGGTGATATGAAAATAAAAAATAGTTGGATGACTTTGACAGATGGTTACTAAAATAAAATCTCAAAATGAAAACCGATTTACAGTTCTATTGATAACTTCATAAATATATTGCGTATACGCATCTAAAACATGTCTGTATGTTCCTGTACACTTTTCCCATGGTTTCCAGTTCTCTGCATCTCATTTGCAAGTGTGTAAAAATTTTTCTGCATGCAATCTGAGTAAGCGTGGGTTGGTGTTTTTTAGTTTATGTACTTTTGCACATATAAAAGACAAGAGATAAAAAGTATTCAGAAGAGAAAATTCCTCGTCACTCAATTGTGGCCCCAGCTGATAGAGCAAGGAGAAATTCTCACAGACTCTGATTACAGTCACAACCAGTCTTTTGTCAGAGTAGCGCTATAGAGCATGACTTTGAGTGTAGAGAATAGGAAACTTAGAACAGGGCTGAGAAAGACTGATGTAGCCATGAGAAAATGGAAAAATAATTCAAAGAATTCTGTCTTTTCTAATAGTGTGAATATATTGTAACATGGGTTAGAAAATTCCTTAATGCTTATTACATTAGCTTATGTGACATATCAAGACATTCGAAAAATTAGTGGCCTTAAAGACCAAACTGTTATAGTTGTGAAAGCTCCTCCAGAAACAAGACTTGAAGTGCCTGACCCAGTGGAGGTAAGAAGAGACTGGCTTTTCCTGCCCTATGTTTTTCACTTTTCTATAGATAAAGTGTGCTGTGAGTTTTACTGTGGTAGCTGATGTCCAAGTTGGATTATATTGGCATACAATTCTATATTCATCCTTCTTAAAAACTTTGGAGGTTAAAAAGAAAAAAAAAAAGGAAGGGGAATCTTAAAAAAAAAAAAACATTTTACATAAGACGCTCCTTATTCTCCTCTCTGCAATCCTGAAGTGCTACCATTTCATTCCTTTACTTTGGATTCCAGCTTTCTCTTCAAAGCAATCCACACAGTTTACAAATTATTCTCCTTTGCCATACTTTACATAAAGAACTTTCCCTCGACAGTTGAAAGTTCCCGTTTATAAGACTGTAAAATATTTCTCTTAAAAAATTCAGCTCTTATTCCTCTAGCTTTTACATAGTTTTTAGTCAAAATGGTCATAGATAATGCCTTAGACATCTTGATGACTCACATTACTGATACTCTAACTTTTTAAGACATTTGTTTTCATGTAGGATTTTCTTTCAAGTATTGAAGTCATTGTAGCAACTTGTTTTTCATTCGTAGACTTTATTCTGACCCTTCCTCCTTCCTTCATCTTCTTTGCTTCACTGACACTGATTTTACACCTCTGTGTAAATTTCATATTACACTCCCTTTGTGCACTTTTTGTTTGCCATTGTGATGTGTGTATATGGGATGGAGATTTCCTTGCATGCTTTCTTTTATTATAAGTACTTTATTTCTGAAGCTGTCTGTGTTCATCCATGTCCCTCTTCCATCACACTTTGCTACTCAAGCAACAGTCTCTCTCTGATGGGCAGCTTTTGTATAGACATGTCTGGCGCTTGTTCTTTTGTCTTGGTTTTGTTTCTTTCCCTTATCTCAGGTAGATGTCCAGGGTAAATTAGCTACTTTTCACTTCCTCTACCTGATGTGACAATTGCAGAGAAAAAATGCTTCAGGTGACTTTTCTTTGATGGTACCCTCAGGAGTAGCTTTACTTTTCTTCATTTCTCCCAAGGTTTTGAACCACGCGGGTCAGCTACTGCTGTGATTTTATCTCTTGGTAGCAAAAAGTTCTGCTTTGCAATTCCCAGTTAGTATGACAGACCCCATTATGTTGGACAAAGGTAAACTCTTTGCAGATCTGTGAATAGCCAGTGCTTTAGAGATTCAGAAAGTGTACTTTGTTTCTTCACTCGAAGAATAACTAAAGATAAGGCCAAAAAACAAAATTCTGTGTGGTCATACCTCTACATTATTCCTTCATTATTAATGTTGGGTTGGTTCCATTGAGCCCAGATCTACCTACCCCAGGGTGGGCAGTAACAGACTCTTCCAAGTTCTCTCTGCCTTCTTTTACTAAGATTCTTCTTTATTTGCTTAGGCGCATTGAATTGTCTGTCTGTCTGTCTGTCTTCTGCCTTTGTCCTTAATTTCCCCTGTGATCCTAGGTGCAGGTTTTGGAAGAATAAATCATTTTTCTGCAGTGAGGAAGGGGTATCTTCTATCAGTATCCATAAATATATATTGTTATCATTGTTTTCTTTCCCCTAGGCATTATGCTCGTGATTTTTAATTCAGTGAATTCAGGCAGGTGGATAGAGATGCACACAACCATTTAAAATAGTGCCTGCAACTCCCTTATCCTTTATACACAACTTAACTTACTCATTTGGTTTTCAGCTTCAGGTAGTAGAAGAATAATTTCTTCCTCTCATTCAGTTACATGTCCATGTCTATTTTGCATGTATCAGTCACTCAACAGGATCTTCTTCCAACTCTGGCTCTCTCCATCTCCTTTTTTCTAATTGCCTACAGCATTGTTTCCTGAACATCTCCCCAAGTACCCTTAACTTTTTTCTGTGCCCTTCAGTATCCCTGTTCAGTGGTGGTTCTTTGTATTTATAAAACACTGTGTACCATGTTCTGCTCTGCAATTGTCAGAATATAAACAATGTGAGAAACTTTTTGTCAAAGGGCACAATTAAAAGGGTTTGAAACAAGTCTGCCAAGAGGTATATAATGTCTGTGTTCATGCTTTTTAAAACTATTAATGTAATGCAGCAGTAGCAGGTTTATTTTTAACTGGAATTATTTATGATTTTCTATCATAACCCTAAGCAACTTCGCGGATTTTGTATCTATATATGTCATCTAGTTTTATTGCACCAATATATGAAAGCTAAGCAAATTAAATTATTGAGACAAATTCAGAATTCCTATCATTTAGGAATGACACTTTCAGAATTAGAGTTGCTTCCTTGGCAGGGATAAAGGACTTATATGAACAAGTTTGAGTGAAAAAAGGTCACATCTTTTTTTTTTGTCTGTCTGTCTATTTGGAAAAATTGTATGTTAAATGGGTGAATTTATATACAGCTTTTTGAAATCAGTGTGAACCAGAATACTGAAGAAGTTTTTGTGGGGAATGGGAAGGATGTTTTGACTTTCTTTTACAGAAGAAACATTTACACAATTATATCCAGTATTATTGTTATGAATAAAACTTATGACTCGCATACCGTAGTTCATTCCATCAGAATGCTCCAGGCTATTATACCTGTAAGGAAATGTTAGGGGTTGGATCCTTTATATCTCTCTGGTTCTGATACAACATACAAAATGGTGGGCAACAACAGGAGAGGAAACAAAAGGAAAAGCTTTTATGTTCTCTTCAAGCCTATATCAGCCAAGCCTTTCACATCTTCAGAAAAATGCATGAAGGATTTTTAATTCTGTTGATTAGTAAAGAATGTTTTCGAACATTACTTGTGTAAGAACGTGCTAGCTCTTATCAATATTCTGTCATGTTCATTACTATAAAACCCTACGGACATCTGTTCTCTCAGCAGAGTGCATTGATACATTTATCTAGTACTCAAGGACCTATTGAAGTTTATCTATGCCCAGAGGAGAACGATGGCCTCAGTCCAATGAAAACCTATAGTCAGGACCACAATGGAAATATTTCCAAAACCATTTCCAAAGGTAAGATTGTTTCTTTGTAATACTAACAGTCTTCCTTTCTGCTTTCAGATTTCATTTTGAATTTCAGATATCCAGCTCTTGTTTTTTGTCTTTATTTTCCTGTGAAGTGAAAAGCTAAGGTATCCATCTTCCACAATGTCATTCTGTTGTATATTGAGGGGAAAAAAAATATTTTCCTTTGCATCAATTGTTTAAAATAACTTTCAATAAGTAAATTTCAATAATAAAATAAACAGCAAAGATTCATCTTGATACAAAGGCAGAAATCTGGGTATACTGACATATGGAGCTACTCAGCATCTCTGAGGACATCTATTAGAAAGTTTTCACTTTGAAATATTTAGGACTGTGAGTTCCAATGAAGAAAGGGTATCTTTCACTGCACTTAATTTGGGTTTGGGTTTTTTTTCAGTAGTTGTTTAAACCTTATAAAATAATTGTTTATTGAAAAGCCTGAGGTGACAGCAACATGAGTATTTTTGAGAAGCCATTAGTAACATATTAAAAACTATCTAGAAATTATCTGAAATGGATTTTTGTTTAGATGATGGTTTGCAAAAGTTCCCTTATGTAGTAGTAGTTACTTTTTTTCATCCATGTCTAACATTTCTAATGGGATTAAATGTATTATCTGTATTTCCCTTTCTTCCCTCCCTTGTAGAAGTGGCTTCCGGTAACTCAGGACAAGGTGACTGCTCAGTGAATATGGCGACGCTTTCTCCATTGGCTTCTCCAGCCAACCTTCTACAGCAGACTGAGGACCAAATTCCCTCAAACTTTGAAGGACCATTTGTGAATTTGCTGCCTCCTCTGCTTCAGGAAGATTATTTGCTGAGCCTTGGGGATGAAGAAGGCATCAGTGATCTCTTTGATGCTTATGATTTAGAGAAGCTTCCTTCATTGGTAGATGAATTTATATACAGCTGATTCTCTTAAATGATGTCCATACTTAAATCATGTTTTTATTAGAAATGGAACACCTGCCATCATTCAGTAGTCCCCTACTTATTATAAAATAGCATTACTAAATAATCCATGCTCCTAAACAGTGCTGATATTTTAATTAAATACTCCCTAAAATACCATAAAAAAACAACTGAAGGCTTTTACAACAAAGCCTTCTCTTTGACCCCAAAGCTCCAGCGCCCTGTGAGTCGCAAGTGCAAGCAGGTCACCATAAATGTTTTGTTTTCACACTCCCCCAGTCTCTGCTTACCGTGACAAGTGGGCTTATGGAGAAGGGCTCAATGAACTGGTTTAATCATAAATAACAATTTTATAATAGTATTTCAGGTCGTGCCTTCTGCAGAGAATGCATGTCTTTTGAGTCTCACAACATGGATTGTACCTGCAGTAAACATAAATATGAAGTAAAGCAAACGTGTGAAATGGGATTCTTCAGCTATTTGTGGGAATGTTTAAATTGCTGTCATAATGCTCATTTTGAGCTGTGTATACATCTCACTATGAGGTCAAATACTTATGTCCTTAAAAGCTTTTAATAAAAATACACTGTAAATGTAGTGTATATTGCAAATATTGAAAAGTATAAAGTTCTGCCACTTCTCGTAGTAATCACAGATTTTAAAAAATGCTTGTGTAAGTGTGTATGAAAGTAGTTTGTTTTTTTAAAACTAGGACAAAGATGCACAGTTCAATTTTACTGCCCCCAGTGTGCATTAGAACTGGTACATAAATTTTTGTGGTACTAAGTGGGGCTTTGTGTTAAGTGCCTACTAGAGATGCACTGTGGGTTTTTCCCTCTATGGAAAACACTTATGCAGAGCTTTGTTTGTTCGATATATCATATTTATCTCAGTGGGTTAGCTTCCTCTGCTTACAGCTTTTTATAATTCTCGCCAGTGAAACAGAACTAATTTTTTTTTCCAAAGTACATAACTGTAAGTACCACATCAACTGAATTGCATTTATTTTTGAAAATCTTTGGTAGTATAGTATAGTACCAATATTTATTTTTTGAAAGTGAGAGGAATTCTAAAAAGTCTTAAATAATTTTTTTCTTTTGAGTGTAAAATATGTTGCCATGTTTTGGGCTAAATTAATGTATGTTGATTAGATGATGCCCATATAATTTTTTTTTTTTGCATTAATGTTGTGCTTACCTGACGTATTCAGAAAATTAGTACTATTTGTACTGTAGTAGAATATTATGTATGCAGGTTTTCTGGTACCATTGAGTTGCTGCTATAAAAGCTCACACATGAAATGGGAAGAAGTCACAGTACTAATAAGAAAACTGTATGACTGTGTGAGTTTTGGAATATAACAAATGTATAAAGGGCAACACATAAAGAACTGTTAAACAGTGTTAAGTGTGTGTTTATATGTACAAATGTGTGCATAGATCATTCAGCAGTTGTATTTAAGTTGATATATGTTCTCAACTCACACTTTAGTTATCTAGCAGTTTTGTACAATAGAATTAATTTGTAAACACTGCCAGAATATTTTCTAGCTGGTTTGTAATTTTTTAAGAGTTTTTTTAGATGTGGATCTGTAAATAAAATTGTAGTATTTAAAGTTTTAGTTGGTGGAAGAAGAAAGTAAAAGTTGTGTGAGCATGAAGATTTGTGAGACAAAGGGGCACTTTTGTGGGGGAAGAGAAAATGAAGACTAATGGAGATCATCTTTTTTGTACAAATTAAACACTTGTCCCAATGTGCGTGGGCAAAATACTAATCTAATTTAGCTTTGCATTGTATGCCAGTTTAAAAAAAAAACTCTGTAAAATACTGTAAAAAACAACAAAAAAAAGCTTTTATGGTGAGTTTTGTAAATAGATTTATTAAAGGATGACCTGTTCTCTAGCTGTGATCTTACCACTTCAAATGGATGTAATTTGAATAAATTTTGTATGGTAATGAATCAATAAAAACAATTTTTTAAAGAGTTTAGATTTGTATATGGCTTTTAAAATTCTTGTTACTCTTGGTGCCTAGAATGCGTCGTCTTGGAACCTCACTGTTAATGTTTTAATTAGTGCTGCTCATACTCATTTCACATCATCTATGCTTCACTTCTATTTTTTTTAGTATGCTGACAATACATTCAGTGGTTTTAAAGCCAGAATGAATTTGTACAAAAAACACACATGTAAAGAGACACAGTAGGAGATCCAGAGGTGGGGATAGCAATGGTCTATTTTTATTGATTTCCCATATGAATTATGAACTGACTTCTTGCAAAATTCTTACAAATTTCGTTATTCTAGGATTAAATGATGTAAAAGAAATTGCTGAGGATTGGTTTAATGTCCCTACCGATAGCTGTCCAGAAGCGTGTTTCAATAGTAGCACTGAAAAGGAGTTCTTTTTACTTGTGAGTCATCTCCAACAGTCTCCTACCGTAGACATGCACCTATAAATCTGGTCTTGATGCTGCACCTTCTCAAATGTATGGCCAATAAACTATTAAAAGAAGAAAAAAAAGTCATTGAGATGATAAAATCACAGTAGTGTGGTTGGTTGTTTCAACGTTACACTTCTGAGCATGTTGTATGTGTCTTTTCTTCCCTGTACACAGGGAGAAAGCCACTATTTTTCCTCTTTATGCACCTGTCCGTACTCTAACTTGAGCATATAGCAGTACTGAAAGGAAGATTACAGAGAACATCTGTTCTTCTGTATTGCTGATAAATAATAGAAGAGGGCTACAGGACTTCTCTCTCTAATCTCACTCTGAAGCAGAAATGACAATCAATGTCCTCTTTCTGTCCTATTTGTCATTGTTCCCTGGCCTGTTATCAGTTCTATGACTGTCATAAGTGCTTTCTACTTGCCTCTAAAGTCTGATGGTGATTGACATTTTTCTTGTCGTTTTCTCTCCTTTTCCCTCTCTTTCTTTATCTGCTTTGTGAACTTGAGACATGTTGAGTTGCAGGAAGAAAAACAGCCAGTTAAAATATTTCATTTAGTAACTGGAGTACAAGCTGTTAATCGTTCTGCTCCCCTGAGCTAGCACAGCGTGCCTGGACTTTACCTAGCATACTAATATTAATTTCAGGTAGGCTTTATCATGGCCTGTATGTGCTGCATTTCTGGGTGCCAGCAGATGGAAAAAGGATTCTGAGAAATCTGTCAAAACAGGGCTGATTGATTGATGGGCAATTACACACTCCTTTTCACATAGGAGAGGAGTTTATTCCTAGGAACTCCATTTCGCAGAAAAGGGGGTTCTGACCTTGAACCTACAGTGAGAACTGGTCCATCTGCATCTACAGTATCACTTTCTATTCTCTGTGACTTATACCTGAAAGGATAAATCACATCATTGTCTTTTTGTGGGCACAGACATTTCTTTTGTAGGAAAGAAAGTATAAGAATTCATCTCCCTGTTTTGTTTTTCATGCTGAATCAAGATCTGTCTGCATACTATTCTGTATCTAAACAAAGATCAGCATAATTCTTTGCCTTTATGAAGTCTGCAGTTTTCTTCATCTGCCTTTTTCTTTCCCTAAGACATGATAGGTAAAAAGTGTCATATCTAACAGACAAACGGGGATTGTAGATTGTAATCAGTTCTGAGTGGTGCTCAATGTTGCTGACAGATGAGCAGGTGGATTCTCCTAAATTGCAGGAACAGAAGAAGAGATCTTGTGTCTAATTTTAAGAGTCACCATTTTGTTCCTGCTTGCCCTCTCACTTATTCTTCTACCCAGAACCGCATGTCAAAGACTAAGGTTACCAAATAAAAATTGGGCACTCGTTTCTCTATCTGTTTCCTTTCCATGAGGATGTTAGATAAGATATTCTAAAACAACAAAGGATGGACCTTCTACTAACCATGAACTAAAAGTGATTTTTTAAATTTTATTTTCCTAGTAGTTTTTGTATTTCCAAACTATGTATCTACTCCTGCAAAATCTCTAATGATTTAAGATGGTAACCCAGCCTGAGGCTGGAGTCTTTCAGTTATTACCCCAGAAGTAGTGACTGAGCAGTAAGAAGTAAAGTATGCAAGCAGTTTGTAAGGGATATACTCTAAAGCTGCTCTTAGGGAGTTCAAGGACTGGAACATGTATATTTCCAATCTACAGAAGACCAATATTGCGACTTATACTGCCAGCTGCTGTCTCTTAAAAGCAGTTTTCCCAGCTAGGCATAGAGAAGCTCTCTTCATGCAATTATTTTTCTCCCTTGCTACCTGTGTGGACACTACCAGCAGCCTGTGTGCAGCCTGGCTTGCTGCTATCAATATATTACTAAACAATTTAGATTTGTGAGCTTCAAAATCACTTAAAGAGTACCTTCCATGTTGTGGCTACATCCTAGTACTGAATAGGAATAGGACTGTGCTGCCACAAGGGCTGCTTGATATTACAAACTCCTGGCAATGGGACAAACTAAGGCCACTGCTGGATCATGCTGAAACTGATCAGCATGCCCTATTTATTTCTGTCACTAGGTATGGGACACAGGGAGCGCTGCTGTTATTCCTGCCTGGGAGCTGCTCTGGGAGCTCACTGCCTCCCTTCAGTAGGTACTGGCTTGGGAATCTTGGCCACATGGAGATTTTGAACATGTCTTGCAGGCTATCCGTGCTCTGCTCTTTAGTCAACCATAAAACAACGCTGATGTCTGCCCAGTTTTGTTTAACTTAAGAGGAACATTTGACTAGTCAAGATAATCGTGCAGCGCTCTCAGAATAGAGAAGTTTCATTAAAGGACTGCAAGTGAAATACTCAGGAAACTCAATATGGGAGACTGAAAAGAATAAGGAAAGGATCATTAGCCTGATACCCACAGTAAGAGTACTAAGATTAGTAATACATATATTGCTATTTACGGACATACTAAGGACTACTTGCACGTTATTATGAAGGTGAACGTCTAAATAAATTAATGTAAGTACTGATTAAGATGTTTGCTTCCAGTCTCTTCTGGGCTAGAAATGCTGCAAAAGTAATAAATTGCACATCACAGTGTCCCACAGAGCGCCTCTGAAAAGTATTTGTGTGTTTAAATAAAGATCAATTACAAATGCAAATCTATCTTCAGCTGTAACAATGATTCTATCACGAGGCCAGGGTGTATTAATAGTGCTCAGTCCTGCTTAGAATGATTTGTTCTTAATGACTGACTTGACTTAACTCAAGTGCTTGTTTCTTTCTGTCCCAATTTTCCTTTCTCAAATCTCTCCCATTACTTTGTTCTCATAGTTAACCTTTCTTTTGCCTATGAACATTGTCAGATAAGTGTGACATAAAATAAGCATCAGTTTTTAAGAAAAAGGAGAGGAAGGGGAAGTTGCCGAGTTTGTATCTGCTTGTAGACCGATGTTATGTGCTTTCTGGGCTTTCATTCACTTTCCCTCCTGCTTAAGGGAGACTATAATCTGCTATCTAGAAAATAAAAGGAATGATTCCAAAGCTCATTCTAAAGAGATTAACTTAATGTTCAAAATGTAGTTACAACAAATGGCAATTTTTATAATCTGAAGCAGGCTACCCCAAAATAAAATAAGTATGTTAAAGATGCAGCATAAGTTATCTTTTGAGATGAACTGCATATATTAAAAATAAAAAAATACTACTATGCTCACCCTTTGTATCACTTTGATCTAAAAGGAAACTATACACTTAAGAATATAGCTGTTTAGAACCCTAACTTGAGCCATCCAAACTTAAATACTCAGACCAATGACTTCCAAAACGATCTTGCAGAAAAGTTGCTACTAGCTCTACATTTTAAGAAAAGCACTGATTAAAAAAAAAAAAAAATGGCCACAGTAGGAACATATAGTTCATCGTTCATTTGGATCAGATCAGAATCCATCTGTTTTAACTGGATACCTATAGTTAGAGCCAGTTTCCAGTTAAAGCAGAGATGGGTCTCCAAGGATCTGGAGAAACAGAACAGGACTGAAGGACAGGTTTAAATCTCAGTGCTTGGCAGGTGCCAAGGCACAGAAGGCTATTTGTGTTTCAAATACATCCATGGGATACTCCTGGATGAAATTCTGTTGTTTTCAACTCAACGATTTCACCTTCAGTCCCGTAATACTTATGTTGCCAGTGCAACACAAGCCATTTGATCACCTGCTTATGTGAGAATCCCAGCTTTCAGGTTCTTAAAAACACTTGTACAGTTTTAGAGAACGGCCCTGAAACGTGACTAGCGCGCTCCTATTACATCAGTGCGAATTCCACCAACGGCGCTGATGAAACCTACCGGGCACGTTCGTGTGTTTCAGTGCGCCGAGGACGGAGAAGCCGCGTTTCTTGTGAAACAGGGCCTTCCACGGAGGAGACACCGGCGCGCTCTCAGCCCGCCGCGGCTCCCACGCCGCCCTCGCGGTTTCGGGGCTGCGGGTCGCGGCTGGGACCCGAGGCAGCGCTGAGGTGGCCCCGAGCCGGCACCTCACGGTGGAGCCGGCTCTGAGACGTGCCGCGCCCGGCGCGAGGGCCCACCGCGCTAACGGTTCTAAGCGGCTCTAACGGCCGCGGCGCCCCTACAGGCCGGCGGCGTCTGGGCTCTGCCTGCCCGCCACAGCGTGGAAGGTGCCCAGCGGCGGCCATCAGCGAAGGGAGGAGGTAGGGGGCAGCACCTCAGAGGAGGAGAAGCGCCACAGCCCGCTCAGCCGCCTATTTTGTCCGCTCCGCGGCCCCGTTGTGACGCGCCTGCGTGCCCGAGGGGGCGGGGCGGCCATGATGGCGGAACCCAGCTGAGACGGCGGGCCGAGGTGAGTGCTGGCGTTCGCCTTCGGGCCTGCTCCTTCCTGCGCCTGGTCCTGGCATCCTCCCGCCTCTTCTAGCGCCAGCCTCGTCCCGGCCGGCAGGGCCCCCAGCCTCCCCCGGCAGTTACCCGTGCCGGGCAGCGCGCGCTGACCGTTGCGGCGGCGGTAACGGCCCGAGCCCTGCTTGGTCCCTTCCCTGTCGGGCTTCTGGGCTCCTTGTTACAGCTGGGGGGGGGGGGGGGAGAGTAGAGAAGTGGTGGCTTCCCCGGTGGCCGGAATGGGAGCCCAGGGCGCGGGAGAGCTTAGCCGGGGCCGGTTCAGGCGCGGCCGGGCTCCTGCACCTCCTGCCCCGGGCCGGGCCGGGCCGAGGGCGGCCGGGCTGCGCGACTGGCCGCCCCTCGCGCTTGGGTACGGGACAGACTTGCTGTGGGATCTTTCCGTGCAGCCCGTAGGTGTGCCCGGCGGTGCCGCCAGCTAGGCGGGGGATTGGGTTTGTTTTGTTTTAATCTTACGGTTCTCTTACACTCGCGTGGAAGCTTGGAGATAAAAGCCCAGCAGGGCTTCACCCGAGACACCTGTTGGTAAACAGAGGGAAGAGCAGTCCTCTTCCATCCGGATGGAAGTTTTCTCTGTGGAAAGAAGTACTCTGATAGTAAGTGTGAGGAGGTTGAGAAGAGATAAATGGTGTAGCCTGGGACAAGGAAAGTTTTCTTTGTATCAAGGTCCATTGGTGTTTTTTATTTATTAAAATACTATTTTTCAGAGAGGAACATGAAGATCTACGTGTAAGAGCTTGATAGCATAAGAGCAATAAATTAGTTAACTTTTCATTTTATTATTGCCCTCTCCAATTTCAGTCTTAAAGCCCAAGTACTCTAGTCAGAGTATATACTGGAATCTGCAGGTACTTGCTTCTGAAAAAGAGATCTCATGTGTAACTCCTTATCTACAATATCTCTTTGTGTTACCTGTTCTAAGAAGACTTTCCTGTATTTGTAGAAAGTGTTCTGAATGTGTTTGGGTAAACTTTACTGTTAATCAGACTTCTGAAGAAAATGAAGCTTATGCAATTCCATTCTCCTTCCCTTCTTTCATTACAGATTATAAAGTCCTGATGAAAGACTTTGAAATCTGGAAGAGAAGTGTAAAATAATCTAAATACATCAGATTTTTGCAAAAATAATGTGACTCTGTTAAAGAAGGAGACTCAGATTAGTGCATCTGCTCAGGAATGGATAGGGAAGATTTGGCTAATGTTCTGCCTTGTCAGCACGTTATTCTCTGGAGGCTGTAATGCAGGTCAAAGGAGGATACTGAGACTTCTGCAAAAGAATGAAAAATACTTGTAGCACAGTCTGTCTGCTAGTCCTATTTGCTCATGCCGTATCTTTTTTTCCAGAATCATTGTCTGAGAGGATTTAGACCTTGCTTAAAAAGGTATGACTTCTAGTTTGTGTTCTTTTTCTTATGGGCCGTGGCAGTAAATTAAGCTTACTTGTTTTGCTAGCTGTTTCATTATATCAGATATGCTTCTGAAAGAAAAAAAAAAGATTTTTTTTCTTCCTTATGTTGATTTGGTAACTTTATGTATTTGTACACACTGTCAGTGGTATAAAGTAGGGTATGGTGATGTCACTTTTTTTTCTCTGTGATGTTAGTGATGTGGAGCATTGTGACTTATAGCAGGCATGGCGCTTAAATGGACTTTCCCTAAGCAAAGCATTTCAGTGTCGGGATGAGACTACATCTGAACAGCTAAGCCATGCTATTTTGCTGTGCTGTACCATACGGACAGAGTTCGTGTTGGTATTTCTAGGTAATCCTTTGCTGATAACTGAAAATTTACCTTTGGCCGTTGTTTAAACCAGAACAGCAGGCTTGTATTGAAGGCCTAGAAATAATCTTTTCTTTAGGGTAGTTTTTTTTCTTTTGAAGAACAGAAGACCCCCAACCCCTCTCGCAGTTCCTCTGAGATTATTTAAAAAGCCTTTAAGTGACTTTTCTTTCTGATATCTGTATGATATAATTGTTTAAAGCATGTTCAGTTTTGTAGACAAAAAATATTTTCCTTTATTTGGACAGCTTCCAGAACAAGCTAGTGATATGACATTTGCATTAAATTTACTGTGTTTGGTGTAGAAGCAGTGAACTTGAACTTATTTCTTTTGAAAAACAGCATTAGTTTGAAACAAATAATACTATTATTATGCATTTGCTCAGAGATGGAGTCTGAGTGCACCTAGATGAGAAGTCGGAAAGCCAGTTCATAGTAGAGTTCAAAAGTAGAATTAGTTTTGATGTTCTTCTGGCGTATTATACTAGCTAGATGCTAATATCAACCAGGTATAGTCATTTAACATTTTCTGCACGAGTACAGAAATTTTCGTTTTGCTGTCCTGATGAATGAAATAGTACCAATGAAAGGCCTCTGAGGTCAGGAATTCTAGGAATAGTGTATTTTATATTCCGATGGACTTTGGCATAGTAAATGTCTGTGAATCTGTTTCAAGCACAGAGCTAAAAGGGCCATGCAGCCTCCAGTGTGGGCTCTTGAATACTCTTATCTTCCACTCTTCTCCTGTAATATAAGTGGAAGTATATCCATCACATAACATAAACCTATTATTTCACTACTATGTCTGATATGAGATAAGAAGACTTATATCTTGGGTATGCGTTGTCAGAGAAGCTGCAAGATTTCTGAATTGGAAGATGGCATGGTACAAATTATATGAAAAATCTGCATTGCTTGTAGCTCTTTCCTTGTCTGTATTTGAGGGATTTTAGGGAAAAGAGAGCATTAGGAAATATCTCTAGGTAGTGGGTTGTCTTTATTTGCTGCATATTCCTCCTATGTGTGATATATTGCAAGTGTGTGCAGAAATATATCTGATTCCTGATTTTAAATTATATCTGACGATTCAAATATTTGCTAACATCGGTCTTTTCTAATGCTTCTTCAAGATGCCTGCTGCATGTGAATCCGTGCTTGAAGATATTGAGGATATTGTGTCAGCCCAAGATTTGAAACCACATGAGCGACAGTCTGTGAGAAAGAGTGTTTTTCCAAAAGTGCGAAAACGCAGTTCACACAAAAATGTTCAGACAGAAGACGATCCCCCAAGTGACAGGTATATCCTTCAGTCAGCCCATTCCTGCTTCTTTTCTCAAATCTTGAGTGTGCTCTCAGCTTCTAAAAATAAGGTGGAACTTCTCATTACCTCATAGTATAAAATCTGAATAGAAGTTAAAAATTTAATTAAAATAGTGTTTCTAAAATGTAGTGATGACTGAATAATAATAAAAAAACCTAAATAAATTACTTATTCTAGACAAACTTTATGTAGACATCAGTTATGACTGAGATATTGATTTATGATGTAATCAGATTGGAAAAATAGCTCCTGTTACTTTTTAGAGAAAGCTCGTTTAAGTGTAAAGCCTCTGAAAAGTTATGCGCTTCCTCTGTAGTACCGAAGTCGAAACTGAGTGCTTCAAAATGCAGTCTGGAGCGCCCTTTTGGAGGTGTGGGATAAGAAATAAAAACAAAATTCTGGGAGTGATGACACTGATGTTTAGTGAGTCAAATTAACTTTACTTGTTACTAAGTGTAATGCGGATATTTATTGTTCAGTGCTGAGGAAGCCTGAACAGCTTTGTAGCTGTGTAGCTGTTCATTTGTAAATGTTACATGAATTCCCTGTTTTTCAAGGGGAAAGGCATGGAGCACAAGAGAGTGTTTTGTGTGTGAAATCTAAAAAAGAACAAGCAAACCACAAAATACTTGAAATATGTCTCTGTCCTGCTTTTTCTGATAGCTTTTAGAGTTGAACATAACATTTCTGTTTTCGTTTTACTGTTTGCTTATGAAACCTGCGTTAGCTGCAAGCAATGTAACCATGTTGTCATTTGTGTGACATTTTCTATGATTCCGCTTATATTGCGGGAAAGTACTATCAAGAGTGGTCAAACTTATACAGGACAAGTAATGAAGAAGCCTGCTTGAAAACTCGCTCATACTGGATGGCTTAACGTTCATAGTAAGATGTTCACTTGCTAGTTGAAAAGCGTGTCCCTTCTTTATCTGATCCATAGTAAAATGCAAAGGGGTTTAAAGAAGGTAACCTGTGTCACACAACTGTCCTAGTACAAGGAAATGTTTTCTGTGTGACTGAGCGAGCATTGGCCTTGATTTCTGTTCTCCCTTAAAACTACTTTCTTGGTAAGTTTGGTCTGCTTTCCAGAAAAATAGCCTTACAACATTATTCTCTTTTCTTTAAAAAAGAAACAGTTCTGTGACAGTGAACTGGCATGAGGAACTGTTGCTCAGTGTCACTGTAGAGGTGGCTTAAGAAGTTCTGACTTGGGTCAGTGATTTTTTTTTTTTTTTTTTGCTCTGAAGAAGATGGACGTATGTTGTTGAAGAATAGTCATTTTTATTTCAGTGAGACAGGCAAAGGTATAAGCTTATAACTAGCAATTCCACTACTATTTTAAGATCTTTTGGTACTTCAATGTGTTTAGTTTTTTCAAATGTCTTTTTTCAAATGTCTTTTCTTTTGAGATTAAGTTACGACTTAAAAAAAAAAAAAAAGACCTGTTCCATGATACATGTGAGCCAATTTTGCCATTAAAAAGTCCTTTTTTTTTTTTTCCTAGGAGGAGAGGGGATCTAGAAGTAATGAAGCTTGTTAGTATTACAATTGAAATTATATTGCATTGGAAACTTGAATGTGGTCAGAATAGATACTTTGTATCACTTGAAAAGAACCCTATATTCAATATAAGATTTAATTGCTTATTTAAGCCCAAATTTAAGAAAATGCTAGAATGTTTTTTTGGTCATCTTGGAGGAGGTGGGGTTTTACGCAGGTAGTAAAATTCAACTTTAGCTTATTAGCAAATATCTGGAGTAGTTCAGAATAATCACCACAAATAAGAGATGAAATAAAACAAACTTCCCCTTGGCATCCTTAAAATCGAAAAGCACTTTTCTATTTAAAAAAAAAAAAAAGTAATAACTAAAAATGGTTGAGGAGAGAGTTGCTAAGAAGTTGACAACCCTAACGGAACTGTACTTTTTGTTTGTATATGCTGCAAGTGGTATAGTGAAACTTTTTTTTTTGAAAGCATTGTTTTTCTTCAGTGGAAATAGTATGCAATAACTGGGCAACATGTCTTCCCCCCCCCCCCTTTTTTTTTGTGATGCACATAGCAGAATCAACTTCCTGCTGCAGCAGAATTGATTAATTATAGCTGAACTCAGTTACTGATTCTAGTTTCTACTGAGGTTCAGCAGTCTAAGTTTTTGTTCTCTATTAATTTCAAATTGGTGCATAAATTTTTTCATCGTTAGAAAAATAAAAAAAGTATATCTGAAATGCACAGAAAAATTCATTTTTGGAGTTTCAGCATTAAAAGAGATTTTATGCATAACAAAAGACTTCGTAGTAAAAAGATCTCTGTAGTATTAGTTTCATTAGAAGTGTGACTCCTCATAAAAATGCCTCAAATGCATTGACTGTATTTTAGCAGTTTTGCTCCACCAACAAAAAGCATTGAATGTGTGTCATTTAGGCAATAGGAGGCCTAAACACTGCATGTTTACACACATCTGCTTAACCATCCTTAGTCTTTTGTCAGCAGAGTCTTATTTCTACCTAGGGGAAGTATCCTTTAAAACAAAAAAAAGTGTGGGCAGGGCAAAAGAAATTGCCTGATTTGTCATTCTTTTACTGGCATCTTTAGCTCATTGGCAAAGTTATTCTGGAAATGTAATGAGAGCTTCTTGTAGAATTTTTCTTGTTGATTTTTAAACTGTTGCATGCTCTAGCTCAACCGTACAAATCTGCTGTGCTGCCTCTATAGCCCTGTAAGGTTGGAGTATGAGCCCTCGGATGTGACTGTAGTTGGCAGCTGGCTTTAGTTAAGAATTTATAAAGGAGGACTCATAAGGAGAGAGCTACACTGAACGGGTGCAATAATATCAAAAGGTTTCAGTTTAGCTCTGATAGTTTGTTTGCAGATGGCCTGGTTTCATTGCAGTCACCTGAAGGTCATTTGTTAATGATATAATAATTTTCAGAGAGCTACAGTTTTACTTATGCATTTATTTACTTTTACGTAACTGCAGTGTACTGAATCTTCTCTTATCTTGCTGCCCTTGTACCTTCCCCTTTTAAAGCTCTTTTCTTACCACTATACTAAAATCACATAATCACAACTTTCTTCCCTAGTTGTTGGGGTTATTACTGTTTGTATTCCTTATTATATATTTGAAGAATAACAATTAATTGGGTCTGTCCGGTGGGCTGAAAGGGGAAGCTTGTTTGTCTTTCATTTGCCTTCTTAATTCATTTTACTTAACAGCATTATTCCTGGCGCTCAGAAAATCTGGATTCGTACATGGGGATGTTCTCACAATAATTCAGATGGTGAATACATGGCTGGACAGCTAGCTGCCTATGGATACAAAATTACAGGTAAAAATACCATCCAAGTCACACAATTCAGGTTTTTTGGATGAATGTTCAGAATTTCAACTGTCATCGGTTTTTATTTTGTTTTTTTAGTCTGAATTACATTTTGTTAAATCCTCATTCATTCTCTTTCTCTGTATGTTAGTGTAGCGTAAATAGAAAATGTTATTCGCAAGTTATTCAGTGTTGTGAAATGAGTGTAAGGACAAAAGCTATGATGCACTTCTGATCTAAGACATCAAGTTGATGCCTGTGGATAAACTTTATCAGTTCTACTATGACTCCTCAAATTAAAATTCATTTGAATGCAATTCCAGAAGGTAAATTAAACTTGTATATTATTTGGGCCTTAAGTGTCTTTTGACTACAGTTTCGATCACTAGTAAATTTCTGCCTAATTTTTATTTTTATAAACACTAGAGAAAACACATTCCCTCTGAAATCCTGAATAGCAAGTTTTAAAATGGCTGTTTGTATGTGTTTCTGTTGTAAATTCCATTTTTAGGAAACTTCTTCCACGCACTGCCACCTGTAGTATTAAAACAATTCCTTGCAGCAGATAGTCATATGGGGGGCGATGATATGATTGATCAACTTGGAGAATGTTACCTGTCTCCCTCTTTCTTACCGAGCTGGTAGTTTCTCTGTGATACATAAACGGGGAACTTTTCCTTAGGGACAAAAAGACACCCTTGTTTCTTACTGAATTGTGCTGCTGCTTTGACAACTCAAGACCCAAAAAGGAAGTCTTGTTCCCTTCTTCACTGGAGAAGGGTGGTATCCTGTAACCATGCAGTATTATGATCCTTCTGATTTGAGGGTGAGGAAATGAACTGTTTTCCTGGGACTAAGTAGAATGATAGTTTAGACGATGAGTGGTTTCAAGAACAGTTATGTTTTTGTGGCAAGGCAGCCATCTAATAGATATCATGTAGAATGTAGTGCCTTTTTGGAGTTCTGCCTGTTGAACTTGATTTAAAAGTTTTTAAAACAGTGAAGGGAAAAGTTTTTAATTCTCGGGCAGAATCTAGCTGGTGGTCTGATTGTGTCACTGGAACCCAAGTGGGATAGAGAGGAAGGGAGTATGTTGTCACTTAGTGACCAGAGTTGAATTACTCCACTTGAATAACTGCCTTGTTTCTGAAGGAACGATGTGTATGATGGAGGTGGGATGGTATAGGATTGCGTCCTATAGATTCAGAAGAGCTGAAAATGGTATTTCTCCTTTTCTGTGAAGAGTTTAAAACACTCTTCTTCCTCCAGCCCTTCTCCTTCGCCTACCTCAACCCCAAGTCTTTTTTTCTTTGGGGGTGGGGGAGTGTGCTGGCCATATTATTTCTCCTTAATGCAAAAAGTGTTGAAAGAAAAGCTGTGGAAAGCTGCAAACACAGATTCATGTCATGTTTCAATGGGTAATTATTATCTGACTACTTTTGTACAGCTTATGACTAGTCAAAATCTGAATGTAACTTTAATTTTATTTATTAATTCAAGGTTTTGTCTGTCTTGCATTTAAATTTACTGTCTGCTTTTAATGAAAGACTGCAAGGTTGTCTTTTCTGGCACTTACACTAGAGACGTTTTTTCCTTGAATTTTAAAAAAGGATTTTTTTTTCCTCTTTGAAGAGCTCATGTCATCCTTCAGCAGTAACATCACGTTTTCCTCTTCTTGCAGTTGATCTTTCTGTATTTCTCTGAAAACTCTTTCATCTAGAGGCAAGATGCTGAATTTTTCAAGCATTGAATTATTTTAGGGGAGCAAGATGATTCTTTAATCACTGGTTCAAGTCTGAAGTAGGTATGCTGCCTTGGCAGATGAGTGGTGATCCAGAAACACTTATTTATGGTAGCTATTTCTGTTCTATTTTGCCTTGTTATGGCTGTCTTAGATTAAGCTTCTTTTTTAAGGTTTAGAGTATTTTATTTCTCCAGTGCATAGCATGCCAGAAGCTACTTGTATCTCTGTATACATGTCAGGATTTGGATGCCTGTCTTGCCCTGTTAGAATTCTGTTGGGAGCAGTGCAGGAAAGATAAGGGGGAAGGAAATCCCTGAATTTTTTTTCTACCTTCTCTTATTTCAAAATTGTTTACAGCTTTGAAATAGAAATAGATCTGTATGTGGAATCGCAGCATGAGAACTAGAAACTTAACAGAAGATGCAGTAGTTGGGACAGGAATACCTACAGAGTAATTACCTATATGGTAATAGTGTATGAAGATTGACTGACTGCTAGTTTCTGGTCATTACTAAATTAGTCTCTATATTTATGTGTGTACGTATATTATTTTATATATAAAACATGTAAATATATATAGAACAGTGCTGAAGTTGTAAGCCAAAAACTACTGTGTTTTTTCCTTTATGAAATTGGGAAACTCTTTGTTAAGCTGACATATTTAAGGATATCTCAAAATTGCACTTTTGTCCAACAGAACCAAAAAAAGTGGCTACAAATTCTGACTGAAGTGTATTTTTAAGAATCCTTCTTCTGAATGTTATCTTTCATCTTCATAAGCTATTAATGAAGCCAGAACTGATTACAAATATTGCAAGTATGATAGCTGTATGTGAGAATGTGAGGCAATGAAGAAGGCAGTTGCCTTTCTGCTGAACATAGTGATGCTTCTGGTAACAAACATGTATGAAACAGTGTCTACTCTTTGATTTAGCGGTAACATCCCTCAGGTTTTAATACTAAGATTGATGCTGTTTGATCTCTTTAGTGGACCTGGGTGACAGGTTGTAATGTACCTTCAGCAAGTTTGCAGATTATGCTGAACTGGAGGGACTGGTTGGTAGGCAGCAAACTTAGTGCTGCTATTCTGAGGGACCTCAACAGGCTGGATATCAGGGCTAACAGACCCCATGATGTTCAACAAAGGTGAATGCAAAATTCTGCATCTGGGATGGAATAACCCTAGGCAGTGATAAAGGTGAGGGTGGGCATACTGGCTAGAAAGCAATTTTCCAGAAAAAGACTTTCAGGTCCAGGTAAACAAGAAATTGAACATGAGTCAGCAGTGTGCCCTTGCAGCAAAGAAGGCTAACTGCATCCAGGGCTCTGTTAGCTACATTTTTGCCAGCAAGTGCGGGGAAGTAATTCCTTTGATTTGGTCCTTGTGAGACCATATGTGGAGTGCAGCATTCAGCATTCCAGGCTGTGTCTAGTTTTGGTTTCCCTAGGAAAAGAAAGGCATTGCTATACTGGAGTGAGCCCAGTGGAGGACCACTAGGATGATTAGGGAGGTGCGGCATGCAATGTATGAAGATAGATGGAAAGGATTAGGTTTGCTCAGCCTTAAGAAGAGAAGCCTATGGCACATCCTAGTTGTAGACAGCGATACCTGATTGGAGGGTATAGAGAAAATGGAGTTAATCTGTTCTCAAAGGTGCTCTTGTCTCAGTGAGACAAGAGACAACAGACTTCTGTTCTTAACAAAGTGGCAGTTAGGATTTCAGCGTTTGGTGCATAACATACACCTTGAGCTGTCCTTTCTCCAATAGAGGAGATTCCAATATAGCACATCTCCAGCATTTCGCTCTTCAATCTTTTTTAAATGGAGCATGTTAGTTTTTTTTATGGCAAGTCTTCTGGGAAGTCCAGCTAGAACATCAAGATGAAAGAATTTACTTCATTATTGTCCTATATAGTGAAGTAATTATTCAGTAATAGTAATAATGAATATTAATTAACGTAATCCAAATATGTGAATGTTTCTTTAGTATTCCCTTGTACTTGATGATTTAGTATACAACTCTTGACCTCTAAGAAAGATAAAAATGTTTTGTTACACAGGTGTCTTGCTGATATTTTTTAGGTTGAAATGTCTTTGATACATAATTTAAACAATGGGCCTTGTATATACATAAGTGTATGTAGCTCACTATAGGCTTTTGATTGAGACCAGCCAGAGATATCATCCGATGTCAGTGTCTTCGAGCGCTATTATTTAAATTAAAAGAAGTATATTTTGATTAGCATATGTTCACTATCTGTCCCTGAGCTTTTAAGTTAACAATTTTTGTTGAATAAAGTTACTAGAATAAAGTTCTATCTTCTAGGAAATAAAATCCTTGACTTACAGTTTTTGCTTCTTTGTAAGGGAAATGGTCGAGCACTGTCTCTAGTGTCTTCTAATTGCAGGATTGAAAGAATTAGGAAGAAAAGCAGTATCAGCAACTCTTGCTAACTAGAAGTTGCACTAGCACAACTTACCTTCAAGTTGACTTAGTCAAAACTGAATGTTGATTTAATAATATTTTCTGATTATAGAAATAATAAATTTCTGTGATTGATTGAAAAAAAATTAATTGTTCCAATACTACTCTCTTCCCCTGTTTGTTGCATGGATTCTACCCTGTTCTTGATTTGAACTTTGTTCAGGGGACGCAGAAGTTCTTTCTTGTCTCTCATACATTCTGAAATGTTCTTGTTTTACAAGCACCTTGTTGCAGTAGGGAGTGGCTCTGTTGACAGGTGAAAACTAAGGGTCATGCTACAGTTTTTCGCAGCAAAACAAAAACACAAACTCTGCCACAGAGAGAAAGGACGATGTAAATCTACAGTATACCAAGAGCAATGCTGTTCAGTATCGGGAACTGCATCAGCCTTATAAAAGGCAAAGGGAAACCAGAAGAAGAGCTGAATCTATATCTGCTTTTACAATGTGAGGGTAGGCAGCTGGACAGATTGTATATACCATCCTGTGAGAATACACAGCTCCTTTCTGAGGTATAAAAAACTGTGGATGTACCAGCTAGTGCCAGCTTATGGCAGTATCATGGTACTTGCTCATGTTCAGGAAATATAGTTGATGGTGTCTTTATGGGTTCTGCAGCTGGTTTTAGTTTCTTGGCAGCATGACCTAATCATATCTAGCATGACCTAGAGCATATTTATAGTTTAGATATGCCTGCAGACCTACCAGTGTGCTCCCTTTGAGATAGACCCTGGAGAAATAAACCCTTTTGGTACAGATAGCTAGTGCCTGTTGTGAGAAAGAGGAACTGGGAGAGCTGGGAGATTTGCAAGACTTGAAGTCAGATGTTTGTGAAGGAAGGGCGTTTGGTAGGTGTGTCACTTCACAGTACTTCTCTGAAAACTGCAACTCAGCATGTACTGGCAGCCATGGAACGAATTGTCTCCTGAAGTGGATGGTCTTATCAGCGTTTGTTGGCATCAATAGGTTGCTGGTTTTGTGGAATGGGTTTTTGGCCTAACCTTCTTGAATATGTTTGGGTCAGGCAGTTTGGTATGCTTGTTATCTTATGATCACTGCTTTTGGCTTGAGGCAATTCGAGTCCAAAGCATTCCCTCCCAGTCACTGGAAAACACACCAAAGAAAGAATTACTAATGAATTACAAATACTGGAAGAATTATGGAGAAGAAACAACAACTAATGTTAATATACATTCAGAAAAACTAGAAAAAAAACCCGAAAAGAGTAGCTGTTTATCCAGACTATGATGTTTTTTCCAAATAGAAATATAATTAAATATTAACATGGAACTTTTTTCCCTCCTGTAGCCTGGGATTCCAGAAGCAAAAACGGATGGGGTTGTTTAGTTGCTAATTCAGTGGTAGTTGCTAGTTGACTTCAATTTAACAAGTAGAAACTAGGTTATTATAACTCCTCAGCTTTACTTGTGCAACTTCAGACTGATCTTTGTTCAGGCATCCTTTTTACTAGCTGGCACAATTCATCTGCAAGTTCGTTAGATGGAAAGAGTTTAATTTGCATGCGTTCTTTCCTGTGCCTCTTAAGTACACTAAAGAATTCACTTCACTACTGTGATTAAGCTACTTGTTGGTAGTACCTGTGTCAGTGATGCTTGCCAATTTCTATTGAAGCTTAATGTTTACAGTCCATCTTATATGCCTTACAGCTCTGAAATTCACTGTATAGAGAATTTTTCTATTTCCCGAAAGCAAGTCTAAAATAATATTTAGAAATACTGTTAAATAACAAAGCTTTCTAAATTTTTTTCTCCTGCTAGATACTTTTTGAAGTAGTTGTCAGTTTTATTTACTAGTTGATACAGATGGGGTATCCTTAAGGTTAGCCAAGCTTGAGTGGAAGAAAGAAGGAAAAAGACAAAGAGCAAATTTTCTCACCTCCCTAAGAACTTATGTTGAAAACGAGAGATGTAAAAGGAACTAGAGTCACATCTGTGAAACAGTATATGAAATGCTACTAACTAGAATAGAATTTAGCATGCAAAAGCGTTGCCTGTTGTCCATCGTGCCATGTGAGCCATATGTTCTTGGACTTTGGTTGTTTCTGTACAGATATGGCCAGCATGTTACAGTATGTAATTTATTCATTTTGAGTGGAAAATGGCTAAGACTATACACATATTGACCCATGATTCATGGAAGGAAATTCAGAACCTGATGCTTTGTTTTGATTTTAAGTGTTATTTTAAAAGTACTTTCTTATTGCACAGTAAGATTTTTTTTTTGTGTGTTTTTAGATTTGATTTTTTTCATTATCCTAATGTAGAGATATGAAATCCCTTCTTGAAAAGGATACTGTATTCCATTCTTTTGTTGACTTAAAATAAGCTCTCTGTGGCCTGTGTCTCATTCATGAAGTTGCATTTTGACTGTGGCTTCTGCTGGTTTCTGGTGTGTGCATGCAGTTGTTCAGAATCAGCAGGTGGTCTTTCCATTTTTCTCTCTCCACCCTGCTGATAACACTTCTCTGTTGCTTCTCAAGCATCGTGTGTTTAAAAAAAAAAAAAAAAAGTCCCAAACCAAAACAAAAAAAGCCCTGTAGCAACTACTGTGGCATTCTGTTGTGTGAACCATCTTTACCATGAGGCATTTCTAGTATTCTTTTCTGAAGCTGAGAGAAATCTTTTTTAACTGCTCATTAAGCACTTGATATGTAGCTTTATCAATCAGAGAATTCAGGTTTAGTCTTTGCTTTTAAATTCATGTTTTTTTCAGATGGTTGTGGTTGCAGTCCCAATTTGGGAAAAAATGTGTAAGTTCCCCCCCCCCCCCCCCCCCAAAAAAAGTTACAAAGAGTCTGAACAACCTAAACTACATTCGTGGAGATGAGAACCACTTCTATCTTCTTTGACAACACTGCAGTTAGGAAACTCGCTCCTCTCTGTGAACGAGTGAAGCAGTGGAGAAAAACTAAGATATAAATCCTGTATTGTTTCATCTCTCTGCTGAAGAATTCTTCCACTGTCTATAATTTGTAGAGTCACAATTCTGCATGACTTTGCATTGCTTAAGAACCTTACACACTTGTCTCACTACTTCTGTAAAAGGTACATTTTGCAGATTCAAACTGACTGAAAATCTGGAGTTTAAAGCCTTTGATTTTTGATGCTGAAAGAGGTAGTAAAGTAACTTATTTTGGTATCTGTGTTGTTGAAGTGAGATAACATTCTTTTACAGCTCCAGCAAATATGGTCTCCTGCTTTCAGAAGCTGTATGCTGCTGCTTCTTGTCATGGGTTTACTTTGTGGTTTGGTTCTTTGTGCTTGGGCCTGAAGATCCTGCTGTCATGCACAGTTGGCCTGTGAATGCCTGGGCTGCTCTTTTTTTTGAGGAGTGAAAGGAATGGGGAGAAGTCCTGTTTTCATTTCTCAGTTCTTTCATTGCTGCTGAAATAATTCTTAGATATATCAAGCACCCTCTTTCAAGGAGAAGAATGAACTCTGGTCATCTGTTCGGAATCTGAAATTTTCATGGTGCAATGGTAAAGAGGTTGAGGAGAGATGATGGAATGGAGCATAGAGAATGATCATGGGATGGGACAGAGGGGACTGCAGAAATGTAGGGGGTCAGGATTCCACACTTTCTTGGGAGGAATGTGAGTATTCCCTAGTGCAGCGGAAAGTGTTGTGTAAGGCAGTGAGTGGGATGGTGGGTCTGGAGTTGCTAAAGTGCTTTTCTTCAGTGTGGAGTATCTTTTGTTAATGCAGCATCATACTGTGATTCTGTTCTGCAGCAGTGTGTTCCCCGAGTCTCTGTAAGCTAATGCGTAACTGTAGTTTTGGCAGCTGTATATTACTGATCCTGTATTCCCTGTAAATTTGCTAGTATGTGTGTGGCTAGAGTTCTGTTACTGATCACCTCTGATATCTAGCGTAGTGCAAGATAAATGATCTCTTTGCAGTGAGTTTTTCCTACTGCAGCTTTCTCACCATGAGCTTCTTATTCCTGTAATGCAAACTCGTAACTTTGAGCATGTTGTTTCTGTTACAGGATAGAACTCCTCCTCTGGTTCTCAAATTGAGAAATGTTTTTTCTGTTCATGGGGGAAGTAGAAATAATTGGACTTTTTTCCTAAAAATAATTGAACTTTTCCTCCTGATAGTTTCCTGTATCACTGCCCTTAGATCTCAATCACTGGATAAGCATGTGCTATTTTCTTTATCCCACTCAAAATCAAAATGAGGTACCTGTTCTACACTCCGTCTAAACTGAATTAATTTCTTTTTTTACTTTGTTTCTTTTGCAGTCACAGAGAGCTGGTATCTGAAAGTTGGGAGCAGATCTAAGAGCCTAAAAAACTTTTGTGCACAGTATGATTAATGACACTTGAATAGTGCTTGTATAGGTAAATTTTAGCATGCATATGTGTTTAGGCTTAATTCTCTTAGTGGCAAAGCAGTTGGCTGGAGACCCTAATGGTTATGCTATAGGGTTTAGTTCTAGCAATGCTACACTTCTTATAGTGCAGAAGAACAAATTTGAAAAGGATTGAATCATCAAAAGTAATCAGTAAATCAAACATAGCACTGGATGAAGTGAGCGCAGCGAACAGACGCAGCAGTTTGCACAGCAGTGTCTGGGCTCTGCTTGGGCCTTTTGTGGGCCTTGTTGGAAAGTTGTGGAGGCTTTCTGGGGAGCCCCGAGGAACTAGACAGTGCTTGCTGCTGGCAGGAAGGGAGAGCTGGGCAAGGACTCCTGCAGGGGGCCTTGACTTAACTTCTCCTGGGAAGTTCTAGCTAGGTGGGGCTGCTGCTAACCAGCTCCCTGGGCTGCCCTGGTCAGAGGGAGTTGGGGCTTTTGTTTCAGGTGGCTCCTGATTGGGTGGGTCAAGCACCCTTGTGAGTCACTGCTAGGCAGAGGCCTATATAAGAGCCAGGCCTAGAGCACAGCAAACAAAGGCAGCAAACAGATGCAGCAGTTTGTGCAGCAGGGTGCCAGAGGGCAAAGAAGGCACCTCTCCATGTTCCACAGTGGTGTGTCCTTCCCCAGGCATGGTCATGACACTCTGCAGAGCACATTTCCCCAGTGGCTGTTGGAGGTGCTGCATCAGCTGTGTCTGAGGCTTCAACCCAGACAGACCCTCTGGCAGCAGATGCAGCTCTGCAGGTGTCAGGCTGCAGGGAGTGCCTGGGGCCTCTCTGTGAGGCCTGGACTGACAGTCAGCTCTCCTGCATGAGGTGTGCTGTGGTTGACCAGTTGTATCGCCAGATAAAGGAGTTATGGGAGGAAGTTAGTAGGCTGCGTAGCATCCGAGAGGATGAGCAGGAGATTGACAGGGTATTCTCGGAGACTGTGCAGCTCCAGGAGTCCCCACCCCCCACGGCAGCAGAGTTGTCGGAGGGCTCTGTACCATGTGTAACGGTACATCATAACGCTGTTGAAGAGGGCTGGAAGCTGGTGACCTCTCGTAGAAGGAGAAAGGCTCTTGCTCCTCCTCAAGACTTACCCTTGAAGAACAAGTTTAGTGCCCTCCAAGCTGAGGAGGAGCTGGACATGGCTCCAAGGGAGGCAACTGGCCTGACGGACCCTGTGCCGTGCAGGAACACCCGGAAGAAGCGGCGAGTGATTGTTGTGGGTGACTGCCTGCTGCAGGGGACAGAGGCACCTATCTGCCGACCTGACCTCTTGTCCAGAGAGGTTTGCTGCCTGCCAGGGGCTCGATTAAGAGATGTCCTGGAAAGACTGCCAAGGCTTGTCCATGCATCGGACTGCTACCCTCTGCCGCTCTTCCATGTGGGCACGAATGACACAAAAGGCAAACTGGAAGCCATCAAATGGGACTTCAGAGCTCTGGGAATGGTGGTCAAGGGTCTGGGAGCCCAGGTTGTTTTCTCCTCAGTCTTGCCTGTGAGGGGAAAGGACGGGAGGAGGAGTAGACGAGTTTTCCAAGTTAACAACTGGCTGCGCCGCTGGTGTTGGCAACAGGGCTTTGGTTTCTATGACCATGGGACCCTGTTTGAAGATCAACAGCTGATGGGGAGAGATGGGATCCACCTTACCAAGCGGGGCACGCGCGTCTTTGCCAACAGATTGGCCAGCCCGGTAAGGAGGGCTTTAAACTAGGAAAGATGGGGGAAGGGGAGTGCTATAGTGACAGGGTAGTCAGTAAAACACCACTCGAGTCAGGATGCCTCCAGCGGGTGCATGCGGCCGGGGGAGACAGCATGGGACGTGGCTGTGGAGGATCCTCTTGCGCCTCTCCTGGGGGGCTTGCATGCTTGACTGGCTCTCTGAAATGCCTGTATACCAATGCACGCAGCATGGGGAATAAGCAGGAAGAGTTAGAGATCTGTGTGCGGTCGCAGGGCCATGATCTCACTGCAGTGACAGAGACATGGTGGGATAGTTCACATGACTGGGATGCTGTCATGGATGGCTGTGTGCTTTTTAGGAAAGACAGGCCAGGAAGGCGAGGTGGTGGAGTTGCCCTTTATGAGAGGGAGCAACTGGAATGTATGGAGCTCTGCCTCGGGGTGGATGAAGAGCAAGCTGAGAGCCTATGGGTAAGGATTAAAGGGCAGGCTAACATGGGTGACACTGTTGTGGGGGTTTACTGCAGGCCACCTGATCAGGAGGAAGTTGATGATGAGGCCTTCTACAGCCAGCTGGAAGTAGCCTCACAATCACAGGCCCTGGTTCTCATGGGAGACTTCAACCACCCTGACATCTGTTGGCAAGACAGCACAGCTAGGCACAAACAGTCAAGGAGATTCCTGCAGAGGACTGAGGATAACTTTTGGACCCAGGTGGTGGAGAAGCCAACGAGGAGAGGTGCAATGCTAGACCTTGTACTGACAAACAAAGAAGGTCTAGTTGGAGATGTGGAGGTTGGGGGCAGCCTTGGCTGCAGTGACCACGAGATGGTGGAGTTCGGGATCCTCCGAGGAGGGAGCAGGGCAATGAGTAGGATTGCAACCCTGGACTTGAGGAGAGCTAACTTTGGCCTCTTGAGGGACCTACTAAGGAGAATCTCATGGGGTAGGGCCCTAGAGGGAAGAGGGGTCCAAGAAAGCTGGTTAATATTCAAGCATCACCTCCTCCAGGCTCAAGATTGGTGCACCCCTCTGAGTAAGCAGTCCAGCAAAGCGGGCAGGAGACCTGCATGAGTGAGCAAGGAACTCGTGGCAAAACTCCAACGGAAGAAGGAAGTCTACAGAATGTGGAAAAGGGGACAGGCCACTTGGGAGGAATACAGGGACGTTGTCAGAGTGTGCGGGGATGCGACAAGGAAGGCTAAGGCCCAGTTGGAATTAAATCTGGCAAGGGATGTCAAGGATAACAAGCAGGGCTTCTTCAAATACTTCCATAGCAAAAGGAAGACTAGGGAAAACGTGGGTCCGCTGCTGAATGGGGCGGGTGCCCTGGTAACAAAGGATATAGAGAAGGCAGAGTTGTTGAATGCTGCCTTTGCTTCAGTCTTCACTGCTGAGGCCAGTCCTGAGGAATTCCAGACCCTGGGGACCAGAGAGGAAGGCTGGAGAAAGGAAGGCTCTCCCTTGGTTGAGGAGGATCAGGTTAGAGATCTTTTGTCCAAACCTGACATCCATAAATCCATGGGCCCCGATGGGATGCATCCGCGAGTGCTGAGGGAGCTGGCGGATGTTATCGCTAGGCCACTCTCCATCATCTTGGAAAGGTCCTGGAGACCAGGAGAGGTGCCTGAGGACTGGAAGAAAGCCAGTGTCACCCCAGTCTTCAAAAAGGGCAGGAAGGAGGAGCCAGGAAACTACAGGCGTGTCAGCCTCACCTCCATCCCTGGAAAGGTGATGGAGCAGCTCCTCCTGGAGGTCCTCACTGAGCATGTGGAGGACAAGAAGGTGGTCGGGAGTAGTCAGCATGGATTCACCAAAGGGAAATCATGCTTGACCAATCTGATAGCCCTCTATGATGGAATGGCTGGCTGGGTAGATGAGGGCAGAGCAGTGGATGTGGTCTCCCTGGACTCCAGCAAGGCTTCTGACTCTGTCTCCCATCCCATCCTCATAGGTAAGTTCAGGAGGTGCGGGCTGGATGAGTGGACAGTGAGGTGGATTGAGGACTGGCTGGATGGCAGAGCTCAGAGGGTTGTGGTCAGCAACACAGAGTCTAGTTGGTGGCTAGTGGTGTCCCGCAGGGGTCAGTCCTGGGTCCAGTCTTGTTCAGTGTATTCCTCAATGACCTGGAGGAAGGGACAGAGTGCACCCTCAGCAAGTTTGCTGATGATACTAAACTGGGGGGAGTGGCTGACACCCCAGAAGGCTGTGCTGCCCTTCAGAGGGACCTGGACAGGCTGGAGAGGTGGGCGGAGAGGAACCTCCTGAAGTTCAGCCAAGGCAAGGGCAGGGTCCTGCACCTCGGGAGGAAGAACCCCATGCAGCAGTACAGGGTGGGGGTTGACCTGCTGGAAAGCAGCTCTGCCGAGAAGGACCTGGGAGTGCTGGTGGACAACAAGTTGACCTTGAGCCAGCAGTGTGCCCTCGTGGCCAAGAAGGCCAATGGGATCCTGGGGTGCATGAGGCAGAGTGTTGGCAGCAGGTGGAGGGAGGTGATCCTGCGCCTCTACTCCAGCCCTGGGGAGGCCTCCCCTGGAGTATTGTGTCCAGTTCTGGGCTCCCCAGTACAAGAGAGACATGGCACTCCTGGAGAGAGTCCAGTGGAGGGCTCCTAAGATGATGAGGGGACTGGAGCACCTCTCCTCTGAAGAAAGGCTGCGAGAGCTGGGCCTGTTGAGCCTGGAGAAGAGAAGACTGAGAGGCGACCTGATGCACGTGTACAAGTAGCTGAAGGGGAGAGTGTCGAGAGGATGGGGCCCGTCTCTGCTCCATGGTGCCCAGTGACAGGTCAAGAGGCAACGGGCAGAAGCTGAAACACAGGCAGCTCCATCTGAACCTGAGGAAAAACTTCTTCACTGTGAGGGTGACAGAGCACTGGAGCAGGTTTCCCAGAGAGGTTGTGGAGTCTCCTTCGCTGGAGATATTCAGAACCCCTCTGGATGTGATCCTGGGCAATATGCTCTAGAGGACCCTGCTTGAGCAGGGAGGTTGGACTTAGATGATCTCCAGAGGTCCCTTCCAACCTTGGCTATTTTGTGATTCTGTGAGTTCAACATAGTTCTACAGGTGATGTAGAGCTTGGTAGCGTGTTCTACTCATGTTAGTTTCACATATCTCATGGTTCTCTGTGTGAGTTATAATTTATAAAAGACTTAAAAAAGCTGGTGTGAGAACAGGCCAAATTTTTATAACTTGTGTGAGTTGCTGTTATTTTCCATTACTTTATGGAGGCAAGGTAGCCTACTGAGTTAGTTTCTGGCTTGTTGAGGCCAGTACGAATTCCAAACAGAGCACAACTTATCTTTGGGGAATATGGTTCTGCTGAATAATATACTTGACAGGAAGTTATTTGTTACGTTCCAAATAAGTTAAGAGAGGTAAAAAATAAAGTGGAAAGGAAAGTTTTTTTTTTTTAAATTCGGCTCTATCTCCAAATATGGACCATGAACCTATTTTGTCTATTAATGCAGTCTTAGGCCTGACAGAAAAAGCACAAGACAGCTCTGTGATTATGGACACTGGAAAAAGTAATAAAAATTGACTCACTAGATCTGAGATACGAACTGGTTTTTACTTTTTTTTTGTTTGTTCATTTTCCCTCACTGGTAGCAGCAAATAAAGTACTACTGTTCTGTTCTTTCCCCTTTCCACCCCTTGCCTGATAGAGGTGAATGTAATTTCCATTCCCCTAGTGCTTCTTCATGGGCAGCTTGAGATATGCTCATGTGAGCCAGGATAATTTCTACTACTCCTAGGTGTATAAAACAGGTCCCGTCACAGAGCAAAAGAGTGAAAAGCCATGTAGATGTTTTTCTTCTTTCTCAAATTTCCATCTTTGAAGTGCATTTTCTGCTGTCTTAGACAGATTCTCTTTTGTTCTTCAGGTATACTTTCTCCCCTTTCTTATGATGCAGTGTTGCATCCTAAACTGTTTCTTAAGGCCTGGTTGACATGGAATAACCTCAGACATATCCTTTAGATTCCTTGTTATCAAAATGTTTTACTGTTCTACAGTAGTCACATAGCAAAATTTAAGGGCATGGTAATGTATGAAATTATTTAGATTTTCTACTTTTTCAGTTGAAGTCAGTTCAAAATCCATGTGTGTTTAATGTAAAATAAAAATTGCAAGCCTTTTGAGGTAAGGGTTAATCCTGTATCACTAGGAGCCAACAGATGGCAGCATTGGATAAATAATGCCGTACTGGGTAGGGTGTCAATACTGTAATTTCTGTGTCTTGGTAGCTAATTTTTTTTAATCAGTCAGTTGGACAGTTAACCTTCTAATCACTGTTGACCTGTACTCCTGATTTAATTCAGGGCATTTAGGGCTACATTATTATTATTATTAAATTTAGTAAATGCAGTCATTTGCATTCAATAAAATTTGCTCTGATTTTAATTATTTGCTATCTTACTGTTCTGATCTTTATGTCTAAATATTTAGCTGATAACTTTGCTATTGAGTGTTGGAGAAGTCTGTCTGTTTGTCACATTGTCATTTTATCTCAGATACACCACTTAGTTTAAGTTAGGTTTTGTGTTGGAGCTTATTAGTTCTCGTTCCAGTAATGAGTGGTTATCATCAGTTTGGAATTCATAAAATACTAACTTACTAAACTCACTTTTTAGAAGAACTATTCCGTTTAGAAACCTCTTTCTGCTTGATGTTTGTTAGTGTAAGGGGGTTAATTTAATTTATATGTAAGAGCTCTTATTTGAAATGTTCATGGAGGACTTTGCTTGTATTGATCAATATGACCCCATGCTTATTAAGGAATAAGCCAGAAGGTTATATATTGAGGAATTATGTGTTTTTTTTTTTTTATTTTAATGATCTCATGTCAACTTTCTTATAGTGTTTATCACACTAAGACACTGAAAATTGTAGAGAATGCAGAACAAGTGAAGGTAAGGGTGTAGTTGAAACCCTGAATTTGGCTAATAGTGCAGAGATAGATGGTGTTCAGGTTGGAGATTAGTGATTAATTATGTTACGGTTTAATGGTAGCATTTCAGGTAGATTGTTACTGTTGTCATAAGTGCAGTGCTATCCTAAGTTTTCCAAACTTGATCTTTCATTCATTCATGCAAATTCTAAACAATGTATAGGCTCTGATTTAATGCTGGTTTATAAGGGAGAGTGCCACTTGCTAAATTAACATCCAAAGATGAAGGAGGTTGAGACCTATCTAATTGTGAGTTTTGTGTAATTCATTTGGACTGGGTACAAATATTTTTTTTATTTGTCGTAGGTGAGCGTATGACTTTGCCTGAGTTGATGTAAGTCAGAATTTCCTGAAGATTTTATTTTCTTCTTCTGAGAAATAAATTGTTTTTATTTGATTTCGTAGACTCTATTATGAACGGTATTTCAAAATAGTGAAAGAGCAAGCTGGCCAAAAGCAGTCTTTCCTTGATACCCACTGGGAGCAATAGAGCTATGCACTGAAGAGCCTGTAGGGAAGGAGCTTTGTGCTAGTGGAATGACGTTGTGCCACAATCCAAAGCAAAACTGGAACAGCTTCCCATGTTATTCATATTCTCCTTATGTGAAATGGAATAACTGTTGAATTTTCAGTCTTTCTGTGCTTCCTTGTTTCATTGCTACACTGTTGTTTTAAAAAAAAAAAAAAAAAAAGCCTATTTTGAAATTAGGTAGATGATGCACAGGCTCTTAATCTTTCTCAGAAACTCAGGAATTCTGTGGTCTCTGTGACACTAGAGATAGAGTCACCCTTCACCCTAAGAGATGCGATAAGCTTCTTTCCGTTTTAGTCATATGATATCATAAAGCTATGTTTTAGAATGTGTTTCGTCTTCTCATCATCTGTTCTATTTCTGCAGTCTTGGGAAATTTCATACTTCTCATCCTGTCCAGTTTCTGTTGACTTTTTGTTTGTGCTCATTTCTAACATCAGTGGAAGGTAGGATAGATGCTGTGACCAGTCTAGCAACCATGGAGATCTTAAGTTGGCTTATCTGTCTTTAGAATAGCCTTCCTTAGGACATGTCTGCAGAAAGGCGCATCTGTGAATCTTTTTAACGTGTGTATGGTACCAGTTGGAGTTATTGTTACGTGTTGGGACTGAGAAAGAGGCTTCATCTTTTTAAGCAGGAGACGCTAACATTTGTCTTGCGTCAAGTCCCCGGCTGTGGAATTTGCTTACAGAGAGAAGCTGAGCAGCAACTTTGTTTTGGATGACTATAAATAGGTTTTGACTTGATCAAGCCAAAACCTGAATTGCTGTTGATTGGTACAAAACACTGGTGTATAAGAGAAGTGAGCTTTTTTGGCTTGCAATTTAATAGAAGACAGATCAGTTGGCTGCTGAGTTTTATTAGATGTTTTGGACCCTCAGTTTTTTTTGGCCAGACTGTAAGGGTAAAAGTGTTCTTGTTTATAGTAGATTCCCTAAGTGATAGCTGTTGAAATGCTGTTGCTTGTATATAGACTGGGATTTTTCTATTTGTGGTCTTTGTTATACTTTGAAAAATTCACTTACCATTGGTAAATATTAATATTCTGTTGTAAATGTAAAGCTGCAGATCCTCAGATGATAGAAAATTTGAGCATCCAGCCTCTTAACCAGAAGTTTGAATCATATGAGTGGCAGTGATGAAAGCAGAATATCAACTTAATATTCTTTAAAAGTCTACTGTTTAGAAAATAGAAAGTTTGTGTGCGAGACAGTCACGTTGATATATCCTGAGTAGTTCCAAATATTTTTGGTGGCATAATGGCAGAATATAAAAAAAACTTATTAAAACTTTTAATTAAAGGAGAAAAATTTGTTGTTGTCAAGTACGTAGTTTAAAAATAAATTTCCAGTCTGGAAACTTAAGGGAGAAAGAGGTTTCTCCACAAACTGTTTTGTTTTAGCTTTTATGTTCTTTTGTGCAAAAATGGCTTGCAGGAAAACTAATGTATTTTACAAATAGTCTTTGGGTCTGCCCGTGATCTTCCAAATAGAAACTCAGCACAGCAAAAGCAGCATTGTCTTCTATATGTGGCTGACAGTTTTGCTTCCAGCTCCAGCCTTTTAGTGCTGTTGGTGATTCTTACCTTTATCAAACCAGAAGTATATTTAAATGGAGGTGACTGTGCTAAGTTTCACTTCTGCTGCTCAGAGAGTTCAGAAGAAGTTCAAACAGTTTAGAAGTACCTTCGCTTGGTGCTGCTCATCTATTTGGGGACAGCCCAGGAAGTGCAGTTATTTCTGTGGAGGGAACATGTGCAGAAGAGGGTTGGGAGAGGAATTTTAAATAAGATTGTTTTCCCTGGCCACCTGTAGGGAGGAGGTTGTAAGTTTTGTGTTGAGGACTTGACAAGCCTCCTCTAAGATTGCTGCAGTCTTTCATAGATCACAGGCCAGAAGGCACCTGTACGGTTGAGCTTTCCCAAGCATCCCAGCGCTGGACAGTTGACTGACGTTTGTTTAACTAGTTGTCAAAAACCTGGTAGAGAATTCATAACGTCCTTTGGGCGATAAACTACTTTTCTGGTTAGAAAGCATTTCCAAATTTGTAACTTAAATCTTTTAGCACAGTTCAGGCCTGCTGCTGCCTGTGTTTTCTTTTGTAGATATGGAGAATATCTGATTCTTTTCTTCATAGCAACCTTTCACGTATTTGCACACTGTTATCATTTCTCTGCATAGGTTTCTTTTGTGCAGGCTAAATAGATGTGATTCCTAAAAGCTTTTCTCACAGGTCATGACCTCTAGACCTCTGACCTTTCTTGTTCCTTTTCTCTAGATATCTTCCAGCTATTTATATCTCTCTTGAAATGCATTAGTCTATCTAGTGTAATTCTGATAAATGGGTAGTATTTTTTTTTTAATGTGTTATTCAAAATATGGTTTGTGAAACTTTCAAATTTGGGTCGTAGACAGCTGAAGTCTAGATCAAAGTGTATGAGAGAATAATTTTCATAATTGACATTAAAATGCTTAAAGTAGAATCGGAAATACTTACTGAGGTTATTGATTTAAAAAAAAAAAAAAAAACAGAGAGATGATTTAGAATAAAACTGTTCAAAATGGGTAAGTCCAGGTCCCCTTTCTGGCTTGTATACTGTCCTGAACAGAATACTTTGTTTCTCTGCATGTATCTTTCCTTTGTCTGAGCTGAATGCTACTGACTTACAGGACTTCACATTCTGTTTAAGGATTTGATTTTTTTTTTAATTTGATGATAATGCTGTCGATCTTAATGGCAATTTTCTTGCCTTTTTTTTTTTTTTGAATATAAACTCTAAACTCAAAACTTGTGAGCCAAAGAACATCATCATATTTTTGCTGTTGCTTTTTTTTTCTTTGCTGCAATTTCACAAATATTTTCAGTTGGCACCATTTGTTTTATTTTTTTGGCCATGTTAGTTTTAAGCCAGATCAGTTACTTGACTTGGTTTGCTGCAGAGTTGCACAGATATTTGAAAGTATCTGTGCATAAGTGTTAAGAACATTGAGAACTCAGAGCGTGAACAGGACCGCGTGGGTAAGAGATGACTCAGCTTTTATTTAGCACTAGGGCTTTCTTATGCTGAGTTGAAGTGTGTGCATGTGAGACTAGAGCTTTAGACTTGGAACACTTTAAAGATTTTAGTGTTTTGTGCAGCAATTGATTTCTGCAGGTATTTTGTGTAATTTGATCCGGTAAAGACTGCATCCTGATGTCAGTCTTTTGAGCCTTAATGTATCTCTCCTTTTGTCAGCAAACTTGTATTTATTGATGTAACTATCTGAACAGTTTTAGCAGAGAAACAAATATTGTCCCCTAGATTCAATGAGGAAAGGAATTTAGAGAAACATCAAATCAAAATTTAAACCTGAGATAATAACTATGCAGGGTGTCTGTGGACATTGATGGAGCTTTTAATGTTACTTCTCTTCTCCAGAACATTTTTAGAAAGCTTTTTACTGGTTGCCTAGCATCATTGCATACGCTGGCAAAAGAAATAAGGTAAAAGAGAAAGGTGGTTTAGATCCTTTCTTCTCCCAGCGTTTTTCATGAGGCTGGAGCTTAGGTCAAGGGGAAGAGAATTGTAGCAGTCACAGTAGATTCAATCTGTAAAGTTTCAGCTTTAGGGTTTGCTTACAGCAACTACATGGGCTGTCTTACTGGTTTCTTTGAATTTACTGTAAACATAAATTGTTTGTACAGCCCTTACTCATTTATGTGTTAAATTTAGTAACATAGTAATTCCAGTACTGTAAGACACCTCTAGGTGGCACTGTGTGACTGTGCTTTCACTATAATTATTGAAATCTACTTTTGAGAACTGTTTAAATTAACATTTGGGTTAAAAAGGCATTTTATTAAATTCTATTTTCAATTTAATCACTTAATAGCTCCTACTACACCTAATCTCTTGGCTCAAGGATTTATTTTGCATCCTTTGAAAGGACTCAAAAGTTCAGAGGCGACAAGTGAGGTAAAAATATTTTTGACTTTCCCACACAAGTTCTGCATCGTTAACAAATCAGGCTTGCATAAATATCCTGGAAGATTATTTAAAAAAAAAATCCATTATCAGTTCAAATATGGTCACATATGTGATTAGCATGAATGTCTTTTGAACATAAAGGGATTTGTATTATTTTTATTAATAACCGGCTACATTGATGCTGGTTACATGAGTGCTTTATTTCCAGAATCTTGGTGAGTAAAGCTTAAAGTTGTGGTAACTCTTTCTTTCTTTATATAAAATTGGACTTTTGGCTTCAAAGTGGCTGTGCCATATTATTCTAAGCACAGTAATTGTTCATTCATGAAAAAGAACATAGCCAAATACGGCCGATGGGTGTGGTGGTAAGACGTTAGCAACGTGATGCAGCTAAGGTTTTTGGTGCCCAATTGGAATGGGGTAAGATTTTTTTCATAATGATCAACATTAGCAAATGGTTTTCACTGATGTACTGGAAGTAAAATTTACTAAACAATCTGTTTCACTTACTGTAATGGTTAAAAATATTTTAGAATTATTGTCAAGGCAAATTTTCGTGGTTCTCAGGTACGTACATCAGGGAAAGTTTGCATCTCTTAAAGATATCGATTCTTCCAAAAAAACAAGAAAAATAGCTGCAGCTGTAGCTTGTGCTATATAGCATTAAAAAAATCTTCAAAGGGTCTATGGAATGCCAAAATGGCATTTATGTTACCAGACTGAATGTTTTTTTGTGCTTGTATGATTGTTGATTTTTTTTTTTTTTTTTGGGGGGGGAGGCATCGTTAGATGCATTTTACTTGTTTGTGGGAAGAGGGGACACTTATGCAGTTGCCAACTGATGTAGTTTTCTCTTAGTTTAACGGTTGCCTGAATTTATTTAAGTTAGCGTATATTCTTCATTTATTTACTCAAATCTTGCTTGTTACTGTCTTTGTTCATACCTGTACTAGTGTGTTCGTGATTATTTGCATTGTATGTATACAATACACTTATAATTTGGCTCACCTTCCTGGCACTTACTGAAAGCTCTTGAGGATAGCTAAATGCTGTCTATTGAAAGATAACCTTTATTTAAAAAAAAAAAAAATTGTACTTGAAGTTCCAACTAGCGCACACAAAACAGAAGAGATTAGCATGGCATTTGATTCATTTCAAAAATTTATTAGCAGATATTGAGATAAGGACTTTTCAAATAGGAAGTTTCTGAAGAAATATTGGACAGTTACTTTAGCTTTTTAGAGCTGCAAAATTTTATGCAAAAACCTCAGTGGGGGAAAAAAAATGTTTTTGAAGATTTCATTTATATTGAAGAACAGTTCTCACAGAGATTGTAAACCATTTCCTGTTCCATTTTGGTTTATAGCAATATATAATATCCAAGGCATGAAATTGCGCTGAGCTGAATTCATTTGTTACGTCAGGCTTGATGGCAGAAGCAAGGTGTTCAAAACCGAATAGTAGAAAAGCTAAGAGGAGCTGTTGTTTTAGGTGAAAGTTTCCTCAATTTAGAAAAAAAATATTTAACTGTAGTATAACCAGAGCCGCTGATCCCTGAACATGATGTAGTGATTCTAAAGTGCTTATGCTTCAATTTAAGATGTAAAAGAACTAGTTTAATAAACTTTTCTTTTTACTTTGCAGGTTTTCACAGCCTTTGGTTTGAAGCAGTAAGGCAGCTTCTAGGATGAATTAGTAACCTGTAGTTGGTTCAAGTTAATATTATTTTTCCTACCATGTCTGCATTAATATGATTCTGCAAGAAAATGGTTCAATATTGAAAGCAGTACTTTTGGTTTGAACTGATCTATTGTTCCTATTCCTTCAGGAGAAGAACCAGGACCCTTTTTTTTCTAGAGACCAGTGCATGAATTGTGATTTAAGGACATATTGGTAATTTAAGGTATCTGCCTCGCTCTTTAGAACTCATCCTTGTTGTTAGTGTATGATTGAAGAAGGAAAATTAATACTTAGAAAAATATTTCCAGCAAATTTTAGTAAGAAAAATGTTAAAAATGCAACTTGTGCAAACTGAGGTTAGGTTTGCTGTTTTTAGAGATCCAAGACACTGAGAAATGTGTGCTAATCAGCAGCTTTTTTTCCTTAAATCTTTGTTTCAAACTCTCCTAGGAAGGTTTTTTCTCTTTTCATTAACATAGTTCAGTTTTTTTGTTTGTTTATTTTAGTTTTTTTAAAAAGGCAATCCCACTCCAATACCTACTTTAGGTACTAGGAACTAAATCAAGAATACACTTTGTGTTAGAAGTGTGGAGCTAGTCAACATCTGAGTGTATCACTTAAGAAAGGAACTTCTTACGGCATTTAATACTAAGTTGTACCTGGTTGCTGTAGAGACATTTCAGTATTCAAAACGCACATGCCATTTATGTTGCAAACCGTGTTCCCAATAAACGCTTTCCTAAGATGCAAGTTTTAAAGCCTGATGAATGAGGTGGATTTAAGATGTTTTAAATGGAAGTCCTCACTTTTTTTTTTCTATACACTAAGGCATAGTTTTCAGCCCCTAGAGAGTATACTGATTTGGGTACCTATTGCTTTCTCTAGCATTGTTTCACAAATATTTTTGTGAAACTTATCTCTCCGGAGTAGAATAGTGTCTTTTAAAGTGAGATTTGAGAATAAACAATGAAAAGCTGGCTTTGGTGAAACTCTGTTAAAATTGAACTTTTCCTCCTCGTTTAAAGATACTTTTTAGCTGCTACACTGAAGTGGTAAAGGACAGTAAGTAAAGAAATACCTAGGGAATGTTGAATGTATCTACCAAAGTAGGTGTTTAGAAACGATTTTTGCTCTACATCTTTAGATATATGATTTAGGTTCCTATGTCGGGTCTAATTAGCTGAGTGAAACGATGCTTTCCTGACACACCTTCTGGAGGTGAGGAGTTCGGTAGTGTTGGCATTTTTCCCTTGATTAGGTGGGGAGTTTTGCTCCTAACTTACGCACCTAACAGAAGTGCATACAGTCATCGATATGAATACCTTTTTCCTTCCCTCCCTCATTATTAACACAGTAAACTGCTCTTTTTTATCCTTATCTTTCCTCAAATGGCATAAATCCCTTCAGTGTTTGATCAGCCTTACAGTTCTTGCGTTTTTCATGTGTATAGGTGAGAATGTGAAGTATTTTAATAAGTTACAATGGAAAGTTGTGTGATCAGTCTAACAGTATAATTTTAAGTTCTATTGAGTTTTATATTTCTTGTTAGCTGAGATTGTATTTGTTGGGAAGGCCTCAGATTTTCTTTTGAGTTCAGTGAAAGTACTTCTGTTACATACTTAGCCAGCCAGGGACTAGTTAATAACATGGTCCTTCTTTCAGTTCTGTTGTAACAAGTGTAATTACTGTGCCTTTCTGACCTTTTTTGTGTTATAATTTTATTGTTAGATCTGTAGATCGCCCTTAAAGCAGATGTGCTGTTCTTCAATATTTCTTCTTAACTTTGTTGGTGCAAAGTTGTCCATGCTTCTGGTAATAAATGGTAACTACTTATTTGACTCTCTTGCTAGCTGCTCCTGAAATACTCTCTCTCCAGAAAGAGAGTTTCAGTGCAGTTCTGTAATACTATCTACAGACTGAGCAGCGTCCCTTTTTTCTGAAAGGGAAACAAAACAAAATTTTCAGGATCCCTTGGTGAGGTGACACTGATTTCATGTCCTGTATGACCATGCTATGTAATGGAGTTCTGAACATGTTTAGCAAACAGGTGCTCTGTTTATCACTGAATTGAGTGTAGGATGTCAAAATTATCTGCTTGCTTTTTGTATCTTGTAAAAAGAGTATTTCTATTAAAATTTTCCCTTATATGACAAACTAAATATTCTTAATGATGTCCTTGCATATTAGGAGGTATACTGACTGGTTATTTTAGTAGGATAAGTGGCTAGGCAAAGATAATTGTGCTATTTTATAACAAACATTCAATGTGATGTTTATTAATCTGTGGTGTTTAGTTTTTCTTACTGTTTTGCAATAGATATTTCTAAACAGGAACTAAAATGTTTTAAAACAGGCATGCATGGTAAGATTATATGTTACTAGGTGCACGATAAATACAGTTGGATATGTTTTTGGCTTTGCAGTAGATAAATTTAAGTTCCAGGTATCTGAGCTAGTTTCTTCACAATGAAGAGAAGTTACATCAGTGTAATGGTGTGATGCCACACATGAGAAAAGCGAGATACTGCATCCAAGGAAGCAAAATGCTCATTTACTTCTGATTACACTCGCTAAGACTCACTTTTGTGGGTGCTGGAAACTTGACAGACATCTGAAGATGAGCAGCTGTTTCAAGAGAAGCTTAAACTCTGGTGGTGGTGTTATTTATAATAATTTAATTTAGAATTCTAAAGTAGCACCTTTTTGGCTATTACGTTCCAAATTTATACCAAATTTTAACTTATACTAAATGTACATTTGATGTTCATTAAACATAATACATTTTGTGTGCAGTGTAACATTCTGTGTTTTATGCTTGGATAGAATGTGTTTCAACTTGACTAATCTTATTGGCTGGTAATAGGGTGGAAGAAGTCTAAGGATGTTTCCTATGGGTGGCTTTCAAATGAGAGAAGGAGTTAGGCAGCACTTCAGAATTCACTTCACAGGGCTTCAATATGAGTGCAGAGGAACAGGCGGTCTCTGAAACCAGAAGAAAGAATCTTTTGAAGATGGCATCCTCTTCATGCTCCCTGTGGGAGAGTTTAGTGCATCCAAGGGAATAATTAAATAATAAAATCAACGGTTCTGTTCTTGCTATCAATAATAGAATAGTTCTTCACTCTACCTGTGTTCTCTTCCAAGTTGGCAGAAGAAAAGTGACTGTGTGTCTTTGTATTACAAATTGAGACTGATATCATTATTTTCTTTGTGAATATGTTTAATGCAATTATAAGTTGCATTTGAAGGATAAAATGTGCTTATTGTTAAGTCCAGCTTAAATGTCCTGTTTTGGGGTTCTTGAGTTTCCCTGCCTAGTTCCTTTTTTGCTCCAGTTGCCATAAAGTACAAACTTTTCCATACAGTCAGCCCGGCTACAGAACATGGTTTTACTCAGCAGCAGGAAGTAGGTACCTTGACTAGTAAATGATCTGTGCATGCTGTGCAGTATCAGCTGGTTCTGTCCAGTGTTTCGTAAGAAACATTATTCCTTTAACGAAAGCACTTTCTAGGCTATAAAATGTCAGGTTATTCCTAGGCTTCGGTTTGGTAGATATTGCCTACAAACAAAAAACCCAACCTTCCCTCAAAAATGGAATATAAAGTGTTAATTAACAAAATATACGTAATTGCATGTTTACCCAAAGACTATGACTAAATCACTATCTTATCAGGTAATCTAGCCTGAGGGTACTATGACTTTGCTTACACTATTTCCAGGAGTACCACTTATGACAGGCACTCTGTTTCTGAAATGGCTAGTAGGGAGTGAGCTTGGATTAATTTTCGGGTGACTTTAACATCTAAGTGTTAGTTTGCTTTGAAGAAGTATTTTGGTGCATTTCTTATGGTCTAATTCTAAGTAGTGAAACCTTTGGTGGACTACCTTGAAAACATGTTCGTAGGAGTGAAAAGCAAAAGTTTTTCAGAAATGGACATAATAATTGGCAGTTAACTTGAAGGGAAGTTTGTTTTTTTTCAGACTTAAAGGTGGTCTAGAATATAAGTAGTACTCAGGTTGCAGTGGTGTTTCTGTATGGTAGCTGTTCGTAGTAGATAACCCTTTGTGAACCCTTTTTATATACACATTTTAATTAGTACATCTACCACCTGCTGAAGTAGAGTTGCAATGTCTGCTGACCTGAAATGAATGCACATTTTCAGTATTAATACTGCATGTCTGGATCCAGACAGTAGTCTTTCATTTTGACATGCACGTAGTCAAAGTAAATTAATGTTTAAAACCTGAATGCTTGAAGTTCAGCCAGTGGATGCATTTGTAATTGTCTTCAGACTAGTTTAAATAGACATGCTTAGTGTTTTTTAATTCTTTATTTACTGTAGGTACAAGTAAAACTTGCAGTATTAGTGGCTGAGTTAATTGTATTACCTTATTTTCCTCCTACTTGTGAACAGTATTTGTTGAAAGGCTTTAAAACGGTTCAATTATTGGGCCCAGATTCTACATCATTCAGCATGCACGGTGTTTTCATGCATCTTGAACAATTGATTTCAGTTTCATATTCTCTAGTTTTGTATATACATGTAATTGGTGTTACAAATTAATTTGTTACAGGAAGGCCTAAGTCACCGTGGGTTTTGTGGTCAGCCAGAAAACTGCTATCGTACCTTAGAAATGTTTCTCAATTATCAGCCCTGTGCATGACCTTTCAGAGATCTGATTCTGACCACAATATCCCTTCCCTTAATTGAACCAATGTATTCCTAAAACCTCCAGCAGAAAATAGCTAGTTAAAGTACTGCTACTCAGTCTAACCCTACCCACTCTAGAGCAGAACAATTTTAACTCACATATTTAAAATAGCACAAACAGTCTTACAGGCAGCTGCTGGTTATACCAGTGCAAACGTTTTAATACTAACTTTTGCTTGATTGCAAGTCAAGTAAAGTTGAAGTACTGCTGAAATACTGCTTAGTTCAGGATACTACTTACTTCGGTGGCAAATATTTTTGATGAACTGCTATGACAATGAATTCTTGCAGTAGCATGATAACAGAAAATCTTCTGTTTCTCTTCTTTTTGTTTGTTAAAGATTATTAAATAACCATGGTGCTAAACTGAGGTCATATTCACTGATTATAAAATTGAGAAGTCTAATGATGTATCATTAGTCTTGTTTCTCATGGTGAAACTCAAATGAACATAGGCCCAATGGTGTTATCTGTATGCAAACTAAGTTCAGGTGTAAGTAGTTAAGATAAGAGGATACTGATTTTTTTGAGTCTGAAATTTTTTCCAGGACATACTTCTGTGAAATTTATTTCTATATAGATTTATACATGGGTGTAAAATTATTTGTGCTGGTCTAACGGCACCTGCCTGTGGCGTGTTTGGATCTGAAGGAGTTTCCACCCTATTACTGTTTTTTGGTCTGGTACGTACACAACAAGAGCTGTAAACTCTGCTAGCCTGTAATAACTTTGAGTTCTGAATGTGGTGTCTTGCTGCTGACCAATGAAAAATCGTTTTTCTTCTTTTGAATTAGTAATTGAGGACAGCTGGATAAACAAAGAGTAGGCAAGTAGAATTCCTCTACTACTTAATCATTCCTTCATTAGATTACTTTCAAGTTTTCCTCAAATTTTACTGCCTAACAGTAACCTTTCTTGAATAAGGAGGTTTAGTAGGAAGTTTATATGTCCCTATCCTTGTGTTGTGTCCTATTGGTAGTGTTTGTGGGTTCCTTTAATACTTTCCTTCTAAGAAGATTCAGCCAAGGAGAATCTTACAGCACTTCTTGTTTCATGTTTACTATCACTCTATTTTTAAGCTATCTGCAGGATAAAAAGTTGCTTGCTTTTGTTTTCTTTTGACTTACCTGCATCTAGAGAAAAAAGCATAATACTACGTAATAGTCCACTAGGATTTTATAGCAGGAGATGTGAATGTGAGAATGCAGAGCCGGTATTTTTGAGTAATGTCCTTTTCATTTTATTATGCTTTAAAATATTTATTTTTAAGCTATGTAATTTTTAGATCTTTGGGTAAAATGTTAACTGCCTTTCTAATCTACTGACCCTCCTGTATGTGAGGAGCTTTCATTAAGTTTCTATGATCTCTTTTGCTGTTACTTGTATACATAGACCAAAACCCCCCCAAAACTAGCGAAACGAAACCAGTGAGCCCTCCTCTCACAAGTTCCTCTCCCCCCCTGGATTAGACTGTTGATTTGAGCGCTTATATTATGCTCTCACATGCTCTTCTGTCAATCTGTATCAAGCTTTACCCTGCAAGAAAAATTATCAGAATTACAGACTGAAAACATGAACCAAGGAAATGGAACTCTGCACATGACCTGGAGTAACCATGCACAAGGCTTTAACTGTTTCTCATCTCAGCAACTAGGTGTCATCGGTTTAATCTGACATGAGTCAGCAGAAATTACTGCTTCAAAACCAAACCTTTTGTGCCGATTTCTTCTTGGTGTAAAATAAGCATCATATTTAAACAGAAGCTTTTCTTCTGTCGGGAAAAGCATGTAAGGTGTGAATAATGTTGAAGAAATGTGTTAGGATTCTCAGATTTACTACAGCTGTTTTCTGTACAACTTCTCTTTCCTGTTCTTCTTCAGCTTCAGATAATGATCACTACAAATAAGTAATTATTACTGTCTGCCTACAGAGCAAATTTTTATGCACAATAATAACTCAGGGTTCTTTTCAGCAAGTGTTGCTGTACCTTTTGCCATGGTCTGACAGACATGACCTACATTTAAAAGAGCCCTCTGGGTCTGTCTGGTTCATTACTGTCTGCTTGCAGATGCCTCTTTGTAGATGTTTAGTTGAGATGGTTTTGCCAACCTCCTAGTTTTTGGAAGGTTTTCATATAGTGGTTTGCAAATTCATGGTCACCAGAAAAAGTAAGAGAATTTGTGGAGCCTGACTTGCTCATGACAAATCATCTATAGTGTGATTTTAAGCATCTTTCTGTTTTTCTAAAAGCATTATTGGGAGCCTTTTGATTTTTATCTCACTAAGTTCAGGTTCCTCTGGGTTGTTAGACCAAAAAACATGTAAATATACATTTGCATAAGAAATGTCCGGTCTTTGTTCTGAAATCTTGTCAGTAAACTGTTAGAAATGGTTTTGAGTGTAATTTAAAGGCATTTCTGAAGTCATTGAGGATTAATGCTTTAAAAGGACAAAGGACTACCTCAGATTTTCTTCTTTAGCACTGGCAGGCTGGGATAACTTTTAAAGGTAGCAATGATCTTTAAATTAACCAATGTGCTTATATTCGGAACGCTGCTCAAACAGATTGCATAGTTTGTCCTACAGCCTTACATGTATTATTAGTACTCCAACTTGCTTAGTAGTTAAAAGGTTAAGCAGTTCACAGGAGGGGGGGAAAAACCCAAACAGTTTACATTTTGTCAATTTTCAACTTCAGATATCAGTAAATCATTGCAGCAGCCTTTTGTTATCAGTTGTTTGCACAAAAAAAATGGAAGGGGGGGGTAGAGAAAACCTGTTAGAATTATGTCTGAAGGGACCATCTGCTGTGGTTCCCAGTGCTGTCAGTGTGATAAGGGATAAGCTGTGTAAACAGTGGTACCACAGAAAAGGCAGGCCCTATTCAGAGGGGAAAAGTACGATTTGGATTTGGGTTGATAACAGCCTCAGAAAGTCGGGGGACTTTGAGTAAAAGTCGGTCAGGCAGAGGAGTGCTATATTTAATCTGAAACTCCAGATGTAGCTTATTAGCATGAGTTTGCCTTTGGACTAACTTCTGTAGCTTGCTTCTGATTTGTTGGAACTCTTACAAAGAGAAAATATGCATGAATTCCCATAAATTTGTACAATACTGACTTTTTCATATTGTAGAAACCCTCACTGACTGTTTTAATTAGTGCTTAATCAGCAAAAATAGGTAACGATTTTAAGCGTGTGTGACATGTAGATTTTAGCTATTTGATTTTTCAGGGAAAAAATAGGTGGTTGCTTGGCATGATAAGCAGGCCCATATGAATAGAAACTGTCAAAATTTTGACTCTTCACCTGACCACAGGTGCACATAGCTGATCTTAATTTGACACAAATCTCAATTTCTGGAAAAGGCATGAGGTAGAAACAAATAGACTGCTTCCTGAAGTGGGGAGGGGGTTTTCTAAGCCTCCTATTATAGTTGCGCATTTGATGCTAATTATGGCAGAGTGAGATGCAGATGTGTCTCTCTGGCTGCCAGTCCAGCTGCAGTATTGCTACTGTTGAGCATGTTCCGTGTATAAACTAAGCTTAGATCTGTTTGCCTGGACTAAGACAGGCATCTTACTAAAACCTCTCGATAAGAAGCCTCTTCAAGTTTAGATTTCTGTATTGGGGTCACTGATGTATCTGCTGTAGTGATGACCGAAGTACTGGAAAACTGTGAGGTTTGCATTACAAATAAAATTGAACTTTTCACCAGTTCCTGACTACTTACAATAGTAGATTTTTGGGAATTCTATGTACAACTTGAAATTTGTTGGTTAATGTTATAAGGTTCTTGCTATGAAGACTCTGGTAGCCATCTATAACAGCAACTGGGGACCAGCTCATTGGAAAAATGCAATAATCCTCTGTGTGGAAAAGGGTATGACGAGCCTCCTGAAAATCTGTTCTAGTCTCCTGTCCCTCGTTCAGGACTGTCTTCCTTTCCATCATATAAACTCTCCTCTCTAGTAGCTATATCAAGATGATGATGATTTCTTTCAGTTAGTGATTGTGTGAGGAACCTGAAAGCCACCTTCTTATTGCTATCTGCTGGAATACTGGTGGGGTACCTTTGGGGAGAGTTAGCCTGGATGAATGTTGGCCAGTGGGTATGTAATATTGTTCCTTTGGCAGGGAATAGTTGCTATGAACTATTACACCCCATGGGGGGATTTAGAGTCTGGAGTTTGAGGTGCAGAGGTTTGGGACAGATTGGAGTTCAGTATGTGGGAAGGAAAATTGGGGATAGGAGCTCTCAAACTGTTATGGAAAAGAGTAGTGTCAAATTCAAAGAAGTTTTAGAATGCCTGACCTGTAGATCAGGTTGCTTTCTGGTGACTATATGAGATGTAGGTATTTATGTTGCTTATTAGTGAACCACTAACAGCATAAGTGGTGTAATGTTTTCCTATCTTTGGGATCTTGCAGCAGAATTACAATAACCTATGGAACTGCAAGTGTTTAAAGTATATATACTGCTTTCTTTGATATATGTTCATAGGCTTTTCTGTGCTGGGCTCGACTGATGTTCCTATTTATGTGCATGGGCAATATTGTCAGTATGTGATAGGATTTGTGTGCAACTCTTCTCTGGAGCAACCAGTAGCAGAACAAGACGCAAAGGGCACAAATTGAAATAGAATTTGTTCTATCTGAACGTAAGATGTATGGTAGTGTTTGTTTGTTGTTTTTTACTGTAAGAGTGATTGAAAACTGGAACAGGTTGCCTGGAGAGGTTGTGATATCTCCACCCTTGGAGATACTTCAAAACTTGACTGGACACAGCCCTGAGCACCGTGCTCTAGTTGACCCTACGGTGATCTGGTGGGGTTGGAATTTTATATATATATATATATATTATATATATAATATTATATATATGAATTATATAGACAATTTCCAGAGGTCGCTGCTGTCCTCAGCCATTCTGTGATTCTGTGATATATGATTTCACACAAAATTGTAAGCTTCAGAGGCTATCCTTAATAAGGAGAGAAGAGAGCAATGGGGAGGAAAAAAAAAGATTTTTTTCCCCCTTGTTATTTGAAGTCAGCTGAGTCTGACTCTTTCTTCGTGATAGCTTGTTGCTAAAATAATGTTTCTACCTTCATTGTTTTTCTGCCTGGATCTGCATTTAGGTTACTAGGGTTAGACAGGGTGTATTGACTGCTTTTGTGGAAGGGAAAGAAAGAGATCTGCTTGCATTTATGGAAAGTGTGGGAATGCAGAGGAGAATCTCATGTTTGTTTCTTCTATCCCATGAAAAGTGTTTTCCTTCTCCTTTTTAAGGAGAAGATAAGTCCTATACTGACCTAGCTTCTACTATCTATCACAGCATATGTGTGCACAGTGGTTTATTTTTGATGGATTTTTGTTGTTTACTAAACTGTTTGTTTCAGTCATAGTGTCAGGTACTGTTTCTTATAATGGAAACTAAGATCGAAAGTTTAGAAATGAGATGCTTGTTGTAAGAGCTGCTTCAGATTTTTCTTCTTCCAGTTCGGGCTGAAATATTGATTATATATAATATATTACTGAGGACCAAGAATGAACTCAAAGTATACATAAAGTACTTCTTAAAAATAAAGTTTCAACACTCTGAATGCAGTATTTTCTCTTTATTAAACCAATTGATGATTCTTTTATAATGTTTTTAGTCTGTGAAGATTTTCCTCTTTTCCTGAAAGCCTTTTGTCTTCCCTCTTTAGGGACCTTCATTATGTATTCTCAGGGCTCTGTTATATTTTAATGTTCCACCAAGCTGAGAATCAATAATACTTTGCAGAAAGAGTTTCATATGTAAAGTTCTTTGCACAGGACTCTGACCTAAGTTAATGGGACTCTTGCTAGGTAGTAGAAATTGCTGGTCTTTCTGGGCTATAGCAAGAAGGAGATATAAACAATCCATCTTTCCTATATTATACTTACAGTAAATACTAACAAATATCCCTTCAAAAAGAGTAAGGTTGGATTACCTGTGGAAAATGTGACACAGAATTTAAGTGTATATCTTTGCATCATCTGAATAAGATGAATTATATGATGTATTTCTATATTTTCCCTAAAATCCTGATTTAGTATAATTTTTTCCTTATCAGCAAACATCTGGTATGATACAAAAATAACAGCTTAGGATATCAAAAATATAAATACTTCAAATTCTTTAGATTCTATATTCAATTCATATAAATATTTATGGATAAATTGCTGGCTTAGATTAAAACATCATCATTAATTGAAACAATTTGGTTGAGTGATATAAAGCATTTGCAAGCTGAGTTATCGATAGAAGTATTTTACAGATCATATCTGCTTTATCTACTGCATATATTTTATAACATTTTCTTTCACCACAGTTTCGTTTTCACTTGCTATTTCCTTATATTATTTAATATTATTTAGTGGAAATTGACATTATCACAGAATCACAGAATGGTTGAGGTTGGAAGGGACCTCTGGAGATCATCTAAGTCCAACCTCCCTGCTCAAGCAGGGTCCTCTAGAGCATATTGCCCAGGATCACATCCAGAGGGGTTCTGAATATCTCCAGCGAAGGAGACTCCACAACCTCTCTGGGAAACCTGCTCCAGTGCTCTGTCACCCTCACAGTGAAGAAGTTTTTCCTCAGGTTCAGATGGAGCTGCCTGTGTTTCAGCTTCTGCCCGTTGCCTCTTGACCTGTCACTGGGCACCATGGAGCAGAGACGGGCCCCATCCTCTCGACACTCTCCCCTTCAGCTACTTGTACACGTGCATCAGGTCGCCTCTCAGTCTTCTCTTCTCCAGGCTCAACAGGCCCAGCTCTCGCAGCCTTTCTTCAGAGGAGAGGTGCTCCAGTCCCCTCATCATCTTAGGAGCCCTCCACTGGACTCTCTCCAGGAGTGCCATGTCTCTCTTGTACTGGGGAGCCCAGAACTGGACACAATACTCCAGGGGAGGCCTCCCCAGGGCTGGAGTAGAGGCGCAGGATCACCTCCCTCCACCTGCTGCCAACACTCTGCCTCATGCACCCCAGGATCCCATTGGCCTTCTTGGCCACGAGGGCACACTGCTGGCTCAAGGTCAACTTGTTGTCCACCAGCACTCCCAGGTCCTTCTCGGCAGAGCTGCTTTCCAGCAGGTCAACCCCCACCCTGTACTGGTGCATGGGGTTCTTCCTCCCGAGGTGCAGGACCCTGCCCTTGCCTTGGCTGAACTTCAGGAGGTTCCTCTCCGCCCACCTCTCCAGCCTGTCCAGGTCCCTCTGAAGGGCAGCACAGCCTTCTGGGGTGTCAGCCACTCCCCCCAGTTTAGTATCATCAGCAAACTTGCTGAGGGTGCACTCTGTCCCTTCCTCCAGGTCATTGAGGAATACACTGAACAAGACTGGACCCAGGACTGACCCCTGCGGGACACCACTAGCCACCAACTAGACTCTGTGTTGCTGACCACAACCCTCTGAGCTCTGCCATCCAGCCAGTCCTCAATCCACCTCACTGTCCACTCATCCAGCCCGCACCTCCTGAACTTACCTATGAGGATGGGATGGGAGACAGAGTCAGAAGCCTTGCTGGAGTCCAGGGAGACCACATCCACTGCTCTGCCCTCATCTACCCAGCCAGCCATTCCATCATAGAGGGCTATCAGATTGGTCAAGCATGATTTCCCTTTGGTGAATCCATGCTGACTACTCCCGACCACCTTCTTGTCCTCCACATGCTCAGTGAGGACCTCCAGGAGGAGCTGCTCCATCACCTTTCCAGGGATGGAGGTGAGGCTGACACGCCTGTAGTTTCCTGGCTCCTCCTTCCTGCCCTTTTTGAAGACTGGGGTGACACTGGCTTTCTTCCAGTCCTCAGGCACCTCTCCTGGTCTCCAGGACCTTTCCAAGATGATGGAGAGTGGCCTAGCGATAACATCCGCCAGCTCCCTCAGCACTCGCGGATGCATCCCATCGGGGCCCATGGATTTATGGATGTCAGGTTTGGACAAAAGATCTCTAACCTGATCCTCCTCAACCAAGGGAGAGCCTTCCTTTCTCCAGCCTTCCTCTCTGGTCCCCAGGGTCTGGAATTCCTCAGGACTGGCCTCAGCAGTGAAGACTGAAGCAAAGGCAGCATTCAACAACTCTGCCTTCTCTATATCCTTTGTTACCAGGGCACCCGCCCCATTCAGCAGCGGACCCACGTTTTCCCTAGTCTTCCTTTTGCTATGGAAGTATTTGAAGAAGCCCTGCTTGTTATCCTTGACATCCCTTGCCAGATTTAATTCCAACTGGGCCTTAGCCTTCCTTGTCGCATCCCCGCACACTCTGACAACGTCCCTGTATTCCTCCCAAGTGGCCTGTCCCCTTTTCCACATTCTGTAGACTTCCTTCTTCCGTTGGAGTTTTGCCACGAGTTCCTTGCTCACTCATGCAGGTCTCCTGCCCGCTTTGCTGGACTGCTTACTCAGAGGGGTGCACCAATCTTGAGCCTGGAGGAGGTGATGCTTGAATATTAACCAGCTTTCTTGGACCCCTCTTCCCTCTAGGGCCCTACCCCATGAGATTCTCCTTAGTAGGTCCCTCAAGAGGCCAAAGTTAGCTCTCCTCAAGTCCAGGGTTGCAATCCTACTCATTGCCCTGCTCCCTCCTCGGAGGATCCCGAACTCCACCATCTCGTGGTCACTGCAGCCAAGGCTGCCCCCAACCTCCACATCTCCAACTAGACCTTCTTTGTTTGTCAGTACAAGGTCTAGCATTGCACCTCTCCTCGTTGGCTTCTCCACCACCTGGGTCCAAAAGTTATCCTCAGTCCTCTGCAGGAATCTCCTTGACTGTTTGTGCCTAGCTGTGCTGTCTTGCCAACAGATGTCAGGGTGGTTGAAGTCTCCCATGAGAACCAGGGCCTGTGATTGTGAGGCTACTTCCAGCTGGCTGTAGAAGGCCTCATCATCAACTTCCTCCTGATCAGGTGGCCTGCAGTAAACCCCCACAACAGTGTCACCCATGTTAGCCTGCCCTTTAATCCTTACCCATAGGCTCTCAGCTTGCTCTTCATCCACCCCGAGGCAGAGCTCCATACATTCCAGTTGCTCCCTCTCATAAAGGGCAACTCCACCACCTCGCCTTCCTGGCCTGTCTTTCCTAAAAAGCACACAGCCATCCATGACAGCATCCCAGTCATGTGAACTATCCCACCATGTCTCTGTCACTGCAGTGAGATCATGGCCCTGCGACCGCACACAGATCTCTAACTCTTCCTGCTTATTCCCCATGCTGCGTGCATTGGTATACAGGCATTTCAGAGAGCCAGTCAAGCATGCAAGCCCCCCAGGAGAGGCGCAAGAGGATCCTCCACAGCCACGTCCCATGCTGTCTCCCCCGGCCGCATGCACCCGCTGGAGGCATCCTGACTCGAGTGGTGTTTTACTGACTACCCTGTCACTATAGCACTCCCCTTCCCCCATCTTTCCTAGTTTAAAGCCCTCCTTACCGGGCTGGCCAATCTGTTGGCAAAGACGCGCGTGCCCCGCTTGGTAAGGTGGATCCCATCTCTCCCCATCAGCTGTTGATCTTCAAACAGGGTCCCATGGTCATAGAAACCAAAGCCCTGTTGCCAACACCAGCGGCGCAGCCAGTTGTTAACTTGGAAAACTCGTCTACTCCTCCTCCCGTCCTTTCCCCTCACAGGCAAGACTGAGGAGAAAACAACCTGGGCTCCCAGACCCTTGACCACCATTCCCAGAGCTCTGAAGTCCCATTTGATGGCTTCCAGTTTGCCTTTTGTGTCATTCGTGCCCACATGGAAGAGCGGCAGAGGGTAGCAGTCCGATGCATGGACAAGCCTTGGCAGTCTTTCCAGGACATCTCTTAATCGAGCCCCTGGCAGGCAGCAAACCTCTCTGGACAAGAGGTCAGGTCGGCAGATAGGTGCCTCTGTCCCCTGCAGCAGGCAGTCACCCACAACAATCACTCGCCGCTTCTTCCGGGTGTTCCTGCACGGCACAGGGTCCGTCAGGCCAGTTGCCTCCCTTGGAGCCATGTCCAGCTCCTCCTCAGCTTGGAGGGCACTAAACTTGTTCTTCAAGGGTAAGTCTTGAGGAGGAGCAAGAGCCTTTCTCCTTCTACGAGAGGTCACCAGCTTCCAGCCCTCTTCAACAGCGTTATGATGTACCGTTACACATGGTACAGAGCCCTCCGACAACTCTGCTGCCGTGGGGGGTGGGGACTCCTGGAGCTGCACAGTCTCCGAGAATACCCTGTCAATCTCCTGCTCATCCTCTCGGATGCTACGCAGCCTACTAACTTCCTCCCATAACTCCTTTATCTGGCGATACAACTGGTCAACCACAGCACACCTCATGCAGGAGAGCTGACTGTCAGTCCAGGCCTCACAGAGAGGCCCCAGGCACTCCCTGCAGCCTGACACCTGCAGAGCTGCATCTGCTGCCAGAGGGTCTGTCTGGGTTGAAGCCTCAGACACAGCTGATGCAGCACCTCCAACAGCCACTGGGGAAATGTGCTCTGCAGAGTGTCATGACCATGCCTGGGGAAGGACACACCACTGTGGAACATGGAGAGGTGCCTTCTTTGCCCTCTGGCACCCTGCTGCACAAACTGCTGCATCTGTTTGCTGCCTTTGTTTGCTGTGCTCTAGGCCTGGCTCTTATATAGGCCTCTGCCTAGCAGTGACTCACAAGGGTGCTTGACCCACCCAATCAGGAGCCACCTGAAACAAAAGCCCCAACTCCCTCTGACCAGGGCAGCCCAGGGAGCTGGTTAGCAGCAGCCCCACCTAGCTAGAACTTCCCAGGAGAAGTTAAGTCAAGGCCCCCTGCAGGAGTCCTTGCCCAGCTCTCCCTTCCTGCCAGCAGCAAGCACTGTCTAGTTCCTCGGGGCTCCCCAGAAAGCCTCCACAACTTTCCAACAAGGCCCACAAAAGGCCCAAGCAGAGCCCAGACACTGCTGTGCAAACTGCTGCGTCTGTTCACTGCCTCTGTTGGCTGCGCTCGTTATGACTCAGTCGTCTCTTGTAAATATGAGGGAAAAAAATCATAAATCTTTACCCTGGTCTGCTGCATTAAAATGTTAAATGCCTTAGGAAAATATCGTGGGTCAGATAGAGATTTTTAACGTGCTGTGGTTATCTTAAACTTCAATGGTGAGTTTGTCTGTTTACCTGCAACAGCATGTGTTGGACACTTGTTTAAGATTAAACACATCCGGCCTAATTATGTTGTGTTCTTTTTGTGTTTTGAAACAAAATATTTGAAAATTAACATATTAGCTGTAATCTGTGGTCAGTCAGTTTCTTTGAAACTTTTGTAGCAGTTCACTTTCAGAGTTTCAAATCTAAGGTAGCAATGTGTAGGTATAAGGCAAATTTTCCAGTTATGTTGAAGGTGCTATATTGAAGTGTTTGTGTATTGAAGGATTTCAGAAAGAAATGTGTTTTCACTAGAAGAAAAGTACTCAGTTTCTCAATGGTCATTGAGAGGTAATATACTGTCATAGATTATGGAGTGGATTTGTTCATGGTTCATAATACCAGTTTTTATAACAGTTGTCACAGTTTGAGTTGAGTAGATGTGGGCAGCTGTGGGGGTTTGTTTGTTTGTTTTTGGTTTTTTGCCTTGCTTGAGGAAGGAGAAGGTGGGTCAGGGTGGTGTAGGGAGGGTGTGGGCAGCTGTGGCTGGTAGAATGATGATTCCTTTAGGCAGCTGTTGCTTCCTCCCTCTCCTTATCCCTCTGTCCTGCTTGCGAAAGGCAGCAGCCTACCTCTTCCTCCACCTTGTACTCCCCACCTCCGCGGAGCCATGTGCTGTTTCTGCAGAAAAAGGGAGGGTGATTTTGGTAGTAGATGTTCACAGTTGAAAACAGAGGACAGCTCTGTGCAGCTGGTCAGTTTGAGAGTATAATCATGGGGGCCTTGAGAGGGGAAACGGCTACCTCCGTGTGGAGGGAGGGAGGCAGACTCCATACCTGGGGAGTAGCATATGTCTGAACTGGGGATAGGGGAGAAGTAATTGGTGGAGGGAGAAGGTGCCTGTGAACAGGGAGTGGAAGAGCTTTTTCTTTAAAGGTATGAGTAAAGGCTATTTTCATGCAGCGGAAACTGCTGGAAGGGAGGAAGAACAACACACTTGGGATAGGAAGGGGGTTCTGGGAGGTGATTCCGCAACATGGATCTTGTCCTTTTGGCTGCCACAGTTGGACCTCTTCTTTTAAGTGCCTGCGATTCAGCAGAAAGGTAAATAAATGTTGTTAAATGAATGCACTTACCTGTATGAAGCCAAAAGAAAATACTTCAAATTTTTGTAAACTGTTACAAGTATTTCTGCTATTGTATAGTCGGCGACAGATACTGAACAGCATAAGTTTGTCAATTCTGGGGGAGAAAGCATGTGCCGGAATAGGTGTTTCAGGTAGTTGCACGTCTGAACTCCCTTTTGAGCACAACTAATTCTCATCAAGACCCCTTCTTTTATGGGCAGTCTATTTTATCACGTTACAAGTGAGCTAAACTGGAAGGCGTTCTTAGTACCGTGTATGCATCTGCCAAGGAAGTTAGTATAAAATGCTTCTTCTTTACTATAAGATTTTCATTTTGGAATCACTTAACTGTGAGTTCCTTGTATCAATGAACCGTGAACCCTTGGTTTAATAGCTTTAGTCTAAACTATTAAGCTAGTGCAAAACAGAAATCAGGATGTACAGTGGTGTCCATTATTTCCAAACCCTACGAACCATGGGTACAAATCTTTATGTAACTAGGAGAAGAGGCGTACACTTGGGAGTTCACAAGCTGGAGACAGTGGCTGTGCCCTGCCATATTGCTCTGTTGTGGAATAGGATCTGGTATCTGTTGTATCTCGCGGTGCTCCAGTGATGAGAACCTCACCAGCTCTTACACCAATGCGGTTCTACTGCCAGCACATGAGAACTGCACTTAAACTGTTTGTGAGCTGCATGATGTCCAAAGCCATAGCTTTGGATACTCCTTTTTCAGAACATACCACTTTATAAGCATAAACTATTATATAATATTGTGGCTTAATTAATGTATTCAGATTTTGAATGATATGATTTTTTATGCTAATGACAGGCATATGATCTGGATCCTTCATTTCATGCCATATGTCACACTTGTAATTTAATTCTGAACAGTGCTTGCATAATGATTTAAAAGTGCTTTAAATATTTGACACCAAATCCTCAGTGGGGGAGAAGTCAGTTACTTGCTGTGTGAATTCCCTTCTGGCCCTTTTAAATAGATTATTCAGCACCCTGTTCTCTTTAAAGACAGATGAGATAGTTGTACCTTCTCAAATTCAATTTTATAGCTTGAAGTTAGAAAGTAAGTAATACATAAACATTAACAATAGTATTAAACATAACATTGTGAGGTATGGTAAATTATATGAAAGACTTGCACCATCTGCGTGCTTACCCTGCTACACGGCCATGACAGTGTCAAAGTCGGGACTCCAAGCTTATGTGATGAGAAGAGATATGTCTGATGGATATATAACCTGTATAGCCTCATCTGAGCTCCTTAAGACCAGGGTACAAAAAGCCCAATGAATTTTGGGGTATTCATTTGAACTCTTCCCAACCTATGGGCTGTGTTGGAAGGGGGCAGGTTATGACAGCTGTAATTATGTAGTGATCCTCTTTTCTTTGTCTCCTGGAATGCTAACTAAAAGGCAGGAAAAAAAAATCTCATTCAATGCTTTAATGTTGGGATTTCTTTTAATCATTAAACTATAGCTTGCCTAGAACTAAACATGCTGGAACCTACCTAAGCATTTTTTTTGAAACATAAAATATATGCACATCTTAACTTTTATTGCTGACTCTTCATGACATCTTTTTCAAGTTTTTATGCTGTCTAGTATCAGCTCTAATTTAATCAAAACAAAAAGCCCCTACCCTACCCCACCCTTATTGGCATCTGCCACTTTTAAAAAAAAAATAAAAAAAGTGTTCAGTGAGATACTGGTACATCTTGAGATTTGGGGTCTTGCTGAGAACTGGCAGTTATTGCAGGAGCTGAGCACTGTTGTTTAGGAGCAGAGACTTAAGTTTTGGAGCTTGTACTCCTGTCTTTGTATAGAATACATGACAAGTGTCTTTTGAAATTGCACAGTTCTTATCAGTTATGTGCCAAACCCTAGATTATGAAGCAGGATTTGCTGCTTTCCACTTAATGCCTTAGGCAGCTTAGTGGGGAGTCTCTCTGTAGCAATTCCATGCAAAGGATTAAATATGGTTTTCATAAATGTATAATAAATTAACCTCCTTTTTTGAAAAATATCATTACTTAACTAACAAAGCAGCATTGGGGGAACTTATTATTTTGGAAAGTTCATTTTTACAGCATGTTGTCTGAACTTTGTTTTTTGAATAGCTAAATAGCAAATGGCTCTAAAATCAGATGTCAGCTGTTTTATTATGAAAATTTTCTGTCCTATATTTCCCAGTTTTGAAAGCTTTTACTGCTTGAGTTGTTTAATCCTTAAGAAAATGTGCTCAAAATTCAATCAAATAAAGCTCAATCTGGTTGAGAATCTGGTTGGCTGATTTTTTTCTAAATTGTTAGTTCGTTATATTTCTAATTTTTCAGTTTTGTTAAACTACTGAAGTTATTCATGGCTGAATAAATTCTGCCTATTCCATGAGTTTTTGACGTGTTTAATGTTTTTGGAGATGTGTAGATCTTGGGTTTTTCTGGTTAGACAAGTTTCCTCTGTTTATGTCGAGTAAAAGGACAATGTTTTCATTCCTAAATAGCCAGTATCCTCTGTAATACTTGATGTGTTAAGTGTTTACATTACAAATTTTAGTGAGATGCTTTCTATCAAGAGGTTGGCCCGAAACAGTTTTATGTTGCTCTAAGTCAACTGAGTTCTCAAGTAATTCACTTTGTGCACTTTTTTAAAAAAAAATTTCCACTGCTTATTCCATTGTAAGTGGATGGTCTTTGTTTGCTATTATTCACCAAATTCTTTGTTATTAGACAAAACTGCAGTTCATCTGCGGGGTTTCTCCTGCAAGGTATTTTAAGCATGAGAGAGGGTGTTACTTGATTTATTTTCTTCTGGATTAATAAGCCCTGAGGTAACATGATAAAATACGTGTCTTCTCTTCATAGTTAAAGCATCCAAATACAAAGTAGTAATAACAAGAAAACTGCTGGCCCCCTGCTTGCCATCTGTGATAGCCAGCTGCTACATTGCATTGCTGTATATCGTGGGGAGGACACGCTCCTGATTTGTTTTGCTGTGAAAAGCCAGCATTTGGAATGCTGATTTCCAGTAATGTGCCGTGTGCTTTTTCATGCCGCTGTGGTGGATGTATCTTGTAATTTTACACACAGAATGTGAGGAGCTGAATATATATTGTCTTTATATTGCTATTCTGAGCAGGGGTAGACTGCCCAAGGGAGGGACAACATAAGGAAATGGCACTTTTCATTTATATCGGATTAGCTCCAGCGTTCAGAAGGAAGTAAGTGGTTGTCAGCAGTGCATGTATAAAGGCCTTTCCGTGTGTGCGTGTGTGGTGACATTGAACTCGAGGATGACATGCCAAGACTAAGACTTTAATTATTGCTTCTTAGGGCAAGGTAGTCCAACGGGTGGCCTTCAGGACTGTCCATCTGATCTGCCACTTTGTCTGGATGGAGCTGTTATGTCCCTGCAGGAACTCTTTCTGCTGTGTCTGTGTGTGACTGGAGAGTACGAGCACCAAAGTAGTCATCCAGTGTCATCTTGCTGGACAAGAAAGATTAGTTGTGACCAGCATATCAGTGGTAAATTATTGAGTAAAAGAGCTTGTCCTGCTGGCATTTGTATCAGCTAATTGTCCAAGCAGTATGTGGAGAAAGCTGTAAAGAAGGACTGTTATTCAGATAGTTTTCATAGAATTTTTGCAATTTCAGTGTTAGAGAGAAAGGAAAATGCCTGTTTTATCCAATCACTGGGTTGTAACAAGCAGAAATAACATTAAATATCATACCACCATGTTGTATTGTGTGAGAATTTGTTGGAAAATTACAGTATTTTCTTCATAGAGGGTAAGTTTTTGGTGGGCAGTTTCAGAATAATTTATATAACTTGCGTAAATATAACACACGACTATTGAGAAGTTAAGGCCCTTTATAATATTTAATAATTGCAAACAGTATGCAAGCCTGTATTCTACACCATATTACTTTTTCTCCTTTCGGGATCAGTAGTAGTTTTCAGCAGCTATGTATTGGACTGAAGATAAGAACTATTTTAGCTTTTATTTTCCTAACACGCCTATCCCTGCGTGAGACCTAGTAAACCTGCATTGCCACTTACCTGACCCCAAAGCCCACCAGAATGAGAGATTCACAGTACTGTTTAACTGCATTGTTCTTACTTATACCTATACCTGTTTGAATGAAGAGGCTAGTAACTAAAATTTTAGCTAATGAATCTGTTAATGTAGTCTGTGTCACTGATGGTATTGAAGTCCTTTCATACTGATGCATGGTCTAGTGCAGAGAAATTGAACTGTGCTATCTGATGCACAAACCCTGATTTAATATATGGTTTCTAAACTTAGGGTTTTTTAGCACTAACTAGTTAATTTAAAAAAATGTTGATACTATTTGGAGAAAGTGGGCCAACTTAGGTAATGAAATATGGTGACAACACACAGGTTCTCTTCCTAGAATTGTTGAGGTTGAGGAGGAAGAAGAAGTTGTCTCATGTATACTTATAGGTGACTTCCTTTGTTTGGTTTTCATCAAAAATGGAGACTTGCATAAACCACAAATAAAATGGTAACTATTGCTTGGTAAATAAAAGCAGTTAATGATAATTCTTAATACATACAAACGTGAAAATGAAGAGCCAGAAAAGTACATGTTAAGTTGCACAGCTATTCAAATGTATATAGAAATATATTATCTGATTGGCAGAAAAGGATTTTAGTATGAAGGTTATAACTTTTAAGAATAAGGTTCTGAAGTAGTGTATTATTTTAATACATGTGTTAGAAGTTTCATGATTTTAAGTTGTACTTTTCCACTGCAGTAAAATACAAAGCAAGCATTTTTACGTAATTACTTCCGTGATTAATCTTGCTTGCATTCTTGCTATCTTACTTTTTAAACCAAGATGATATTCAAAGCTGTTTCAAAGTATCAGTGCAGTCCTAAAGATAGTATTAAAAGTTTGCAAGTGTTGAAGTGGTGACATATTTTGTGGCTGGTGTTGTTGAAATACTGTAATGGTTAACTTTTTGCTACTGTTTCTGTGGTGGCATAAACTTCGGCATGTTACATTGTATTGTTCTGTCAGAAGCTACTGTTCACAGTTAATATTGGCTAAAGGAAAACGGATTTCATTTTCAGTCTTTGTTTTGATTCGGAAATGTTCAGTTACATCAAATGTTGAACTCTTGTTGGAAGAGAAATAGAGCTTTAGTCAAAGAAGGAAAATATCCCATCTTGTTCAAATAAGTGTTAATTGAAGTTTTTAATGAGTTTTGGGCCTATTTTAAGCTAAATCTAGCTTCTAGTTGCAAATTAATAGTACATTAAGACTATAATTGGAGATAGCCACATTCATTGTTGCAGTTGAGAAAAATGTAGAAAAACAAAATTTTTCTTCAAAATAAAAGTCAACTGAAACACTTCCACTGACATTTGATGAAGATTTCTTAAATGTTTTATACTGCCTATAACATAGAAGGGGAAAAAATGCTTTGTTTAGAAAGTAGGGGGGAAAAGGAGCATTTTTTAACATTGTAAGAATCCTTTTTGTTTTTTGTGTGAAGTGAAGTTTCAATGACTTAAAAATTGTTTCAGTCGTTATATTTTCTTCAAATGGAAGGTAGATTTTCTGTTAAGATTCAATTTTATCGTACACAAAATATGCTAACATTGAATTGAAAGTGAAGCATATTAAGATTTTTTTAATAGGAAGGGAATTATAAATGAGTAGTGCCATATTGCAAACTCAGTAGTAATTAATGTGGAATGCTTATTCTGCCATCTGATCTACTGGTAGTTCTTGAACTAAAATGTCTGCTAGAATTACTGAAGTTTAATGACTTACCAGTGGAAGCTGAGCTACGGTAGTATGTGGCCTTTGCTGGCCACAAATGTATTTAAAATACACTGGCTTAAACCATAATGGCACCCTGGCTAAGGATGTACCTGTGCTGACTGTTGCCATGTGGTTTAATTGCCAGTAATCCAGTTTTGTGTGCAGGCACTTTGCAGATGGCACTGAAGGTGAGATGACACCTTCAGTAATTCAGTAATTAGGAGTGAGGCTGTACAGTAAGTTTTGGGGGCAGGTTTGAGACTGGTTTTTCCACGTTAAGTTGAAATGGATGTTGGATTTACTCCATTTCCTTAATAAGTGACAGGGTTACAGTTTCCACTTGGCAAGTTACCAGACTAAAGAAACAGGCTTCTATTCATACTGTGATAATGGATGAATAAAAGAATGAATATTCTTTTTACCATAGTTTTCCATAAATGTATCTCATTTAGTGGACAAATATATCTTTTCATATTTATGGATTTCAGTCTCCTGGTTATTCATAGTGAGATGCGTTCATTGCTATAGAAATGATAGGAAATACAGGCAGATTTATACAGTAATGATAAAGAGTTCTTTGAGGGCATGATACCTTCTTGTGAAGTAAAAGACGCTCAAGTGAACAGAAGTCTGTTAGTGGCTTAGCAGTGAGTTGTTAGTCCTCTAAACAGGAATGCAAACTTAACCTTGCATCATTGCCTGTGGTACTCGGTTAACACGAGGATGATTATAGGACAGCAGTTTTCATGACTGTTTTGTGAGTTTTAGACTGCTGAGTTTGTGCAGTGAGTCCAGATTGCTGGAGTATTAAGAAAAACAAGACATAGCATTCATTTTGGCAACTTTTTTGGCAACGTGTTTTTTTTTTTAGTTCTACGTCCTAATTTTGATAAATTTATTCATAGGAAAAGCTGTCTGAGAGCTATACTGGGCTCGCTTGGTACTTTTAGGATTTTTCTGAGAATACTGTTACCTTTTTAGTAGGTGATTTAGTAATGGCTAACAGAGATTCAGGTTTTTGTTGTTGATGGTGTTTTTTCTCTTTTTTTGATATTTGTATGGAAGTGAAGAGCAGGCAATTTATTCAGGAGTATTTTCTTTTGTGCATCTCATGCCTCATAACAGGAAAGTATCCAGATACAGGTAAGGTGTGGGTGGCTGTAAAAGTATATTGAAAATTTTGTTTGTTTTTCGTGGTACTATTTAGACTTTTCTTCTTGAGACATGACCGAATTTTGTGTGCAGAGTGTGAAGCTCAATAGGGTATTAAGTTCTAGGCCTATTGGCTATCATATAAGAAGAACGAAAAAATTTGAAAACTTTGTTAGTTAATGGCTTAAATTTGCCTGGTGTGGAGTTCAGGACTGGAAACTATTTAAAAAAAAAAAAAAAATTGGTACCAGAAACAAAAGGAAACAATTCTGGACAGATTACTTAAAATAATATAAGAAAAGCTATACAGATATTCCAAGTTAGTTGGTAGTAAATAATAGCTATGTAGACAAACACAAGTATTTGCATATGGCATCCTGAAAACAAATTAATTTTACTTGCTTCTACTTTATTTTGTGACAGCGTGCATTAACAGCATGATCATTAAAGATGAGATGGTATAGTTGGGAATTATAGGTGTCTAACAACAGCAGTTCAAAAATGCAGTAGAGAGTGACACAGAAGGAGGAAGAGGCTCTTTGAGTCATAGGTTATAAGGCAGTTAAGTATCAGTCTTATTTAGGAACTTTACAGTTCAGTGTGTTTTTCTAGAGGCCAGTACTCACCTCTGCACTGAAACTTCACCATACTGTACTTTATATTAGCTTCCACAGTCTTTATACCAGTGACTAAAAGTAGGTCATCATTTTAAAAACAGCAACACACTTGCAGCCTATATTATTTAAAACTTATTAGCATTGCCTGCATAACTCATTTTCGCAAAACAAAAGTCAGTAGTGACAGAGACGTCATGTAATGGAAGAAGACAAACATAAAGTGAATTTGAAATGTGAAAGAAAGCCTTAATAGCAAGTGCATGACTTCTTAAGTTGTTATCTAAACTGTTCTAGGTGATTTATGTACAAATCTTTTGAATTTAAAGATTTCATAGCTACAGAAATTGTAAGCTTTATTTAACACAATGTCTTTCTTCTCTTAGATGTTAAACATACATGCTGTCACTTTTTGATTTAATTTAATAAGACTGAAGGCAATGGTATTATACTTGTGAAGGAGAAGATGAGAACGGGGAGTGGTAAGAAAGAATTAGTAAATCAAGATCTGTAATTCTAAAGCAAACGTTTTTTGATACAGAAAGCTAATTAAATGAAATCCACCATTTTCATAATCATAGGGCAGTTACTTTCTCCCATTTTGGGGAAGATATTCATATGTATTGAGTCTTGTTAAACACTTCCGTTTCCTCGTAGTTTCATCCTTCCTTTTTTGAGTATTTACTGAGAAAAATCTGTTTTGTGAATTGTTAATCTCAGAACAGAAATAAAATTTTTCTTACTCATTAATATGTAAATACTGATATTAAATGCATAATAAAAAAGATTGGTGTCTGAAACAATTTTTATAAGTAGATTTAATTTATGTAAAAAGTTATACGACTTCAGAGAATGATTCATTCTGATATTTTGGCAACTCCACAATGCTACCTGTGCTACAGTAAGCCTCTTAATTGAGGCTTGTATAGAATTTTGGGAATATGGTTTTTCCTATGCTGTTTTGTACTGCTGTCTCTTCATTTTGTGTACACAAGTTGCCGAGCTTACAAGGACACCAGGAGGTGATATTACATGTACTTCATTTTAGAAAAACATCTATTTATTAAAAACAGTCTAACAAACCTGTATCTTGATTTCAGCGTAAATACATTCTCATGGAGTAACCATCCTTTCTGATTGTTTCCATTTGAGTCAGCCCATGCAAACTTATGTTCATATGCAAACAGTCAGTGTATTATATAAATATGACCTCCTTTATTTTTATTTAATGTTTCTCAAAGCGTTTTTATAATTTGCCTAATGGCATGACTCACTTAGTATTTTGTATTGTCAGGAGTGCAGATGTTATGGGTATGAAAAATATTACAATGTGCACAAAATAAAGGTGCTGTGACAGTCAGTGTTGCCAGGTTGAAGTCTTTCGCAGATATTTGCATGCATTTTGCATATTGAATGGTCCAAAGTTAAAACCTTTCAGATATTTGCATGGGTTTTGCATAGTGAAGCATTCTTGTCCTTATTAGCCTTACACTATAGTTTGCAGTTATGAAATTTGCATGTGATTCACTTTCTGTTTAGTGGAATAAGCATTACACAGAGTTCAATGTATCAACTCCTTTTATGTGTGATCAATGACTGGGTGAAGGCACTTTAAAAAATTGGTGCACTACTTAGTGTACTCTAACAAACACAAGATTTAGAAGGCGAATAGTAGTCAGCATGACCTTTCAATAACACATGCATATTCTGGATGGCATGTTTCCAAATGTAATATAACATCTTTACCCTACAAAAGACTTATGTTTGAAGCTTATTCTTCATAGCAGAAGCGAAAAAAGAGCTATAGGGGATATATTACTTTTTTGCCTGTCAGTTCCTTTGCATCTTCCACAGTGATATGGTAAAATAGGTAAGATACTTCTGGTGTGCTGATTTGTAGCCATTTTCATGATTGATAGCATGAGCTGTTGGATTTTTTTGTTCCTGACAGTAAATTGTGGTTTGTGTTCGGTGTGTTTCCAGGTATATTCATTTTGGTTTCCTTTTGAAGTATAATGAATATTCATTACTTTTTCAGGCCTACAGGCTTGAATTTAGATTCCTGAAATTTTTGAAAACTTAAAATTCTACGCTTTAAAAAACAAGCAAACAAACAACACCACAAATCCCTGAAAGAGAATACTTGTATTCAAAGCCTGACTGTCAGTGACCACTAACAAAACTTACTGTGAGAGCGCCCTGCAGTTCCGCAGCATGCATGTAAAAATCTTGCCCTCGCACATAAAAGTAATGCGAACACCTGTATTTAACTAGTTATGTTTTGAGTTGGAATTGCTTTTAGTGCATTGTAAAGTGCAAGTCATGGTAAGTTTCTTTCTTTGGTGTTTCCAAGTAGGTTTGTTAAACAGTAACTAGTTTACCAATTAGCATGCTCATATATGATAATTGATTGACTTTTTTTTACTATTTTCTTAGGCCATATTGCCCTTTCTTTTATGTTCCTGTCTTCTGGCGCTGGAAAGAGATTTCCACTGCTTTGGCTGCTTATATTTTACCATGATCAGAGAGGGTCAACTCAAGAGTGCTGTGAAAAGATAAAATTACTGGTAATTTCTAGGAGCAGAAATTACCTTTCCCCACACCCACATTGATTATTTGCAAAAGAAAATTAGTGCCCTGCTAGCTTACTGACTCATTGAGGTCATCTATGAGAGCTCTGTTGGCCTAGGATCCAATTTGAACAATGAAGAAACAGATATCCGTCTTACCCTCTTGCCAGCCTTGAGATCCAGAATCACAAATCAGTCTACCAGAAATCATTAATGATTCCAAAATGGGATGAACTATATTTGTGTTCTTTTTGATTTTTGAACTCTCTTTATCCTCTGTGCTTTTGTTTACATGAAGAAGAAATAGTAGTGTTGCTTGCTCTCTAGTTTGAAGGATACATTCATTCTGATGGTGATTCAAGTGCTCTCATCCTTCATAGGGCCTGCCTGTTTCTGCCCAGGAATTAGTTTCCCTTCATTCTCTGTCCTTCTGCAACTCAAAATCGATCCTGTCCTCAAGTCATTGTAGATTGCTGAGAGCAGTGGTCCATCAGTTTAGCATTCAAAAGGGCATGCTGAAATTGGTGAAGATGACTGGAGCTTCTTGTACTGCATTAAGACCATCCACATGACCTTTTTCTTTCTTTCTTTTTTTTTTCTTTGAAGATGGTCACTTACCTGTTGGCATCCTAGTCTCATGAGAAGAACGAGTTTAAAAAGAAGACAGATTGGCACATAATGCTGTGTTGCATGTCAAAATTGTCTAAAGTGCTGCTTGAAAGCAAAGCTAGATAATAAAGGATTCAGCTATACTTTTAACAATTTTTTTTTCTCCAAAAAAGTAATTCTATGGGCAGCCCAATTACTGTACTGTGGCAAACTGATTGAATCTTGACTTTTCGTGAGAACGGTAATTCAGATTTAGGCTGTGTTTAAATGGTGTTGCAAATAGCCAAGATAGTTCCAGTCTGTTGCTGCCACCCCTTGTGACACTTTGTTGTCTTGGGCCAGCAGTGGAAGACCTAGGTAGCCATTGTTGGGGGACTTAAAAAATGTTGTTTGCATTGGTTAAGTTTTAAGTTCAGTTGTACGTAATGAAAACTAAACTGAAGTCATTAAAAAATTGACAGATTAAATGTCTATTTGCAACATGAGAGTTTCTTAAGAAAAAATGAAAACTTAATTTCAAGAGCACTTCTATTGGAGGCAGTATCAGCTAAAGCAGCCCCCATTGTGTTTCCACTCACATGCCTCAGTTGGGCCAGTACAAACACTTACCTGATTGTACTGCATTGACCAATTTTGTACCAAAACCAATTATCTTTTTGTATGAGTGGTGTTTTTTTTAAATCTCAGATTAGTTCCATTATCTGGTTAATTCTGCAGCCAAATAAACAGCTGTATCCATCCAGTGAGAGAATGGTAGAGAGGGAGAAGAAAGTTGCCTAAGTTTGTACTGCTGCTAAAAGGAAGTTTTGTAAAGCTGTTCTGCAAACCTGTTATCTGATTAATTAACTAGGACTTGTATCTGTTGGCCAACACTGACCTGTTACCAGGCTACTAAAATGGGACTGGAAAACTTCCATAATTAATGAAATGGCTTGTTTTTCAAAATGATTTACTGCTGTTGGTTAGGGCTGCATATTTCTTTAGCATAACACACTATTAGAACATTAAGCAATGTTTGTAACTGAGTTTTGCCTACTGTTTGCATATTTTACCTTTAAAAATATAGCTGGAGTTTATAAAGCCAAGTTCAAAGAAAGTAACTTCTATTATTTTCACATGCTGATCTTTAAATATTATGAATTTATCTTACTATTTTAGATGATTAACAGGGAAAAATAAGAACTTTCATCACATTGGTTCATGTCACCACTATATCAACATCAAAAGTTTGTAGTAGCTCTGATTAGGCAGATCCAACAAGAAAAAGTATATTATTTAGTCTTTTGGTGTGCCTTCAAGGCAAAATGTATTTTGAAACTTATTACAAAACTGATATATATGCATTTTCTCCAAGAAATGTGCTCTAACTTTTGCATCTAAAAGTGATTGTTAATGATTTCAAAATTAATTTTCATATATATAATAAAGTGCTTTGGGAATAAGTCTGAAATTTAACTACAGAGTTAGATCTTATGTTTGTACAGATCGATAACTATTTTCCATGATTCAGGTGCAATGTTTCTGGTCACATGAAGACAGTCAATGTGTAAGATGTTATTTGAAAAGTGTGTTTTAAAATGTGTCATTGTCTTGGTTGTACTAAATATAATAGTTATCAACAGTGAATGACAAAGTTGATCGAAAATCAACAGAGTCTTTTTTCCGTTCCCTTTTTCCGGTTTTCCTCAACTGATTCTTTTTAGTAACCTTCAGAAAAAAAAAAACCAGACACAAACAGCTATATCACTTCTATTGTCTGAGCTGAGTAGAAAGCTAATGGTGATTTTTTCCAACCAGAAGACAAACTCCTTGAGGTAGGCAGTAAGAATAAAATAAAATATTTACTTGTCTGCATGTTAAATTGCTTTTCTGTTGTGCTTGTTTAAAAAAAAAAGACTGAGTAAAGATCTGTCTGTGTACTTCTACTGAGTAAGCTTCTTTGCTTTTTACTCTCTTAGTGTGAGAGGATACGTACCTGGAAGAGCTGGATTTTATTCTTTTGGCAGGATTATTTGCTTAGTTTGGGACTGTGGCATTTGCATAATCTTTTTGAATAGTCAGATTGAATAATGTCATTGAAGGCAAAATTTGAGAACAGTAGATTATCACAAGCACGAAATCTTGTCGTTTGCAGTGAGGGCGCTCTTTGGGGTAGTCCTGCATTTAAATGTCTGTTCCTCAGATGCCGAGGTTATATCCCTAGGCTTTAAACACAAAATATAGCTTTAGGACAAGATCTGGAATCAGGTAATGTCTTGGGCCCCAGTTCATGCTTCCTTCATGCTATCGTCTTGGCGTTATGAATCTTGAATTCTTTCTCCTACAGTGGCAGCGTCAACAGAAGACGATAGTGAAAGGCCCTGTAAATCTAGCACTGAAATTTCCTTGTCTGAATACTGTCCTAGCCATTAAGAATTGCGAGTCTGAGGTTTTAGAAAATGTGGAAGGCCTGGTACCTAGTCTTTGGCTTCATAATTTGGCTCTCTTTTGTCCTACTGCACTGTGTAACATTTCAAATCTGCTGGAATTGAAGCTGAGCAGGGATTCTAGGTTAATCATGTAGGTGACTTCATCTTCCCTGCATAGATCAAATATATATTAAATATTTTAGCATCATAGCCCATTTCTGTTGCATAGTTGAGAAGATAAAGTCATCTGCTGTTTTCTGTTATGGGTGAACACCGCTTTGTGAGCATTATGAGCACCTCAGTCTTCCTTAGAGTATCTAGATTTTGGCTGATGGCTTTAATGTGAGAGCAAGGACAGACTAGTTTTGGCTTGCTTTAAAATATTGGGCTGTCCAGGAGTTGTTTTACAAACAACTTGGGCCTCCACACTGCGGGAACAGGGTGACACTCCCCTTGAAAACTGTCTCAGCGTAAGTTGTTCTGTATGAGTCAGACTGACTGGGCTTACGTTTTTTGTGATGTTTAGCGTCTGTTTCTTGAGACTAAGTAGCTATTTGATTTTTTCATTATAGGTATATGATTGCAACTATCTTTTGATCAGTTCTATCACATTTAAGGCTTTTTTTTCATTGTAGAGATAACTGGAAGTATTATTTAAGTATTGCTCTAACCAGTTATGCTTGTAACCCTCTGATTTATAGGTAGTGATTTTTATTTTAAACTGGCTAACTTCTCATGTGGATTTTAAGGTATAGTTTGAGGTAGCACAATTTCATCTACTGATCAGATCAGATTCTGCAACTTGAGCCTTTTACTGTTGGCTAACATTGCTGGTAGCAGGCTTAAGTCCTTACATCTCCTCATCCTTTTCTGCTAGAGGTAATCATCTCCTTGGTTGTGCCACCTCATCAGTTTCTGCTTTTGCTTTCTAACTTGAATCTGTGACATGGTCTATGTGGAAGGCTAACTTTCCATAGCAACCTAAGCCAAGTTTAACTGGGAAGTTGTCTCACATTCGTCCAGGTGCAAGCTACCTGCCTTCACTACTGCACTGATCACTGAGCCTGCCCAGGATACCAAGCAGGCAGAAAACTAGTCCTATAGAGAAAATCAAGTAGTCCTCTGCTGGCTTAGCATCCTAGCAGCGAGACAGACCCCCAAAAATGCCAGTGTAAGGGAAAATGTGGGATTGTGCAGTAAGGCATGAATGAAAGCATATTAACTGTTAATTTCAAAAAATTTTCCCCCTTTGGCTTTTCCTTCCAAATGTTATCACTGATAGTGTTTTTAGGTTTCTTTATTATTGTAAACTTTTACTACAGAACAGGATCAAAACTTAAAGTTTTAAACATGCTTTAAAAACCTACATGTTTCCGTGAACTCAGTTGAAGTGTACATTTTGCAGTTTTGATGCTATTTTGGAGCAGTTTGTGCTGGAACAGTACTTACCAGCCAGTCAGTGGCAGTTTTTCAGGTTCTTGTATTAATCAACTTTTCCCTGACACACTTATTGGTTCCTTAACCCCTTAGATGTTCTCACTGTAGTGGAATGCAGTCATGTCTGCGTAACATGGCAATCCTTCTGATAGGATGCATGTGGAAGCACGTTTTGTCTTTACCCACAAAAATCTTAATCAGTGGGGAGACTCTTTAACTAACTACAAGTGGTTTTTTGCTGCATTTTCACTTTGCTTAGCCTATTCTGAAATCTTTGATAAGTACATAAAATGCTGTTACAGAAAAGAAAGAAATAAGATTGTCTAGTGAAGAATATTTATCTAGCAAAAGGAAATTGGAATTTTAGCATTCCATGTAGTTTGGTCTGCTTCTAGCAATTTACTTCTTTGCAGTTTGGTTTAGAGTTTATGCATTTACGTGAAGCAAACTGTATATATGACTTAGAAATCCTTTCATTTAAACCGAGGGATGTATTTTTTGTGTCATCTCCATTACCTTTCTTATTTGTTGGGGCAGAAATGCAAATACTTGCTCTAGGATTCAGGAACGTATTTGTGTTGTCAGAAGCAATATCATGTTGTGTCATGATGTGCTATGCAGCTTGTAGGTTATTGACTTGTGTAACATAGTATTACATGATATATGTTATGACCTGATGTAGCATCAGATATTTGGGGAACAGAGAAAGGATTATCTAGAGCGAGTGTGTGAGCTGGTTCATTAATCAGCCAAACTGCATACTCATAGCTTCTTAACAACTCTGTAGCATCTTAAACACTAATTTCAAATGACAGAATAGCAATGAGAATAAGAATAAGGTCTATTGAGACAATTCACCATTTTGAGGTAATAGTAGCTAAATACGTGTTTTAATCTAATGATGTTTTGTACTTTTTTTTTTTTTTAAAGGCTCCTGTATCTTTTTGGAGACTCTTTATGCCAGTGAATGATCTCATTTGTGTGTTGACCCCCACCGACTTAAACTACTTACGTGAGGAGTCTTGGTGGCTGCTCAGCTTTTATTTTGGCTCCATCCTGGGTAGTCACCTTTGAAGTGCTAACAGTGGATTTGAAAAATATACCCCCTAACAGTCTTTCTAGTCTGTACAGCATTTATAGCTAAGGGTAATATCGTTTTATTAGATCATGAAGTGGAGTTGAAAAAATAGACGTGCGTTTGGATATGCAACCTTAAGCTCTGAAATGGAAACAGCTGACTTCAAAGGTAAATGCAAGTAGAGAACTGTTGCTCAGGGTTTTATTAGGTATTTATCTATCAGAAATCTGTGAAGAAAAAGAGACCTGGTACTCGCGGCGTGGATAGTGATAAGGATGATAAAATGATCATCTTAGGGGAAGGAGAGACACTAGCCTGCTTCTCTTAGATGGTAATTTTAGGTTCTTGTCTTTCTCTTGAGAGAAAGTTGCAGTGGCACGGGACTTATATTTCTGTGTTGTTGATGGTATCAAATCTGGCTTTTAAAGGTGATGATCTGTCATGTGGGTAATGACAAGGCTTAGTAGGGTGGCTGGTTTGGCTTTTTGGATATGTGCAAGAATATTATGTTAGGTGAGCATCATTGGTCATTAGCCCTGCTTTAAATGTTTGGAAATATTGCTGGACATTAGGCAGCTTAGTGTGCAGAATGAATACAGTTTTAGGGATTTTTGGAAGAGTCTGCTAGGCTTTATAGTTGCTTGCTTTCATAAAGGGTTGTCAGACTTGTTTGCTTTCTAAGAGAATTCTTGCAAATTATTATTATTTTTTCATTTGATATCCTATATTTTGAATATGTTTTAGTGATCTGTATTTTCTCATTCTTCCACATAATATTCCCCCTAATAAAATAGTACTTTATTTGGGAAACCCATACATTTTGTATTAGTTTGTCTGTGTTTCTTCTATTTGTTGAGCATTTTGATGGACAAAGCAAGACTAGTTTTTCATTGGCTTAGAGATCATTCTGCATTTCTTAGTCTATCCTTGACAGCAGTACCACTGTTGCAAGTACATATCTGTTTATTCCTTCAGTCAAGTTTACTGCCAGTCTTATAGAGTTAACGACACAGCAAAAGCATTCCTTCAGCAAGACTCTGGTTTCCTATGTATTTGTAGTGTTGAGCTCTGAAATTTGTGCTGGTATTTTGCTAGTGCTTTGTGTTATGAGGCTGGGAACAGTAAACTTGATACTGCAAGTTTAGATACGCTCACCTGGAGTAAAAATAGTGTACCATAAAAATATAGGATGCACATATTTTCAATAATATTTTTACTTTTTTTAATGCATCAGAAATAACATAAAACAAAAAAAGCGAAGACAGTACTCAGGCTAGCAACTGTCTCTGTTTTGGCAATATGTGCATTACAAAAAATGAAGACTTTAAGGACTTCCAATGGAATTTTTCTTCCAAATGTAGTGTCAATTTATTTGGGCGTGGGTTTAAAAGAAAAACAAAAACACCACCCGATAATTGAACACTGTGGTCTTTAGTTCCAGACTGATATGTGTTTACTACTTGAACTCAAATCTACTACTTGAACTCAGCTTTTCTATAGATGGGAAATAAATACTTAACAGTTGCTGACTAAAATAACTTTTGCTACTATAATTGCCTTTAATATTCTCGTGCATGACAAAAATACATTGGATATTTAATTACCAAATAAATATGGAAAGAAAAGCAAATGGAAAACTTCAATATCATGTCATTTGCAGTGCATCATTAAAATGACACAGTTCGTGAGTGGTGACCTTTTTTAATGAACGATATGCATTTTGTTCTTCAAAAGCATTAGTGTTAAATATACAACTGCTCAAAAGAGGTGTAGTAAGTATTTCCCGTTTGAGGTAATCTTCATAATTGTATATCTCAAATTTGCTTTTGCAGTGTGACAGAAACCACTTCAATAGACGTGCTGAAACTGGAATCTTTCTGTGAACCTGAGATGTGATGAAAAAATTATCTGCAGTTTACAGTGATTTTATGGGTTTCAGTTTACTAACAAATATTCAGCTCTTCATACTTCAAACCCCTGTGTGACAGTGAAAAAGGAATGTTATGCTTAGCTTTTACATGCTTTAGTAAATGGATTTAACCCATTAGGTTTACCATTTAATTCTGTTTCACCAGTCATTATTTATTTCAAATGTAAACATCAGCAGCACAGTTGCCTAATCTGAGTTTTGTACAGATTTTATTGGAGGTAGTAATATTATGTTGAAAGAAGTATAGCTTTGTGATGGTGGGGTTTTCTTTTGTTTTTTTTTTTGTTGTTGTTGTTGTTGCTGTTTTGTGTGTGTGCGTAGCTTCCCAAACTTAATCATCGTCTTCTTAATGGCAGACTGTGAAATTTCAGAAGCTATGTAGTGTTGTCATCTCTGCTGATGAACTTTTATGATACACACAGTTATTATCCGCTTCAATGTGAATCTTCAGTCTGAGTGTGCCTATGAAAGGGCTGTACCTTTTTAGTGTATGCCTTAACTTTTTGAGTAGCTTAAATGCTGTGAGCATTTCCTGAAGATATGGCCTGCCTAAAAGAACAGAAGTCTTCAAAAAACTTTCTTAAAGTAGCTAAATCTCTTGATTAGCCATTAAACCTCTAGAACTAATATTAAAGAATGCAGAAGAGGCACTTTAATGATTACTGTGTAGCAGTGCAAAAAATTCTGTGTACCAGAAAGTAAAAGAATAAGTGAATTAGTTGTGAAATTTACAACCCCTAGTAAGGTTCTGCTTTTTAATAGTCATGTTTTATTTTTAAGGGAAAAAAACTAAGCGTATATTATACTTTAAAAAGAGAGTGGGGAGCAGAAGGATAGGAAGTTACCCAGGACATTGAAAAAAGTCTAATGATTTACTTGTAAGTGGTGAACACTTGTTTTGAAAATAAATATAATTCATATCTCAAGGTACTCAGCAAAAATTGAGATGCAAAAGCATATTCCATCCATTTATGAGAATCTTGACTCTGTTAGGAGCTAAGAACGTTTGATTTTTAAGTCATTTTTTACACAATGTTCAGAGAATCAATTTTTAAAATTTATCTGATATAAAATTATTTCTATTTAAAAATGTCAGAGAGCTTGTGAATAATTTATATGATTTGGGGCAGCACATATTTTTCAAGAATATTATGCCTGTCATCTTGAGTGTTTGTTTTGGTCCAAAGATTTAATTGTACTTGATGTGTGTAAGTAATCATATTTATTGGGGAGTTCGGACTGTGCATGCAATTTAAAATCAGATACTGGAACTGTAGTATTTATTTTGATGATGTTGTGCCTATTTGGAATTTAGGACTGCGATGATACAGGATATGACAAAGGTATGTGGTTCAAAACCAGGAATGCAAATGAAATTCAGTTCACTTAAAATCAAAACATAGTAATTCACTAAAATGAGCATTTGTAGTTCTGTGCTAGCTTGACAGTAGACCTGGTATAGATCGTTTCCTGTTTGTAAGAAACGTAAAAGAAACAGATGTATTTGATTTGTACCCAACTGGAGCAAAAGCTGTGGGTGTTTCTCTCCCGCCCCCCCCCCCCCCCCCCCCCCCCCGCAAGATGGAAGTTAAGACAGCATCTTTGTTTAGGAAACAGCACTAGGGGATAACTCTGAAATATAAGGAGTTAACTTGGGACTTGCAGCTTCTGTGTGAAGTCAGTAATTGCCTTTACTGTTTGGTTAGAGTTTCTGCAGGCTCCCTTTAAGCAACCCGGCTGCGTGCACTGCCTGCCTGGGGTTATGCAGGGCTTCTCCACTGCAGGCCAGCTGGCTGCTTCATCTGCTCCCTTGGGATGTAGGCAGGTCAGAGGTCCAGCAGGCTGGAAGAATCCAACCCACCACCTGTGGGACAATATCAGAGCTGCAAACTTCTGGGGTTTCTCTTGGGGCTCCTGAGATCCCAGTCTAAGCTCTGTGTCAGAGTCCCAAAGTCCCTGAAAGTCTGCTAGCAGCCCTAGCACTCTCCGAGCTCAAAGTGGTGTTTCTTATCAGAGATGCTGGAAGCTCTGGCGTGGTGGAGTTGCGGTGGGGTTGCAGATGCTGGAAGCGCCTGGGTTCTGGGTGGTGCACCTGGTAGAGCAGCCTCAGAAGCGCTGATTAGGAGAAACTCTGCAGTGAAATAGATGCTCTTTTGATTTTACAGCTAATAATAGTTCTGGGAAAATATATTTGTTTAAAGCTACTTCCAACAGTGTGGTATGAAGCGCCAACTGATTAATGGAAAATACTGTGCATGCGTTTGTAAGGCCTGCTGATGCAGAAGTAACTATTAAAAGCCCATAAGAGATGTCATGTGCAGGGTATGTCTGTTTTGAGGCTATAGTGCCAGTTTAAGTTTAAATACGGATCCAAAATTTTTGTGGTTCCAGTTAAGGATTTTTCAAACAAACTTTACCATAAATTTTTTTCCCCGAGATAAAAGGTCTGTGAAATTTAACAGGAAACACTGTCACATTGTATCCAGGATGTAATGAGTACTGTGGTTTTCAAATAGGAAAAAGTACAGTTAGAAACTGTCCTGGGACTAGTGATTTTATTTTCTGAATTTTCCCCATCAGTTGCTAAGAACATCATATACTGCTTTTATACCTTGACCATCACAGCTGCCTGTTCCCCTCTGCTATTATACATATATACATTCTCTCTCCCTTATGATACCAGTTTTATTAACTGTAGGGTTCAGTGCTTATACTATTTTTTGGTGGTTTGTGAAATACATTATCAAAACTGACTCTAAATATGTATCAATGGAAGATGCTTCACTATTTTAAATTATTTTAAATACCATCTGACACTTTTTTCTATGTTGGTATTAGTGGATTGTCCATATGCTGTACCAAGCTTTCTTGAGGTTCACGGCCCCGGGGAGGAAGCATTGGAGGAGCATTATCTTAACTGTATCTATCTGAAAGCATGATAATGTTCCCCGGGTTGTTTGCTGTCAGACGAAATACTACTATATGGATTGTTCATGTTAGAGAACTTTTATGAATCTGAGTTAAATCAAAATAAGGGTATGATTTATGTAACTTGATGTTGTGAGATTTCTTGTGCCTTGTATTTGGAGGAAATTTAATTTTAAATTCTCTTTATATCTAGCATGTACCTTTTTTATTCTTTGTACTTACCTTTAAGAGAAAGTAAGGCTACAGACAGTTTTTTCACACTGGATGGAAGAGTGGCTACTAGATCTTTGAAGTCCTTGTGTTTTTGTAGTAATCACTTATTTTTAATAAGAGCAGGAACACTGGAGCAGTCGGCAGGATGCCTTGTGAATTTTAATGGAAAGCTTAGAATAGGCTGGGCTGCTTTTCTGTTGGGGAGGGGGAAGCTTGGTTAATTTAGTATAATATTTAGTATATTATTTTAACATACATACTAAACATTAAAAAGGATCATAGTTGTGTAGAACTTCCATGTATAGACCTGTACTTCAATCCAAATTGCCACCATTGATGGCTGTTATAAATATGTGTTGACAGAGCTCTAGACAGATGCTGGCACAAGACTGGTTTAAATTAGGAGGACAAGGTTAAAATGTGACCTTAACATTATTGTCTCAGTGACTTTGTTCTCCTTTTCTTATAACTAGAACAGTAGTAACAGTTTTGTCCAAGTTTCATTATAAGTGGAAGAGCTTAGAGCAGGATATTTAGTTAACTGCAAAGGCTTAAATACTTTACTGTGGCAGTTAACTTTTTGTGCTTTATACAACAAGTTGCATTTGTTGATGTCGAACCTGCTGATGGCAGATGAGGTGCTTGGAAGACAGGAGGTTCTCTGCTCTGTCTGCCTTGCAGGAGAACTTGGTGGTTCTGCTTGCTGCGTCTGTGGCGCGTTGCTGTGGCTGTATCTGATGCGTGCTTTCAAATTGCTAGGCTTTTGTCATGCAATAAGCAGTAGCTCTGCCTTCTGAATTACCAACCAGATTTGAATTTAGAAAGATCCTTGCTGCTTAGCTATGGTGTTGGCCCTAAAGCTGTGAAGATACCTGTATTTCTGTATCCTGCTGGACACATCCTGACGTTGTGTCACTCACAGATGACTTTTTTTTTTTTTCCTCCTTATCTGGAGCTCTCTTAATGCACTTGTGGGAAAAACTCTTTTCTTGAGGTTACTGTTTCAAGGCCAGTCAAAAGAGATAAGACTATTTACAAACTGACACCTTGTAACTTTATGAACTGAAGGTAGGGTTGTAATGTGGTCCTGGACCTCTAAAGTCCAGTGTTGCCACTGTGCCGCTTACCTTTACTGCTGACAATGTTTTATTGGTTTCTATTAGGCTTTACTCTTTGCTCTTCTGAAATGTTGAGAAGACTGAGGATATGATAGCAGAGACAGCTAATGTCTTCTACTGGAAGTAATGATTACCCTTTAGCAAAGGCCTGTTTTAACTAAAACCATTATTACCTTTGGGTAATGGAATTCTACAACCATGTTGATGGTGGTGGGGGGGAAGAGAGGGGGTTGGGTTTTTTTGGTTGAACATTTACCAAAAGCTTTCAAACAAATAACTTTGATACAGAGCAGTTACCAGTGGAAAATGTGCTAGAGCTGCTGGAGTGGGTATGTGACTTGCAGGAAGCTGATCTGCTATTTTAAAATTGGTCTTTGAAAGCAAAGAAAAGGTAAATCACAGAACATGTGCTAAGTGAAAACAGCTGTGAGGACAGTGAAGTCATATAAATAATTCAAAGTGAGATAGTGATCATAGGAAACACTACATTAAAATTCAGCTATCAACATGAAAAGAGGGATTTGCATTATCGTTCTCTAAATAGAGGACGTAAAATAAGTTGTGGATAACTACAGGCCTTCAGATCTAAAAGTAAGACAGTGAAGTGTCTTCTATCTATTGAAAGTAGAAAGATGAAAATTATTTCTGAAATATCTTGACTGTTCAGAAAGTGTAGTATTAATTTGGTTGCTGTTGTAATATACAGCATAGAAAAATGAGTTAACCAAGTAAATTTGGTATGTGTAGTTCAGTTATATTTCATCATAATGAATTTGAAGAAAGCAGCCTGGTGTTAACTACCAATGAGAGCTTAGTTAAAAGTTATTTAAAGGGTTTTCTGTACATGGGCATGTACTGTCTTTTGGGAACTCTGCGCAGATGGAGATTCATTCAAACCAGGTGAATTGCATACAGAGCTGCTTAGGGGAAGTGATCTATAATTATTTATTGCTGTTTATTTGTTGCTGATTATTTGCTGAAATTCTGTTATCAGTGTAAGATTTGTAAAAAAAAAAAAAAAATAAAAAAAAAATAAAAATATTTTTCTTAAGTTCCTGTTTGCTTGGAAATAGGAGCCTATGATCCCTGGGTCCACGATTTCTGACCCTTCTCCTCAGCATCTTGAAATGGTGTAGAATGAGGAGCTCTGCATTTTCTCTGGGAAATTAGATCCTTTCTCAGTGCAACCTTGATGTGTACACACACACAGTGTATAACAAATGGTTACGTAGGTTCTTGTTGAACTGGCATTGTTCCTTTCTTGTGTTAACTTATTTAGGCCCATTTCCAGGTCATTTTGACTTCCTTGGGATTGCATATCTGAAGTGAAATGGAGACTTTCTGTTTTTGTTCCTTATCCGAAGTTCAAGAGTAGGAAAGATGAAGGTAAATCTTGCCAAAGGAAGGTCGCTCCCAGTGCAGAGCCAAAGGGGAGGGAGGGGAAAAAAAAACAACCTAAAAAACTCTTGGCTTCTTATGTCATTGGCCCATGGGAGACTTCTGCTGGACACTGTGAGCCTTTTCTTTGAAGGAAATAGAGCACAGCTAAACAGAGCTGTATGTTCAAAGTGCAGCTTACTCTGCCATAATATACGATGATCATATCCTGTGATTTTTGCATAGTGACAGTGCTTGAAATCTTGAGTCGTTGCTTCTAGATAAGATGAAAAGGTGGATCCTCACACACATACCTCTTGTTTGTGTATAGGACCTTGTTTTTGTTTTTGGGAGCTGCTACTCCATCAGATATGTGTGGTGTCTCAAATCAATATTCCACCTATTTGGGCTTGACTGAATTGGACCACCGTGAGACCATAAAGTCTCAATTCTCTGCGTGAAGCTGTCATACTGAACGTTTTGGCAATTGTAAATGTTGTCTTATTGGTTGCAGCCTTAATTTTCACATCTGCCTGCCGAGTCTTCAGTTTTCTTTCCCAGTGCACCTTTGCTTTTCTCTTCTCCCTCGAACAGACTTCCTTTGTATTCCAGACAAATGGACACAGAGATAGAGATGTAATTTTGCCTTAAAGATCTGTAGGCAAAGTAAAATCAAAATGTATTGGTGGGATTTGGTGGAGAAGCTTGCATTGTTGCTTCCTGTGCTCTGTCCATCTATTACATGTATATGTTTATAAACTTTAATTTCCGGTGTGCTCAGTCTGGAGCTTTCACAAACACTAACTTCTGCTGATAATACAAACTGGGGATGAGTGGTGGGAATTAACCACAGCAAAGATTTGGCTGGCTGCTGGGTATGGTACCTTAAGCCCATATCTCTGGCATTTCAGAAAACTGATAAAGTAACAAAGAGATGAGATGTGAAGGTAGTTCTGAGAAAGTCAATAAATAGCTTGAAGCTACAATTTAATAAGTGTTTGGACATATCTGGCTTGAAAAGCTTATATGTTTTAACTCTCTCTTAAAAGTGATAGGTGGAACTTAAATCCATCTTCCCTATGGTATTAGATATCAGGAGAAATAAGTGGAAGCAAGGCATTTGAAATCAATAAATTGCTTCTAGGTACAACTTAATGCTGACAGAATTTAAAGGGGGGAAAAAGATTGTGGAACAGACACAGAAATAAAATTTAGCTTTGACTTACAGATTACAGCACAAACCTGAGCCTAGCTCTTGTGAAAAAGAATATATGGAAATTATGCTGAGGAAGTTATGCTTTGTAAGCCAGCTTGTACAGGACAGTTGTATTGAAAAGGTATGAAATCAGTGGAGTAAAGCCATTTCCAGTGTATTATAAAATGTATCTAAAGTATTTAAATGCTTTTAAAAGTGTGTATTTGTGGTGTAATTTATCTGGAGAGCAAAGATTCTTTCTGATTTCCTTGGGAATTTTACTGTACTTGGACGTCTTGCACTTCACTGCTTTGATTACCTTTTGTTGGATATTATTGTTTGCATGGCCTAGAAGTAAGAGCTTTCACTGAGCAGATAATTAAAAGTGATGCCTTTATATGTAGAAAAGGCCTTTGGTTTCTGTCTGCTGTGGTTAGGCCAGCAGGCTGTTGCATGGATACATGGCAGAACTGAAGCAACCCTCGCTTTATGTTCTCTTCTGGGGAGAACGGACATAACGGGGGAGAGCCATTAACATTTCGTTAAGTGTGAAGCCAGAAGCACTTGTTGAAGTGGTGCTTGTCAATATGTGTTACACTGAAGGGAGGTTAAAATAATCTTCCTGGACATAAATCTTCCTTGATCACAATCAGTCTCTCTTGATTCTGAAATATTTATTGCTGTTTACAACAACTTTGAATCATATGATGTATACAGAAAAATTCAAAATTTTCATTTTTCATTCACCTATTGCATTATTGTCAGCATATGAGATTGGCTGCTTGTGCTTGGATCTAGGATTTTTTAACACCTTAAAATACATCAAAGGACGTGATATTTCCAAATAAATACATTTTAAAAACATTTTTGATTTACATTTTGCATCTTGTAGGTCTCAGCTTCATCTATTTAAGGTAAATTTTACCAGTTGTTTAGAAATTCTGATCTGTAAAACAGTAAAAGTGAGTAAGAAGATTTTATTAAGAAAGCTTTCTTCTGAAAAGCCATGCACCAGTACAGGCTGGGGGTTGACCTGCTGGAAGGCAGCTCTGCCGAGAAGGACCTAGGTGTCCTGGTGGACAGCAAGTTGACTATGAGCCAGCAATGTGCCCTTGTGGCCAAGAAGGCCAATGGGATCCTGGGGTGCATGAGGCAGAGTGTTGGCAGCAGGTGGAGGGAGGTGATCCTGCGCCTCTACTCCAGCCCTGGGGAGGCCTCCCCTGGAGTCCTGTGTCCAATTCTGGACTCCCCAGTACAAGAGAGACATGGCGCTACTGGAGAGAGTCCAGTGGAGGGCTCCTAAGATGATGAGGGGACTGGAGCATCTCTCCTCTGAAGAAAGGCGGCGAGAGCTGGGCCTGTTTGAGCCTGGAGAAGAGAAGACTGAGAGACGACCTGATCAATGTGTGCAAGCATCTGAAGGGGGGGTGTCAAGAGGATGGGGCCAGTCTCTTCTCCGTGGTGCCCAGTGACAGGACAAGAGGCAATGGGCAGAAACTGAAGCACAGGAAGTTCCATCTAAACATGAGGAAAAACTTCTTCACTGTGAGGGTGACAGAGCACTGGAGCAGGTTTCCCAGAGAGGTTGTGGAGTCTCCTTCCCTGGACATATTCAAAGTGTGCCTGGACGCGATCCTGGGCAATATGCTCTAGATGACCCTGCTTGAGCAGGGAGGTTGGACTAGGTGATCTCCAGAGGTCCCTTCCAACCTCAACCGTTCTGTGATTCTGTGTGAAACTATACAAAATGCAAGCAGAGAATTCTAATGTGTTGCCAAAAACTAGCAAGTAGATGCTTTTCATTTAGTGCTGTTAAAACTAGAGATTCTTCTGGAGTTAGCACACTAACTATTATTCTTCTAAAGAAGGCAGGTATTTAACCTGGTAAAGCTTCAGTAGATGTTCTAAGACACTTTATATCACATCTATGAGAGTTATATTTGAGCACTGACAAGGAGTTAGTGGAATGATAATAACTTTTTAAAACCATTTTTCTATACAAAATATTTAAATTCATCCACTGTTCACTGTTTTCTTTTGAGTTGCTATGCTACCTAAAGGGCCAGGTTTCAGGGATGCCTTTGAACTTGTTAACAAACAATTATTGGATGTCACTGATCTGGCCTGTAAATGACATAGACTGAAATAGCTTGTGCATCTAGGGATCTAGGGAATGTTTTTGCGTTTAAGGAACAGGGCTGAAATTAGGGACAACGAGGCTAATGCTTCCTCTTACGTAACACTGACATCCTATGTGCCTTGATCAAATTATATAAACTTGTAAACGACTTCTATAAAATGAAAAGGGAACCAGTGTAGGGGTGATTCCATATTCTACTCCGTGGGTATTGAAGGTAAATTACTTAATATTTGTAATGTGTTTTGAAACTTTTTAGTTGCACAGTATTGTGCAAGACTCTTTTTTTCCCAATGTTTGACTTCAGTCTGTTAGTGACTGAGATAGAAGTAATCAGTTGATATTTGCTAATTTGAATAACTTTGTGTTTTGTGTATGAAGCTCCATGTAGGGAATACACACAGACAAGAAAAGCACTGAATCATACTGCATGTACTATTTTTGGAAGATCAAGTAGGCTTAAGAGCGGAGGAGGAAGAGTTGCTGGGATTTTTCCAAGTTCTGTCTGCAAAACAAATTCTACCCACGTTAATCATCCAAATGAGTTGCTGTAGTTATTTGCATGTCATTTTATTGTAGCTTGGCTAGAATAGATTGCTTGAGTTTGTTCCTAATGTAGCAGGACTTCACTGAGAGATTGATAAATCACTCATATTAGTAGTGTTCACATTTAAATTGTTAACAGTGATCACAAGCTCTTGGTGAAGTGAAAGAAGCAATTGACTCATAGTAAGTACCAAGATTACACTTGTACTCAAGAGCAGGATAAAATACCCACCTTAGAGCTCTGTGCTCTAGGTATGACACCTAACATCTGCTGCTGCGCAAGGGAATCTGGATGCCTCCACAGTATGTTGCACTGTGCTGAGCAGACTCATCATATTTAGGCTTTCTGCCAACTCACCTCTTCATTTGCTATTTTTTGGCTCCTTTCTTGTTTTAAGGTCACCTTTTTTTGTTCAAGGAGTAGTTGTATGATCCATTTTGTTTAAAAAAAAAAAAAAAAACACACATTTAAAGATGTGTATGGCATTGTACCCAGAGCTGGAGAAGTCCATAACTGGACTATTGTATTTTGTTCTAATCAACAAGGATAGCAAGGTAAGGTGCAGAAAAGATTATTTTCTTCCTGGATTGGAAGAAGTATGAGATGTTAAGTGACTGCAGATGTGGTAACTGTTGGCTTAAGAAAGTTAACATGCAAATGAAAAAAAAAAATTGAAATTATTAAAATACGCTGTGGGTAATGCATTTTTAAAATTTAATTGCCTGCTTTTCAAAAAGAAACTTTTTTAAGTTTATCATTTTTAAAGCTAGCTCTTTTTACAACCTTAAATATGCATAGGTGCCTTGGTGCAAGGAAAATTTAATGAGCTGCAGAAGATAAACAGAAGAGCAAAGTAACTGTTAATCCCTGTTGTCTAACCTGGGTAAAGAGCCAGAAAAATCAGCTGAAAATGAGGGAGAAGCCAAAAAGAAAATTATAATCTAATTGGAGACTTGCTGTTGTTGCCAAGGTAAATTTTTAAAGTACATTTAATTCTTCGATTCAGGATTGAATTGGCAAGCTTAACTTGTGCAGCCTAGGGCTTCCTCTGAGTAGGTGGACTGTAGCCTTCCTAGCTAGCTCTGTGTGGTGCAGTGCAGATCCTAGTTTGTTCCCAGTAGGGAATATAGCTATGTTAGCCTTTAAGTGTAGCTTAAGTGTGTAGTAAAGATGGTGAAAAAGGGGGCTTTCTCCAAGAATCACCTAGGACCCAGGCTGCAGCCTGTAGTGTGTCTAAAACAAGGATTAAAGGTATTTAAAGAATGGATAGCATACTTCAGCATCCTAATGCAAGTAAGATGGTATAGTACTGATTGTCACACTATAGAAGGGGGAATGTGAGGTTTATCTTAGTCACTTGATGATTTGAAATAAAGTTTGCTCTTTCAGGTGCCTTTTCCTCTGTTTTGTGTCCTATGTTCAGTACACCTATGCCAGGCTGGAAGGCTTTTGTTAATGTGCACATTCTGAAATACAGATTATCTTGTCTGTACTTTTTTTAATGCATAAAAATGTTAGTTCAAATGTTTAGAATATTTTTCAAACCCTATTTCAAAGATGTCTTCTGGATAACCTCAAAGTTGTTCTTTGTTTTACAGATAGTGGCAGACCTTCGTTAGCTGTTCAGCTGGCCCTAGCTCACTTCAGCTGCAAGCTTTGTGTGAAGCACTTTGTTTGACTAGGGTGATGTGGCAGGGTTCCTGCTCATGTATAGATTAAGAGTGGGACACCAGGTATCGGTTCAGACAAAAAGAAAAAAATCTTTTTTGGTACAGAAAACAGCATCCTGGTCTGGAAAGCTTTATAAAACTTATCAGTAGTCCAGCAGTAGTTGTGCCTCAGCTGTCTAGCCACTTGAGAATGTATTTATTACAAATTCTCAATTTCTTAAAAAGAGAAGAAAACAGAAAAGCTTACCTGTGCAATTAATTCAGTAATGGAAAGTGCTAATGGAGAATAAAAAGAGCAACTTTGCATATTTGCAGTTTACATTAGAGGAAGAAGCATGGTAGGAGAAATACTGCTTTCTTGAACAGGTGGGCTGTATTACATGATTTGATTTAAAAAAAAAAAAAAAAAAAAAACCAGCCTTCTCTGTGGAGCTAGGAGGTTGGTTCTTTAAATAACTTTTGCAGGGCGAACCAGGTTATAATATTGTCATTAAATGTGGACCAGGTAATTTTTTATGGTCGGAGTACGTCAGAAAAGCAGTGAGAAAAAAAGCCATGTTGAAATCAAGTTGATCCTCTACGTTTTGCATCTTAATACTGCTAATAAGAGACTAGTGGGACTGCTTTGAAAGGCATTTGCAATCTGAAAAGCTAGTACTTCCAGCATGCGTTTGTCTGTGTGTTATGTATAATTGGTAAATATGTGGTAGGTCTTCTGAGGAAGGAATTGCAATTGTGGCTTTAAGATTTCAAACGAATGTCATCTGGAAGTTCCTGATAACTTTGGGTTTTGGTTTTTAGTTGTGGTTGGGGGAGCAGGCAAGAAGAAAGTGTTTGTTTGGAATCTTATGTAAGACACGTTACAGAAAAATTAGTGGTTTGTATATAGGGTATGAAATTTGGAAAACTAGCAAATGGTAACTGAAGAACATTTTGTGTGCTGAGGAAGGGTCTAGAAAGAAAAAAGGGAAAGAAAAGTTCTCCTTCTCCCGTTCTTTTCACCTTTATGGTCCCTGCTCCCCCTTCCCCCCCATCAAACAAAGCCTATTATCTAGAAAGAAATAGATGAACTTAATGTCCCCGGAGGAAGATGTACTTTCCTTCTGCTCTGATGTCTCAGGGCATTTCTGAGCTAGTATTTATGAAAAGGATTCTTCCCCAATATTTGCTGAGATCACTTGATGCCCAGCAGCCCAAGAGATCATTAAATTAACCAATGCTTAATTTCAGTAACCAAGAGCATAAGAATGGGTTTCTATGACGTAGCGCTGCTGAACGAAAATAAGAATAGAAATTTGCTGACTTTATTCCAGTCAAGATGCTGGATGACTTTTGTATTTGGCTGTGAGAGAGATCCTTATTGCCTAGATTCATCTTATCTTTTTGGCGGAGGTTATTCACGTGGATTGCAATTGTGAGCATGTGCTGCAAATTTACAACTTGGATGCTATTGGATTTGGAATATAAAATGGGAGTCCAGGAATCAAGGGAACGGGGCAGAGCTGTTTTGGAAATAATGCACAGGGCAAAGCATTAGCAGGGAAATCTGTAGATGGGGTCAGAGGCTAGAATACCACAGATGGAAATAGAGAAGCTTGAAGTACATCAAATGTGCAAGAGTTAGAAATAAAGGAAAATCAGAGACAGTGTGAAGAAAGACTCCCAGAGAACTTAAGAACAGAATAAAAAGTGGAGGAAAATGCTCCAGGAGAAACTTTTATGATTACAGGGAAATATCTTCTTGCAGACTGAGTTAACACAGATTGTACAGGATTTAAAAGGATGTCATAAAAATTATGCTTTGTGGCTTTTGAACAAGCAGTGCTGAGTGAACCTGGTAGTGGTTTCAGTGCAAAGAGGAAGGATGTGCTGGAGAAGGTAATGAAGGGCTGTTATTTTAGGGCTTCACTGTGCATGTTTCTTCTATTTCAGTGCTCTGTGTGTGTTATGTGTGGTTTTTTTTTTTTTTTTAAGTAGATATGGTTCGCAGAGGAGGGGCATTGGAAGAAAACAAAGTTTTGGGATAAAATTGAAAGAAAAAAATTAAAACACCAAGTTAAAAGCAAATCAGTTGTTTAATTTTCAACTGATAGTGTTACTACAGTTGTCTTTACAAGAAGTTCTCCTGATTTGCTTTCTTCTGTAGGTATATTGACAATTCAGACTTTTGCCATTTACACTCTTAAGTCTTGCATAATACAGTCAGTTCATATTTTCCAGAGCTTTCCAATTAAGTTAAGTGTTCAGAAGTTTCCATGACCTTTAGGTTTCTTTGTAGTCTAAGTTGTTTTGCAGAGAGTATGATAGACTTTGTGGTTTACTTCCAGTGTAGCTTTTCTTTCATGGAAAAGATGTCACAATGCAAAAAGGCAGTGGTTTTCAGTTGTATTTTTGAGCATTTAGTATAGGACAGATTTGACATTACTTTTTTTTTTTTTTAAATGTCCTAACATACAGGAAGCTGGGCAAACGTCATTATCAAAATCATTATTAAAATGTCATTATCAAAAATGGTCAGCAGCATCATTGTCATTTAAAAAGTGTCATTAGACTGAATGTATTGGAGAAAACAAGTTGTAAAACGGTGATCTCTAGTTAGAGAAAACAAGTTTATTGCAGAGTATAGAAAAGGGCACCCATACTTCATATTCACTACCATAATTGATGTTTTGGTTCTTACCTCAATGTGGAGTGTCGCAATATGTGCAGCATACCAGGAAAACCTTCTGTAAATTGTTGTCTTTGGTAAGATCTGTGAGGGTTCCCAAAAGGCAAGCTGTTTCTGTTCTTGGCTGTAATTTTGACTAATGGAGTTTTCTGAGGAAGGTAGGCATCAACCTGCTGAATGAATTAACCGCAGCTTCGCTGTGATCTTAGAGGGTGGTGGCTGGAATGCAAGAGGACAGCAGGTGGAGACCTTCATGGAAGAGCTGCCTAGGCTCTCTTAATAGGTGCACAGCACTGCCTTCAGTCTTCACCGTCCAGACCTAAATGAGTTCACTTCAGTTTTCTTGCAGTATAACCAGAGAAAACACAGGTCTATCTGCTCCTGCCCACATATTGGGAAGTGTCGGCTATTTGTCAGAGCTATTTTACTCTTTCTCTAGGCAAACTCTGAACAGCTACCCTGGTTGTGTCAGAACTCTGCTTAAAATACATATGGCCAAGCCCTCCAAAAAAACCCTGAACCTAAATAAACGACCTTGTCTGCACTGTGCTTTATCTTTAGTAACTATGAGGTGCCTTGTTTATACATCCAAGGCTGATCTGATGTCTTGTTCCATGTTCGTTTCAGCGTACCCATCAGGGCCTTGCATTTAGTGCGAGTGGCATCAGGTGTTCTGAAAGCGAAAGCTGGTCACTGACTAGTCCTCCCCTTCCCCCTCTTATAAACTAAGGTATTTTCCTGCAACCTGCTACAAACGTATCCTGTTTGTAAGTCCAATTTTTGAAACTGAAATTTTCATGAAAAGATGCAATGGATCACAGTAAATGAACAGCAGTGCGTGTGGTACCTTTCGCAGGTCCAAACAGTGCAATGGAGAACTAAGAAAATGCAGCTCTCTTTTTGAAGAGATATGACATGAACTGTCTTGTGAATAATAAATAGGTACAGTCCATAAACATTAAACATAACTCAAGACTAGTATACAAATCAAGACTAGTATACAAATGCAACCATATAGGAGAGAATAAGACTTAACACGAAAAGAGAGAAACTAAAAATAAATACAGGAACAGAGCAACTAAAGGTGATAAGAGTCACTTCACTGTAAAGACAGGGCAACCCATTGTAACAATTTTATTCTGCTTATATTATTTTTAGATATATAGATTAATGATATGTCTTTTACCTGAACTGCTCAGACTTTATTGTGCACTAATAGAGGCTGAGGCCAATAAAGGAATAGAGTTGGATGTATCTGGGAAATGTTTTGTTTGTGTAAAATGTGTGTAAGTGTTGCAGTTGTCCCTTAAGGTCCAAAACAAGGAAATAATAAATTAATAGCCTCAAATCCAAATAACCTGAAATGGTTCCTATTGTGTTGGTGTGTAAGGTCTTTCTAAACCTAAAATTTAGCATGTGTTCTTCCAATACCATTTTGAAGTAAGGATTCTTACTCTAACTTGAGGGGAAAAGTATGGACATAGCGAGACCGTCTCTTCCTTTTTAACATGGGCTTTGCACATGAGCAGGAGAGGAGCAGGAGCCAAGTCTAAAATTAGGTATCTTTCCTCTGAATAAAGAGATCTCCATAGCTTGGAAATTGTCGTGGTATATGTGACGCATTGCTTCTACTGAACTCTTCTGTTTTCTCTTAAGTACGTTCACGGCCTCCTGGCAGTATACTTACCATGTCACCCTCTTGTTACAGAGTATCCCTGTGATTCTCAAGTGGGTGTATTATGGATGTGGAGCTGAGTTTATAAATGTTTTATGATGCTGAAAATAATACGAAATAGAAAATTTTGGCAGTATTATTGGAAAACTGTATTTTGAAAATGTATTTATTTTCATACTTGGTGGCTTTGATTAGGGCCAAGAGTTCATCATCCTTTTCTAATTTTGAAACTGTACCTTCCCTTGCCTTTCAGTATGTCATTCCTAATCAAGTATTCACTGATGTTTACCTTTCTGACAGTGATAGCAAGTTCATTAGTCTGAACATACCTAATTGTTTTCCTGAAGTCTGGCTTTGAGGAGAAATTCTTTGGCTTGTTCCATTTTTGTTTTGACTTCAGTAGAGAGTAAAACTGAAATTGTTCCTCTCTTCCGTCTTGTCAAGAGACAGGGTCAGATCTTGGAACATTCCCTATAAGCTTAAAAATAACTGAAGGCCTGAATGTTATTGTTGACAATTCCTTTATCAGTAACCTTTGTCTGTCATAGAAGGGGCTGGTGCTTGATCCAACAAGTTAATGGTGGAATTTTGATCAACAAAGATTAGAAAACTTACAAATGGTTTCTCTTGTTTAACATAAATGTCCTTCAGTTCCTATTTCATGTGTTATTTGCATTTTTGCTGCTTCCTGGGTTAAGTGATTGATAGTTAACGGAAAAGCACAGATTCTGTGGAGACAACCGTGGAGACAAAAAGACAGATTTTTCATTTTTAGCATTTAGAATCATAAGTGTGTGTATGGAGGGAAAAGGATATTTATTCATTTATATGTGGATAAATTTGTGATGAGTGCAGATGTAAACTTGCTTAAGTCTTTGCAAGCTTTTTTCTGCTTTAGCAGGATGTCAGTTCAAATAAGGCATCCTAAAAATGATGTTTTCACTTTATTGTTCACTGGTTTATATTATTTGAAATACCTTAATCAATGCTAATACTCAGGATGTCCTTAATAGTGCCAATAGTGACACAAGCTTTCTTATCCAAACTGATATAAGCTACTCTGATGAGTGCTAGAGCACTTGAGTGTCTGAGACGGATGCTCTTCATTCCGATAAATTCTTACTTCACAAGAGAAACAATGATGTTACTAATTCTGTACCGTAGTCATATATTATAGGATTAGACCTTATAGGAGTGCTTCTGCAGATAATTCTGGGACCTAAATCTGTTAGTATATTCAGCTATCATGAGATTTTGAATCTACAGAAAGGCTTGGTTCTGGATGAAAATTATATGCTTATCTGAGTGGAGACAGATATCTTTTTTTTCTGGAAGTTGCTCTGATTATAACATAATTAAGAAATAGTTAGAACTAAAATAGGCATAATTCTTTCCAAATTTACTACTTTGACTTCTCTCTTTAATAGATATCCATGCTTTATAAATTCTAGTTTGCTGCTTTTGTAATAATATTTCACAGTAGGGCTGAGGCACTGATTCCATTTTGTTAGTGAAACGAGCTTTTGTTGACTGCTTTTTTAATTTTTTAAAAAGCACCTTTATGCATTTTTATGATCCTTCTGCCTTTGTGTAGGCCAGATCTTTCCAGGGAGTGTGTATTTTTGGGAGTAGCAAACATTTTTCTGAAGCTTGCTTCTGTGAGATGTAACCTAGTGGACTCTCAGCCCGTAAGTGGGATACCAGTTCATTCTTCCTTTGCAAAAAATAAGTACTGATGGAAGTATGCTCGTTTCTTCTTCTACTATCTTTTTAATAAATATACAACTTCCAAGAATGTAATTGTTTTAAATGTTGAGTATAACGTCATTGTTGTGAATAACCAACTTGTTGATAAAGGCTAAGTTTGATCTCTTTTCATATGGTATAAACTACAAGTTCACAGTTTGAAAAGTTCTTTAATATGACTTTCTATCTTTGTCTCCTAGAGAACTCTGCTGAAGCAGATTTATGGTTGCTGAACAGTTGTACAGTAAAAAATCCAGCTGAAGACCACTTCAGAAACTCAGTTAAGTAAGTTGAAACATATGTTTCCTAAAGAAAGACTTATATATCAATTAATTTTATTTTTTAGCTTTAAAAGCTTCCTATTTTCAATCCAGAAGGAATTTTGTGTTCTAGAGCAACAAAGCAGGATGAGTTTGAATGCTGTAAGGATGACTCCTCGAACTGGAATGCTTTTGTAAGGCGTGTTGTGTGGTATTGTAACTTGTAAATTGTTATCAATGTACTCATTTGAGAGAGCTGCTAATGTATTAAATAAGGAGGTTTCTATATTAGTTTTTAAGAAAATGCTGTTAAATTGATCTGAAGAGGTTTTTTGTGCATTTTTTAAAGTATGGATTGTTAGGCTATCTTTCTCCTCTACTTAATTTTAAACATAATCAGGCCCTTAAAATTAACAGTACAGACTTAAACTAAGTATTTTTCTATACATTTTCCTAAAAGGTGAACTGATTTGTGTATAATTAACAGTAGTCTTCTGAAGAATGTGTAGCATCTCAATGATGATGCTGTAAGCACATGGTAGTGACTTCTGCCTCTGACTTCTACAGAGGTATTACTGTGGTGAGAGTAAATGGAAAACCAAGCAGTTACAATTGGTTTTTTTTTTTTTCAGTGTAAATATATATTGTGGTATGTTATTTGTAGATGTTTACCTTTAATAAAAAATGTGGATATTTATGCAGTCATTCATGTATTGTAGTATACTGTTGATAGACTGTTGAAATTCACTCTGATGAGAAAAGCGTGGTTCTTATTAAGCAGTTGGCATGCCCAGCGCGTTACTGAGGAGAGAGAAGCTGGGAATATGCTTGTAGTGCTGAAGGTACTGACAGTTTCCTGGGGCTGTAACCTGGAACAGAAACAGTTTGCCTGCAGTAGGTGGAACAATTTGCATTTGCTTCTCCACCCCACAGAAGGCGTCAGTTCCTGACTGTTAGAATGACACTTTGAGACTAGCTTTTGAGTTTTTTCTACACCCCCGCCCAAAACCTTTTTCCCAGAATACTTCCAGCTAGTGTGTGTTGGCCAACAGATCTGACAAGATCTTTTCTGTTTCATTTGTGCCTTTCAACTTTACTCATCAAATGGCAAAATTGATGTGGTATGGTGTGTGTCCTTTAACCAGCAGAATAAAGTTGGTTAGGAAAGCAGGTCTAACTAAAAGCAAATGACCAAAAATACTTCCTTGAACTTTCACGTTTCTGTTGTCACTCCATTAATGAGCCTGAAATTATTTGAAGCCCTAGATTTGTTCTGTCTTTTTTTTTTCCTTGCTTTTCCTTACACTGTTTCTTTTCTGACAGACTGATACTCTGGTTGTTCTCCATTTCATCTCTTTGCTGAGAGTTCTTGAGGTCCTTTCCTATAGCATGCATTGTTTGTTCTCCTTTGTCTTTGGCATTTCCTGATAATGGAGAAGGACAACTTGTGTTTTTGTTTCTGACCGTTCTTCATTATGTTCATTAAATGCAGGTGAGAAAACTGTATCTGGATGTTCTTTCATGGAACTTGGCTGTTTAATTTTTCAGTTCCATCTCAGAAAAGAGCAACTACTTCTATATTTGGGTTTTACAATAAAGTAGTGATTAAATTATAAATTTATGTCTCTAGACAACAAAACTTTTCCTAAGTACACCTTAATTTGTTACAGCAGCAAACTGAACTCGTGAAGTTTGGCTGATACAAAGCTAATTGCCATTGTGTCCTATCATAATAGTTTGTTTGTAGCCATGGTGATTTTTGTTTTTTCCGAGCTGAGTAACAAACTGAACAACACTTAGCTTGTGAATTGTCCTAGCAAACATAGTTTGAGTGGAAAAATTACTACACAGCCCAATAAGATTCTTCTATCAAGTGAAAAATTCTTCCAGCTGAAAGTGTTACATAGCATTATGAATATGGTCATTAACACATGGGAGAATTATTTCAATTTTGCTTATTCTTTGCCATCTGCAGCAGATTCTTCTCCACAATATTCTCTTTGTATATGTTACTTTGACTTTAGAACCCACTGATTCAGACCAGTTGTAGTGTGTTCACCCTCTGTGGTTAAAGAACGACTATCTGGGAAGCTGATTGCTCGCTACTACTGCATGCCAAAGAATATGTTAGAACTTAACAAGTCCTGTAGTTTCAGTCTTTTTCGATTTTATTTTTCTTAAGTATCTGTCAATGGCTGCTGTTCCAGATAGCGTATTAGCTTATTGCTCTTAGGCCATATGCTTTTTTCAGTCGGCCTGCCTACATTCAATTAAGGCAAAAAATAGATTTTTCTAGAGGTCCCAAACACAAAAAAATTTAATTTCAGTAATGAGTCTGAGATAAACATATGATTTTCAAGATTAGGAGTGCACAATTTTTTTTTGTTCGCAAATTAAGTGATTCTCATGAAACAATCTGTTACGCATTGCCTGGCAGTTTGTGTTTTTGTATTGTGCTATTTTTAAAATGAAGATGGTCAACATTTATGTTCTAGGTATAATACCTGGAGGAAGAACATTGTTATCTTTTTGGTAAAGCTGTGATTTGTCTCACAGAGTGTCCATGCTAGCGGAAAAAATTTAGAATTTTAAGTTGCAGTTCAAAAAAAGTATGTAAATTGCTAGCTAACTTATGTTTTAGTATATTTCCTATACTGTTTATATAGAAAGTGTTCCTGAAAGTGCATAAATCAAGGTGTCATGTTGATCAGAATACGTATGAGGTTTTTAAAGCCTGTAGTAAGTTTGTACCTTAAATATAGCGTGTGCTTTGTAGATTTTAAGTACATTCAGGTAGGTTTGACTAAAGTAACTTCACCTTACTTGGAGTCGGGCAGTGCTGGAAAGGCTGTAGTAGGAGAATGAATGCCAAAAGTAACAGCTGCCAAAGGCTTGCATTTATTTTTAAGTTTTCTGGAGGGAAAAAAAATGTGTTGTGTGGTGTTTTTTTTCTTCTTTTTTTTTTCTTTTTTTTGCATTCTCTCTATCCTTGAGATAGAATTAGACATTATGCTCTTTATGGGCCATTCTAAAAACTGTCAAACATCTCAGAAAATATAGGCAGAATTCCTGCCTGCTGCTGCAGCTAGTGCTGGGTTTTCTATCCTGTAGCTCAGTTAATCAGAAATGAAAGATATTTTATGGAATGGAGTATGTTCTCTCTTTCACATGATTACTTTTAATGGTGGCACGTTTTCTTCCATCAATTTCTAGTCACATACAATATAGCATGATTCCAGCCTGAATTAGTTTACTGAATAAACAGAAAATAGATTATTATGTTCCTTTTAAAAAAACAAATCTGTAACAAAGCTTGGCTGTATATGTTTTGGATGATTGCATTCCTGAAATAAAGGCGACGAAGACCTTGGGATACTTTTACTTGTTGAGAGAATTCCTCCTTCTAGGATAGCTTTGCCTTGAAAATGCCTTACCCTGTTTAGACAGTTTTCTGTTCTGAATTTGCTTCATGGCTGAATGGACATGTCTGGGATATTATTCTGTTTTGAAGTACTATAGGACAGCATGCAGTAACACTGAAGTAATTTAAAAAATGTCTTAATTAAAAAAAAAAAAAGCCTTAAATATTTGCTTTTAACGTTTTATGAAGTAAACTTAATTTGCCTTAGAATTTAGAGTTAAATACAAACTTAAAGGTAGCCTACAATCTGTATTTGAAAAGTAATCATCCTTTTTTTTGCTGTTAATGTTTGGGTATGATATATTTCCTCATGATCTGATTTCCTATCAGTATAACAAACTTATGTGAGCAAAATATATATGTATATAGGTGTTTTGTAAGTAAACAATATAAGTAAATACTAAAGAATTGTAAGTAAAATGTCATTAATATCATTTCCAGATAGTCTTTACTGCATTTCTTTTCTTTGGGCCATTGGGCAGTTCTGTGATGACTTGGATGCCCAAAGCATTCTGACAAATATTTTGTCTGTTGAATTACAGTTTTGGAAAATTCAGAGCTTAACTTCAGTGTTGACCTCACTAAAGTAATAAAAAGGCACAGTCCACTACTGATTTCCAGGCTGTGTCTCTCCTTAGTCCATTTCTTTTTTCTAATGGCAAACGTTTGTCAAGTAACATTTTGTGCTATAATTTATTTTAGGCAACAGCAGCTTTCTTAAAATTTAGCTGTTGGCATCAGCGGGAGTAAACACTCAGTAAGTAAGTTATTGACGTTAACTTTTATAGACCACAGATAATCTGTTAAAGCTATTTGATGAAGAGAATTAAGCAGTGCTCATTACTTCACCGAGAGCATGTTCTGAAGGAGTTCACTTCCTTTAAAATAAATAAGGTTACTTTGTTCTTTGGTCCCAGAAGTTCCTTATGCTTTACAGACCTGTTTGTGATCTTGCACTTTCTCTTAACAACCTCTGAAAAAAACTTCAAAGAATTTACTCTGTGTTTCTGACTAGGCATCTGCCATCTTGTTTCATCGTTTTCTTTGTATTGTTACAAGTTATTGGTGCGTTTAGAGCTTTTCCTAAGGAGTTTTCATACTGATTAAAGTATTATGTTTAGGAATGCATGATCTATCTTAGTGAAAAAGCTACAATGATGCCACTTGAAGTATGACCACCTTATGCTGTTGAGGAGGCATTCATGGCTTGTGTCTTATAGAAATAAGTTTGTCCAGTATAACTGTCAATGTGTTACTGGATATAATAGATATGCAACATTGTATATAAAATGTCACATATTCTGTTACATGTATGTTACTGCACTCACTTTAAGGCATGCTCCAGTCTGTATTGAAAGAGTCCCATGGGGTAGGGCCTGAGGAGGAAGAGGGGTCCAAGAAAGCTGGTTAATATTCAAGAATCAACTCCTCCAAGCTCAGGAGTGGTACACGCCAATGAGCAAGAAGTCCAGCAAAGTGGGCAGGAGACCTGCATGAGTGAGCAAGGAACTCTTGACAAAACTCAAACAGAAAAAGGAAGTGTACAAAAGGTGGAAAAGGGACAGGCCACTTGGGAGGAATACAGGGACGTTGTCAGAGTGTGCAGGGATACGACAAGGAAGGCTAAGGCCCACTTGGAATTAAATCTGGCAAGGGATGTCAAGGACAACAAGCAGGGCTTCTTCAAATACTTCCATAGCAAAAGGAAGACTAGGGAAAACGTGGGTCCGCTGCTGAATGGGGCGGGTGCCCTGGTAACAAAGGATATAGAGAAGGCAGAGTTGTTGAATGCTGCCTTTGCTTCAGTCTTCACTGCTGAGGCCAGCCCTTGGGAATTCCAGACCCTGGAGACCAGGGAGAAAATCTAAGGAAAGGAAGGCTTTCCCTTGGTTAAAGAGTATTGGGTTAGAGATCACTTAGGCAAACTTGACACCCACAAGTCCATAGGCCTTGATGGGGTGCACCCATGAATGCTGAGGAGCTGGCGGATGTTATTGCTAGGCCACTCTCCATCATCTTGGAAAGGTCCTGGAGACCAGGAGAGGTGCCTGAGGACTGGAAGAAAGCCAGTGTCACCCCAGCCTTCAAAAAGGGCAAGGAGGAGGAGCCAGGAAACTACAGGCCTGTCAGCCTCACCTCCATCCCTGGAAAGGTGATGGAGCAGCTCCTCCTGGAGGTCCTCACTGAGCATGTGGAGGACAAGAATCACAGAAGAAGGTGATCAGGAGTAGTCAGCATGGATTCACCAAAGGGAAATCATGCTTGACCAATCTGATAGCCCTCTATGATGGAATGGCTGGCTGGGTAGATGAGGGCAGAGCAGTGGATGTGGTCTCCCTGGACTCCAGCAAGGCTTCTGACTCTGTCTCCCATCCCATCCTCATAGGTAAGTTCAGGAGGTGCGGGCTGGATGAGTGGACAGTGAGGTGGATTGAGGACTGGCTGGATGGCAGAGCTCAGAGGGTTGTGGTCAGCAACACAGAGTCTAGTTGGAGGCCTGTAGTTAGTAGTGCCCCCCAGGGGTCAGTCCTGGGTCCAGTCTTGTTCAGTGTATTCCTCAATGACCTGGAGGAAGGGACAGAGTGCACCCTCAGCAAGTTTGCTGATGAAACAAAACTGGGGGGAGTGCTTGATACCCCAGAGGGCTGTGCTGCCATTCTCTCAACAGGAGAGGTGGGCAGAGGGAAACCTGAAGTTCAGCCAAGGCAAGTGCAGGGTCCTGCACCTCGGGAGGAATAACCCCAGGCATAATAACTAGTACAGGTGAGGGGTTGACCTGCTGGAAAGCAGCTCTGCCGAGAAGGACCTGGGAGTGCTGGTGGACAACAAGTTGACCTTGAGCCAGCAGTGTGCCCTTGTGGCCAAGAAGGCCAGTGGGATCCTGGGGTGCATGAGGCAGAGTGTTGGCAGCAGGTGGAGGGAGGTGATCCTGCGCCTCTACTCCAGCCCTGGGGAGGCCTTCCCTGGAGTCCTGTGTCCAATTCTGGACTCCCCAGTACAAGAGAGACATGGCGCTCCTGGAGCGAGTCCAGCGAAGGGCTACAAAGATGATGGAGGGAGTGGAGCATTTCTCGTACGAGGAAAGGCTGAGAGAGCTAAGGCTCTTTAGCTGAGGAGAAGAGAAGACTGAGAGGCGACCTGATGCACGTGTACAAGTAGCTGAAGGGGAGAGTGTCAAGAGGATGAGGCCAGACTCTTCTCCGTGGAGCCCAGCAACAGGACAAGAGGCAATGGGCAGAAACTGAAACACAGGAAGTTCCGTCTGAACCTGAGGAAAAACTTCTTTCCTGTGAGGGTGACAGAGCCACCAGAACAGGTTGCCCAGAGAGGTTGTGGAACCTCCATCCTTGGAAATAATTCAAAAGCCATTTGGATAGGGTCCTGGGCAACATGCTGTAGGTGACCTTGCTTGAGCAGAGGGGTTGGACCCAATTAAAGCCAATGACTTTTGGAGTGAAAGCATGCATAATAATAAACAGGCTAAATACATCGTCAGTCTTAAGAGGCATGTATCACTCTTGCACAACAGATTTTTAACAGCTTCTTTACATTGCAGCCTTCTACATTAAGATTATGTAATCTGTTCTCTGAATTTGGACCAATAGGTGTCGAGAGAACTGGCTGATGTTTTTGCAAGGTTGCTTTCAATTATTTCAAGGGAGATCCCTGACAGCTGGAGAGTTGCTGCATCTGCTTTCAGAAAAGTCTGAAAGGACAAACCAGGGAACTTCAGGACAGTCAACCTCATTTTGCTCCCTGATGAAAATCATGAAACAAGTTATCTTGAAAAATACTTCTGAGTGCGTGAAGGAGAAGTGATTGGGAACAGTCAGCGTGGTTTGATCAAGGGTAAATCGTGCCTAACCAACTTGATTTTATAGACGAGGAGAGAGCAGCAGACGTCATCTACGTCAACTTTTGTAAGGCTTTTCATACTATCTTCCACAATCTTGTCTGAGTTAAGTTGTTACAGACTGTTGGGAGGACTTCCAGATAAGTATAAAAACTGGATGGGTGATGGGGCTCAGAAGGTCGTGGTTCATGGCATGTGCACTATCTGCAGGCTGGTAACAAGTGGGAGTACCACAGGTATCTATTCTGAGACGTCTCCTGGAGGTCTCTCTGGGAGCCGTTCTGCTTAAAATCTCTACCAGTGAGGTCACTGATAACAAGTGGGAACTGGAAGAGGTAATGGAGGACATGCTGTTAGAGTTGGCAGACGACACCGAACTGGGGAAAGTAGTTGATGTGCTTCAAGGCAGAGCTGCCATTTAGAGGGGCCTAGACAGGCTGGAGGAATGGGCTGAAAGGAACTGTATGAAATTCAGCAAGGACAAATGCAAAGCCCTGCACCTGGGAAGGAGGTGTTCCTTGCAGTGTTACAGGCTGGGGAGCAGCTCTACAGAAGAGCCGCTGGGGGATCCTGGTGGGTAGCGAGCTGAGCGTGAGCCAGCAGTGTGCCCTGCAATAAAAAAGGCCACAGCTTCCTGGACTGTACAGAGGAGCATATCCAGTAGTCTGAGAGAAGTAGTTATTCCCCTTTACTCAGGACTCATTAGACAATATCTAGATTACTTCATCCAGTTTTGGGCTCTCAGTACAAGAAAGACATCAGTCACCTGGAGAGAATTCATTGTAGGGCCATGAGATGATTGGGGCTGGAGGGCTTGGCCTGTGAGAAGAGGCTGAGGGAATAGGGCTTATTCAGTCTGGAGAAGACACGGCTTTGGCGAGACCTAACAGCAGCCCCCCAGCCTACAGAGAGATTATCAAGAAGATGGAGCCAGGCCCTTTACAGTGGTCCATGGTTGCAGGACAAGACAAAACAGGCACAAATTGAAACAAAAGAGATTCAAACTGGCTATAAGGAAAATCTTCTTTTCATGAGCACAATCAAAGGGTGAAATGGGTTGCCTCCATCCTTGGAGGTTTTCAAGACTCAACTGGACCTGGACCCTGAGCAATCTGATTCTGCGGTTGACCCTGCTTTTTTGAGCAGGACATTGGACTATAGATCTCCTGAGGTTTCTTTGAACTGGAATTATTCTATTATCCAATGAACTCTCATGGACTTTCTGAAGTGTATCTTACAACATTGTTCTCTCTGTCCTCTCTATGGAGTTAAAGTTACTTTAAGTATGTACTGCCCTTTGGTCCATTAGCCACCAGCTTCAGCAAAGCATGACTTAAATTTTTATTGGGAATGCAGTACAGTTACTAAGAAGAATATCTTTCTTTGTGCATTGACTTTCAAGTGTGTGCTAATGCTTTTCTGTGGGGATTGTTGTTGCTTTCTTTATGATAGCCTCCATTGATAAATACATTGAAGTAAAGAATTTCATTAGTTAAGTTTTAGAATAGATCTTGGTATTCACATTGTATGCCGTATTTGTAGAATCATTGCATAGCTGATATTTGTCTGCTTTAAGGTGAAAAGTATTTCTTCTTTGCAAATTCTTAAACTGGGTTTTGATGATTTATTTTTTTAAGTCACAATTTTTTTAAGGCTCTCAGAAACCACTGGATTAAGTGGAAGAATACAAATTTTGAGTTCTTGTGGATGCTACAGAATTTCATTTTGTGTAATTGTTGATGCCAACTGTGGAAGGAGGTTGGTCTTTAAGAAATACAAATACTTGAGCAGAGATAACAGATGCAAGTAACTTTCTGTTGCTTGCCATGTTTACAAGTGAAAATAACCGTGGAAGAAGGCTTTTTTGTTTATTAGTTGACATTTGGAGATGTAATTTATATGACACACCTATACAAATCTAACGATTACTTTTGTGAACAAAAGAACAGAAATCCCCACTAAATTAGAATGGTGTTACCACTTTCTTTAAAGAAGCTTTAAGCCTTTTGCATTTACTAATGGATTTCCAGCATAAAAGTAGATTGTGATTTACGCTTGTTTGTACTGTGTATATAGTAAATCTTAAACAGCGAAGTACCTCTGGAAGGGGAAAAATAAGTATTTCAAAGCTATTTATTTTACAGATCCTGTTAGCATAAGAAGATCATTTCCACTGCATTTCTGAGATGAGTATCTTAGTCTTGCTGTTTATTACATTTTATAGAGATAGTTTGTTGCCATGAAGTGTCCCTGACTGTGAAGTGTACTTAACAGGGCATCTCTAAGAACTGTCATTAGACTACTCCCACTTTCTATTTTTTTGTTGTGAATTTGAAGAAATCTGGAGAAGAGTTGGATTTTCTGAAATAAAAATACTTGTGGAACAAGACTTATTGGGCGATAGGAAACTTTGTTTTTCAGGTTTTTTGTTTTTTTTTAAGAGAAGTTATCAATAATATTCTTTCTAGATTAGACTACTTAAATTAGTCCAGAAAACGTTGAAAAAAATCTATCATTTTCCTGCCATTATGAAATATTCACATGTTCACAGACTGAGGAAAAGCTTATGTTCAAGATGTATGCTCTCTTCTCTGTGTGAAGAAAAGCTTCTTCCCCAGATAACAGGAGTTACTTAGTGGGCTCCCCACCCCCCCCCCCCCCCCCCCCCCGGGAACAACTGGAGGGTGATTACTTTCTGTGACTTAATGAAAGCCTTGACTGGGATATATTTACGCACAATGCTTACATTTTTACAGTCATGAGAGACCTGTAAAGATCTCAACAGTCCCACATAATTAGTCAAAATTAGTTTTGAAATTAGTTTCATAGGGTAAGATAGCTCATAGTTCCCTTCTTTAACAAAGCAAAAATAAACACAAAACAAAACCTCTCTGTAATCTTTAGTGTAATGTATGTATGAATACATGTCAAAAGCGTTGAGTACTTGCCTTAAGTTTAATGGATGGATTGTTCTGAGGTTCAGTTTTTTCTCTTTCAAAAATTTCTAGAAAGTTTTCTACCTCAGCACTTGAGACTTCTTTTTTTTGAATAACTGTGCTCATCCATATTGCAAAACAGTTCACTTCATTTTATTTTTATGTTCATTTTCCTAGTTACATTTCTTAACTTGATCAGTACCAGTTTCACTATTTTATAGTTGGTTGGGCTTTTCTATCAAACATAAAATAGGTGTTGCACTTGCTAGCTTAGAAATACTGCAGAAAGTATTTTTATGCTTAGAACAAAAATTTCGTTAAACTAGACATTTTCATTAAGAACTTACTTGTCTGGAACCTTTAAAATATACTCCAGGGAAATTTGCTGTTAAGGTGTTCTGGAGAGCGTTCATGTGAAAGACAAATAAGAACCCCCTATAGCTGCATATGCAGAGTAAGGTGGTACTCAGGGCCAGGTGAATCAAGATGACAATAAACAGTGTCGCTAATTGCAGTTACAAGGTGTGTAGTTATTTTTCACTTTACGTTTTCTCACATTATCTTAATGAAGAGCAAAATATTTAGAACATGAATGCTGTGAAGAATGTATAGTTAAATTTGTAGTAACTGCTATATATTTAAGGTCTTACACATTTGTTATTGCAGCTGAAAAGCAAACTGATTTAAAACAAGGCTGTTATGCATTAAATCATTAAAATGATTTTAAAAGTAAATAAGACATGGTCCCTGATGAACAGGAGCCTGGAGCCATGTTACAGTGTATCTAAAGAAAGTAACTCTGGAGGACAGGCTCTTTTTATTTCTATGTTTTTTAAAGTTTGAGAATATCGTCATCTATGCTTTTACTGTCTTTGATGGAAGAGAATTGTAAGTGAAGGATTCTGTGATATAAAACTGTATGTTAGTGGAATTTTTCTGTTTCATTTCAGAACTTTCCTTTTCTTACAGCTACCTCTACTATAAAAGAGAATGTAAAAAGCTGCTTGAGGTCATGCTATAAAATGTAGAGAATACCTTAAAAGCAGACTGTATTGAACCAAGTGTTTTCCACTGTATAGTGTTTAGAAGATAAAAGGATTGTGGACTGTTTGTGGTTAAATGTGTTAAATGACTGCATTTTGCAAAGGAGATTTGCAGAAGCCTAGGTTATAAACTTCTGTGAACTTCAGTTTAATATTTAACAAGGTAAAAAACAAAGTACAAGAACAGGATCTGTTATTACTAACTTTTAAACAGTATTCTGGAAATCTTTTTGACTTTAAATGAACGCTTTGGGGATGATTTTAAGTACTCAGTGTTACTGATGAGGTTATGAGCTTTGAGAGATTGAATAGCGCAGTAGCCTTAGTTCTGCATTGCATATTAAGCCTGCTTTAGGAGGTGACATTAGCTTTTAGGTATTCCTTAAGCCTTCAGACAGATTGTTAGGGGCTGATGTATTTTTAATTCTTCTTTTAAAGAAGAAAATACTACCAGGACGTGAGAAGACCACCCTGTTTCATGACCTCATATATCTTTATTTGAACTTTTGCATTGAGTTGCCGTTACAGGTTCTTAGCTATGGAGGCCTTTGAAGCGCTGGTGTGTTACAAGCATTGTTTACAGACATTGAAAATTAGAGAAGTTTATTACTATACGTATAAGATACACTTTTGTTTCTTTGCAAACAGATGCAAATCTATTACATTTCAGTGCTGTGGGTAAACAAGGCAGGCTACTGCTTTGGGAAGTACAGGTCTCTGGGTAGTTTATGCAGTGATGCTTCTACCTGTCCCCCCATCAGCCAAAATGGGGCAGAGTGGTATTCCTTCTTTTCCTTAATGTTCTAGAACAAGAATTTAAATGATTATATAGCCATTTGAAGGCTATTTTAAGAGCAGCATTTTAAGAAAATGATCAACACTAAAAAAAGTAAATTAATTCTCCTGTAGACTGAATTGCTGCTGCTGTTTTTTCTAACCACAAGATGAGACTTTTCTTCCTTCCCCTTCTCCCATAGTTGGTAGAATAGCATAATTTCAGGAACCCTCTTCAAACAAATAGATTTAACAAACTCGGCAAAAGTAAGTTGGAGGCTTTCTCCCTGCTTTTCGTGCTATTCTGTCGTATGGTTGCTTCTGGCAAATGAAGTTCTTGTTGGTCTCTTAGTGCTGGCTACTTCTGATTTCCCAGACCACAGGTAGATTTAATACAAATGATCAAGAAAATTCAAGCACCATTTTGGGCTGTAAGTTTCAGATTTGTTTTGTTTCTTAACCAAAGACTACTTCCAAGAAGAGGCTTTTTGAAGGAGGGGAGAAGATTAAGCAAAACTGTGCTTGTCCTCACGTTAGTGACATTACACAAAATGCATGCTAAAACCTGTTAGGAAGTGTCTCACCTGTTTTAGCAAGATGAAAAGACCTGTCTTCACCAAAAAGACCTTGATCTCAATATGCTGGTGCTGAATTTCTAATACTTTTGTTAGATCTCCTCATCCCCCAGTTTAAACTCTCACTCCAGATTAGCAGGTTAACCTCTAGCTTGCCTGCGCTCATCAGAATGTTTTCTGTTTGCAGTTCAAAAACAGGCTACTAAATGGAGAAAAACAACTCTTATTTGTCTGGGGCATGGTATGGAAAAGAATAAAATCTGCCTTTGCATTTGTTAGTGCAAGGAATGTAAATGCTGGAATAGAATTAGTATATTAATAATTTGTAATTCAGTATAGTCACAGATAAAAAAATGTTCATGCTCATTTGCATAGGGAAAGAGAACTGTTGATAATTCTTTAAGAACTTTTGGATTATGTATTAGAAAATGAAAGAGTACTGGAAAAGGAAGCAGTTTGAGATGTAGCTTGTATTTTTTTTATTACATCAAACAGTAGGATAGATGCACTTTCTTTCCCCCTGGAAAATATCTGAGATTTGTCCAAGCAGAACGAGGCCAGTAAGAGATTACTATAACTGACATTTTTAGATTGAAATTCATTTGCCGATGTGTGGTTCAGTGTTCTTCCCACCACTTCTGCCTGATGGTCGTTGCCAGTCAGTTGTGGGCTCTCTTTTTTTTTTTTTTTTTCCTATCTGTTATTGTGGCTAGCAGAATCAATTGGTCCTAACACTAAAGATTGCATAAGACATTTTAGATTTGTCTCAAATATAAAAGCATTGCTGAAAAAGGGCGTCATACTGACTGAGGTCCATGGAAATGATATGGGACAGAATCAGGATAGAGCTTTATTGGTTTGGGTTTTTTGCATGCAGGAATCAGTTACAAGAGGTTGAAAAGGCTTTGATGTTGCTTGCTTTCTGATTTTTCTGCATGCGTATCTAGTAGATATGAACATTTTCAACAAGCTGCTGAAGAAAAGAACAGCAATTTGATCTTGCTTCCACTTTTAAAAAGGATTTGTGGTTCCAGCAAGGCTAACGTTTTACTTTTCAATGTATTGTACTAAGTGCTGTTCTAAGTTTAAAATAAACATTTCTGCACTAAATGACCAGTATTTTAAAAGTTTCAATGTAAAAATCCTAGTAGAAAGTGGAGAAAGTACACTACTGAGAGTTGTCTTAAGGTGTGGAAAAATCAATTATTTGCCTACATGAATATAAAAAAATGTATATAGTAAAATAGGACTAGAAACTTAAATTTGTGATTCAATAATTTGAAGATCAAGGAAGTTGTTGGGTGGGGGTTTTTTGATTTGTCTGTTTTTCCTTCTCAGGAGCTATTCCTTACTAGTTTTAAGAGGTGCTATGAAAGCTTTATAAAAATCCATGTTTTGCATATTATATGACACATTTCCAATGTTAACAGGTATTTTGTTTTATTGTTTCAAGCCAGATGAGTTGAGCAGAAAAGGTTAATGTCTTGAGTGCTCGACGCAGGTGGTTGATATCATTGAATATTTATCTAATTAAATGCAGCTTGGCTGTTGTCCTAGCAGGCCTGAGTTTAGTAGGCACAGAGCATGGGAAAGCATGCAGAGACTTGCTGTAGCAGGATTAATGCAGAAGTCAGCAGGATCTAAACTTGTCCTTACTGACAAGTGTGTTTTTTGTTTGTTTTTGGTTCAAAAGACCATCTACTTATACTTAATGAGTGTTTGTCCTAAAACAAAAAACGCTTGCTTATCTGGGTGTGCTTAAGTGGAAAAAGCATCCTCTTTCCTACTTCTGCAAGTGTCGTGAGGCTATGTTAGAAGCTAACTTGGGAAGGGCAAAAATATGTTGAGGAGTAAATAAGTAATAAATTCATTGCTTCTTATACTGTATTTTGTTGTAATTTGCATGTCATTGTCTGATGCACGTCTTTAATGACTGTTATGGTATAATGAGATTTTATTTGGTATATTTAGTCGAGGAATGTTGGGCTATTGTCAGTGAAATACAGCGGTCAATGCTGGGCATTGAATACCTCAGCCGCTGTCTTGACCCTTGGTGTACGCTTCTCACATAAGGGATGTGAGCATCCTCTAACGATGGTAAAAGCTACAATGGAAAGCGTTAATACTTCTTTTGAATTTTAACTTTTCGTCCCACATTTTGTCTTGTAAATTTTTAATTAACTTTTCTGAAGAAAAAATATAAGCACAGGCCAACAGTAGGAAAGAATGGATCATGAAATTGTTTCACTCCAAATGTGTTTGAGTTTGAAATCTCTCCTAAAAGATAATGTCTGATAACTACTCTTAGCAGGATGAACAATAAACTTTTTTGATATATTGTTCTTGCAGTTCACAGCATGATAGGAACTGACGCTCGTTAGTGCCCCTAGCTACCAACCATCATACCAATTCTAAATAACAAACTGTATACACATTTTAATCAAAATAGGAAAAGGCTATTGTCTATCTTGTCTGTATTGTAGTTTATTAGTATGATCTCAAGGGAAATTTAGTACTGAAAATGCAGAGGCCTTTTTTTCTTTCTTTTTCTTTTTCCAAAAGAACAGTGTTAAATGAAACTGTCTAAAAGGTAGCAGAATTAATTGTAGAAGCAATTTGTGACTACTGCTCATATTGGATAGCAATGGATTTTTTCATTAAAAAAATTTAACATGCTTTCAGTTTTTATTTCATCTTTCCTGTGTATTTTTTTTCTTCATAAGAACAATAGCCTTAGTGTAGCCTGTTTCTGTAACAGACTTTTAACTTGTTTGCACTTGCTTTATACCATGAGAAAATTTTGTCTATTTGTTTGTGGAACTGTTGACTGTGATACCTGTAACTCGAAAAAAAAAAAATCACAAATTTTTTTGCATCAAAAAGATGCAGCCATGTTTGTATCCTAACTACAATTAAAACTTCTCTTTCAGATTATTCTAGAAAATGTGTGTCATGTTTAACTTGAATCTATATGTTTGATGTGTAACTTCTTTACACAAGGAAAGCAGCAGAAAATGAAATCTTTACTTCAGGTTGCCCTTAATTTCAGGTCCTGTCACTTAGAGCTTTATTATCTGGGCTTCTTGAAGCTACTCTTCCTGAGACTTCCTCCTTGTGTATTTAATCGCTTGCTATTAGTAGAAGGTCTCTTGTTTAGCTGGCACGTTTCCTAGCTTAGTTAGGTGAACTGTCTTGGAGTTAACCAGCATGGCCAGTTGATATAGGAAGCTCTCTGAGGGTAAAGGCCATAAAATTTAAGGACTTATGGAATGTAGATTATAATGGCTGAGCTTTTGCATGGGAAATGGAAACTATGGTTATTTTTATTTATATGCATGTGAAAGACATGTGGCCTCTTGTGGTCCTTTTGCACTTACTTGCATTTGTGGTCAGATAATTTGACTGAATATGTATGTAATATACCTGTACTCAAACATTCTAGAAAACAGGTTAAATATGTGCTTTTTCATGGGCATTACTTTGGTTTTCCTTCTACTATTCAGCAGAATTACTTCTGACTTAATCTTGAACTAATATAAACCCAATATACAGTAAACCTGCGGTTTCAGAGTGTAATAACTTCGTAGGATTTACCATTTATTGTCAGTCAGTGTACTGAAATATCTTGTGAAATATGGATAAATGCAGTCTCAATATGGGCAGTATAAAAAAGAATGTGGACTGAGTTGCTAATTGATAGCTCACAAACATGGGCAGTTATTCAAGACAGGGCCTAATCCATCTTGTTGACAGGTCTGTGGCATGTCTGATTTTACTAAGGTGTTCTGACAATTCATAAACATCGATTGAAATGGAGCTTGGAGGGAAGAAGTGAGGGGGAAAAGTCAGTGTTGCCTCTAAATGTTATTTTCATGGAAATTGAAAAAGATTTCTAGGATTTTATAATGGAAGTACTATGCAATCATGGAGGCAGGAGCTCCTTGACGTAAATTAAATTCTGCTCTCTAAAGTTTCAGAAGACAAAAAGGCCATACTGTAGGTGTTAAGGAAAAAACCCCAAATCTGTCAGTCTCGTGTCTAATGTTATTAACATGTCTGTTGTTGTTGTTGTTTTTAAATAATATAGTATTTGAATTGACAGCTTAATTTTTACTGGCTTTATTTCTTTATTCCACTAACTGATGTGCTCGTGAGGAAGGGGATTATTTGCTTCAGATTTGAATATATTGGTTTTCAGTGTTTATGGCATAATATAAATTAAAGACAATGTTAAAATGTCTCTTAGGCAATGTGTTTTCTAAGTCAACAGTTCTTAGTTTTATAGCAACCAGTGCATGTTCTTCAGTTTGTGGTTTCCATTTCTGTTTCAAAAAAGATATCAGTTAAACTTGTTTGTTACAAAATTTTTAAGTTAAGCTGTTGTGAAATGCTACTCAACGTTTTATAATTACTGGAGGAATTAAAATAAGCTAGGTATTGCATGCTCTGTGGCTGTCGTCCTTCGCTGATGCTGTGGCGAAGATGCAGAGTGCCTTGATTGAATTTCTTGTAACTGTTGCTCAGAAACCACATGCTAAGATGACACTGTCATGTTCTAAGAAAATTGTCAGTGAGTATGTTTTTACTGAATAGATGAGCTGTAACTGACTTCCTCTAATATCCTAAATTATATTACTTCCATAATGAGGTTTCCAGCTGGAATCCATTGCTTGGTGCAATGTTTCCATGTGAGGAGAGGAAAAACAGATCAAGTTGCCCCATTTCTCTTCTCTTCCCCCAGCCTGTACTGTAAATGCTCTGGTAGTGCAGCTGTGCTATCAGCTTCGCCATCTGCCCAGGATACTGCATTGCTCTGTAACTGCAGGAGCAAATGACAGGTGGCAGGATAGAGGGTGCAGCTTTATTTTATCTTCTCAAAATGTGGTTCAAGTAGCTTTAGTTTTGGATGATGTAATATCTTCCTTTCCTGCCCTTATCTTCCCCAGTAGGGACAAGCCATTGAAGTGGCACAGCTTTTGTGCTCTTTTGTTAACCTTTGCTGACTCTCAGGAGGATTTGGGGTATCTGGTCCAGATGCTTGAAATAGAATTAGGAAATGGTTACAGCAATGTGTGTGGGTCTTGTTTACTTCTTCAGTGCTGATTTGTAGCACTTTCCTCTGTATTTTTCCTGGTTTCTAATTTTAATGTGTTTACAATAGGCAGAGATGAACCTTCTCAATATGATGATTTTTTTCCTACTTTCCCTCACTAGAATTGTAATGAGAACCTTGTAGTATGTTTTAACGTTATCTTTTTGCAGTATCAGGATCTGAAGTTGCATAACAGGATGTTTTGTTACTGGCCCAGAGTAAATTTGTTACTGACTCACAGTAAATGTGTTGTTTGTATATAAGTGTATATGTGCACATTTTTTGAAGGAATCGCAGTTTATCTCTTGCCATCACTTGGACACACTGAGACACTGAAGCAACTGATATAATCAGTTAAGACTATTGGCCAGCTTTATTCAGCTACACATAGATTAATTTTCCATTTCTCTGCAGGAATAGGCAGTATAAAGTTTGTTTTGCTTTTAGAGACTTTGTTTATTCACTTTGCACTACTGGCATATGGATCCTGCCTGCCCTTACATTGGTCTGCCCTTGACTCTAAAAAGTACTCATATGCCATGCATGTCTTTGTGCTTGCCATAACACTACCAGAATGTTTTCGTTCTTTGTTTTGCGTTGTCTGTGGCAATTGTGCGCTTAGTTACGTGGTACTGGCGTTGTGTTGAGCTCTCTTACTGTCTCCAGTGCTTGGTAGTCACCATAACTTCCATCCAAGCGCAAAAGATATGAGAGAGAGTAAAGCAGGGGCACGTTCCTTCGTTTCTTGCCCGTGAACAGGGAGTATGCTCTTGCCAAGAGATATCACAGATTCTCCAACTTGGCTTTGCGGACTGTCTTTGCTTACATGCACAAGGCTATCTGTATGTCACAACACGTCCCTTGGAAGCCTGGGTGCTAGGTAGACAACGAGCTTTATTTTTTTGTAAGCAGCTGTGCTGTGGTATCATACTTTGGACAGGCCAGTTTTATTTTACTAATATGGCTCTGGTAAGAAATCTTAAGAGAGGAATTAGGTGTAGCAATGTACCTGAAAGCTTAATTTCTATACTGTTCCCTTAGTCTGTTACTGAAGTTTTACCACTCCTTTTCTTGCTGTACACACCCAGATATAAACAAGCGAGAACTGGAAGGTACCTTGTGATTAGTACTGCCAATGACTTGTTTTGAAATTCCTCTGAAATTAAAACGTCAGTTACTTTGCTTGCCCTGTTCCGTACTGATGACTAGTCAGATGGTGTTGCCGTAGATTTGTACGTTTCCCACGAAACGTCATTCACCTTATGTGCTTTAAATTGCAAAAGTCTGGATAAGTTTAGAATAATTAGATCTTAAAACTCTTAACTTATCCATGGGCTGGAGCCTGAATATATAAGAATTGCAGACTTAGCTTGTAAAAGGGAAAATATATATTGATGTGTGAATGTGTACAGAATAGGGACATGACAAGTCCAGACTGCAAGCTGATCTTTCAGACTCCTAGCATGTTCCTCTCAGTGTTTGCTTTTAAGAGATGGGAGGGATTGGTTCTGAATTAGATGAACCTGAAACAGAAGTTGAGAGTATTTGCAGAACCTCTCTTTGGATATATAAATATATAATTCCACTATATTTTTGAATAACACACGGGACGTGCTCTAAGAAATAATGATGCAGTACTCTAGCAGTAGTGCAGCAAAGCTTAATGAAAAATCTTACAGGAGAAAGTGATTTTATTTTAAAACAAAACTGATTCCACTCAAACAGTTTCACACTTGTGCACTTGCAAGCAAAAAGACACATGTCCAAGTGTTGTGTCCAACATTCAGGTGCCACGACATGTTTTTGTCCAACATTCAGGTGCCACGACATGTTTTGCAGTGGTCTGGTTAAAATTCATGGAATAATATGAAGAACATGATCTGGGTTCTTAGGCTGGTGACCGTCTGCTCGTTTTCGATGTCCTTTTTGCATCCTGTAGAGCTGCTAATGGATTAGGATCTTCTTATTTTTATTTTTTCTTTCCTGTGCCATCTCTCCAAGCATTAGGATCAACTCAGTCTTTTGTCTTTTTATCCGGCATATCTTAAAGCTTCAACTGCGTTCTTCATCTTTCTGCCATAATCTTTTAGTGGCTTGTTTTTGTTTTAGTGTGGGTGTAGACTGTACCTTATTGTAGGCTGTCCCTTGTTTTCCCACCTTGGTATCCTGAGAAGCTGCGTGTACTTGTGCTGTGATCCTAATAAACTGCTGATTTGTGTGCTGCCAACACATACTGTTCTTATGTCTACTGTCTAAGGCAGAAAGTAGAGATCAGTTAATTCACTGCAGTTACCCTTGTTGGTGTTTGTGGAATAACTCCATTTTTGACTTTTACTGTGATGCTCCAAGTTCCTAGAATTGAGGTAAAATAAGAGAGAACTTTCTTTCTTTTTTTTTTTTTCCAGTTGAGTTGGTACTGACTGAAGGCACATATCTTACAAGTTAAATTCTTCAGAACTATGTTTTAGAAGAGAAATTGTTATGAGGAAGTTGTACAGAGTCCACAGTATTTGCACATCAGTTATTACTTTTGAAGAGTCAGTGGAAGCTTCCATTCAGTCTTCCCTATCATCCTGTTTACCTTTAATGATAAACTACTGCTGCTGCCATGAGATTAATTTCAGAATAACATTCTAGTATTTTCTCATTCTTTTTCCAAAAATGTCAACAAGCAAAACTTGTTATTTTTGTTTGGGAGTAATGAGTAATGCCTTCAATCAAATCCCATTGGGTTTGCCTTTGGGGCATGTACTATTAAACTTTGCTTTCTGACTTCTCCATTTAACACTTAGAAACCCAAGCAAAATAAGTAAATTTTAGCCTTATTTTTGTTTAATTTTAAAGGAGTTATTCAGTTGACTATTTTTACTTGAAATTTTGTGTCTGCTGATGAATGTCATAGTTTTGAAATTAAAGGCACCTCTGGGACTGCTGTCATGATATCCCCTGTGGATCTCAGGTCACTCGGTGCTGTCTCTTTTCCTGCTTAGGCAGGCTTTTAAGCTTCCATCCTCTATGCTTTCCCCTGCTCTGATCCACATCAACATCAGTGGGGCTATTTTTCAGGATGTCTTTGCAGGTGGAAAGCAAAGTGCGTTACCAAACTTGAGCACGGTAGCAGTGAAGATGAGCCTGCTTGTGTTTCTAGGTCACAATAACAGTTCAAGAACTGTAGGAGGCAGACACTGAAATTAAGCAGCTGTCTTCAATTAAAACAGCTCTTGACGTCTGCAGATGAACAGCTCCACATCTGCTTCTAAACCTCTTACTGAGCTGTTTTACAAGGCCATGCTCTCTTTCATCCTGTGTAACCTGTCCTTATGATTGAATGGAGGGCTGAAAATGTATGAAGTTAAATGGCAACCATATGTAGATATTACACGTTATTAAATATCCTAACATTGTTATTAATATTTTGTTTCTCAGCGTTCCCAATGTTTTAGCAAGATATTGTGCAGTGGGTAGTGGGGAGGCTTAGTTAAATCTGGGTTGCAGAGAATGGATACCATGGATGATAAACAAGCGAATTCTTAAGTACCTTAGGATCATAGCTTTCTCTATTGTTTAAACAAATTACTTTTAATTTAATTTAATACTATGTTTAAACAATTTACTTTAATTACATTCCTGACGCTATGTAACTTTTTCTTTAAAATGTGCTGAGAACAAGTATCCATTTATTTGTACTTTTGACATTGACATACTTACGTTAAATTATTTTATTTATAGATATGAGCATCCATGCAGATTGATAAGTTAAACATATGCTACTTTAATGCACAAGTCAAGTTATTTATCAGTCATTTCTATGAACTTCTTGTCTATTTTCCTTATTTTGACTTGCTAAATTCTAAGGCGTCCACCTCCCCCTCCATTTTGTGCATTGACTAGCAAGAATAGTCTCTCTTAATCATGATTTGAATCACCTAGCTATACCACAGTTCTAGGTAGTACTGGGCATTGTGGACTATCCAAATTCCCCATTGTTATTACAGGTTCAGAAAATAATAGTTCTTCATGTTGTTGGTTAAGTAGCTTCATTTATTCGTTACTTTACTCTGCACATAAGCACAGACTGACTGGAAGATCTGTGCGTTCAGGACATCCATAGCTGTCTCCTGAGAGATAGTGACTTGAACAATAAAAGTGGAGACTTAAACAAAAGAACGTACTCTTCTAGACCTATAATGTAGCAAAAGAACGTACTCTTCTAGACCTATAATGTAGCAATCGAAATAATAAAAAAATTACATCAAGTGCTGGAACTCTGTATTCCTTTAAAGGAAAAAAAAAAAAAGGCAAATGTCCTAATTATTGCAAATCTTTATGGGCTAACTTTATGCCACCTGAGAGTGTTGTTAGGTTTTGATCAACTTGAGATCAAATTTGTGTGTGTGTGTGTTTACCAAAAGTGATATCGCTAAGAACTAAGGAGTTAAGTTCCTGGGGTGGTGTTCTTCCCCCCTGCCCCCCCAACGCTCTTGTGGCTACGGAGCCTTTTTCTGTGGGAGCTGCATGATGATAATTCTGACTGTAATCAGTATGAAATGTGTTATTTTGAACATGGCCTTCCCCTTCAATAATGAATCATTACTGAGGAGAGAGTTAAAGTAATTTCCCATTGTGCCTTGAGGACTTTTCTGATTGTTTTACAGAACTATGGAGTGGGATGATAGGAGCTGCTACAGTTTGCCAAAAAAAAAAAACCACCCTCTCTCTATTATATATAGCTATGTCAGTGGTTATGATTATCATTTTGTTATGGCAATTTCCAGAGGAAGTCATGCATGAGTCATAAATTACAGATTAGCTGAATACTCAAAATATTTTTTCCGTAAACATATGCACTATTTCTGTTGTTTAGGGGTTACCACATTGGAAGATATAAAATTAATATCTTTACTCGGCTTTCAAATTTGGAAAAAAAAAATCTTACTCAAAAATGGGGATGGGAGAATATTGGTAAGGTGTATAAAATTCACTAGAAAATACTAAAACCATGACCCACAGCCGAATCAAAGTTGTTAATGTGTGTTGATCTAAACTTTGATATTATTAATGTTTGAAAGCCACTAGTGAGATTTTTTTGGCACTTAACTGCCTCCATCCTATTTGTTCACTTATGAGAAGAAAAAAAAAACTGAGATAATCTACAGCTGTTTCATAATAAAGACACGCAAAATTACAGAATTGTTAGCTTTTATGAAAGATATTACGAGCCCTGAATCATTACCAGTCCTGATTCAGTCTGATCTCAAGATAAAATTTCCCAAAAGGCATACACTTAAAAGTTTCAGCACAGACAGTTTAAGTTCCTGTGGCTGTTATTAATTCAGAAACATTAGCCAAAGCAGTCTAAACTGTCTTGTCAGGTTAAAAGCAGAAATTATTTCTGGTTTGTGGAAGGTGAAATAAGCATCCTTGTTAATCAACATTTAGCTCATGCCAGCATGTCAGATGTCAAGTGATCACAGGGAACAGATTTACATAGGAAATGTTAGATCTCTATTGCTTGCAAAGCTCTGTGCAGCCGTTGAGTTACTTTCTTTTAAAAAGCAGTTTTGAAACAGAGATTTTAAAAGAAATATTAAGGATATTGCAGTAAGGTCTTCAGTGGCACTAATTATTCTGAAAAGTACCACATTTTATTTTAAAGCTCATGTCCTTCACTTCCTTCTGGTATTTGCTGAAAAAATGTGCAATTTCTAAGTTTTTTTCACGTGTGATAATCTTAAAGGAGGTTAGACTTTCTTCTGCTTCATCCAGAAAGCAGTAAATTTATAAACTCTTATGGAGTTCCTTGAGGGTCAGTCTCTATGTTCAGACAGATGATGGATCTCAGAATGGAAACCCCTTCCTACCACTGATGGATTGGTAAAAGATGTATTTTGTGTAAGTGAAGTTTCCAAATATGACATGCGCTAAGCATCACAGATGCATCTAATTGGGAGCAGGTAATTTTCTTGTAACTGTTCCCAGAAATTGTGTTTCAGATGCAAGTTTTACCAGTAAAGAAACTCTAGCTAAATATTTACCAGGTTTGTCCACATTTGATTTTTTTGTCAATAAATATTTTAATAAAATGTTTCTTTTATATGTGTATTTCATGTCTTTTATGTCATAAGTTAAGCCATTTGAAAGCCAGCCTATTAAAATATTACATAAAAATAGGGTAGTGAATTCAGAATTGGAGTGTTTAATGGCTGCTTTGTTAGTACAGAATGACTGAAGGGGAGAGAAAAAAACCCAAACAAAATAATTTTGTTTTATTCTTAGTGTTTTATTGTAACACAAGTATTTTGTGTAGAGAGTGTTGAACTGATGGTTTCATTTAAATTATGTGAACCCTTAGCATATCAAAAATATCTCTAATGGTTTAAGATGTCACTGCTTGTGTACATTATTGCTTTTACAGCAGAATGAGTAGAATAAAAAGACACTTCATTGTGAAGTTAGGTGTTTTAGCTTAAACTGCCCTGTAAGCTAAGACCCTGGGAGCTGGTCTCCAGATGGAAGGAACTGAGGTGTACGCACGTTTCCTTGTGCCAGCCTGGCAGGGAGGATGGTGCCTTCCACGGTGGGAGCAGCAGTAACATGCAACCCTCCTTCAGCTTGGGCTGCTGAACTCTGCTAATACCTTCCGGCCGCATGCCTTTGGGTCAGGGTGTGACCCACCCTGCAGTGTCATTACACTGCTTAAATTAGAATAAGTGATATGCCTGCATAATGTGAACTGTCTTGTGATGAACTACTGGGTAGCGTGCTAAAACTGTAGCTAAAATAAATGCGATGATTTGTATATAACTTTCATCCAAATATAGGGTAGCATATTCTGCATTTTCAGTCTGAATTGTCGAATCCGCTCCGTGTTGCGAACAACAGAAAATTCCTATTGTCAGAAAAAAGCTGCACTGACAGTGTGTTGGATAATGCAGCAGCCTCTGCAGCGTGTGGCCCTGATGCGGTGTGTAATTAAGGAAGGTCAGAGTGTGTCTGGGTTCGTGATAAGACATGGCAATCTTTAATGTCCATGTGAAATTTTATTAAGATTTTCCTCAGTTCTTTCAAACAGTTCTTTAGTCTTCCATAAAACCCAACAGAATAAAATTAAAGGTGAAAAAAATGTTCTTTGTAGAGTAAAGGACTAAGTTCACCTTGCTAGGCCTCAGGTCTCAAGTTCTAGATAGTCTAATAATTTCAGACCTAAAGCTTTGATCAGTAACTATCTCTGCAGAGCTTTGACTTTGCGTCAGTGACAGTTACTTTCTCGTGTGTGTGTGTGTGTGTAAATATAGAGTATTATTGAATTTGCCCAATCGCGCACTTGGAAATGAAGCGTTAAAGTGAAGAATGCCTATGCAGCCTTTTTTTTTTTTTAATCTTGTGATAGTTTTTATTAAATTATTACATACTGCTTTATTTCCAGAAGGTTACTGCTTCATTCAGGATACAGCACAGTAGTGAAAAGTTACTCAGTTATTTGATACAATTTTCACTGAGCATTCTGAGGTCCTATATACTGTTAATTAACACTTTTTAAAACTTGCAAACCCTGCTCCAAGGGCAGATTTATTAATTTCATTATGGCTTTTCTGAGCTTCTCATCACTATAATATGCAAGTATTTCACACAGATTAATTTATTTTCACGGTTTTCTGTGTGGTCAGAGCTTTATGGTGTTCCATTTTTCTTAATTACAGCTGGGGCTTGGAAAGTGGGAACTGGGTCAAATGTGTCCTTGGGCTTGGGCACCCGATATATGTCTCAGAAGGCTTTGATCCTTCTGAAAACTTAGCTGTGGCTCTAAGCTTCCATGTTGAGTAGCTCTTGGTAATTACTACTTCTGCAAACCAAACGCACAGTATGAGGGGAGAGTATTCCCAAAGAAAGAAAGATACTTTTTTATATTTATTTAAGCACAGTCAGCTTCAGCTGTCTTCATTGACAGACCTTTTTTTTATTCATTGTAGATGTCTGCGTCATATAATATCCAGCTCTTGTTGTGACTGAGGCAAAGATTGTAGAGATTACAGTGGCCTTCATTAAACAAATAGGGCAGGTCCCTCTAAGGTGTTGACTGAGACTGGTGTCCTGTGAAAATGTGAGAGGCTGTATAATTGTGTAGCTGTGCATTGTGAACAGACTTTAAGAAGGGAATAGTAACGTGTAGAAACAACCTCACCTTTGGCACTTTTATTTTTTAAATGCTTGATTTTGCAATTTTTATGTATGCTTCAACCTCACTTTTATGTGCACCATTTTCTAGATTCGAAAACTAGCCAACAGCAATTTGTTACATGATACCGTGCTGGCACTGTTGTGCATCACTGGAACGTTTTTCCCAGGCTCCTAAGCGAGTTGCAATTTTTCTTTTCTTGATGACTTCCCTCTTCTCTGGTTCACCTCCATGCTGCATTCAGATTGTGCACATTCATCTATTGCTTGAATAGTGAGATTCATTGCAAGCAGAGGAGGCAACGACTGTCTTCTCTCTGTTTTGGGTGCTTGGGATGCAGCTTGCTGCACCCTAGAGTTGCATGTTGTAGGGAAACTTGGATCTGCTTAGTGCAGTCAGAATTTCTGAAGAACACAGCTAAAATCAATGTCTTCAGCTGAGCTAAATCAACTGCAATTTTTAGATGCCTGTAACTTGGATGAATTGGAGCCTTTTTTCACTGGGTTGGCAGAACATACTTTTCTGACATGGCAGTCTATTCCATTGCCCATCTTGGAAATTTGACTATTTAAGAAAAAAAAAAAAAACAAAACAAAACTCCGTAAATTCTTGAAAATCTTTGGCAAACACTGCATTATCTTATTCTTGGAAGAATGTTATGCTTTCTAGAAAGTTACAATTTCTTGTTGAAGTTTCCAAAATTGATTATATATTTTGGCAATTTCAACCTGTGTGTGTGTTTGGGGTGGAGGTGAAAAATAAGTTGTTGGCCAGCTGTCAAAATAGTCTTGTCCGACTTCCAGTTACCAGGACTTTTTGTAAGCAGGCGAAGAAATTCAGCAGTTGAATAGTACCTGACTTTAGTTTGATAATCCCAAAAGCTTTTTAAAAGGCAGCTGAAAACCCAGTTATTTCTGCATGGAAAAATGTTGAAGTACATAGTAATGCTTGTTCAGTGGTTTTGATACAGGGGAAGAAACAGAAAAAGATCTATTCTTAAATGATTCAGGCTCAATAAAATAAACGGAAAGGCAAATTACTGGAAAGAGTAAATCTCCTGTGAATACTTTGCTAACGGTTGGCTTAGGTTTATCTTATTTTGTGAGCTTCCAGCTTATTTAGGCAAATTGCAGATGATGTCTCTGAGCAAAAAGCAGTTAGATATGAAGGATGTGTCATTCTAGCTACTACCTCGTTTGAGCAGCTGCATTGCTGAGTATTGCAGAGACTTAAAACATTCCCTCCAGCCTCCTTGCCTTCCACCTCCACCCCAAATGAATTTTGAACCAAAGTGCTTGACAGGTGGCGCAGGAAGATAATCATAGTTATATGTTTTCCTGCAGATGGAGGTGTAGTTACCAGATACACTTTATTTACCAAATGTTAATGGTTTCTTAAGGAAATAATTCTGTGCCTTCTGGCCTGCAGTTTCATAACTGAGTAGACTAGTTAAAGCTCAGCAAACTGGATTTTTAAATGCTGCCTTGGTTATGACTAATTGATAGGATGGCTAATTCATGTTGCTCAACAACATCTATAACCACAATGACTTTAAGTCTGCATGCAGAGCTAATTTTTGTGGGTCCTCATGGCTTACAAAATGGTTAAGAAAGCCTTGATAGTTTTTCTTTTCTCCCTGAGCTTTCTAAATCATTACAGTATTTTAAGAATGAAACAGACAAAACCTCAAAATGGTCTTGCTAAAACTTTTCAAACTGAACTGACAATTCTGGCTCAATTTTAATCAGAAAAATTGCCTACTTCTGTATACACGTACCCCATTAGTTATAAGTACAACATTTAATGCGTTTTGGTATTTTTCTTCATTTACATGTGCGTGTAGAAGGCTCGCTGAACTCAAACAATGAAAGAAAATCTATCTCATCTTTCAGAAGTTAAAGTTTAAACAGAGAGGGTTAACTATCTACAGACCAGGAGAAACAAAGGAGAGTTTCTTAGCTTTGCACCTGTCAAATGCTGCAAATAATTGCTATTCTAAAGCAAAACCCAAAACATTAGCTGTACAGCAGCTGCCAAGCTTGGCGTGTCAGATATATTCAGATACCTGGGCCAGGCAGTTTGAGGAACATGGAGTTTTTGGTGTGCAGAGTTGAGATTTGCTTTGTTGGAAACCCTGGGATCCAGGTGTGTTGTTTTCACTTTAGAGTGTAGCCAAAGACGTTACAAGAAGGATTTGCTCTCAAAAGTGGAGTAGTGAAGGAGGTTCTGTCCTCGCTGTAATTTGAGTTGTATGTTGCTCAAAGCATTTTTCCAGCCATTTCAGCTAGTCTAATAAAAGACACTCTCCCCTCACAGACCTCCTCCTTGTTTTTGTCTTTTGGTCAAAGGTGTAGTCTCCCACCAAAATGATGAAGTAAGTTACGAAAATTACATGTTTTCTAGGCTATCATATGACAGGAATGAGAGAACAATTTGACTGGAAGTCTTTGTAGACATTAATTGGCTCTTGTGTTTTTGCTGAAATTAATTAGCCACGTGGCACTTCCATGTTATTAGAAATCTGTTACTGATCAATTTAAAAGGAAGCAAAACATTGTGGGCAGTGGAACTGGAATGCACTCAATGAATATTTTAATGGTACAACGGTTTGTGTGATTTTCAGAAGTTTCTCTGTCAGTTTGAGAACCAAAAATTGCAGAAAGGCATTTAGTAGTGAAAAATCAGAAACTTAAAATGATAGGATTGATGGCAACTACTGTGTGGTGGGGCTGAAAACTGAGTGACCTTCTGAGAAAGCTCAGTTTAAGACGTGTGTTTGCAGCAGTCTAAGCTTTATCCCGATAATTCTTTGTTCTTAAACTTCCTGTGTAACTTGTTCTGTATTTTCCCGATTAATACAACTGATTCTAAGCTGTTTCTGCTGTTTTTAAAAAAGTGAAATTGATAAATCTGTCTTAATTGTCTGTACTAAACAAAACAGTAGTAAACTTGCTTTTGTATCAAGGTTTAGCAAGGCAACAAGCTGCAGGTCCCCGCACCCCCCCCTTCCACCAGGACTTGCTGTTTATGGAAAACTCTAATATTTTGGTTAAGTAATGAAGTGTGTGGTCTGGATCCCTAAGGTGAAGTTATCCAAAAAGTATCCACATTCACTATGGAGGTTCTTATTGTCTTACCTTGGGAAGTCAGATTTCTAGGATGGACGAAAAAGGAAAGAGTGGATTTCAGCTCTTCTGGTGGAGCATAAGAAAAAAGGCAACTGTGTTCTCTAAAGGGTTTCTAGACAAATAAACTATATTTTTAAGTGATTTAGGAGTAAGGCAAATATTCAGGACTCTTAAATCACTGGTATTCTGCGTAGCTGTCTAGCTGTAGCTTTGCCTGATGGACTTCTCAGGGATATAGTCCATAGAATAGTTTATTGTAGAAGTTAACATAAGTTTTAAAGATATGGATAATGATGATAGAATTGCATGAGACCTTGAGAAATAAAACTGTACTGATATCACAGAATCACAGAATGGTTGAGGTTGGAAGGAACCTCTGGAGATCATCTAGTCCAACCTCCCTGCCCAAGCAGGGTCCTCTAGAGCATATTGCCCAGGATCGTGTCCAGGCACGTTTTGAATATGTCCAGGGAAGGAGACTCCACTACCTCTCTGGGTAACCTGCTCCAGTGCTCTGTCACCCTCACTGTGGAGAAGTTTTTCCTCAGGTTCAGGTGGAGCTGCCTGTGTTTCAGTTTATGCCCGTTGCCTCTTGTCCTGCTGCTGGGCTCCACGGAGAAGAGACTGGCCTCATCCTCTTGACACCCCCCCCTTCAGATACTTGCACACATTGATCAGATCGCCTCTCAGTCTTCTCTTCTCCAGACTGAACAGGCCCAGCTCTCGCAGCCTTTCTTCAGAGGAGAGATGCTCCAGTCCCCTCATCATCTTAGGAGCCCTCCACTAGACTCTCTCCAGTAGTGCCATGTCTTTCTTGTACTGGGGAGTCCAGAACTGGACACAGTACTCCAGGGGAGGCCTCCCCAGGGCTGAGGAGAGAGGGAGGATCACCTCCCTCCACCTGCTGCCAACACTCTGCCTCATGCACCCCAGGATCCCATTGGCCTTCTTGGCCACAAGGGCACATTGCTGGCTCATGATCAATTGTTGTCCACCAGCACTCCCAGGTCCTTCTCGGCAGAGCTGCTTTCCAGCAGGTCAACCCCCACCCTGTACTGGTGCATGGGGTTCTTCCTCCTGAGGTGCAGGACCCTGCCCTTGCCTTGGCTGAACTTCAGGAGGTTCCTCTCCGCCCACCTCTCCAGCCTGTCCAGGTCCCTCTGAAGGGCAGCACAGCCTTCTGGGGTGTCAGCCACTCCCCCCAGTTTTGTTTCATCAGCAAACTTGCTGAGGGTGCACTCTGTCCCTTCCTCCAGGTCACTGATGAATACATTGAACAAGACTGGGCCCAGGACTGACCCCTGGAGGACACCGCTAGCTACAGGCCTCCAACTAGACTCTGTCTTGCTGACCACAACCCTCAGAGCTCTGCCGTTCAGCCAGTCCTCAATCCACCTCACTGTCCACTCATCCAGCCCGCACCTCCTGAACTTACCTGTGAGGATGGGATGGGAGACAGTGTCAAAAGCCTTGCTGAAATGCATGCAATGCATATATGCTGAAATGCATATATGCTTAAATGCATTTTGTATAATCAGTGCCTTACAAATACTAATGAAACAAATCTGCTCTGTGAGGAGGAGGTGGTATGATCAGTCTTCTTTTAAGAGAATTTAGGAATTAAGAGGGCTGACAAAGGTCACATAGGAAGCATGTGGCAGTGCAAGGAAAACAGCCTAGCTTGGTAGAGTCCCGGTACAATATTTCATACAATCTTTCATACAGTAACATTATGTTTTTTGTTGTTCTGTATGCTAGGCTTGCAGCTGAATCCAGTCATGGATTCAGCATGATTTTCAGACTCTGAATTGCATTTGTTAGTCTTATTTAAAAGACAAAACCAAAACAAATCAAAAGTTGTTTCTTTGCCTTTACTGTGGGCAAACCTGGAATGAAGGATCTTGCATTTGCTTCAGGCCCTGTCTTTTACTGCGCTTGACTTGGCTGGTACATGCTATCTTGTTAATCTTGTATATCTCGTTAACCTTATAGTTCAAGTGATGCAAAGGCAGTACGCAGACTTTAGCTAGAAGAGCCCGGAGACTTGTGCTTTTGCTGGTCTATGTAATCAAGTGACCCTGTGGCTACTGGCTCTTTCATCCTCTGTGTTGTCTTGCTGTTTTAAATCAATTTGCCATCCTCTTTCCACAGTACTGTCTGTGAGATCAGGACCCTGTGTTTCAATATGACTGCGGTTTCAAGCATTGGGGGGGGGAGGGGGTCCTATTCTGCATTGCTGTTCTTGCTCATTATCCCCGTGCAGTAAAAAGAGATGTGAAGCCACATCACTGTTTATCTGCTCATCATTAATTTTGTTTGTTTATTTTATTTTTGTTTTGTCATCATGTTATGTTATGAAACTCAACATGAGGCCAAACTATACTCTTTCCTTCTATCTTTGGTATTTCTTACTGTTCAGCTGCTGAACTAGGTCTGTGGCCATGCTTTTGAGCAAATAGGGATGAGGCCTTTTTTCTTTCTAGTCCTCCTCTTAATTCCACGTGGTGCTACATGCACCATTCCTGTGTTACAGTAGTAGCAGGGCAGCCTTCCCTATATACTGAATACTCTTTAATGCACCAACCCACAGCAGTGGTTATACATATAATAAATATTAGCTAAAAATTAGTAATTAGTAATTTAAATTAGTAATTTTGAATTTATGATTTTGAGCACTTCATGTCTGGCTGTTTGATACTTGAGTTTAAATATAAAATTTAACCTAATAATCAGCTAGTCTTAATTATTCATATTTGTAACAGTATAGGACCTTCCAGTTGGGTGTGCTTAGGGAAAGATATATGTACTCTATACTGTATAAATGCTACCTGCTTTGCCAGTCTGTTAATTAATAGTGATAGTCTGGTCACTACTCTGTAGCTAAATTGTTCTTTAATAAAGGCACGTGGTTCTAATGCATGTGTGCATTTACTTGGGGTTCCCTGGGGTTGCTGCTGGGGCTGATACCATTTAATGTCTTTATCATTGACATGGGTGATGGGGTAGAGAGTATCCTTACCAGGTTTTCAAATGACACCACACTGGGGGACTGATTGCTAAGTCAGCAGGCTGTGATGCAAGGGGACCTCAGCAAGCTGGAGAAATGGCTCAGCAGAACCTTGTGGAATTCACTTAAGAAAAGCACATCTTGGACAGAATAACCCTGTGCAACTGTATGGACTGGAATTGACTGTGGAGCAGCTTTGTTTTTTAAAAAAAAAAAAAAAAGCTGGAGTCCTAGTAGACTCCAGTGTTGCCAGCAAGCTGATTCCCTTCCTTGCCATTTGTGAGACCACAGCTGGAAAACTGTGCCTCGGTTGGGACTCCTGAAGACAAAACAGATCTCAACAAACTGGAGAGAGTTGCGCAAACGGCTGCCAAGACAATTAGAAGGCTGGAGATGATGTAAAAGGAGAGGATGGTAGAGTTGGGTTTGTTCAGCCTAGAGAAGGCTAAGGGAAGACCTCTTTGCTGTCTTCACTGTCTTAGCAGTAGCTATAGAGAAAACGAACCGCAATTTTCTCAGAGGAGCACAGTGAGACAGTAATCTTGCAGCAAGATCTTATGGTAGTAATGGGAACAATGATCGTGGTACAATAAGGGAAATTCAGACTGGTTATAAGGAAAAAAAATGGTCACAGTGAGAATACTTTAGTAGTGGAAACAGGTTACTCAGAGAGGCTGCGGGTTCTCTATCCATGGAGATACTCAAAACTCAACTGGGCAACTTTGGGTATCTAACTTTGAAGTTAGCCACACTTTAAGGAGGGATTTGAACAAAATGGCTTCCAGAGGTCCCTTCCACCTTTTTTGTATGATTCTGTATAGTTTGCTTGTTAATGGAAGATTCTTGAAGATCTCTTTTGTCGGACTATATTAACCTTTTCTGTGCCATGGAACATAAAAACTTGGTTTCTGAGGCCAGAAGAATATGTGCCAATCTAGCTTTGGAGTATGTGCATTTTATGTGCCCCTTTCAAGCTATTTTAAGGGGAAGAACACAGTGGACTGTGAACAGGAGACGGGTTTTTCTTTTAGTTTGGTTTTCTAATGTTAAAGAACAGAGCCAGGAAGAACTGGTTTGGAAAACAATGCTCTCTATAGCAAACTGTTTGTTAACACATCTAGTCAAAAAATAATGCTATTCCCTTGTTTATTTTTGTTCAAAAGTCCAGGTATTTGTAAATATTGCCTTTCCCTTAAAAAGGGAAGGTGGTAGATAGAGGCATATACCCTTTCAAATGCTGGTGCTGTAATTACAGGCCAGGGTGCAGTGTTGGTAATGCTAGCTTGGAGGCACTATGGCAAAATTGAAAGAAGTTAAGCAGAAAGCAAGGAGTAGGATCAGTAAATAACAAAATTGTTAGCTGTTCTGAGACATTTTCTTCCTAAAAGTATAATTTCTAAAATGGAATTATGTAATCCTTTCTAAATAACCAGGTATTTGAAAGAAAAATTTGTCAACTAACTACTGCTTTTTGAGACTTTTGTATCTTAAATGTTTAAGTGCTTTCCATCCCTATTTCAGGAAGAGACAGTAGTAGCTCTGAGGGTGGCTAAATGAAGTATACAATACATCTCTTAACATTTTCTAGCTCATTTCTGCCTACAGGGGCAGAGAGTTTTTTCTAAAATGTTTCCCCTTCTGTGGGAAGCGTTGTGCTGTCCTGTCTTTCAAGGATTTTGGTCTGGAGTTGCCAATAGCCTGCCCAGTAATTTGGGGGGGAGGGGCAGGGAGGGAGAAGGTTTAGCCTCTAGAGATTTTGGTTTGGTTTGCCTTGTATTCCTTTGAATACACCCTTGTTCCCTCTGAGTTTGTCTGTTCCTGTTATCCTTTACTCTTGTTTAATCTTTCTGGAAAAATGGAAATTTCCTCTGAATCGGGAGCGTGATGCCTGTCTACACCAACTATCTGAAACCCTATCTCAGCAGGGGAATTGACCCGGTTGGGGCTGACGCTCAAGAGAAATTATGAAAAATGATGAACTGTTTTTCACTTAAATTCCTTTTTATCGGATGATAAGCTTCTAATATGTCTATTATTCTAAAAGATCCTGAACCTCACTTGAGAACCAGCTTTTTCTTCCTGGCACTGCCAAACTACTTGTAGTTAGGATTCAGATCTGAAAGCCAGGGGCAAAAGGTTTAGCAAACAGTGGGAGCCTAGTGTTGGCCCATTAAGTAAGATAGGTGAGCGCTGTTGAGCTGCAATTAGCCAAGTATTAATCAATGAGAGATTGATAGTCCTCTTTTTTTCTTTTCCTTTTTGAAAGTCAATTATTCCAACACTTCAAACTTTCCATCAACTTTTCAGCTAAGGGGCTGTAGTGTTAACTACAAGGTTAATCCTTGTATAGCTCAAAAGCCTTTCAATATTGTCTCAAGTTAACGTCTATAATATAGTCAACTATTAGTAGTGAATCTTCTGTTACGGATTAATGTTAAGGTAAGGGTTTACCCAAGAAGAGCCTTGATCTTTATATCTGTTCATTCTCGATTTTTAGTATTAAAAATGAAAGGAAAAAAGTTGGTGTGTATTTGTGTGTTCAGCCCTCAAGGACAGGCAGCTGATCTGATCTGACGTGCACTTAATGATTTAAATGCAGCCAGTGCCTGACAAGCTTGACCTGAGGCTGGGAAAGGCAAGCTGGCCTCCCACCTCCGTTGCCTTGTAAACACCGCATGGCTGCAGCTGCGCTCGCGAGGGAGCATGTACAGGCTTAGTGGCGTGTGCTCCCCACCGAGAGCAGCAGGGGTGCGAGGCGCAGAGGCCGAGGAAAGCCTGACGAGGGCACAAACTACTTACACAGTCCCTTTCTTTTTCCTGTCCTAACTAAATATTGTTAAAGGTGCTATTACATTTCTCACTTCCTCCCCCCACCCCCCCCCCCTTGATCTTTGTGCATGAAAATGCTTTTCTATAACATTTCTGGGCATTTGTATAACTTCTTAGAGGATATTTCCAAAAAACCCTTTTTCTTCAGAATCTAATAACGATGAAGTTCATTTGCACCTCAAGCTACAGTCTAGGTAAGAGGTTTTAAACTCCATGTTTTGCAAGCTAGTGTCCTCCCATTTGTGTCAAATTAGCCCGTTTCTAGACTTACAGAAGTCTGTTTGGTTGAATCTGCACAGGTGTGCAAACATGAGATTTGCTTTCTGTTTGCTGCAATCTGAATCCACCGCTCCTTGAAGTATTCATTTTCACTGGAAAACTGCATTGTAGCGTAACATGTATAACGCTACTTTAAATATCACATAATAAGAATGCTGTCTTACCACTGCAAGAAAAAGGGTTTTTTTTCACCATGAGGCTAACTTTTGCTAACCAGCTGAAATATAGAAATACCCCGCTGCTAAAAAGCTATAGTGAATAAACAGTAGCACACACCTCAGTGCAATGGGAATTTTGTTTTGCTATCGTTACCCATATTAGTGATCTTGGGGAAAGATTACCCTTGTTATAGCTTAAGAAATACAAGAATTGCATAGTTCACTGCTGCAATTAACCCATGGTAAGTGCCACACACTGGCTATGCTGAGTGTGTAACTGCGTGGCTGGTTAAGTGTTATTATTAGCCTCACAGAGGTTGAACCGTTGTACTTCTCAAGTGCATTAAATCAGTGACTGAGAATTAGTGAATGAGATGAGGGTAAGAAAACCCTGGGCATGTTAATGCTAGTTACTACTGGCAGGGCCTGACCGCCTGCGCCCTCCTTCCTACTAGCTCAGCGTGAGGAGCGGGGCCCCCGAAGCTCGCCAAGGTGGGCTCTCCTCACAGGAGCTTCTTGCCCTACCTCTCAGGTGCTCTGTGTCTATGACTCCCAGACTGGACACAGCGGAGGAGAGCGCTAGGTCTTTTGCACATGTGCTTAGTTGGGACTGCAGAAATAGGGCCCTTTTGTTCCCACGTTGCCCTTGCAATCCTGTTTTTAAAGACTCTCCTGTACAACTTCTCCCAATTGCCAGAAGTTATAGTGTAAACAACAATCATAGCTGTACCATGCAGTCTAGAGGTATTAATACTGAATTTCTTGACAAGAAAAAAATGGGCATTGAGTAGTCTTTTTCTTCTTTTCTTGAAGAAAGATAATGTACTGTGTTGGAGTTGAAATAAGTATGGTTCTTTCTTGGACCTGGCTTGTGTATCCAATCAGAGGAGCATCATATTGTCTCAATGCAACAAACACTTTATACCGTTCAGTTTTATTACATTGCACTGTTAAAAATGTGTATGAATGCCAAAACTGGGATACAAATTTCTTATGGACTAAAATAACATTTGAAATTTATATAAATATTTTATCTGGAGCAGGTGAGAAATTGAAGAATATGATTGGCACAGCACAGTGATTCGTTATTTCAGTAGTACTTATACATTGTGTATAACTTTATTAAATAAGTAGTAGATCAACTTTTTAATTATCCTTCTGATTTAATGCCTTTTCTACTGTGATAAGTAGCTGCTACAGTAAGTGAAATAAAAATTACTATTAATATTTTAATAGTAAAGCAGCAGGTTGAAGACAGCAGAAATGATACAAAATGTTGGTAACATACCAAAAATGTCTTTCTGAAAGAGAACCATGTGATTTTACGTATTCTTAGTGCATCTGCGTGTGAAGTGGCTTTGTCTGTTCTCAGATTACTAAAATTATTTTAGGCAAAAATGTCCAAATGTATTTTCAGGGGGTTGGGAAAAAAAAAGTTCAAATTTCTGCCTCCGGTTTCCATCCTTTCACCGTTTCGCCTAAGCAATAAACTTTTTTGTTCATAGCCTCTTCAGTTCTGTAATTTTGTAGACAGTGAAGTGCTTTAAAAGTGTGTGTAGACAGTGTAGACGGTGAAGTGCTGCTTTAAAAAAAAAAAAAAAAGAATCAAGAAAGCAAAACGCCAAACCGGACAGTACCTTGCATAATAGGGATTATGATTATTTTTAAGCATTAGTGTTTGTATATCCAGTTTTTGTCACATCAGCTGAGCTGTTTGATGTCCCAAAAATCACAGAGAAAATATTAGGCATAACAAAGTGAATCCAAAATGGTAATTCACATTTGAAAGATAAATCAGCCTGAAGTTGGAAGATTTTTTTCCTGAGTCACTGTTTGAGAATGCCCAAGAATGCCCTAATAATAATAATGCCATAATGTGAAGGGCAGAGGGGCTGTGTAAGCTGCTGTTATCTGCCTTTAACCCCCAGGCTGCCAGCGCTATAGCATGCGTATTGCAGGTGCAAGTGTGTTAGAATTAGATCACCAATGCGCAGTGCACTGAAGTAACAGAGCATTAACTTTTTTGGTGGTTAGTTCTCTCTCTCTCTGTTTAGTGAGGCTAGCATATTTGTTAACTAATGAATGCTTTTCATCGCTGCAGATGAACAAACTAACCAAAAAACCAAATGGTGTGTAGCACAGACTGCAAGCCATACAATTCCTTTCCTATTTAAGGGTCAATGTAGTTGCTTGGACTTCTTGGACAGGTAAGGCAATAAACATGTAAAACTGGTTAAAGAATACTATATTTTACTACACGAGGCATTTTTTAGCTTAGTTTTGTAGCTTAACTATAAATTAAGTAACTTGCTTTTCTCTTGAATTAGTGTTTCCTGAGTTTCTTGTTTGAGATAGCAAGTGCTGCATTTTCTCCCAGGCGCTGTTATCAGCTCCTGCTATAAAGTTTGCGTTAAAAGAGGAAGGCAAACGGTCATCCAGGAATGCTGCAGCTGTCCCGCCGGCTGCTTTGTGTGCTGGGCGGAGGCCTGGCTCAGGTGAGGGGCTGCGTCAGCCCTCAAAGAACTAGTTGATGTTGTTATATAAAGAAGTAACTGAAAGATGGTCTTACTAGCAATAGTCCTATGTCCCTTTGTCATAAAAGTTTGAGCCATCTGTTGCTAGAAAAATTACCTCAATCTACCACCTGGTGTTTCATTGAGCCTAAGGATTTATTCCAGATAAGCACTGGTTTACTTGATAAATATTGAAAGGAAAAATGGAGTTCAGGGGAGAAAAAAGAAGCAAGGGTTTTCCTCTCGGTTTTACTGAGTGCTGAATAATACCGTTTGGATCATTGTTGTTTCCTTATGTGGTTCATGCGTCATTAAAAACAATTTTCTTTTCATTTTGCAAATTGAAAAAGAAGCGTACCATTAAACAAATAGAACATTATACAACAATTGGTATAAAGTTCTGAGCAGTGTATGATTTAATTTGGAGTCGTGGATGGCCACCTGCTGCACTTCTGTTCTTGTGGCAGTCTGGCAAGTGGCTGTGCTGTTGTGGTGCTTGTCTTTGTCGGGTATATTTGGAACCATCTGAGAGAGCTGCCAACTGTCAAATCCAGCGCAGACTGATGGAGTATTTGGCTACTTAGCTGCCTGAATGCAAAAAGCCACACTTTAAAAAAAAACAAAAAACAAAAAACTTTTTTTTTCCTTTAATAATCATGATATGCTTTACTGTGCTAATACCATATACAGATAAACTGTAACTTCATTAGAGGCTTATTTCCTCTTGCCAACCTTTAAAATGAAAAGGACTATACTGCTCCTGGGAAACGTGATCCCTCGCGCTGTGCCAGCACCTGCCTGTTATACCCACTGTAAATAATTTTGTCTCAATTATAGGGAGCTATAGAAGTAGCCATTTTCAATTTATAGGTGTCAGAGGTGGCTGAGCTGTGGGCAAGACATGGCTCATGAAACTGCTTTTTTTTTTTTTTTTCTCTCGCTAAATCAGAATATTTTTGATATGCTCTTCAGAGAAAGCAAGTGGCACTGTGCTCTCCATGAAGTCGTTTGGACTTTGCTGAGGACTGAGACGGTCAGTCTAGAGCCTGATTGAAGGCTCTGTTAGATGGCAGCTGCAGGCTGCTGGTGCAAACCCTCAGGTTCCCGTCAGTTTATTCTTTCACGGGCAAGTTTTGGTGCTCCCACTTACACAAGTAAAATGAGCATGGGAATTATTTTGAAGTTAATAGATCTGTAATTTATTTACTATTACATTTTGTTTATTTTTCTTCATCTAATCAGTATGCTTGTTGGGTTGAGGATTTGTTAGAAAGTCAGTGAATGGGTGGCAAGGAACAACTGATTGTGTGATTTGCAGTAAACTTTATCATAAACCACTAGATGTTGAGCAGTCGTTGTAGTATGTTTTATTTAAATTTATTATGAGTATGGGAAAGAATGTTTGTTGCAAAATAAGCACTGGAAGAAAATACAGACACTCAAAATCTTCACATTGCCATAACTCTCACCATTTAGTTTTGAAATATGTTGGAGGTATTTTGTAGCCTGTATTCAAATATTGGTAATTTGAATCCTTGGTTGAGTAAATTTACCTAAAAACATTTTGGGGAATGTTCATAATGAGCCAAGAAGAGAGTTCAAGGAGCACAGCTAGTCTCAGCTAAACTTGTTTGGTGTATAAGCATTGTAATAAGTTTCTTGGAGCTACTGCCTGCTGCAGATGTGGGAAGGAGCCTGCGCCGTTGTGTTTTGTGAGCACTGCCCTGAGTTTTACCCCAGGTAACTGTTGCTAGTTCTTCCATCTCGAACCCACTGAGCTTGAGGTCTTGCCCTTGGGGATGCGAGTTTGCTGACTTGACTGGAGCCAGATGAGTAGGCACTTTCCAATTAATGACTCCTCCATTGTTCCCTGGTGAATTTTTGGTATTTTCTATGGAAGAGAAAATATCTCTTGCCACTGTATTATTTCCTAGAAGATTCATTTGATTTAACCCTGTGTAGTTAAATCAGTTATGTCGAGTAAATTGAAATCCAAGTTATTTAGCAAACAAACTAACTCTTAAATGCAAAGAGTTTCATTTACCCTTCACACGGTATCAGAAACTGTATATTAAGGAAAATTACTTTACTCATTACTTTGAATGTTTGCCAGTACTCTTTCTGAGATTGAGGGGTTGTGCAACACTTACGTAGTGAAAGTCTGAATGTGGTTCATCCTACGTTTGGCGGCAGCTTAGGTCTGGTGGCTTCAGTGTTGTAACATACTTAAAGGGAATGCTTTATCCGCTGAACTGGAAGAGTTGTAGTCAGTCTGTCTCGTTTCCCACCATGCAAGGCCTGCAAAATGTTGACCGCAGGGCACAGGATAATGGTCTGAATTTTGGAACTCGGCTTTGGTTTTATTGTATAACTTTGAACAGGTCGCTTTTTACTTCTTTGGTTTGTAAAATGAAGAGAGTGGTGCAGCTTGTGGATATGACGTTAGAAAAATGATTCTTAGACAAAATAAAGGTTTTCTGATCCTTGGATGAAAAGTGATATACACAATGCAAAGTAGCATTATTGTGAGTCTTTTTTTTTTTTTTTTTTGAATAACAAGATTCTGTGATTATTCACAGAATGGGATAGTCAGCTCTAACATATCATGACATACTGAAACATCTGTCTGCTATACATGCTTACCACACTCAGTTCCATAGAAGGATTCTGATACTGAGGTAGCACCTTCTGGTAGGGCTCTTACTGAGCCTGAAGAGTAACAGGTTATTGCCAGATAACATCCTATGTCAAGGGATGTTTCAAGAGGTGGGGGGAGAGGGGGTTGGGGAGTGTTTGCTTTTTTGTTGTTGTTGTTTGTTTAGAAAGGATGTATTAGCTCTTTTTTAAAGTGCAGCAGTTAACTCTTTTGCAGACTTTGAAATTCGTTAAACTTAACAGCATGCTGTAGGTAGTTGAGAAGATAATTATAGTTGTTTGGGAACAGAGAAAATAGCCTTCGGAACCCGGGTCTTTCAGGCACTGGCTTCATTATATTTCCACTTCCCTCTGGCATGGTTTCTAGCAGATTTATCTTTTTTATTGTATTGCCAGAAAACAGTCTTTGAAGTGTGCAATGTTATATTAGTGTAGCACTTTGCCCATCTGTCCCACCAGCATTCAAATTTAAATTTGTTAACTCTTCCAAAGTAAAAAGTTCATACCTTCCATTAGTATAACTCTATGCTCTAATGCTGGACTATCAAACTGGGCAGAGAAAGTCAACATTAAGTGACTTCTGTATCAAGATTATGTATGTGCATTCTCTTTACGTGTAAAATAGATTTGGTGAAAGTTGGGGCTGCAGTGATGACTTTGCATCAAAACTTTTACTCTGAACAACTATATGTATTATAAATTGTGATAATTAGTGTGCTTTTTTGGCTAATGCTAGTAACATTTACTAGACTGCAGAATTTTAGCTAGAATTTCAGACCAACTTAAGGATAATAAGGAGGCCAAATCCTTTTTGAACTCTCTTTTAATTCTGGCTTGGCCGTTACAGCAACATGTAAATGTATCCTGAAGATAACCCACATACATATAAGAAGATTTACAAGCTGACTGGTGTTCTGTTGGTTCTTTCACATTTTGCAAGCTAGAATTACTTTCGGGCAAGAAATGAATTCTTTTGTATGTCGTGCATATCCTTCCACCATCTTTGGTGTGTGTGTACGTGTTAGTTTTTATTCTCCTGTTTCTTTGATCAGCTGACCTGCAAATGAAGATCTGACTTTATGGAAGTAATTTTACAAACTTCTTTTTATGTCATGTGCTTTCTCCTCAATGATAAACAACAAATTCCAGAAATTTAGAACTCTGAAGGGCAGCTTTGCAAATCTGCAAGATAAAATTTAAGCACTTACAAATTCATGATTAGGCACAGATTGGTGGAGTGGTGATGACTAATTAGTCTCTTCACCTTAATTCTTTTTTTATGTGTTAGTTTTCAAGTAATGCAAATAGCAAACAAGATTGTTTTGAAAATTGTCAGTGTTGGGTGTGACTGGCAGCAGCCTGTCCTCCTGGAAACTTCAGTTTTGCACAAGCTCCATTGATGCATTGACTTAATAGAGCTGGGATCATAGCTTTTCTCATCTCTAATTGCTTACAACAAATTGCAATTAGCAACTTTGACCAGTTTGGAATGGGAAGGAGGAAAAAGTAGAAGGCACACGTATGTCAGAAAGAGGTTAGGAGAGAAATGCAGAATTTTGTTTTTAATCTAAGTTTAAAAAAAAAAAAAACGCACTGTGGCTTCCACAGATGCACTCTCTGCTGATGGGGTCAAAAGCAAACATTTCCAGCCACTCTTTCTTTGGGTTTTAATGGCTTACTGTTCTCCTTTCAGTAGCATTCCTCATTAGGCATCTGCTCATAGTCTCTACTTGTTTATAGTTCGCTCTGAGCTGCATCGTTTTGTTGCTAAACTGGAGTGCCGACAGCTACGGCTCTAAGGCTGGGCAAAGCCGGCTCCTGTACAGAAAGGCACCCTCCAGCACAAAACGCAGCAAGCGATTCTTGTCTCTTTGTGGTCAGGCGCAAGAGTGAACATGTTTCTGTTCAATAGCGGAGAGCACTTACACTGCCCTGTTCTTTTAATTGTCAATGCAGCATAGGTAGAACATGTCGAAAAGCTGGAGTGAGGGAAATGAAGTGATATGGTAGTGTTGTAGGGGCAGCTATTAATTCATAATAATGAATTAAAGGAATGAAGTGTACATTGCTTTTTGTTGCCTTACTGTACACACAGCATTAGAACAGGAATACCATTTTGCAGTCCCTTTATTATATTTATTCACTAGTTACAGAAACCTCCCATTTTGAGAAGTTAATAACTTGCAGTATCCTTACAGTTTGAGATAAACATGTAAAGTAATTTTAATTGCTTTTAAAAACTATTATTTTTTGCTATTTTTAGCACTTAAAATTCTTTCTAGCAGCTCTGATATTATGTAGCAAATAAAGTTTCAGTAAAATATTAGTGCCTTACTCAATTCATGCATGAAGTCCTGCAATGTTAGTTCATGCAGTTTGTCTCTTATCACAAACTTTTTTCTTTTTCTTAATTGGATGTGTCACTTGGAAAAAACACTGTCTGAGAATGAAATTACCTGTGGTATTTAAATAGTAATAAGTAATTGCTGAAAGATTTCTGGCCGGATAACCACTTCATCAAAACTCAAACATCCTAAACCAATTTTTCTTTAAATAAAGCTGAGAGCATGTGACATGTGATTCTGAATTAACATAGGTACAACCTTAAAAATTTTGTGATTGTAATTTTATCTGTGTAGTGTAATTTAAAAAGTCAAATCCTTTATCGAACTGTGAAGTTTAAACCACTTATTCTTGCATGGGTTGCACACTTGTGCTTTGAGAGCTATCTCCAGTTTGGGGACTTATTTACATACAGTTATCACACAGCAGGCTAAATGAATGTACTTGTGTAGATGCCTTCATGTACTATGGTTAAAATATGTTAAAAGTTGTCCTCAAATTTTTACATCAGATAGAAAAAAACTTGTGATCTTTTTGCCTGTGTAATTTTAAAGCAGTAGAGCAACTATCTGTTCTTCTGGCTTTTGGTGTTCGACTTAAAGCTATGATGATAATCTATAAAGGGGGAAAAAAAATTAAAGTTCTTTTGGGAAGGTATTTAGGAAATCTATTTATACAGCATTGTATTTTACAGTTGACTTGAACCATCCCAGGTTTGTCAGCATGGGGAGAATAGGTTCCAGTAGCGGCTGTCAAACTTCAAGGCAGGATGGCAGGCCTTATATGCATGGGCAAATCAGTAAACATTTCAGTTTATCACAGCTGTATGTGCATCTCCCACTTTCCATACATCTTCCCATCTACTGTAATTTCTCTCCTGTAATCCACTTACTCATTGAATCTTCCTTCCCTCCTCCTTTTGCATCCCTTCTGCCCTTCTCGTTCCCGTATTGCCTCCTGCTTCCTCCTTACACTGCCTCACCCCAGTGCCCTCTTTTCTCAGTCTGTCCAGGTGAGCGCTAGTAGTGGCTGGCATGCCAGCCTCCTGTCTGCATGCTCTGGCACTGGGTTGTGAGGGCAGGCACTGGCCAAATGCGTGGAGATCCCTTAGTTAAGCATCTTCCTCATTGTATGTGGGCACTAACAATGAGGTTAAGATTGATCAGTCTTCTAACTTTGTAAGGCAATTTAGCAGTAAAAGTGTAAAGTGTTGAACTTGCAGCAAAAGTGTCTGAAATATTCTTTAAAGTATTCCTTAAAATGTAATTGCAATCTCTGCTGCTGGGAAAGGGGAACAAATAAAGAATGCGTGACTTCAAGTGCTCAAGTCTTTTAAATACAGATTTTTCATGGAGGATGATTGAATAGGAGGTCCCCTTTGAGTTTAAGCTTTTATTTAATATGTTAAGTAGAGTTCTACTCTTTGCTTAACAGTTGCGTCGTCTTTATTGAAGTCAGAGTAGCAAACACCTTTGTTAGTATAAATGATAAATAATTCAAGTAATCATTCATCCAACTATTCGCAGGTACTTTTCTGTGCTATGATGCTATGTCATGGTTTATATCAGTGTTCCTTGATTAATTTTGAGCAACACCTTCTTTGGTTGAAAGATTTTTTTTTCCTCCCCCCATTCCCTTCTTTCTTCCTTCAGTGAATGAAATATTTTAAGTGAATTTTTTCAGTGGATGAAATGTTTTAAGGGTTGTGATGGAGATCAGATGTGTTTAGGTGAGAAAACACTGTTACCTAAGTAGGTTATAAGATTCGCAGTATATTAATTCTTCTTGTCCTGTCCCTCAGCCAGTTTCAGTATCTGTCTAGATATATGCAGCTGTACAAAGTGGATGATAACTAACCAGATAGGTATGATGAGATTTATCATTTAAAAAGCACTAGACATCTTAAGTGAAAGGTGTTACATATTACCTAAACATACTCAATTGCTGCTGGAAAATGAATATTTTAATGTGTGGGTTTTTTGTTTTTCTTTTTCCCAAATTTAGGATGGTGGTGGTATAAAAAATACCATTAGGGATGGTATTGGGTAGCTACACTAGCTGTATCCCTGTAGATGCATTTTGTACACAGGGATTACAAAAGCTTTCTTCTACGTTGCCCACCCACTGAGGGTTTTTTGTTTCTCAGTCCTTCCTCAAGTTACTGAGCAGTACTTGAGACCTTTTTTTATAAGGAAAAGGAGAAGACATGGGAAGAATAAAACAGATGCCTTTAATTAGTACAAGAAGAGTTCAAGGTCTCTTAAATTTGACTAATAAGGTAATAAATCAGATCACAGCATTTTCAACGTAGGAACATACTGAGCATGCAAATATGTACTGAAAGGGCCTCTTATTTTGTTTTCCTCACGTTTTTTCCTGAGGCTAACTAATGTATGCGATACAGTTATGAGTGAGCTTATCTGAAGGATGGCTGTTTATTCCATTTTAATATAACATTTTACCAAATCTTTTACTCCTACATAATAAGCTTATCCTTAGTTTATCTATAGTCTGATAAGAGTCCCCAGTGCACAGTGTCTTTTACATGTAAACATTGTGCTATACTGTCCAGCGTTTGTAGCTAGCATTCCAGAAACTGTCCACCCTGAGATCAAGGTATGTTCTTCTCCCATATTACTATTGTGAACGGCCAAATTGTTTAACACTCACAGATCGACTGTAGTGTGAAATAAGGGATTCTTAAGTGGCTTGTATGAATTGTTCAGCCGGGACCTCATCAATTAAACCCTTCCAGTGCACTTAACCTTTGAGGGCTCCGTTCTAAAGCATGTTAATATAAATTAATTTCTTCAACAGTAAAATGTTAACGTACCGCAAGTCTTGTGAGGGCAGAAAGCACAAATAATGAAAATATGTATTCAAAATAAAAAAATTAATAAAATTACCAGAGGTCAGTTGCTTAAAAGAGATTTTTCTGGTAAACTAGAAATTCTTACGTTAGTTTTTGCTATATTTTCTGCAATGTTAATCAGAGATCCAGCATAACGTACTTTTCAAATTTAGGCTTTGTAAAGAAGTTAGTTTTTCCTCACTTTTCCCACTATTTACACTAGAGGAAAAAAAATCTGTGCACGTAATAGATATTGCAAAAAGAAGATATTGCAGCATCTGGTATTTTTCATAACTGAAACTTTAAAGAACAATTCATAGCATCTGTAATGTTTTAGGTAGTACAGTGTCTTTATGCTACCCCACATTTCTAAGAGTAAATTTAATTTTTATTTGGTGAGCATTAGTGAATCTCTGTTGTTTTGGTACTTATGAGCTTTTGTTTTGATAGTGATGTTTCCTAATAGCAGAGTTCAAGATCAAATGTTGAAGGTAACCATAGTTTAAAATCATCTTATGTCTGTCATTACTCATCAGGCTGTTCAGCATATTGAATTTATTGTAAACACTGCTGTAGCAGCAGCAAGGCAGAGCTTCCCGTAGGCTGATATGTGCCAGAGTTAGAGATCTGTGTTGTATGTAGGACAGTTCTCAAGCTTTTACTTTCTGCATTTGAAGTAAGTTCATTCTAACAGAAGTCGGTGTGGAAGTAAATGGTGTGTAATAATCTCCATCTTCTGAGAAGAGGAGAATGACGTTGGTTTGGTTGATGGGGTTTGCAGTTTGCCTCGTCTTGAAGAGGCTGTTGATTCTGTAGAACGCTGAAGTTTTGTTGGCTGTTCAAGTGTATTAAATGATTGATCTAAAATCTAGTCTGGGATAACAGAAGTGGCCAAAATTGAAGATGAACTTTCCCAGTGGGGACTTACTAATTGTGACCATTTGATTTTTTTTTTTTTTTTAATACAGGTAATTAGAAATTGTGTTGCTCTGCTTTTTCTAGTTACTACAGTCAGTGTAAAAATACTTAAAACTTACATTGGTGTTTGTATTTCTCATGAAATGATGGTGCGTCCATGTAATACTTTGTAAAGAGTGATGTTGGCTGCTAGACAAAACCCCTACCTAGACTTACGTTGGAAGTAGTTGGGAATATTTAGCCAATTAGCTTCCACTTGCCAATGGGTAAGGCAAAAAAAAAAAAAAAAACAGATTTTCGTGCGATTGCCATAACAAGCAGTGGTGACTGTCAGTACTGTTGGGAAATGCTCCTTCCCTCCCCTCCTTCGCTCCCACTCTCCCTGGAGAGGAGCCGCTGTTGATAGTAACTTCTCCTTTACTCTTCCAGGAAGGCGCCTTGTAAACAGAGATGGAGCTCGTTCTCCCCCACCCTCCAGCTGATGAGCTTTTCCTAGGAATGTAAACAAGCTGGTTTTGCTATTTTTATACACAACAGACGGGCAACTGCTGCTGTAGTGAGATTTGCTTAGCAAATTGAAGTTCGGTATGACAAGGTGCCTTCCTACCCGGCTGATTGTCCCTGTGACCCGTTTGGATTGGTCGGCTGGTGTCCTGACCGAGCAGGGGTTTCCAGGAAACTTTAAACATCGCATTTAAGGGGATACGTATCTTTACCACAAACGTCTTTCCACCCTAAATGAGATGGTCTTTATTTTTGAAGTGACTGTATTACATAAAGATGAATTCATAAGTAGATTTGAAACTGCTACTTTGTTAAGGATCAGTGATTGCAAAGCTGATTCTCTTCAGTGCGGACTGCCTCAGCAAACTATGTGCTTGATGTTTCGTAAGAACCAAAATTAAGTAAATTGTGAGTAAAGCTATCTGGGAAGAAGCGTTTAGACATAAAACTGGGACTTGGGTAAGAACAATTTTTTAGGTAGTCTGCTAGCGCGTAATCTAACCGGGGGATGCTGAGGCAGGCCCCCCCCCCTTTTTTTTTTTTGACTGCACATAAATTGGGAAAAAGCAAAAGAATAGTACAAAATGAAGGTTGTATAGCAGGTAGGTATTTGGCAAAGGGAAGCTAATGTTATTAAGAGAACATCTATGACAGGGAGTGCTGGATAATAAGAGGGAAGTTATGTACATGAGAACTGCTAGACACATCCTAGCAATTTTTCAGTGGCGCCAAAACCAATGTATAAATCTGCTAGCTTTTTAAACTCCATAGAGAGTGACAATAATTCACTGATGTTAACTTTAATAAATCTTGGAATGCTAATAAAGTTTCATTACGTGAGCAGAATGCTAAAGAGAACAGTATATGAGACAAAAGTTAGGGGAACATAATGTTTAGACCATGTTGGCAAATGTTGTTGAAAGTCATGGAAAAAGTATCCAGTGTTCCTTGGGATTGAATGTAATTTTCAGCCTAGTGTTTCTGCTCCTTCAGAGTTAGTGGTCAGTAATCACGTGGCAGATGAGAGGACACGTGTAGACCAGGAAGGATAAGCATAGCTGTGCAGTCTGCGGGCAATGGGAAATGGGATGTTTGCTTTCAGAGCCCAGAGCGCTTTCTGTGGTAGGATTAGGAAGTGAGGCATGCGTTGTTTAGGTTGGATAAATTTGGAAAGGATATGGCTCAATACATGTGGACTATAGTCTATAGCCTCAGTGTTAATTTCTCTAAATTACTGCTACAGGACTTCTTTTCTTTTCCCCATCTCCCCCCTTTTTTCTCTTTTTTCTCTCTTTTTGTACTAACAGCAAATACTATTTCAGGAAAACTGGAGTCTTGTACAGTTTCTTTGAAGGCTATGCATTTCTTTGTGGAAAGAAAATTCATAATAAAATGAAAAAATATTGTGGTTTATTGGTCAATTTTAAATACAATAAATATTTGCGTTGCAAGCTCTCTAAAACAGTGTGAAATACAAATAGAATGGGATTACTGTTTGTAACCTGTTAGTTGGAATTTTATAGTAACTTGGTAGGCTTTTTAAAGGTAAAATTGTGAAGGGTGTTGTTGTCCACTTGGACATCAAGTTCAATATTTAGAATAAAGAAAATGAAGTGAAGGAGTTGACTTTTTTCAATGTTATATGCAAACTTTAAAAAAATTATTCCTGTACTTGTGGAATGTTATAATTCATAGTGAAGACTACTCAAATGTCTCCTTTTTGAAATGTTTTTGTGCTTTAAAATTGATAATGTTAATGTATGAATATATGAACAGTAAAAGATTTATCTGCTTACCTTTTTCTTCTAGGTTGCTTATCAGAAGCACAGTTTGTGGAGAACGGTCAAGTTTCCTGTAGCAAATAACAATTCTTTCATATTTTTGTGATTTCTAATTTTCTAATTTGGTATATCTGTTATGGCCATTATGATTTTCTTATACTGAAGACATTATAAACTGGGTGGAAACGCAGTTTATCCATCTCAGTGTTATTTTAGAAGAAACTATATCTGTAGAGAGAGAGTGAAGTCATTTAGAAAATAAGCATAATAGTACAAAATCTCTTTAAGCTAACCTTACTTTTCAGGAATTCGATCTTGTCTCAGCCTGCCTAATTCCTGTCATAGGAAAGGCTCTCTTACAAGACAATATTTGACAGCTTTTTTGGAATGTGGTAAAGAGTGTCAGAAATCATACAGTAAGTGTGTCTTCAGTAAACAGATATGTACTGTGAAAAGAGGTGAAAAGTAAGAGTAATTTTCAGTACACTTCTGGGAGTAGGAAGGGAGAACATAGCTATAAATTTCTTAAGAAAAGTGCATCAGGAATGAAGACTCAGGAGTATTCTGAAAATCATCAGAGTAGATAGAACTGGCCTTCATTTGACTCATTATCAGGGCAGAGAATGGGGTGAGAACTTAATAAATAAATAAATACAATTATTTTTTAAGTCATGGGAGTACTGCAACACTAGGTAGCTCTGTGGGAAAGGGTTAAAATCAGGAAAACAACATGAAATGTGATCTCCTTAGTGTTTTATACCTTTATAGCTAAGATATCTTAAAATTTTAACAAGTTAAGGTCCTAATAATAACAGTGTAGGACTCTTCTATAATCTGTAGTGTGTTTTGAAATTAAGTGTACGTGTAATATACTTAAGTATATGCTTATTGTCCCTCACGCCAAAACTTTAAACTGCCTTCTGCTGGTATAGGTAGACCTGTGCCCTATAGATACATAATTTTGTATTGTCTTAAATAAGGTTAACACTCCTCTCGCCCTCCCCCAGTTACTAGAGAAATCTGGGCTGTGTTGTTTGATAGCAGGGGAAACGCATAAGGTTGATCCATGGAGCTCAGGTTTTGAAGGGAACTTCAAGGAGTGAGGCGCTGAACTCCCCAATTTGAGTTTTATTAAAATTTGAGTTCTGACTCCCTCCAGTACCTGTAAAAACTGCAGTGGCAGTCCATTAGCACAGACTTCTACTGGATGCCAGCAGAAGATTTTCCTGTATGTAGACTGTTCAGAATCGTGGCTAAATCCCTGTGCATTAGCTATTGAATGCTTTGAGCCTCTGTATATAGGCTATAATAGGAAAGAAGCCATGTTTGTTATGAAATAGTGTTTATGAAATAATATTTCAAAGGAAACATATTATGGATGTAGTGTCACCAGAGGCTGCAAAGTGTCCTTGAATGTATGGAAATCCAGAAGAAAAATGTGAAAGCAAATCTTTTTGGAGAAAAATTCAGAGGCATAGATAGTTCAGTCAGTAATTCTTCCATCTTCTCCCATGCTTTGATGTTTGATAATTGACCATAGTTTCTCTGAGACTCCGTGTTGGAGCAAATGGATTTATTGTCCAAAGTTTCATAAAAGGTTGATAATTTACAATAAAACATAGTAGAATTCTGAGGTGCTTCAAGTGGACTTAATGCAGAGTATTGTATTATTTAATACAGTTTCCTCGTGTAAGTTGCATTGAAGTCTGCAAAGTTGTATATTATCTGGAAAATATGAAGCTGTTACATATGGAATGTTCTTTGAGCAATTAATGTTGCTTAGAGGTATTTGAATGTTGATTTGGGGGCTGTTTGTGTTGCAGAAACCTGAATGTTGCAACTATTATGTGAATTTAATGTGTGTCTAAAGCCCAGGGAGACAGCTTTAACAACCGAAGGCCTTTTTCATTAGAACATTAGAAGAGGCACGAACCTGTTTTATAGATAACATTTTGAATCCACCTAGAGTGTCCAGCTGGAGTTGTCTCCATTTTCTGTACAGAGCTGTAAATGATCACTCATCAGAAACTGCATTGAAACTGAGCTTACGTCATACATCCGTGGACTGGTTACAGATGTTGATGACATCTAGGATTTTTAAGAAGTTCTTTAAGCGTGTATTGAGCAATATCACTGCTATTTTCTGGGTGTCTTCTAGAGAAACTAGAGGAATGAGCATATAATAAATGCACGTTATTATTGGACTGACTGTAGTTTAGGGGCAGTCAGAGAAGAGAATTATAAAATGTAGCAATTTTCTGTTGTAAGAGCTTACAGGAAAGGTTGAAATTTCCCTGTGAGCTTTTAGAAATGCAGGCAACAGTGGCAGAACTGAAGATAATGTTTTTCAAAGTTAGAGATTCTTCGTTATAGAAACTTTGTCTATAAAACACTTAGCTTGTTTTGCATAGGAGCCACAAAATAACCATTAACAATTATTCGTTATTCTCATGGTGAATTATAGTTTTAGAACAGCAACTGATCAACAGCCTTCTGCAACAGGGCCTTTCTCCTGGCATTTCTGATGACGAGAGGTGAGATACCACTATGTAATCTTAGAGTGTTATATGGGCTTATTGTGCTCACAGTAACTAGGCATAGTTACTATTGCTAATCATTTGTTGCACACTTTCTTGACTTGAGTCTATTGCTTATCCTTCAAAAACAGTATTTCTTAGGTTACTTGTATGTGTGTGTACAGCTAAAGAGGTGCTATAAAGATGGTAGTACTAGTCTGTGAGAATGGTAGTTTGAGAACATTTGAAAAAAAGTTATGAAACAGAAGAACTTGGGAGTAAATTGGGAATTGTCATATTTAAATTCAAGCAACACTGGATTGCTGTTTATTAGAAATGTTTAATGTTAGCACATAGGAGCTAATATTTATTGCATGCATTGTTTGAATTGTACTGACTCTTCAGATACGCACATAACCTAAAACTTGCAAGAGCCCAAGCATTTATTATTACATCCCTCTGAAATGCCTAATAGTAGATTAACTTGTAGAACACTGTCTATTGCAAAAACTAATGGAATGGTGTCATTGTTACTTCAGCAGACGTTCTTCGGTTTCTTAATAAGACATTCTTAATGTACTTAAATAAATTATTCTTTTTACTCCAGTAAAAGTTTTATTTTTAGGTCTATAAATAAGACATTTTGAACGAGATTTAGATGACTGAACTGATACTAACTTCTCAGACCTGCTTGTAGGGTCTCCCTCTCACAGTTAATGTTTTCCCCAGTCATGTACGTCAAAAAGTCTAAAACAGAAAGGAAGCAAGAGTACTGCATGAATTGTTGAGCAGATGCAGCCACTCTAATCAGAGCCCCACTTCACAGTGTGAGTGCACTAAAGCCATCTTACACTGCTTCATGCACTTTTAAGCTTCATGCCTTCTAATGGCATCTTCTCCCATCCATGCTTAAGCATCAGTGACAGCAACTGGATTGAGAATTTTTCCAGCTGTGTACAGGCAAAAGCAAAGTGCAATCTTCATGTAAGTCACATGGGAATTTAATTTGTGTTTTATTTTTGATAATGCGATTAAAAATGCTTGAATAGAAAAAGAGAAAATTGTAATACTTCTCTTTAGAAGTAGAATTGACTTCTTAACTATACATTTTTGAATCTGTAAGTGTAACCCCAGACTCAAGCTTCAGTGTCCCAAGAAAATAAAAAGGTAGTATCTCTTCAGTTTATGTGATAGTATGATGCAAAGCCCTCCTAAAATCGCCAGTTAAAGCAGTGTGGAAATCTGTTGCTTCCAGGAACTATGATGAATTGTTTGTGGGAGTTCAGAAACACTTAGATGTTCTTCTAATAGAGAAACCACATTTTCTATACAATGAATGTATACTTCCTATACTTCCAATGTATAGACCACGGAGAATTGTTTGGATCTTTACCATTATATTAAGTGCAGAATAAAATAACTAGAAATTAAAAATGTTAATGAAGAGTTAGTTAATGTGGCTTCATAATATGTTGAGATGAGTCTGTTGGTTAAGTAGCTGCCTGCTGAAAAGAAGCTGAGATGGATGGTGGACACCATGAAACATAAGTACACTCATTTGTGAACAAGGCAAACCTCCTACTGGGCTGTAGGAGGTGGCGCATGACCACTAGGAGGAACATGACCAGTAGACTGAGGGAAGACATTTTTTTTTTGGTGCTGATGAGGCTGCACCTGGATTACCGTGCCTGTTTCGGGGGAGTGGGAACAGTTGAGAGAGATGCAGGGAGACTGGAGCAGGCCTATCGGAAGGCTGCTAAGATCAAGGTTGGCATGAGTCTGGCAAGGAGAGGCTAACAGATAATCTAATAGTAGCCTACAATTACTTCAAAGGTAATTGCAGGGAACTTGGAACCAAGCTCTTCTTGATGGAGCGGAAATTCTGGAATCTCCATCCTTGAAGGTTTTCCAGCCTTGTCTAGAAAAAGCTATGGTTGACTTTATTTCATGTTGTCCAGTAGTCCACCCCTGAGCAGGAAGTAAGCTAGGTGACCAGTAGAAGTCTCTTCCAACCTACATTTCCCAGAGTCTATACAAAGAATGTTAAACACAAGGTGTGAGGCACAGTTTACTGTATAGTTTGTTCCTTCTATCACTGTTCAGTTACTCTGATGAATAGGAATTAAATAAACCTGTCCAAACCTCCTTAGATTAGAAGTTCAACTGGGTTTTACTGGAAGAGTTTAAGGAATATAACAAAGAAAAAAAAGAGGTAGAAGATTAATGAAAATGTGGTGCAGTGAAATTTGGACAGAGACTGAGTGAAGGAAACTCATTTTAGGAGTCAAACCTACTTTTTCCATTTCCGCTACATTCTTTGTCATTTGCTTCCCTGGTTTGTAACCACATACTGGATTCATGTGTATGCATGTGTTATGGAAATTGTATTTGGTAGCTCTTGAGAACAGTTTTGTCTTTTCTTTTGTGTAGTAGTCATAGCTATCTGTTTCTGGATAACTAAAATCTTTGGTCAGGATTTTGGCCCACTTTGTCTGTTAATTTTCTTCCTTTGCTGCCCTGAAGGTATCCAAGAGAAAATGAGTTGATGGGAAAAAGTCCGTGGTATTTTTATACTTGCAATCAATTTGCTTACTAGAAGCTATTATGAGTACACTTGTCTTTGTAAGTAATATAGAATACGTTCAAACTCTTTTTGTAATAATCCTTTCTTAATTTCCTAGATAGTCTGTTACTGAGAAGCATTGAATACCTCTGAAAAAAATGTCAAGTCATTTCATTTTTAGTCAACACTAATTTCATTTTTTAGCCATTATGTCAACGCCATTTTATATTCTAACCATTGGCCGTGTATGTACGCAGCTTGAAGCCTGCATGGACTTTGAACCTGAGGGACAGTGTAGTATTTCACAGCTAAATTAAGTAAAATAATAGTGTATCCCATGCTGCGTTTCTTTTATGTTGAAAAAGTTGAGTAGAACTAAGAGTGGAAGGATTGATACAAGAAAATAGAATAAATGGGCAATTGACAAAACATAAAGGAGAGATATGTCACAAATACTTAGAATATTATAGTTTCTACAGGAATATGTGTAGAAAGAACAAAGAAATAAAACAAGATCTAAGTGAATTATATGAGACTTAATTGTAATGATTTTGATTTCCATTTCTTTAATCTGTGAATCAGAAGTTTAATGTAGCTTTCCAAGTCAATTTACAGGAGCTTTCCTTCTACGAGTTTTGAGACAAGTATAGATATACTTGTCTGATTGAACAGCCCATCTGTATATGCAAAAATAAATACAGTTACAGTAAATAAATAAATAAAACTCTCAAGTGTGAAGGGGGGAAATGAAGACTTGCTGTTTTAAAGTAGTGGAAAGAGTCAAGAAGCTTTCACTTGGGAAGAGGAAAGTAGTGATAAAAAGTAAAGAGAAGTGACAATGTTGCTACTGTAGGTTTGGACTGCTTCATCTTCTGAAAACAATCTCAACAGCAATTTCTTTAGATCCTTGCAGAAGAAAGTGTAGCATGAAACTGGAGATACAGAGAGACAACAAAATATTTTTTTTTATCACTGATATGGTGAAGAGCATGAGGCTTCAAGGAAGGATATGCAGAAACTGGTAATTTTCCTTTTAAGGCTAACTCCAAGTTTTACCACCTGCAGCACTTCACTGGTGGTGTGGTTACCATTAGCTTTCTGCTTTTAGCAAGGCTGAATCAGCAGAACTTTAATATGTCTAGTACTTTGTGCCTGAAAGAAATTCAAAGTTAGCTACTCATGCTGTCAGCAGAGAACCAAAGACTGATGCGGGGGGAAAGACACATGCAGTGTGGGGGATGTCTGAAGTTCTGCAGGGTTTGGTGGTATAGATTTCTAGAGACTTGTGTATGTAGTTTTAGATAAAGTACTAGAAAAATGAAGCATTTCTTCTTTCTCTAATCCCATTTATAAACAAGACATATTATATAAAACATTATCTTCCCACACCTATTTTTGGTAGTTCATTTAGACTTGCAGGTATTACCAGGAGACCCAACCAACATATTAAACTTGTTCATAAATCTGCGTTGGTCACAAATGGAGATACACTCTAGTCCAGTGCATCTGTGTAGATCGATGTTAGATGTCGAGTATTTGCCTTGAGGAGAGTTCAAGGAATGAAATAGTGGGATTTTTTGTGGATTTTATTGAAAGATAGTAAAGATTTTGAGAGGAAAATCATTAATTTAGCCCTACTGTAGGAAGACAATTTTATCTAAGACAGTAATTAGGCACGTGCTGTCCTAAGTGATTTCACATCAATGAGTAGGTGAGGATCTGAAGGACTGTGAATATGTTACTTGGAGAATGGAGTATGTTTACTTCTAATCGTTATCTAAATGCATTGATCAAGCTGGCCTAGAATATTTTTGGCCAGCACTGATACTTTTTGGTTCATGGGAAGAAAACAGTGATGGATCTCAGGAGCATACAGTGCGTCCTATCAATGATATGTTTAAAGAAAAAGTTCATAAAATTAATATTTGCAGAGTAGCAAAAATAAACATTATTATTCCATCTGAGGAAGAACAAGTCCAAACAGCTGCAAAATATTACTGAAATTATTTCTTAACTCTTTAAGCAAATATTCTTTACAAGTTGTACATGTCACTTGTGAATGAAGAATCTGCTTAACTTGTAAAAAGCTAATGGTGCATGACAAATCTTGGGAGACTGCACTGTTCACTTGATAAGCAATGGAGATTTGCATGAACAAGAGAGTGGGTGTATTTGACCCCATTCTGATATACACTCTGCAGATTGTCAGGTCCGGGTTGGCTAATAATCTAAAAGGCTGTAGCTGGCTCGGAGGGATGTCGCAACATCTAAGTACCTTACTGTGTGTTTGTAGCACAGATAGTACTTGTGCAGGAGTATCCCTAACTTTTAGCTTGATGTATTGGAGACTAGTCTTCCTGTGCTCCTTTATACTCAGCGGATAAAAACTCTGCAGCTGAAGAGCTAAAACACTTGGGTTATGCTTGCATTTCGAATCATTCCTCAGAGGAATGTTTTTCTTTCGACTGCAGAGGTAATTATTTTTCCCTCCCTGTGCATCCTAACTTTACCTGCTGCTCCTAGAAGTAACTTCAGGTACAGTTAGTGTACTGCTTCTGCTGCAAAGGCCACTGGTCAGGGACGTTCTCTTGTTGTTTTTGCCTTTTTTTTTTTTTTGGTGCACTGCAGGGAGATAAAAAGGTGCTAGAAATAGGAACATATTTTGGAGCTAGGACCTAAAATCAAAGCTTCCCAGATGAAATTTCCTAAGCCTGGCCTCCTCTTAAGGCAGCCCTTCCTCCCCCCCCAAAAAAGTTTGATTCAAGTGAGATTTGGGCCCCAAAAACCAAAAAACCCTCTATTCCATTCCTGCTTAAGGAATTCAAGATGGTTTTTTTGCAGGTCAGCAAGCAGCTCTAAAACTGAGTTGTGGGAAAAGTTTACCCAAAAGCACAAATGATTTGGATTAAAGAGTTTTGATTTGGATAGCTGTAGCCCAAAAGCTATGTATCTGATCAGAATTTTCTGTCTTGGTTAAGAATAGACTATGTGGAGGTAGACATCATCCTTATGGTTTCGTATTTGTTGCTGTTTTTCTAGTATTTTCTGTTGTGTTGCAAGATCCCTCCAACTTTTAAACAAACAGAAAAAAATTAATCTTGACTACTTAGTAATAATGGAAAGAATTGAAGTAAAAATATATATGCTTTTTAGCTAGCAACATAAAAGTCTGTTCACCACCAGCCAAGGTGAGTTTAGTAAACAGATGGTCAGTAATTACACGTTTCTCTTTAAATGATTAAATTGTTGTTGTTGTTGTAAGGCTGACAAATTTTCATGATGGTTTTGCAAATCTGCTTTTAAGGCACAAATGATTTAAATTGTTTTCCTTAATTCTTGAGTGTCTGGAGGGACCGGCAGCCGGCCTAGATCCATTCTAGTCTAGCGTGCCCAAAGGCTGTCCTGATAGATCTCTGTCCTTGTGGAAGGAACTTCCCACTGTGATGTTGGTTAATTATGCCCTGCTTGGGGCTACAAAAATCAGAAGAGGCAAAATTAGATGTAGGATTTACTCCCTGATCCCATCCTCTTCCTGAAAACATCCGGATCCGGCTTTTCAGTTTAACAGAATCTGTGCACTATTACTTTTAAAGCCTTGCAGGAAGAAAAGAGACCAAAAAGGTGGTCTTCTACTACTAAAATGCAGTATTTGTGTCAATAATGCTTGCACAAGAATAACTGTTGCACCATTTATCGCTGCTCATAAAGTTACGCTTGCAGAAATTCTGAGTAAAACTCATGCATGGATCTGACTTGGTATAAAGTTTAAAATGAGATTACTTCCCAGTCTTTTGCAGACAACCCTGCAGTCATTTCACTTGAAGGCCAAATGCCTGGATGAAAACAGGCTTCTGTTCAAAGCGAGGTATTAGAGCTAATACAATAAGCTGGGTTGAGAAGCCTCCCTGTAGTTTAGAAGTAGCTACTGACACGTCATTCTGGATTGTGATAAAAGCAAAGGTCTGCCTGAAAAGGTTGGAAGGATCTATTTTACTTTTGTAAAACAGAAGCTTGAATAATATGTTCAAATGCATTTCCTTTGGGAACTGGAAGGAAGAAATGTAAAGCTTATTCACACAGATAAGTAGTAGGTAGAGTAAGAAGAGTACATTTTTCTTCCTCTGGTATGTCTTCTCAGCAACTTAGAGAACATTTTGGTACATAACATGCGAGTCTTGGAGTCAAACTTGACATTATTCTCAGAGCTGACATTTCATCTCTTCTAGAAAGCTTCATGGTTGATGGATATGTTTATGCTTCTCTTTTTGCTTGGAGGACATCTTTAGAACCTCAGTTTAGATCTTGAAGCAAGCATTTAAGTGTGTTTTTGAAATATTTTGAAAAAAGGACATGCTTGCTCTTGTCAGGAGGATAATATGTATCTTATTTTTCCCTAGAAGATTTACATGTAAGATCATGGTTTTTGCCAGGGAAGACACGTTCAGAGGAAGCAGCATGGTAATTTGAGGGCTGCTTTGCTCAAGATTGGCTCTTAAAGAGCAATTTGGTAAACTGCAATAATTCTCAAATGGATTTTACATCTTCACGTGCCTCACAAGCAAAACACAGTAATCCTTTGGAGACTATGGAAGTGTAAAAGGAAGCTATCAGACCTAAGTAGATTTAGGCAGTTCTGCCAAGAAATTATGACATTTCTCTAATTCATAATATTGACCAGTGTTCCTCAGGTTTTCTGAATGTCTTTGATTATGGGGCTGCCCCTAACTTAGAGACCGTAAGAAGTATGAGAGTTTCTTGCACCCTGCTTACTACTTATTCATCTGTGCTGCTCAGCATATTGTGATCTGACTCAAAGGTTTCATGAGACACGTGACACAAACTCACCTCATAGGTGAAATGAGGAGCTCCCACGCCTCCTTCTCTTTTTTGGCTTTCTCCCCAACAGCTTTAGTGCTGCCCCTCTCCTGTGAGCTAATTGAACTCAAAATGGCAAAAACCCCAAACTCAGCTGAGTAGCTTTCTAGTATATCAGTGAGTTAAATGGGGCCATGCTCCCATGGGGCCATGAGTCTAGTGAGCTGCAGAGCTTAGAGCATAGGAGGAGTGACTTCAAATGGACAGAAATGAGGAAGAAGGGGGTTGGAGATGGAGAAAGGTACAAACAGCGATAGCAGCAGACAGTGACGATGGGAAGTAAGCCTTTGGGTGTAGTAATGAGACATCAGAATAGCTCAAAGTCCATGAAACCACAAACTAAGTCACCATTTGTAATTTTTTAAACAGAGGTTATCTCTGTGATTTTATGGGTTTGGGGGAATTTATTGCAGATGCTGTACAGGCACCATCTTTTCATTCCAGGGATGTTGCACTTCCTTGAAATATTGTGGGTTCCTGCTGATTAATTCAGCAGGTGAGGCAGTCAGCTGATCTTTCACACGTTTGAACCTTTAACCAGGTAGCATTTGTTTCTCTCCAGAGACATCACAACATCATTTCTACAGCCTAGGAAGCAGTATTCCCCACAGCTTTACTTTTCATAGCCTTTTGCAGACTGAACTCGTTAGGTACCCAAATCATACAGTAGACAGGCAGAGCTGCCTTAGCTAACTTTTTCCAGTATACTAATGGTTCTTAGGGGATTTCTAGATGCAAACTTCTTGTCAATTTATGGCTTCACACCTTTGTAAAATGCCAGGTAAGGGGTGTTCTGTTTTTTTTTGTGTAATGACAGGTCATGAGAATGACATGAGTAAACTATTATGGTGCATTGCACAATTTTATTTAAGAACATGCATGTTAAAATGAAGGTTGCTACGTTTGTGCAGGTACAGTCATGGGAGGGTGTGTCACTATATTTTATAGAAATAGTTCATTGATACAAAAATGTCTTTAACTGTGTAGTCAACTGCCATCCCCCTAGGTAGGACTGAGTTAGAATTACTGCCTTTCTGATTTCTTTTCAGATAGCAAAGATACTTCCTATTGTCTTTTATCATTGGAAATTGTTTCTCCTATTATCATTTGGTGAACAATTTACAACTGCCATCAGTGAAAAAACTTAATGAGCTCACTGTAGAGCACTTTTTTCCCCCTCATCTATTCCTTTTGCTGAAATTTCCCCCCTCACTTCTGCTCTTATTTGTATTTGACTGGTACTTAGTACTTCTGGTGCAAGCTACCTTCTGCTCACTATTCATCTTCATTATTTGATTTTACCTTTTTTTAGGGGAGAGAAGGTAGAGTTTGGTATTTATTTGATTCTGTATTCACGTAGTTTGTGTTGTGTAGGAATTGGTACGTTCTGTTGCTTTGCTAATGGCCCAGAAACGATGACGTTAACACTTCCATTCATAAGGTACAAGGCAGCGTAGTACTTGGTTTCACGTACATAATATTACAGCAGCAGTTTGGAAATTACTTGTTTCATGCTGAACAGTACTTTAGCTTGCCAATTCTGCTCCCTGCGGAACAGACTGCTTTTAATTTCAGATATCTGCCATGCATTCCTGTGCATATGTTGGTAAATAGTAATGGTGACTCTCTGAAAGCTAAGGATAACTTGCTTAGGAGTTCACGGGTCTGTAAGATTGCAGTAGACAATCCTGCTTATGGGAAGGGAAGGGAGCAGGGAAGGAGTAATTTGGCTTCTCTTACCTGCCCTCTCTGCAAAGAGGAAGTCTGCAATTATTTTTTGAAGTCCCAGTTTTGCCTTCCATTGAACTTAGCTCATCTTCTCTGCTCTTTCATTCTTTTGTATCGCTTTACCTAGGTTTGAACCTCGAGGAAAGGTCCCCAATTCCTTTTTTTCCTGTGGTGATTTTACCTAAGTAGCAGAATGAGTCTCGAAAAAGTCATACAGCTTATGCAGCAGCTACCATGAATCATATCCAGCAGGGCTGTTGCATCTGCACTAATGATATAACAAACAGTTGTGGGGGGCTTTTGGGGGTCTTGGGGAACATTTCTTTATCACAGGCATCTTATTGAACAGATCTTCTTGGAGTTTTAAAAAAAAAACATACAATCATGAGCAGAATATTCCAGTTTTGGCAGGTTCTTAATAACATAAATAGAAGTCTTCATAAGCAAGGCAGAAGTTTCCTCCCATACTAGCTGTGTCTTCATGTTTACCTTGTAAAAAGTGGAATGCATGGAAAATATTTCATTAAGTGCGACACATGCAACGTATGTGGTCTTGCTACAGTCCTTCTCTGTATGAAGGACTTTTTTCCCCCTTCCTCACCCATTACTTAGGAAGTACCTTAAAGAAGTCTTTTCTTTAAAAAAGAATTGCTCTAATTAAATTTCTATTCAGATGTATATCTTGCAAGTCATTTTTAGAAAGGAGTGTGTTTTGAGAAAAGGTATCCTGATACAATTAAAATGAAAGTTCAAGGTAAGGTTCATGCAATTGAAAAATATAAAGGAGGATGTATTTATTCATGGCACTGTTAGCTTCTACGAGGTATTATTCTCATTACTATTCATGTTTTTGAAGGATAAAAGCTTTTCTAAAACAGTTGCTGTGCTAACTAGGTTTCTGAAGAATAATTTTTATGAGCTTTTGTTAATCTGAGCAGGGCTCATTAAACAATATTAAAAGAAGGTAACAATATAGTACTGTAGCGCATGTTTTCAGAAGTGGTTTCTTGAAAAAATGAGGTAAAAAAATTATAATTTCCTTACTATGGTTTTTCATTTATGATGGGTTTCGTGGACTGCACACTGTATTATGAATGGTAATAAAAATTAACTATAATTGAATATTTAGTTCCTACATTTCTGCTTAGTTACTGTTTAAGGCAAAAAATCTCAGTGTACAAAATTCTTTCTTCTATAGAGACCTGTACAGTGCTAAAAAAGTTAAATGAAGCCAATGCTTGTTATGAAGAATATTCAATTTAACTTTTTTTCCTGTAGCTTCAGTTATAGTCCCGGCAGATCTGGCAAAATGTTAAAAGCAATGAAATAACATTAAAATGCCATTTAATGTGTCAAGGGAAACTTTGTTTGTTTGTTTAATTTTTTTTCAGATAAAAAGACTTTAATAAAAACTTCTTCCTCTGTAGCTCTTGCAGGTTTCCAAGTAGATGGAGAAGGCTGTTGCTAGTAGCAGATTATACCAGATGCACAGTTGCCTAGGGATGTGTGCTTTGTTTGCTGGAGACCGGTCTTACTGTCTTGCCTTGAGGCATTAGGATGAGTCTGTTAGATGACACAGGTAGTAGCTTTTATGCTTTGAGTTGTCACATGGCAGTGTGTGATATTTTTAGGAAATGCATAAAGTAGACTTTCTAAACTGGATGTGGAGAAAAGGTGACCTCCACTGTAATTTTGTAAAATCCTTAAATATTTACCACTAAAAGAAAAGAAGGATTACTGATTTTACAAATGCGTTGCTGGTTTAATTTCATGCTTAAGAAATAGGCTAACTTAGCATTTCATTATAGTTCTTTATCCATAGCAATTTTATTAAGGAAGAGATGAAAGGATTTGCATGTATATTGTGTACCTTAGCCTGCAAGTGGAGGACCAATGACGAATGCCTGAAGACTTCCTGAAATTCCCACTAGAAGATGACTCAAAATTTTATGGCGATAATTAGTGCATTTATATTAGATAGGATGTAATGAGCATATTGCATTTTCCTGTTACTTCACATTTGTCTGTGTATAGGATATTTCATCTGTTCCTTCGAAATACCTCATGTTTAGAGCAGCAGGCAGCACAAGATATTTGGGAAGGTGGCCTGTGATCTCCTTTAATGTTATGATCCTGTGTTATTTGAAAGATAAATTAGATCGTCCTTTAATTTCAGCTGTAATTTATAAACAGATTTCTCCATTTTATCATTACAAAGTGAAAATTCTGAGTGAATAGGGGAACTGCTTGTGGTACTAGGCCCTTTTTACAAAATTTTCCCTCAAAAAATTTGCAGCTGCTGGAGATTTCTATATTATTCAATACAGCATCCTTGTGCGTGTGGAGCATCACTTTCTCTAATGCATTCAGGTTTGAGGCAGCTCAAGCAAGGCAAAGAGTGAATAATTGTATAAGCAATTGGGTATTGTGGATAAGAGAACCTTTGTGAAGCTACCCTGTGATTACCCTATTCTATTGTAACAGTGAACACTTCAGGAATCTGTGTATTGTAGGGAGGGAAAAAAAAAAAAAAAGATATACAAGGTTCCAGTTTGGCAGAAGTCTGCCAGGCGGTTGTGATTTAGCATGCAACTGTGAAAGGCCGTTCTTGGAGCAACCCATAACATGTGAGACCTATTAAATCTGCTAAAATTGTTGAGTCCTCCTCTTTATTGTTCTGCACAATATAGTGTAGTAATTGGTTTAATATTTTATTGGTTGATCTTCAAAGTTAAATGAACATAAACAGGTTTTGCATCCCATGTTTGTTTATTGTCAGTGCTGTTTTGTATGCAGCTGATAACTTTTAGTCAGTGCTTCCTCTGGCTGCAAGGTTCAGGGATGGCTTAATATTCAGTATTGGATTTAAAGTGAGTCAAAGTATTGCTAAGGAGATGAATGATACTAACTAGTTAATCTTAGTGTTTTGGTAATGCTAGTGTTTTAGTATCACAGCTAAGGAATTGCATAAGTTGATATTCACATAAATATTTATCTGCCACAGGCAACATTTCAAGCTTGAAAAGGCTCAATCCAATTTTATTAATAAAAATTTGAAAGAGTGATATAATTGATCATTTCTAACTAGTATTAAATAAATGCTCATGTTCAGAGCTAATGGTTCCTATTTGCGGAGGACATGCCTTATATTCTGTATGACTTATCTTGAGTCTTGCTTAAAATATGTATCCCGTCTTCCTTGACTAGCTTCTCTGCCATCACTGTGGCAATTAAAGATTAACTGAATTTAAGTGGGCTTTCAAGTTTATGCTTTTGTCCAAGATATGCAATGGTAATGCTCACTTTAGATACTCTAGAAACTGTGCCATGTGTGCTGTATCCTGATAGTTTTATATGTTTGTTTTTGTTTGTATCTTTTTTTCTCGTTTCTGAGGTTCAAACATGTACAAGTAAATTTTGATTTTGGGATGTTTTCAATTGTGTGTGTGCGCCTTTCTCTGTAACGTGTGCGGTAGGGCTACTCTGAAATCGAAAATGATCAATTTTGGAAGTATTGACATACTATCTTTTTTTTTTCTCCTTCTTCTTAGGAAAGCCCAAGAAGGGAACAAGAAGGTGGTTCTAGCAGGCTGCGTTCCGCAAGCCCAGCCTCGTCAGGACTATCTGAAAGGCCTTAGTATTATAGGGGTATGTATCTTGGTCAACTGGAAAGCTGTATAATGTTTGGAAAGAGGATCTCGGGTTCAGGGAAAAATACGCTCAGAAATCAAAGGTTTTCATAAAATTTTCAGTGTCAATAGATAGGCTTTGCCACCTTTTGCTTGGAAGAAACAGTGGATAGTTTGATGCCTCTGTTAGTAATCTTGTGTTAAACTGCACTTAAAGCCTTCTTACATCCATGGAGATTTGGTTTGGTTGTGGAGTGAGGGGGAAAGGAAAGGGATCCTGAGGAGAGATTTGAGCTTCGGTCTTCTCTCTAGCCTGAAGGGGGGTGAAGATATCCATTATTGCACTCTATAATATATCAGAGTTTATTTGCACTAAGACAAAGGAATACATGCTTTGTTAAAATTGATGAAAGAAACGTAAAAGACTGAAGCATATAAACTATGCAGACGCAACTGAGGGCTTATTTTTTACTTCATGCTATTAAGCAGAACGGCAAATGGTGATGATTATTTTATTGAAATTTGAGGCTGCCTAAAGAGTTAGTTTGTCTGAAAATGAAGTGTTAAATAGTTACCAAGCTTCACCTTGAATGCAGCCAGAGAGCTTTTGACATAATTCAGCTAGTAAAGTGTTTTCAGGATCCTTTGGGATGAAATAATACTGTATAACTGAATCAGCTTTGTAAAATTGTCATGAAAATCTGGGACACATAGTCCCAGCATAAGCTAACAAAGATTCTTCATCGTTTAAGCCTTTACATTAAAACTAAATGAATTTGTAAAAGGCACGTTTTAGTTGAAACTCTGTTGTTGGATTCAGTGCGTGTGAATTAGAGGGTGAAGTTGTCCTGTATTATGTAAGCCAGAGCAGGTGACTGTACAACATCTTTCTGGCATTAAAAATGTAGAGAAGTCAGCATATCTTCACTGCAGCAGCGTGGTGAGTTCAGATCAAAACTAAGATTTTAAATGAACAGCAGCAGCAAAAACTGCAAATCATTTATTTTCTTTAAAAGAATTACATACGTGATGCAGTTGAACAAAGTAATTTAGAATTAAAGTCATACTTTGTTTGGATTTAGGTAGAAGATGGCTTCATTACCCAATTTATGGTAATTTTTTGTAAAGATAGGCTTTGTGCTATTTAGTAGTCTAATTACTGCTGACCCTCAGAATGTTTTGTCTTCCAAAAAATTTTTTTTCCTCAACTGTGGTTCTCAGCTATGTGTTAATGCTTATAAATTAACTCAGTGCTCATAAATGATGTTCAGAGGCTGGAAAACGCCACGTTATTCTGTTAGACAACAATGCATGGTAAGCTACAATTTGATGGAAGAAACAAACTTTCCATTCCGTTCCATAGTCTTATTTTATACAAATATATGAGAGGGAATCTTGCTGCTCTGTAATCTCTAAGACTCCAACTAAGTGCAAGTTAATCGACATGGCAGGGTGGGAATAACAAGAAATAAATGCTGAATGAATTTCCTCTTGGCTTGGAAGCAACACAGTTATGTGAGCTGTAATTGTTCAATATAATGAATATAAAGATTTGTGACGCATATGAAGGCAGAGGTAGAAAGTATATTACATGATTATCCTTTGACCATGACTGTGACTTGATGTTTCATTTTTGGAGAATGCAACTTCAGAAACACAGAGAACCCAAAGTTTGTTCCCCCGCCCCCAATTTTCCTTTCAGGTAATACATGCTTATGTGAAAATTTACCTCTTTTCTTCATCCTAATTTTGGTACCTGCAGTCAGTGATTAATAAAAATATTGCAGTTTTGAGTTTGTAAGGGCCAGATTCCTGTTCGGTGTTTAATAAGATCATTAATGCAGTGCTCCAAATACTGTGATTTGGACCTGAAAACATGAAAATATAATCTTCCTAATAAACATACTTTCTGCTAACTGTCATTTTTATGGTTATAAAATTTACCGTGCTTTAAGTGAAGGATATTTAAACTCATAAATGCCTAATCTTTAGGCATAACTGCTAACAAAAGCAAAGTAGGGAGGAGATATTGCCTGCGTTTCCGATTTGTATATGTAAGATCTTCTCATTTTATAAAAAGTATGTGAGGGGGTTGACTATTTTTAAAGAAGAGCTAATATCTTACTGCAGTTAAAATGTTTTTGAAAGGCAGTTTTGACAGAACTGGGAAAGAGGAAATGTTCTCTTGGCAGCTGGATACTGATATGCTCTAAAATTGTAAACATTAAGACAACAGTTGTGGAAATCTTGCTTTACCACCAGGTTGATCTCATTTTTTGTCTTGGCTAACAGATGACTGATTTATTGTTGATTATGTAAGCTGTGCTGCTTTTTTTTTTTCCCCCTCCCTCGAACCACGTTGTCTGAGAATGTGGTTATTTACTATTACTAACAGTGATAGCTCCTTTGGGATGGCTTTATAAAAGCAAACTGTGTCAGAGCGCTCTTGCTCATCTGGATATGACAAAGGAGGAAGTTGCAGTGTAACTACCAGCAAAATGCTAGTGACTGAGGGCTTGTTTTGATGTGCGTTTAGTGTTTTGAACCGTGTTTGGAAAGTGCAATACTGAACTTGCATTGTTGGATTTGGGAGAAGGGAAGGAAGGGCTCTGAAACAGAGATTTACCATTTGTGACCCTACTTTGCTTTTATGTTTCTTTAATGCTATTACTACCTTTAAAAAAAAAAAACAGTGTACACTGGGAAATGGACATAGGCTGTATGTCCAAACAGCCAAACTCAGCCATAGCATAACACAGCACAGATAAAGGAACTATTTCCAGGGAAGGGGGAAGCTCTTGGTGGGAATAAACTCAGAGCATGTGGAATTTAGATACTTCTTAGCTGGCAGGTTAGAACTACAGCTCCAGAGTGGAAGCTGACCAAGGAGGGCCAAGGGCCATACCTGATTGGGAAATCCAGGCTCTGCAGTTCCTGTTCTCATCCTTCCTCCGTATAACAAACCCTGTAAACCCTCATCACACTAGAGTGTCTGCTAGCAGTCCTACAGGCTAACGAGCAGGGACTAAAATGCATGGAATGGGAACCTGTCCTTGCAGGTTTTGAAAGAGGCTGTTCTGAAGATCTGTGTAGCTTCAGAAACATTCTAGGTGTACTATAAAGTTATATTTTTTTCTTGTTTTGGGATTCAGTTTGATTTGTGGTAAATAAGGGCCCTTGTTATCCAGGTAGGAAGATGCAAGCAGTAGTTAGAATTTTTCTGCATGTGTCTGTCAAACAGTCCATTTTTGATAGACTATGAAGTGTACACAAAATATGTGGCAGCGCATAATACGGATTGGCAGCCGTTTACACCCAGGTGGTTTTCAGAGCCTGCTCCTTTTTGAGCAGAGCACCCATTTCAGACTCAAGTGCACATGGTATTGCAAAGAGAAATATCAACATCCATAGTTAGAGTTGTCACTCACTTTTCATTTTAAGTTGTTAAAAAGGAGGCTATATATCTTCGTCTGGGTGCATTATTTAGGGGGATGTCAGGGGATGGAGAGGCAGTGGAAGGGAAGGAAGGGAGAAAAGGGAGTGAAAGATTTAGTAAATAGGTTAAGCTCAGGGATTCCTCAATGGTTGTAGGTACCTGTAGTGTTTTCTAATTCTGAGCTGCATACAGAGGGCAGCCAGGCCTGGTTCCCAGTGATATGTTGGGTGGTTGGAATGGGATGAGGTGTTTTGTTTCCTTGACGGTTGTCTAGAGCTTTAAGATATTTGGTGTGCTGGGTGGTACTACATGTGAGAGCCTTGACCAGTTTGCTAAGGGTCCGCAGACGTTAAATGCCTCACAGTCGTGCTCCGCCTGTACATTGAAGTCATCAGACCTACTGGACACAAGTGTGCTACTGTGTCACCATGCATGGGGCCTAATGCACAGGTGTATCTTGTTAAAGACATACAGTAGCTGTGCAGATGCGTGAATCCCCTAGCTTCCTGTATAAGAATGTCAACCCTAAATCCTGCTTACTTCCCCATCTTTCCTAAAGTAAGACCTAGGATCATAGCCCAGTTGTCGTCTTCCTTCTGCCATAGACCCATTTCCAAAGGTAAGGGTTTCACCCCATTTTCATGTGTACACAAAGTTTATCTAGTTTCACCAGCTCCTTATTCCCACCTCTGCTGCCACACACAGAGTCAGAATGTGCAGATTCTTTACGTATTAGGTTTACTGCAGGCTCTTCGAGCCTGAAACCACTGTTTCCTGCAGAAACATACTATAATCTTGTAACTCTGTGCAGGGGCTCCCTCTATTCCCCTGAGCTCCTAATAACCCTTTTCTGTACCTGGTCTATTCTAAGACAAGCTTAGATACTTTTAATATTTAAATATCTACTTTGAAATTCTGGATTGTGATTTGTGGAAGTGTTGAACACTCCCAGGAGCAACACACTTCACTACTAGCACTACTATAAGATGCGTAGTTTGGTATAAAATGCTAAGTACATTTAAAAAAAAAAAAAAAGAATTAGGCACTTGGCTTCTCAAGTTGTACAAAAGCTGATATAGACTTTAATGTGCCTCAGTTCTCTATTTGTAAAGCTCTGCTCAGTGAAGTGCTTTAACAGAGCTATTGTGAACAAAAATCAGTGTAATTCTACCCAAATGCATGTACACTCCTACTGTAACAGTGTCCTAAATTAGGATGATATGATGCATTATATTTCTGATGTCATTTAAAATTATTCGTGTCATACAGTTTATTTCTGTTTTGCAAACATCATTTAACGATACTTACCTACCTTGCAGTGCTTGTAAGGCTACACTGCATTAATGATTGCAAGACTCTCTCTTACCCTTAAAAACTAAGAGAGTCTTGTATAATACTGATGTCCAATGTCTATTTCATGAAAGACAAATCTGATGGAATTTTATATTGAATAGTTTGAAATGGCAGGACTTCTCAGAGGGCTTGCTGAAAGCCTAGGGAGCAGACGCAGACTGTCCTTTTCTAACTTACGGCTGAAAAATTGATCAAAATTCTAGTTCAGTTCTGCATCAATCAGTATTAAGCAACTAACTGGCTTTGGCTTTTACCTTACTGTTAATATTTATTCAGGTGTGATGCTTGAGCCTGAGAAGTCAAGAAGGGATTGCATTTAAGCACCAACTTTCAAACTGGAAGTTTGGTGTATAAATAGAAACTATTCCTTTCTACATCAGCTACATCCTGTCCTACGAATCGAAAGGTATAAGAATTACCTTAGATTAAAATTGTATTTAAGCTATGTCAAAGTAGTAATAATAATCTACTGTTCACATGTTTTTCTGGGGCAGTCTCCTTCCCTTTAAAGTCTCTATAGAGTTTGTTCTCAAGATCCCTTCTTAAATCAGGATTTTATCCATTGCCTTGGTCAGTATTATTCCAATTCAGCAAAGCTTTTAAAGATAGATGTTATCCCACTGAAGTAAAAGCATCTGGTCACATGCCTTTGAAAATTCTGTGTTAAGGCCTGGATTTATGCTGCCTAACTAAAGTGGTGTAATTCAAGAGCCTGTGTTGCTCGATTCCTTTATGGTCAATGAAGATAGTTATCTCAAAGAAAATTCAGATTTTGGAAGGTTTGATCTGGCTTTTGAAGTTGTGAATCTCCCTTTTACGGACTTTAGAGGGAGGAGAGGCTGAGCAGGCTTTTAACGTCTGACATCCAACTGAGGTGCTTAAACAAGGTGGGATGAAAGAGAATTGGTGAACTAGAGTTGGAGTCTTTTACTTATTTTATCTATGTAGCAACTGATTTGTTTCTTATGTCCATGAATGAAAATTAAAGATAGGTAGTGGTTTTTTTGCTAGATAAGGAAAAGACGACTGCTTTACTTCAAGTAGTTATGTATATGTACCTCTGCAGTTGGGGTATTAGCAAGCAGCTAAGTCCGCACAGCTTTTGTTTCAGTAGTAGCCTCCAGTTGTACAGGCAAACTACTGCTGCTTTCCTAAATTCCAGGTGCCCTGCCCTCACGTTCTCTCAGCAATGAGTCTCTCTGGCTTGGGTTTGTTATTCTGGAGGTTTTTTCATTCCCAGAATTTTAAGTCTTCAGTATTTCTAGTCTTTCTCTCTCCTAATGTCACTGAGTCCCTTACTGGCCTCAAGAACTTTTTGATAGTCACTTTCCAGTGTTTGAGCTTTCTCATTGCTTATGTTATCCTGGAAAAATTCATATCTCTGGAACATTCAGTAGCAGTGCCAGATGAAGGGCACTGAGAACTCCAGGTGTATTTTCTAGGGTGTTATCAGCTGTCCTTTCAAAATCAGAAAAGCTTTAATGAATTCTGTCTTGAGACATTCCATTGTAGAAAGAAGTTTTCTTTTCATGCAGAAGTGAAGCAGGCTCTGAGAAACTGCATTCACTTCAGGGGAAGACCCTGAGAATATATATATATGTATGTATGTATTTTATATATATCTTTTTAGTGAAGATATAGATATAAATCTTCACTAAAAAGAGTTAATTATTTTTTTCTGAAGCTTAACACTACTCATTATCCAGCTTTGGTTGTACATAACATCTGCTATTATTGCTTCAGAGGGAGAATCGTTCAGATCTCTTGACCTGCAAAACATGTCTGTCCGTATTTCAGTGGATACATAAAACTACCATAAAAATACCATTATTTCACTGTGAATCAGGACAAAGTCTACAAGTTCCTACCGTTTTGTCTTCCCAGATGTCCACAGAATTTTCAGAGGGCTTGGCACTTCCCCGAGGAGAAACTTGGAAAGAACTTACTCTTACCTTCATAAGTTCTTAGATAATGCTTTTCTTTTCCCATGGAGCGCAAAAATCTCAGTAAAATATGCCAGCTCTCACTTAACCACCCTAAAACGTTCAGAGTTTACAGGGACTCTCAGAGGTTTTCTTTCTTCTGGAGTTTTTCTTGTGCAAAACAGTTTCAGGATGCTAATTCTGCTTCTGAGACAACTCAGGTCATGTCTGAGCACTGGGAAGAACTTGCGTGACCATCCTCACATGCATGTCTGTCTACATTCACAAATCACGTAGTGTGAGACTGCAGACATAATGCATTACAAGCATGTCTATGGGCTGTTTACATCTAGCAGTCATCTGTTGAATGTGATAATGACACTACAAAGGGAACTGGGGGGCTTTCTCTGTTGATGATGAATGGACAATGCGTGCATCTGTATACTCTTCCTGCTCCTATGGCTTTTGTAACTGGGACTCGAGCAGAGACCTCCATGCTCGTATTTCCAAGGGGATGTTGGGGTGCCTCGGGGGCCCAGTAGGGCAAAATGTGACCAACTTACACTTGCATGTGCACGGGTGACCTACAGCTTCAGGTCTGATGATCATCTCTGGGTGGTTCAATTTTAATTACTTGCATGAAGAATCTTCTCAACAGATACATTCAGAAATATTTATCCAGTGAAATGAAAATACAACATACTTTTTTTTTTTCTTTTCCATGTCTTTATTTAAAAGGGTTTCAGAGCTATGCAAAAATTCCCTAGATTTCAAATACAGGAAATAATTGTAGTTCGTTCAGGTTACAAAACAAACAGGTTTCCTTTGTTTTTAAATGCTTATGAACTTAGGTTTAGTACTGAGATACGTGACAACAGTATTTTAGGCCGTGTATTTGGCACAAACTGTGTTCCATGTCTGTATTCATAATTATAAATGCCTACACTTCTGCTTTTAAGTTGCACTTTTTAATTAGAAAAATTTTAATTAACTAGAAAGGCCATCTGTAAGTATCTTAGGTCATAATATATAAAATGGATATATATATAATATATGCATGTGTTCCATATGAATACTTCCTATGTGTGCTTTATTTACATGAGTAGATTGCTATACAGACATATCTAAAATATGTGCTTGTTTTTATCCCAAAAAAGGATTTAAATATATATATCTTCTTTTATAAAGTTATTAAAATGCCAACCTCAGTGATACTTCAAATAACTGAATTTCTGGAATTCATAATTAGTATTCTATATGCAGAAACGTGAAGTGGCAGAGATTTGTGTTTGGAAAAGACTGTATTTAAAATGATTTTTTTTAAAAATGCAGAGGTTAGCATGGACTTAATCCAACACCCAGACAAGAAAATGAACAGACTGCCATTGACTTTAATGAGGAGCTCTAGATCAGACAGCAACTACAGATAAACTTTTTTTTAGCTATTATTAGACCAATTGGAAAATGAACGTGAAATCCAGATGATTGCGCAGACGTTTGTTTACAGGAAATGACAAACCCAGTGGTTTAAGGGCACAGAGACTTAATAGCTTTGATGCAAGTGATCCAAGTTGCAAGCTACTTATTGCAGACCAGGTTCTACTCTTGCAGCCTGTGCAACTTGTGCTTGTGTGTGTTTTTGAAATAAAACAAAGAAACAATCTCCAAGGAATGGACTGCAAAAATAATATATAGCTCAGATAATCAGTGTTCAAAAGCCAAATTGTGGAAAATTGTAAACTAATTTGAATATGCAATGTAGATTTTTTATATTTTGTTTTCCTGCATAATATATAGACATATATGTGCACATATAGTAGACAGTACATAGAATATGCAACTTGGATGAGAGTTGTAGGAAGAATCTCAACTTTAAGAATTTATGTTGAATTTTGCAGTCTTAATGCTGATTCTTTCTAATTAATATTTTGTTAAAAACTAAATAGTATATTATTCATTACATTTAAATAAAGAATAATCTATCTAATAAAAAATAATCAAATTATTTATCACATTATGGGTAAACATAGGCAAATATGACACCAAAACAGGAATTTCTCTTCATCGTTAGAGATGCTATGTCATGGTCATCAAATATTATTCTGTCTTTTGTGGAAAAACATCAAGGATCTTCCTTCCATTTGCAAAAACTGCCTGCAGTAACTCAGGACAGTTCCCCTAAACTCAGTTCTCCTAAACTTGACCTTGACTGCAGTGTCTCTCCCTTCCTCTTTCTATCCTGCCCCTCTTCCGTCAGCCCTCAGAACACCCTCAGTCCTTCTTACATCCTTGGCTGCTGGGGCCTGAAGGCTGCGGGGAGGAGGAGGAAGCATATGCTGTGGCCATGCAGGTGGCCTGCTTGGTTGACCACTGTCCCTCAGCTACCAAGCAGCACACACACAGCAGCTGAGGCCTCCATTCTCTCTGCCTTTCTCTCACCGACAGCCCTAATAGGGGCCCTCCTTTCTCTCTAGTTGGTGATTTTTGCCAAACTTACGAGAACTTACTATTTTTGAGGACAACATTTGGTTGAAGTTGGATGGGGAGCTTTAAAGTTCTTATAGGGCTTCTGACAGATAAACCAAGATGCACAGGAAATGGGCTAAAAACAGAGCCCCCTTAATCTTGAAGGACACTTTTGAAGGAAGAGTTGTATAAAATATGTCGAATTTTTGACTGCTTAGTTATTGACCTTCTGACTTTTTTTAGGTTCAGCAAATAGATCGTGTAGTAGAAGTTGTGGAGGAAACTATTAAAGGTAAGCATTACACTTGAAATAATTGCAGCTAGCTTGAAAGATGTAAGCATTTTCTAACAGCAGTACTGTTATGTTTTTGATCAACCTAATCCGTGTTTACTCCTGTAGCTGTATGTTTAAGCAGTGCCATAATTTGCCTTGTACGCGCAGTGTAAGGAATGCTTCCAAAGATCTTCTCTGGCAGGAGCTCTTTGAACTGTTGGGTTCGTAGGCAAAGATCCTGAGGAGAATTTCAGAAGCCCTTTAAGCTACATCAGTGTTAGATATATTGGTTAAAGTTTCTACTCTATCTTTAGTCAGTGCTCTGGCTCCATTTTCTTATGTTTAGTACTCCTATTTTCTTGTTTTCACATGTTTTGGCTTACTTCCCTGAGCTTTCCTGAACGCGACAGATAAATTATCCACTGGTTTAATGTTCTCTTGTAACTATGTTCCTTGTTCTCTTTCGCTGTGTTCGTATGTGTATAAGCGCACAGTACTTTCCAGAGTACTGGGGCAAAGACAGGATTGTTTCTTCAGTCTGACTAGTAAACATTTGCTATTAAATAAATATATCTGTCTGGTTCTTTCTGGGTTACCTAAGTTTGTCTCCATTACTTATCAGGCCATAAAAATTACTGTTCCATGAAGTTTCAGATTACAAGGTTTAGTTTAATTGGTTGCACTTTCAATATAAACAAGAGTCTGGTCCACAAGATATTGCCTCTAACTTTAAAGCTGGAGTATGTTTTCGAAGTACAGTATGAAAATGTAGAAACAGTGCTAGGTGGAAAAAAGCTTCTATCAGACTGTGTCGTGTGGTGTAAGGCTTCTACAGATTGCAGTTTGATCACCTTTTATTAGACTTTGTATTACTCTGAGTGCTATGATTTTTTTTTGGTACAAGAAGGTGATGTTTATAAAGAGATTGCTGCACTGATTTCTTTGGAAAAAACAATCAAATAAAGAAACAGAACTTGCTTCTGTTATTTATTCTAATTTGCATCTTTGTTCATAACTTAATCCTACTGAAGTCAACATACTCATTTGAGCATTACAATATTGCTGAGATTATTGGAAAAATCTCATGAAGGAAACTACTGTCTAATGGGAATCGATAAGATGGAATCAGGCCAGAAGAGACGAAAATTTGAATGGAAACTTTATTCTTGTGTTTTTTTTTTTTTCTTCCTACAACCTGCTGAACTATACAAACAAAGAAGAAACATTCATTTTTGTTACGGAATGAACCAAACTATTGTCCCAGAAATATCATAGTGTTTGTGGCAATGTGATGGAGATGGTATGCGTCAAGATTTTTACAACAGCCCAATATTTCAAATCTCTATTTCATTTTTAGGTATTTTATTTATTTTTAAGGGAGTTAGATGATAACCTGGGTCAGCATGCCCTCCCTTTACAAAAATGGGCTTTGTAGTAGTTACACTGACTCAGGACATTACTGTTCCTTTGATAACACAGTTATTCTGGGTATTGCCATTGAATATTGTATGACTAGAAAGAAGGCAAATAATTTAGTACCAATTGTTGAAATGATGTTTTTCACCTGACTGATTTTAAGGTTGTATTTTACATATTGATACAATACTGGAAACTAGTGTGTATAAAATTTCTCATGTGCATTCAAAATTTTTGAAAAGCATGAATTCTGGGAGAGATTTTACTTCCTTTCTAGTTATGTCAGTGATTTGAATAAAAAGGAGTTTTTAAAAAGGGCTGTTGAATTCCATACGTAGTGCCAGTTTCTTCAGAATTTCCTCAGAAGGTAATGGAACACAGGATTTCTGAAGTTTTCTGGGAGAAAATGAACAAAAAATAAAATTTTAAATCAAAATAACATCAGCAAATTGGCAGGGGTCATAGATGGTGATAAAAGCTTGCATTTGCAAAAGCCAACCATAGAAATAGGAGTTTTTACTTAAATGACAAAATTATTTTTAATTTTTTTAAGATAATGAATTTACCTATTTGGAAATCACCTTTCACTAATGGAGAAAGAAGAATGTGATTCTTTAGAATCTTTCATGAAGCATAGTGAAAACGGGGAACTTGCATTGCCTAGCTTAAGTGAAACACTAATAAATAATAGCATTGTTGGTTAAAAATAATTTATACTATTAAATAAATATATGGTAGAAACTTTAAGTTGTATGTGTAAAACCAAACAAAATGCAACCCTTTTATCTTCTTAAGTCTGTGTCATTTGTTACAACTTTTGGAGTCTTAGGTGGATTCAGAGGACAGATATGGCATATGGTGGGGGTTTGTGAATGACTGAGTGCCAGCTCAATTATTAAGTCTTCAGTTGGATTTTTGACATAGTTGTATGATGTACTTTTCTTCATTTATCTTTTAAAAATAAAATTAAAAGATTGCATGGGTGGTATACGCTTGTAGCTTGTCTCTGTATATACTGAAAGCTGAAGAAAAGTTTAGACTGGATGTTTAAACTGAGTAAATTCAAACCACATAGCATCTGCGCTCTGTAGGACAGCAGTCTGTGGATCGGCCTGCCGAATGGAGTTGCCTGGATTTTCTGTCTAGATTCCAATGCTACTGTCCTAGTTGCCAGTTTTCAGGTACAGTCCTCTAAAAACTGAATGTAGCTTTTCTTATGTTCCCCTTTCTTAAGGGATATCTTAGATTTTTCTTTGACACTTGAATTTTGCGGTGCACGACTTAAGAGGATAACCTGGTAGAATTACTCCACCTCCCCTGTTTTTTCTGATCGTTCTCCTTCCGGTTGTTCAAGAGACTGTTTGCTCTTATTGGATTTGGTTGAAACTTTACTGTACCCCTGAAGAAAATGACTTTCTTGGAATTATGTAGATCTTTCTATAAAATATGAGAGTAATTTTCTAGCTTTCTCAGTTTTCAAGTCATTGTCAGCAATTCCCTCTTCAGAATAGTGTCATTCTGCTGATTCAAGAAATGGATTCAAGAAGTAGAGCTTTCCAGTGATCTTTGCCTCATGGGTTTGAAACAGCATAATTGCCTGTTGCCAGCTCTCCACTTCAGTTTTCTCTATAGTAAACAATTTTTGTGCGTTTTTATCTTTGCATCCATCTGCTATCAAAAAACAAAAGAAAGTGTTCGTGTTCATGCTTATCACACTAACAGTCTAAAGAGCTATAGAGTATTTAAGAGACCCTGTGATGCATTGTTTTTATATCACTGTGACTTTTCTCATGAGTCTAATGGGACTTTGAAATTTCTTAATTATTGGGTAAATTTTGAAACTGTATTGATTCCAAAAGTGCTCTTTTATAATAGTGTGCATAAGTACATGCGAGTCATGTCTGGTTAATATTTACAGATACTGTGTCCCAAGATTTATTTTAACTAGAGGTGTCTTCAGGCAGTTTTGTTATGATGTTATAATTCTTATTGACAAAATGTGAACTCGGTATACTGCCTCATGAGGAAAGTCATAAATTTCAAGGGGCTAGGCATGAATTTCCTCTCAGCCCCAAAATTAGATTTCTCAATGCCACAATCGCAAAGATATAGCCAGACTGTATAAGTCTTCCTGGCAAATGGAATAGTTTCAACACGCAAGGCACTGGTTTAACAGTTTAGTAAATCTGGGCAATGTGCAGATGAAGTACATTTATAAAACTGGAAGCGTTCTGTTGATTACAGCAGTTGGACCTAATATTTTTTTACGTCATTGGGGCGCACCCCATTTCCACTCACATGTTTAGTCTCCTGGTAACTCATAATGATGACAAAACATGTTAGGAAGATACTGCTAAGGAGCTGCAGTATCTATAGGTTAGGAGAGAACATGGTTGTACTTAACAAATGCTCTAATTAAGCAAACTTCCTGCACAGAATTTAACAGCTATTTGGGCTGATCAGTCCCTAGCATGTGCCAACAAGATGAAGGTTTCTCTTTGATGGGAACCACAGGTTGTCTCTGCGCTGATTACTCAAATTAGTGTTTTTCTTAACCGTTCTAAGAACTGTCTTAAAATACAGTATGTGTGTACAAGCTGGGATGGAAACGGTTTATATAATAGCGGGCAAGATAATATATTTACTCTGTAATTTAGAGAAGGCATTTTAATTGCTTAATGTTGAAATTCTTTTTTGTTTTTGAATTTAGGGCTTTAGAGATTTAGGGCTTTTTTTTTTTTCCCTTTGAGACATGCTAGCTCTCAAATCTCTTTGTTGTTAAAGCTTTCTGGAGAAGGAGGGAATGGAACTAGAGTATTAGTACACAGTCTATTTTTAGCTTAGGCCTTAGGGAGATGAGGGGGGCACAGGTTGAAGTGAGTTTAGTCTGTATTGTCTGTCAAACTTTTCCACCTAACATAGTTTTACAATGGGTCATTAGACTTGATTGCAAAAAAACAACGAAAGGAAATTACTTCAGGGTTCAGCCTTCATACTTTGCATAACCTTTCTAGTTTTCAGTCACATTGACCTGTCTGGTGAAGTTGCCCATCCATTCCCAGTTTAAACTTTAACCAGTTTTAAAATTGTCCTCATGTGAATACTAATTATGGATCATTGACACTAGTGGTAGTTCATATGAAAGTGAGCAGATAAATGGTACATATATTATATAGGCTAAAGTGTAGAATTCAGACCAGATTGACTGTGTGTGTGTGTGTGTGTGTGTGTGTGTTTGTGCGCATGTGCCCCCTAGCATATTAAACAGAAATTGTATGCGCTATTTGATTAATCATTGCAATCTGCTGACAACAGGGGGTAAAATGCTTTTCTCAATTTCTGTGACTGTGAGAAGGGTAATTTTGACTTAAGCTGATGAGGAACAAAAGGAAGAATAAAAATTGTAGGAGTCGAGCTTAAGGAAAAGTATTTATTTGGCCCACTGTCAGGAAACTATTTGTGCCTGACGTGCAGCTTGAGTAGGGTCAGAGGGAGGGTTGTGGCCTCATTGAGTCCATGCTTCTCTTTCTATATCCTTTGAAAACTGTGTATGTGGTGGGGGCAGGCAAGGCGTTTCTGGATTGGTGGTTTCACTTATTTCCCTTTTACATCTGTAATTGTATTTCTAGCTAGAACAGTTGCCTTTTAAAACTGAGATTATAGCTGCAGAATTTGTGCAAGGGGTTATCTGTATTTGACAGACTAAAAAGGTGAACGGCTCAAAGCCAGGTTTTCAATAAGCCAAATACTAGAATTACAGCTTGAAGATGAATTGTTGAAATGACAAATGAATGTTTAAAAGATTCAGAATCACAATTTGTATTAATAGCTGAGGTTAACAGCATAGTACTGTAAATCTCACTCCCTTACCCCCTTCTTGTTGGCCCTGGATTAAAAATATTGGAGGTATTCCCATATAAATAAAAATAATCACAGTTCGTTGTTGTTGTTATCAAAGAAAATAACTTTATGTGTGGGTAGAGTGTCATTACATGAACAAGTAGTGTTTTAGTCTTCTGTTAATTTGAGAACTCATTTGATAAGGAATGTTGACTTGGGAAGGATCTGATTTGTACCTAATTCTATATTACAGTTTTTAAATGAAAGTGCTTACATTCAGCTGAGCACTTCAAGGAGAACACTAATTTGAGTTTTGATTTCATGTCTCTAGCTGCTTTGGAAACTTATGACGTACTGAAGGATGAGTGTTAAAGAACACAGAGTGGTTCTAACACTGGAAGATGAGTTTAAGATGGTGATGTGATTATCTGCACCAATATCAGTTCAGGTAGTTTAATTTTATAGAGTGTCATTTAAAGAAAGCAGTAAAGCATGATCAGGAATGTACAAAAGTTATGGTGAAACTACTTCTGCAAAGACATGTTTGAATTGCTTTGTAAAATATAGGTTAATGATGCAGTTTAAAATGAAAATTTTATCTGATGGGGCAGGAGATTTTCATCCCAAGCAATTGGTTTCTGTTCTTACACCAAAGTCTACTGTGCTCTTTGCTGTGCCAGTTCAAATGCTTTTGTGTATACAGTGGCTATTAGGTATGTGAGATGATATGAAATTTTAGGGGGATTTTATAATTATTTTTCTCTTGGTAGTTATTGCATTGATTTGGTTTACAAAACTGTTAACACAATTGCTGTTACAATGATTGCTGTTACAAGGATCACTTTATTTTATAAATAGTTTGCAGAAACTGGATAGGAGATAAGACTGTGGTGCAGAAGAAGAAAACAAGCAATGGGGGTTGTGCGACGTGGAAGCTGAAAACCTCAGTAGCAAAACTCATTGTTTAGTAGCATTGCTCATGTCTAAATGAGCCTGTAATGTGCATGTAAAAGATGCCTTGTCTTTCAAACCTGTATGTGCACTTCTCTATGCATTGAATGGATCACCATCTTGCAGCATCCTCTTTTTCTAACCAGTTTACACTGGCTAGTTTCAGCTGGGTTTCATTCTGTTACAGAAGTCCTCTTGGCACGTAAATGCAAGGAGCAGCTTGTTCAAACCAGTGCCATTTATTTGTCTGTGTCTGTAGAAAGAGCACAAATAGGCAGCAAAGGAGCAGGGATTAAAGCAAAAGCTTGCTTTTGCATGCTGTGGTAGGTTCAGGTCAGCTTTTTACTGTAAGGCTAAATCTATTCTATTCAACCTGCACACCCCAAAAGCATTACTACATGTACTGCTGAAACTGCCTCTGACATTCAGCCCTGAGTGAAACAGGACATTGCCTGTTTCATCTGATTCAAAATTTTACTTCCTTTAAAGTTTTCACTTCAAAATCTCCTGAAGTTTTAAGCAGCACCCTTGATCCTAATCGAATGCATTTCTTCAGAGAGCTGGGGATGACGGTCAGGGAAAGTCTTCCTGTAGTGGATTCTTAGTATTGTCCCTTTGAGCTGTTGAATTCTGTAGCCAGCATTTTGAGCTCACAGCAGATTTAACTTTTAGTGGCTTTTTCAGGACAATAACATCAAGGATAACGATTATTACAATCCTTTTTTTTTTTCCTGAAAGTAGAGCTATGAAGCTATTAAATCTTGAAGGAAGAAAAAACCACGCTGCCTTAATTGTGCATTTCAAACTCTTTTGCTGTGAGAGAGAAAAGAAGTAATGTGGATATATCAGAAATATTTTTCTTGAATAATTATATGTATCTGTGTTTCATTCTTTGAAATTGTTATATGAAGGTTAAATCCTTGTTAATATGTAGCTCCTGTGCTGTCTATCTTGTTCTTATAAGTTCTTGTTTTAGTATTCACGGGAATTGTTATGATTGTTGAATGATACATTGCAAGAATAAAGACGTATTTTATGTTTGGAGAGAAAGCGATGTGTGAATTTTAGCTATCTGGGCCACCTGCAGAGCTTTTTAGTAGTTTGCAAACTGCCTCACTATATTTAATATCTTATTTTTGAAGTTATTTAAAACAAATTTTATAAAGCCTTTGTCTTCACTCGTGTGATGTTCATGCTCTGGATTCTTCTGAAAGAAATTTGTTGGATGCTAACCTGTTCCAAGTGCAAAGCTTAGTAAATAAGTTATTTTAAGCTAATGTTAAATGGGCCTGATGCTTACTAATATCTGTGGCTTTCTCTGAAACTTTGTGTGAGGCAGTATAGTATGGAATTCAATCTTTTTTTATGAGAAAGAGCTGAATAGTGGAGGCTGGGCTAAACACCCAACTTAACGTCTGTCATCAGCCTAATCGGATCATTCACGTAGCCCAGGACATGCTTTTTCCTGGGGGGCTCTGATATGCAGATGGGGTGTAGACCAAAGAAGCAATTCTGACAGCATTGCTGGCTTTTTCCCTGTCTTATAATGGAACTAATTTCTGCTAGCGCTGATTGAAGAAAGAGTTTGACTATTACACAACACTCCCACTTTTGCTGATCTAGGGGAGGAAAAGATTTAAAATAGGTGCTCAGCAAGAGCAGGTCATTTATCATCCAACCTGGGCTTGATTTTGTTTAAGTGTCTGCTTCTTGTATTTACTAGAGACGGTCCCACAGATGATGCTCAGGGACGTCTTCACTATGCAGCTAACGTGTCCTTGGCTGGGTTGGATGGGTCTGAGTGAGAGCGTTCATACATCAAAGCCCTCAGCTGATGAGTATCCGTGTTGTTTCTGCATTTGTGTATGTCTGGCAGCACATGATGGTTCTGACGAGCTCTAGGATTCCTTTGTAATCAGTCATGTCTGTTGTGGGATAACTTGTTTGTCCTTTAGGCAGAGCCAAGAGATGGGAGAGGAACTTGTGGTCTGTTCTTGCTACGAGTGGGCTGATTCCATCTGGAGGTGAAGCAGGGGTTGGGGTCCAGGCCTGGCTGTTTACTGCTAGCCCTGCAATTCTGGGTTTAAAGCACCTCCAAATCTAATTTCAAAGTTTGGGCTGAAATATGAGTAACAATCCAGGTTAGCTGTACCATATGTTAGGCAATTTGTTACATCCTTACATCTTAGATACTACTTTTTATGTTAGTTTTGTGAGAAGATCCAAAAAAGCTTGCTTAGAAGGTTGTTTATACCTGGTAGTTACAGAGCTAGAAGAAATAATGGTGGAAGGAAATGTGTGCAAGAGTACATGGTAATTCTTGTTCCCTGAAGACGCAGAAGATCAGACAGGTTGTTGAGAGACAACTGGGATGTATGGAATAGTACACTGACAGCCTTGTTGTGAAGAAAAAAAAAGTGGCTTTTAGGAAGAGGTGAACAACCTCTAAGTATAAGTGATGTAACTGAGGGAGAAAGAGAATGGGTAATAGAACAAGCTGAAAACAGTAGGAGTTATCGTTGCCAAGGCTGGGATTTCCATCGTTGAGGACTCCTCTTTACACTAATGTTTCTAAGCTGCTTCAGATATCTGCACTGTACTTTAAAGTGACTGCTAGGTCAGAAATACTGCTCTGACCTGGCTGGGAGGTGTGTTTCAGCAGCACGATCTGCAGTTCTGGTGGGGTCCGTAGCGATGGAGGATGGATCCGCTGTTCCATTTCTCAAGCGGGCGTCATTTCCCAGCAACTACTGAGGGGTCCCAGTTTGTGGGCTGAATCAAGCTAGCTATTTTGGAGATACATGAGGTCTATTAGTGCCTGATACATATTCACAACTCTGATAGGCAGCTGTTGGATGTAGCTAGAGTTCGCTAAGTGTGCCCCCTCTCCTCAACTTATCCTTGTATCAAACTGGCACAAGGCCAGTCAACATTTGAATCTGTTTACTGTAATACGTGTAACTTCTGTGCCTCTAGGTAACAGAGTCTGAAGACAGTCTGAGGTTCACAGCATACTTAATATTATTTCAGTCTTAAAGCAGAGAAACTCTGTTACCAGTTCCCTTTACATATCTGTATTTCAAGGTCAGATATTTTCTGTCAGACTCCTGAAGCACATACATCTACAAATAAAGGTATATATGCTTGCCATTAATATTATGATACTTTTTGGTACCCTTTTTAATAAAGGAAAATTAATGTCTTGGAAATATTTTCATTTTGCACACTGATCAAATTGATACATTTAAAAGCCCTTATTTAGGTTAAAAATAGGATTTAATATCCTGATAAGTTCATTCCAGCCTCATCTTCTGTGTGAGCAATGCCAAGTAATATGAATAGTGTCTACTGACTTGTATGTAAAGGTGAGGTTCATCTTAAACAGTCAGCTCTGAAAATTAGAGAGCTCTGATTCACTTTGAATCGTTTAGAACCTGATTCCATTCACACTTGCTATGGGTGGTTCTGCTCTATGAGCTTCGTCACTGCACTTGGTTAGTACTATTGTTGTATTGTAATCTGCATTAATTATCTAATAATTAGTGAATAGCTGCTCTGAAGCATGGCCTAAACCTTTAATAAAACTTTTCAGATTTTTGTTAATAGAATTTTGTATGCTGGTAAATTATATGCAAGTAGATCTTTATCACAAAAGAAGCTTGCAGGACCACTAGAAAGTCTCTCAGGTATAACCTGACTGTTATCTTTTTGTCACTAAGCTGTATTTCAGAGCACCCATCTTTGGTCATCTTATTTATAATTGTAAGCCATCAAAAAATGAGTGATTTTTGTTTGATAACTAGATTAGAACACTTGTTAGTTACGGAAGTTGAACTTTCATTAACACAATTTTCAAAAATATTTTTGTACCAAGCATTAGATAAAAAGGACAGCTTTTACACCTGATTTATATAGTTACAGTTATCCAACCAGTAAAGTCAGAGAGAATGTAACTTATTCAGATATAATGTTTTAGAAGGAAAACTGATTGGAATATTTTGCCCCATTCTAATTCTGAGCATTGAAAAGAGATCATAAATGAGACTGAAAATTACTGCTTTTTCTATTATACTTCATGTTAGTGTGGGATTAGTGCTGGTTAGCCAATTTTGGAAAAATGTTGCTTAGCCTTTTCCATACTGAAGATGACAAAATATTTATTTTTAAATTTTCTTGAAATAAGTATGGGGAAAGAAAGATCTACAGCATGTGAAAAAGTATGATTCAGTGTTTATCAAGTTATGATTTATTAATAGCCACAATGCTGTAAACAGATGCTTTAGTGAAAAGAAACAAAATAGTCCTTGTACTGAGTAGGAAAAAGTATTTAAGGTCAAGAGTACTGTAACTAAGTTTTTTTTTTTTTTTTAAGTTATTAAATTTATTGTGCCTGCAGTACAGAATGCTGTAGTTGAATATATAATGCTGCTTGCATTCTGGAAGCATTACATTTTCTGTGAAAATTCATCTCCCAGTGCTGTTCTTTTATATTCTGATGTTTGGAGTCAAAAGTACAGGGATATCATTCTTGAGGGCCACGCAGGTTTTTCAGGCAATACAAGGCTTTATCAGCCTTGTGTTAACTTCCCTTTTAGTGTTAATCGATAGCAACGTGGAAAAAATCTAGCCATGTTTCATGGGAAAATAAGCTGCCAAATTTGCTTCCCAGAGCTTGCAATGGTGTGTGTGCTTGTTCAGGTGGGGTATCTGTGCCCTGAGGGTAAGAGGAGAGCCTCTGCCAGTTTGAAGATAGCCAGGAGGGCTGAGTGGTGATGTGCGGGACGGAGTTGGGAACTATGCAGAGGATCACGTGGGAGATAACAAGGGAGGTGGGGTTTCTTTCCTGAATTAAGAAACTCTCTGAAGTTCAGAGGTTAGGTCTTACACTCCCCAGTGAGCTATATTTTATGTGCAAGCGTACTAGGTTATTTTTTCCAGTGTTAGCGGTAACCTGCCTAGCCTGCCTGAAAGGCATTGCAAAGACTTCTAAGAGGTTTGAAGAAAGTATTTCCAGTTAACAAGATCTTCGAGATTCCTGTAGTGTTTTGCTGTTGTTTTTGTTTTTCCCCATTTTCCTGAGAAAACATAAATTATGAAGTTGTGCTTACTGCACTGGTCTGTCGTGATGTCCCTTTCCCTCTCCCCTTACTAGTTTTTAGTCCTTTGGCAAATTTTGAACAGGTTTGAGACCAGTACTGAGGTCTAAAGCATACTCGTTTTCCAGTGGTTCCATGAAGATGTTTGCCTCTTTGATTAATGCTCCCAGTATGGGAAAGACAGAAGCATGAGCTAAACTTCTGCTAAACAACAATAATTCACTTGGCTGTTCACTGTCAGGGTGCAAATTCAAAGGAGATCAAGCTTCGCTGATTCTACTCTGCGAGATGTTGTTTTTTCACACTTCGGAATGGTGGTTTAACCCTAATTCTAAATGTATGAATTTTAAATATTGGGTGGTGTGTTGTTATATTTTTAAATTTTATTATTTTAAAAATGCTGTTAATGGTTCCACTATATTTTCGACCATAAATCCAAATGCTGGTTTAGTTTGGTAAGGCGACTGAATACTTAAAAAAATGGAGAAACTGTTTTCTTCTAAATAAACCACAGTATGAGGAAATACAAAAAGGAATATTCTCTGTTTCTGGTTTAATTTTTATGCTTACCGTAATGCAATTACTTTTATTATAAAAGTAAAATAAAATGGTGTCATGCCTGTGACTCCTCAATGAACCATTACATTGGAAAATAACTGATTGTATCATGAGACAAAGATATTGCTGTTATTGTCTTGAAAAGGTAGAAATGAATAATTTAGCAAATGTTAATAGCACAAGTGGGATATTACTAAATTAATAGTAGGATGGAATGAAACTTCTGTCAAATGCACCTGCAAAAGTAGTATATCTTTGAATTATTGTTGAACTTATGACATCTCTTTCAAGTATTAACCATTGTGATATCAGGCCAGTCTTGCTTGCTTCTTCAGGCAATGAAATTTTTAATTGAGAAGTTTTACATACCTTAAAAAAACCTAAGAAATATGTTATGCCAAATGTAGTTGCTTATCTGTGAGCTGTTGTTGCGATATCGCAAAGAATTTAGAATATGTATTAAATATATTTTTATTTGTAAATTAATTAATGTCTTATTAAAACAATGAAGGAAGACTTTGACTGATGGATGAATTAGTTTTATAAATAGCTGCTGGTGTAGTGTAAGTTAGCAGATTTGGCTGACCATTGATTTTAGTTGCTCTGCTAGATGTACTTCATTTCATTGTTTCGTGCTCCTCTTTCCTCCTTCCTTTATAGGATAGTTTTGTTCTTTTCTTAAATATTATGTAGGAAATATTTGACAGATTATAGCTGTAGTTTCATGCATTAGCAAAGAGATTTCTAACTTCAGGGTATAATTGCTTTTCTCCCTTTCTTCCACTCCAAGTAGTGGTTACTTTCCATCTCCATCAGACATCTAGCATTAATTTTTGCTTTGTGAAATAAATGCTACAAGGTTTGAGGATTCTTTTTTTTTAATGGCTTGGGAATGTTTTACTCTATCTCTTACAATAATATATACTTAATTGCTTTTATTCTTCATTGTTACGTTTTGATTCTGAATATGAGTGAACCCTGTCATCTGTGCTCTTTAAATCTAGGAACTGAATTGGTGTAACTGGTGTACTGTTGAAGGCAGTTGGTGATAGTATTTGTATTTTATTCTCTGAACATCACTGGCTTCAGGAAAGCAGTTGTGAGAGTGATTTCTAACCTGTAGTCTCCTTAGTAGGGGAGCAACACGCACTAATGCCTGCCAGGGTTGGTCAGTGTAATCACCTTGGTAAGCCTGAGATCATAGGAGTGGATCGATCTCTCTTCTCCTGGCTCCTGTTTGTTGATTTTAGTTGTCTTCGGTTGGGGACACCAATGCAAATAGATCTGTTATTTAGCAGGATCTTAACACGGCCACTCCATGTGTATCTGCTCACTCAATGGGCAGCAGAGCCCTCTCAATGTCCTGTCAGAAGCTTGGTAGGAAAAGACCAGAGCTCTCAGTGTAATGTGCCACAGGAGGAGAGCAGGGATGTCTTTGTAGATAGCAAGGAATTTGCAAATTAAAATCCTAAGTAATCATACAGTAGAGGTCAAATGAACAAACTGCCTCTGCTCCCAAACCTCTCTGCCCCCCAAACAGAAAACTTTAATAGTTCTTGCTGACCTGGCTGAACTGGGTAAGCCAATCTGGCCGTAAATCTTGTTTAGCTATGAGCATCTTATTGGGATATGCTTTACAGCACTCTTCCTCAGACTCAATGCAGTCAGGTAAGTTTGACTCAAATATGTTGGTTCTCCATGTAATTAGTTTTAAAAATATTTATGAGTAGTTCACCTACTAATTTAAGTTTGAAAAAAATTTGGAAAAAAAAATACTGGTCATTTAAATATTGCCGTGTTGATCTTTGCATGAGAATCTCAAAATGAAACTGTTTAGATCATATTAATTGAATAGACCAGAAAAGCTAATTTTGAAAGCAAGTTTGAAAAGCTAATTGGGTGAAATAATTTGTTTATTTTAACATCATCTTACCTGTCATGGTCTCCTTTTAAATGTTCCAACTGGTAGGAATAAAGTATTACATCTTCTTCTCATTTTTAATATTTAAGTATAACTACTACTAGGGAAGAAGAACAAATCGAAGCACATGTGATGGGACTTGTGTTTAGTATTGACTGTGTTTTTGTGATTCATTTGAAGGTCATTCTGTGAGACTACTGGGTCAGAAAAAGGATAATGGAAAACGTTTGGGAGGAGCACGACTGGATTTGCCAAAGATTAGGAAGAATCCTCTGATAGAAATCATTTCCATCAATACAGGGTAAGAAACTTCCAAACTTATAAAATATTCAGTACTGCTGAGGAATTCAGTTCATCACTTTCTGTAGGTCTGGTTTATAACTCCTAAGTTATACAGGAGAAGGAGGGATGAGCACTTTGAATGGTAAATGTTTTTATGGCACTCTCACTGCAAAATAAATCCCTGCTTGTTTGGGTGCACGACTTCTGCTGCTCCAGGGCCATGTACAGTCATGCAGCCCTCTTAGTAGGTTTATCTAACTCCTGGAAAAAAAAAAAGGGGGTGTGGAGGGTGGGGGTGGGCATGGGCGTGGATGCTTTTTTTTTTTTTTGGTCTCCTGTGCTCTTTTGATTTTTTTGGAAGGCATTTGTTGAATATCATTCTTGTTGTTAACGTCTAAAAATGCCTGATTATCAGCCTGGATGTATTAATGGCTAAATTAGACATATTTGTTCTTTTCTTGCTGTTTACCCCTCTGATACGTTTGTAAAGAGCTATGATGTTCATATTTCAGCCTTTGCTTTGTTTGAATAAACTAGTCTCTGCCTATCAAGATCACCATTTCTCATCTGTAAGTCTGTGAGCATTTTTCTGTTCTGTATTCCTGCTTTGAGGGACTGCATTTGTAATCTCCCTTCAGTTGATGCCTGCCTTTTCTGGACTCCACTCAGTCATCTCCCTTTGGGTCTATTTTCCAAAAATCACACAAGTTCTCTTCCATTTTTTCAGTCTCCTGCAAATTATGTAGTAATTTCCCAAGTGGTGAAATATAAAGCGCTTTGCTCCCGGCCCTGCAGGCAGATGAGAACTTACTAGAAGAAAAAGTACGGTTATTCTTAGCTTTCTTCTTTTTCAGTTTAGTCTAGCACTTTTGTAAACGTTTCGTAAACCAATTTTGCTACTGTCTTCTTTCTCATTTACTTCCTTATCTTTAGATATTCTTTTGTTCATATTTTGCTTTAATAGCCGGTGTGCTTTTTACGTCAGAGTACTAGTTCAAAATTTAGTATTTTTTTTCTTCCTCTAACATAAATATGTAAATATGTGAGTGCCATTTTGTCATATTGCTGAGTTGTAATACTTCTTGAACTGCAGTTTCATGTAGTGGTTGATTTTTTGAACTCTGGATATGAGCTCTTTTGCTGCACTTATTTGAAATGATCTCAATTTTCTTTCCTTATTATCTTTCCCATAGACATCTTATCCATGCCCATGCGATCAAAATTGTTTTTGTGATTCAAAATAAGCAAAGTATTCTTTTTAATTTGGTTATGTCTAGGTTTCAGATGATATAAATATTTCTTTTCTATCAGTATTTGCCACAAACTCTTGTGATAACGTCATTCTAGGTGTAAATGTTGTCAAGAATGTAAACTGATTTAGACAGTTTTATTGTATACATGTCTTCTGATTTGTAATAGTGCATTTAAGATAGTAAATTATATTATTATTTCCAGTACTAGATTGTTATTAGCCTAAAGATAGAAGTATTAGAAACAGGATACTACAGAGCGTATACACTTACCACTAGGCAGCTGATCAGAGTGATAACAGACTTTATTTTTTTTATTCTGAAAATATATATTTTCCTATTGAGCTTTAAAAAAATATTTTCCAAACCAATCAAATTACAGACAGTTAACATCTTCCTAAGATATTACCTCAGGAAAACCTTTTTATTTAAGACTTGACAGCTTATAAAAGCTTGTTACTTTGATTAGTAGTTATTGCTAGTCTGAGGTAAATAAAATATGCATGTGACACTTTAGGAAAATTTAAAAATAGCAGAAGCTACAACACTGTATTTAATTCCTAGGGAGTAGAGCAGAGAATATCAAAGTGGTTTGAAAACCTCAGATGGAGAGGTTGTATAGGGCAGCTAAATTAACTAGTGTCATATTCTGTGTTATATAGCACACTCAAGGAACGCTGTCTCTCCTGAAATACAGATTATTGCTTTTGCCTGTCCTTTTCCCCCAGGCCCCAGCTGTCTTTCCACCCCTGTATTGCAGATGCCTCTTTTGGTTATTGCCATGGCTTTAAAGGTTAAAAAGTGCTGCCTACGAAGGCACTCCACAGTTTTCTCAAAATGCAGACATACGCTCAGCAAAGAGCAAGCCACAGCACGTGTCGCTCAATTTTGACTGTGTTCCTTTTATAAGCTTCGCCTAAGTAGTCTGGTCGAGGGGATTTTAAGTATTAATATCACGTTGAATCTGAGCTATTTTCCCTGTGTAAAGACTGGAAAAACCTTTGAAGATTTGGTAGTGTTCTTTATTGAAAGAGGAATTTGGGTCAGACTAGAAGGTTTTAAAATATAAGACGTAGTTTAAAAATAGCGATTTCCTTTTTGGAAGTATATTTGTCTGGCGCTGTTGAGGCGCAGCATCAGGAAGCAGCAAGAGCAGAGCTGCTGCCCGCGAGGGAGCAAGAAGGGAGCTGGGGTGCCCCCCGCACCGGCGGGGTGCTGTCCCGCAGGGCCGAGCGCAGCAGGCAGAGCCGACCGCTGGTAACGGGGTCCTCCGGCAGGCTCAGACACGGCAGGTGGTGAACCGGGTCACAGGGCTCCCGGCAGGAGCACGCGGAGACGGCGCCAGACGCTGGCCTGGAGTCACAGCTACCTACAGCACCGGTAGGAGGTCCATGCAGGAGACGGAGATAGAACTGGGGACAGGCCCACCAGTTAATTTCAGACCAGGACTTAGGGGCTCAGGCTAGGCTTAAATGGGGATCCTGGCCCAGAAGGGTGTGTGGAGGCCCCAGCTGAGGCTGCTTAAGACAGTTAAAGCCTACTGGTGTCCTTAGGGCCATGACAGGTGGTGATGCATTACCTTCTAGAAATGGGGTCTTAATGAACCCTTGGCTTCTTCTGAAAATCTCCGGAGGAAAAACTGATTTGCTTGAACATGTGTATCCCATAGCCCCAAAACATTAGAATCTCATGTTAACCCCTTTCCCTCTCTAGTAATATGGATATCTTAGGCATTGAGAAAGGTTAAAATTCTGTTCTTTCATCATTTTTCTGTCTTGAGCAGTTTTTCAGTCTTATGGTAAGTTGAGGAGTACGGGGATTGAATTTTTCAAAGAGTTGTATTTTAATTTTATATGAGGCCATAGAATATTCTCTCTATATCTTGCATTTCAGCATTTGTTTAAGATCAAGTCTATAAAATGCAATGGAGTTATATGGCCATGTAAGTACAGGTAATCCTGTTTAAGTATGCCAAAAAGAGGACATAAACTTAAAAGAAATACTTCCAACTCCATAATTTTTTTTAATGCGGGCATTTGAAGGAAGTGTATTTGATTTTGTTAACTTTTGTCACTTTCTAAAACTTTACAATAAGAAAAGTTTTTCTCCTTATTTACTTTTGATGGTTAATAACTAGATACCTGTGAGGTATAACATAATGGGTGAAATAATGCTGATAAGAGGTCTGAAAATTCTTTAGTGGTATGCATAGATTCATTTTGCTGCAGGTCTTTTTCATTGAATTAACACCTGTTCATCACTATTTTTTTCGGTATTAGAAGTGGATCATACTCCTCTTTAGTTAGTGCAGTGCAGTGCTGATTTAGATGTCTGATAAACAAGAGAGATCAGAGGCTTTCCACATAAGATGGCACACAGAGGCAGTGGCATCATTTCTGAAATCAGGGGTTTACAGACAAACAGATACCACGAAGGGAAACCCATAGCCCTATTTACCTTCCCTTATAGGGGAATAATTATTGCTTTGTAATTATTTGATGCCAGTACACTACTTTGGTTTTGTATGATAGCTATTATGAGTTTGACAGTAATGTAGTAGTTACAGGACTGTAGTCCAGTTAGAGCAGTATTTATTCCTCTGCCAGCATAAGCTACTTCAATGAGAGGTAATGAGGTCCTTGAGAGCACTAGATGATGTTGCACTTTTTATCAGTGAGGCATGCATCTATTTTTTAATCTTAGGTATACTGCAATAGGGCCAAGTAGCTGACCTGGTGTTAACCAGGCTCAGAGGAAGAATCAGAACCCTAAGGACACGCTGCATAGGATTGAACTATGCTGGACACAGAGTTGGGAGACTGGTCTGCTGAATCTGGCCACCGTCCTCCAAAGGTCAAGGTCTGTCTTTTTTTGTGGGCTGGGGCTGCAGCTCGGGATCTGCAACCGTCTTTGCAGTATTGGTAGCCAGAGGAAGTTTCTGGCTGTGGCTGAGATTCTCTCTCCTGTTTTTTTTTTTTTCCTCCCACATTAATACCATAAGAATTGTTTTAGCTGATTGGCTCCTGTTCAGCTGTATTACCAGGGTGCTGAGTGGTTGCCCTACAGTGGTTTGTGCTTGTCCTACGATATTCTACTGCTGCCCTACCGTTTCAGACCGTGTCGTCACTGGAATCAGTGTCAGCTGTTCCCCTCCTATTACAATACAACTTTCATATGAGACCAGCGTATCACAGGGACAAGAGTGACTGCACATCCACACTATTACTTAACAATATGTAGCTCCCTGTAAGAAAGGGATCATGGTCATAAACAAGGTAGACATGAATTTTAAAGCAGGTGGTCACTATGTGTTGATAAACTGCATGTTTGCCATGGTGCAGCCTGGCTGAAGAGTGATCGTCTCTAATTTAAAACAAACATGCGCCACAGTAGTTTAGTTGTCAACTAGTATGCACTAGAATCTTTCTAAGTAGAGGAGCAAATTAGAAGTTGGTAATAGCTGTAAAAAAAGACCCTACTTCTGATGGTTACATCCCTGAGTTTTTGCAGTGGGCCATGTTGCCTGTGCAGATTTTTGGCTAATTGAACTGGCTGAGCGAGTTTTCTACCTTTTTGTGGTAGTTAGCAAATGTTATCTACACCTATGGGTCTAGCTGTTAAATTGCTTTGTGCATTCACGTTACCTCTGACTTCTTTATAGCCTTTGGGATGAGTTTTCTGAAGGCACCATCTTGAAACTATAGCAAAATATTTCAGGCCTGTGTTATGCACTACGGGGGAAAAAAAAAAAAAAGGAAAAAAAAGGATATAATGGCATAAGTCTGAGCACCTGTGAACCCTTTGCCCTCCTATGCTGAAGGTAGTGAGATATTTCAGTAGTAATCTTATCAGCTTAACAAAACAACTACTATTTCTTTGTCTTTCTGTATTTTCTGATGTGCACTCAAATCTCTTTCCTAGTACCATATTATCTCCAGATTAAAATATATAGAGAAATGGGAAAAAATCCTTCTGCTGTGTGAAAAAATGAATTACCTACTGTTTGACAGTGATAGACTTGATTTTGGCAAGCTCTTAGATACTTACATCAATCCAACTTTCCCACAATGTTGTCAACATTTCCATCTTCTAAAATATTGCTGCCCCCATCTTGAATGAATAGTTAGTCTGAACTACAAATCACTTCATATTTTGTTAAAAAACAAAAACAAAAAAACCCTACTACACTACATTACTTCTGATTATAATAGTATTATAGTTACTATATACTACTATAAATATATTTACTTTAAATCAAGATAAATACTTAAAGCAAACTCCCAAGCAAATATAAAGTGATTTAATTACTTTATGTCCTCTCTGAGCTTTTAATATTAAAATAGACACTTCTTATAATTCAGTATTGAGCTCAAGCATGTATAACAGAGCCTATCATGCAATTTAACCTCAGAAAACACAGGGGGTAGTAATCCTGGAAAGATAATGTATATTGTTTTGAAAGGACACCTCTCCACTTCAACTCTTTTTTAAATATTTTAATCAGTATTTTGCAGGTAAATAATTTTTGTTTCCAGCTATACTATATGACTATGTGCTAAGCATGTATTTAACCAATCATGTATAGTGTATCAAAGTTTTGCACAGCAATTCACAAATTCATTATGTAAATTAAAATACGTGAAATGTTTGAAGTATATAATGTGAATGCACAACTATTTGTATCTGTGGAAGGCATTTGAATTTTTATCATACCATCTGAAAAGCTAGTATTCCAAAACTTGAAGAAACCACACTGCTGTAACAGAGGCAAGAGGAAAAAGAGTTGTTTACAACAGAAAGTTCTAAGTCAACTTTTTTGCCTAAGGTCTCTTTCCACTGCAGCTTACTGTAACTCACATCCAAGGTCGTTATTTCCTGATTAGTATATTTAAACAGAGTATTGATGACAGTCTCTGAAAGATTACTCTTTTTCAGTTATTGTTAGTTTCTTATAATGTTAACATTTCACATTTAAAGAAGGGGATATAAAACTATTACAGTATTTTATTTGTCTAAATCAGTCTGCTAGATTATCTGTAAGTGCTACCCAGTAACAATTTCACCCAGAACATGCAAAAGGGGAAAAAAAGAATGAATTACCAGAAATTATCAGGAAGAAGTGATACATAGGTGTAGGTCACGTTCTCCTCTTACTAATTGTCTTTCTTTTAATCACTTCTACATTTCACGGTGGGTTAGCTTTCTGTTCTCTGTTCTGTGTCCCTATCACAGAAGATGTGTCCTGTTCGCTTAGGCTTCCTAAGTGAAGTGAGTGGAAAAGATTGTGTTTTACTAGTTAGTTTACTTGATCGGTCTGTGTAAAAGAATAGTGTAAAAAAGAAAAGAAATTAGTTGGATCAGGGGCAGAATAATTTATTTCCTCTTTACTTGACTTCTCTCTTCCTCCAAACATCAGAGATCAGTCACAGATGATTCGGTAGGGAAGGTCTGTGCTTTGTTCAGTATGAAAACCAGTATGTTTGGTGTCTGTTTAATGGGAATTGCTCATACATTGAAACGAACAGCGGAGGGCAGGAGGAGTTACCCTGTTGGTCATATTGGTGGAGAGCACTGAAGTCATCTGTGTTCCTCTGAGTATCAGGCATGGTCAATCTTGTTGGAATATCTGCAGTTTAGTATAATAAACCCCCTTCCCCTGTAGGGAATGTGAAAGTTGTTGATGTCTTTGATTTCTCTTACTGTTGCACATGATAGTTTTGCCATTGGTACTGATCTATATTATGGAAGATTGCTTTGAAAGGTAGTGAATATGAAGTAAATATTCTGCAGATTCTTCTGGAGTAAATGTCTCTGTTAGCATGCTAACATAAAAGGAGGATGACCTTGTTTTTGAGATGCCCCCTCAAAAGGGAAAGATGGTGGTACGTAGAAAGTTTGTTACATACCTATCTTCGTTTTATAAGAAGGGTATAACCTTTTCACTAAGGATTTGCCTAGAATGAGCTATTTATTTTCTCTAATGCTTTATTACTTGATGTCTTTCTGCTCTTGCGCTGCCCACCTCTTAATTTCTGTCATTGTTACCCTGTTGTCATCTTCCTCATTTTTAGTGTCTTCACCGTTTGAAGTCCACTCACTTTGAATACAAATCATGCTAAGTTCCGTCCAGGGACTTTTAAGCATAGGACTTGTTAAACCCTTTTGCTACAGCATCTGAATTTGTCTGATCCCATGCTGTCTCAATTCAATGACAAAGTAATCCTGAATTGGGCTTCTTTACTTCCCATATATGGGCTAGAGCATGATCCCCAGCCAAGGGCTGTTTTCAGTAAAGAGATTTTGAATGATCTTAAAGGACTTTTTCATTAGTACATTAAATACCTGCAATTGTGACATCATTTGTAGTATGACTTCAAGATTAGTATTTATTTCTTTGATTGTGTTCCTTGTTGCTGGTGTTAGATGCTGTTTGAATGCATCTAGGATGGGCGTTTATTTTTATGAAGAGCATGCGTTGTCTGCTGTTCCAAACAATGTTCAGCCAATCCTTCATTAAGTCTGCTGACGTATGACACGTAAGAGCTGTTCCAGTAAATAGTGGTTCCTTTGGCATTATTCTACTGTTCAAGATGATAGACAATGACATTTTCATAATATCTGCTAATACTGCCAGCTTTGCTGTAATAAATTTTTTTGTTCTCTTGGTTTTATAATGAGGGATTTTGCACATGGTTCTTCAGTGGTGTACTTGGATGACATACCAAAGTAAATTGTTGTCTAATCTGTGTTATCCTTTAGGCTCTTTACATAATCCAGTCGTATGCTGTTTACATGCAGTGAGGTTTTTCAGTGTTGTCAGAAGGTACATGTTGGTAAAGTGAAGTTCTTTGCCATAGGCAAAAACCATTGCGACACATCATTTGTACACAACGAACGTTACTGGCCTTGAATTCTTGCTGTGAAATGTTTTGTGTTCATGTAATATCTGGAGCTATCAGTTTAATGATTTCCTGTGTTACTGGGAATTCTTATTAAAGTATACAAAAATCCTACAACTATTTCTTCTACCTCGTGAAAGCATTCTCTTTTGGGTCTACTGAAAAATTTCTCCGTTGAGTTGGAATAAAATAGTTGGTTTTGATTGTTTCCATTTTTGTACATTTGCATCTCTTATATAATTTCCTCCCAGCCTCACAAATCTTAGCTTTTTCTGCATATAGTACCGTCATGATTAAAATTTGCATCATACCTTCTCCTTATGCATTTTGTTACATTTCCTTTTGCTCTGGTATGTCTCATCTTCAGGAAAATTTGCTATTTCACAATTGTCTTAAAAGATTCAGGGAGACTCATAAAAGTTGCCAAAAATCACTGTGGAATTCTCTGAACTGCAGTACACCACACAACTTTGCAAGTCAGTGAGAAAAACAGCAATAATCACATGCTCCTGCTGCGTCATCTCATTACAACTTTGGGCTGCTTCAGACATATTTGTGCTCCTTCGTCACTAGGTGGCTTCCCACACTCCACCGTCCTATTACTCTGTTAACCCAAAAGGAAGATGACCAGAAATCAAGACGATCCACAATTTTTAAGTTAAACTACTTGGGCAGGGTGGGAGGAGGGGGAACAACCTTGATTTCCTTTTGTGTAACTATGCTATGAAGTTTTCTGCAGTTTCAACTGGTTCCTTTCAGTACTGCATTCCTGATTATTTCAAACTGTGATTCAGAAAATAGACAACTCTAACTAATTTTTGGAATCTGTTTGCAGGTTAGCACAGAATATTTGGAAGGGGCTTGCTGCCCGCCCTTTTGGCAGATGCTGACCTGCAGAAGTGTGTTTAGATCACAGAATGAGCTACGTGTCCTAGTCTACTTGAGTGAGAAAAGATGATTTTGAAGTTCCTTGCAATATTGTATGTCCTTAATTCTGACCCTTGTGTCCTTTCTGAGGTTGGAGATAATTTCCTCCATGTTGAGAAAAGCGTTCATTGCGTCCCTTCTCTTAACGCCCACATATGTATTTCCTAAGGGACATCTGGCCAGAATCCCAAGAAACGTTTTTTCATTTCTCAGATTACAGTAAACGCTGTGAAATAGCCTCATCTTTCATGTTTACAATTGATACTGTGTTGCCTTTACTCCCAGCTTTTCACATTAAAAAAAAAAAAACTAAAAAACAAAAGCACTATAGAAGGCATTCTTTTGGAAAAAAATGCTGTTTTTCTGAACGTATGTTAGTGCAAGAAATGTCTGTGCTTTTATATACTCACTGCTTGTGTCTGTGTGTGTTTTTTTTTTAAGTGGCCTATTTTAAACAGTGTTATGCAGCTTGAGAGTTTCAAGTTAAGTGACCGTGTCTTTACTGCTCATCAGCTGAGTCAGATAACTTTAGTTCCCTAATTCTGGCAACCTGTTTCGTTAGCATTCGTTAAACTTCTTACATGTCAACTAAAATGAAAATGAGGTACAATGGAATTATCCTCGCTCTAAATGACTAGGAACATTACTCCACCTATTTTGAGTCGGAGGATACAGCCTCACAAATGAGCTTCTCCATGCTATGCTTGGATTTGGTCTTAGACTTGACTTGGACGTAATTTTTAATGGAAAAAATTTCCCCTAAATAGGGTGGGCTCCAAAAAATTTAGATTTTGCATTATCTGTTGAAATACCTGAATGTATGATTTATGAGATTCTCATTTAAGCTTTCAGAAAACTGAGGAGGAAGAAGGCATTTTGGTTGTAAACATCAGTCTGTGACTTGAGAGCAAAACCACTCAAGTAAATATACTTTAAATAAATAAATAATAACTGGAAAGTGAAATATTAAAATTGTATTTGGCAGATAATACTGGTGGCACAAAATCTAATATTTCAGAATTATTAACCTTAACATTAGATGTGTTTTTTGTATGTGCTAATATCTTTCTTTAGGAGGGAGGAGAGGGGACAAGGTTTGAAACTTAAATAGCACTTTTATTTTAATTCTGATATTTATGACAAAATTCAAGTAGACTGCCTTCTGAAGTGATTTTGTTTTAACCTCTCAGCTGACATAAGTCATTACTTTTCAGACAATTTATGGGATGTCTGCTAATCCCACTGTATTCTCCTGGATCTGTTCTTATAGCAAATGTACTTCAAAATTTGGATTTTTGTGGTGGGATGAAATTTTCCTATTATTGAAAGAAGCCTTAAAATTTGCATTTTTTTACATTATTGACCTTCATTCTTGAAATGCAGGGTAGTTTAAAATTTTTCAGATTCCTAATTGTAAAAGCAAGTTGTTCACTGTACTATATTGAGTAATGGTTTTATTTGTTTCTAATAGTCTTAGAAGAAATAAAATGCCTAGAGCAGATTTCTGCACTCTTCCTCCTCCTCTTGCTTTTATTCCAAAATGTGCGCGAGAAGTAGTATTTATACCATGGATAAGTAAGTTTGAAAGAGGCAGCTTAAGTCCCCAGTCCCATCCTGTTTCCCTCCCCCCACCCCCCACCCCGTTTTGGAATTTAGGCAATAAAATTGTAAATGTTGTCTGGAAACATAACTTTTTCTCCAGCAGGATGGCTTGCTGAAAAACTGTTGAAATATTTCCTTTAACCTGTCTTTTGCACCCGGACAAATCTTGTCCAATGGACAAATGTGTGTTTTAATAAATACCAGCTAGCACAGGTGGGACAGACCTCCTGAGTTTCTGCTCCCTTGGGGGTTCAGGTACGTCTCTGCGAGTTGCAGCTTGAGGAACTGAGGGTGCTCGGTCGGTAGATGCTGAGGGGTGCCCTCAGCACTCTTACGCTGGAGAGCACAATGCAGTACTTTTTCACCAAATGGCGGGGGGAAAGAAACCGTGACAGACCGAAACAAAAGGTAATTCCTTCCCTCACTGACCGGATACTGCATGTGTGATGGCACAGAGGTTCATGTCTGTATGTGGGTTTTTATTTGTTATATATATATTTATTTATAGTATGTTTATTATTATTCTTGAGTAGCATGGTCAAATACCAAAGTGAGCATTTGAAAAGGGTCTGGAGGTATTTCTCCCCGACTGGTTCACGGTTGTATTTGGGATCCCTTGGTGAACTAGATGAATTCACTGTGCCAGACACACTAGTGAAAATCTTTCACAGATACCCTCTCTCTTTGCAGAGAGTAAACATTAATTTTCTTACCCAAGTGCTTGATATCCTTGCTTGTCATAAGTCCAGCTTTGATTGAGAAGAAGGAAAAAGTGAGGGTAAGATAAGGTCTTGGATCCATACTTAGGCTACAAGAAACAAAAATAATTGTGCGTGCGTATTTTTAAAGAATGCTAATACCTGTTCCATTCTGTTGCAAACTGAAGCTTGTACAAATATTCTGTGTTCCCTTCTGCTCTGATGTATAGTAATAGCTTAAAGTGTGCAAAAGGCTTAAAGGAACTGAGTACTGTCTAGAAAATGAAGTTGAGCTATTTCTCTATGTCCATATGTACCTTGATGATGGTCTTCTATAAAACTTGTGAACGTAAAAACTGCTTGCGTGCAGTTATCTCAGGCACTGTCCCTGAAGTTCCTTTTCATAAGTCTGATAAAGAGCTGCTGACTCCTCTCATTAAATAAAACGTCTTCACGAACATGAAAGGTCTATATGCGTGGAATCTAAATATGACAGTTATAGTTGACAATGTAGTATTGGCTGCTGTGTATCAGCAAGTCAAGAAGGCAGTTCCTTAGACCTCCGTTTAATCTGTTCCCTTCTTCTTTGGCTTTATTTCCTCCTTCAGGAAAGAAGGAAATAACCTTGTTGCCCTATGTGACAGAAACATGAACTGAGATAAGATACACCCCAAAGCCCTGAAGTGTGTTCCTATTAAGAAAAGTGAAATTTGTTCTGTGGGGGTGCTGGGGGGGGGGGGGAGGGAAGGACTCCTCCTTATTTGTTGATTTGCCTTCTAGCAGACGCAGGCCAAAGTCTGGAAGGGCTGACTTCTTTCCCCTTTACACAGCGTTGCCAAGGAGTCTAGACGGTTTTCTTGCTGGGATTTTGTCAGTATTAATTAAAACAGAATTTATCCTTATATATATTGAATTTAGTTATATAACTTTTGTGGCGGGAGAGAGAAACTTTCTCTGCCATGGCTATGTTTGGTTTTGGTTTCAGGGAAAAAAATAAAGGTTAGTGGTACAGTGGAGGGGTTCTTGTTAAGAAAAGAAAGCTGAATATCACTTTAACCTCTTCTGGTCATAACTTGTCACACTGATCCGTTATGGTTTTGAGAATTATAATTGCCTTCCCATTTTTGCAGGGATTTTTCAAATCTGTAACTTAGGAATGGCTTGGGGACTTCTGTGATTCTCTGATATTTCAATAAATATAAACAACAATGAGAAAACCCACCCAGGACACTCTGGGAAAGGCAATCACTATAGATGACAGTCCAGTTGCTTAATACTGGGGAAGACCATCAGAAGGAAGGCCGACAGTTACTCAGAGGTAACTGTTATGATGAGACACCTTTTAAAGAATGAACTATGGGTTCCCTATTTCATGCAGAATGTATCCCCATGTCCTGACTTAAAAACATTTCCCTTTCAATGCTATAAGCCTATTCAGTCTCAGGAAAGAGAAACTCTATTTCCAAATTCCCTGCCTGCTAGGCAGAGTGAAATGTTCCCACTGGAAATACCCAGCCCCAAGCTTCTGTCTCTGTAACTCAACATGCTGAATTTCATCAGCTTGATTTACAACAAGACTTTAATGCTTTTCTCTCTTTTTTTTTCCCCCCTTAATTCCTGCTTTAAAACATATGTTTTCTATTTCTCCTAACCATGCATAACTTTTCTTTTTGGAGTTTATCTTCAAGACATTGGAAGAGAAATAGGCTTCTAGCATTTTTTTGGAATTTTGTTGATGTGTGTGGACTTTATGAAAAGGAGCTATTTAAGCAAAGGTCAAGTACAAAATTGTCACTCATCACATGCTTATCTAACTTATTTTTAAACTAATACACAAGTGCCTAACTATCACATGGTCTTTCTTGCATTGCAGACTGGTGCCAGACTCGGTGTCTTTTTTTTGTTTTTAAGAGATAAATGTCTAGTGATGTTTGTTTTTAGTGAGTGTGTTTGTAAGTCATGTATATCTTACGATGTTGCTTTGCTTCTAAACTTGAATCATTTTGCAGAAGGTAGCATAAGTCTCCACATTTTAAGTTGGTATTAAGCTTAAAACTGCAGCTGGGGAAATGTTTACTGAAGGATTTGTTTAGTCAGCCACGTTCCTGTGTTCAGGAACACAGCCTATGTTTTACATCTTTGTTAAAGAGTTTAAAGAAAAACTCCCTTTACTATTAGTTAGCAATTTTTTTCTGTAAGTTGGGTTTTCTTGTTTTTTTTTTCCTTTAAAAGCATTTCTTTTCCAAAACTAAGGATCATTTCCCCATACCTGTTATTTAGAAAAGTAAAATAATACACTGATTTAATATAGCTGCTCAAACACATACTGAAATTGTCTTTTGTTGTAGAAATATTTCTTTATTAAATTAAAGTGTAAAAACTCTGAGATTTTGTTTATAGTTAAATTATACCACTTAAATGACGAATAGCACAGATGGAAGTTTTAAGTAACAGAGGGGAACATGTTATTACAGGTTAATAATCTATGTAAGAATCAACACCTTTACGGAAGTTCAGGTTTGTAGTTCAAGGACTGCTGAATGAATCAACTTACATTTCTGTAATTCACAATAATAGAACTGACATCTGTTCACCGAGCGCACTATAACCGTTTAAATAGCCTTCGAATTCAGACTGAAGTCATGTCTTCATTAGGCTTATCCATTTTGCTTGAACAGCAGACACAAGTTAGTGCTGTGCTTATGCTTACTGCACTAGTTTGTGTCTGTAGTTTGCAGGGGAATTCTGCTGTTATCTGTATGGATCTTCAAAAGTGCTTCTTGGGCATACTTAAATGGTAGCTCTTCTGTGTGGGAACAGGCCACATATTCCAAGTTAGTTAGAAATATGCGTATGTAAAAATCACAGAAATGGTATAAAACTCGTACTCAGTTCTGTATAGTTCATTTGCTTGTTTATATATGTTCCCTTTTCTTCTCTTTAAGCACTAAGGTATATGTCCCTTGAACCCCTACTAAAAGCTGGATTAGTGCAAATTGCATTTTCCAGACACTTTATAAGCAGCTGATATCTAACATATGCATTCTTTTGCAATTCAAACAGCTGCAGAACTTATCTCAGAGACTACTATGGGAATTTTAATCATTAAACTTAAATTAGGCCCTATTTCTATATTGCTAATGCATTCTAGCAGCTTATTTGCTTTACAGCTGTTGTTTCATTGAGTGGAAATATGGTGAGATGGCATAGTTTGTATACTTAAAATCAAATATGGGAGTGAAACCATACCTTTTAATGAAATAGTTAACTAAAATAACACAAGCTTTATGAGATAGGCTGTAAAGTGATTTTGAAAAATAGAAGGTGGTGTGAAGTAATGGTATCTGCTGTAAGCTATTTTTTAAGATACTAGGTTTCTGTGATAGCAGAAGGAACAGTCTGAAGGGTTGTGATCTATTATGATTCTTCTGTTCTTCTACAGTGTCTCCTCTTTTGAACATGATAGTTGTGGACTAGAGTTCATCTTCTTTGTCTCTCATTGTCTAAATACAACTAGTTTAACCACAGCAATTTTTTGCATCTGTCTTAATATCAAAAATACCATTTATTATGAGGGAAGGATGCGTTAAATAAGCATATGAGTAAACAGTTAAGGCAGGTAAAATAAGTATGTTCTAACTAGGGTTTTGTAATGCTTGTAGCTGCAAACATTTGTTTGAACATACATTGTTCCAAAAAATGTTCTAAACATTTGTGATTTGAAAAAATGCCCTCAACCTGCCAACTGAATTTAAAATTGTTAAAAAAATAGGGATGCTCTTGCTGAGAAATGGTGTGTAGGCTATTGCTCTCTCTGGTACATTGTATGAAAACAGTGCTGAAACACAAAACAGCACAAAAGTGCCCTTGTAACAACATTGTTACAAGGGCGTAGGACTTGCTTGGTCTGTCAACTATGAAAATACTAGGAATGAGTTTTTCAGTGCTAACTAGTTTTGTTTCTTTAGCTATTTTTCAGACATCCTGGATGTTTGTGTAATTACAATGCCATTTTCCTTTTAGGGTATTCTACTGCATAGGTTGCTCCAGTTTATGATACCTTCAGCAAAAGCAGAGAGAATGAGACTTGGTATTCTTTATCATTTTAATAAAATGAATTCAATATAAAAAGAAGGTTACAAGATTTGTAGATGGGAAAATATTATTGGCAAAATGTTGGGTACTTGCTTGAAGTATATGCTTTTAAGTAGCACTTACTGTTAATTACTGTCTCATAAAGGTAGTATTGCTATACCTATCTCCACTTAGTACTCTGGTATCTGCCATCCTCCTGCTCTTCTTTCTCTAGGAGTTATCTAGGGTTTATCTTGATTATATTTGAATAATATAGACCTTGTTTTATTTTGAATAATTTTCTCACAGAATTAATATGTAGATAAAGGTAATGATCCCTTTTGAAATGAAACTGTGAAAGTGATAGCATAAATACTCAGCAAATACAGTAGCTTTTTTGTGTCAGTCTAAATCAGCTGAAATGGCTTTATTTTCCAACTAGACTAATGCTCTTCTGAAAAGCGAAGCATAATGAGGCAGACCTATCTCTGTCAATTGTACTGAGACTAAAATCTCAGACTCTACAGCCTGTATAAACTGCCTCAGACATGAGCAGATGCTGTATACATTGTCCTGTATGCTTGTTGAGAGACTTCTTTTCTTTGCTGTTTACACAGTACATTCAGGTTTTTTTTGTTTTTTTTTTTTTTTACCATCAATTTGTTTTACACTTGTAATGTAGGTTTGTTTGCAGCAGGTTAGCGGAGAGTTCAGGGTGCTTAAGTGAATTCAAGTTAAGTGCGTTTGCAAGTTTACGTGTAGCCAGATATAACTCATAACAAAGCTGAAAAAGTTTGCCCGTGTTTTATAAGACTTGTTTACTTTTTTGTTGGCTTGAACATTCTCAAAGGATTGTGGAGATGTGCAGATATATTACTTTCAGGGAACTAAATTATGGGCTTTATATAGTTACTGTATGTATGACTGTAGTAAGCTTAGAGGAATATTGATTAATGTTACACAAAAGTAAAGGAAGGCAAAAAACAAAGTGGGATTTAAATGGCAGATCATAACTGCATAGACATGAAAGAATGCATATCCACATGCATTCACGTTTTCCATGTCCAGTGTGCTGAGTCAGTGCCCCTACAGTGCCTGATATTCATTATTCCTGTGGAGGAACATGAAAACGGTGGCAACCTGGTTTGCACAGAATTAGGTGTCTCTTCTGTGACCAAAAGTCACAAAAGGCAGGTCGCAAAATTCTCATATTTTCTTCTGTGGACTCTTCTGTAACCAAAACACCAATACCTTGTTTGGGAATAGTTAACTGATGTCTGGCTATTGGCTATCTGCCTTAACTAACCTACCAGGTGAGGTCCTTACCTGTATTCTGTATTAATGTGAGCCATCAAATTGCATACATACATAATAACAAACTATATCAAAATTATTAGATTTTGATACTGTTTGTGGTATGTTTTATCTCATGCTTTCTCTATTTTCATTGTGCAACCCAAACTTGGTCTTTCTGTTTTGATTTCTCATCATCTGGCTTGTCTTATCTCCGTAGCGGGAGTGATGCTTCCTGGGGTTTTGGAAGCGTTCTGTGCTTCCGCTGTGTGTGTGCATCTGTCTCTCACGCACGTATGTGCATACACATATACATGCAGATAGAGATGATGCTGAAGTAGAGTAACTTTTGGGATTCCCAGAGTGGATAGCATTGGTGCTGAGTTTCAGCATCAAAAAGAGAGAGATCAACTCTGGGGCAGCCTCATGCAGTACTTGACCACTGTCACAGTAAAATATTTTTCCTTGCGTCTAATTGCAGTTTCCTGTGTTCCAACTTGTGTCTGTTGCTTCTCATGCTATCGCCTTGCACTTCCAAGAAGAGTCTGGCTCCATCTTCTCTATGCCTTCCCATTTGGCAATAAGATCACTTCTTCCTAGGGCTGAGTAAGCCCAGTTCTCTCGGTCTCTCCTCATGTGTCATGCAGTCGAGCTCCATAATCATCTTGTTGGCCCTTCACTTGACTTACTCAAGTATGTAAATATCTATCTTGTTCCAAGGAGCCCAAAGCTGGACGCAGCGCTACAGATACAGTCTTACAAGGGCCAGATAGAGGGCACTTACCATCTCTTGCACATACAGTCCAGGATGCAGTTGGTCGCCTTCACTGTAAGGGGGCATTGCAGACCTGTCCGGTTTGTTGCCTGCCTGGGCCCAAAGTCCTTATCTGCAAAGTCTTTTTCTAGCCAGTCAGCCCCGCAGCCTGTGCTTTTGCAGGGGGTTATTCCATCCTAGCTGCAGGACTTCTTACTTGCCTCATGAGGTTCCCATTAGCCTGTTTCTCCAGGCTGTTGAGGTCCCTCTTATTAGCAGCCCTGCCCTCCAGCACATCAACTGCTCTCCCCCCACCGTTGGTATTTTTCATGATTTGCCTTCATCCACATCGTTGATAAAGACATGAAACAATGCTGGTCCCAGTATCAAGCCCTGAGCAACACCATTACTAACCAGCCACCAGTTACACTTTGTACTGCTGACCACAACCCTTCGAGCCTGGCAGTCTAGCCAGTTTTTCACCCACCTTGTCGTCTGCCTATCCAGTTTGCTTCACAGCAATTTGATAAGGACACTATGGGAGATTGTGTCATGTGCCTAGCTAAAATCAAGGTATATGACATCCACTGTGCTCCTGTTATCTGCAGAGCCAGTCATCTCGCTGTAGAAGGCAAGGCCAGATCATCTGTGTTGCTTCAGGCAAGCAGCCTCACAAGGAGAATTTCGTTTTGACTCATGTTTATAAAGGCAAGCAGTTATCCTATAGTATGATGTCATTAAAGTTATAAAGGGATATGTGTGTGCGTGCAGAGTAACTGTTCTGTGCTGTGGACCTGGAGAACTGTCCCAGATTAATATAGATTCATAAGGTCTCCCCGTGCCACCACCCTTTTTGTGTAGTTGGCTCCCTCCCTACCTAAAACCAAGCTGGTGAGGCAGCAGTGGTGGCTGACTGGGGGATGGCTGCAGCCTCTAGCCTGCCCCAAAGCTCTGCCAGATCTGACGTGTGAACATAATGCAGTAACCCTCTTTTATTGGTGAAAGCCCTCCTGTAGCTCTGCAGAGTTGTTCTGCCACGCTCACCAAACCCAACGATAACGTTAGGGTGGCCTGGGCAGTCTGTTAAGCAGCCGAAGAACTTCCTTCTCTGAAGCAGCTGGTGCAGAGCTATCGCCCAAAAGGCTGGGCCATTTAAGAAGCCCGCTAAAGTTGAAAAACGGTTTATTGTGAGGCACTGCACAGATAACGTTGTTGTAACCAAATGTAGCTATGGATATATATTAAAAAAAAAAAAAAAAGGACCTTCCATTTCTGTGAGTGTTGACTAAGGCCTGTAAACAACTGAATTGCTGAGCTACTTTGTGTTTTGTCTGTCTGCTCCTTTTTTTTGTTAGGTTTTGCATTTGATGACTAGAGCTGCCTCTTCTGTATTTTCCAGACTGTAATGTCTAGAAGGCTGTTTAGATCCTGAATCCCCAAGGGCCTCTCTGGCCTGTTTTTAGTGCTCTGATTTGTGTATTAATACTTTATTCGTAGTCTTTCTGAATTTCTTTTAAATGAGTGACCCTATGTAACTCCTCTGAGTTGTAATGAAGGTGACATGGGAAAAATCAAAAGAGTTTTCTTGAAGTCTAAACAGATAAAAACTAGATGTCCTTGTTTGTATTTCAAAAAAAGAAGAAAGCTAGCAAGTTATGGTTTCTGTCAGAGTTGGCAGCTGTTGAACTGGAAAAGTTTCAGACTTACCACAGACTTGAGTGGTTAAAGAGGAAATCAAAGCACACAAACACTGGCCAACTAGCTTGGAATAAAGTCAGACCACTCCAGTCACTGCAACGTGAGGGCACCGCAGGAGGGTTACAGGCACAGTGGTCGCTGAATGTAAGACAACAGGAAAAAATTAAGAGGAAAATGGAAGAGGAAAAAAGAAGAGTAAAATAGAAGAAAAGGCAGCTGAGGAATCACTAGAAGAGGAGAACTTAAGAGGAGTAAAGCAGATGGAGAAGTTGACTTATTTCATTAGTTATCATTAGTTATTCAGTGACTAAAGGCTACTGTTCCGTCATGTTCTGCCTTGTCACTATGCCTTTAGTTTCTGTAAACCCATTTAAATAGACTTCAGAGAGTAATACTATAAAATAATGAAAAAAACTAAAAATCATTATTTGAGATTTTATGCTTATTTTAGTAGTTTACCTAATTATTCAAAAGTAAGTACCTTAACTAGAATTTTGCTGTCCATAAGGGGTAGCTGGGCACTGGAGAGGTTATCTCCATGAAGATAATCAGACTAGTTTAGATATCTAACTCTATAACAGGGATTAGTTTCCTTTTGAAAATCCATTTGCAGATTCTTAAATGAAGGCATAAGATCCCTGGTTTAAATTTTTATTTTTAAAGAAGTCAGTCACTGAATTCTTTCAGGAATAACAGTGTAAATCAGGCTGTTAAACTGCTTAGAAAATTTCAAACAGTGGAGTTCAGATTGGGCAATTATGTTGAGATGTGTGGTCTTCTTTCATTTTAAGTTGACAGAGATACATAATGAAGAGTGTATACTTCAAGCATGTATATCTGTCTTTACTGCTGCACAAACACATTTTGTTTTTTTTCCCCTCAGTCAAGACTAATCAGTTTATCACAAGTTACAGATGTGACTTTTAAGAGTAGCAACGAAGTGTTAATTGTAAATACCGCTTAGATCCTTGTCCACATTGGAGTGTCTGTCCATTTCTACTGTTGTCACAGCTGGAAGGACGTTTTTGGGCAAAAAGCTTTCTGTAGACACAGTCGTTGGGAGGGCTTCTTTCTTGATTATAAATGGAGAGTTTATTTTTATTACACACTTATTTCTGCCATTATGTTACCCAGACAATTCAGATCCACTTTCCCACAGACATTTTACAAATACTTTTTTGGAAATTGCTCTGATGGTGATTACAGATAAATTCTAAATTAAGCCTTCTAGTTTCAGCGCTGCTGAAATATAACTTTCTTCCCCCCAGGATGTTTTGACCAGTACAAAAACAATGGCTTTTATCCCAAGAATCTATGTGGTACCTGCTGTATGTTACAGAATTAACTGCAGGCTAATGTTTCCTGTGAGATTTCACCACTCAGAAAGGTTCTGTCCCAAAAGCCATTCAGGAAGTAAAAACAATAGCTCTTATCACAGGCAGGGGTCTACTTTTCAACCATGTTTTCTGTATGGGTGATTCAGGAGCTGCTAATCTAGTGAAGCTACATAGTAAATGGCCTGGATTGCTTATAGAAAGCCACTTGCCTCCCCCTACCCCTTCTTCTCCCCATTCTCCTTCCTTTTGCGGAGACCGGTTGAGACTCTCATTGTGTGTTCCTCCCCTTATTTAGAAACCACAGTTTATTTCTTTTGATGCTTACTGTTCTTTTAGAATATTAAACAAACGAAGTAAACCTCGAAAACTGAATTTTTAAGGTGTATGAAACTTCATTATTAGGCCACTCTAGGTGTTGCAGCACATTCTGTAGGTGTTACGCTAAGTCCTCTGACCCCAGTAGAGTCTGTTTCTTTAATAAGCTCATATAGTTTGATGATATAAATACTAAGGCAGCTCTGAAATCACAGTTCGCTAAACCATTGCAAATTAAAGCAAGCCTCCAAGAATCCTGGCTTCAGAGGGATCATTTTCCTATTACTGCTGCTCATTAGGAGTGAACTGAGAGGAGTAGTTGCCCTGCATGCTGAAGTAATGGTCATAGGGTATTCTGCCACTGCATCTCTGGGATTAGCTGTGAGCAGGTTTCTAAGGCAAGTTAATTTGTATTTAAGGTTTTTCTGTCATAACTCTCTATTTCTACCACCTTCATTACTGCTATTTGACTGAGACCAGGAGTCATGCTCCTCTAAATATCGATGCTCTATATAAACTGTGGGAATAATTAAGTACTTATAATTCCATAGCATCTTCTGCTCTTTGTAATCACATAATCTTATTTTTGCACCTGTGCTGTTCCAGCTGAGTCATTTTCTTGATATAAATGACTCTCATGATTTGCCCCCAAAGTTATGGTCTGCATAGCCCAGCAGCTAATTAGAAATGCTTCTAGAGTAATTTGTATCTCTGGGAATCATAGAGCTTTAGTATGATTTGCAGGGACAAAAGCATTGCAGTTTCCAGCAAACATCTAGCAACGCACTGTTGTGGGGTGGGACATACACAGCTTAGCGGTGGAGTGTTTTACCTGTTAGTATCAATTTACGATGCTTCACGAGTCAATTCGAACAACTGCACAATGTGTGAACAAAACAATTAACTAAGAAAGTGCTTTAGATGAGCATTAAAAAGTGACGTTGCACTTAATTTTGCTAACGTTAAATCATTGGCCTTAATATGAGCAAAATTGAACGAATGATATCCCTGTGTAGATGTGATTTTTGAATCACCTGTGCCTCACTGTAGAAATTCAGTTTCATAAAATGCAAATATTTGAAGCGCAAAATTAAATCATACATACATACGTATCAAAGTAACCGAGCTGCCTCTCTCCAAATTTCATTCAATTAATAACTAGTGAGACACTGTAAAATAAAGATACTGATTTCAAAATTGTTTGGAAGAAAAAAGTTGTAACGCACCTTGATCCCATTTTGCTCGGCGTAGAAAAGATTATAGAATTCAAAAACTGTATCCTGCAGTTGCATTGTATTTTGAGAAAAATGTGTGCAGTTCCATACACTGAATAGTGTCTTGAAGATTCATCCTTTTTTCTACTAAAATTTTCAAGAGGCTTTTTTTTTTTTCTTTTTAAGGAGGTATTGGCATTTCAGATTTGGTTTCTCAAATATTCAACTGCAAAGACAATCTGAAGGAAGTCCTGCGTTTAGCACATCTCTCTTTCTCAGTAACAAAATGTTATTGTAACATTGAGTGCAGCTGTGTAGCACAGCAACTATAAACGTCTGAGCTCTGAACAAGTCTGGGTACTAGAAACAGTATTTCTGTGATAGTGTGGTTTGCTGGTTAGACTAATTAGCCTTGCTGAGAACTGTTTGAAAAATACTTTAAATCCTGAATCTTTTTAACATGAAAGCAAAAAAATCTCAAAATGTGTAAGGGAAAATATCTTTCCTGTCATAGTAGATTGAAAAGCTTTATTGTAAAATGGCCAAACTTCAAGAATAAGAAGAGATTCCTGAAAAGAAATCAGACATATTAGGTATGGTTTTTTTCTATAAACTACTAACTTTTTCCCTCCATCCACTGCCATTAAGGTAGATAAGAATTGGAAGTTCTGGAAATGCAAAGTAGCATTTATGGAGTTAAAACACTAACTAATACTCATCATATTTAACCCTATAAACATAAATATTAAAGTTGTGCTACTGCTATGAATGCAAAACTACATATCCTAAGGAGAAAAACCACTGCATGAAAAATGGTTAATTATTGAGGCTTTCTGAGGAGGTCTTAGAGCAGATGCAGAAAGTTGGTGCTGGTAATTGTCATAAGCAGGCTTCAGTCTTTCTATATTTATACTGAAGTGATGTCCCAGGGTAATATTAGCAGCATTGCACTGCTGGCAGTATTTTCTTTTTTACAGGGCAAACTTCATAAAACCTTGGATTTATATAACCAGACAGATCTCTTAAGGGCAGATATTAGTAACTGTTTTGACTAAATCGTGATTAATGGTGTTTTGCTTTATCCTTGCAGTATCTAATTTAGGGAAAAAAATCTTAGATCTGGCTTTCTTTTTTTACCGGCTCGTTAGGTTGGTAGCAAGAAAGAATTTACTGGATTGTTCAGGAAATGAAGAGGGCAATACCTGCTCCCCGACCCCCAAATTAATCACACGTGGAGCAGCAGGGATGTTGTGTCATATGATGCTGTTGCAGCTATGCAGCTCTGCCATCTTGCTCACAGATGTCTGGCCTTGGTCAAGCACGTTAAATCACATTAAATGTGAGTCAATAGCACCCTAATTACACGTCACAGTCTGTAACTGAGCTATTTTCTGATCCTCGAAAGAAAGATATATTATGCTTTTAATATCTGAGGGTGAAATCCTGTCTTCACTGCAGTTAGAGGCACAACTCTCATGAATTTAAGAGGAACCAGGATTTTGCTCCTACCGTCTTTACTCTCATTCTCACCTGCTGCTGAAATCCACTGATTAGTCCCCCTGAAGGAAAGTCTTTATTTGTCTGCAGTGCCATAAATATTCTTATTCATAATTCATTGCATCTGTAAGGGGTGGCCTTTCATGTTAAGTGTGTGTTTTACGAGGACTATTACTGTTTTGAAAATGAAGAGTCTCCTTTATCTAATGCATGGCTTGAGGACATACTCATTGAACAATGTGAAGACCACTGTTTTCTGTCTCTACGACAAAATTTCAGGCACTTGACCGAAATGCTGGTGGTGTTCGGTTTGGTAACATGTTCAAAAATATTTTAATGATCTCCATAGTAGTATTTCATCTACGCCTAATATTTTATATTGCTGTGAAATAGTTCTGGGTATCAGGCGCATAGCTGCTTAGAGGTTAATAATTCAAAGTGCAAGTTTAATAATTCAAACTGCCTTAACAAGTTTAGTATGTTAGAAAACCAGGATGTACTGTTTTGTGTTCTAGAATCACTAAAAAAAAATTATCCGAAACATGTTGGTCGTCACAACGATAATGATTGTGTTCCCATTAATGCCTGTACTTAGTGCAGTAACTCTCTGACCTGTATTAAGACAAATCAGACTAGTGTTAAGTATGTGAAGGCCTACAGTTTGACACAAAGTGAAACACCGTTTTGCAGGTATTGGCATATACTGGCTTTTTGGTTCCATATATGTTTGATCTGTAGGTGTGATGAAGGCTGACTTTTAAGGAGAGATTCACCCACTGGGCTGACTTTAGAAGATCCACTTGCTGGTGAACTCCCCTTCATCAGAGCAAATGCTCAGATTCTCCAAGTTCCCAGCAACTGCTTTCCACTTGATTGACTGTGGTCTGAGTATGCAGCAGCACGCACATGCGTAACTACTTATACTGGAAAAGTAGGATTGAAGTTGGCTTACTAAGGGGAAAAGAAAACTACAGATACTCCATTATACTTGTGGTTTGGTTTAAATGTATGTTTTCAAGGGTAGGTAGTTCCTGAATCTATGAAAAGTGGTTACTTCAGCGTTTTTGCACGAAGTGTTAACATCTGCGTCTTTGTTAGTCAGCTGTAGCCTGAAAGATTCCCCCCCCCCCACAAACGGGTTAGAATTCACAAATATGCTACAAATAGGATTTAGAAGTTTTGTCCTTTTTGGTGTTCTAAGTATTTGTCCAGGAAGCAATATGAAGGTATAGGACATACTAATTTTATATTTTATATTCTTTCGTATAAATATGGCTAGATACTAGATTTTTTTCTTCTACTTCTAGATACCAGGTCGTAGAGAGACGAGCCAGTGAAAAACAAATCAGAAGCTGGTAGGTCTTGTAGGGAAGAACATTATTTGAAGGGATCAGTGATCCTCAATTTTCAGAGATTAATAACTTAAGTACTGTAGTATTCCTCCTGCTATTAAGTTTCTTAGTACTCAAATAAAGAACAAATTGCATACCCTGAGAAATATTTAGTTTATTTGATAAATTATTTCATAGTATTTATATTATCATAATGATATCATCATAATGATATACCATGAAAATATAATTAACAGATTTTGTTCAACCTAGATGAACTTTTTATTTTTTGTGACCCTAGCTTTGTTTGCTTTCTTTAGGGATAAAGGTGATCATATCTTCTTAATGTTATATTCAGGGCAAAAATGCATATTTATACATATATGTGTATGTGTGCGCACACACGCTTTGTAGAGAAGTTTAAAAACAAAACACCCAATATGCTGTTGAGTAGAGAGATATAATCTTTTATTAGCAGAGTTGGGGGCAGTTGGGCAAGGGCCATGTGACAGCCTACAGAAAGACTGTCATCTCACACTCACCTCAGACGATATTACATGTATAATAAAGTTGACATATATTCCTGTTCCATTTTTCTCACTCTTTTAGGTTTAGGCTTTAAAAGTTCAGCTATATAGAGATGATTTTCTTTCTAAATATGATGACAAAATTGGCAAAGTTACTTTTCATTTTTTAAATGATGATTTGATTATTTTAAGATGATTCAGTTCTTCATTTAAATATTCACTGAGACTTCTTATTTTCTATGGGATGCTAAAATAACCTGTCACTAAATCATGGCACAGCATGATTTCTGATGAGGTGAACATCAGCTTGATGTCTGGTATGTGATTTGTGCCTTCTGATATCAGGCTGTGGACCAGATGTTTTTATGCAGACTTGAGTATATTTTGGGAGAGCACTTAGATTCCATTTCCTGGGCCATAGAGGTCTATTACACCAAATGAGATTAGAAGTTAAATTCTAATAAAATTAAAAGTTACTTTTAAATTAGAATGTTACTCAAGCTCTAGTTTTTGTCAAACTTATGATGAAGGGACTTTTGAAGAAGGCTTAAAAAAAGTAACATCTTCATATGGGCTTACAGGTCAAGATGACAAAAAATTGCTAATAAACTTTCTATTAAAAAATAGAAAGATTTCCTCCAAATTTTTAATTAGTCAGACTTTGCAAATTATGGTAAATAATAAAAGTTGATGTTACTATTTTTTCTTCTCAAATCTTTAGCTTAAGGATGAAGAAATTTAAAATTAAAATTTATTTTTGAAAAATTTACTTCATCCCAAGGAATAAATAAAAAGTTAATATATCCCTTCATTACTACTGACTGAGACAATTATCCCTCGAGGACAAAAGGGCCTGTATTAACGTAACTTTCTTATTATGGTAGTGGGAGGAAAAATGGTGAGTTATAGGGAATATGAAATTGCTTTTAGGCGCCAGAGAAAGGGGAAGCAAAGCGTGGTTAGTGTGCCGGTTGTGTTTGTGATAACCTGATCCAGGATGTTAAATGGGACTTTTCAGGCACTGTCAGGACAGTGATTAAAAATCAAAAGCAGAAAACACTGTTGGGGACATGAGACAGAGTTGTTTCAAGTTAAATCTGTTCTTGAAGACCTGATAAAAATGACAAGATAACTGATAAAGTCATTTTCTTTGAGTATAACAAAGATTAGTACAGATATCACTAGTGTACACCAAACTTCTGAATGTTGGTTGTGAAAGAGCAAGCGCTTCCACTATGCATTGGATTTTATATTCCCTTTAAATGAAAGCAAAAAAATAGAAGCTGAAAAAACATCTAGAGAACTAGGAAAGAAAGAACTGTGGGTGAACCTATATGTGACAGCTACGTTTTTTACTTTGTAATAAATGTGGGTATCTAAATGCTGGAGGATTTCTAACTGTGCCACCAAAATTATTATAGCCAATGCAGAACTTTTAACACTTGCTTCTGCTGCTTCCTTCAGCTGCTGCAATGTAGTAATAAACCTCTTGCGTTAGTAGTTTTATGGCATGTCATATAAATACGGTGATTTGCCGTACCAGCGTTTTCTTTTAGCACTTTGCGAAACAGGCTATTTACGGCAAGTTAAGTATTGCCCTTTAGGATGTGCCTACGTGCATCACCAACCCCTAATGCTTCTCTTGGGTAGCTGTGCGGAAGAAAGCTGGCTTGACTTACTGAATGATGTGGAGGGAAGGAGTGTGCAGGAAGATGTTTACATGGGAGCCTTTTTAGAAAGGCAGCTTTGGGTTGGGTGGAGAGTTATCCTTAAAGAAAATAAATAAATAAAAAGACAGGCTTTGGAAGCCCTGGAAGAATTGAAGGAGTGTGAAAGAGAAGCATGGATGAAAGTAAGGGAGAGTAAAGGGAAAGCCCTTTGGGGCACGCTTCAGCTGGCCAGGAACATAGCAGTTTGCTAAACAGGTTACACAGATCAAATATAAACCAATTATCTGCTTATGCTGTCTTTATTCAAATCCTACTCTGTTGAACATGCTTTAAATTTTGCTTAATGAAAGGTTTTTGGTTTGTGAAAGAATGCTAGGATATATAAATGAGTTGACAAGCAATGAATGAGTTGCCTTTGGGTGGGAATGAATGACTTGGAGCAGGTTATGAAGGTTCAGATTTGCTGTTTTGAGTTTTGTTTTGGTTTTGTTGTTGTTTGTTTTTACCTTTAATTGACGATCCTATGTTCTATTGAATGGCAGGTTATTTCCTATACATTTTTAATTCTGAATAGAATAATCTCATTGCTACTGTCAAGCATTATCTTTTCACTTTTCTGATCTAAAATAGATTCTTCTAGTGCTAGGATCTGACAAGCAAGAAAAGTATTATACATAAACAAGACAGTACATAATTTGTGACATCCAGTCTGGCAGGGAGAATCAGGAACTCTCTCGATGTCCTCTGACAGAAAGTAAGATTTAGCTGGTGGAGACGGTTTCAGGGCAAAGTTGATGTGTAGGGGCAATAAGGCAAACCAGAGACCTGCCCTATGTTCTGCCCTTCTTGAGCTACGAGTTGTGCAAACAGGATATAAGTAATGTGTGAGGGGAAGTCTCTGTGAAGGAAAACCTTTAGAGTTTGCAAAACAGTAATTACATCATCATGGAGCTGCCAGGCACAGTAATAGAAGAGAAGACAGTATATTCAAGTGGTGAAGACAATCTTGTAGCTGGTGACTTCTCCTTCAGAAACCACAGGGCATTGTACCTTTTCATTATTATTTTAAAAGTTCTGTAACAATACTCCTGTAGTTGGAGTTTTAGCCTTTTCTGGCACCTAGATGCTTTATTATATCAAAGCTGTGCCTTTTTGATTGTGAAAACAAACATAATTTAAGTTCTTTTAACAAGCATGAAGAATAGAAACATAATTGCTTTAAATAAAAAAAAAAAAGGTTTAAATGCCTTAACCATAAAAAGATCATAGGACAATATCAGCTTTAAAAGGGGGAAGGATTAAAAGAAAAAAAAGGTACAACAACTCCTTTTAAAATTCTGCTTACTGCATTCATGGCGCTGCTGGGATCCAAAGACTAATCCAAGAAAAACTTGCCATGAGTGGTGTGGGGTTTTTTTCTTCCTTCTTCCTTTTTTTCCTATCCTTACATTGAACTAATCTGTCTTTACTACACTGTCAGGTAAATTAAAAGCATTCAGGTTGTTCCATTTTATCATGGGAATTTTTCATAAGCTCCCCAGTCTCTTGTGCTAATCTGTCTTCTCAGTTGGTGATTCTGTCTTCATTATGTTGTTTGTTTATATTGTTCATACAAGCCAAATGAAGGAAAAATTAAGTCAAATGTGTTTTCAAGAATACAACATATTTTTAAAGTCTATAGTTGGTCTTTCATATCTTTGTTTCCCCTTGTTCAGGTTGGTTAGATATTAAAAAAATGTTAGTTTTATGCATGGAATTTTTGAGTAATAGGGGCATTAGAAGTTTGGAGATTTGTCTTTAATAGTGAACCCGATTTTATTAATAATTAACTCTATAATAATTAAGCCTACTATAGCTTTCTGAGAAGATGTACATTCCCATTTGTGGAATTTGTACACAGTTTTCACTCTTTTTTTTTCAACATCTTCATAGATGCAAAGAATACTTTAAGAAAGTAGGAGGGCAAAATGTGCTTCAGACCAGTTTGTTTAGCTAGTTTGATTTTAAAACGGAGTAGTTCTGTGTTTCTGTCATAAATAGAAAAGCTCATTTGTTTCCAAATGTATTTGATAAATATAGCTGTACCTGTAAAGGTTTTCTTGACTAGAAACTGAAATATTTTCATTCTCTAAACAGATGTCTCAATGCGTGTACCTACTGCAAAACCAAGCATGCCAGGGGAGAGCTAGCAAGTTATCCAATTGAAGAACTAGTGGACAGAGCCAAACAGTCTTTTCAAGGTGAGCGTTTTTATCACTACAATAAAAAAACAGCCCCTGAAGTGTACCATGTCTTATTTTCACATGTAATCATCTTGATGCAGTATGACTCTATTGCAGTTTTGGTGGTGTTAACGTATTGTGACTGTGTCTGGTGGTGCCTCCACGGTAGAAAACCATACTCTGAATAGGTGGTGTGCCGCTATTTACAAGTACTAGTCTATCACAAGAAGTATTTCATTTTGATTTTAATCATGCTCAAATGAAGTTCCAAAGAAACGTTTGTCATAACAATGAGAATACTGTAATATTTGGTCATTTTCCTCTATTCCGACTTTCTTAAAAAGGAAGGCAGTAACTTTTCTCACTCAAATGAGATTCACAGTTTCCTTTGTAACAGGTAGTGTGTGGTTAGTCTGCTTTAACTTCAATAGAATATTAGTAATAGTATTGCATGGATTCAAGCGAACATCAAAAGCTTTTCATGCACTACAGTACTCTGTACCTGTATCTGTCTAAAATTCCTGTGCGTGTGTGGGAGTTATGACAGCTTTATTTAACCTTAGTATCTATTCCTTGCATCTAATTTTTACCTTTCTTTGAAAGATACAAATTTTCATATATTGCCTGTGCTTGTTTCTGATGCTGTCTCCATAAAGGAACAGGCATAGATTGATGTATTTGTCTACCATGCTGAAAGATTATATGTATATTGGAAAAAAAAAAAGATAATTCAGGTACAGCATCTCCTTCCATCTTTGAACCAAATACTTTGAATTAAAATTTTAACAATAAATACAGTATGTGATGTCACACCCTCTGTGGTGTGTACAGACAGTGCATGCATTGCCTCACTTACGGATCTGAGAATGTTGCAATTGATCTAGCAAAAGGTAGGTCTCCAGCACTTCAGCATGTTTTAAAATCCGTCCTTATTTAGGGACCCAAAAACAAGCCTATTCAAGCCCATGATGAACTTCAAGCTGTTCCTTTCAGCAGTATGCAAAAAAGAATTCTTTTCCCAATCAAAGCCTGCATTCACAAATTTTATTCTACGTTATTCACAAAGAAACTTCTCACTTAAGACTGTAAATACTTTTTTTTTTATGTTTGTTAGAACCTTGATGTTTTGTAAGCCGTACTCCTCTCTTCTGTGAAACTTATCAATAATCAACACAGATTTTCTCCTACTGCTTAGATTTGTAGAATTAACACAGTTGTTCCTGTGAATTAAATCATCTGTTACGATAGGCAGAAATCCTGTCATGTCCCAGAATTCCTCTTTTTAATAGGACAGGCTTTTAACACCTGTATGTCTATAATGATATATTCAGTAACTGAAATATGAGATGTATAAATACACTTACTTTTGGTGGGAAGCAGTTGCAGAAAAATCTTTCTGGAAGTTACAAGTTTTCAGTAGTATAAGATAGTTGATTTTGAAAATAAGTAGTAATCAATATGCAGAAGAAAAGCCACCATGTGATTATGGTTATCAGGCAGCAATCATTCCTGATAATTGGGAGATACATAGGTAAAAGAGGAACACTACATTGTTGTCCTTTCAACCAGTTCTAACTCTGACGTACTTTTATATTATTGGTAACAAAAAATGGTATCATTCTGATTGTATTCACATATACTAGTAGAAACATTATAAACCTACTTAGAACAATTCGGCAGAGGAATATGACAGAGAAAGGGAGGAGAAAACATAGCTAATGCAGTCAGGATCATGGCCTTATACAGACTAACTATTTTAAATTTTATTTGAATTTTTTATCTGGAATGAAAAAAAATCAAGTTTATCTTACTTGTTACAGTTGTAGTCACGTGCCATAAAGTCCACATTAAATTGACATAAAGATGTATTTGCAAGGTACAGCAAGAAAGAAAACTCTGAATTTCTTTTGTTTTTGCAGACAATAAACGTGAAATTTTGGTAAGCATTTTGAACTTCAAGGATTGTACTTTTTATCTGAAAATTCAATAATTCAATTCATCTGCTGTACTATGGCACTTATTATAAATATTGACTCTCTTAAAATAACTTGATTTCTAATGGAAAAACTTGCCCTTAAGCTATTGTTTTGAAATTTTTTGAAGAAATACTGTGACGCGTCTCACAGCAGGCATCTCCAGGGAGTTCCGTTCTTCTTTAGCCTTACACTAGTACCTCTGTTAGAGGAAATAAGGAAAGAAGCAAATACTGAGCTGTAAAATTACAGGCTTTGCCTCCAGCTTTCACATCCTCCAGCTTTTCACAGTCATGAAATAGTCAGATACTTAGTTTGCAGTGTATGGACAATTTATCACTGTCAGCTTGCTGCAACTGGGCTTCGGAAACTCTTCATCAGTCCAGCGAAAGACTAAGCAATTCGAATTCATTATTAAAGTTGTTGCTGAGTTACTGAACAACAGTCTCTTCAACGATCGCTTCTGTTTTCTCCGAAGATGTGTTGCCGAAGCTGTAGTGAAAAATAGAGGTTTCCACTTTGGAATTATTCATGGGAGAACTAAACTGTCTTAGAACAACAGCAAAACAGTATATGATGATTTCGCATAACTGCATGATCAAGTCATATAAGAAAAGGGAAATTAGTTTCGTTTGCCGAGCTTTGTACATGTGTAGCCTTACAGTGTGCAAATTGACAGGCACTGAAGGTGGGATGTTTCAATTACGGAACACGCTGAAAATGGTTAGAAGAGCTGTATTTAAGGATGCTTTGTTATAGGTCCTTAAACAACACACACACCCACACACACCCCCCCACCCACCCACCCCCTCTGAAATACTGTATGCAAGTGATCCTACTTTGACAGGATTGCAACTGGATTCTGAAAACAATGCTTCTAACGGTATGTTGGCAGTACAAGCTACAGCATGTTCAAATACTCCAATTTTTCTTCAGTCGTTTCTGTACTGCTACATCTAGGTGGGCTGTCTCTAGAGAGCAGAGCTTTCCAAGCTTTCAGGCATGTAGCATTACTTGTCTGCAAGCCACTTCAGGTGGTCAGTGGTCCAGCCTAGGCCAGCTAATCATATATCAGCAGAATGCTAATGCTAGTAATGATGTGTGTGACAGCAGCTGCTAGTAGCGGTACCTTACAGTTGTCATTCCTGTTGATGCTTGACTTCAAGATCACGTCTGAATATTTCTGAAACTCTCAAGCTTCTTTTATGGTCAAGATTTAGTTCTGTGGCTTTATTTAGATGCTTGTCTTTGAAAGTTTTATATAGTTTGCATAGATAAGTAGGTATTTGTTTAAATGTATTTTAGGGTCCAAAACTTTATTTTTGGGGTCTATGTTATAGTTTTGTAAAGATAATATTTAATACTCTACTGAGAGTGATAACTAGATGACAAGAGATAAGAAAGCTGTTAAGAAAACCAAAGCTGTTGCAATTTACATGCATGCTCAAATTATTTTTACCAGTCTAAACTTGATTTAAATCAACTGATTAAAAAAGATAGTTGAAATCATCATGGCTGAACATATATCAGGCTGTATCTTGTACTTTTCAATCTTTGAAATAAAGCACTTTTTTATTTCTGTATTTTAAATTCAGTATAATCATTAAATGCACACAAGAAATGTGTTACAAGTTTCTAGTATGTGCTACATATTTTCGTAATGCTTTGAACTAAATTTCTATCAATTATTTTATTTTATATATGTTAAGGGTTAGTGAAATTGAGTTTGTTTGCATACTTTGAATGGATTTTTGTCTCCTGACTGCAATAATAGTTTTGAAGTTAATTGACGTCAACTTTAATAACTCAAAAATTTCTTTCACAAATTATCTATCTGAAGTTGAAAGTAGAATATAGAATTTTTAGGGTTTTTTTTTAACTTTAATGGTAGTTTTTGTGTCAATTTCAACTTTTAGTAGTTATTTCATTTTTTTGTGTGGGCAGCCTTGTCATATCACATTGTATAGCAGATTTCTGTAAGAGAGCTAGTAAAAGAGAAAGTATTCCTAAAATCAGTAAAGTGGTCTTTAAGTAAAGAACGAATATCTTTTTTGTAAGAGTGTTTATGGCGAGAGGTTTGTTACAGTTGATAGTACAGCACTTTCTTTGTGTCATCAATTTAGTGCTGCATTTTTTCAAAATGTGCTATATCGTGTTCAGTGCTGTATTTTAGGAAATCATGCTTACAGTTATGAGAGAATGCCTTCTTTCCTTCCAGAATCTGTGGGCATACATTATGTATGACAATGTGTTTTTACTTAGTACGCGAAGTGGAAGGCTGGAGCGGCTGCCCTGGGTGAACAGCGTTCCAAGGAGACGCACAAGTTAAACGAAGCTTAGGCTTTAAACGCTGTGCTGAGTGGTGTCCTGGGATAGCTTTGGCTAGGTTGCAAGACTTTAAATTGAGTTTGGATTTTTTTTTTTTTAAATGGAATTTTATTGACCATGAGAAGATGTATAACTGATATTGCTACCTGGTGGTTTGTAAACCTGACCTTTTGTGAGAGGCTTTCTGGGCAAAGATAGTACTTCATATTGCCAACATTTTTTGCTGGTTCAGCAAACTAACTTAAAAATAGAAATGGTTTTATGGAACTAGCTGTCTTTTTGTCCTAGTTTAGAATGAAAATCTCCTACTTGTATCAGCACAAAATTATACGACTTTACCATTGCATGCCTGTCCCAAATGGTAGACAATATACTGTTCTTAAAACATATATGTAATTACTACAGTATTAGCTTATTTTATGGTAGCAGCCAGGGAGCTCAAATGAAAGTCAGGTCCTATTTTGAAACATCATATTGATATCCTCAGGCTATGTGGAGCAGTTGCTTTTGGATGAATAACTGCAGTGGTAAAATAGAATTTATTTTTGTTCCATTATTTACATGACGGTTCCCTGGCATGCCTGCTGCTGCATTCTGAATAACGCTTCTGTTCATGAAATCTTAGGCGAACGCATAGCAATATAAAGTAGAAGAGTGATCTAAAGGAAGATGCTGAGTTTTGACTTTCCTTAGTAGTCTTTAGCAGTTATCCTTATCTTGTAGGTTTTGAAGTGTTGAGAGTTTAAAGGAGACTAATGTTAAATATTTCTTTCTCTACAAGTATCACCATAAGTAGATGTTTATGTATAATGATGAGGTTTAATTTTATATAAAGCAACTGGTTTCCAAAGTTTTTCAGATTGCTGTGAGCGTAGTTAAGTACGTGTGTCTTCAGTAGCTCTGATGAGGTGCTGTCAAGACCTCCTTTATTAATTCATAACTGCTTCTCCTCCTGCACCACTACCACTAAGTTTGCTATGTGTATGATTTCCAGAGCAGCTTCCGATCATGTAAGGGCAAATATTAAATCTTGGCCATGTTTTCTGTTTCCCATTCGTTGGCTGAAGTGCCAAGTTAGGACAGTCAAGCTATGTCCTTGAAGTAGTGGATTCAGTCTTTAAAGCTGCTCCAAGGGACGGGACGCCTAGTCACCGGGACTGAGACTGGACGCACTGGGGTTGCTTTCCGGGGAAGCCGAGGCTGCGAAGGGGAGAGCTGTGGTGTATTCAGGTCTCCTCTGATGCAAGAGCAAGGCTTGCGCAGAGCATAGACGTAGATCCGGGGACTAATAGCCAGCCTTAGCAGTTTAAAGGTGGCCTTGCTAATGGTCTTGAGCATACCCCAGAGAAGCTTTCCTAAGGAACTAATTTTAATTCCTTGTTCACTGGTATTTTGGCCTTCTAATGTCAAGTTTTCTGTCTAGTAAGTATCTGTATGCATTCTACCTATACCTATGTTTTTTCTTCTGTGGCCTAACAGCATTGCCTTAGCTTTTTTCTTAGGCTGCTTTGTCTTAAGTTTTAGTCAGCAATTTCTGCAACGCTCCTAAAAGAAAGCTAACTCTTCTCCCATACTAGCTATATGATGAAGAGACTTTGCTGAAAACCTGTTGGATAGCAAATTCAATAAAAAAAAAAGCACACTGGTGTTACACATTGATATCCAAGAGACCTTAGTTTCTGTTATTCAAATAAACTCAGTTCTTTACAGTGTGCAAACCGATACTTTGTGTTGCTTTTGTGACTGTTCATTAATTTATATCAGAATTATGCTTGAAAATGCTTGGAAATTCCCTGAAAATGAACCAGAACTGTGTAGTTCAAGCATCATAGTCAAAGGCTTTCAGTCTGGATAGACTGGGTTGTGTTTTATGTGGGAAAGAAATGCAGGAAGAGAAACAAACTCTTATTTATGCGTATATTGATTTATATTTAGAATAGCTAGCTATGTTGTTTGAATGCCAGACAACTAATCAATTAAATGAGTTACGTGTTTGCTTTTTTAGTTTAGAGTTTTTTTGAAATTCATTTGTCAATTGGAAAGACTGGGAAATCCACTTTGCATAGAACCAAAATACACTTGTTTGTTTGCTTTCCCCTCAGAATAAAAGGTTATATTTCATTTTGGGTTTGAGTGAATATTTAAATCAATCAAAATGAATATTTTATTTCCCTCTTAGAGTACCCACTGGCTTTCAAAATACAGGTCATCTTGGAAACAAAAGCATACTATTTGTGGGGGGGGGGGTGCGACTGGAGTGGTTTTGTTTTGTTTTGTTTTTTAACAGAATGGTTTAATTTGGAAAATGTTGGCACAGAAACATTTCACTTTCATTCCATGTAAAACACTGCACCACTTTGAAATTTTGTTAAATTTTAAATTTTATTTTCTTTTGAAAGTTTGCTGATTCCAATACTGAAATAATCTTTATTCCCCAAAAGCTATAAGCTATTTTTTGACAAGTGTCTGTTTCTGTTCAGCGTGAACAGTTTTAGAAAAGCTTATTAATAGTATTTACCCGTTGTTGCCCAAGGCAGCATAACAAAGAGTCACATATAAAAGCAAGAAAGTTTGGCTTGGGGCACTTCTTGATGTTATGTCCTTTATTACAGAAAGGAAGCAAAGGTAAAGGCAAATTTTACGTGTAAGCACAGACCATATTTTGCTCTTTAGATTTTTAGCCACACTTAAGAAATCACAGGAGTGAAAAGGCAAAGGGGCAAATGTTAATACACTTAAACAACTCCAGAAGGGGTGGAAAAAGCCAAACACAATTTTCGTATAAGGGGAATGTAATGAAGAAACATGAAACTTTGGTGCTGGTTAGTTGATTCTGGAGTTTTCCCATAATTAAGTCACACAGTATTTACCCCATAAAAGCTTCAACAGAAAAAACACTTAATATCCAAAAATATTTGCTTCTACTAACTGTGATAATTACTGCCTTTCAGCAGCAAGAGTGACCTCACAGAAGAAAGTCCATGCCTATGTTTTAGAATTGTAATTGATTGAAAACTTTCTTATAGCACACTTTTCTGTCAGACTAGACAAATTCTCTAAATGCCGAATTTCTGACAGAAATGTAATTATTTCAACGATAAAACATTTTGTGAAAAAACTGAACATGTTCCATTTAGCACTGTGTAATGCAATGCTTGAATCTTCTTTTTCAAAATGCTTTTACCCCTATATTTTCCAATTCATTGACTATAACGAGGAAAATTATATATAGAAATCTTTTCCAACAAACACTCTTTCCCCTTTAAAAAAATCTGTTTCATTTTTTGAATCCTTTTCTATCAGACTTCTGTGATAGTAGAATTTTCCATATCACAGATAAATCTGGGTCCTATCCAGCTCTGCTATGCATCGTATTTCCCGATCATTTGCTTATTTTATGGGAAGGGAGGAAGAAGGGGACGGTGTTTTTCCTAAGATAAACCTTCACTTCTGTCAGCCTTTTTACAGACTTTTGGGCAGAGTAGGCCTTCTTCTGATACTGTTCTTGAAGTCTAATTTGACTTTTTTGGCTCTAATTTGAAGCCGCATTCGTGTGAACTTGGGTTGCTGTATTTGAGGCACTTTGATAAACAGCTTGTCTTTTTTTTGTGCTTTTTGGCTGTAGCCGAAGAGCTCGGATTTTTGTTGTTGTTGTTAAGTTTATTAAAATTCTTTCTATGTTGTCTTCTCTGTCTTATGAATGTTTGAGCTTTGGCTGCTGACTTTGCTAATGCACAGAATATTTAGGCCAAGATAAATATTTTGATACCAGCTTGTAATTTCTTGGAGTTATATAGGGTAGCATAATGAATTAGTTTTTCATGGCCGCATATAATGTTTTTAATGAACCTGAAAGAAAAAGATATATTTGCATTCCTTCACTAGTGATTAGAAGCAATGACTTCAGGTAAGCAAAATGCTGAAACATTATTCTATAACAGGAAGCTGAACGCACAAAATGACTGTCCTATGGTAAAGAGATGTTTGAAGGAATAAAAATGTCTTTTCAGTAGCATATTAAAATACAGCAATTTTTTCAAGCTTCCTTTGAGTAACAAGATTGGAAGTTTAGTGAGCTTTTCTATTGAACAAGGGGAAAAAAAATCCTTATCTTGTTTTGAGTATGGGTTTATTTCATACAGTCAAGTTTTCTAAGCGTATTATGCTACTTTCTGTCTTCTTCAGTGTGTTTTCTTGTGAAAAAGATTGCTTTGAGTAAATTCTTGGGTTTTTAATTTTACTTGAAAAATGCAATGCTCCTTACATTAGACTATGGGTAGCTAGACCGCTTAACTTGCTGCGTCCTGCACTTTATGCAGCAGAATCGGTGAGCAGAATTCTGTGCCGGTTCATTGTACATGTGCGGAAATGTTCATCTTGAGGCGTAGTTATAGTAATTTTTAGGTGAGTTTGGTTCAAGGCAGAAAATCATATCTAGTCCAGTGGATAGTGGAGCTGAGGTGCTGCTTCTGGTCTGACGGAAGGTGTGGCTCCTCTCCTGCCCTTCATAATTTCTCAAAAACTGTATTAAAGCTGTGAGTTTACTCTGATTTCAGGCATATTTCCTAGTAACACTGTAACACTTTTCACTTATACATTTAAAAGTCTCCTTCATATTTGCTTGTTAGTCCTGAAAGACAATATATTTACGTTTGTTTGCTCTACAGTGATCGGATTTCCACTGAGATCTATTCCTGCACTTAGCGTTAGTGAGGAAATAATTTCCTCTACTAATGTCATTTTGATTAATATTCAAAAATCTGTAGAGGGTTCTTATGCCGTTTCTTTATTTTATTGAACAACAGTTGCATAAAAATATTCATTACTTCTCCACGTGCTTTTGCTTGATCTTTTGCAGTTAGACGTGAAGTCACACTCTAAAATGGCCAGATGTGAACTGACTTTGATCTAAAACTCATGTAGTTATTCTGTTGCACCACTTGTTTTGGACTGGATTCAACTTTTCTGATTACCCTATCAGTTTATGCACAATGCTATCAAAAGTTTCATCTAACAGAGTAAAATGGGGTATGTTTGGTAGCTTTAAAACCTGGATGTGGAGAACTTGGGTCTTTCTGTATGCCCCTTTCTTGAGTTACAGGTAAGAAATGATGATATGCTAAAACCAGAGGGATTAATTAGATTTCAGAATTAAAGCTGTACGTTCTTTGGTAGTTACTAGCACCCCAGCAGGAATGAAATAGTAAACTAAAGGAAAATAAGAAAAGTCTTTGGTTGTTTTCACAAACCCAAGCCTTTCTGATGTTACAGATATAGGGAATTATAGGTAAGGATTTGTGAAACAAATCTTCAGCAGTGTGTGAGGCGCTCTCATGAAATAGCTCCACCCCCCCTTTATTCCTGCAGTTTTCTGCCTCTTGGTAGTGTCAACAGGGTTGCAGATAACAGTTTAGTAGTATGCTTTACAGTCCAACTGGGCAAACAGTTGAATCAGCAAAGCTGAGAGATAGGAGCTCAACTTCCGTTCAAAAGTTTTATCTCCCAAATCAGTGTATCGTGAAATGTGCTGCCTGTGAGGGCCCAGCAGTCCGCTGGCCAAACGGTTCCTTGAGCTGTTCAGCTGAAGCTTCCCGTTACTTCATTCGTTACACGTTGCCCTTCAGATGTCCGGGCTTGGGTGACGTGGTAGTGCACGTTCTGCTTAACAGGCAAATGTAATACAAGGAGAAATGCACTGAAAGCACTGGACGTTTATTTAGCTCCTGGCTAATCATAGTTGTACTTTTCCTGGAGAAAGCTGATCTGAAAGTGATGGTAAAAGTACTAGCATAAGAGCATTCCCTTTAAAATCTTTCTCAGTAGTTTGGCGATAATGCGACTTTAGTTTAAATTACAATTACATTGCTTGCTCTTACTGCAGCAGTGGAAGATTTGAAGCTATATTAATTTATATCTGCAACAACCTGAACTAGAGGGAAACTTTGCTCTTGTTGATTTTGAATTATATGTAAAACTGATTCATGTTTTCTTTTTCATTTTTGATCGAGTGGTATGTACAGTCATCTTACTGTTTTGAGCACTTTAAAATATACTTTCCAAACTATCTGCTAGTTCCTTATTTTCTACTATAGCAAGCAGAAGAATATGTTGGCATGTACTTGTATGGCTTTTTGTTTCTGTCATCTTTTTACACGTTTGTTTATGAACCACCAAGGGAAAATTAAGCACTTCTACAATAAGGACTTTGTATTGCAAGCCTGTTAACTAGAACTACTTTGTTTCTGCCTAGGGTGTCCTAATTTTTTGGTGTATTCACAGTATATTACTGTGGTATATTGCAATATATTGATGTATTTGCAGTCAGTCCAGTGCTTTCAGAAAGCCTGAAACTTACTGCACGTGCTATATAGTTGATCTACACGTACAAAATAAATATAATACTTTCAGGATATGCTGTGAAAGTCTGATCGCTTTGTATTGCACTTGCACTATATCTGATACTGCTATGAAAATACTAAACCTGCTGCTCATGTGCCCTCTGGCCACAAAGGACTTAGTTCTGAGACTTACAGCATGCCACAGTTTTTCACAGATGTGTTATGAAGCAGCCCAAGGCTCAGAATTAGTTTGTTTAAAATGCTGTTAATATTGTCATTATGGGCCTAGGTCATAGCATCTTCTAATTTTATAGTTGCCAAGTACTTTTCCTTAATATGATTTTGCTTCCAGTTGCTTGAAACTATGTCAAACTTCAGCTGTTTAAGTGATACTTTTAGTTAAAATCATTTAGCTATATGTGGTTAAGTTAGGGAAAAGATGTTATTCTAGCCAAAGTTAAAAGCAAAAGATATTTTTATTTAGAAGATCTGGAGGCCTTCATGCCTGTTTTGCCTTCAGGTCAGAAATGCCTTTGCTTTGTTTTGTTGTCAGTAGATTTGGTCTGCTACGTTCTGTAGGCATTGAGCATGCTCCATACTTTAGGCTGATTTCATGATTTTTTTCCCCCTCCCTTATTGCCAGGTCTGCGAGGCATGAGAAATGAGGAAGGAACCTCTTTCTCTTTTGCTCCGTGTTTTATTGCCTTCTTCTGACTTTGATAGACGTTGTAGTCTAGTTGATCTCTTTTAACCTTCCGTGTTGCAGTCTCCGCTAACAAATGTGTGATAAGTTAGTTAATTTACCAAAAAATCTTATCCATGCCACACTTAACATACAAATGAATCAGACTAGATTTTGCAAGTATGTGCTGTAACGTGCAAAACTGTAACTAGGGACCCTTGCCCTGCAAGGAAAAATACTTAGGCACTCTTTGCTGTTTGTATAATTAGGATTCCGCTGTCAAAGTGCTGTGTACCTTAGAAAGAATGGATGGATGTGGCCTCAAATGTAAACATTTGAAGAGAAGTGCAGTGGAATAGCACATGCAATTGCATTCAGGAGAACAAGCAGTTGGTCAGTGTATTTACTACCTAGATACTGTCCATGGTCTTGTATAGCATGATAGAGGAGAATGATTGTTATTGAGGAAGGGCTGGGAAGAAAGATGCTGTAGTGACAAAGAACGGTCATTCATTTTGGGAAGAGCTATGCCTCTAAGAAACTGTAAAATTGGTGTTCCTCTAAACACTTTCACCATGAGTGCAAGTCTGTATGTGGTGGGTTGTTTTTTTTAAAACACTAATCTATTCTGTAAGGGGGTGATTCTAGTGAGTTTGAATAGGTTTAAATGGATTCCTTGGAAGCTTTGGAATGCTGTTGGTGTCACGGTTGTCTGTTCCAAAGTATAAATCCCATTAATCCTGAAATATGAAAAAAAATGCAAGTTGTTTCGGATTTTCAGAATATTGTCAGTTTAGGATGCTATATTTTGGCTAAGTCAGGAGCAAATGGGCATTGTTCAGAAAGACAACTTGCCAGATGTGTTGGTGCTGTTGCCAAAATTTTTCTTAGCAGAAGCCGATTACATTTTGTCTCCATTAAACCTCTCTAGTAGTGGTGCTTTCTTATATGAAGTGTCTCTAACTGTGTATAAGTTGTTCTAGCATACAGTGTTGGAAAGAGGAATATAAAATGTATACAAATGCTTATGTTGCTTGGCCTGACTAAGACTCCTGCAGACAACAAGACTCCACTAATCTCTTAGCTTTGGCAGTTTAAAGAACCAGAGAAGTATGTTTAACAAAGGTTGTCATTTTTTTTTCTATCAAGGCAAAAAGGGTAAGTGTTGGTCACATTTGCTATTTATAATTCAGCATTTTAGTCTTCCCCTTCCTTTTCACATTCTGACCCAGATACTTGCATGTGCACTGTTTAACTTCTTCAATGGCAATAAATCCTTTAAATTTTACATTTTAATGAAAAAGTTGCACTTTATTTTTGTTTGATATAAAACTCTAAAATAAAAGAGCCAAAGCAGAGATATATGCAATTAAAAATACTACTTCACCTTCAGCCTTAAGCTATAGGTTCAGCTGTACTTTAAGCAAATATTGCAACTAAAAGAAGCATTTTATTTCTTTGCCATCTTGGCCCCTTTTCTCCCTCCTTTGCCTCAGGTCATCTGTTTTCTTTCTCTCAATCAGTTCCTTGTATGAAGCAGGCTGGGGAACTGGTTGGGGGTAAAACTGAAGGTCCTACACACCCAGTAATCCCCCAGACAAACAACCTCCCCTTAGCCCTGCTTGTTTCAACCTGGATTAGTTCTCTAGTCTAGTTAACTTCATGACCACACAAACTCTTCAGTTAGAACAATGAGGGGGTGGGGGGGCTGAAGTAGCATATATAGGGTAGGGGAAATAATCAACTGAGGACTCAGCAAGACAGGATTGCTCCTTCTGTCAGCAGTGTTGGCTTCTGCTAGTTGAAAAGTGTGAGTGAGACTGGTTTGAGAGAATGATTAGATCTTGCTTCTGGAAGAGGTGCAAAGTTTTGCATGTTTCTTCTTGTAAGAGTTATATTCCCTGCACATACCTTTGTGATTAGAGATGGCAGAATCTGCCGTTCTAGTTTGAATGAAATTTCCTTTCCATATAATATATTTTTGTTATGGCTTGAAATGAAATGTCCTGCAAAATAGAAAGCTGGAAGAAGACTGAGTATATTTATGCTTATTGTTTGTTTGTTTTCAGAAACAACAAAAGTGTGGAGTGTGTTTCTCAAAGTATAACAGTAATTAGTGGTGCAATTTGAATCTTTCAGGTTGCTGACGTGGTAGCAGTACCACAATTCTGCAGTGCCTGGTGCTGTCGGAGCTTTTGAGCAAGGGACTGGAAGGATATCAGGAAAAGAAGGCATGGGGATCTGTCCAGCCTTTTCCATCATTGAGCCACTGTTTCATGCTCAAGCTTATCTTGTCTGTCCCTACAGGTTTTCAGCTAATATTGAACACGTTGGGGTATCTTCTGTCCTCTCTCATTTCCCAATGGCATGAGATACTTGTTCCAGCTTTACTCTTTCCTTCAACAGCTTTCTTTCTGAGATCCAGAAATTTCCACAAGCCTTAGGTGCACAGCCACACTACTGTCTCTCTGCACTTCAGTGGAGAGAAGAGAGAAGGGGTGCTGACCAAGGAGAGGGAAGCATAACTCACCTGCATCCCCTTCAAACTCTGGAGCAGAGGTTTTGAGATACTGTGGCAAGGGAGGGAAGAGAGGCACAGCAAACTAGGTTGTACTGCTAAGGGCTGAGAAAAGACAGGGCACAAGACTACTGTAATGTGAGTGTCATTTGGTACTGTGTATATTAGAGTTAGACTGATACCATGATAAGAGTTCATTGTTGATACCTGCTTGTTCTCTCTGAGGAAAATTTACATGATTCTTATTGTAATTTTTCAATCCTTGCTGAAGATTCAATGCTGTATGCTCCCAAGCAGTGTACAAGGACTGGGATTTGGGAAGCTTCGGATTCCTGTGTGGTAACACTTCGAAGATCCCTAGCTGGTTTCAAAAGCTGGACCTTCCTGAGGCAAATGCATCCCCGTAGAGGCATAAGTTGGGCAAGCTGAAGACCTGCTTTAGCATAGGAGACTTGGTGGGAGAAAACCCTTCGTGTCAAGCTATCATAATCCTGGGAGTCAACTGTAAGAAACCGACTGACTAGTGGCTTTGGCTATACATATTACTCGATCTATGATAATCATAGGTCAAAAACTATCTGAAATGATTTAATTCTTTACTGTGCTTGCTTAATATTACAAAAATACATACATTTAAAAAGCCTAAGTAATTTATGGACTTTTAAAAATAATTTATTGTTTTCTTCATCAATTACTGAATCCGATTCCATTCTACTATGGAATAAAGCAATATGATTTTCTGAGCCATTGAAAATGGTTTTCAGTGCTTTTCAAATAACAAAATAATTTGCATATATTCATACATTTTGTGAATCCTTCTCAAAACAGACTTGCCCAAAAAGTTAAACTTTATTAATTTCAGTCTATATTTTCATTAAGTTGTTAGAAAGACTTTAAAATCACTGTATCAGTGTTTTCACCTGACACGGAATTGTTCGAGTTCTGCTAAAACTGCAAGGAAAAGGACTGTTGAACTCCTTTTAAAAATGAAAAAAAGTGTTGTAAAGCGAACTTTTGGTTCCTAGTTGGTGCCTGTAAATGCTATAGTAGCAGAATAGCGGAAACAAAACTGAAGATCAAATGCAAGTCATCTGTATACTTCTGAGAAACTAGCTTAAAGTACAAAGTCACCATGCATAAATCCTCTGCGCAAAGCAAAATTCATATACCTCATATATAGAATAACAGGAAAGTAATGATCAGGTGTGAGCTCTTCTGGCAGAGGTACCCTTGTAATAGTAGTCATCTTGCTGTTTAATATTGTTAGTTATTTTAAGATTATGAACAGTACCTTCAGTTTACTTTCAAATGATGTTAATGAATGTTGGTATTGAAAGCAAATTCTTAGAGGAAAGGTGATAGTAACTGTTCATAGTTATATTTTTGTAGAATAAAAGGCACCCACTGAGGTTGATGTTGTGTTAAAAATTTCACAAATGCAAATTAGCAGATGGTTATCATGGTTTCATTTAAAACCGTTCTACTGCCAGTATGAGCATTTCCCTTGTAGTTTTTGCCTAACTTCTACATTTTAGAGTTGTTATATTTCTTTTGAAGTGTTCTCAGCCAGTTTTGTGTCACTTTGACTTTTGCTCTGAATTTCAGTGCCTTGAAAATATAATTCACTATGTTTAGTAGACTTACTGAGAAAAGGAAGAAAAAGTATAACACTATGTAAGTTTGGCAACAAAACAGATAAGGATTTTTCACACTTTCTGATACCAGGTTTGGCTATCTTAAAACTTCCTTGGAAGATGGTATTTGCTTGAAAATGATTTTTGAAAAACTTACTTGTTTTATGGCAAAGTAGTGTATATTATATTCCTTCCATGCTTATTCAGTGGAGCACCAAAAGAGAAAAGCTGAATAATAATACCTGGTTTGTTAATTTTGTTTATAAGTTTGCATTATTTGAACTGGACTGTAAAACATGAGTTTTTACACAGCCACTGGTCACAGCCAGCAGTTGAAGTCTTTACCCGAGAGATTAAGCTGCTTTTTTGTGTTAAGTGTTGAAGGCACAAGCAGTTGAAATTAAAGTGTAGTGTATATTCTTAACTGAGCTTTCTTTCAGGAAAAAATTCTTATCTTTAGTTTTGTTTGAAAATAAAAGTTTGGTTTTATATGGCTTCTTTCTTAGCCACAGGGGTATAGGAGTTTTTCCACTATTCTTAATCTACTCATAAATATTTGTTCCGTTTTTGGAACTTGTTCTGTTTCTTTGTTGGTAATGCTTGTTTTGCTCTGTCCTTTGCTTCTGTTTCTGTAAAACCTTGAATAGAAATATTTCCAAAACATTATAAGACTGTTATCACAACCAACCTTGCATGTTATACTGCACTCAGCTACTCAGAGCTCTCCATTGCCCTTGTGAAAATGCCACCACCAGTTCCTACCATAAAAAAGAGATATGCTGACCAGAGTCTAAATTGTTAATTAACGAATTAGATGCGCTCTGCACCAGTCACCTACTAAGTACAGAACAGGTCATCGTTGTCATGTCCAAAGCTAATTCATCACAATGGTGCAATGATTTATTTTCTCAATTGGTAAGTAATCTCTTCCTGAGTAGCTTGGCCTTGTGGAGAAACAAGTCTTAGCCACTCTATACAAATGAAATATCCAACTCAAAAGTCTACTCAAGCTGGTTTTTTTGCTAACTTTTCTTTCTTTGCTGTGGGAATGTGCATACCAGAACTAGAATCTCTCAGTATAAGGTTTACACGCTGCCTGTCTGTGTTTCTGTTGGTTGTCTTTTTAAATGATTCATGTCATGTATAACATAAATGATGAGTAGTGTTAGGTATCTTATCCCGTAAAAGGATTCAAGGCATTAAATGAAACTAGCAAGGACTAGATTCACAACAAATTAAAAGGGGATACTTAATCTCATAATGTGGTTAAACCTGAGAAGCTCCTTTGCGCAGGACGTTGTTGATGCTGAAAGTTTACAAATGTTCAGAAGAGATAAGGCAAATGCATAGGAGAAGAATCCATTTTCCTTAAATACTAGCAGGCCTTCTCATGGAGTGCTGCAGTTTACTCAATACTCAGCAAATATTCAGGGGAAGTATCACTTTATGCTGCCTATATTTATACTCTTCATTAGGCATCCATTATAGACAGGCTTTGGAGAGAGGCTAAACTGACCTTCAGTTTGGCTTCTGGTGGCTGTTCTTAAGCCTGTTTTTCAGTGAATATCTATCTGATTCTCCCCCATTTTACTTTGTCTAATGTGTGCATGAGCCTTTTAATGTTGTTCTTTACCAGTTTTTGTAATGAAGGCTTAGCCGCAATGCATAGCTTGGTTTTTGCAGTGTTGATACTCCTGTTATTATGTTGTAATGTGATTTGTAGTAGCGCTATACGTTGCATGTTCATATTGTGCAATATCCTCATGGCTCAAGTACATGTCCTCTCTGCATCTAATGCTAGTATAAAATGGAAGTTTTCTAAATTCCTTTAACAGGAAACTAAAAGCTCATCTGATCAGGTCTGGGTTAACTTTATTCCAAAGTGCTTTAAAGTGCTAGGTGGTTAATTGAAAAAGGTGTAATTTACAGAAGCAGGACACCTCATCATCAAACAACTTAACTCACAGCAAATGCCAGGTGTAAACGATTCCTAAGTTATAAAAAGAAATTGTCTCATCTTGTGTGCCTTATTCACTGAAGTCATAAGTGAGAGCAAAACGTGTGTGGTGACAAGGCCAGCTGTGATAGTGAGAAGATGCTGAAATTATACTAAATATATCTTATGAAAAAATAAATTTACATATTTGGTCCTAGAGATTTGATTGATACCTATCATAGTTAGCTGTTGTTCCTTCTTTTTTTTTTTTTTTTTTTTTTTTACCTTCCCTCAAGTACTTCCTATTGGTATGGTAAGACCAAAAAAAGTCAATACAAGTTAAATATTTTGTAGTCAATTTTAGGCGTAATGCTACAGTTGTGACTGCTCATGCAACAACAGTTCAGAAATGGGTAGAAGAAAAACACCATGTAATCTACTTTCATGCTACTCTGACATTATTGATCACATTTAATACAAAGTTAGACCAGTCAGTCAACACATTTTTTGAAAATGTGCTACATAGCCTCTAGTAGCCTTCTGTGGGAAACTTGTTGTATTGTATGGACCTGTTGCTAGCTCTTTTTGTTTGACAAGACATGGCTGCGGTTTTGTTTGTCTTAAAACTATTTCACGTGAACAAGTGTCCGATTGTTCGGCAATTCAGTCTTGTCTTTAAAGTATGATGGAACCTTTAATTTAGATATAATTTACACATGCACATGTTAGGGAGCTCTGTGGCCTCTCTATTCTAAAATCCAAACAAATATTCCTTAAAAAGAATGTACTCTGATTTGAAAAACACATGTTGTGAGAGTTTTGTACAACTTGGTAAGTTCAGACTTTAGACAGAGGTGTTTTTATTCAAGATGCGATTATATGTGGGAATAGATAAGTAGTAATCATGTTGAATGACACACAAAAATTAGTTCTGCTACATCAGCCCATGAAAATAAGACCTGTGATTTGTACGGATGTGTGCAACTCCTGGTGTGCGCACCAGGTTGTCTTGATTGCTGAAACTTATGCCTTTTTAATGCTGTGTACATTGTGTTAAAAGTACAGAAATTTGAAATTCAAATATTGCATGCAAACCAGATCTAAAAGATGTCAGGGAGGGTTCCTGATACTGCAGGATCTTTACGAAGAGGTCTGGTTTACCTTTGAAGACAGGTTGTGCCTCCTTTAGTTTAAGCTAATGGTATTTGTGACCTTACTCATGGTTTGCTTTCAGTTATGGATGCAGTGCCCCAAAGGGAAAAAAAAATCCAACAACACTTTTGTTCCTAGTTTATTTGTAAACCAGGTCAAATACTCTTGATAAGGTCTCAGCTGGAGCATAATTTGAATCTTGACAGATTGAACCTAAACAGCAGGCTTTTTGCAGATCAGCCAAAAGATAGGGAGAGAAAAATAAAAGCTATTTCCAGTTCACAAGCAGTACAGCAGTGCTGAATAAATGTACAACTGTTAATGAATAGCTATTTCAAATATTTACAGGAGGCAAAAGAAAAGAAGATTGGCATCCAAGGCTAAGCTGTGCCAAGGGAGAGCTATTAAAAATAAACATGATAAATGATGTTCAAGTGCTCATATAGCTGTCAAATATGAGAGATACTCAAAAGTGGCAAGTGTTGGAAGTAGAAAGTACTGTATGGCCGTGCTGCTAGGCATTGCGGATAAGAATGTCTTTTTCTCAAATTTTTCACAAAACTAAGATTTGGGAGATCAAAAGGGGAGAGAGGATCTTATGTAGAACATGCCAGAACCTTGAATGTTTTAATACTTTATAGTAAAATATGCAAATGGCTTATTTGTCTGGTAGGTGAAAATTACATTGTTTCATATATTCACATATTTCAAGATTAATTTCTTTAGTCTTGACTGTTTTAATAAAAATATATGATAGTTTATGCTAATAAAAATAATAGATTTTGTTATGGCTCTGGTAGCCTTCTATATTGAAGGATAATAGTGATTAAAGTGCAGGTAGATTGTTGCTTTCGTTTTGTAGGAATTTTGAACAACTATACATGTACAGTAAGCTAGCAAATGTATGTGCTTCTGCAGTCATAAAGACTTCTTGGATTATCTGGAAAGTTATTTTTCAGGTCTGTTTTCATTTCTGAGTTTAACTGTATCAGTTGACTACAGACTTTTATAGCAGAGACACTGTATTTTTGTACTCAACTGTGAAACTAGTTTCACAGAAAATATCATGCTGTTGACTCCTGTAAAAATAATTAAAGTCTTGTATATCAAAGATGTAGAGAAATATGAAGGCTGCAGAAAAGATATCTTTATTTATAGGACACTATAGGAGATATTGTATGTCTTTGTGGTGCACGGATATTACTTTCTTCTCCTTTCTGAAATTGTTTTCAAAATGAAAATGAAAAATGATACTTAAAAATTACTAATTCAGCTGGGCTTAAATGTAAGTTCAGCTCTTGTATATGACAGGTAAGCAAATGTGGAGAACATGTAACTAGAGGCATATTTTTTACTGAAATGTTGGAGGAGCCCAGTGTGTTACATTACATCGATTGCCATCTTGCATGCGTGTGCATAAGCTTCTGTCCTTTAGCATTGAAATTCAGTGTGAGATGGACATGAGCTCAGCTCTCTGGCTCTGTCTTGGAGAATAGCCTGAATAATATGTTGGTTTTATATTTGGCACTTTCAACTTTTAAAGCAGTTCTTAACTGAAACATATGCTGATATCAGAGTAAAGAGGAAGAAATATGAAAGCACATGTTTGTTTAACCTGTATATACATCTTTATTGATATGAAAATGATTTAGTGGTTTCCTCAAAAAGTAGGTTTTAGGAAAACCTGCCAGATCCAGTGCCTATCAAATTGTGATGGAGTGAGAAGTGCAGTGATGAAGGAGAAAACGAGAAAAGAGGAGACCTCTGCCAGCCTGAAGATGCTCCAACTCTGAAAGCTTGCCTGTTTTTTCCACTTAAATCTTTTCATCTAATGACAGATGTTACCTTTCAGTATGCTATTGCATGGTAGCAGTTTCCTGAAATGATCAAAGGAGTTAGCAAATTCCATATTCGTTTCCTTAATTTAGAGACTTTGTATGTCACTGGACATTGATTTGAAAGTTAACATCATGTTAGATTTTGAGATGGTCATAGCTTCCATGGTCAAACATGCTTCCTTTCATTTTTAGTGAAGCATGCCTGTTGCCTTTTTCTCTTCTAAATGGATCTCATGATAGTTAATCTACTTTTGTTGTTTTGAGATTATAATGCTGTACTGTATAAGGGATCATACCTAAGTCACTTTAGGAGACTGATAGGTGCTGTTGCATCTTTCTGAAGTAAGTTGTGCCAGGTAAACCAAAGCTCAGAAATCTGCAAGGCATTTCTGTAAATTTTAAAGGTGAAAGTTGATATGTCTGTGTCACCCTTGAAAGGTCCCTATGGTTGGGGACCTAGATGTTGGGGTAAGCACTCCTCATCTGCCTAAATAAGCTGGGAGCAGGGGAGGCGCTTGGTCTGTATTTTCCTTTTTCCAGGAGCAAAACAAAGCATTCTCTCTCAACTCTAATTTTCTGGGGCCTTGCTCTTCAGTTAGCTCACCTGAATCTAGACTGGTTAACTTTATGTGTTTGGGAGGTGTTTTTGTTGTTGTTTGTTTGTTGCTGTTTAGGGAAAAAAACCAGTCCACAATTTTTCCAAGTTACTGAAGGAAATAAAGTTGTTTGGAAAGCTTCATGGATATGTGTATATAAACATTTATTAAGACCAAATATCCTACTGGGTCAAACCATTTCAACTACAATGGTCCTATCTCTTGACAGGGTAATGGATACTATATATATGGTGCACAAGCCTAGCTACTTTCTGTGATTATTTCCCTTACGTGTCTCAACAGCCAGAGCCATTGTACTAGGCAGTGATGTTAGAGACTGTCCCTTGCCCAGTCATTTAAGAATCCATTTATAGAATTGTTGTCTGTAAATTTGTCCAACACCTTTTGAATCTCCTTAAACTGTCTGTCTTCATAAGTTCCCCAGTGGTAGTTTCAAGCAGTTAAGTACCTCCATGTAAAGTTGGTTTTGTGTGTGTTTTATTTATTTATTTATTTATTTATTTATTTTCCAAAAGTTCTTTTCTACTAGTTGTACCTAGTGCTGCTAGTTTTTTCCTGTAGAATTTGGTGAACAACAATTTCATATTCTGTTCACCTAACAACTGTATGATTTTGTAAACCTCAGGCTTATTTTCCTCTCAGCCTTAACCTTTCCAAAATACTCATGGCTTTTCTGTCTTTCCTTGTAGGGTAGGTGCTCCATCCCCTCGATCATTTTAGTTGCCCTTCTGTGTACCTTCTCTGTCCTCCTTGAGGCATGGAATACACTAATGCACACAGCACTCGGGATGTGAGCACAACAAAGCTTTATGTGGTGGCAAAATGATGCCTTCTGTCTTGTTCTTGATAACCTTCCTGATGGTGCCCAGCATTTTGTTGACTTTTCTTGGACTGCTGCTGCATACTGTCTGTGATTTCCAAGAACTGTCACTGACCACTCTGAGATGTTTCCTGAGCTGGAACTGTCATTTCTGCACTGAGCATCATTTAGGCATTACTAGGTACAGTATCTTACATTTATCTACATTATCTTGCATTTTTCTGTACTTGCCAGCTCTTCCCCCGTTCATTCAGTTTGGAGAGATCTTTCTGGAGATCCTTGCCCTAAGTGTGGCTTTTGACTATAAGTGATAAATTAATATCATCATCAAACTTGGATATTGTGATGCACATTCCCATTGCCACATCAGTGGTGAAGATGTTGAATAAAACTAGTTCTGTCATGGGTCCCTTGGGGGGCCCACCGCTAACTCCATCTTGAAAAGTAATGGGCAAGTCTCCTACTGCTCGCTTCCTGTCTTTTAACCTACTTTCAACCCAGGAAAGAACCTTTCTTCCAACACTGTGACAACTTAGTTCCTCCAATAATCCTTGATACGGAACGTTGTCAAAGGCTTTTGAAAAGCCACCTACATTGTTCCCTTTATTTATGTACTTACTGACTTCCTCATACAACTCCAGTAAGTCAGTAGGTCTTTATATTACAATTTATGTTATGCATTTTAACTCATGCAATGGATATCCACAGAATATTAGTTCAGATTAGTTGATCAGTGTAATTTAGCTTAACACACATTTCTTGCCGCTTCTTCAGTTGTTTTAAATACGCCTTAGTGAATCACTTGGTGCATCATATTATCAAACCATTCTTGGCCTTGTTGGTGAAAGGCATCTTGTTTGGCCTTACCTCTTCTGTGCAGTGTCAAGATAATGTGTGTGTACAACTTGGGCATAATATGAAAAGCAGCTTAATGAGACTGCATTAAGCATTCCAGATTTTGTTTTGCATTGTGGGATCATCTCTTTGTATTTTTTCACGGTGTGTATGTTTTCAGAGTGACAGTTAGTAGAAGCGATTCATTAAGCAGTTATAAGCAGGAAACAACCATGCCAGAGCACATATGAGTGCATGTTTCTCCTTACATCAAGGCAAGGACATCTTGCAGTACCAACGTTCAGGGTTTCTGAATGCTTCTCTCAATGCAAAATAAGGGGCTAGATTAATTTATATTAATGTTGCTTTAACATCCTGTGTCTTTCTGCTGCTATTATCATTTATTGTATATTTTTTACAGTTATAGCACAGTCCTATGTGGAGTTTGTATTTTATATCCATAGAGAGTGGTCTTTTGGGGGTTCAAATTTCAAAGTGCTCTGTAGTTTCAAAATGAAACTTGGTGTGTATATATATTGGCAAAACAGATTACTGTTAAAAATATATATGTATGATTTTTAATCCATACAAATAGTCTGCAGAGCAGGAAAATCTAGTTTTTCCAGCTCTTATTTTTTTCAAAATCCTTTTTAGTTACACAGTAGGAAGCCTATTCATTACAGAGTAGGCCTTTTATTGTTTTGGGGCAAACAATAAGCTGACATACTTCCAACCAAGAATTGAACATTAGCAATAACACTTTTGTACAAATGTAATTTTTAACCTGCAGAGTCTCACTGGAAGAAATAAGATGCTTGTAGTGTTGATTTAATGGGAATCTGTATAATACAAGTAATATGTAATGCTCTTCAAATAGATGGCGCTTAGGATTAATAACCTGTAGCATGAATTACCTTAGTATGAATTACTTGTATGTCTTTAGACTAAAATTTGTGTGGATTGGATTATTCACACAAGTTAATATTTCATTACGATGTGATTCTACTGTAGCTGCACTATTGAAATAGTGGTAGCATTAACAGAATTTTGTTTATAACATTTTATTAAAGGATAACTTAATAAACGGAGCTTCTGGTCAGAGGATATAAGAGAGAAAAGGCTAATGGAGAATTCAAGGAAGTTCAATGTGCAGTGCCAGCAGAGCAGTTCAGATTGTTCCTATTGTACCTGACTGAAGAAGAAAATCCATTCAACCTCTTTGCTTTTAATAGAACTTAGGGTTAATCTATCTTGGAATATTTCCTGTGTTACAGAGACACATGTACTTGCAGACTTTTGAAGTTAATTACTGAAAATAAATACATCTGCTAAACCTTACGAAGTACACTCAACTAGTGGAAAAGGTGCAGTAGATTGATCTTTCCCTCCTCCTTCAGTGCTTTCTGTTTTTTGCAAGTAAAGTAGTTTTTTTTTTAATTTATTTTTTTCTACCTTCCATATAAGAAGAACATTTTTACCCCTCTTCTGTGTATAAAGCAGAGAGATTCAAATGATAAATCCAGACAAAACTTACAACATCACAGGAATGATTTCTGTGGTTATGCTGGCTGCAGCATGCCCTCTCAGATCCCAGACTGAAGGCACCTAGGCTAGCCTACCACATCTGCAGTTGACGCACTGCTTTCTTCTAAGCTGAATGGAATAGAATTACCCAGAGGACCTCTGTAAAAGCAAGGAAGTAGTCCTGCCCCAGGTCTTCTGCTGGCTGTGAAGAGAGGAAGGATATTTTCTGTTGTTTTACTGTTCCCCAGGACCATTTCTTTTTCCTTCTTTGTAAATATGTTAGTACTTGCATCTGCTCATTTTTCCCAGGCTGCAGCAATGAGAAAGAGTAATAGCTTTTTTGAAATCCTATACTATTCTGAATGGAAGTAGAGAAGCTTAAAAAACAAACAGCAACAACAACCAAATAACCCAGCTCCCCCCAGCATTAATTTCTCTGCTGCTCTTTCAAAAAAAATCTGTGAGCAGAGGTAGCTAGATGAACCTGTAGGTAAGATGAAACTTCCTCAACTACTCAACTTCCACTGTTTGGTGGAAGGTTCTTCGCAATCATGGGAATAGACATTTCCTTTGAGGTTCTATCAACCGAATGCCAGTGTTTGCTTATCCATGAGATTTGGAATAAGGAGCAGTAGGCAAATGGATTTTGTTTTTGTTTTTTTTATGCTTTGTTGGCACACAGTGTTAAGTTCTTTTTTTTTTGAAGATAGATAAATAGAACAAAATTTGTATCTTATAAATTAAGTACAGTGTCTGGTCTTTTAAATGTTCCAAGAAATAATGCTATAATAAAAGAAAAAACATATATACATTTCTAGTATTCTAGTACAAAAAACATCCCCACAGCAAATAATACAACAGAAGTTCTGTAAGGTTTCAGTCTTTCATGCTTAGTTATTATAATGTGCAAGGTCTTCCATTGTAATTTGATTTTGCAAGCATCTAAGCATGAAGTATGTGGTTTTGTATTAAAGTTTCTTTGACATAGATATTTTTACAGGTTACAAGAATTTTCTTTAGACATAATAAAGTTAGAGCTGTGAAGCTATCTTTTTTTTTTTTCTTGGTCCCCTCCTTGACCCACAAGGAACTCTTAACCCTTGCTTTATTTTTTGCTTGATTTTTTAAATGTATTTTAATATATTTTTTGATATTTAATTATTTGATTTTGCACATTGGGCTTGTATGGTCTCTTTAAGTTGATGATTTTGTTTCTCCAGCTGTTCCTAAATAGCCATTGTGCTGAACAAGCACTTATTTCAGTATGTCCTTGATAAAATTAATGAAAGCATCTGTAGAAGCAGCAACAGCAGCTGCAGTGCCTTATGGAAGCCAACTTCTGCTTAACGTTATGATAAAAGAAATAGTTTTGTACTTGTGCTGGAAGCTAATGCTGGCTTCTAACATAAAAAAAGAGTTGCACCTGCCACAGCTAGACCAAGCTCTGAGGCTTGCTGATTACATGTTCTTGTTAGTGTCATTGTTATTGGTAAAATGGAAGTGATGTCATCCTTATCAACCCCCCCCCCCCCCCAGCACCCTGCAGGGTGACAAATAATTTGCCCACTGCTGTTTATCAGCATGGGCCGTGTTTTAGAAGTGAAGAGAGTGCTGAATTTTCACAGTTGAATGCTGTACAACTGCAGAGGTGTATGAAAATGAAAGGGATTGATACTTGTAATCAGTGCGCATAGTAATGGCTAAGGTGTAATGAAACATAAGTGCACATTTAGGGTAATTATATTGCTACCAGGTGGGGCCCCGGGGCTTTGCATGTATAGAAACTGCTTGACGTGGCGGATATGCAGCAAGAAGTACTGCAGCACCATCTGCTACTTTCTCATTTTCTCATTAATTCTTCTATCCCCTAAGCCTGGCCTGCACTGACTTTGAACAGCACTTCGTCTGTTCATTAGCTTCTCTCCTGTTAGTTGGGTATAGACCCAAACAGGGGAGTTGATGTGATGCAATACAGCATCTATTGTAAGTAGAATATATTAGTACACCCTTTTTATAGAGCACCAAGATATATTTTGCTTTTTCAGTTTAATTTTCTTTCCAAATGGCTCGTGGTAAAATCTATTCTCACTATATTTTAAGGCAATAATTAATATTTTAAGTTTTTCTTTGCATTTATTGGCTGTATATATTTATCTCTTAAATGGGTTATGAAAAACAGCAAGAATTCCCCCAGACGAGCCCAATCTGGAAATCTGTAGGCCTTAAAACACTAATGTTTCTTCTGAATATGTAACGCGAATACATAGTTGGTAATTGAAAACGCTACAAAAGTACCTTTTGCTCCTCGGAATCATCTTGTAAGCTAAAAAAAGAAAATGGCATATTGAGTCATTCATTTATGATAATTAGCATGGGAAGTGGAAATGCGTGTTTTCAGATTTCAAAAGGAATAGGAGGCTGGTGCCTCCAGTGACCCTATTTGCACCAGCACACCAACTGCCCCTATGGTGATGGATTTCCTGCACATGTACAGTTTGGTTAGGCATCCCATGTAGATTTTAATGCATCTCAGATGCCTTGCTCACCTGCACTTGTTGATGGCTAATCTGTGCATGTGCATTTGCTTTTGGTCTAAGACTTTACTGCAAGAAGGAGTCTTTTCAAAGCAGTTTCTGGACAGATGGCCATAGTGAGATTGTATTATGGTGAAATATGTTGAAATTTTTATAGCTTTTGTGTTATAATGTATCTTTTATACATCTTTGACATTTTTATTAATCTCAACTTTCCCCCAGAGAATGCAGTTCAGTGTATAATTTGCACTGTTATCTAATTAAGAAAAGATGATTGCTGAATTTGACATTTTGGAGGGGAGGGATTGTGTGCGTCAGGATCAGACTCATACTTTGTGTAACTGCGTTGAACTCAGAGGAGTAACGCCTAGGAGAATTGGCACCAAAGTTTACTAAAGCAGACAAGTTTTAATTCAGGCATGTCATGCTATAGGAGTTCAAAAAATTTTCTTGTGAGGTTTATCTTGGTATAAAAAGAGTGATTTATGTCTGAAGTGGCTCCTGGTAGCTTTTTAATATCCGTTACCTAACAAACCCACATCTTGGAAGTTAATGCTGATTTACAGGGGTAAACACACAAAATCCATTAATTTTTAAGCTGGCTATTTTAGTGAGAGAAATGATAGAAATTTAAAAAATGGATGTGTGTGCAAGTGGGATGATAACTTGTCCTGCATATATTGAGAACGTAAAAGTTTAAGCACTGTAAACTTGGAATGAAAATATTATTTATGGGTGGCAAAGCCATGCAATTTTATCAGCTTTGACAAAAGCCAGTCAATTCTGAAAATTATCAAGACCAGAGAATGATCCATTTTTTAGAATGAAATTGGTGACAATCTTTTATCAGAGGAATGTGTGATTATTTCCTGGCCAATGGATGAGTTACCTCTGTGACTGTACTCTGAGAAGTTACCTCTGAGAAGCTGTGCAACTTTTAGATGTACTTCTCTTGATATACTTGAAATAGTTCTTTTGATGGAATACCAGAGTATTGTGTTTGTCCCATTGAGGTGGAGAGTTTCAAGACACTGAAGGAAAGGAATGGACTTTTGCTGCTGTTTTTGTTGTTGTTTCCACCAGATATGTTCCTTTCTGTGTCTCTGGGTATGTTGTCCAGATGAATCAAAAGCCCTTCGCAAGATTGTGTTTCTTTCTCTGAGAGCGATCAGGACACAGATACCCTGTTTCTATGGTTTGATCTTTTAGATGGGTTTTGGAGCTGGTGATACTGTAATGTGCAAGTGCACACTGGATATTCTTATCAAAACTCTGGAGTCTGTTTACCAGTGTAGCTTATGCGTATGGTAACTCTAACCCTATAAGGTACCCTTCAAGAAGTAAATTTTAATGTCTGAAGTGGACTCAGTGCTCATTTAGCTTTTCCTTCTCCTTTCTGGCTGGTATACACCTAGTGAGAAAGACAAAGTGCATCCTGTTTAGGAATTGCAACTTAGAAATTATATCTTTATGGAGCCTAGGAGCAGTGCTTCTGGTACTGAACAAAACCAAAGGGATGTAATCCTGTGACTGTGCCTTTGACATATTTTGTCATTAGGAGAGACAGCAGATTTCCTGTAGATGTCATTCTTACGTGCTGGGCTCTCTTCTGCCAGCATATGTTCCAGTACGTATTCCATTGTATGATATCTACATAATACCTATCAACAGCTCTAGGCTTTCCCTGATCTAAAATGCTCTCCCTGAGCATACTAAAATACGTTAAGCAATTCTTGATAATCACTTGATAACTCTTGATACAGAATCTTCTGGCTGAAATGAAGCTGTCATATGTGCAGCGTGCAATTCTAAGAGCATTATCTTATTTTGCCCATGTTCCTATGGAGACCTAACCATCACATTAGGTCCATCAAGTATAGCTCCAGAGGCTGGGGGTGGGGAGTGTTTTTTTTTTTTTTTTGCTTTTTAAAATCTAATCAGATAAAATGAAAAAGAAAAAGTAAAAAGGTTTTCTAGTAAAGTACTTATTAGTAGGTCAAAAAAATTGTGTTTCTGACCAAAATGGAAAGTTCAGTTTTATTCTAAAAAATTTGGACAGAGGGGAAAAATATAGTAGCACACTTGCCTCATACAAGACTCTAGCTTGCAAGATTTCAATATTTGTTTTGTTTGCTTTTTAAGCACAATTTATGCCTCTGTCTCAGTTCTCTCTGACGTACTTGCCTAGACAAGCACATACCCCTTTCTTGAAGTGTGTGGGGGGGGGGGGAAACCTGCTTGTTTTGTCCTTGCAGGCATAAGCCTCTGGTATTGTTCCTGTTGGCCTTTTCTTTGCTTGTGATATGAGGTGCAGCTGTCAGTAGTAATGGAACTTCTAAGTCAAATGAAAGCAGCAGCTCTCAGACTCCAGAGATCTCTCTTCCGGTTCTACATCCTCCAAAATATACATGCTGTACTCTTAACGATCAAGGTGAATCTTTTAATTTTATAACAGCTGATGAAAGAGCAAAAAAAAAACCTAAAAAACAAAACAAGAAAGACTCGACCAATTCTGGACAAACTTCTGTTTTGAACCATGGTGGCTTCCAGTTGTATTATTTGTATTCTTAGGACAAAACCAGCAGTTGTATTGAAAGCTTTGAATGTTAAAAATTAACATGCATACAGCAAAAGAAAAGGAGATATGTTTTTACGTAGAATCTATATATTATTACAAGTGAAATAGACCTTTCTATTCAATTTCCTTGTGTGAATAATGGATTGCTTTCCATAAATATGTGGTACTATTAGGAGAAGATTAGAAAAATTTGTTTATCTGATGATACATTTACATTTTGCTGTTCTCAATAGAATAATTACATAAATAGTACTCGCCACAGCTCATGAAATGGTCTGACAATAACAAATAAAACCTTTGTAATCCATTTTAGAGGAGAGAGAGACGTACTTACAAAAGTGACTTTAATTCTGAAGTGTAGGACTCTTGAGTTTCGAGCTAGACACAAAATGAACAGGATGAACTGTTGTGATGTGTTGTTCTCCAAGTCTGCTGTCGGGAGCAACAGTCTTTGTCAGTAAAAGGTGAGAGGTTATGATGTGCTTGCCAAATTAGTGGGAGGCAAGATGGGAGTGGGAGCAGGGCAGGGAATGGTCAATGCAAAGTGCATCACGAAGACGGAACATGCTGAATTGCTGGAGCCCTTGAACAGTACATGAACTTCTATTCAGTGTTTTTGTTTTGTAATTCAGTACTGAAATGTTTGGTATTTTGGCAGGAAAGGAAGGTTAGATCTTATGTCTGCCTGTTGAACTGGATCTTAGCTATATGAAAAGTGTATTTTCTTAATTCAGAGTAAAACAGTGCTCTTTTAATTGTGAGTTGTTGTGTTTATACTGAATTGCTTTCACTGCTTTTGTTGAATACATTTTATAACAGGAGAGGTGAAAACTCTATGCTAGAATAGTTATAAAACTTGGTTCCGTTGTCTCCTCACACTTTTTGGAATGAGCATTTTCAAATTCTTCTATTTCTGTTCTAACTTTTTTCTTAATATCCTTAACTTGATACTTGTCATGACATCAAACCTGCCTCTAGTACTTTAGATCAACAGGACATTTTAAAAAATGATGCTAGCAAACAATTTTAATAGTAGATTTTAATCCACAGCTCTCAAATTATTTCACTTAAAGGTAACATGCTAGAATTGCTTGTGGATGAGGCTATATTAATTCATTAATTCTGAGCGTGTTCTATGTGAATATAATGTAATTAGTTGAGATGAAGTAGTTAATATATGAAGCACTGAGGATGAGAGATTTTAAACCAGAAGAGGGCAGCAATGCTATAAAAAAATAATTTTTGCTGGATTATCTTCCCTTTTCCATTTTGCCAGTAAGTCACATGCATCTGCTCTGCTAATTTCCTGGACAGACTTTAAGATAAGTAGCATGAAAAAAGTCTGTTAATACCATTGCACTGGTTATTATTTCAGTAATATTTCTTTGAACAGCTTCTTCCTGCCAAAAGTTATTAACTTGAAGAAGCACATGTAGAGGACCTGCACATTTTTTTCTTTAGGTGTATTTCTAACATGAAAATTAATTTTATGGTGTTATGGTGATTTCTGTTTTTACTGTGTCTATCCTTAGGTGATTCCTAATAAAATCTTTTGTTTCTTAGTTGTCCCTATCACATTTATTCTAGGGAGTAGCAAGTTGGATACTCTTTCATTTGTATGTTGTAAGCAGTAAGTTATGCTGGGCAAATACATGGTGTTGTATTTTAACAACCATACTGTCATCAATGTATGACTTCAGAAACACTAGCATGTTGTACAAATGTACCAGAGGATATAAATTAGTATTAAAAACTTGCATATGAACTGTAGTGGGGACCATATGAAATCTGAGGTAGTCCCTAAATATGAAGGATTGAAATTTAGTTGATTCTTTTTGATGATGCATCAGTTGTAGGGGGAAAAAAAAACCACAAATGGTGCGTCTCCTCTTTGGAGGGTGTTCTAACAGGCAGCCTAAGGGGAGAAGAGCGATTTTGCTGTATTCTCCATACATACAGGAAAGTAGGTCTACTGAACAAGGTAATGCTCCACATACTCCTATTATAGAACAGAGCTACTCCTTGGCACTCAAAAGTGCTGATATAATTCTATAAGTGAGGGGGAGGGCAGACAGACAAACAAGTTTGCACTGCTTATTTTGGTGCTGAGGCAACATCTGAAGAATAACTGGAGCTATTTTTATGGTGTTAGTTAAGTGTGGGTATTGAGAGTTCTCTTGTGGGAATGTAAGGTTTGAACCTTCTTTTTTCCCAGTGCTATTCAGACAGGAAAGAAATAGCAAAAAACTGTTCAAGGGTCCACACTGTTTTGTAGTCTGAGAGGAAAAAACCCCAAATGTTCACATGCTACAAAAGAATTGAAATACAGAGAGGGTGTTGCTTCACCGTCTGGGAAAGAATTAGCATTTCATTTATATTAGCTGCTTCTGTTCTGGTTTTAGAAGCTGACTCACTGTCTGAACGCACTAGAGGGCTTCTCCTAATACGTTGATTTAAAACTAGTCTGTATCCTGATTAGTATGCTTCATGGTTTCCTGAATATGGTGCGCAATGCAGATTAACATGACACTGTTAAATATCACGATACATCCTGGTTGCTCTTGGGCATGCCCACTGGATAAAGAAGTAAAAACCTTTACTCATAAAGTAGAGCCTGCGCCTGTTTGGGTATATATAGTTATCTATGCTGCTTGCTGGCTAGACGGGCCTTGAGACGTTTTGTCAGTCTTGACTAAGACGTGACTAAGGGGAAGTTTACAAATCAAGAAATCTTTAAATATGTTAAGATGACGGTATTGTTTAAGAGTGCCTGAGGTATATTAGTTACATTACAGTTGTTCTCATGATTACTTATGGGAAATTTCTAGTCCTGGTTTTCCAGTGTGTTCAAGGCTTTAAAATGCAGAAATAGGTGTTGGTATCACACACAAGCTCCTCCCAATGGACAGTTCCCACCCCCAACCCAACTACCCGCTAAAAATGAGATTACTTAACATTAACCGTAATGTATGCATAGTCAGACAAACTGGGCACAAATACAAGGAACTATTGAGTGGCTACAGTCTCATCTATTACCATGTGCCACAGGCATGAATTCTTTTGGAAGGACATATCCATAGGTGTATCTTACAGCTTTTAATGAAATCCTTCAAAATCCCAGCAAGACTCAAATAAATGTTTCTCCTGTTCTCTGAATGTTGCTTTTCCGCAGAAAATATAGTGTTTTTTGTTCTGCACCAAAAGGTGCATGTTAGAATCCTTGCCAATAAACCAAATGATTCTGGAATGCAAGATAATGCAAGTAGGCGTCATCTAATTCCATAGACTTCAGTTTTAAAGATATATTTATTTGACTTTAGATATGGAATTGAACAGCTTTTACTTGATGTTCGTAAGTCCATATCCTTCAGAGTTTTTTAAGCTTTTAGGCAAACTTGACAGAAAATTGCCAAGAAAACAGGATTTAAAATACCTTGGGAATTTTTTTCCATCGTTTCATTAAAGAAAAAAAAAAGAAAGAAAGAAAGGAAAGGAAAGAAGAATACACTTCCTAGCTTCATTTGGTATAATATACGCTCAAGGTAACTAGCCAGAATGTGCAGGACTTAAGAGTTAAAGGCTGACTATTTAGGAATGTAGTCTCCTTATTTAGACACCTAAATTAGATGCTTAAAATCAGTGTGAGTATATCTTCTTCCCCAAAGCAGTCAGAACATTCTCTAGCTTAGTTTACATTTGAAAATACATGTAATTTTTTTTTATTTTTGTAGCATCCAGCGAAAAGTCAAATAACACCTGAGCTGGTGCTGTGTTTTCTTATGTGGAACTTGGAAGGATTTTCTTCATGAAGGTCTTTCTGTGCTGGAATTTTTCATCTTCCCTTGGTATAGCAGGTGTCTTAGCTTTTTACCTTCAGTGCAGGTTGCAAAGCCTATTAGGTTTTTTTAGTCAGGAGAAGTATCTAGTAGGACAAAAAAAGAAAGAACAAAACCTGAAAACAAAAACTAAAGCCAGAAATATAAATTACACTCAATTCGATATTATTAAGTGGGAGGAGAGGTTTAGTGAGGGACTATGTTTCTCTAAATTGCATTTGATATGGTGTTAAGCAAAGCCTAGATGTTACTGCTTGTGAAATAAATACATAAATAAGATACATAAACACAAACCTAATTTACATAACCCTGTTTCTAGAAATCTACTGTTTCTAGTTGTTTACTGAATGAAATATTCAGGTTTAATTGTAAGATGACTTCTGATTTTTTTTCAAATATTAAATGTTCAGTATTTCGTAGTTTGGATATCAAATATTGCTGAATATTTTGATCATCTTTTCTTGTTCCCACTATAGGCATGGATAAATTTCATTGTATTACTTAAAGCGCTCTGTGGCAAACATAATTTGAGCTTAGTTTGATTAGAATGTGCCCCATCAGCTGATCTTGGTTACTTAGTCATTTACAATTGTTAATGTAATTATAGCTGTATTGCATCAATTACGTATTACATAAATGCTGAGTGTTATATGCAATACTTAAAATAGTTGACTTGCTAATTTTATATTATTACTAATTGCACTGATTGGACTAAGCTATATTCTTGAAATACGTAGGTGTCATTTTTAACACCATGCTGTAAAAGCTGTCTGTCCTTGTGTTCTGAGTGTGTTTATATAGGACCTGATTAGTAGCCTATTAACAGTGGAAGTTTTTCTGTGTGCTGAAGTGAGGCTTATTTAATTTAGTTTTTCCACAGTAGTCTTTTGCTTCCATGTGCTTTTCTCTTATTTCTTTTTACGTTTTTTTCCAAATATGAATTTTGTAATATATTTGTGTCTTTTAGGTCAAGGGACTAACTGAAATTCATCCAGTTTATAATTAAAATAACTGAGAATTTGGCTACATGCACTTCAGGATGGGCTGGGTTTACAGTCTTTGTCTTAACCACTTTTCCCCGGTGTCTTTCAGGTGACACGTACTACATAACCTCCAGATGTTAACAGTTATTGCTCCCCATCCCTGCTTAAAACTCACAGATAGTCCTGGCACTGTATGGGGTTTGCGGGATTTTTGTTTTGTGTTTAGTTTGTAGCTCTTTTGCTTTAAGGCAGCAGCATTTTTTTGGACCGCTCATATGATGGTAGTGGGCGATACTAGACCAAAGGATCTTGGCTTCTGTTTCTTAATGTGGGCAAACTTGCTCTGTGGTTCCCCTGCAGAAAAACAGAGGGCTTCGTTCACTTATCTGCACAAGAAATAAGCTCATATACTTTAAACAAACAAACAAAAAACCGCAATGAGATACATTTGAAATTAGTTCATTAAATGACATACATACATGAAAACATCATCCATGTAAGCCATATGAAGAGAGCTGTGGCCTTTTTCTCTCTCTCTGCCCAGCTCTTGCTGTCTTGTTGCCGGTCTGCCTAGCGTTCAGGCTTGGTCATTCGTTTGCCCGTTTTCTTCCTGCTGGCTCCTCCCTTCCTGCACACTTCTGTTTTACCTCTGAAAGGACGAAAAGATTACGAGCAGTATACATCAAGGACTTTTTATCATGGCTGTCTGGAAAAAGTGGCTCTGAAGTAGTATTACCAGTAGTACTCAGCGTAAGAATAAGTGTGTGGGGCACCAGCGCGTCAAAGGGGGGCCCTGAAGCGAGCAAAACTGAACGGTGGTGGTGAGAGACGGGTTTGGCTTTGAACGAGGGGGTGGGTACCATCGCCAGCCTTCTGATTGCTGGCACCTAAATTATTTTTTCTCTGAGGACGTGTTCCCAAAATGGTGCACTTTGGGTGCAGTAAAGCCACAAGCCTTCTGTGCTTTTTACTTTAGAGTCAAAGGAAATCCCTGAGCACCTGCAGTTCCTGTGTGTTTTTGTTGTTGTTGTTGTTGTTTTTTTAAACCAGGACGAGTCCACCTAAGCATGTTGCCGAGAGGGCCGCTGCGGCAGGTCCCTGCCAGCGCCAGGGCGAAGCGGGGCAGCTGCCCTGCCAGGCGTGGCCGGGCTGCGGGAGCCCTCGCGTGGAAGGCGCCTCGCTCCCCACCCGAAATCCCACCGTGGCGGTCGGCGGAGCTGACCACCACCTTGGGTGGACCGAGCTGGTCTGCTCCGCCTGCCCCGCGCATCACCTTCTGCCTGTTGCTCCTCAGGCCCGCTGGGGCTCACGGCTCTAATGACATAACATTGGCAAAGCGAGGCGGAGGGCAAGGCAAGGGCAGGCGGGTGCCATCCCCTCCGCCTGCCCCGAGCATCTGCCGCGGTGCCGGGCGGGCGCGGAGAGGCGGCACGGCCTGGCCCGGCTGCCCGAGCAGGGCTCGGGGCGGCAGGTGCACGGCTGCTGCCGCCTTTTGTCCTGCACCTGCTGCACCTCAGGTAAGTATAAACAGCTGTCGCACGTAAACTGGGATTATCCGGTAGGTGGGCCTGGACTGGGCCCAAGTACGTGCCTTTTTTTTTTTTTTTCCTTCCTTGTCTCTCTCTCCCTTTTTTTTTTTTTTTTTTCCTTTTGCGTGCAGCTTGGGTTTAATAGCTGTTTTACAGCGGAGTTGGCAGCGCGGGCCGGCAGAGGAGGGGAGGGGTGCCTGGGGAGCAGCGCAGGCGACGCAGGCTCCGGCCGGCCGTTTGGGCAGCGATACGTGCGCTACGACTTAAACCTGGAGCCCGCACGTTTCGAAGGGTTGCTAGGCATTTTGCTTGCTCTGCGGTAGCTGGAAGTTGCACCACGTTTAAGTTTTCAGATAAGCAGACAGCACGTTGTTTAACTTAGAAAACATTAACTTCTTTGTGTAGCATGTGGCAGTGCAGCAATAGGCCGAAGGATAAAGAGAATAGAATTGAAATTAATACTGCTTTACTGCTTTAATAAAGGCCTGTGATCGCTATGTTATCAATACTGAATTATGGAAAGTGACTTCCTTGCTGTTACCATCCTTTTTGAAGCAGAAGTACATTAATGATAAATATTTACGGTGGAAAATTTAAGATATAAATACATCATTGCAGTATGTGTACTAAGTATAGGAAATACCGCTGTAGGTCAGTACCATGGCATAGTAAATGTTTACTTTTAAAGGGCGCCCTCTTTCTGTAATTTTTTTTTAAAGGCATAGTTGTGTACAAAATGTTTATATATAAATAGTAGTGTTTAGGGAAGAGTCAAGTGAAGGGAGCAAATATACCACAGAAGAACTCATTATGCTTCAGCTTCCTGATTTTCTTTCTTTTTTTAATCACTGTGACTCTAGTTTTTTAGGCATGATTAATATGATGAAGAAGCTGTAACTGTAGTTAGCTATAGGAACCCCAGATGAGAGTCAAAACATAATGTCTCTTTCTTCTGTAAATTAAGAATTTTAAAGCAGCCAACAGTGAGCGGCCTGGATTTCTAAATCTGCGGAGTGTCTTTGTTAGGCACTCCTCGACTACGAGCAAAATCTGAGAGAAACAGTAATTCTGGGTAGTGTCCATGCTAGCAACAGATTCAAGTAAAAACCTAGGCACATCAGAGCAGTAATCTGGAAAACCACAGTACTACCCTGAAATTTGAAACAGAAGTCCTTGAAAGTGGAGTACGGACATATCAAAACGTTACCACTGTTGAAATGTGGTTGGAACTTGCTGACAATCGGGTTGGATCTCACAGTATCCGTTGAACAGCCTAACAGGCGGGAAAGGAGAATGAAGTTATTACTGTCAAAGTTGACGGTCTTATTTGTAGGCATATTGGAAATAGATCTGAACAATCAGTGTGTAGTAAAAATGTTTTAGGGTCTCGAAGAGATTCAAGTAGATGAAAGAAACAGCTGCTTTTACACTGATTTTTTTTTTTTTAGACTAGGAAACAGCCATGATGGAGAGGGAGTCCCAAGAGAACCTGATAAAAAGTGAAAGGGAAGATTACGGAAGTTAAAATTTCCATTTGGGCTTACTTAGTCTGAATACAAAATGGAGGAGGAACTGGTTGAAGTTAAAAATTGATTTTTTATGAGCATAAAGGCAGGTGCACAGAGTGCATGCCCAGACTGGACATAGTGTATGAGAAAAAAGGTAATGTGTATTTTTTTTTTTTTGATACAAAGAAGCTACATATATGCAGACACAAAAAATGTTTCATTTACAAAGAGTAAAATATTAATCACAGATATTTTTAAGGTAGTTAATAATTGCTTCTTAAGAAAATCATTTCACAGTTTTAAAAAAAAAAAAAAAAAAAAAAGAAGAAAGCAAGCCTGATATTCCTGAGGTGTATCAGAATAGTAGTTGGAGACTGGCATGTCTTCTTTAGTGTGGATTCAGGATGACAAGAGGCAGTAACACAGACTTGTCCTGGTGCTCTCTTATCCTTCACTCTCCCTGGAAAGGCGGTATTGGAAAGGACAGAGGGTAGTTCAGTCTGCTGTCCTATTCAGTTCTTGGTGTATCTGCTGAAACTGCTGTCCCAGTGTCAGATCGTTTGCTTGCATTAATCAGCAGAGCTATGCTGCCTTTTACACTCGCTGAGGATCTGGTTATAGATTCCCAATTAATGCCTTATTCAGTATCATAAAGTTCTAGTATTCAGAAGACTGTGAAATACTATTAAAAGCATAGTCCTCTCCTTTAAACTTTCTTTCCCATTTACATGTAAAAGGAAAAAGCACTGAAGTTAATAAACTTCACTCACTTCAGTTACGATTTTGTTTCAGATTTTCTGCTTAAGGGATAGCTCTTATACTCAGCCCAGCATGTTGTTTTCGCTGGGCTTCCTTTTTCAATGGAAAACGTTCATTTTCCTGTTTGCGAAGGAATAGACTTTGGCTCTGGGTTTGTTTCTTCAGAACAAACTGGAATAAGAAGTTCTGTAATAATGGATGTTTTGCACATGCAGAATATAGTAACGAGAAAGCATTGGCAATGTATGGGAGCAGAAACATCTCAAATGATGGTAATCACACTTCATTGCATCCCATTTTATATGTATGAATGGCCTTAAAGACTAGAATAAATTTTAGGGAACTCCCTGTGGTAAATGCAGTCTCCAGGTTTAATGTGATCAGGGTTGTGGTTTGCTCACCGTTGCCTTGTCTTTTATTGTGTCCTGTGGCTTTAAAAAATGTAGGAAAAAAAAGCCATGGAAGTGTAATACGTTCAAGCACTTGCAGGTGCAATAAATACATGTGATGCCAAAACCAAGTACCTTGTATATTTGAGAGGAAGACGGTTGCTTTCAAATAGAGTAGTAAGACTGATTATGGTGCCATGTGCTTACTTGAATCGTTTCTTTTCAAGCATCTGCTCCCTTAGTGAAAATGTATTTTTGAACACCTGCGGAGCACAATTATTTCCCACTTCCTTCCCGTATAATGGAGTTGTATTTGCTAATGGTTCAGAATCCAGCACACCCCTAGGGAGAAGGGGAAGGCACGTTTTGTTTTTATCACTGTGAGCAGTGCTGTGTCAAGGAGCGTACTGTGATAATCTCCCTGTGCAAATGCTAAAACTCATTGCGAGGTGTTTGTTGGGGGTAGCTACGGGGCTTAGCATCTAAAACAATCCATTTGTAGGTGTAAATTTGTTTTATCCAAACTTTAAAATGTACTAAGCTACTTGAGGATCATGCACACGGTCTAATATGAGACACACTGAATTTCATTGTATTGAATGGCTCATATAGCCTAAAAAATGAAGAAATAAATAATAATAAGCCCTCTGGTAGGAAGAAAAGGATGTACCTACAGTTGAATACCATAACTACTGAAAAGGATACAAGTAGTCAGTTCTTTTCCTTTTTGTCTTAAACTGCAGCCATTTAAACAGATTTTTGCTGCTCATAAGATAAGTTGTGAATAAATCAGTGACTGGTGTAGGTCAGGTGGCTTTTGATAGATTTCTTTTTTTTGTTGTTTTTCCTTTTTTTTTTCTTTTTGTCCAGGCCACTGAATTTGGAGAATGTTTCCTTTTTGTTATCTTTGGGTTTAAGATTTTTTTAATTGTGATTTTTTTCAGTATTTGCAGACTCTTTCTGATAGTATATAATTTGCCACTATTGCAGGTGATCTAATACAGGCCTTTTTATTGTAGTGACATGTATATACCAATGGAAAGATTCTTCGCCTTGTAATTTTTCGTAATGACTGATGAATGTAATGAAAGCAGCTTCAGTTCACAGAAACAGTTTTTAGTGCTTCTTTACCAAAAGATACTGCTGTTTACCTTGCTTAAAAAGTCCTAATAACAAAAATGAGATATTTTGATTTTGCATAACAAGTTTCATACTTTCACCTTAAAGCTGTTTTAAAGGCATTTAAAGCTAAAATAATGTTTATCCAACCATTTTTTTCCAAGTTTTCATATTGGAAGGTATTTATTAAAAATATTTACTTGCACCTGATGTTTTTGGACAAGAGAACCAAGAAACTATAGAAGAAAATAGCCTGTAGGGCTTATGTTCATCATCTGTTTTTTATCATAGGGTAGTCTTTATAGTGGCTAATAGTTTTTCAGTGTACGATTTTGAATCTCCAGAGATAGTATGTCTTCACCTGCCTTTTAAAGATTTTATTGCATCTTTTGAACTACTGATGTTGTAGTACTTCTCAATCCAATGTTCACCTCATTAAAAAAAAATAAAAAAATTGTCCACATATTTGGGTACACCAAACACATAAGAAAGATGGTAAGCTTATAGAAAGACATAATATTTAGAAATGTTGAAAAAGTTAACTGGCTTATTAAATTCTAATGAATTCAGTGTTTTAAAAAATAACTTGTTTTAAAAATGTACAAGCATAATTTTGATCAAACAGGAGAAACAGCAAGAAAAAACTTCAGCTTCAGAAGAGCAAAAATATAAAGCACAAATTATTGTTGAAGACTTCAGTCCTGGGTGATCCTCCTAGGTGTTTCTAATGCTACTGTGGTTATTGGACTAAATCAGAATTTTATGATGATTACCCTGAAATACCAGGACAACTGCAGTTAATACAAGACCAAGCATTAGACAAATGCAGTGTAAATAAAATGTAGTCTTAGTTTAATCTTTCTTTTTCTGTAATGAGTTTTTACAGCTGTAACTAAGCTAGTAATGTACATAGAGCAATTTTCTTGGTTGTTCTTTATAAACATATTAGCTTTACAACTATGAGCAGGCTAGAACCCAATATGCTGTGGCATAGAGAAGGGCCTCAGATACAGGATTCAGACTGTCCCATTGCAGATAAAGCTAAATTGAATCATCTTGCATTTGCCTTGAACTGAATTCTCACAACTGAACATTACATCTCATGTGGTAACTCAGTTGTGTATCCGAGTCCTGAAAGAGCAAATATACTTTTGATTGTGTTTGCAGAGATACTGCTTCGATAAATTAGGTTCCTTGCTTTGTTTTTTGTTCCTTGGCAGTTTTCTTTAAAATCATTTCTGTAGAAAGCATATATTGATGATAATTTATAAACTCTTAGAATCTCAAGTTTCAGTGCTTATGGCATTTAATACTATCCGTAATTCATGTCAAGAATTGTCTGAAATGTTTTATATAAGCATAGTCTATTCCCTTTTGGTTCAAAATATTAAAATCTTGATTTCTGAGAAATAGCTACAATTATGATAGGAATATACAGAACTGATGACAGAAGTGTTATATCTTTCACGACAATGAACTGCTTCGGGGATCTATGACTGCTTTTTGCAGGAGTGCTTATTTTCCTCTGTCCCAGATTCCGCTAGGTAGGAAACAATTTTAGGAATATACCCGTTCATTTGCTTCTTTTTGTGCCAACTGTCTTCCAGGACTTTCTGCAGCTGTGCATGATGCATGGTAGTTGTACTGCTTTCCCGTTTACTGTTTTTCACTTCAAACTGTAATTTTCTGTAGTGTTTCTCGTGCTAGATTTTCCTTTTCAGACCAATTTTCCTCCCTTTTTGAGCAGCAGGAGGAGGACTTCCCCTGGAGCACTGAGTCTGGTTGAGGTTTCCCTGGCTCAGGAGCAGGTCTTCTGCCCCTTGTCCATTCTAGAAAGAATTTTAAAAGTTTCAGGAGAAGAGTCCCATGCTCGCAGGGCTGCACTGCCTGCTGCATAGCCTCAGCAGTTTTGTGGGCTTCTCCCTTAAGTATACTTAACTTCTTGAAAAGTCATGCCTCTTTCTGAAGATGGCTATTTCCACCTATGTAAAATATCCTGTCTGGATCTGTTTAAGAATGTGTGGTTCACCTTGATAGAATTAAAACTGCTTGAGGGGTAAGTACAAGATGCTTCTTGGAACAAGGTCTGCCCAGCTGTTAGATTTTCTGAAATATTTAGTTTCTTAACTCTGCAACATTTGTGCCAGACTTCATTGTGTGTCAGACTTCAATCCCATTCAGTAAGAGCCTTCTTTAACAAATAAAAATATTATGACTATATGGGTGGATATAGGCATGCTTCCTTTCACATTGGTTCTGGCGCATATGAATATAAGGATTTCTTTAATGCATCGGAGTGTAGCTATTAAACGCAATATGCTCTTGTCATGTTGGTTTAGCCGTTTCAAAGGACTATGTAAGAAACCCTGTAGAGGTCAATATAGAGACTATTTAGGGGATCCCCTCTCCCCACTGAACCTGAACATACGTCCTCAGGCAGACGGGCCTGTATTGCCTCCATATGAAAGGAAAAGTGGAAAAACGATAAAACTGGATGTTTCTATCCATGTACAGTTTTGTAGTACATGTGTGCGTATCCCAGGTTTTTAGTGTTTCTAAGTGCTTATCCTTAAAATGGTATCAGTGCAACATGATATGTCAGTGTAAGAGAATAATGCATTTGTCTATAAAATCTTCTTTCTTCTCTGAAAAAAGAGCACATTGCCCTATTAAGATTCTCCCTTTAAGAAACGTCTGCCTCAGCCAGACATGGACAGTGACCGTTCAGGTTTATGAGGCAACTGCACTTTATTCTCTGATATCATGATATATGTGTGACTTTGATAAGTTCAGAATCAAATAAGCAAAACAGTTCAGGACTGAGAGTTTAATTTATGCTTGTTTAACTGAGATAGGTGAGAAAGGAATATGAATGACATTGTAGGTCCTTTGGACAGGCTTTTCTGAAAGATTCATTCAGAATATAAAGTATAGGAAAAGGATGGTGAGGGAACTTGCTTTTCTCAGTTCACTCTCAGATTCCCGAAGCGTTGTCCACAAAGTCATGCTAAGCATTTCCTACCTTCTCCTGCACAGCACTGCAGCTGAGGAAAGTACTGTGTAGTCAACCTCTATGAGCATCTGACTTTTTGAGAAGACATCCAATGAGTTTGGCGCAAGCTTGCGTAGTAACTTAATGGAGTATACATGTCCACGTGATTTGGCAGATGCTAGAGAGCTCTATTCCTGGGAGATGGTCTGTTTGGGTAGGAGTGGAGAGGAGAGAATGAGAGAAAAGCATGGGAGATGGTTTAGAAGCCACTGCGTTACAGTGGCTCCATCAGCCCGGCTTGGGCATGAAAATGCTGCTTGGAGATGCTTCCAATGGCAGTCTAGTGTGGTTGAGTCAGGGTAGCTGGAGGGCTGAATTGCAGGTTAAAGCACAGGAGCTCGATTCCCTTCATCTGAGCTTTAAGTTAGCAGTTTGTAACTTAAAGCTTGGATAAACAAAGAGAAAACATGCAATCGGATGCATAACTATCCTAACATTTTTAGTTATTTTTCTGGCCTCCATTACTTGCTTACGTCATTGTGCACCTTCAGTATAAAGAAATTAGCCTTGCTGTGTCTAGTAAGATGCAAGTATCTAAGGACAAGGTCTACAAAGGCATTTAGATGCCTGTTTATGTGCAGCTGCTCATTAGTTTCACTGAAGTTCAGGTGATTGAATCCCATTATAGATCAGTTATTCCACAAGATTGATAGGGTCTTTTAACAGTTCCACAATAAAAACTTCTTTGTCATGCAGAAAAAGAAGAAAAAAGTTATTATAAGATTTAATTATTGTTAAAATATGATTTCCAAATGCATTTAGCGCTGGCATAGCATTGAGACGTTTAATGGCCGTTTTTTAAAACATGAAAATGTCATTCATTATTAGGTAATTAACTGTGCCCTGTTTAACTTATTTCACTTGGATTTTTATTTGCTAAAGCTTAAAACAAGGACAACACACTTGTGATGTAAACATTTCATTTGCCTTTTTTTAAAGTATGTATTTCTAGCTGCAGTCTAATATTAAGAAAATAAATCTTTGCAAATTCAAGAGTTAATTGCTCAGTTTGTTTTTGGGGGAGTGGGGGGAAGCGTTTTGTGAGGTGCTGTAAATCTTGAACAGGTAATAGTAGAGTTAATCTACCAATTTTTGAAAAGTGGCCTCTGTTTGGTCATTTTTACTCTACTAATTTGTTACCCACTTATTTCAATGCCTTCATTAAAATACAGATGTTGAAACAGCAATTGGATTTCTAGCTACTTCTTAGCATGCGGAAGTTATACAGACCTCCACTTTGAGATTTGTCCTCCCAGTTCACTGTAGGCCTGTAAGAATTCGGGAATGTTTTTTCCTATGTCCAGAGTTGACACCGGGCTGAAACGTACACACAAACTGCGGCGATCATCTAATTTGGGTAAAACCCCTAAGGGGAAGTCTTGACTTTTATTAAAAGATTAGAACTTCGAAAGTCGCACGTAAGCATACGCGCTGTGCTGAAAATGCGCAGTCTGGCTTGTATTTCTGATCTGTTTGTTTGTTTGTTTGTTTTAATATAGCTGTGTTTTCTAGAAGTGGCCGCTCCCATTCCAGGTTTCTGTTCAACAGTATGTTGTCTTTTGAGAAAACTGTGACCAGCTTCTCACTAAAAAAATAACATTTATATTCACGTGCTTTTAAGAAAATTCTAGGACATTTTCTGCATTTCAATTTAAAAATAACTTTGAGCATAAATTTGTTTTCTACGTAGAATATATAAACTTACTAAAAAAAAAAAAAAACACCTTACAATTGTTTCCTAAGCAATGCGGACAGTTAATCCCAAAAGGAGATTTCTCCTGGTAAGTAATTAATTACTGCAAATAAACTACTACAGTTGAAGTTATTTTGAAACCGTAGTTATAGTGTTGATTACATTCAATGTACAGGCCTTTGGACAAGACAAAGTGAAATCTTTAGTTTTTTAGACACTGAAAATTACACATATGATTAATCTCATGTCATTAAGTGTCATTATTAAAATAATATTTCCTTTTCCTTGCTGATCAGTGCTAAGAGCAGAAATTTCTGCTTCCAAATGTAATTATGTTTGCAGCATTTATGTTCCAGCATTTTTACTTGTTGCCCCTAGAAATGAGCGTTTTCCACTAGAGATTATTTTCTGGACTGGAAAGTTGTGTGGCTTTGTGCTTTATTATTTTTATAGGGTGGAGGAGTTTTCCTGATCTGTTTCTGTGCGTTTTTTTGTTTGTTTGCTTTTTGTTTTAATGGGATCAAAGTAAAACGATCTGACATTTTTCCTGAGAGGAAGACCACCCTGCAGTTTGATAGGTTTTATATTTTGCTGGTGTTTAATGATTGATGCTTCGCTGGCACATTGACGAGCGTCTCGGGAGTAACCAAGCGAGGGGAGGATGGTGCTGACACTACATACGTTTGGAAGGAGATTGTGTAGTCATTTCAGTTAGGGTTTTACTTTTGTGTCCATTGTTTTCTGAAGCTTGGACTGCTCTCATATTCCGCTGTCTGAATCTTTGCCCTCTGTGTTTCTAGTTGAGTTGAAGCAACCTGTCCAGTTAGTTACTTTCTCATTTATCGTTGTAATGCATTTCTTCGTTTCGCCACAGCAGTGGTTTCTACTCCCTGCTGCCACGTAGTCCTCTGAGGGATCATTTAATGTATATTAAGCGAATCTTCAATGTTAGAAGCTATTTGTATGTGTTACGTATGTGTGATTTTAGTATACTACAATTAAGGGAAATGACATATTGGATAAGGTTTTCATATACACATGTAATAATGTAGCAACTTACATCATTAAATAATTAAAAGTGCATAAGTAGTAGAGAGGTTCTCAGAACTTTACTCTGTGTCCTTTGCAACTTTGACGTCGTTCCTCTAAAGTGCAAAAAGGCATCAGAAGTTGTTTGAACTCGGTATGTGTAAAAAAAATAATGGCAGACAAATGACCACTATAAGGACAAAACATATATACAGTAAAGACAGATAAACATGACACATAGCAAATTTGATAGTCATCTGCATGATTCAGTTGTGTTGTTTTGTTGTTGGAACGGGATTTCGACACTAGTACAGGTTTCCATATTGTGTTCCCTCCAACACCTTTTCTTACTAACAGTAGTAGTAAAAACTGCACATTTCATTGTAGACCTGTGGGTTTTTTCTTTTGTGTAAGTGTAAGTCTTTATGCCCTCTGACTACTTGAGTACCTGCAGTTCTGACATTTGTTATTCCCAGTAACACAAATTCATGGGAGAGCAACCAAAGTAACATAGATATTTAAAGAAATACAGTGTTTTAGAGAGTAAATGTTTGCGCTGTGTAAATCTGAAGAGAATTTCTCTGCTTCTACAGCTAATTCCCTCTCTTACTAAGCTGATGGATTTTCATGCTTATAGCTGAAGGCCAGAGAAAAGAGGCAGAGAGATGAGAGAAAAGGGGGAGAAGAAGGTTGTGTCAAACAGATTTAGTTATGAGAAGCTGAGTGAAAGAAGGATGAGATGAAAATAATGGAAATTCAAGACTCTATTTTGCTTTAAAACAAGGGAAGATGAGCCTGTTACTGTACTTGCTTCTAATGAAACAGAAAATCATACCACCAGAGGGAGATACTGAGTAATAATAAGGTCAATTTTCCAAGAGTGGTAAGTTGAAAACAAAAAGGAAGGAGAATGGGGAGACTGTTTGTTCAGAAATAGTGTAAAATTTATCAGAGAAGCCAACAAAGTTATTCATTGACAACTTTCTTAATAAGGAATTTTAATATTTTTCTGAAGTCAGTATGTTTTCATTGCATTTATAACTGGTTATTCCAAAGTATCTTAGGAATTTTGTTTTATTAGCATCACTTTTACTTACAGAATATATTGTTTCAGAGTCCTGTGAATTTAGAGGTCTGTTGAGGAGTTCCGCTACTCCATAAATCAGAGGAAGATGTCTAAAGGTTTTGTATACTGGAAATTGATCTGAAGAAGAAAGATAGATTTTGATTCATAAGTCAATAAAATTTAATAGGTACCTTTATTCAGGGCAGAAGTGGTTTCAGAATAAGTATTTTTCAAATTGTTCTGAGTTTTGGGTGATCATAATACTGCCAAACACCTTTAGCTGTGATATTGTTGGGATTTTACTTTCTTGTTCTTCAGCATCATTTAATTTTATTCGGTACTGGTCATTTTCAGACATTTTCATTTATCTGAGGTTTATTGGCGTATTTTTTACTTCTGGAGCTTCTAGGAAGCCAGGGACAGCATCTTCAGAATAGCCCTGAACACCTACATGCACTCCAAGCCCAGATTCACTGTTGAATCTGTTTTATCTGACTTCTGATGGAAGGGAGGATTGACATTTTATGGCCTAGAAGATAGTTTTTTAAAATCCTCTAAATTGGCAGCATTACGTAAGTGCCAAGTAATGGGATGTTACTCAGTTATGATGGCTACGTCCTATTAGGAGAGTTAACGCTCAGTTATTTTTCTCTAGCTCAGGATAAAATTGGCACACATTCAGAGGTTAAACCTTCCTTTTTCTGTAAGTCATGTCTGTGAGCGCTACTTCTTTAAAGTGGTGATTATTGACCACTACTTCCGTAAGTGGCCTGCCCTGTGAGCAATGAGAGGATGCTCAACTTTTTTCCGTCGCTGTGTCTTCATCTCTTCCAAAGTGGAAGATTTCCACTGGCAAGAGAGCCAAGTTTCTTTCCAGTTTAGGACAAGTCAGTTGTTTGGGAGCTTTATTTGGGTTGTCTGTTAATCTTGTAAAGATTTTAATTGCTTAATTCTCCAAGGTGATGTTCAGATATGTCACTTGCAAGGAATGAAAAGTAAGTATTTTTCCAGTGTAACTTAATTTGATCTTTTCTGGCACTTAAAACGACTAGCTGTTTTACAAACATCTTGAAAAGGAAGTAAGGTATAAGTGATATTCTTTGGTATTAAAACTTGCATATTTTTTGAGCACCAATATGCTGGTAATCGTAGCTAGCCATTTATTCATTGTGAGCTTGCAGGAACCCTGTAACAAATGAATGTAGCTAGATAGGTTTGTTGGACCAGATCATTTGTTTTTTATGATAGAAAAGCAAGGCTCCTTTTCCAGAATGAAGGTATTAAGCAGGAAAAATGTTAGCAAGGTGATGAAATAAGGAGTTGTAGATGATTCTGTTGTAAATTTAATGAGTTTTCAGGATTTTCTTGTCAGCGATACAAATTAAGCCACTGCTATCTAATATTGTCATCTTTTTTTGAAAGCAGTAATTTCCTAGTTCATGGACTTCTTTAAGGATTTTGAATTAATTGCAGTGAAAGATGATAAAGAGCAGTTGCCCCTCTAAGTAGGGGCATCTCTATAGATCATAGTTTTTATGATCTGCTTGATGGGTCTGAGCAACTGGAGAATGTTTTTACTCTCCAGGGTCAACAGTAAAATCAGATTTAGTACTTGGAGCCACTGTGAAACACCAGAATCATAACCTTTGTTATTTAACTGTGCCTTCTGCGTTCCTTCTGTGCTGTCTCCTCTCCAGTTTTCTGCCAGCTCTTAGTTATTCTTTCTTACTCTCCCTCTTCGAAATACTAATATGATTTCCTCCCTTTCTCCTCACCCCCTTTTTTGACCAACAAACATCAATATGTTTCTGGATTTAAAACTGCAAGGAACAGACTTTCACAGACCTTTCTTTCGACTCCATATTGTATTACAATCTAATGCTGCTTTTGATTGGACTGAAATCTGGGAAGGTACTGAAAGTGCTATTTTGACTATCATCTTGGATCCTGTAACACATTCATCTCTGTCCCAGAAACCACTATCTAGTAAAGTTATATAATATCATATATCTATGTGCAAGCATATAGGTTATGTATAAAAATGTTTGCATAAAAGAACAAGGAATCATTTTCAAAGTATGATTTTTTTTCTTCTTGTGCCCTTGAAGCAAGAGCAATTAAGAACCTTATGCAGATGATCCACACAGTTTCCAAGACTCTGATTTGCATACGCTACAGAAATAAATTTGGAGCAATGATCTCAGTAACTGAGCTTTTTTAGAAGCAGATCTGTATAATGTATCCTGAAACAGAGCAGGGAAGAGCAAAGAAAGCTTTTGTGAAGTGTGGTCATTTTTTCCTTTATAAAAAGTGAAAAGTTGTATTGAGATTTAGAAATGTATCCAATTTTTATAATGAATTATAGGTTAAAGGATTTAAATCTTGACAGCTGTATTAGAAAGACTTGGGTTTGGCAATGCTTAGGTATCAGTTGGATTCAGAGCCTTTTTTTTTTTAATTTTAATAAAATCTGATTATTTATTTCCGTGGCATTAATATTTCTAGGTTAAAAATCTGGAAAATAGGCCTCCTCTTGATATTGTAGCCAAGTGGGAATCAAATATTGTTTAAAAAAAAAAATCAAAAAAACCTCACAGTTTGTCATCTGATAAAACAATTTGTAATCCTAAAATTCACATGTTTAAAAATTCATTTTTGGCCCATTTCAAAAACAAGTATGTAAGGCTACTATGAAAATTACAGCTGTAGTTTATAATTATTTTCCTATAATATGTATGCTTTGAATGTTGTCTTCACAGAAATAGGAGGTGATGAATTTTGAATCATTTTCAAAATTATGTTTATTTGTGTCGCACAGACTTATATAAAGATAGTGTTAGGGTTGGTATCTTCAGCTACTTCCAGGATTTCTGTCGTCTTAGAGAAGATCTTATCTAGATTTAAATTTCCTTTATATTTAAGAATTTTCTGACATTTCCTGGGCCTGCCTACCTTTTCAGCTAAGGGCATGAATGTTTTCTAAGAAAAAACTGTTTATTACAAAAGCAAATATTCATTGGTTAGTTACTGATAAACCAACACACTGTTTTATATTGGAGAGGAAGATGTGGTATGGAAATCTTAATCTTAAAATAAAAAATCTTAAATTCTGCAATTTGTCAAAAATAAACAGTGTATTTGTAATATTTTTGTTTTTATATTTAACGGTTTCAGACATTACAAGCATTTGAAATGCTGATATAAACATATATATTTACCTGGGTGTATATATATGTGTATGTGTGTATGTACATGCATATGGATGTCAAGCAGGCACACGGAGGGGAACATACATTAGTACGCTCAATTGTGAATGTTTAAATTTGGGAATTGCCTATATTACAGATGACTGCTTTTCCAGAAAGCCACAGCTGTATGTAGTGCAAATGTGTGGAAAAAAATGTCATGGTGTGCTGTGTTGACAGATGTGTTCTGCGGTCGACGCGGTGTGTATTGGTTCAGGCAGTATGCCGGGCAGCCTGCAAACAGCACTTGCCATGGTTTTATTCATATGTAAGGCCTAGTGTTTTTCGCAATCAGATCATTTAATTAGGCACCACTTTAAGCCCAAACTTCCTCAACCCTTGGGCAGAGCTTTGTCTTTGTGGCTTTCTCATTTCAACTCTTTGAAGAGCATGGGAAGAGAGGCCATACTGCGATGTTAAGAAGCAATTCAGAAAAAGAAAAGATTCTGGATATGTCTTCTCTACGGCCGGCCCGTTTGCATGTCAGACAAGTGTCTGTTGTGCGCCCGGGCCTGCAGGAGATTTGGAACATGCTCTGTATTAAGGCCGCACAAGCTTGCTCTATCTTTAGGAGAGTATCCTGAAATTTGCCTTCACATTCCTTTCAGATTCATTTAGCTGAAGAGCAGAAGAAAAGTGTGGCCCTGCCTATGGTTTCTCTACCATTGTTTACTATGTATTATATCGTGTAATCCATCAGCCAACTTTAATTTCACAAGCTATTCATTGTGTTTAAACAGTGCCTTTCTTATATTAAATATTTATGGAAGTCTTTGGGAAGGATACATTAAGATGGCAGATGGAGGTCGTTTCAAGCATTTTCTTGATTGAAGGCTGGGGACCCCTGTGAATTTGAAGTCTGCTTTCAAGGAAAGTTCGCAATGTGTGATTATAACCCAAGCAGGCAAGAATTCCACCAATTCCCTGCCCTGTGATTTCAAAAAGCAATGGCTGCCTACAATCTTCATGCTTCAGCACCTTTTATTTTGAAATCATTTGCAAGTGCAGTGAAGAATGGTGAACAAAAACGTTTACAGTTGTATTGCTTATTAATAATTCAACAGACCTGCAACTTTTGCACATTAAGATTACTTTACTCATTGATTTTTAACTACTAAAGCTAAGTGGAAAGTCTGGCTTTTGATGACAGTCCAATTGAGACATGTACGTTCAATCTCACACCAGTAACCAGGGATTTTTGCTGGGGAGGTGTAAAAGAGCAAGGCAGAAGGGCGTCATGACGGCAGGCAGGCATGACATCCTAGACCTTCACAGGAGAAGGCAGATGATGAAGGCTCCTGCTTTTCCTCTGCTAGCTGACCTTACTCGTCAATCTTGCTCTATCTGTAGAAGACGTCATTGGCATCTCTGCTGATGTGTAGGGACTAATTGTGAACGTGTTTCATTTTTAATATGTGTTTTGAATTTCACTAGTTTATCAAGTACATGATTTTACTTCAAATGAATTGATGTCAGAATAACACTTGCAGGATATTATATGTTAAATGTTTATTTGTCAATTGATGTCAAAATAACTTTCATGTAATTTTTCCTTGTTTTGCCTTGCCTTTGATCATAAGCTACTTTTAGTGATGACTGCAAAACCAGAACTAGCTTTTTTCTTTCTAGAAGCTTGTACTCGACTCTCTTTCCCTTTACTGTCATAGACATATTTTCAATATCTCCATTTAAGAAGAAATAAATCTAAACTGTTGTGTTAATTTAGAAATGCAAAAGATAGACGAGATGAGAGATGAAATTTTTTAACAGAAATTTGAATTCATAGTAGTAAAGATGTATTTGACATTGTCTTTTTTTTTGACAACAACAATAAAATTTTTCAAAAAATATGCAAACTGTTAAAATGATAGAGAAGCATTTAGGAAAGTACACAGTCAGGGTCTGTGGGCCATTATTTAACCTTTTCATTATATTCATTTATTCATAAACATGCAAAAACAATATAAAAATTATACTATTTGAAATAAGATGAAAGAGAAATAATACAAATGCTGGTATGGTGAAAAATATTTTGCACATAAAATTCACCAGGATATACCCATAACACAAAAAAACCCTTCAGTATAGAAGGTATTCTTTTAATCAGGCTTCATGACTGTACCATGCCATTTAGGAAACTGGGCAGTTTCTTTGGGAAAAAATATGGTAACTAAATGTGTTATCATCTCCTAGAGGAACCTACGTTTTGCTTTTGTTCTTTGCTAGAATAAGTCTTGCACTTTCCTATTGCAAAATATATTTATTTTTATCATTTGGACTTTTTGACATTTTCTGTTTAAAGTGTATTTGCAGTTCTGCTGTTCATAAATTTTGAGATGTTTAAGCATGAGAAATGAATTTTGTCGCAATAAGCAGATTTATCTTTTTTAATTTATTCAATGTGCAATGGTTATTTAATATATATTAGAAGCAGTGTAGCCAGCATTTCATGCTTAGGTAAAAAGATAAAGGTCTTCAGAGAGTCTGCTGTCTGAGCAGAATGCATGAAACCTCAGCAAAAATACCTATACCAAAAAAACCTCAAAATATAAACAAGTGAATCAACCCTTCTCTGCTTCAAATAGGCAAATTAAATGTACTTATTAATTCTGCTACTATTGCTTTGAATTCAGTTTTTTTTAAATTATTTTATCATTCTCTGTCCTTATGAATTGTAACAGCTGTCTACTTGGTGCAGGTTAGGTGACTTAATCATATCTTTTGACCTTAACTAATGCTGGTGCCAAAGAGGAGGAGGCTGTTATTGGTAACAGAGGCAGAAAACTATTGCTGATAACTTAGTCTACCCTAATTCAGCTTACTTATTTATTTATTTTTTAATTGAAGAATGGTTTGCTGCTTGATTTGTATGTAAGCAATGAAAATAAATCTCTTCTGGAATTCTTTTATTCACTCAGAAGTTCTTATTTCTTAGGATTTGATACAAATCTAGAAATTTCATGTGTTTCACTGAGAACAACAACAACAAATTTCATATGTTTCTATGCCTATAAATCAGGTTTTCAGTTTTGCTATGAAGCATTTTTTCAGTTATGTGAATTTTGTTTTTATTTAACTTCTGGGTTTGCTTTGGATTTCTTTTAAACCACATATTAGATATTTTGAAACTTTCTGAACACATATACATAGAAAATAAAGTTAGGGCTGAGTTCAAACCTAAGAAAATTGTTCCCAGAGAAAATTGAGGAGAAATTCCTTATAAATGATATTTCAACTGTAATTCTAGCATTGTTTGACCATGTTGCTATAATATATTCACTGTAAAATCTAGAAGCTATGTAAATAAGTGAGTGGCAGTTGCCTCAGGCAGAAATTTTTACTGATGCAATGAGATAAAAGTAATTAAGAAACATGTAGACTGATGGGTAATTAAATCCATGGGAAGCATTTTGTAACTAATTACTATGTTCTAATCACAGATTGCTTTCTATTTGTCAAGGTAAGTGTATATAATTACACAGTTCCTATTTTCTTTCATCTAAAATCATCCCAGTTGGATGCAAATTTTTTCAGCAAGCGCAAACCTCTTAGTTGTTGGCAGTTCTTTTTACTTGGAATAAAATAAACAAAGTGGCGGTCATCTTATTTCATGAATCCAGGTGGCACAGCTGTCTGCACTTACTGTCCATGTTCTCTCCTATGCTTGTATCATTTAATGCTTTGTGACACATCATTCTCATTGTTTTTGCATGTCTCTACTCGCTTTAGATGCCAAACTGTATTCTGACACAACATCACCAGACTGAATTCAAATACCAACATTTAAGCATCCTAACTGCATGTGTTTGCATGCCTCAGCTTTTCAAATGCAAATATTTTGATACCTGAAAAAGAAAGTTTTCCTTTCTTTAGGAAAAGTGGTATAGTTTAGATAAGGCTTAGTTAATATGTACTTAGGTAGACATTGCTTACTTCTTCATTTTTTTCTAATGTGACGCTACAGTTTGACTTTAAGTTGGTTTGTATTTTGAGGTTGGCAGGGTGTTTGAGATAAACCTAACTCCATACAGATACTGGAATTTATATTAGAAGAAAGGATTCCCTGGCTTGTCATATCTAAGCCCAAAATTGCTTGAATCAAGACAGAAACATGAAATAACCTGGATATGAAAATTGTAGGAAACTTTGGAATTGCTATTCAGTGTGCTCTGTTTTATTATAAAATCATGGATTCAAAATCATAAAACCATCTGCAAAGAGTTAACTTTGTATTTTCTTCTGCCTTGCTTACACCTAAAGTATGTAAAATGGATAAGAATTGCTGTATCAAGTCAAACAACTGCCATGACTATGCAAGAGAAAGAGGTAAGAAAACTTATGGTGAAGCCATCCCCTTGCATAGCCTCCTGGATTCTAGCATCCTCCCACATCAAAAGTTGCAGCTCAAATATCATGTTTAATAGCCTCCTCTTCCATAAATTTACCTACTGGCTCTTACTGTTCTAGTCTCTGCAGCAACCTGTAGCAATGAGTTTCATATTGGAATCATATATTGAGTGAAAACTGTTCTTACACCTACTGCCTGCAAGATTCATCAGTTGATTTGTATTTCTGGTTTCTAAATGGTGAAACCAAGTTCATAATCATTCTCTTTTTTTTATCTTTTCTGCATGTTCATGATTTTGTACAACGTTATTATGTTCTCCTTCACTCCTGTCTTTCTCACGCTGAAGAGTTCTCCCTCTACTACTTAGTCTCTTCTACTTTGTCAGTTTTATCACAATTTTCTTTATGGCATCTTTTATGAAAGAATGATGCAATAGAATTCAGAATTTCAGCGTGCCATTAATGTATGTATTTCTAATGTTGGTTTCTCCTTAATTCTGTGCTCCTTTTTGATTCATTGTTAACATTCTGTTAACTTTTTGGACTGGTATTAAGTACTTGGATAATGCTTTCAGAAAACTATCTAAAAGAAAATTTTAGCTCCCTTATCTAGTCTGTAATGCATTGTTTAGAGCCTGTCCTTTATGGGGTTATTTATTTCTTCGTGTGTCATTTTGTGCTTATCTGCATAGCATTTCATTAGCCATATTATCATCTATTTGTTCTATATAATTTCTGCAACTCTTCACAGTGAATTTAGTTTTGACTTACCGTGGATGATTTTGTAACATCAGAAAATTTTCTTGTGTTGCTTTTCTTCCACGTTTTTTTCATATAATTTAACTGTTAAATACATCATTCCTAATACAAATCTAGTAGCTTCTCTCTATTGTGAAAAACAACACGTTGTTGCTAACATTTGTTTCCTCTCTGTAGCAACAGTCTATAAGAGCTGTCAATTTATCTATCCTATGAGTTCCTTCTTTCTCTAAGGGTTCTTGGTGAAGGACACTTGAAAACGTTGAAAATCCCTGTGCACTGTTTTGCCTAAATTGCCCTTATCTATGCACTGACAGAATTTTCCAAAGAACTGTAAAGAATGAATGTGTTCATACAGGTGTAAGGAAATGTAATTAACATTAACAAACTCTCAAATACAAGTTTACATAAATATTGAAGGGAATTTCATTAATAATATAGAAAGAATGGTTACAGAATGAAATCTAAAATTCACCCACATATAATGCTTGCAGTTTTGGTCTCAAATGTATTTAATCTCTCATATTTTAAATCCTTCATAGTATATTTAAATACTTGATTGTAAGTATTTTAAATACTTAATAGATAAATCCTTTATGCAGAATTTTTTTTGCAGCGTATCACTTATTAAAACAAAGCACACTGAAATTTGGTAGGGCTTGTGCTCTTAATGGAGCAGAAATGGAAAAGTGAAGTGATTCATATCTTTTGCTATTGTACCCACCTGATTTGATTTGCACCATTCTATGTTTGAACTTGGCATTGCAGTTACTACAGAACTTTTTCTAGATCCTCTTTTTCCATTTTTATGCGTGATTAAAAATACTCTAAAAATGCTGTGACAGCTGAAATTTTTGAGCCTTTAAATGGGACACAATAGCTATTTTTGTCAAGCAAATAGCGACCTAATCTAGGATGACTTGTAGCTGATTTAAAGGGAAAACAAACTGTAAATGAACAGGCAAAACTAATGCTGTATTTTCGTATCTAACAGCAGCCAGCACTGTACTCAAAACAGTTTCAGTCCTCTCCTGCTCCTGGCCACTTATACTGGCCCTGTACTGCCCTCTCCCCTAAGGTGACATACTGTGTGACTGTTCTGTGAACATCTAGGGAGCTAATCTAGATTAAAAGTAACTTTTTTATGAGGATGGAGAGGGTAGGCTTAGAGGGGAGAAGGATTATTAAATGTGTTTCTTTATTTCACGCATAGCAGTGTTAGGGAAGAGAAATAGAAATATTGTTTGGCAAAACGTTACAACTGTTCTAGATGATCAGTGTCAGGGCTGTCCACTGCCATGTGCCCTTCCTTCCAGCTGCCTTTTCCGATGGCATTGTTTGTTGTGCAGCCAAACAGAAGACCACTTCACAGTGCTGATTTTTCAACACAATAATAATAATAAAACAAAATAAAAGCTCAACTGAATCAGCCTGCTGTTTGGTTTATTGCCGAAGAAAGATAGGGAGGAGTACCATGCAGCAGGTAGATAGGAGAGCCAGACCTTTGTAGAGCCAGTTTAGATCACTTTAAGCTGCTGTAAGGCAGCACCCTTAGAAGCAAAGCAAGGGCTTGAAGAAGCAGAAAGGACTTGGCAATGAAAATAGACTTGGTTATTAGGCTCTGTCAGCACAGGAGAATTGGGGTGGATGAAGAGGTATCTGTCAGGTGTCTACTGAGTCCTGTCTTTAGGGTGAAGCAGTACTGAAAGTTATGCCTCAAAATTTCAGTCTCGAAAAATGACTTAGAAGGAAAGGGTGAAGGAAAAAATCTCTCACAGAGTAACTAGTCCAGAGCAATGTGTCCATCAAAAACATCAATGCTTTCCATTTCCAAAGTCCAAAATGATGGCTCAAGTGTGAGATTTTTAGGAAAGATGCATTGGGTGGGTATTTATAAAGAGTAGGTTGCACTAGGTAGACTGATCAAATGCATTCCTAACATGTCAGAAGCAATTGGGGTAAGAAGAAAACTTACCTACTGACTTTTTAGTTACAGAAACAAGATGAAGTGCACTCTTTTAAAAACACTTTATTTTCTTGTTTCTAAAATGCATTCATTATTTGAAATAGAAAGTGTATCTCCAATGGATGACATAGCAATGGAGTGTTTGCAATTTGGAAGAGAGCTAATTAAGTGCTCTTGCAGTATAAGATGCATGTTATTCACTGAGATCATTCAGGCATCAACAAATAATGTTAATGTTGCACCATGTGATGTGACTCTTTCTAAAGAGCAATTTTGAAAGAAAATTAAATATGACCGCACTACTGTCACAGCTGTGCTTGCAGCTCATGTAGGTGTACATAATTTAGCTTAAAATAAGTCATCCTTTTTGCTACTACTACCAGAACTTCAGGTCCCCAGAATTTGTCCAGGTTTTCTAACTGATTTCTGTTGAGTTCTTGGTATTAGTATTATCCTCCTATAGATGCCTGGGATCACTACCTCAAGTCAGGTTATGTGTGAGCTAAAGCAGTTATGCAATACGTATGCTCTGAGTTGTTATTGCTTCTCTAAATTAGTGCTTTGTTCAGAACTTGATCCAGACGGCAAACTGGCAATGTTTAAGCCATCAAAAATCTTTTAGGTTTTTACAGTCACCTCTAAACTGGACTGAATTCAAACTGTTGACTCTGAGATGAAATGCATTATTGTCATTACCTGGAGCCATCCAATCTCCTATGCTCCATAAATTTGACTGCAAGAAATTCGTCCTGTAGTTGCAGCTAGAGAAAAATTGTTTATGTTTTCTCCCATTGATTTAATCAATGCTTAAGTTCCTCATCCTGACTATTGCAAAATTATGTAGAAATAATATATTGCTTTAAAATATATTATAGAATCAGGACATACATTTTAAGTAATGACATTGGAATGCCTTGGATTAGACTCCAGAGGCCTTTGCGCTTCTGAAGATCAGATGCTTAAGTACCCTTTTCCTATTGAATACACGGAAATCCTCCAGGGATTAACACGTGGAGATCTACAGGCTCCACAGAACATCAGTAGAGCTTCTTTTATGTGTAGAAATAACTTTAAACATTCTTTACATATATATGTGTGTGTGTATATGTATATATATGTATGCATTTTTATATATTTATATACACACACACACACACACACACATATTTTACTGGACAGTCAAATATTCAATGTTTATAACTCATTTAAAATTACTGCTTTGTTATAAGAGTCTTCTGGAAACTCTGTAATTCATTTTATTTTTACAATATCTGTCTCTTATAATGCAAGTCAACTTGTGTTTGTTAGGTATTTACCTTTATTGGGGAATCCAACTTTTGAACAGAAATGTGTATCATTTTGCTTTCTTTTTGGTGAAGTTTGTGATGGGCTAAATAACAAGATGCCTGTGCTAGTTACTCAGTTCTTTTTCTGACAGACATTTAGGCGGTCCTGTATGTTCCTTGGCTAATTGGTGCTGAGGTTGGTGCAGGTCAGGTCTGAGCAACCTCCTGCTGCTGGTTTCCCAAGTTACAAATCAGAACTAGCTGCTGAACAGCCTGCCACGTAACTTTAGCAAATACTTAGGACAGCGGGCACGGAAAGGCACCAAGTCTGTGAAATGAGTCAGTGGTTTGTAGACACTGAAGCATTTCTGAGGATCTCTTAAGCTGAGCCACATGGTGCTCAGCTAGGAAGTTGATTGATGGTTTTACAAAGAAAAAAATATTTATAAAAGAATGCTTTTCTTACAGATTATCCTGCATTAATATATATCTGATGTGCCTGGCAGTATTTCAGCAACTGGATGTTTGCCAAGACTTGACACTCCTGCAAGACACAATACAGTTTGTGTCTAGCCACACAGAGCTTTTTTTTATATGCCTGTTTTTATTGAGGCAGGCACTTTCATATGAATTCTTCTTCTCTAAATCAATAGCAGTTTTACATTGCATTAGTTACATGTTAAATTGTTTATCCACATTAAAGTGGAGTCTATTTTTGCTCATTTTTGCTTCTCATCCAGAATTTCAGTCTATCTTATAGTTCTGTTTCAGGCATTAGAATAAACACAAAAGATACCAGAAGCTCTCATGTAAAGTTAAAGAAGAATTACAGACTCAAAACAAAATGTACTAACAAGGTTCCCTGTTCATATATCCAGAAAATAAGCTCTTAGGTGTCTAAATACCTTTGTAATCTGAAGATTAATGCTCTAGGAAAACAATGGGAGCTGGGAATCTGAATGCATTTGTGGATCTGTCCGTAATCATTTGAAAGTACTTAAAAGTTTGATATCAAGCATCCTTATAGGAGTTGTTTACAGGTAAATTTAATGCATTGTTTTGTGAAAGGTGTACTGTTAAATTCATGTACTATATATGCTATTCTGTAGAGAATGTGAGGAGAAAAGGCATTAATGTAAGGTGGGGATGATTATTAAATCCTTCTGCTCCCTCTTGGAGAGCAATATAACTTAGTCATTCTTAAATTAGGGCATAGAAATTGCTCAGGCTGTGGTTCTGCCGTGTTAAATGTATAATTAAGGGCTGTATATCAAATCGAATATATGATTTTACTTTGACTTACGTCCAGCCTCCCTAAGGTCAGTAGGGAATGATTTTTAAAGTCTAGAAGTTCTCATATGGTTCAAAACAATTCAAAAGATGTCTGTGTTTTCTTTTATAAGAGAGGCTTTAACAAGCCATCGCTGAGACTGAATTATTTCTGATTACTAGCAGGGGGTGATTCATTTAAATTGGGTTTATGGTCATTCACAGGGCAGGTTGAAGGGGAGGTAAGAGAAGAGATATGCATTATGGTTAAATGTGTTGGAACAAACAAATAGAGACTGTCAATCTCAATACTTGTTCTTTCATGCATAGAAACGTACATAGAAAATATGCAGAAAAACTATTGCTCCAGCGGCATGCAGTGAAGCATACGGTATGGTGAATTGCTTGGAGGCGTGTTGATAAAGAATATTAACAACCCAAAGAAGGAAGATCATTTAACTGCTCAGTACTATTGATTATTGTCACATACTATTCTTTAGATATAAGAAGAGCCAGACTAAAATAGTTAGAGAGGCAATTGTAGGTCCAAGTTGCAAATTCTTGTGGCTCTGTAGTTTTAGTCATGCAGCGCTTGCAACGTTCTTTCATGACATTAGTAGTAGACTGCTTTCTTAAAGTTTGGTGCCTTGTGATGCTGGTATTGCTCTCCGCCGCTGTGAACCTCATTTCCTTCCTTATGCACTCTGTGAAGTTCCCACAGAGGAAGATACTGTTGTTAATCCAGAAGAAGATATTGCTGTTAATCCAGTTACCTATGAATTTACTGGCCAGCCACGTGGCTGCAGTCAAGTAAACTGGAGAGTGGCCAAGTCTTGCCTGCTTTCCCTTAAGTGAGACTATTTGAGCTATTCTCCTCCATGTGGTTACTGATGTTCATGAAACTTGTGGGAACTAAGTGTTGTGGAGATTTCTAGTTTACTGTCAAATTTTATAAAATTGGCCAAAGGGGTCAAAAGGTATTAGGGTAGAGTGATATGTGCACAGCATGATCACGTAAGGCTTGTTTCCATAGGCGGCATCCTGATTAAAAATTTATTTCTTAAATGAATAAGCTTAAGGAATCTGATTCTTCGTTGCAGACCTAAATAGGAGGACTCCTAGCCCTCCTAGACTGGGACCTAATAACCTGATTCTTAGTAAATGCAAAGCATACATTGTTTTAAAAAAATTACGTCACAACTTGTCCATTCTTCTCTGCTCCTCCTGAACAATGTGATTGATTAAAGTTAATATTTTATAAGTAAGACTGGCATCAAAACCCTTTTTTGAGTAATACCTCTAAATCTAAATGAATGAGGGGGAACTTCATTGTAATCCCAAGATAACTTTTTATATTTTATTCAGCGGTAGAAAAGGAATATATTGCTTTTGAAAGATTTATTTTAAAATGGTTCAGTTTATTTTTCCTGTGCCAAGCCATAGTGAATGCTGTGTGGTGTTATTTAACACAGTCAGTTTTGCTCATTTCTGCAATTTTTGTTTGTATGCACATGTTCAAGCACATTCTTAAAAGGCTGCCTTCCCGTGGCTGAGCCTTGAACACCCAGTATATGAATTGAGATTCTGCAGCTATGTCTAGAAAACTGTAGGTTTCAGGGAAGCTGTTTCATCCTTTGTTGTTTTTGTTTTTAAAATTACATTTTTCACAGCATTCTATAATCCTTTTGTGGAATTTACTGCAGCCTTTTAATTTTCCTTTGAGGCAAAATGTTGAACTAGATCATTGCTTTTTGTATTTTATTAGAGGGCAGAGACACAAGAGAGGAGATATTAGAAACAAATCCTAGTGAAGATATGGTTAACTCAAAAATTGACTTTATTTCTATCTTTATGAATGAACTATTTCACTTTGTTAAAAAATGAAAAGATATTTAACGTTTTCTAAGTTGCAGCCAAACTGCTGTTACTGTTGTCATTGTTGTGCAGGGACAAAAAGGCATGTTATGCTATGGCTTAAGGCTCATAGTAAGCCTTTATTAGATTATTTGTAAATTACAGCACATGGCCCTGGTCTAAAACTGTTATTGTTAAAAGCAGATTACTAACAGTCAAAGCATGCTATGTAAGAAATGACATTTCTCCCACTCCTAATATACTGGAGAACAGACCTTCCATTAGATTTCTTGTTGATTCTAACGTTATTTCAATACATAAAAATGACAAATGGCATATGTACCTGGAGCACGTTTCCTCTGCAGCAGTGAACGTATGATTGTATACATTTTTTCAAGTCATGCTTTGAGTTAGATATTCGACTTTGTGGTCCATTATATGCACTTTCTTTTCTTTCTCTAACTTAGCGTGACATCAGAAGTGTGAATATTGGGCATGCATGTTGGGATTTTTGTTAAAACTGCTATACAAAATTTCCCATCTAACAAAAAATATATACATAAGCAAAAATATACTCCTTTACCCATTGGATTATATTCCCTTCAGAGAAGTGAAGAGTATTTTTGAAAGATATTTGTATTGGATTTGTGATTCTTCCATAAAGTTTAAATTGGAATTCATTTTCACTGCTTATGGTGTCCTGAGAGAAACTGATTCTTTAAGTTCCTCTAAAGATGGTTTATGGCGTTTCTGAAGCTATGTATCGATCACAAATTTCTAACTTGATTACAGTGCTCGTATTAAGTGGATTGGTCATTGAAATGCTATGCTAATATTACCGAAAGTGCTGAAGGCTGAACGTTTTAAATGTTAATATCATTTCTTAAGCGTAAACATAATAGTAACAACAAAAGAAAAACCTCACTCAGTGCTTCTGACTCTTCAGCCTGAGACTTATTTCCAATGAACTGTTTTTCTAGTATTGCTGCTAGCTGCAGCCTTCTGTAATCAAACTGATCAAAATCATACAATATAAATAGCAATTATCAGTAACAGAATTCACAGCGTATTTGTGCTATTCAGAACAGATATACCTGGCCGGGAGGTTATTCAAAGGGTTTTTCTGAGATTTATATGCTTGATTTATGGGGATTTTCTGTAAGACTAACTAAACTGCTGGTGCCTGGAAGGATTTTTCTCCAGACTGATTTTCCTGTGTGCCTTGAAACATCTGGTAAACAAAGGTCCCTGACAAGACTACCAGAGCAGACAAATTGCCCCATTAGCCCTAGCTGCTATGGTATTTCACGTGTTCCTGTCACAGCTATATGTTCCTGCACCACATGTATACCTCCGTCCGAATGTGGAGCCCAGCCGTCCCTTGACTCTCCCCTCCTTTTTCGGTACAAATAAGCATTTTCTTTAGGCAACTATAAACTGATGATTTGACATGGCCATTACAGTTTGGATGAATCTCCTAAAACCGATTTCTTTATGAAATGGTGAAAGGTGCCCCTGACTGAAAAGCCATCTCAGGAAGCAAAAGAGCAAGTAATAATAACACTAATCCTCAACTATTAAAACTGCTGTGCGGAGAAGAAGTATCTGAAGTGCAATTGTGTGTCTTGAAGGCAAGTGGGACCTCTTAGTGTGAGGGATAACTCTTTAAGTTTTCAAGATTTTAAATTTAAGTTTTTAAGGCAAGCATGTTTCTTTCTTTTCATGTTTTCCCTAATGATGCCTTTCTAGCAGTTGCAATGCAGATGAGCAGCTGTTAAAAAATTTGTAAAGTTTAATACCTTTATATATTTTTTTCCTCAAATGATATGAATGAGAACATAAAAAATTCATGTTTGTTGAACCAAGATTTTATCACAGAGCTAATTGCCTGATATAGAGGAGTTGGTAATGGGTATAAGGAATACATTACAGAAATTTTGTAATGAAGACAGGTAAACTTGTATAGTGCTTGCAGACTTGTATTAAGTATTTGAAGAAACAATATTTAGCAAATAGGGGTATTATGTGATTATTTCAGTAAATGTTTTAAGATCTGTTCTTCCTCGTATCAGTATATGCTGAGCATTTCTTTATGGACAGAATAATTTTTTTTTTTTGAGTGACTAAACTGTTGTTTGAATTCTCGACTTGAAATATTGGGATATTCTTTAGCTGAAGATTCCTGAGCAGAAGCTCATCTCTTTTAATTTTGAGTTAATTCGTGTTCCTATATTGACAAATAGTTAGTTCATCAAAAGGTAAGTTATTACTTAAAATGAGACCTTAATGGATATTAATTTGTAAGATAAAAATACATTAATATGCTTGAAAACTATTAAATGATTTCACTTGGACCTCCCTGTGGACCTCTGCTATAGATCTTAATTGCATTTTGATAATGATGTATTTTGGTGGTGTATCACTAAATACTCTAAACAAATTCAGCAGAAGGTGCTGTGTACTCAGTGGGAATTCAGTAGATGTACTTTAACAATTGCAGTATCTAGAATTAGGGAAACCGCATTAGTGAAACTATGCAAGTGTTTTCTTTTTTCAAGTTAATGCATTTAGAGTTGCAGAGTTTATACCATCCCTTTAGGATATTTTTAAAGTAACACTGCATATTAGAGGTGGTTTCTTCCTGAAATCAGGAAGATTTGTAATATATGTTTTCCCGCTTGCTGAGAAGAGCCGTTTTAGCTTATAGTCAGATGCATCAACTAGGTAACACTCATACTTAGGGATGCAGGTCAGGTTATCCTTAATGACTTAATGATGTTAATTACGCTATTGTGGGGAGGTAACTTCAGATAAGACTTTCAGGGATCATCATGCTCAGAAACTGTATTTACACATGACCGGTCTGCTCATGGAATTGTGGTCCTGTGAGTGCACTCCCTTTCTAGCTGATTGCCTTCCACATGCCGATTCTCTTTTCCCTTCTTTTATTCGATTGGTTTCCCCATATATCAGTTTCCTAGATTCTCACACTATTCTCTTGCTCTATACAAAGAATAATCATAAGTAAAATTCACTGTTGTCCTTAGAATTCAATACTTCAAGATAAAATAGGAAGACTGTGATGTATGTGATACAGAAAATTGTTAAGAAACTTTTTAAATTAAAATATTTATGTATGAATGTATATTCATCTATTCATTGCTGCTTGAAGTTTACACCACTTTATCTTGCCTCATAACTTAGTGTGGTACATAGCATTTTGCACTTTTGTATTTGTCGCTTGTGATAGTACTTTCTTCCTGTTTATGCTTTTGCATAATCAGAACATATAACAGATTCTAAAAGACTTTTTCTCCCCTAATCAAGCTCTATATAACAGATCAGAGATTATTCATTCTTGTTATCTTTCCCAGTCGAAATAAGACATAAACCATTTCCTTCTTTTTTTTCTTTTTTGATCATATTTTCCAATTTCAACATTTTATCTTAGCCCAAATTACTTCAAAGTAATTGTCAAGTAATTTTTAAAACACCATGTGTAAATATCCAAAACATGATTTCTTTCTACTATTGCTATTGATCTGTACATGCATATATATACATACATATATAGATATATATAGATAGATAGATAGAGGTATGCAACAAGAAAAAAACAAACTCTTTGACTTACAGAGAAGACAAGAGTCATCAAATGCAATAGGGCAGTAGGATCTGGCTACAGCTACAGAAATTTGAGTTGGGGAATGCTTTCTGGAGGATGGTTTCTCCCTGTCAGATAGAATCTCTTTCACAGGCCTTCTTAGCTTGTTGTATTCAGGCTTCTATAGTGGAGTCTGTAGTTTTGCTCTTTCTAAGCCCAGATCCTGAGAATTATTTAGCTTGGCTATGAATATTCTTAATGGTTGAAACTTGATATGCAATGTTACTTTCCAGGAATTAATCAGTTTCCATAAAAACATGTTGTTTAAATTAATCCAAACTCATTAGCACTACAGAGATGGATATTCAGTAAAAAGCCTCCATTAATTAGCACTGCATCCTGTAATATGCCTACAGCTCATGACCATTTCCTTGAATTTGTGCGATGTGTGACCCTTTGCATCTGATACTTCATCTACAACAGACCGATAGCCTATGTTTTAGTTTTGAAACAGAGAGCATATGTTATAATCAGTGACATATTACCCTTTTTTCCCAATGAATTCCTAAGTCATAAACAAGATTTCTCATATCCGTCACTTTGTATGCAGCATTTAAAGCAGATCTCTTGTTTAATGTTTTGAAAACGGGCACAGAAACAATACATTTTAGTTCTTTTATTTTTACAGTTGTGGAAAGTTTGCTTATGATTTTCAGTAAAGTTACTGGGCTACTGTCTTTTATTTAGGCCTCTGGAATGAATATTAAATGTTATAAGGCCATAAGGTTTCTCCTCGTCCCATTTTACTTTTTTTGAAAGCTACCATTAGCTACCAGTAAAACTTACGTCAAATCACCACAAAAGAACAGTTTCCTGTGATTATTTGGTTGTTAAGAATCATTAATTAGGGATACTAGGCTTAAAATTTAACAATAATTCAGGGGTAAGACATCCAGACTAAAACCTATTTATGAATATTTACATTTTTGGAAGACAAAAATTATGAAATTTTGAAAATTTGTGTCCAGACTTGGATGTGAACCTTATAAAATAGCTCCCAAAAATTTCTAGGTGTTAGTGCAGGTTCATGACTGTAAATACTAATTTGGAAATAATCAATTGCTTTTGTGCATCCTTTCGTGAAGGTAAAGTTTTGCTCTGATAATAGTCATCATACTGTTATTAGCCTATATTTTTAATAATTAAAAAATGATTTATGTAAGAAAATATTTCATTTTCTAATCTTCTTGCAGTTCTTTTATTAGTTGTGCATTACTGAGTGGCGAAAGCATTCCGGTTACTTAACATACGCGATATTCTTTTAATATTTGCTTTTGTTAAACTAGATCCACTTTACAGCCTAGGAAAAGCTTATTTAATTTTATTAACATATACTTCTTTCAGTAAGCTATTCACTAGAACTTACTATACTTCCCAAACAGAGAATATTGCAATATGCAATAAACCAGAGATTGGGATCTTGCCTTACCTAGGTACAAACCATAATCATGGCAATATAAAATAAACAGTGTAGGAGAAGTTGTGGGAAATGTACTTCTGAGGTTTTTGAAATTAACTTGCAACAGAAATAATTATTAACTTACTACTGCTAAAAGTATACATGAAATTTTGTATGTTTATTCTTTCTCTTTTCAATAGCTAAAGAGTATTTGTGCAGGGTGCTAGACTGACTGCTCTGGATGGTCCAGTACTCCCTTTGCTTACAGAATGAGAACAAGGTAACCAGAGCATACCACTGGTTTCCAAAGTGATCTTTGGGAGGCACAGTGCTGAGAACAGTAACTCCGTGCTTCAAGGACCTGCAGAGCTGTATGCTGCATACAGGACTGCAAAACAGCTCTAAACTAATGTCTTTTTGTGTTTTCGAAAATAGTTTTCCTTCAGCATTTAAATCTGCTTGCGAAATCGATTACCTGTGGTCACCCAATCCTTTACGCTTTTTCTTTTACGTATCATTAAACTTGCTTCTCAAATAATGTTCTCGCTTCAGCAAAGAACTTTGCATAACTGCCATCAGCTAATTCAGGTCTGATCAGTAGTGCACATATGACTGCTCTCGTATTAACTGAGGTACTAGTAGATGGCCACTGTCTTTGAAAACCAACTTACTTCTGCTAAGGTGTCTATATATGAAGCTACAAACTTCACTTTGATCTTTTGTCCAGTAATAAGTTTGGTGATGGAGAGGAATCGTTTTTTCACATGCACAAGGGCTACCATTCAAAACAGGCCATTGTGTAGGTGACCCATATGCCTCGAAATAGGATGGCCATAGGCAGATGGCCAAAGGAACAAGCAAAGACTTCTCTCTTCAAGGACAGCCCCTTCCTTCCTCAACCTGAGAATAAGGACCAACTCATGAAATTTGAATGCATTTTCCTCTCCAATTTTCTTGAAATCTTTTCCTCCTCTTTCTCTTTGAACTAGCTACAAAACCCAATTTATCATCATGATATATGGTGTCATTAATTCTCCTTGAAAGCAAGATGTATAACACTGCAGTGCTGGCATTGAGCAAAATATATATGGCCAGTCTGGGTACGTTTTTGAGTTTCTAGGAGAATGAAACTGGGCTCCTAGTAAGTTTAGGTATCATGCTGTTTGCAGCAGCAAGAGACCCACAACTTAAGTGACAACTTAAACAACTCTGACTTTGGTTAAATTTTTCATACTTTTGAAAAAGCAGTTGCCAGAAGAGTTAAGGGGGTCCAAGTCATGATTAATTTTTCTCTTTTCTAATTGGCGTTTCTCAATTCACCAAAGACAAAAATGTGGAACTTGTCACACTGATATCTTTAATTGGGCAAGAGTGATCACTGAAATTGATATGAATATTTAATCAAATCAAAACCCTGATTGATAGATAATTACATTACATATCCATTGTCATAAGCAAATTTCAGACCTCCTTATATAAAACATGGAGCTACAGATGCAGATGATGATTCAGATAAAATCAGTGAGGCAGGAGGTTCCTCCAAATCTGTCATCTGTCTTTTATTACAGAAATACTTACACAGCAGAAATGAATTAATGAAAAGAAAAAGAAACACACCAAAGCAGAAATGGAATATTAGAGTAAGACAAAGCATATAAAGGAAAATAAAAAAAAAATGCCACCTATTGTCAGAAAATTACTTCTTAGAAAATACAAATGTGGTTTATAGCTTATGTATCTATCCTTTGTATGTGTAAATTTTGCCATTTTAATATGAGGTAGGTTTGTATTGATTTCTAATACTTTGTCATATGTAGCATGTAGGATAGATGGCCATTGAGCAATGTAAACTTACTGAAATATCTTTATATTGGTATTTCCACACAAGATATAATGCTTAGTCTAATATCTGAAGTTATTAAGCTGTTATATTGTTCTTATACGCTAGTATGATTTCACACAATTAGTTCTTGTCAACTGGAGGAACTTTGCAATATAATCCAAACTTTTTTCCAGAAGCGTGTTGAATCAGAAATTTGTTGTAAGTACCTAAGTGAGGTCTATGGTAAATGATCCTTAAATCAAATTCCTGTTACATTTTCAAATTGTTTGATAACTTCATACCATGGATACATATTAATGTATAGCAAGCATATAAATATGTAATTTCTACTTAGAACTTAAGTGAATCATATGTGCAGACATTTACATAAATTGAGTATCTGGACAGGGAAAAAATAAATAATTCCTTGAATTTTATTAGTAAGTTTAGTAGAATATATCCTTGCATGATATTAGATTGCATTGAGAAATAGGATCGTCCAAAGTTATATTGTTGAGTCTTCTGCTTTTAAAATAATATGGTACCCTACCTAAGTGGAATAATGTGAGCCAATGTAATTTAGTCTACATTTAGCAGAATAAATGAAAGCCTTCCTTCTGTAGCGTGTTAGAGATCTTCACTTCATGCTGGTTCCCCAAAACAGTTATTCTAAAAAATCCATACACTATAAAAGTTTTTTCATTTCCTAAATTCTCTAAAGTGTGTGTCATGTTGAGGGTAGTACAAACCGCAACTGCTTGGAAGACTTGTACTGGAAAAAACCCTTGCAAAACATAGCTGCAGGTTTTGTAATTACAGATGGACATGCAGAGGTAATGGAAGTTATCCTGCAGTGGTATTCATCCAAGTGTTCTGAGATGGCTGGTTGGTGTCATTTTGAGGCTGCTCTCTCTGATCTTCGGAAGGTCTGGGGATGCTCCTGATGACTGGTGAAAGTGAAGTGTCACACTGCCCTTCAAAAAGGGCAAGGAGAAGGATCTGGGGGACTACAAGCCAGTCAACTTGATTTCACTCCCTGAGAGGATTATGGCGCAAAATTAATATGCTACTTTAGGGCACCTTAAGGACAAGAAGATGACTGAGAACAGTCAGCATGGATTTACTGAGGGCAAATTGTGCTGGACCAGTGTGACTGCGTTCTGCGATGAGATGTCTGGCCGTGTGGAGGAGAGGAAAGCTATGGAATTTTTTTGACTTGAATTTAGCAAGGTCTTCAACATAGTCTCCTTTAGTATTCTTACAGAGAGATGAGATATGGACTGGATGAATGGATGACAAGGCGCCTGAAAGAATTGCCTGGACTGCTAGGCTTAAAGGGATCCATGGTATGAAGATTAACTGGTGGCTGATTAGTAACAGCACTTCCCAGGGATTGATACTGGGACCAGCATTGTTTCTTTGTTAACAACGTGGATAGTGAGATAGAGGGCATGCTAAGCAAGTTTAGAGATGACATCAAATTGAGGGGAGCAGCTGATATGCTACAGAGTGGGGCTCGTATTCAAAGGGACCTTGACAGTCTGGAGAATGGACTGACAGTAACTTCATAAAGTTCAACACAGACAAGTAAAAAGTCCTGAATCCTGCACAAAATAACCCCATGCAACAGTACAGGTGTGGAGAGCTGTCTGGCTGGAAAGCGACTTTGCAGACTTTGGGGTTCTTCTGGACAAGTTGAACATGAGTGAGCGGTTGACCCTTGCAATGATCAGCTGCATCCTGGACTGTGTTAGCAAGAGTGCAGCCAGCAGGTCCAGCAAAGTGATTTCTGCTCTCTATTTGGTACTTGTGAGACTTCATCTAGAGTGCTGTGTCCAGTTTTGGGCTCCCCAGGACAAAACAGGCATACTGGAGTGAGTCCGATGAAGGGCTACCAGGGTGATTAGGGAGCTGAAGCACCTGACGTAACAAGGAGAGGTTGAGAACTGGACTTGTTCAGCCTTAGGAAGAAAAAGCTAACAAGAGATCTGTCTGCAACTACCTAATGGGATGGTATAGTGAAGATAGTGAGCTAGACTGCTCTTAGAGGTTCACAGAGATAGGATGAGAGGTAACAGGACAACTTGGAACACAAGGAATCTCATCTATTTGGACCTGCTTCAAGCAGGAGATTTGATTAGATGACCTCCAGAGGTCTCTTGAAACCTAGACTATTTTGTGATCCTATGAAAAGAAATGTTAGCCACGGGTATAGAAATATCTACCTTTTGGCTTCCGTGATGACTAAATAAAAAGGAATTTGTTCAGGCTTTTAGATGAATTCACTGTCTGTAGTAGGTCTTTTTGTAATACTGGCCAAGTTTTCCAAGAAACTCATATTATTAAAGAGATATAAGAAAGCTATTGATTAAGATTCTAAGAGTGAAATTTCAGAGAAATATTTTTGAGTGCTTGTTTTGAAATGTGTTAATGCCAAACAGACTTTCATGGCCACTCAATCAGCCATTTCTCTCTTCTGTGTTGTGGAGTGAGGGGTAAGCCTGTCAACTTATTTCTGCTAGGCTCAAACTTTAACAGCAGTTTCAAGGATCTAACAATTTCTCAAAGCATTGCGTTTCCAATAAATAGGTCAGCCAGTTTTCATGGCACCGTCCAGATCTTATTCTGCTATATGTGGTAAGCGTTAAGAAAATAGGAGTAGACAATCGTCATCTACTTCCTTAAGAATGCACAGAAGGGTGAAAAACACTGATACTTTGGAAAGAGGAAAATATATCTAGGTGTAATAAGGATCCTGAAGAAAATTAGGCTATGAGATATTATGCTAGAGCTTTGTTCCTCCAAGTAAAAATGAGACTGTGAATGAGACTAGTTGTGTGTAATGTGTCATGAGCAGAGCTCTAGTACTATATTGGTCTAAATATGAGATATCACTGCATCATAAGCTGACCCACGCTTTCTAAGGTACGGAAAAAATACCGATGTGCTGGGCTGCAGCCTAGCAGCTGGCCTCTTTCACTAGCTCTGTACCTATCTTTTTTTCTTCAGTCTACGTCTTTTGTCATCTGCTTGCCAGATATTCTGCAGTTTCGCATGGTAACGATTAGGTGCGAGTTCCTTTTTGATCCTGGGACAGCGTGTGTTTGGACAGGATTTGCATGTGTGAGTGTGTGTAACTGCATTCTCTTCTGTACAATTCCTTCTTCTGCATTTCAAATATGAATTCCTTGGTGATCTTAAAGAAGCTAACCCTTCAAGATCACCATTAACATTAATGAGTAGCTCCCAGATTGACTTGATCTTTTAGGACTTCCCAGCAATGGGATCCTTCAGCAGTCATCCCTGTGGTGGAACTGGCTGTCTGAGAAGAGGCCTGGACTCTTGTATGGACTGCACAGTAAATCTGTGTGTGCAAAGTAGCTCACAAGTAGAGGAGGGAATTGATTCCTCCCGATCTCAGTTTCTGTTAAAACTACCATTATATCCAGCTTGACACAGTGATGTGGTATGTGTGCAGACATCGTCATAGTTTCTGAATTAAGGCACAAAGTGCTCTCACATGTGCCCCACATCACATACATGGATAGTCCCTGTAAACCCCTTGGCTGTATAACTACTGGGAAACTGATAATTGAAGAGAAAAGGAATTCCTGTAGGGTAAGCTCATGCTGAGCAATGAGCAGATTTAAAATGAATTTGATTTTTTCCAAGCCTTTCTCCCTGTCTTTGGCTACAAATTTTTCTAATATTAAAGAGGTGATCAGGAATGGCAGCTTTAGATTGATTGTCCTCGAGTCTGAAGGCAGGTTTTGACAAACATTTAAGTCTGACCTCCCCTTGGCAGATGGTCTTTCCAGTGGGAGAGGTATTTCTCTGGTCTGCACAGCGCTGCAGGCTGCCATAAGAATTCGCTGTTGGAGGAGGAATAGCAGGGAGGTCAGGCAGCTATTGATAAGCATATATGGGCTACTGAGAAGGTCAGAATTGGGAGTCTCCCACTGTGGCAGCCTGCAGGGAATTGCATTGTGGGAGAAGCCCCTCCTGGTCACATTAGAAAATCTCACAGGAAAGAGGAAAAAAAGAAGGGAAGGAGAAGAAAAATTAGGGAGTTATTGTACTTTTTGAATCTTTTCCAGGAAAACAGAGGAGGTTTTTTCAGTTTACTGAAAAATTAACATGGAGAGATTATTTTGGAGAACTCATTTTAATGGTTATTTCCATTTCAGCCTCACTGGATTTTGTTATTTTACAAATAACAGCCATATTTTACAAATATTTAACCATAGTTGTCATTTTACTTTATTAAAGATATCCGGTTAGATGCAATTGAGTGTCATTTGTACAAAGTACATCTGGCTAATAAAAAGAAGAATTTCGACAGAAATAGTGGCTAATATTTTAAGTTTCAGATGGATTTGTAGAAGTGGAGTAGATTTCCCTTCAAATTAATAAGATTTATGTTTACAACGGTGGCATGAAAATAAAGCAACACATTAAGTTCTAGAAAAATTGTATTAAAGAAATGAATCATTTTGAGCGGGTCTAAAATAGAAATCTCCATGTCTCATAAAAGTGGCAGCTGTAGGATTTCTTCTTTCCTTTATGACAAGGATTGTTTAGGCTGCTCCAGAAAAACAAAGTTAAAACCCGTATCAGATTATTGGCAATGAGTATTCTTTATAATGAGATGTTCTGTTAGGTACGAAACCTATTCCATTTACTTGGAACCTTTTTCTCTCCAACATTTTCTATTCTCAGTCATCTCCAATTACAGCAGAGCAGAGATCAGAATCCAGCTGCTGAGGTTACTCTTTATGCGGGATGGTGATGGCAGGGCGAGAAATAAACTACGAGCTGTGACCACGGGCTGATTTGTAATTACTTGCGTCTAATGATAATGGAGCTTAACACTGTAACACATGCACTGACTTTGCACATCCAGGCTTTGCAGTTTGGATCAATTTTTTTTGTTTACACAATCAGCTTGTTTTTGCTACCCCAAAATTATCCAGTAACAGCATGCTGAGTGATCTAGTTAGGAGACTGTTCACTGCAAAAGAAATGAAAAAGTTACTGTGCATGATTAGACAGTAGATTTAAATAAAATCCTGCATAAGGCTGGAGTTTGGAGGGGCAAAGGGTTGAGTGAAAAAGGGAAGTGTAAGAACTTAAGTGATAATATTTCTTACTTTAATTGGTTCGCTCTATTAAGATCACTGTTGAAAGTGTGTTGTTTTCTCCTCTTACTGAGTTTAAGTATAGACTTCTCTAACTTCAGGATGCAAAGGGCTAGAAAAAACAGCCTGGCAACTTGCATTTGAATTGTCACCAAGCCTGAATCACCGGAGTTGAGCGCTCAGTTGGTTTGTGAAGGCTGAGCACTCGTAACAGCTTTCAGGATTTGAAGGTCCATTTTGTCAGCCTGCAATTGGGAAGCGAATATTCTCTTAAAACACAGATTTTTTTTTTCCTCTCTGGATTATAAATACATCCCTGCCTTTCTCAGCATGAATTATTCGCGTTGCCTGTTGTTCAACACCCTGATCGGAGAGCAGATGAGACAGTTATTCCTGTTGTTGCTGATTTACTGTTACAGCTGCTTCCTCTTCATGTGATTTAATTTGAAGTTTCAGCCCACCAGGGGGCTAATGGTCTCCACCTATGCAGCTCTAAAAGCTCACTGTTGTTTTCCACGGGAATGTTATTTCCATTCCCAGTCAGTGATTTATTTATTTTTTTCCTTCACGTTCATCTGGTAACTGTGAGGCAGTGTTCCATCAGCCATTTCCATGCGGAAAAAAGCTTGGGACTGTTCAGACTGAAAATTAAAAAAAAAAAAAGAAAGAAAGAAAAGAAAAGGTAATTAATTGTGCAGTATTCTGATGACTACCGGAAACTGATTTGGGGGAGGGAAAAAAACCCAGAACGTTACCATTATATATATCATTTATGTTTTTCTTACTTTTAGAATGTAACACATAATTCACTTTTTTTCAATATCTCAGAAAACGTAAGACAGGCAGCAAACAGAATAAGTTTTATAGCCTACTGCTGCCTGCTGTGAGATGCAGTTCTGAAACAGTAGCAACTGCTACGGGAGCTAAAGTGTGGTTATATATTGCAAACAAATTCTGCATGCCGGATCATGTAGCGGGGAGCTCTATTTGAATGTGGCTAAAAAGTTGTGACTGAAAGTTTGATAAACAAAGAGCGTTATTTCAAGAATACTTTTCACTAGGCCTTTTGTGAGAACTGAATATACATCTCACTAAACTACTGTTGAAGCAAAACCTAAGAAGAAAGAATTTTTTTGGTTTGCCTTTAATTTTAAAATCTTTTGAAATTCTAAATAGTAAATGATGTTAAAAATCTTTCTAAACAAATAGTATTAACTTTGACATTCCCCATAGTCTGCTGTCCTCCTTTATTGTTATAGTGCGAGTTTAAGAGCAGCAGTCTTGAGTTTACATTGCTTTTGTTTTTCTAGTTTCATCACTTTGTGTGATTTAATGTACTTTGTTTGCATTTTCCTAATCTCATATATGTCTAACACTTAGGTTTTGTGATGCATCCTTCCTCTGCTGGTCTGAAGAGTGCTTTGAAACTTTAGTTATGCCCCTTCGAGTGGTTGGATGTTTTCTTACTAGTTTGTCGTTTGTAGTAGAAAGTTAGCTCTTCACTGAGTCGGTGATAGCTTATCTAGCCAGTAATCACAGGAGTCGTCCTCCCAGCCACCCTGTTTTCGATGGCTTCTTTCTTGTTTTGAGGGTGGCGGGGGGAGGAGGCGGATCGCATTATGGAAAGGCTGGAAGCTGGGCGGCCTCATAGAAGTGGCTGTGTGGAACCTCATTGCTTTCAACTATTATTAAAGGGTGGTGCAGTCTTTCCCCTCTTTGAGCAGGGGGACATTATTACCAAATTTCAGCGTTCAAGGTTAATACTCTTTATGCTATAAATCAAATATACTATTTCCTAAGGCCTGATTGATGGAAAATAAAGTATTAACTGCCAGGAAACAGGTTTTCCAACACTGTCACTTAGTCATGCAGTGGTGACTAACCTTTTCAATACAACCTTAATATTGCATTGCTAATTGTATCGCTTATAGAATACAAGTTTTTAATAGTTATTCCAGGGGGAATGTTAATCACTATACTTTAGAACTATTTTTGCTTATTGGAAGCTTACCAGTTAATGAGTTAACTACTAGTAATGACCGTTAATGCAAACTCTTTGCTTGGGTAATGTTGCTTGCAGTGTTTAATGAATTAGGTTTAAAAAATAGAGCAGAGTGCTAGACTTGACTGACTTGCTATAGAGGCAGCACAGAATTCGTCATTGGCTGTGAATGTTAATCACTCCACAGCAATGATAATTTACAGCATTGTTGTAGCACTCTTGTGCTCATAAAATGAACTTAATAACCCACTGCTACCCATGGGATAAGCCTTCCCCCTCCTTTCCTCCCCCTTGCAATTGAATACCCAGTCTGGCTGCATAATAGCCTTGTGAAATACTGCATTAAAGAGTGAGCAGCTGTATGATAAAATAAACAGCTCTAAAACAGATTTGTTAATTATCTCTTTCTTTTATTCACAGAGGGTGTTTGTGAGATATGGCTGACCAGTGAAGACACGGGGGCTTATGGCAGAGACATTGGCACAGACCTCCCAACGCTCTTGTGGAAGCTGGTTGAAGCTGTTCCTGAGGGAGCTATGCTGAGACTTGGCATGACAAACCCTCCCTATATTTTGGAGCATCTGGAGGTAAGGGGAAAAAAAAGAGAATAATTTATATGCTGGTGTGGACCTTCATTGACTGAGTCAGTATGGAACCCTATGTATAGTGCATTTCATTTAAAACAGTAGCTTAAAAAAGAAACTGCATGTAAATGTATAGAATTAGACTAATAGAGTTCAGCCATTGGCCTGACACAGCAAGTTAGCCAATTAATAAGATATTCAAATCGTTTTGGAATGATAATATTATTGAGGTCTCTGACTTGTAGATCTTGATGGTAGTGATGCTGGGGTTCTGTCCATGTGTCCAGTGTTTTCAAGAACTAAAGGAAATGCCATTAGCAGGCAATGGACTGTGGGATTGAAATCTTCTTCCCATTCGTTCCTCAGATTAATATTTCCAGAAACACTTTATGCTGGTCTCACTCAACATTGTATTCATATTTGGATGTCAGATGCTGTTCTGAGAGTGCATAGAGCTTCCATGACAGGAAATGGGAACTTTAACTGAGTATTTGCATAAGAAAAATTTGTAATCAAGTGGTTCAATGGAATTAGAAGCAACTATGTGTACTGTGAAATTTAAAAGAATATCAGGAATGCAAGAAGCAGGATATGAGAGCTTTGTTTCAAACATCGGTTGGTTTGGTTGGATTCTGTCAGCAAATGAATTTACTGAAGTTCATGGGAACTGTTCATGGAAAGATTCTGAGTTTAAAGGGAATAAAACAACAAGGAATGTTACAGCTTCAGATAGATTTTGTAGCTATGCGTATTCAGATAAATAGCTGGTGTCCATGCTGCTTTCCCTAAGATGATATAGAATTAATAGTTTCACTTACAATTCCTTGAGCTACTGAGGGCAGTGTTTTCTGACCCGAGTCCTCTTCTGCTATGATAACAATACTGCACCTTTCCCTATTGAACCATATGGGGAAGAGGAGTTTTCCTTGCCAGGAATGAGCAGTTTTTCACTTCACCAGCTAAAGGGTACAAGCAGCAGAAAATCCCAGGAAATTTTCCAGGCTGCTATGTTATTCTTTGGTTTAACATACACTTAGCCAAGATGGAGTCGTAGCAACATACTGAATGGAAATCTTTAGGGAAACGGTTTGGTTGTGTTTCTTAGAGCTTTGCGTTCTATCTTGAACTCTCATATCTGTCATTGATTTTTCCTCTTTTTTTCCCTTTTAAAATTTTGGCATCTTATAGAACAGCAAATCAGGCTTCTAGCAATTTTGACAGTCATTGTCTTTGCTTTCACTTTTAACTCCTAATATACAAAGCATCTTGGCATACACTGCTGCTTTTATCACTGCTGCTCACCTTATGAGTATTCCCAAAGGGATTTTTTTTTTAATCAGTTTCTGGAAATAAGCACGTGCCAGCTAAATGGCACTGTAGTCTCCTCAATTTGATATAATCTGAGGAAGGTGAGAGGTAGGTTTGCTTTCCTTCAATCCCTAGCAATCTTAGTGAGTGTGAGTATGTCAGCTCTGTAATCTGTGAATGGTTTTGATTCACGGTCTCTAATCTTTCTGCTTTCAAATTTTCTTCAAAGTGCTGGAAGTAGGACTCTCCTGGAAGTTCAGTCTATACCTGACTCATACTCAGGAGTGCAAGCTAATCTCTTTACAAATGGATCTTTAAGTGTGATGGCAGAGCCAGAGGAATTCATGAAGGCCTATTGAAAATGTGTCTTGAGTGTTGCCATGAAGAGCATGGATCATGTATATGCTGGTCTCTTTTACTAATATCCCCTTGCCTTCTTCAGTGTTTCATGCAATTTCCAGTTTATGTGGTGCTTTTTTTGCAGATGATTTAAACGTCTTGATGTGTGAGCGAGAATTTCTGAGTTTATAATTTGGTGAAACAATTCTGATGATTTGTCAGATTAAATTTGTAAATTTTTTTTTTTTAACCTTTTGCTTTTCTGTCTACTCCCCTTTTCCAAACTTACCAGACTTGTATCTGTGAAAGATCACAGGGGAATGTTGGCAGTCTCCTGTATACATTTTCACCAGACAAAATAAACTTTTTATGGGGAATGTGCTTTTAACTTTCCAGTTGAGGAAAGGCTAACACTGTGATTTGTTTAAAAAACAAAAGAAACAAAATGAGAAGTTGATTAACCTTCATGTCAGTTGATTAGGATAAAATCCAGACATAGCCCTGTTATCTCCTAAGAAAACTATGAAGTGTATTATTGGTTGCAAACATCTCTCATTAACCATCTTAAAAGGTGATGCACTTGATTAATTTATTTGGTTAGATGTCCCATTGCTAACTGGGAAGATGTTCGGCTTTCTTTGAAGAAGTATACATGGGAAAATATACTAAATGTGTCATTTTGTATACTAAACTTAAAAGAAAAATTGTTCCAGTCTTGTGTATCCCTTTTAAAATCAGAAATTTGCAGCTATTACGCACAATTGTACATATGGAACTACAAGACAAGGTTTTTTTTTTTTTCTACCTTACTGAAGAACATGTCTGATAAATGGCATAGAGCAGCAGCAGTCATGTAAAAGCATGAAATAATTTTAAGACCCGGACAGAGCATCCTCTAGGGGAACTCAGCCTAAAAGCAGCGATTTTGCTTTATTTGCAATTTTTGCCATAGTTATTGGAGCTCAGCTGCAGGTAAAAGGTTTTGCCAGTTTTGTGTCTGTTTTATTCTTGTTACCTCCAAAAGTAATAACAAAGCTTCTATGAATTCATTTGTTTTTTCCAATAACAGTAAATTTAGTTTTATGTTTTAAAACTTATGTTTTATGTTTTAAATGCTTTAAAAATATCAATTTTGAAAGATCTTAGTTTAATTTTCAAATCTTAACTTGGCATGTTGCATAAACTCCATCATTATAACTATTTTTGTACATAAATATAAATTTTGAAACATTTTACAAGTCTGTCTCTTTTCCTTCAGATAGTCACGGTTTTTAGTCTCTGCTAATTAAAAGTGTCAGCTCACTGCCTTAATGGTGTGCTTGGAATTCATAGGTTTCTTCTGCTCCTTGCTGGAATTTCTATGCTTTCCGCTCATCAGGATGGGAGAAGATTAAAACTAAAAAGAATAGAAGTGTGTAGATTAATATCATTTTTTGAGTGGTGGATGGCGCAGCTGCAGTAGAAGGAAAGATTTCCCCATACCTCAGTGGCAACGCTTGTGTCTTCAGTGAATGAGAAAAAAGTTGTCTGAATATTATGACTGATGACTGAGTAAAGAACTAAAATTTTAAAACGTTACACTCTATAAGCAATTGAGGTCTATAGATTGAGCATACTGTTGCAGCACCTTAAATGTAGAGGGATAAGGAGTTATTTTGAGTGTTGGTTTTTGCTCCCTTTTCCCCCACCCCTCAGTCCTTTAAAAGATGCCCAGCTGACATTGTTTATGTTGCTGTGATGGGTCATTAAAATTACTTAGACATGATGCACTTTAACTACCTATTAATGAATGTCTTGATGATCTTTCTAAAGAGAATAGGTCCCATCCACTGACTAAAATAATATGAAGACTTCTTTCGTGTATATAACTGGAATAGCTTGCTCCGTTAAAAGAAATTCAGCCCACTTTTTGATAAGCTGTTGGATAACCTACTGACATATTGAAATGGTTTTCACATTTACAGGTGCTTCCTTTTCACAAAAAAGTTATTTCACTAAGATACTCTTTGCTCCAAAACTGTGCAGTGGGGGGGATTATGATTAGCGATCCACTTAGGCTGTCTTCTGGGAGATAATCCTGAGATTCCTCTTTGCTCCGAAGAAAACGGCAACTTTCCCATTGTATTTTCACTCCAAGTTTGTGGCTAGGCTTAGGCTCTGCGAGTCTTCTGATTCATTACTATTGTGCACACACTCACTCGTAAGTTCCTTAAGAACAAAAATGGAGGAAAAGAAAACGCCGCTTGTCCCAGGAGTGTTTCATCTGCCTCTATGTCTGGGAGACAGTCCCTTAGAGTCCCCTAAGAAGCGACAGGCAGCAGCTCCGCTCTTCCAGCGGACGCTGGCAGCCAGCGCAGGTGGAGGAGGAATTGTGGGAATAGCGCCGAGGAGGAGGGAATTGTGTTTGGCGTTATAAATAGGGAGTGAGTTGAAGTTTTCACATAATTTAAAATACTGAGCATATCCAGTGCCTTCAGATATTATTGTAAGGTAAATGCAAGTCTATCCTTGAAGATGTTTCTCATTACAAGGGAGGCTGTTAATCTCATGAAACACATCGTTATGCTTATGTATGTGGTTCATTTTGTCATAGTTCAGTACTTCTAGTTTTTGATTCAGTAAATGCGATGGTGACAGTGCCTTATGTACTTATGTATGCATTAACAATTTTGGGATGAGAAGCAACCACATGTTTTCAAACAATAAATTCTGCATTCAGTTGGGCCTGCTTGTTATTTTAAAGAAAGAATTATTGAAAACCGTTTTTTTATAATGACTCAAAATATGAAATGTTTTTTGATACACTGCATACAGATCTAAGTCATTGGAAAATGAGCTTTTGCCACATTAATCACTGTAGAATCTAAAACACTAAATTTTTTTATCTTCTTTTTTCTTCAGCTGAAGATGATGTCTGTTTTTACAGTAGCAAGGGGTTTGGAGCAATAGGAGCAGATGAGGAAATTGAAGCAGTAGGTACAGAAGCCCTTGTATCTGCATTATATGCATTGTGGAGTTTTTACTTCTAACTAAATTTAATCCGCTCAATGAAACCTCCCTACTACACATATTTCAAAGCTGTTTCAATGACTGATCATTGGTTTGAATCTCGGTGTTCCCCCTAAGGCGTTGGGGCATGTTCAGTGTTAGCCTGGAGTATAGCCACTGCTCTGGTTTCTTTTGAAATGAATCTAGTTTGCACACATCAGAATCACTCTGTAGATGGCTGGGCAGGAGTTGTTGGAGATTTTGCTTCAGAATTTCCGAAACACGGTCAAAGATGCTATGATTTTTGCCTTGTGACTTTTATCAGTATCATTTAGAGATTTATTCAGTGTGTTTAAAAAACAAAACAAAACTGAAACAACTGAGGATACCCCAAAATCATGTTTTTCTTCGTTGTGGCAGTAAGACACTGAAGCATTTGGTGGAGTTTGCAGTTCAGCCACAGGAGGTGCTCAGTTTTTCTCTCAGAGAAAATCTGGGCAGCCAAGGGATGATGTGAAAATATTACGTTCTCCAGCGTTCTTTCTGACAGGCTCAGCTGTCTGTCTGAACGTCTACGTTGTGAAATATATATATAGCTTTCTTTTCTTCTTTTTTTAAGCTTGATCTCAAACCAAGATTTTGAGATTTGTACCTTATTCAGATAGCTGCCCTCTCTTAACATGTTGATGACAATTGAGGAAACACTTGAGTTTATGTCTGCATGGCAGAAAATTTAGTAAAGCAGAGACGTGGGCTTTGGGCAGGGCAAAATGTTGTAGCTCAGAAATGTTTTCATTTCATAAAAGGTTAAGGGTGAACGAAAAGGATAATTTCAGGCTAACAATACCTGTAATGAATGCACGTGTGTACGGTTAACTTGTTAACAGTTGCTCATATGTAATTATACAGAGCTACAGTTCAAATTACAGAGTCTCCCAGATGACAAAGTTATTATGGTCCTATAGTATCAACATCTACCAAAACTGACGTAAGGTATGCATCCTGCTTTAGAAGTAACCCTCAGGCTTTTATTCTACAGTCGTATTATGGAGTTATTGGCTAGTGCTCTAGTGAGTTTGCATTTTATGTCTGCTTGCAGTGACTAATGGAGGGGGAGGGATGGGAAAAATCCATTAAAACAGTAGTAGTAGATAAAAGGTGAATGGGAGTTAGAGAAGTCAAAAAACAGGGCCAAATTTATAGCTAGCTGAAATAAACTAATGTTAGTGGAGTCGTGTTAGAGACTGATTTTTGCCTTGAATATGTTCCACTTTTCTTTAGGTTTTTAACCTTATTTCTTGCTCAGTATCTGGAACTCTGGCCAAATCAGGAGGGAATGCAAATCATCCAGGGTGTAAGAGGGCAGGGGCTTGCATTTCAGCCTGTGCTTATCTCCCTTGCAAGTTTAGCTCTAGCTCTACTTCCAGATTTGTCTGGGAGTTTAGTACAACACTTTGTATGAGTGACGGGGTGCTTCCAAATCTGTATAAAAAAGGCAGTTCACACCTGCCATTCCCGTAAGTGCTTAATTTCACATGACTAGATGAGTAGTCTTCCTTGTCACCTGTCAAAATGAGTCTATCTCAAACCATACCATATGCCATCTGTGGGCTTTATCTCCATTATTAATTCAGGACATTTTAGTGATACAGCAGCCACTGAGATGGAGTCTGTGTGGCAGCGGTGTCTTTAAACGCGTGAGGCGTACCAAGTGCACTGAGAATCGCAATAGTATTTCTTTGCTCTTTCGCTTTGATTTTTTTCATGTCAGCTGAGTGTTTATGTACTTTACCCTCATTGAGGCTGATACCCTACAGATGGCTTCCCCAGACGTGCCCTGACACAGCGCATAGTTATACAGTAAAATTACTAATTCACTTCTCTTTTTTCCGTATTTTTCTTTCCTCTTCTAAGAGCGCACTAAACGTTTTTGAGCATTGTCCATAAGCTGAAGTTTTTAGTAAGCTAGAGTTTAAGTTGATTTGAAATGCATTTAAAAATATATATATGCGCATTCTTCAACAGCAGTTAGGAAAGCAGCATGATTTCAAGAATAAAAAGGCCTTTAGGGCATGTATTTGCTTTGTTTCTAGTATTATTTTTGTCATTTTCATAGACTGCTGCATTTGAAAGCACCAATTAAAATCTGTTGATTTGACCAGAAAAAGTGAAAACTGTGGCAAATATTTAAATAAATGAATAGTTAAGCCTCTGACCTCTTATTACCATAACTTTTGTAGTGTTTTATAGTCAGTGGACCATGCAACTTTCCCTTGCTGGAATTACACAGTTGTGTCTATTCAAATTATGTTTTTCTTGCTAGCAGTATCATGGAAAGAAATTTCAGATATCGAGGAAGGGGGAGATTAGAGACTACAGTAATGGGTGGTTGCATCTGGGCTCATGAAAAAGAAAAAAGTATGCTTATTTTTGCCTTCAGTATTATGGTAAATGCTTATATGTATTACGGAGGCTGTACATATATCTTTGCTTATGTTGTTTATTCCTTTTTTTTTTTCAGTACTAATAAATACCTCTGTACCTCTATACCTTCCTCTTAACGTATTCTTACTCTTTTGGGTTTCCAAATACAGCACGTTTCCTTGAAATTGCTCCTTAAAGCATGATATCATGGGGACTTTTTCAGGGGTGAGTGTACCTCAGAATGAATACATATTTGGATATTACGAGGATAGGAAAGGGAAGAGTCTCTGCTCTCTTTTGAGACAGGTCACACGCTTTTTGTCTAATCTAGAATTTTAAGGTCTCAAACTCAGCAGGGCCTAATGTCCATAAATAATTGGTGATAGATATGTTTTCTGTGAGCTGGTGGAATGTGATTAGGTTTAATCAATGTCAAAATAAGAATCTGCGTTATTCTTGTTGAAGGTTGTATGTCGCATTTGTGGATCTTGGATGTCTCTTAAAAACTTCAGAAATGTCATTGTGTTGAGAGCTTTGATAAACAATAAGGGCTTGCCCTTGATGATGTAGAAAATAGTGTTTGGGCTGGTGGGATGGAAGCTCACGCTTTGCTTTACAACAGTTTCAGAAGACATTCTTAATTGAGAAACGTTGCAGAGAAAGAACTACTTTTATGTAAGATTCATTTCTCCTTCAAAAAAAGAATACTTTTTGCAAGTATCTAGTGTTCTGCTGTATTTAATAATCCATGCATAAAAGTTTGGGTTAACATTAAGTAGCACTTTGCTTGAGCAGTTAAAGCTGTGGATGTTAACTGTACCTTAACTATGATTTGCCCGTGTGAGAGTTTCTCTTGCTGCTTAGGTATCATAAGAATGAAGAGAATTTAAATGCAGACAGATCTACTCTCGGTTTTGTGTTTAGTGTCGGGTTGTCTGTCAATCATTTGTGATACTGTCTGTTCACAGCAGACCTTTGGAGCTGAGACTTATTTCATTGGTGGATTACTCGTAGAAAATAAAAGTCTCCATTATCTGAACAGTTTGTTCAAAGAACAGGTATTATGCGTATGGGAAACTGCACATTTGCCAAATAAAGTGAATATTTTAGCAGTTGTCATGGGCTTCAGGATATGGGGGCAGAAGTTAACGTCAGATATGTATCTTACATAACAAACTGTGCCATCTTATTTTAATATTTGTGCTTACATTAAAAATGAAATGAGATCTTACTTTCCTACTTATTTATATTATAACAAGTAAAGTTCTACGGACTACTCTCCATGCTTTTCCACAAGCTTCTATTTAGTTTAGATGCATAAAATCCTTTGTTTTCTTTGATAGATGAGCTGTCACATTCACTGTGACTGCATAATCTTCAATAAGACTGCTTGCTTCATTAGGCTTTGGCACGAGTTTAAAGTATGATTTTAGGTGATTATTCTTTGATTTAAAAATGAGAAAAAGGAAATTTAATGTATTCTACCAATTTGAATAAAACTACACAAGAATATTGGTTGTAGGCATCTGTAACATTGTAAATTGAGGAAAAGACTTTATAAAATCTCTGCTGTCCAGCCTTTGAATTCAATTAATTTAGTTATGTTAAATGTAGATGAGCCACTGATGAACCTAAATTCTGTCATTTAAATCTTGTCATTATAGTTTTGAATATTCTATTTTTCTGTAAAATTTAGCTGAGGTCCGTGAATTGGGTGTCTACAAAAGATAGAAGCTGAGAGCACTTGGCTAAAGGTTCGGGTTTAGATTAACGTTCCGCTATTTTCATTGCACTGTAACCTGCTAAAGCAGGTGCTTTTTTAGGTTTTGTACGTGCTCATTTGAAATCAAGAGGGAAACAAGAGGGGAGCTTCCTGGCACTGACCTGTCTCGGTGCAGCTGAGCTATGGCGGGTGGTGCCACCCCTTCTGTGATTTCCTCCTGAGCAGAAACCATCGATTTTTCTACATCATGTAAGATTCTCACTTTCTGAGATGGTGAACAAATGCATGGTATGAATAACACTAGCAAGCCTGTTTCACTGATCCAGATTTCTGAAGGCAAAAAGTTTGTGTGTTGGGGCACGTTATAGGTAAGGTAAAGTATTTTTTGTGCAGGGATTCTGTGACAGTCCTACTTCTCACCTATTGTAAATATGTTCCACTCTTTACATTTTAATTAATTTTTGAGGTTTTATTAGGTAGCATAAAATAAGATTGAGACACAAACTTATTTGAAGTAGTGCTGTGCTTTTAAAATAAATAGCCTTTTAGGGAACTTCCCAATGTAGGTATTTGTAATACACATTGCAAAGAGAAGTATTAATTTACTTACAGAAAAAATATTTGGGGCAGTGTTTTATGATGAGAAATTAGAGAGCATCATGGGCGGAAAAAAAAAGAAGAGATATGTGTTTTCTTGCACATTAGAATTGATCGTTTCACAAGGAATTAGCATTAACTATTTGCCTGGCTGACTATAACTCCTTAAGCCATCATTCTAGCTGTTAATTTAATCACACTTTTTACCGTAGCAATTTCAATTGCTGAAACTGGGACAAACAGTACTCCAAAATTACATAAAGTCTCTTTACAGTTGTAATGATGACTGCGGTAGTGAGTTGCATCTTTGAAAGCACTGAACCCTTTAGCGCATGTTTCCAACCACACAACTCGCACCAGTTCAAGGTAATCAATTTGATACTCTTAAGTGCTGAACGTCTCACTGAGTTGGCTGTATTTTGGGGACACGCTTACGGGGACTGGGATGTTTTACCTGGGCTCGCAATTCCAGACGGGCTGAGTAATAAGCAGGCAGCACCTACCCAATGCAAACACTTAGTAAGTCAATCTTACTTCAAGGTTGAAAGCAGGGTGTGGTAGGGATCCCAGTGAAGCATGTCAGGAACCCAGAGCATGATTTTTGTACTGAGAATTACTGTTTTTCCTCTGGATAAATATAAAAATCATGCTCTGCAAAGAGTTTCTTTCAGTGCTTTATATATATATATATATATATATACACCAAGTATAACCAGGTTAAAAGTAATATCTTGGGGAGAAATGTATGTACTTATTAGCTAAGTAGGGAGTTCTTGATTCTTCTGTATTTAAAATTAAAAAATCAGATAGCTGCTGTTTGCCACTGTGTGTTTCCTTGTTTATGTAATGACTCATGAGAAGAGAGGCAACAAAACTCGGCTGAAGCTTTGGACTATGAAATGCAGTATTGTTTTTTGTAAGAACTGTTGTTAGCTATCCTCATTTTTCATAAAAATAGATACAGCAAGATTTTGAAGGCCTGTAGTTTATTATATGTAGTATGTAGTCGTCCTCCCTCCCCCCACCCCCAATTTCTTAACTAGCTGGAGTTGCTTCCTTTATGAAGTTGGAAAAAACAGAGAGATTGCACAGCTAGGAGAACAACTGGGAATAGGTAGGGTTGAGCATGTTGCTCTTCCTGCTGGTTTCCCTACCAGCGAACCATGGCTTGCAGTCTGATTTGTCTCCATTTCCAAAGATGGCCTGAACTAACACCAGCTTTTTGTTTGGTAATCCAGAAGGCGTCTTTCCCGTGTGACAAAATAGATTTTTGCCTTCTGTCTGGCAACCCAAAGATGTGGTTTTAATGTTCAAATTACGTTGGTCAGAATTGGGAGGGCTCCTGACTGCTTGAGTGTGACGTCCCTTTCTCTTAAGTGGGCTGCATAGACCTGGGTGTAGGTCACGTCACTACATGGAGCAGAGCTTGCCGCTACGGTTGTGCAGCATATGGCTTTGTTACTTCCACGCTGCTTCACGCATCGACGAGAGCGAGGCGTTGCCTTCCGGCGAGCGTCTGTGGGAGGTCTGCGAATATACATCCTATACGTTCGGAGATTTTTAGAACCTTGTTGCTCATGCTGAGGTCGCGGTCCCCTCTTCATCAATTTTAACAAAACCGTTAAGGGCTTTCCAGGCTTGATCGTCTTGTCTCATCGTTGCCCTGCCTGTGTCGGTGGATCACATCTGTTCCTGAAGGGCGCTGCAGCAGCAGCGTTTATAAAACGGACCACGGCCACTTGACTTTTATCCAGATCTCTGCTGGTGGTGCCACCACGGTGCCTCTGACAGGCAACTGTCGGCAGAGCCCCCTCATTACATAACCCAGACTAACAGCTGCCAGAAGGGGAAGAAATTTGGAGGGAGTGCCATTTTGTCATGTTTCCATATGGATGAGCACTTTGTTGGGTTTTACTCTTGGCAGAGAATAAAATCCTTTTGCTAGGAAGCAAGTTATTCAGATCATCCTGACTCAAATATGAGGCAGAATTCAAATACCAGATTTTTGCGTACTTGAGGTTGAAGGGAAAAAAATCAGTGCCTGAAAAGCTTGCTGATACTGACAAAGATGCAAGAATACTGATTTTTATTGTCTTGGTGATTCCCTATAGTTGTGCATGATGTCATTACAAATAGAAGGATTGATTTTTTTGGTTAGGCGGTTAAATCTGTGTGTTGTAATTGTTGTGATAAATTATACTGACTAGATAAAAATCTTTCTGGCAAGGTTTTTTGTGTTCTGATGTATTGCAGCTGCTTAGAACTGAAAAAAATTATTTCCTATATGATCAGTATCCTAAAGGATAGCCTACTTATTTTGCTAGATTCCAAATTTAAAACAAGTTTTCAATTTTTTAGCTTCAACTTAAAGCAGATTGAGCTACTCTTTGACCTTTTTGTTCTTGCATGAAATCTCTTCTTCATGTAGTGCTACCATTCGTTCATATAGCTATTAGTAGATTCCATGGTATGGGGGGAAAAGGCAATCCGCTGTTTCAGCCATGATTAAAGACCGAAGTTTTCTTTCGCAGTCTTGTAATTTCAAAATGCAGTTCATAATTTCCAGATGGGAATAAAATAAAATCTATATTACATTTTTTCTTACTAGCTGAAATATGTAATTATATCTAGTAATGCAAAGCACTTTGTTTAAAAAAAAATCTATGAACAGGAAACAGATGTTAGGCTTAGAATGTGAAGGCACTGTAAAGTACAATTATACATTAGCCCATGATGTCCTTCAAGTTCTCTTTGGGATATTAACTAATAGCTTTATTAAGTGATGAAATCTACTATTCTTTATGCAATCTGTGGTGTGGGTCAGTCTGTCAGAATTAACTAAGTATGATTGTTCGGTGCATAGCTGTATTTCAATTAAACCTGTGTGGGAAAGTACTTCACTGGAGTTGTAGGTGTAGGGTGGATAAGTGGTAAGACTGGAAACATCTTACCTTAAAATTTTGGGATGGGATGCTGTATTTCTATCTGAACATTTAAAAATTTTGGAAGACTGTTTTCTTCAGATTTCTTGAGTAACGAAGCAAAATGCTCATTTAGTTCATTATTCTGTTTCCTTGTGAACTGCTCGTTCCAAGTTTCTCTTTGTAAAAGGTAAGTGAAAGGAAGAATACTTTTGGCACTTAAAAGCAAATGACAAGAGACAGTGGTTCATCTGGTATTTCTGTCTTGTATTTGTTTCATTTATGTTAATAATTCGTGTTCTGTTAAATCCACCAAGTTAATAGTTATGATTCCAAAGTACTTGGTGGGAAACCACCTTATCAGTGAGGCTTTAGGTGCATGTCTATGCCAGAAAATACATGAATGTGCTCAACAGAACTTACATCTTAAAGTGCGTGCAGTATATTTTGTCTAGCTTTAGCTATAGAAAGCACACAGAGAAAGGACTTCAAAGTAGAGTTGGTTGTAACTTCCTCTTCTCTTGAAGGAGCTTTGAGGGTCCAGAACATGCGTGAAACCTGTGACCACCACACCTAGGCTATATTAGGATTTCTGTGCATGTAACGTGCATCCTTTATGTATCTGGGATACAGGTGACAAGCGATTAACTTTCTAAAGCATGCATTGTCTTCGATATGGAGGGACCAGTGTGCTTCTTTTTAGTACAAAATGATGCAGTGGAATTGCTAATATTTTCCAGTGCATAAGTGACCATCTGATGAATTCCCTCAGGATTTTTAAGTTTTTTGAGCTTACGTTTGTGGTTCTTAACTGCATACAGTGACCTGTAGTGATTGCTGAAACGTTCAGTTAATTAATACTAGGCATCTTGTGACATATTAGTCCAGAATGGAGTGAAATGACTTTAAATGAAAACAGTCATGTTCTTAATCCTGAAGGACACCCACATCTGTGATTGCAAGACTTGTAGAAGACATATGATTTTTTTTTTTTAATAGGAGGTAATTAGAAGAAGCAGTATTGTCTAGAGTCTTGTTTAAATATGGCCATTGAATGCGTATCATTTCAATTCTTCTTAGTAAGTGCATCTGAAAGTACCCTCTTGGCACCTACTGCTGAAGCAGATCAAATGCAATGCCTCAATTTTCTGCAAGTTACTGTGAGGTAAGCAATTAGTGGATTTAGGGGTTTTTTTTTAGATGCTCTGCATAGAAAAGCACTTTCTAATTTTTAAGGTTCATTTTCTCACTTTCCACACTTTGTACCAAATTATTATTTGTTAAGAAAAGGGAAGAAAAATGAAACCAACACTTCCGCATAATTACAGAATTTCATCACCTCTGACTTGAAAAAAAATATTGTGATAAAACAAGGAATTTCTTGTTCTTTACTATGCATGGTGTGTTTAACACAGGTAAAGACTGTTATTTATGCTCTTTTATTTATTTTCTGCTGGCCTGCAATGTGTAGCTACTTTTGTATGAAATTTAAAAGCAGCTCCTATTATGAGAAAGAATTAAACTCTATCTTAAGATAGAAAAGAAATAACTTGAAAATGTGTTTTTAGTATGTATGCAAAGTGGAAAGGACAAAATCTGCTTAAATTTTTAAACACAGTATTCCCTGATTTTGTAGCAAGTTATTGCTTTCTTTTCAGATGATGCTTAGCTTTACAAAAGCTAGGTTAAAATAACACTTTTATTTGAAAGTGAGAACATCTAAAAATAGTTTATGACCTTTAAAAAGAATTCACAAAGTGATCATATACAGAAGAGACTGTTATTCAAAGGATGCTAAATTTGAGAAGAGTGAGAAAGAACTAATTATTTTCTGGTTTGTAGAGTGAGGTATTTTTTAGAACTTGGCAAATTCAGAAACATTTTGTGAAACTTGACTTTTTCTTATATCATAACTCTGATTTTGAGTGAAGTGTTTTGAGCTAGGAGATAAGCTGAGTAATAGGGTTGTGGTGCATAGCTTGGGTCCCAGCACTTTTGCCATTACTGATATTTTAGAAACAACAACGTACTTTACTGATAAGCAAGAAATCATGGATGTCTGCTAGGATGCTTCTTATAAACTACATTTACACTATTTTCTAAAGCTTAAGAGGGGAAGAAGGAAGCCTTTCCTCATTTTCTTCATTTTACAGAACTCGTCTGATAGTGTTTCCTTTTGAAAACATATCTTATTCTAGCGGAACGTCTAGAATCAGTAAGAACATAGGCAGATGGTTCTGTTTAAAAGGGAAGCGTTTCAAGAAGATAAAATTTGTAGGAGGCATCATGGCATTTTCTTCAGTCATTCATGAACGTTTTTGACCTGCCTCTGCGTGGACTGAGAACCAGATTCAGCTGCACGCACCTTGCTGTGCATCAAATTGTGCACCTTCCTTTAGCAGTATAGTTGTTACTGGAATGCGTAGTTTACGTGTCTGAGATACAGTAGATATTCCAGCGAATAATGTAACTGCTTCTCTCAGGCATTTTTCAATAAGATCCTAGACAGAGATTTTCAAAACTTTTTTCAGAAGTGATCTGAGAGATTGGAGGTTTTGTGTGCACATCTTTGTGAGATGAAAGGTGTCTGCTGAGAGAGTCGTCGTTCTAAAAATCAGTGCCTTGGAAGGCAGGTACCTGAAAGTTGAGAGGCCCCAAAGGTGCTTCGCTTCTCTTTGAACAGTCTAGGCCGACTCCGTATAAATACTGAGAGAAAATATGAGTGCATGACTAATAATGTTGCTGATTAATGATCTGGAAAGAATTTGTAAATAATTATAACTTTTATATCAGCTAAAGCTGGCAGCAGCATGAAGTCCGAATATCTGTGCTGTTGAGGAAGAAAGAGGCGCTGGTCCGAGGAGCTGGGCTGCAGGAAGCAGAGCCCGCGGGGCTGCTGCAGCAGCGCCGTGCTCACTCCCTAGCCCTGTGCTCTATGCTCCCTGCACTGAAAGAAAGTGAAAACCTTCCATGAAAACCTGGTTATGTGTGTAATATGGTTCTTTTTCCAAGTTCGCTTATTTTTTGCTGGGTAAAGTTTAATAGACCATAATGTAGCATATTACTCGTGATCTAGATCTCGTTCTGTCTCAATTTTTAAAACAGCTTTTAAACTTTCTTGCCGGACTGCACATCCTTACTTCTGTAAATAGTAAAAATGAAAGAAATGTGACCGGCTTATTCTGTTCCCTGTCTAATATTCCATCATCCTGCTAAGCATCCCACTGGGATTCCCTTTCGTTTGATTTTTGGTTTTGTTTGCATTTATGCTTTCTTCTGATCCTTTTGTATTTGTACATAATGTATAGCGTCCTCTGCCTCTTTTCAAGCCATCACTGTGCTCTTAGGTGCCCACTAATTAGTCCTATCTATTCTATATAACCAACAGCACTTTTAATTTCGAGATAATTTCTGGAATAACCCAGGTAACAGATTTCAGACTAGTAGAAGGGCAGGGTTGCAAATAATCAGATAAATCTTAATTAGCAAATGGCCAACTTTAAGGATACTTGCGTCAGAGGCCCTCGTATGTTGGTAGCTGAGGAGTTATTTGACTCTGGCAAGAAAACAGCAAACCCTTGTTGTCTTCTGAAATTTGAAATGGCTGCTCTCTGAAAGCACTGTTCAAGGTTGTAATGATATGGGAGTGAGATTTACAATACTTTGCTTCTGATGTTTTCCCTTAAATTGATAACTAATACTATTTAGGGAATGTCATCCTTATGTCAAACAAAATATAATCCCATAGCTTCTCTTCTATTTTTTTTATTTTTTTTAACAAAATTTCTTGCAAGAGTTTTCACTTGCCTGAACTCTTTCAAGAGTGGGCCACTGAAAATGAGTATTTTTTCTTTTGAAAACCTCTTAGGAAATGGCAAAGATTCTCAGTCACCCAAGAGTATATGCTTTTCTGCACATACCGGTTCAGTCTGCATCTGACAGCGTACTCATGGATATGAAAAGAGAATACTGCGTGGCAGACTTCAAACGAGTAGTGGATTTCCTTAAAGAAAAGTAAGTCTATTAATATTCAAGAAAATAGCATTTTTTCCTCAGTGTTAAGAATATGTGGCTGAAAACAATTACTTGCAACTTCATAATTAAGGTATGAAAAAGAATGAGCTTCTTTAAGCTTTCAAAGTCTCTGAGTTTTCTGTAAGCCCCTTGATGTGGTTTGCCCCTTTGCTTGAGCTTTTATAAGTATCTTAAATCTCTGCATGACATGCTTTTAATTTGTCAATATATTCCTAATCTTTTTCAAATAATACACTCTTAGATTATGTTTATGTTTAAACTACTATATATAGAGCGCTTGAAGTTCAAATTATGGAAGTCTTCTTTAATGTGGCTTTTCAGCATTGGGTACTTTGTGCACTGGAGATGATCCAGCTCCAGCTAACATAAATGGGTATTTTTTAAGTAAGTATTTTATGTCTTGTAGCTGGTATACATTTACATCATTACATTAATACTCTACACTTGCTTATGGGACTGATGAGTCCCATAATAATAATTTCAAAATGATTTTCCTTAAGAACAGAGTTCATTGTGAAAAAAAGTGTGTATCATATCACATTATATTTATGCAAATCTGAAGACAAAAGTTAAATTCACCTGAAAATCTCTTGTAACTACAAGCAATAATTTAATACATAGTGAAATCTTTTCTTAACATTTAAAATTTACCACTGAAATATTTTGATGGGTATTTCTGCACTGAATTTCACAAAAACACTTATCTAGAAAATGTTTTTAGTTTTATTTTAGCTACCTTCACACTCTCTCTCTGGCTCACTCTTTCTCTTTCTTTTTTTTTTTGGAATTAATCTAGAGGATTTTTCTTTTCCTTTTTGTACCCTTGCCTCTAAAATTTCATCAAGATATTTGTGCATAAAAGAACCAAGTTTCATTATCCAGATCACTGAAAAATCCAGCAGTTTAACTATGTAAAATATGTGATGCAAGAGCTGCCTGGAAATTGTGATGTGTAAAAAAGAAAAGCAAGTTGCAAAACAACAGAATCTATTTTGCAAACATTATGTACAGTTTATAGGATATTCTGATGCATTTAGGACAACTGATTGAGATGGAGTTGCTTGTGAAGATACAAGTTCACTATTTGTCATCTTCATTATTTTTACATGTTGATTGGGCATTAATTTCCCACCCTAAACAATGCACGTACATTTTTGGTACTTAATTTTCATGTGGCAATGGGTTACTTTTTCTTTTTAATTAACAGATATATTGACACATATCTTAAGTGGGAACTATGTCAATTTATATCTTAGTTGACTTGAAGCTGATTCATTGCTCTCCTCAGTAGTTTTAACATTGGCAGCTATTATCATAACAGCAGCTGGATTTCAGATAACCTAGTATAACTGGCACATGTTAGGGCATATGGGAATTTATTAAATCATTCAGCTCTTGCACACAGAAAAGCGTGAATTACTTAATATCCAAATTTAAAACAGCTGGTCATTGAATGTACAGTAATCTATGACATACGTCATTTTCCACAGGCTTTTTTGTAGTAAACTTAACGAGGGAAAAATAATGTTTTTGATTCCTTATTTTGTTACATAATAATAAATATCCTACTTTATTAAAAAAACTACCAAATTGTCTAGTAGTTCCAATTAGAAAACAGTCTTCAAATACTAAGGTGGAAAATTCTTTGCAACATATGGCAGCAGGATGAGAAAGCTATGTGAAGACAGAGAAAATGTTTTGGATATTTGAACATGTGCACATCTGTAAAACTAATTTTTTTTCTTTTGGACTTCAGAGCATGGCGTCTTCATCTGTAGTCTCTCCTCTTACAGCAGCAGCCAGCTATTACATTCTCATATAGATATTCCCATAAAGATCTCTCAGCACAAAGATTGCCAGGACTGCAGACAGCTCCAGAGCTTGGAGCCAGAACAGCTAAAATTAAATATGTGTTTGAACTACTTTAATAGCCAAAAGGGATTATTTCCATCTTCCATTTAACAAAAAGGACAAATAAAATAAAATAAAAGTAGAGTCCCCTATATCTTCTTTCCGTATTCTTAGGGCCATGAAGTCATGTAGAGACTTCCTTCGTATCACGTACAGGACCTTATCAGTAGATTCCAAATGGTGCCTTCATCTCTAAAAGATGACATCTACTGTGATCGTATCTTGACTTAAAACTCCATTAAACCAATAATTCTTTAGGCTGATGTGCTGAAGAAGTAAAGCCACACATACAGGAGTTGCATGGTTATCAGTTATGTGCTTGATAACTTGATTTCGGATATCTAAGCAAATAGAAATGAAATAGGGCAAGTAAAAAGTGAAGAAAGAAAAGAATGAACCATATTGTACCTAATCTTTTTGGTTTGGGAACCCCGATGACAACAGCAACTCCTGGAGCTTTTTCTCAATCAACAAAACAGTTTGAGGCTTTCTTCTTTCAAAAGAAGTAGCAAAGCCCTTTCCTTCTTCAGGAGAGCTGGGAATGTTTGTGGAGGTACCTACTTCTGGGCACGGAGATTTATCTATATGCTGCTTAGCACAGAACGCTTTATACAGAAGCTATAGATAGCGTTCTCAAGAGCCTATTACTTTTTATGTTAAATGCCCTTTTTAAAGGAATGGAGAATTCTAGAGCCTCCAAGACTGTCATATTAGATTTGTGCCACTAATGCTTTTTTTGTTTTGTTTTGAGGATTTTTTTCCACAAACAGGAGAAACGCACTTAAAATATGAAGGCTGATATTCTAGTGCAGTCAGTTGATATGCAATATTCTGTGTTTTAGGGCTGCTCTCCCCAGCTGGATAACAATGTCTTTGGTTTAGTGTGAAGGCTGTTTGCAAAATATATAGAATATAATGCCAGGAGGACAAATATATCAGACTGAAAGACTGTATTAAAGAAGCCTTATTTTATACTTTTTCAGAAATGCCTTCTTTGATGCTTCACACCCCTCTCTGCACTTAAATTTCAGCAAATTGTAGTTCAGAAAAATGCTTTTGTGTAGTTCATATGTCAGTAGCTAATCTACAGATACTTTTTCTTTTTTTACCGAAAGTTTATTTGTAAGCTGCATTTTAGAGAGCGACAGCATAAAGGAAGAGAGGATGTGTGGACCTAACTTAGAAGGTAGCCCTGTACAATCTATCCTTTGGTAAGAGTCCTTACGCAGTCCTTATGCATGTTACCGTGCATGTTCTGGCTGGTATCTGTGGATCTGGTGAGACTGTTCTCAGGATTGATTCATGGATGCGATATTAATTTCAGAGTATTTGCAGCAAAATATAGGATCTTTACAAATTGCTGATTCAGAAATGTAAGCCAGGGCCACGTTTAGTTTTATAACAGAAATTCTGCCAGTTGAGGTTTCATTGTATCAAAATGTGAGTTAGTTTTCTTTTTTAAGCAATCTCAGCTTTCAAGATTCAGCATAAATTGTATTTCTGAAGGATGTTGTTTGTAGTTCCAAAAAACTGCTTTACTTATCTCAAAGTTCTGCCACTTAATGCCCTGAAATGTACGTTTACTGATAAAAGCAAACAATTGGAATACATTTTAGTTAAAGAATTATCTGAAACTGAATGTCATATTCTGTAATTACTTGAATAATCAGCAATGTGAATATATGCCGATGAAAGAACTCGTAGCCTGGTAATGTTCTTTCAAATTTCTGGTCTGCCATTGCTTACTGCACTGCACTCTCTTATCCTGTCTGATGTGTGAGGAGATTAGGGTGTGAATCAAAGGTTATGTTAATCTTTCCCTGTTACTGCCTCTTCATAAGATGAGAGAATTGTAAAAGCAAAACCTTGACAAATAAAAAAAATAGGGAAATACAGAGCAAAGCTGAAACACTGTACTCTTGTATTTTAGGAAGTAGCATAACATTGAGGATAAAGCTGCTTATGGTTCCCAGTTTGTTTGTTGTTGTGCTTCTGAGGTCCTAGCATAACATTAATGTGGCTGGCTGCTGCCAATCACTCAAGATCATCTCACAGTTCATACTGGAAATATCGAAGCTTGGTAGCATAAGCTGAAAGTCAGCAAACCTGGGCTGCCAGAGGGGAGAGTCAAGGCTCCATCAGGCAGAGTCCTGTTCTCTCCTGCACTGTTCCTGTGTTCTCCATCGAAATCAGAGAACTGCTAGAAAGCCTGTCCTAACCTCGCTTACTTTTAGTAGGAACCAGTACTTGATTTTTCAGCATATGTAGACCTATATTTATATGCAGTTGGAAAAAGAAAGTAATGGAGAGAAGGTAAATGAGTGCTGTGGAAAATAAATTGAAAGCTTAGGAGGAGATTAATCACTTAGCCCGTTACAGGCTATAGCTGTAAGTCTGAACAACCTGAAGGTACTGCCCACCTTTGAGAGAAGATATGATAGAGTCCTCTGGCATCACTGGCTTCAGGCAGGCTCCTTCCTTTCCTCTTTCTTGCCAAGCAGTTATGCCAAGTAATGGCAGCTTCAACATTTTTCTAGGCCATCTCTTGCTCCTGCTTTTCACGTTTTAGGGGTTTCAACAGCTAGGGGTTAGGGAGGGGCCATCACTTGTTTCTGTTGATCTGCCCTAACTTCTGTCTGTGCTGTTGTGAGGCAGCCAGGCTGCCTGGGCGTGGAGAGGGTTCGCTTCAAGAGGGACTGGGAGGGAACTGGTCTCAGCGACTCTCTGTTCCAGGTCATGCTGCATATCTATGTTTATACAAGCTTTTCTGGCAATATTTGTGTATCTGTCTGAAAGAAACTTTTTATAGTCTACTTTCTCAATATGCTTTTCTCCAGGATGTTGCAGTATGGCTCTTCTTGCCTTGCAGGGTGATTTCACAAGCAGTTTGTTTCCCAAGTTCTAGGCCCAGTAACACATATCGTAAAAGCCTCTGTGAGCAATTCATCCTTTGATCACAAAGTCTCTCTCTCTATACATTTCTGGTGCAAGCATGTATCTTATTGTCTGGAAGTCTTCTGCTTGATTTTTTTTTTTTATGTTTTCTAGTAAGTAATTTTAGACTAAAGTAGCTGGAATGAAGGGGAAAAAATCTTCCCAAAAGCTTGTTTTGAAGAACTGCAGCTATTACTTGGATGAATTCACGTGAATTCTGAACACAGTAACTAATTTGTAACTGTGTAAATAATTTTCTTTTGAAAGATGACCATACAGTAAACTCTTAGATATTAAGTCTATATTGAAAAGATAAAAGCGGCCAACTCAGTCCTCATCAAATACGCAGCCGTTCCAGACATGCCACTGTTTTGAAAAATATCCCAGTCCTTGTGGCAGTAATAGTATTGTTTTTATCTTATTATCCTGCTGAAATCAGAATTTGGAGACAAGCACTCAAGGCATTTAAAAAGACATAAATATCCATTTACTTTTTTTATATAAATGTTTCTGGTATATTCACTTACTTTCAAAATGCAGATAATTATACAATAGACTATAACAGCTCCCTCACTTTTTACAACATGAATGTGTTTCATTTTCTTTCTGAAAATGCACTTTTGATTCTCAGAGAAAGACACTGTAGAGCTCATTTTGCAGATTTGCAGATTGTGAACCCAACAAACCGTGACAAGCCGTTCAGATTTAGGCTCTTTTTAATGGATTTTAGTACATCTGTTCTGTCAGTCTAACTGCTGCAAATGCAAATGTCATCTGTTTAAAATCCTTATGACGTTTTCTGCTGAGAAATTGCTGAGTGTATTTGGTACTTATCTGTAATTTTATACCTCAGTTTCTAGACTCTACTCTGTCTTTTGTCTACAGTTTTCAGTTGAACTAATCACTTTACCAAATGTCTCTCTCTTTATCACTTTAAATTAATTGTTTGTAAAAAGTATTGAATTAGCATTAAAAACTTGGGGTTTTTTTGTTTTCTCACCAAACAGATACAGCACAGAGGAAGAGATTCATATGCAGACTTGAGACCAGTGATGTAGTCTTTGATGGACTACAAGCTCCTTTTACTACAGGATTTAGGTCCTTAGGTCCCTTGAAAGTTAAATTAGGGCTTGCATAAAGCAGTTGCTAAATTTATAACTCTTCCTGTCTTAAATTTGATTCATAAAGTCATACAAAGAGATCTAAGTAGGTGAGATTTCAAAGGTGCTAAACACTTGCAGATCCATTTATTTCTTGAAGATATTTTAAATATGTAGTGTTCAGGCACCTAATTGAAAAAGTATGTTTTTTCATTGCTACTAATTTGGGAGAGAGAAACATTAGGCATTCTAGGATACTTTTCCAGTAATGTTATTGCAGGCAGGATGAATGTCACTTCAGGTGGGCCGCCTTTTGGTTTTCGCTTGTTTGCCCGTTTCTCAACAGATGCTACTACTTCTTCACTTCTTGGGAAGGAAATATATTGAGGAGATTTCGAGGAGGAGGTTTGGAAAGTAGGGAAGGAAAGTTGTAGTTTTTATTAGTCACTTATCTTCACAGTTCTTAAGATTGTTTGATCAGATTTCATTTGAGAAATGAAAAAGAGATTGAAAATAGATAGGCAAGACCTCTTATTGCCACAGTTCAAACTATTAGATCTGCTGCCACTTTATAAATCACTAGTCACCATTTTATAGCATCCTCTTTCATGCCAGATGCATAGAGGATATTAGAGCTTTCTGGGGGTATCTGTCAGTTGCTGTGTTGTTTGTATGTCAGGGTGGCAGCTCTCAGAAATACGTGCTTTGGTGGCCTTGTAAAGTCCGACTGTTAAAACTCTTTGCGTTACATTGTAGGGAGAAAGCAGTGGTTGCTGGAAGGTGAACTAAAAGCTGCAACTGAAGTTGGGGTAACGTGGAATTTGCATTGCACTTATTGTGGTTGTTGTTTGTAGAACTTTATGATAGGCACTTGAGAAAAAAACTCTTAAAAGTTGATTAGCTGTAGTTCGTCTGTTCTGAACAACATGAACGTTCATCGTGTTCACTTTATAGCTTTCATTTTGCAGTATGTATTTGTATAGATAAGAAAACTATTGGAGTCTCTGGCTGTGCAACTAATATGTGACTATGTTAATTATAGCTAGACAGAAGTCTACTGTCACACACAAAAGGGGCACAACAAAAGTTTTAATGACAGTGATCTCTAGAAGTTCAGGTTTTCTTTTCTTAGAACTCTGTAGAGAGATAAAAACATTTACCTTTAATAGTCTGACTTTTTCCTAGTGGGAGCACCATTTTGGGTCTTACGGCACAAAGAGTTTTCACTCTAAAGAGTATACAAATATGATATAATGGATTCTCTAATATTTGGAGGATGTTTTCCTAAAAGTACCATTACTTAAATTTTTACTTAGTTATGTACCCACAAAGAGTTGGAAGTAAAGTCTGTGTAGAATTTTTACAGGAGATTTTGTACTTAGCTGTGCTTAATTAAAAAAAAAAAAAAAAGACAAACTTTTAATTTCTATAAATTATTTTATATGAATATTTGATATTATCACTGTTATGCACATCCTTGCTTACTTGCTCCTTCCAATTATTTCTTAGAACCAACTGCATTACATTTTACATGAGATTGTAAACTGCATGGAAGCAGGACTGTTCCATAAAGAAAGGGATCAAGAGTCCACCAAGAGGACTGTAGGACATATTGTACTAAGGGTAATACTAGAACAAAATAGTAAAAAAAAGTATTAGAAACAACGTGCAGAGAACAGAGTTAAAAGAATCTTCTTGTTACGGTAAAACAATGAAGAAAGCCCGTGGGGGTATCTTCTTGACAGTTCACAGTACTCATTCTTGAGAAGCTGTCTGTCTTAAAGAGGATTATAGCTTGTTTGAGCAGGAGACTTGGAGGTTTTGTGCAAGACTTGTTAACAGTCCACTTTGTAATAAATCTGTATGTTTTCCATATATGCATATACCACACCTACAGTATAGTACTCAAATTCACAGTTAGAGTGTTGTCTGCAATTCCCATTTTCCGGTGGCTTACTTTGTTCCTGCTCTGTCTGTCAGACTGTTGTTTTATGTGCTAATCACACTGTGCCGGAGAGTACACATGTGCAAATACTTAAGTCCAAACTGAGTGATGTAACGTGATGTAAAGCAATTCTAAAGTTTGAAGATCAGATGGCACTAAGTATGTCTTGAAGCTATTTATTGTTTGGAAAGGTACAGTGTAGAAAACTGATTTTAAACTTTCTGTAGGATATGTGAGTTTTGATTTGAAGTCTCTTCAGCTGCTGTAGCAATGTCATTCTACATGGTGTCCTCCTTTTGTCCTTGTATTTTCTTCTAAATGGTACACATTAGATTTTTCTGGAGGTACAGAAACATTATGAAAACTTTTTTCTGTCTCTCCTGCTAACATTGCACTCTCGTAGCTACTTGTGGGAACTGCTCAGGTGCCTGGGCATAGGGATGCCCCAGATGAGGCATCCTCCTGGCCTGGGGGCTTCCTGTCTTCCGGGTTCACATGCTTTTAGGTTGCAACAGCGTAACATTATGCTGCAGCCAAAGTTGGGAAGAATAATTTTTTGGAATGGTTGCTAGAGAGAGAAGATAATCCTCATTTTAAATATAAGAAATATTTAGTCTTATGCTTGTCATAGAAACTGGTTTACTTTTTACTAAACATAATTACTAAAGTTATTTGGAGTGATAATTTCTGTATCTAGTTATGGTTCAGCTTTCCTTTTGCTGGCGAGTCTTATCTGTAGTTTTCTTCTGTGAAAACCTAATGAGATTATTGCTAGGTGATAGACTAGGAATAGGTAATATGCATCCAATTCCCAGTTTCTGCAGTATAACAAGACGATTTTTTTTTCTTTTTTCCTCCTCCCTGGAGGGCATGTGAATGTGCTTTTTTGGAAGTAGCGATCTAACATCTGTTGTAAAGTCAAAAGGAAGGAATTGTAAGCATCACTCAGAAAAACTTACTCTTAAAACATCTATTTAATATTTGTGATTTTGAAATGCCTACTTTTAATTGACATATTTCTCTAGTATTTCAAAACAAAATCATTGAAATAATTTCTCAGCTTCTCTGTAAAAATACTGTCATTGTGTTTCAATGTCAGGGTCAGAAATTCAAGTCCATATTAAACAGGAATTATAGGAGAGGGGTTTATTATTTTAAAACAATAATTCTTTAATTCATGTTTCTTTCCTTAATGACAGATTAATTTAATTTGATGCATAATTTTGGTTCTAAATTACTCATTTACTCAGTTACTCAATTACTCAATTTTTAAGTGTATCCAAATATATTTTGAAATACTTAAGTATTTATTGCATTAGACTGTTAGTACATCCACAATTCCATAGGCAGTGTGTATACACCTTATAGTGTTCAGGCATGAAAATTCCGATGATGGTATTAAATTTTTGTTTTAGATACATAAAGAAATGTTATATATTTATTCACTTACATATGTACATTTTTCTGTTGTTGGATATAGTATTAAGGTAATGAATTTCACAAGCCATGTTGTTTTGAACATATAGAACAAATATTTCATGAAAATTTCACCTTTTGATGAAAGTGATAATTGGCAAGCTGACAAATATTGTTTCAAGTTGCATTTGTCAAGCTTTCAAGGAAAATATGTTTAAAAGGATGATTAAAATAATTAAAAATGTAATACTTCTAGAGCTGAACTTTTAAAGATTATTTTCTTTAACCCTACAATGCTAGAATCAAGAAAACTAAAAACTGGTAGGTGTAAATGTACAAAAATTGTTAAACCTCCTTCTAAATGTAACAATACAATTAAAACATCATTGCTTGGGAGACAATGATTTTTTAGCTAAACAGAATTTTTCTATGTTCGTTAACTTGGAGACTATATTACAGATTACCTAGGGGAAGCTCAGTTTTATACTCACGTGCATCTTATTGATATGCAAATTGTGTCTGCTACTAATGAGTTGATGATTTCCATCTTCATAATGAGAGTGAAATTTATGGTCATAAACTTGTTTATTACATCGCACAATAATAGCCAAGCCCACATTTTAAGAGGCTTGTGCAAAGCAGCAGTGGCAGCATCAGCTGAAGATGCATTACCACAACTGAATCAGTTATCACTTGCATTTAAGTTCTTTCATTTGTCTTTTATTTTGCTTCCCTTCATGACATAAAACCCTCATTTCTTTTGTGAGGAGAAATTGCCACAATACAGCCACTAAATGACTTTAAAACAAGAAGATGTTGCAAATGTGGCAGTATGTAAAGACACAAGGAGCAATGTAAACTCTTGATAATCCACTTAGCAGAAAATTGTAGATTCAGATGCATTTCAAGCTGGAAAATAAGTTACTGAGCGCTACACATAGGAGAATATGAAGCCAAAGAGTCTCCATTTCTTCTAAAATCTGGGGAAAATACCTATCGGCAAAACCCAGGGGTTATGCAAATTAATTGTCTTCTGAGTTGCTGTGTCAAATGCCTCCCAGCTCAGCCTCTGAATGAGCCATGACCCTTAGCAGGAGGGACCCCTTCTGAGATGCTAAAGTGATACCTTGCAGCCTCGCAGTCCACGCTGGGGTAAGCACTTTGGGGCATTGCTAGCCTTTGACAGATTTGAATGAGTGTCCTGTGAAAAGCTATGTATGACGAGCAGCGCTGATCCTCTGCACTATTTATTCTCAGTTGCAGGACTTGTGCTGAGTAAAATTTCAGTGCAAGCATTTGACAACCTTCAGCTTATTTACAGAAGGTAACTAAACTATAACTAAACACCACACCCGGAAAATGGCTGTTTAGGCTTTTGTGGCTCTACTACTGGATTTGTGCATGTATGCCACACAATAACTAGTCTTAATTATTTTTTAACATTAGTGCTTGGTGAAGAGGAGGTAGATCAACTGTCTTTAGAGCGTGTTAGTGACTGGCTGTTTGCAAGGGAGACTCTTCATTTGGGCCTAACAACAGACCCGGAGGATTTCTGTGCAGCAGTGGGATGGCTGCTCCCATGCTGTTGACTGAAGTTTTCAAGAGTGCTTAATAATACTAAAAATTATTAAGGCAGCCAATTGAACTCTAGGCTATGGCCAGCAAACTATTTTCTGCGTAGCATATGTCTTGGACTGCCCCCATCTCTGTTGGACCATATACCTAGAAACACTGGGTTATAATGCCATACGCCTAAACAACCAGACTTTCATTTTATCCTTATCTAACATTTATTATCCAAACACGTACTCTGAGGTGGAAAAACATGTAATTGTTTCAAGGGAAATACAGTCTATGCTTTGCTTAGTTTTGTTACTTTCCGTTTGTAAGTGTGTAACTGTTGACATTGCTTGTGGAAGAATGTACCTACAGGAGTTTCTTGATTTCCTTTGTCTTTACTTCTTAAATCTATATCTCTAAAATCATAACAGTTGTTATAAAAAAAAACAGTGGAAATGGCTCTTTTTAATGGTATGATGTTTTAAAAGGTTTCTTGTTTCAAAACCAGAGCAAGCAGATACAGCCTCTGTCAAGTCTCCTTTTAATCTTTGCTTTCTTCCCATTTCCTTACCTATTTAATATCTTCCTTTAAGTATTTCTTGTAGTACTAGGCTGTAATTACTGCATAGTGCAATGTTTTTTGCAGTCAGTTAAGAACCGTGGCTTGGGAGTTCTGCTACAGCATTATATTAGCTTCTGGGTTCTTCATATGAATCTGAGTCTGAAGCTTACTTTCACAATAGGTTATTTTGATCATATGTGATAATTAGAATAGGTGAGAGGACACAGGCAAAGGAAAATTGGAATTTAAGTATACCAAATCAAAGTGGAAAATGCAAATTGTAGCTGAATTCAACACAATAGATATGCCTTTAATCTTGTGTGTATGTCATAGTGTGCAAAATCAACACTACATTTTGGTTGCAGCAGTGAATTATAATTTAAATATTATGAGACAGAAGTTTTCTTTAGCCCATGAACAATATCAGTAGAAATATGTTTCAGTTCTTTCATAAATAAAGCACTGTAGACTAACAGACTAATCTAAGTTATGGACATGATTTTGAGACTTTCTTCAGCCTAGACTTATTTGTATACAATATTATGGATTCATTTAATTAAACATTTGACTATGGCCAAAATCCGTGAATTTAAGCATTTGTAGTAATATTAACTATGCCTGAAGTTCTTTTAAAACTAGAAGGGGAATGTGTTTTGGAAATCTGGTCTTAAATGTTCAATGGACAAGCTCCTGTAACAGAACTTTAAAAGGTAGTTGGACTGTTCAGGTGTAATTAAATCACTGAAATAGATCTGCTACCCAAAGTAATTTTCTGTATATTTCAAACAAGAGCAGACATGTTCTAGCCTTAATTTGCATTGCACTGTTTCATAGAGCAGAGCACTATTTCAGCACTGACTGCCCCAGTGTAATTGGAGACAAATAGCTTCAAGGGTTATTCCCCCTACATGACATGGAACAAGGAAGCAAGGTTTTAAACGTTGGGCTTTTGCGTACTTTCTTTATGTATTTTAATGTGTACCAGTGCATGCTGATACCGTCTACCCTCAGCTTTTATCTCAGGGTCTACATAGTTGTCTGTACATATAGAGTAAAAAGCTGGGAGACTTATTATTGAGAAAGCCTCTGTATCTCACATAGCAGAAGGTACTTTTAACCTTGTATTCTCCCATTAGTGTATGCTTGTGATCCCTGGACACTTCACATTAATTAGAAATTAAAAGGTAGCAATTACTTTCCCTGGAGGATAATTTTAGCACAAATTTAAAAGGAAAGAAAACCAGAAGCTCTGTTACTGCCACTTATTTGCCTTATTTCCTTTACATCCTTATGATGGTAAATGATAATCAAATCCTTATTAAATAAACTCCTACATAAAATTAGTGTGAGATTTTGTTGGTACTTTTTGAATATTATTATGTCAGTTACTTTGAAACATTTTGCTGAAATGTAACTATTTATTTATCTTTTATAGATAATAGACATTCTCGGCACATACTCTCTAAAAAGAATATAATTTAAACTGTACTGTTTTTTTTCCTGTTTTTTCTCTGCTCTAAAAAGCTGGACAGACCTAAATCTGAATACAAGCTGATTCAGCAACAGAATTGTGATTTCATTCAATACCTATATGATTCAGCCCATCGGCTTAGAAAAGGGCAACAGTTTTATACCTATCACTTTAATTAGTGTTGTATCAGCTGTTCTGTATATTAGATTTAGTTTATAACTTGAGGTGGGGTGACTGTACATCAATAAGAAAAAAATGGGAGTTACAGGCATAAAAATGATTCATACAAATTAAAGCAGTTCCCAAACGGTGTATTCACAATAAAAATAAGAAATACAGATGTATGGAAAATGTTATCTGTAGAGAGTAGACCATTATGTGGCTTAATCCAGAATCCAGTGGACATAGTAGACGAACAAAGAAAGGTTATAACAGATGATGTAATTTTGCCCTTAGTAACTGAATTGTTGTGCAGTTTGCTTTCCCGATCTCTCTGGATTTATGATGTAGTGTATGTCCTTTCTGCAGCAAAAATGTCCTTATTGCCATTCATCATAACAACTTTGCACTTCAGAGAATAGAATATTTCATAGTGCTGTGCAAAGAGAATATCTGAGTATCTGGTTTTTATGTCTACAAAAATGTTTTAATTCAACATAAGGCTAGGCTGATTTTTACATTAAGACTGACAACCCTGATATCTTAAGTTCCTGATGACTTAAGACATATGTATAAGGAGTTATATATTAATAAGTCATATCATGATTTTATGCTGTTGGCTACCTAAGATTGCTTAGCCATACCTTTAATAAAATGCAAATTATTTGAAGTATGTTGAGGGCTTTCATCATTGTGGGAATAACAGAAGGTTAAGTCTATCTTTAAACATATGTTTTCACAAAATACTGCTTTTACCTGTGAAAAGTGAAGTATAGTAATTATCACATTAAGTGAGATAATTTTTCATGTTTTCATTAATAATGCAAATAAACATTTTCCCCATGGAGAATGTTCAGCTAATACTTCACAATAGAAAATTGTTCCATTGATTAACTAAATGTACATTCAAAATTTGGTTGTGTATATGCAACAGTGTTAGCTGGAGAATTTCACTTCCACTGTGGCATCTGTATGGGATGTACTTTAAGCTACCTATCTCTTGCATAGAGTTTGCATAGAAATTAATTGTTCTTTCAATTTCTCTTGGCTTCTGGTTGAATTAGAGCTTCTTGCTTTCACTTGTGTCAATAGCATCACAAAAACTTCCTTCATATGCACTTCATTTTTCTGTCCAGGATATCACTCACGTAGTTCTCAAGTATTCTGATGGCACCTGCATTGGCTGCACAGGATGCCAAACTTGAGGGCTTTGGTGAGGAGCAGCCTCAAGGCACAAGAGTTTGTGTTCTCCTTATACAACATTCTACCAGGTTTCTGAGACTTGAAGAAGGCCCAAAGAAATGTTTTGGCAATGGGAAATGATATCTTAGTGAGTTTGATAGATCCTCCTAGGTACTACAGTCAGCCATAGATAACGGAAATTTCAGTCTTTCCCCCAAACAGGTTTATTTCAGAATAACTAGCAATGATTCTGATATAGAGGATTTTAAAATTTCACACCTTTCTATCCACCTATCTACAAATTGCATGGGTTAGTGGCCTTTCAGTATCTGTTGGCATTCACTTCCATGCTTGTTCATGAAGAATAGCTTATTCCTTACCTGAAAGGATAAGTGAGATTTGTTGCATTTACAAAGCCCTTTTTCCAAGTGATTTCCAACTGTTGTTTTAGAAAAATCAATACACCTGCCTTTTTTTCCCCTAAACTATATGATTTCCTTACAGAAGACAATCCTTTTGTATCTTAGATGTATGTTATTTTTCTGTGCAGCAGGACAAAACCCTAAAGAACAACCTCTACTTTTCACCCAATTCTAGTTTTCACTCAACAATTCAGAATCACAGAATAGCTGAGGTTGGAAGGGACCTCTGGAGATCATCTAGTCAGCAGAGTCACCTGAAGCATGTCGTCCAGGACCCTATCCAAGTGGCTTCTGAATTATTTCCAAGGATGGAGGCTCCACAACCTCTCTGGGCAACCTGTTTCAGTGCTCTGTCACCCTCACAGTCAAGAAATTTTTCCCCATGTTCAGATGGAACCTCTTGTGTTTCAGTTTCTGCCCGTTGCCTCTTGTCCTGTTGCTGGGCTCCACGGAGAAGAGACCGGCCTCATCCTCTCGACAGCCCCCCTTCAGATACTTGTACGCGTTGATGAGATCCCCTCTCAGTCTTCTCTTCTCCAGACTGAACAGGCCGAGCTCTCTCAGCCTTTCTTCAGAGGAGAGATGCTCCAGTCCCCTCATCATCTTGGTAGCCCTCCACTGGACTCTCTCCAGTAGCACCATGTCTCTCTTGTACTGAGGAGCCCAGAATTGGACACAGTACTCCAGGGAAGGCCTCCCCAGGGCTGGAGTAGAGGCGCAGGATCACCTCCCTTGACCTGCTGCCAACACTCTGCCTCATGCACCCCAGGATCCCATTGGCCTTCTTGGCCACAAGGGCACGTTGCTGGCTCATGGTCAACTTGTTGTCCACCAGGACTCCCAGGTCCTTCTCGGCAGAGCTGCTTTCCAGCAGGTCAGTCCCCAGCCTGTACTAGTTATTATGCCTGGGGTTATTCTTCCCTAGGTGCAGGACCGTGCACTTGCCTTGGTTGAACTTCATGAGATTCCCCTCTGCCCATTTCTCCAGCTTGTTGAGGCCACTGATCACAACCCTCTGAGCTCTGCTGTGCAGCCAGTTCTCAATCCACCACACTGTCTACTCATCTAACCCACACTTCCTGAGCTTGCCTATGAGGATGTGATGGGAGACAGTGTCAAAAGCCTTGCTGAAGTCCAGGGAGACAACATCCACTGCTCTCCCCTCATCTACCCAGCCAGCCATTCCATCAGAGAAGGCTATCAGATTGGTCAAGCACAATTTCCCTTTGGTGAATCCATGCTGACTACTCCCGACCACCTTCTTGTCCTCCACATGCTCAGTGAGGACCTCCAGGAGGAGCTGCTCCATCACCTTTCCAGGGATGGAGGTGAGGCTGACAGGCCTGTAGTTTCCTGGCTCCTCCTTCCTGCCCTTTTTGAAGACTGGGGTGACACTGGCTTTCTTCCAGTCCTCAGGCACCTCTCCTGGTCTCCAGGACCTTTCCAAGATGATGGAGAGTGGCCTAGCGATAACATCCGCCAGCTCCCTCAGCACTCGCGGGTGCATCCCGTCGGGGCCCATGGATTTATGGATGTCAAGTTTGGACAAACGATCTCTAACCTGATCCTCCTCAACCAAGGGAGAGTCTTCCTTTCTCCAGCCTTCCTCTCTGGTCCCCAGGGTCTGGAATTCCTCAGGACTGGCCTCAGCAGTGAAGACGGAAGCAAAGGCAGCATTCAACAACTCTGCCTTCTCTATATCCTTTGTTACCAGGGCACCCACCCCATTCAGCAGCGGACCCACGTTTTCCCTAGTCTTCCTTTTGCTATTGATGTATTTGAAGAAGGCCTTCTTGTTGTCTTTGACATCCCTTGCCAGATTTAATTCCAAACGGGCCTTAGCCTTCCTTGTCGCATCCCTGCACACTCTGACAACGTCCCTGTATTCCTCCCAAGTGGCCTGTCCCCTTTTCCACATTCTGTAGACTTCCTTCTTCCGTTGGAGTTTTGCCACGAGTTCCTTGCTCACTCATGCAGGTCTCCTGCCCGCTTTGCTGGACTGCTTACTCAGAGGGATGCACCGATCTTGAGCCTGGAGGAGGTGATGCTTGAATATTAACCAGCTTTCTTGGACCCCTCTTCCCTCTAGGGCCCTACCCCATGAGATTCTCCTTAGTAGGTCCCTCAAGAGGCCAAAGTTAGCTCTCCTCAAGTCCAGGGTTGCAGTCCTACTCATTGCCCTGCTCCCTCCTCGTAGGATCCTGAACTCCACCATCTCGTGGTCACTGCAGCCAAGGCTGCCCCCAACCTCCACATCTCCAACTAGACCTTCTTTGTTTGTCAGTACAAGGTCTAGCGTTGCACCTCTCCTCGTTGGCTTCTCCACCACCTGGGTCCAAAAGTTATCCTCAGTGCTTTGCAGGAACCTCTTTGGCTGTTTGTGCCTAGCTGTGCTGTCTTGCCAACAGATGTCAGGGTGGTTGAAGTCTCCCGTGAGAACCAGGGCCTGTGATCGTGAGGCTACTTCCAGCTGGCTGTAGAAGGCCTCATCGACTACTTCTTCCTGATCAGGTGGCCTGTAATAAACCCCCACAACATTGTTTTAACTTTCCATTCATTTAGTACATATATTATTGACAAACTAACCATCTACATTTCCACTATCATCTTTTTTCTCCTCCTGATTTTGTTGAAGTGTGGTTGATGATCAATGTTCTATGTGTATATTTTTTAATGTATGGTTTTGCTTGAATATACTACTTCAAAATTTGTCAAAGAATTAGCGTATTACTTGCATGGATCCCACAAGTATTAAAATGACTTTGCCTCTGCAAAGATATATTTTTAAATTACTTCCACGGTGAATATCTTTCCAGGTCTTTTCCTTAGTCTAGACAGAAAAGAAAATGTGAAAGGCAAGGCCATTTTGAGATCGTTGTGCACTTCTGAAAAATGAAGATCATGGTGGTAATGCTTAAAAAAGGTTTTTTTTTTTTCCTCTGGCAAACAACTAAAGGATAGCAGATGTATCCTTTACCGGTAGACGTTGACTTAAAAACATCTGGTATAGAAAGAGGAGGCAGCTCCCCTTCTGAACGGCGGTGGAGCTCAGGGAGTTGGCCTTGAGGCTTCCCTTGATATCGGTATCTTAGAAGACAAAAATGTGTTGTCAGGATGCTACTGTAATGTCACAATGTTTTTTCCTCTAGCTGAGGAAAGATGAATATATCCCAAACAATGTGGCTGTAGTTGGAGCCAGCTTTTTGTTTGAATCTCAGAAAAGGCACTCAGTGATTTTGTGGCAAAAACGTGGTTGAATGTTCATTTCTTCTTGAAGTATACCTCACTACATCTTGCGAAAGAAAATTACAGAGGCTATTAGTGTTAACAAGCTCACATATATATGACTTGATTTTTCTTAGAGTAGTAGGAAAAAGTGGGGAAGAAAAACACCTGTATTCCAGTTTCTTGTGCAAATTCCGGGCAAAGGATACTGTTACCAGAGTGGTAAAGAGAAAAAAGTGCTTGAGAACCTGGTTAGCTCAAGCCATCTCTGTAAAGGGGGAATAAGGAGATTTTAAAGCTGTTTTACTCGTGATTTTGCTTTTTGTGCCTAATGCCCTCAGTTGTATGGCAGATTAAGCCCATCCCTTCATCTGGACAGTGAAGCCAAAATATTTGGTTCTGAATTATGCTTAATTAATTAAAAATAACCTAATAATTAATTTTCATGAACTAAGCCTGTGTTTTTAAAAAAATATTTTATATCCCAAATTCATCTGCTGTTTGGGTGGACCTGATAACCGAACAGATGTTTCTCTCAGCAATTCTGCTACCTTTTTCCAGTCTCAGCAGACTTTGTTTTCTAGATCCCAGATGCTTATTTTTCAGTTTCTCTCTGATATGTTTGCCATGTTCTGTTCACAAGGAATAAAATAAAAAACAAAAAACAGTCCTTTCAAATGAGCATAGGTTAGTGGTCAGCCATCCAGTTGACCCCTGTTACTGCAGACCAGTTGAGAGCCATCAGGTGTAAGAACTTCCTCTTTTATTTAGTTAGGGGAGTATACTGTAGTTTCAACTGCAAACATTGGATAGTATGTATGCTGTAGCATCTGTTGATATAAAAAACAACAAAGGAAAAATACCAGACGTTTAGCAAGATGATTCAGATTGAAGAGTCTGAGGCTTCAATGCGTTGTGCATGCTTCGTTTTCTATACTTTTTTTTAAACTTAGTTTTCCAAAATTCATCAATTTACAGCAACTCTTACTGTAGTATCACAATGTTCTGTTGTGAATCGATATGTAAAGCAATACCAAAAATGCTACTGTCTGGGGAATGGACTTCTAACCGTCAGTTTTCCAAGTCTGTCTCCCTCTTTCCATTCTTCTTTTCCTTTTCTTCCCTCCTTCCTTTCCATCCCTTTCTCTATTTTGCCTTTTGTTCATATGAATAGCTGCTTTTGAAGACTGGTGAAATCCTCTTACATAGATGTATTCTGTTTTCAGTATTCCTGAAAATCTTGCACAAAAATGTAAATCAAGCAGATCGCAAAAGCTTGTGAACTTGATCTGTTTTTTTATCCTGCAACAAACTTGTAATCTAGTCACTCAATAAAAAATAAAACTAGTTTACGCTAATTTGAGCTTGACGCCAATCATTTTCACTCGAGCTGTTAGCAAGCAAAATGCATCAGTTTCTTATTAAACTATGTAAGTGAGAAACAACCTTCAGTGACGTTTTACAGTTTGTAAAATTTAGTAGCGTGGCACTTCCGTTTTGGGGAATGGGAAAGTTGTAGTCTGATGCCACATCGTGTCTATTCAGCTTATTTATGTTTGAAGGCAAGTAACCTGAAGATATGTTATATCCCATTGGTTGATAGACTATATCTGCAACAAAACAGTATTCACAAGTAGCAGGAGACTTGAAAGGTGAAAGTACTGGTAACTGGAATATTTTTGTTAATGTGAAGAATGAAATTAAACAATGGTTTAAGGACAAATTGATCAAGACTAGTAAGGTATGTTTGGAGTGGAGTTGGCAAACCTGGGTTAGCCAACAGCCTTGAGGATTGTGACAATGAGATAATTTGGTTTTTTTCTTCATTCAGCAGCTAGAGTCTAACTCTCCAGGCTTCCCTAGAAGCTTCGAATTCCAGCTTCTAACTTGAGTTAAAATCCAAGTTAATTTGCACTAGCCAGTCCAGATTTAGGATTCACCCTCTTTCTTCAGTGTGCCTACCATAACATACATAGTATGGATACCAAAGCCTCACAAAGCCATACTGCATTTGGCAAAACAATTCTCAGAAGTGGAAAGGTCATTTTACTCTCTTCCTCTTTTCTGCTCTTTCTTCTTTCTTTGATGTCTTTTCTTTCTCCTTCTTTTCCCTCCCCTCCTTTATTTTTCCCCTTTGGAGAAGTGTTTTAGCCTTGCAGATACTAATCTAATGTCTCTGAAACTGCTCGGCTGCCCTTTGTTTCAAGGGATTCTCTGATGGCAAAGTTCATCAATAAAACTGTAATATTAGCTAACCTAAAGATCTGTTTCAGCCTTTTACAGCTGATTTATGACAGCCATTCTCAGAAAAATAAGTATTACTTCATATAGCGAATATCAATAGGTTGAATCCTCTAGAATTGCATATAAAAACATTTTTGTTTTTTGGTATAGTCCAGCAAATGAAATTGATATAACTGAGGATGAGATGAGCTGTCCCAGGGAGGAGTCAGAAATGGGTGGTGGGAGGTCAGAGAATATCTTAAATTGGCTCTGACACAGAAGAATATTTTTGTGCCTAAGTGTTTATTCTTCTTGAGCACAGCTGTACGAAACACTCTCTGGCTTAAGCCTGGACCATCTAAATGGACATCAGTGAGCATTTCTAAAAATCTCTACCATTTGTCGTATTTAATGAAAATGCTTTTTATTACATGTATATTGTTTTCTTATCCTTCCAATTAGGTAAGTGAACTATGCTTGCTAATAAAGTTTGATATTGTCCCTACGGTGATTTTTTTTTTTAATTCAGGTTCGTACCAGAACATATTCATGAATGAGATGAGATAGTGGTCACAGACAGTGTGTGTTGTGTGCTGTATCCGCTTGATGATACAACATCACTCCAGTGATGCCCATTAATTTAACCATCATGCCCGCCCCTTCCAGTATGTCATTTCACTTACTGTTTACGTGAATGAACAATTCTTTAGTCGCACTTATTTTGGAAAATTTGCCTCATAATTTCCTTAAACTAATTGTTTCAAGGTAAAATCTCTGTTTCCTAGTGATCCAAGTTTTATTACATTGTGTTGGTTGGGGATATAGTTTACATTATCTTATCACACTTTAATTAGTAAAGCACTTTGAATTTCTTTCAAGTTAAGCTCATGGGTTTTGACTTAATGAGAAAGTGGCATTGTTTCTGAGTCTGAAATGTTATCTCTGAAAATTTAATTCCAAACCTAAACACAGTTGTGCTTTGAGCATATCATGATGCTCTTGCGTCAGACTGAAGATTAAAGACTGATTGTCACCTTTGCCTGTGTAACGTGGAGTAAAACTGAAAACTTTAAGCTACAAAATTGGAGCTTTGAATCTTTACGCGGGAGGGGTGGATTTACATGTGCAGTTTTGGGCAAAGTATTGCACTTACCCTTAGAACTGACAAATTTAGTATTCAGATTTGCTTTTTCTGCTGCTCAGAGAAGCAGTAATTCCCTATGCAACCTTCTCCCCTATGGTTCTGTAAGACTGTTGCTTTTTAACAAAGAAAAACCATTAGAGCAACAAGAGTAAAAGTTTTTTGATCTGTCACATCTTCCTTGTATAAGGCCATAAATCTCAAGTCTATGCAGAAACACTGCTCAGTCCCCTACCTCCTGCGTGCAGCTGTCAGTCCTGAAAGTTAACTGGAGCACAGGTGTTCAGTCTGCAGTTACGTGCATCTCTGTACAAAGACAGAATTAGAGCTATCGTAACCTCAGTATCCAAAATGCTGTTCTGTTTTGAAGTGCTTCGTTCTGTTCTTAATTTCAAAGGCTATCCTCTCAAATTTGAAATTAACTTTGTGCAACATTAGTGTTTGTTCCTATATTCAGACGTTCAAGGCCTGTTGTTTTCAGAGGTAGTAATATCCTATACCAGTAAGTGGAAAGCATCTCTGAAAATTAGACTGTTAGCGTTTCATGTGGAATGCTGTGTGTGAAAATGCACATTGAAGAATGTATAGCAGTGTACACCAACAACTGGCTGATGTAAAACTAAAGTGCTTTTTAGTTACTGTACTAGTACATGAATTGTTTTTTAAGTTTGTCTGGCTAACCTTCAGGAAAACTACTAATTGCCATTAAAAAGCTTATCTAGGCATTATATTTTTATCTATCTCAAAGCTGTGGTTATGATATTTAATTTTAGCGACTTATTTTGTAATATATAAATATGCCGTATATAAGCTGATGTGTTTTGGATGATTGACTGTTGTGGTATAAGTTGTATTTCATTGTGTACTTTGAAAATAAAGTGGAGTTTATGTTAAATTCAGTGTGTATCATGCAAGTGTTGTGAAGTCCTGTTCCCTTCACAACCTTGATCTTTCCCATGTAGACTTTTGCAAATGGAAAACGTTTTGTGTTATGATTTCATACAAAGCAACAGGAAAAAAAAAATCCAGGCAAATTATTTGCATAGCTTGTGATGTGAAAGAACTATGTCTCTCTAAATCTGCCAGCTGTTTTGGGTAACTTCTGAGCTGAGTATGTTTCCCTTAAAGTCTGCTTTGCTTTAATGCCTGTTTAGGCAGGAGCCATTCTTCTCTCTTCGCCTGTGCTGCAGAAGTTCTTAATATAAATCGCCTTGAACCAAAATCTTGGAATGAAATATTTGGCCTAATGGCAACTATAGTTCTTAATTTTCATCCTTTATCCATTCTCTGTTATGTTTCAGCTGAAGGTCTTAAATTCTCTGTAAAACTCTTCCAACTTGTCATACTACTTCTCCTTTGGCTTCTTTATCTGTTCCTCACCCCCACCCTCCATTTTTGACTTTGGCCACTCTTTGAAACCTGCTTAACCTTTTTGTTGTCAGTTTTAGCTTATTTCTGTTACAAACCTTCACCTAGCCAATGCCTTTCTGCAAAAAGTTATTCACTTACATTAGCTTCGTATCTTAAGGGGAAATAATGTAATAAGGACAGGGCCCTATTGCTCCCCAGCTTTTGATATCCAACTGAAGTCAGCTGCACAGTCTGTTTTTCACACAGAGTCTCTGCTCAGCTTTTTATTTGTGATGACATAGTCATCGATCGTTCTTTTTTAATGGTAGTTATGTTTTTCTGAACTTCTGTTAAAAATACTGCAGAAAGAGGTGAATGGTGATATCAGTTTGGAGATGCAGATTTATTAATAAACCCATACTCCTCTCATGAAACAGGTAGAGCGAACCTGACTCTGATATTTGTATCTCAGTGGAGCAGAAACTGTTACAATATGTTCTATTTAATAATTCATGTGGTTTGGGGGGTTTGTTTGTTTGTTTGTTATTCTGTTGTACCTATTAGTAGTATGAGATTTTTTTTTTTTCCTGAATTCTAATGCTGATGATACTAGTAAGTGATTTTTGCCAGTCTGTTGTCTCTGTTGTAAGCCCACTTGCAAAGTAAATTTCAGAACATGGCTATCTTAATATTACATCTTAATGACATTTGGGCTTTATATATTATTACATTCTGTAGTTGTGAAGTGTTTGTCAATTGTGTCTTTGCGTTTTGCTCACAAACAATCAACTGTCAGTGACTTTTCTGTCTTATCCCTTACCTTTTGCCATCTGCTTACTAGGAAAAAAACGAGCACACACACACACACACACACGCACACGCACACACAAAGAAAAAGCAGAGCATTAATCTTAATTCTGGAAATAATTTCAGAAATTGCTATCTTGTTCTGGCAGCAGTTTGAATGCTGTCAATACCCACATCGAAAGGGAGGTGTTGCAATTGGAAGTGTTACTGAGAGGACTGTTAGAGGTCGTCAGGGGTATGAGGGCTCTGTCACACAAAGGAAATTAAGGACTCTGCAGTCTGGAAAAGAGAAAACTGAGGGACTAGAATAGAGGTCCATAAAATCCTGAATAGCACTGAGAAGATAGAGAGAGTTATTTGTTACGTGTCTTCCCCAGTGTAAGAATTAGAGGGCATCAACTGGAACTAGCAAATGGCAGGAGGTGTTTTTCTTGCAACAAGTCGTTAAGGTATGGAAGGTTTTAGATCCAAGGGGAGGCTGGACAAGTTGATAGAAGAGAAGTCCATCAGAGGCTGCTAGTTACAAAACTCCCTCTCTGACAAAATCTTGATTGTTGGAAGGAGGGAGGGTTTCTGGGGGAGCGCGCGTCTTACCTGCTTCCCTGGGTGTCTGCCACTGCTAGAAGCAGAGCACTGGGCTTAGCTGGGCCTTTGGTCCCATCTGGCTTGTCTTCAAAGTCCCTGAAACATTATAGTGCTATAGCTTATAGGAAAAAAAAAAAAATCTCAAAATCAGAAAGATTGGGATTTTCTTGCTCATATTTGTTAATGGAGAACTGCTTGCAGTTTTTTCAGCTGACTTCATCATGCCAAAAAGACATAATAATCATTGTGTATTATATGACTGATTTCTATGTCAGAGTGAAGAGCTAAATGACTGTCACTGAAGCAGGCATGGATGGGTCCTTAGAGCCCAAGACAGTTAGTCTTGGTGATAAGCGTTGTGTCAGAGTTGAGAAAAAGTATATAATGTTCTCAGCTACTCATGACTGAGATCCTATTATTTCTGACCATGCCTGACAGCTCTAATGTTAAACAGCAAAGGGTCATAGAAAATTAGTGTAATTTCAATGACTGCTTTAGTGCAGCAGTCATTAAGTCAGTTCCCATGAACCACTCCCTAGTGCAACCCTTAATAAATTCAAACTTTATTTTTAGTAATGACCTTTAGTAACGTGAGCCTTGATCTGCTGAGATGCTATTCACTTTTGATGCAACTCCAAATCCCTTTTTTATGCATTTTAAATCAACACACGCTTGTTCTGAATTTATGCGTGTGGATAGACGGAGATGTAATTTAAACACATCTGTTCAAATATGCATTTCAGATCAACTTGGTGCCGGTTCTCATAATACGGCTGAGTTTTTGACGGGTATTATATCCCTAAAGTACACAGCAGATGGTATTTATTAGAGATTGAATGGAAATGAAGTTTAAGGATGTTGAGCTTTTTATCTTAAGTCGCTCATTTTTAAATCATAAAACAATAATGATCTGAAGTTATAAATCTGTAATGAAGTTCTGTAAAATGTTTCATTTGTATGGGAAGAGTAGAACACCTTACTGATGAATACAGTTAGTCCAAGCCTTAATTGTTCCTTTAAGAAAAGAAATATTATAATGTTTCTTTTGAAACATTTGAATTGTATCTGATAGGAACTCTAGCAACCCTTAGTATAATTATGAGAGTAAATGAGAGTAATGAGAGTAAAACTGTATGTGCTTTTTCGTCCACAGGCAGTGAGCTGTGTTAATTACGAAATACACCTTTTTTCCAGGTCACTGATGCTCAGCCACATGGATGGTCCCAGTCCCTACGTGCATGGACTCCTCCCTACCTAGTCCCTCATCAAGTTTAGCTCTGGAAATTAGGCTTTCCAGTTGCTTTCAAGTGTCAGTCAGCCCAGTTTCTGAAAGAGCTTTTTGGGGGGCTGGAGGTAGGGTTGGAGAAGAGCAGTCACAGAAAATGTCCATTCTCCCTTTCAGTTAAGCTCAGAAAGCGGTTAGACTGTGCATTTCTGGAGAGCTGCACAGCTACTGTTCTCAGGTGACTATTGTAACCTTTCTAAGGTGACTGCTTCAAAACCATTATTGACTCCAAAGTTCAAAAATAACCTCCTAAGCTGCACTCGCAGATCCGTTTGAAGATCACAAGCAGATCACAAAGCTCAGGTGTGATGTGTTCCCCGTGAGAATCACTATCATAAGCAGCTGGTAGCCTTCAGCACTGGGGAAAATCTGGAATGCAGGCTACATGTAGTGATTCTGTAGCTGTAAGACTATCTGAAATCTGAAGTGTTTGACTGTGAATAACCTCTGAATTGAATGTTAGGATTTAAGATCTTGCCATTAATTCTCCCATACGTGTATGTGCATATACCTTGCTTCAGGGGAAACTGCAAGGTGATTTGGAAAAACTACACTGGGAACTGTTCTGTGGTCATGCCTGGGATTCGGTCATTGGTTGGTTTACATGTTTGTTTAAAGAACAAAAAATCCCCCCGAAAACATGAAAAGGATATGGCATTACTCTTTCCTTGTCTGGTTTGTCCTGTCTTAGGCATCAGTTTCAGAGAGATAGAATCCAAGCTATGACAAAAATTAAAAAAAACCTGTTTCTTAAAAATATGCATTTTCTTCTCATATAAAAACATAATTTACTTAAAAGTCTGCAGCGTTCAATGTGTCAGTAGTCAGGTGAAGCTAAACAAGTGAGTCTACTTGAAAATGAAATCATTATAGACTCTTATAAACAACGACAACATAAAGTTATTTTCATTTTGATGCAGGCGGACTGGGAGGTGAAGGAAAATTGATTTGTGAGGCAGTCTGGAGACATGTTAGGCAGTAATAGAAAACATTTTAAAATATATGAAATAATATAATTGCTTTGCAGTGGGAACACGTACATGAATAAAAGATGTTAGCAGGTGTCCTGCCAGGGTAGAATCTCATGCTAGTGCATTTAATAGAAATGTAGGCACCATAAACAATAAATTTGGCAAAAGTAATCAAAGCAGAAGGTCTGAATAACTGATATGGAACAGTTTAAAACAATGAAGTTTAAACGTCGTAGTTTATTAAATGAATTTCTAACTTTTTTCTTGCCACTGAATATTAACAGCTTTCTTTTTTAGAGGGGGAGACCACAACTTTCACCTGTTTCTCACCGTATGTCATTGTGTCTGAAGCTATTGAATGTAGTCTGTATTTCTTTTTTTTTTCCCGATACTGTTTGTTGCAGACTTAATAGAAATTGAATCCAAGTGCAGGGAATTCATCTTTTCATCTGGCTAGGTCTGATGGACAATTTGATAGAAGCAAAATATAAGGTCCCTCAGACTTGTGTGATGCTTGAAGTCGAACATATTAATACTAAATATAAGAGACCTGAAATGGATGCTGCTTTTGCATTATTTATTTTTATTTTGTTGAGGTCTTACTCCGTGGTCGTTCCTGGAAGGCTTGCCTTGTTGATTCAAGCATTCCAAATCACAAGTAATAAAAGAATCTCATGTTCTTGCCATTTCTCAGTACTGTCTAGATTATAGTGCAGTCTGTGGAACATCATTCCTGTCCTGCCGTTTATCCTTTTATGGTCAAATTTTATGTTAGTGTTTTAAAAATCATCCTTACTTGCCCTACACTCAGTTGCAAAATATTCCACTATTTGTCCTGCTCATTTCTGTGCTGTCATTATGTGTCTAGAGCGACTGGACGAAGGAAAAGGAAATGGCCGCACTAAACAGGATATCTTATAAGACCTGATGACACATTTGTGGTGTAATGGATAATACTACTTGCTTTCTTACAACAGTTTCTTAACTGTTAATGTTTATTATGTATATAGCTGCTTTGGATAATCAGTCTTATCAAATGATAGTTTATATCTAGCCATAAGGCTCAGTCAGTCATTTAGAAGGCTTCATAAGAAATGTTAATAAAATTTCTGTTGTCATTGAACTGAAGTGGTTTCCAGTTCACTGTCCATCTATTGAGCGGTTGATGTGAGGGTTTAAAAGAACTTTTCTTCCTACCACGAAGATTTTCAGCTTGTGCATCCTGGACTACTTTTAAAAGCTTCTGCAGAAGATTACTAAGAACGATATTGTCAGTGGTTATCCATGTGGTAGAAGTCTGTACGTGTATTGCAAAGTTCAGGGTAAATCATAAACTGGAAACGATGGAAACCACCCTGCTTTTGAAAATATGCTCAGGTTTACTCCCCTACCTGCAGTGCATAAATTAGGAGTGTAGTATGCTGTGCTCCATTCATAGTCAAGAGATGAGAAGCAAACTGAATCCCTTTCTGTACTGTCTTTCTATGGTTTACTTCTCAGGTGAATTTCCATATGGTCAACAGAGAGGCAGGGCGACGTTTCATGTTATACCTGGCCCTTGAAAGAGCCAGTGCTTCCTGCTGAGCAGTCTGTGTTTCCCTTGTGCCGGCTCCAGCTCCTGTGACCCATCAGTGAGCAATTCAAGGAATTTAAGCCAGAAATCCCACAAGACTAGTCCTCGTAAAGCAAAAAGAAAAACAAAACAAAACAACAAAACACCTCCTCAAAAACAGAAAGAGAAAAAAGGCTTCTGCAGGACTGGTCGCAGGGGATATGCAACCATCTCCTTCAGCTGCGACACAAAATGACACATGGACATGCATGTTAAGTTCTTTAAATGTGCTTCAAAGACCAGCTCTCAGATACCTTCAAATTATTTTATCCGTTATCTCATTTTCATTTGCATGTTCCCTAAAGTAATAAGATAATAAAACGTTCCCTAAAGGAACGTATCCTGCATAAGGCTCCAAAATATAAAATCATGTATGAGGCTGAAATTGTAACCTTTCAGAGAAAACTGCGTTTATTTTCATAAGAATTTAGCATTTTCTAGCATTTTTTCACTATGAATTTCTAATTTATGAATCAAGAAGTTGCTAGGTCATCACATTTTTTTGCTTTGACCTTAGTTACTCTGTTTTTCTCAGGCTATTCTTGTACCCATCTGTAAAAATGTGTAATATTTTAAATTTGTTCATATAGCTATTTATTCTAATCCAATACTTCTATTATAATGGATGTGGAGGTGGGGAAGAGGGAGGGTCTTGTTTAAGAGCCAGTTGGTGGCTTTCTGTCATAGATGGGTGTAAATACTAATTGCTGAAAAGGAAGTGGGAAGGATATATGGTCATGCAAGGAATTTCTGGAAGTCGTAGTAGAAGGTGAAGATGCTAATGAATGGCATTTTTACCTCTTTTCTCTTTAATTCCTTGCCTGAGCATAGATTTGATTTGTAATGGTTATTATTAAAGGAAAAGTCTTCTGTGACTAACGCCACGTGAAATGTGACACCTGACTCCTAGCAATTTTCACACTTCTGCTGCTGGTTTTCTTAGACGTATTGCTATGTAGAAATATTTTATATTTTTATATTTGGCAGCTTGACATTTTCATCTCTTTCCTAAATCAAACCACCAGGGTTTTAATTTTGCATTTGACTCCCAATTTACATTCCCTCAAGATTTCTTTCCTCTCAACCATCTACATAGTACCTGCGATACTTTTCCGTTACTGCTAGTCTAGTTTCTGAGTTTCTATTTTCTCTGACATCAGTAACTAGGTCCCCTAGGCATAAAGGAGCAGGAAGCTCATCCCTGTGGGGAAATATCTGCACTGCTTGCTTCAGGGTAATATGCAACTGAGATACCTGGGCGAGCAGTGGTTCAGCAGTTACCCAGCTGTCGTAGCACAGAGCTAGCCTCAGAGCGATTTATACTTCTGGGCTTGTTCGGAGCTAGCTCAGATACCTGTAAGCTCTGAGGAGTCGATTCTCATTGCAGCAGTTACCCACATCGCGTTCATAGGCTTTACGCCCAGATCTCAGTGACTCCTTTCAGGAGATAGGACACACTTCTTTCTCTGACTTGGCTTATCTACAGATAAAGGGTGGGATGTTGTATTTCTTATGTGCCATTTCCAGCACGTTTATTCCTCCTTTCTGTGAGTCTTTACATAGCTCTCCTCTCAGCACATGTGTGTGATCATTTCTGGGGGTGTTGGTCTGTGCAACATCACACTAAGACGGATTCCTCTGTACTGTGAGATGATGTAGCTGCTGCTTCTTGGGTAGTCAGAACTGCCCAAGAGGATGGTGATCTCATTCAGGATGATAGAGCATAAATCAGCTCGAGTAGATGAAAGGGTTTTGTCTGTATGGAGGAAAAAAGGAGGAGAGGATCCATTGAGGAACCATAACTGTTAGGATTATGTTATCTTATAGATGTCATGGATTATTCCTTAGTTTATCTTTTTCTAAAATTTCACAATTTTATATTAAAATGTTTCAACTGAAAGCCTTTGCTTGACATTTTTTGTCTTTTTTTCCAAAGTTGAGTAAATAGAGGCAATAGTACATGTTCATGGACAAAATCTTGCAAGGCTTACGATTGTCAGATAAAATGATCACACGCAATCTTTCTTAACCCTGACAAAGACCCAGAAGATTTAAAATGCCTGGCAAGGTTTAGGTCATTTTACGCTTAGAAGTATTGACATGTTCCTACCACCTCCGTTAGCTAGGCTGTAAGGGGCATCCAGGCTTCGGCATGTTTGAAATGACTTTCTGCTTTTTTAAAATCATTTTGTCTTTTGTAAGGACTCCTCTATACTCTTGGTTCACTGAACAATGTGCTCGAGAGCTTCTCAACTGACCCAAGAAAACATTTACTGCAAATGAATTTTTAGAAACTTACTGGAAACACATTTATTATGTGCTTAATGTTACAAAATACTTACCAGAGTCGTTCAGCAGGGTGTTTGTTTGTTTCTTTGTTTACTTCAGAATAGATAAACGGTGCATTTCGTTTTTAAAAGCAATTTAATATTGGCTGATGCACCAGAAATTGGTTCTTGTTGTGTAATTTTGCAGCATATTTCATAGTTAGGACTATCTTTTAAACATTGAGTCTACACAGCAAAGAACTTGGTTCTGCTTTGTTTTAGAGTGTCAGGGCCAAGGTTACCTTAATTTTCAAATGTATGTGTGTTTTATGTTTTTCTCAAACGGTATATTTTTTTTCCTCCTTTTTCATTAAGAAATGATTCTATGTGTGTGGAACCAATTCTGCTTATTTTTGTTTGTGCATGTTCTGAGAAAGACTGAGAACTTGTTTTCTTCAGTAACTGGATTTTATCCTAAGTTAAGCCTCATATACTTCTCTTCCCTTTTAAAACTACTTTTTTAATGATAAAATCAACAATGGTATAAAAATGCACAATGCAATGTCATATTTTGGTCAGGCATACTGGATTGAACTGTAATTAATTGCTGTCTCTGAATAGACTGGTGTTCTTATTCTCTTTCCATAGCTTAGTTTTTCTTTGTGTGTAATAATTCCATCCAGAAAGAAATCTAATTAGTAAGATAATTAACACCTTATCACCAAATGGAGTTCAGACATTTGTACAGTTTATGATTGTTAAAAATATGTAATTTCCTTTTAACTGACAACTGGTGTTATGGAGAAAAAGAGCATATTTTAGTGTATCTAGCTTGACTGGACCTTATAATTCACGTTGCTATAGAAACAGCCAAACCTTTATAAAGGATGGTGTTACTGCTGCCATTGGTAATAAATGACTTGACTGTTACCAGTAGTGTCATTTAAATGGCTAAAATAACTTCATTATAACAGTTTTGTCAGACTTAATGGTTGTTCTGTTAATGTTGTGATAAACGGCAGCTGATGTTATATGATACTAATTTATAAAGTAATATATTTTATCTTCTGTGAGCTTGCTATTACTGCACAAAAATACTGGCAATGTGAACAAAATAATGTTGCAGAATGCAGTGTTCCTCTTCTCAGTCCTTAAATCCAGATAATTTTATTGTTATTTGATTTGAAGTAGAACTTTATGTCTTGCAGTTTTTCAGGCTTAAGAAACCAAGGGAAATGGAGGCTTCTTAGCCAATGGTATTGGGAAGTTTTGTTGTTCTGTGTAATGTTCAGTTTGTGTTTTCCCACTTACACTTATTGGACCAGCTCTTTCTTGAAAATGTCTGGTGTTATATCATTTTCAGTTTGGCATTCAAATTACATGTTTTAACTTCATCTCAGACGTTAGAGTCTGAATTCGTAAACTCGAAAAAGAACTGAAGGAATTTGGTTGGTTTCTTTTGTGTTTTTTTCTTAAGGAAAAGGAGAGAGAAGATTCTGACAATACAATGTCTAATAAATTCCTGTGTAGCTAACTATATATGCAGGTACATATAAAAAGGAGGCCAAGGAATTTGGTTTAATATAATCTCATTGCCAATATTTAGATAAAAATTCCATTTCTTTTAAGTTAAAAAAGAAATAATTGTAAAATATGTTTATCACCATGTACTCTTTGTATCAAGGCTACTCTGTTGGGAGTAATTTTCTCTATATTGTTTTTTTTTTTTTGAAGGGGGGTTGATTTGTTTTTTTTAAGTCTGACTTCTCCACAGTTTTCATCATCATTCTAATGTCATGTCACAAGTAAATATTAATAAATGAATTTGCTGAAATTTACCTAAGAAGGGAACAACCCTTTTTAAAGGAAGTCTGCGAAGGCCTAGAAATCACTGAACTCAGAACTCTGTCTCAGGACTGAGAAGAGAAAGCTTTTCTCCTGAGTCCCATTTCAAGTCCTGAACATGGAGAGGTCAGACCACCCTTCCTATCTTGAAGCAGACCTAATTGCTGTGACATAGCAATAAAAATAAACATTTTAAGCAAAGGGTATTTCTGCTACATGTGTAAAATGTCACGTATGGTAGGGGAGAATCCAGAAATAGTTTTATGAAAGACTGAGCAGACTAATGAGCTCTAGTATGTCACCTAATCTAATCATTTTAAAAAAATGTTGTATGCTTCCCCTTTCCTGGGTCTTTTGCCAACCGATTTGGCTCTTCCAGTAGACCTCATTGTTGCAAGAAGTGTTTCTTTTGCCTCTTTAAACTTCAGTTTCTTTGCCCACTGTAATCACAGCAGTATTTTTCCTATGGTGTTGTACTATATAATACAAAACGATAGTTCTCTTTGGCCATTCAAATACTTTATAAATGCCATTTGGTGTGCATGCATTTATATTTACAGTTGTGTTGTCCCTTGCCTTGATGATGAAGAAGAGAAGCCTTCCAGCCCTTTTTTTTTTTTCTTTAATTTAGAACAAGGCTTGCAGACCCCTTCTTAAGCTTGGGCATGAGCTTTGCTTGTGGCAGAGGTCTTTATGCTATTCATCCCTAAGAGAATTTGTCTCAACTATTTTATTGTTATATCCTACTTAAAGAGAACTGTAGAGTAATTTATGTTGGAAGGGGCCTCTGGAAGTCGTCTTGTCTGTGTCCCCCGCTTGAAGCCGGACCAACTTTTCTGCGGTCTGTCGTTATCTTTTATTACTGAATAGTCATGAAATCAGCTCTATGTTGTAGAAGCAGCTCGTCTGTGTCAGTGGGGAGCCCTTCTGGACTACACATTTCCACCTCCTTGCAGAAGAGGTTTGTCACGATTGCCCCTTTATGTACAAGCTGACTGAAGTACAAAGCAATGGTGTAGTTTCCCAGCTTCTTACGGAGCAGTGGTCATCCAGCTGGCTAGTGGTAGACCTGGAAAGCTGAACTGATACCTCCTGGGTCTCATCCAGTGCTCTGTAAATCCCATGCAATAATCTCTTGGTTGAAGGACTCATTTTTCTGGGCCATGTGCTTAAGGGCTGTGCATATTCAGTCCAAAGGGAACAGTTAGGAAATGCTGACCTTGCTAAATAAAAAGGGAGGCTGGTGTCTGTGAATTTGTAAACTTAAGTTTTAGGGTAAGAGGGAAGGTTGTTATTATTTTAAAGCAAGGAATAGCCTGATTTTATGGCGTACTGAGTTAGAAATTAAATTGTGACTAGAAGTTGCCTTCTTGGCTCTAAAGCCCATTTTGTCTGAGATTGCAAGTCTCCATGGGACATCAGTCTCCTCTTTTGGATATCCCATTCTACTTTGATAGCAGTGATATAATTCATCAAGGAATTTTACAAACTCCAGTGGTTAAGTCTCAGAGGTTATAACATGTGTAGATAAGTAATCAGAATTCAAGAAATGTATCAGCTCTGCTGATAACCTATCATTTTAAATGAAGGAGGAATTGGTCCAGGACATTTTCCTCCTTCTGTCACAATTCTAATCCAATATTTATTGCAGTATCTCTTTTTCTATTCCTTGTGCTCTCAGCTGAGTACCAAATGCATTTGTACTTACCAAATAATGGTATTAAATGATATTAAAATATCTTTTTTTCCCCCAAAGATCATTGTAGATCTCAATTTCTGTGGATAACGTTGAAGAGTTATATGTCTGTACCCTAACTTTTAAAGGAGCAAAACTTTTACATGTCCTAAGTCCGATATTCCTTTCTGCTTTCCTTACAGAGTGCCTGGAATAACAATTGCTACAGACATCATCTGTGGTTTTCCAGGGGAGACGGATGAAGATTTTCAAGAAACAATGAAACTCGTAGAACAGTACAGGTTTCCCAGCTTATTCATTAATCAATTTTATCCACGCCCAGGAACCCCTGCTGCAAAAATGCATCAAGTTCCAGCTGCAGTGGTAAGATGGATTTTAAATATAGAAAGCATGTACATGAAAATACAGCATTTCCTGCAGAATTATGCTACAACTCAATTAGAGTCTTATAGAACTCCCAGTAAGTGCGATGACTGTTGAATTGCCTTTAGAGATTGCTAGATCACTAGGTGCATTGCTGCATGTAAATTACTGTTCAGATTGTTAGGAAAGGCAGAACAACGGTCATACTGAGGTCATGTGTTCTTTCTGTCAGGTTTTGGCTGAATGATTATCAAGAATGGTGGCTGATTGATTGCACTTTTTTTCCTCCCATTTGAAATCTTATGTGACTCCAGCAGTCTCTAGCAAATAGTGAATAATCATGCAAGTATTAATAATAGAGCAACGGTAATCTCCACTTTATTTGTTAAACATCACATTTGCATGTAACTACTTCCATGAGACCTCCTTATGCACTGCTTATAAACTCTGTTTTCCTTCAGCCTGCATGTTAAAAGTTATTGATGAAACTTGCATTTAATCTTCCAGTTTTCAAATTTTCTCTTACTTTCTATTTTTGGCTGAGTAGTACAATCCTTCCCAACTACCAACATTCTTATCTCAAATTCCCATGAGGACAAAGGCATCTTTTAGTGTAGAAGGCAGATGGCTACTGACTGTATTTTGATTAGTAGTTTAAATTCCCTTTTTTATAAGTGGCAATAGTAGCAATCACATCTGAAGGTATGGTTTGATCTATTAAAAAAAATATTTCTTTGAATTTGTAACTGTGCAAACTTGTCTAATCTGAATTTTGAAATGGGAAAATATACAGCACTGATGCCTGTACAACAATTTAATTTATTATTTTCTATGCCAGCATAAATATTATTTTTATTTCTTATTAGTGTAAGAATGAAAGTCAGCCAACAATGTAAATCACTTTAAAAAATGTTTTTTATGATTTATGTATCCTGATCCACTAACATGAAGTCAAATCAGTACTTGCATCTCTTCACTTATATATCCAAAAGCTAGAAACCCTGCTTACTGTCAGTATATATCATGAATTCTCTAAGAAGGTATCAGCTGCTAAAGGCATACAATGAGATTATATTTGGCATCTTCAGTTTCTTGTTTACAGAAGTACAGCTTGAGCAGTGAGATTGCTCATTTATTGTAGGCCATATCATAATAGAAAATACTGAATTTTCAGATAAAAATAGCTGCTGTTAAAATAGTATGTTTAGTGTAACCAGCTCATTTTGATCTTTTTGAGTTAGAATGCTTTTTACAAGCTCATGAATGAAAAAAATGTAGAAGCATAATCGTTATCAGTTAGGAGGGTAAAAAATGAAAACATCGGTTTACAATTCTGTTCTTGCAGTCTTCCATTCACACATTTATAAGCCCATTATTTTTATGGGAGGTACAAAGAAGTAGGTTAATTGGCCCTCTTCTATTTAACTGTGTACCATAGGGAAGACAGTATATGAAGAGCTAAATTATTAAAAGAACAACATTAGCTGTTGGGGGGGGGGGGGTACTGGGAAAATGGGAACATAATTTTAACAAGTTTTAAATTATTTCTTTGTTCTTATTTCTAGCACTTACTGCTTTCAGTGAATTAGAACCTTCAAAGAAAATCAAGCCTCTAATCCAGGGCTGATGAAAATCTGTAATTAATAGAGTTCTGTTCCTCTCTTTTTTTTTTTTTTCCTTTTTCTCTGTAGTCCTTGAAAAAAACTAAGTTGTAAGATCCTTCGTTCTTTTATTTCTAGAAACACAAAGTAACCAATCAACTGGAACAGGAAGAGCTTGTGCTGATCTCTTGCGTTTTATATTTATATTGCCTCTAGATAGAAGATAATGGTCTTCCCTGTGTTCCCAACAACGTACAAGAACTTCAGTATTCATTCCTTGTCTAGAGTAACTTATAATTCTGTATGTTTCTCAGCTAGGAGAAGAAAGTAGCACATAACCATCCATGTTATGCGCTCTTACTCCTTCATCTTTTAAAAAAAAATTCATGTCATCTTACTCTTAACGAACTGACACTATTGTATTTGCATAGGGGAAAAATAGCTCGTAAAATGATATCAAAATGTTATACGCGTGTGTCTAGGTGTACATGTGGTTTGTCGTATTGCCAGTCTAAGCTCATGAGCTAGTGCTTTTTTCTTAACATATTCTCCGCAGTGGATGCGGTTTCTATTGGTTGGATCTCGTTCTAGGAAAAGAATTTTGGCTGTATTGTTTAAGTGCAGGTGCTGAACCAGGGATAAGATTATTTGACAGCTGTAATTCTTCTCTTTTTCCTCAAGACTGTGTGTATTTGCTATGTTATTCCAACTTTGCAGAATTTCTGCAGTAGAGGGGTACTGCTATTGGCACGCTGCTCCCCAATTCTCCAACTCTGGTTCAAGACAGCTTCGGTGATTCTGCCCAAGTATCACAGCTGTAGTAACGTATATGCCTCGTCAGCTCCTTTTAAGTTAGCTTTTTACAAGATGACCTTATGTCTTTAGGGATAGTCTAGTAGTAAATAGTAGTGGCTATTTAGTGCTTTCTTATTTTTAGGGGATAGTTTTGATGGAAGTGGTAAATGTAATTGCTTTTTTGGAGAAAATTTTCATTCGGGTTTATCTTAATAGAAAATATTCAGTAGGTCAACCTGGTTTCTTTTTTTCACATAGATAATTTATCTTTCAAAGCCTTCGAGGCACTGATCTTTTTCTAAAAGGGCAGATGACACTAATCCAGATGGACAGCTCTGCCACCGTAAATTCAGAAAAGGCAGTTAAGGCTGCAGGCCTTTCTTGTTTCTCCTGGAGAAAAAAAAATCCATGGAGGATCAGACATCTGTCTAAATGGTCTTCATTTCATTACCATCAGTTGGGTTATGCTTACCATAAATACTGTTTCCAATTTAGAGAAAAGCTAGAGCACAGTTAAGCAAAACTAGGCATGACTGTGTTTTAGTGCTTTTTGTAAGCAATTGCTATGATTCACTTGAGTCATATACATGGAAAATGAATCATGATGTGATTCAAAATCTTTACTACTACCCCAAAATTCTAGGATTTTTTGGCTCGTCCCCCTCACACTCACACTTTATCCACCTACCTCTAAATACATTGTTTCAGAGGTGAGTCTGGATGCTCTTTATCTCCAGTGGGCTAGCTATTTAAAATTCTCACTGTGAACTGTGTTAACTATGATATGTTAGTTTGTAGGTTATTATTATTATTTTGGATCAGACTTTCTCCCTTTCCTTATTGCATTGTATAGTAAAAGGGATATGCTGATAGTGTTATAGTTCAAATTATATGTTCTAGTCAGGTATGTTATTTTAATGAGCAAAGTAAGAAATCAGGATTTAGAGGTGTCTAGTAGGGATTTTGTATTTAGCTACATCACAAAGATTCAGAATGTTTTAAGTGTGAATGCAAAAATTTGTCTCTAAAATCAAGGAATCTATGTCATTTTATGTTTGTGATAATTTTAATTTCTCTGACCTTTATCTTTTCCAATGTATCTGTTACTTGTCTGGAAGCTTGGGAAAGAGTGGGGAGAAAGTTCTCTCTCTGTCCTTGAGGTTTGATCCCTGACAAATTCTAAAAGCACTTGGGGACATTATGATCTTAGGATCAGCGTGGTTTCTATCACATGAAATCAAAGTGAGGAGACAGCCATTCTGAAAATAGGTATCATAGTAAGGCACAATTAGTTTCCTCTCTAGTGAGAATATGAGATGGCAGCTGTTTTGAGAGAAGTGATGTGATTGCAGCTTCATCATTACTCAGCCCTCAACTGCAGTGTGGCTGGATTCCAATCTTTCTGTATGCAGTACTTTCAATAGATTAAGCTGTTCATGTTTCCAAGCATGTTGTATGATAACTAGATTTTTCAAAAAGCATTGTGATCTGTCCGGATGAAAGACTATGTGTTCACTTTCTCTCTTAATCTCTTTCCCTCTCACTTTATGTACATATTCGTCAAATAATTATCTTATTCCAAGCTAGAAACTTTAATGTCAATCTAGGCTTTTCCTTTAATTCTTCTGAAGAGAGTCTCCTTGATTTTCTCTCTGCATCCATTGTATTAAATATTGCACTTACTGTTCTGAGATGAGTAAGTAAATTACAAATTTCATACCTGAAATGGTATTTAATCTCAAAAACCATTTGCCTTAGAAAGAGAGGTAGGTATAGGGCATTTTTCTCATACAGTGTATAGCAGGCAGGGGGATACTAAAGTTTTTCTGCATGAAGTGTCCACAGTGGGCAAAGATAAGAGACCATGCTAACTTGTTCTGAAAGTCTCTCCCCACTTTCTGAAAGCTCAGTCTTCACCAGCCTTCGTCTCAAACAGTACTTGCCCTAGGCGAGCACTTACTTGTGGTTTGAGGACTGCCAGCCCTAATTATGTTTTTCCTTTGTAGGGACTGGCCGTGTCCATCCAACCACAATGGAGTTGATTTGCTTGCAAATTGTGCCATCCATCCATCCCCAAATGTTGTGTCCAGACAAAACTCTTCATTTATTAATCTTCATCTCTTTGGATACTGGACGTTTTATCTTTTGAACATTCCCATCATTACTAGAAAAAAATCCACGGTCTGACATAGCATTTCCCCATATTATCACACCCTCACTTAGATCTGTTGCGATTTTTACCACCTTTAGGAGCAGTACTTAATGCACTGAGAGATTGTCCTCTATCTAGATAGCACAGCGCCACATACACCTTCTCAGTGTTGGCTGTCAGACAAATTGTGTTTGGCCATGTCTGTGGGAGCAAACTAACCATCTTTTTTTTTTTATGCATTAATTTTATGGTGGCCACTTTTTTCTTAGACTGCATTGCCTTTGCTTCCCCCAAGAGGTCCCCAAGAGGTTTCCTGGTACCCTTTCATGACTGCGTGACCACAGATCCCCCACATCTCTCTTCACAGATGAAAATTCTGCAAGACAGAAGCAGCTCACACAGTCTTAGCTATTCAGAATAAATGATTGTCCATATGTTCCCAAACTGTCCCTGGCTGATAGGGAAATAACGACATGCTTGCACCAGGCAGTGTCTGCTGTCTTCTCCCACAGCACCTTTTAACTGTGAGCAGCAGGACAGCCATTGGAACAGCATTGTTTGTGCAAGGGACACATTTTGCTCTACTCACAACACTAGAGAGAGTGCAGCTGAACCTTGCAGTTGTACCATCAAAGGAAAGGCTAATAGCTTCCTGTTGAGCAGGAAAGACAGATGACAATTGAGGGATGCTTTTGGGCTTTGAACATGTGCCTGAAGTGTTAATGTGGAGTGCTGTGGCACAAGGTGCCTTGGGAAGCCAGGGTGGGGGGCTAGGACAGGAAAGAATTCATGTGCTGTCCTGGATGGGCTTGGAGATAACTTCATAGAGTATAATGTACTGAGCTATGCAAGAGAACCAATTGCACTGTAAGCACTCGCAGGTGAGAGAACAGAACTTAGGATGGTGTTGATTAGTTAGAGAATGTGATTTAAATGCCCAGCAAGGCAGGGACTCTCTCTCTTGTTTCTCATATTCACACACCTGGCAGTATTAGTAATGCTTCTTGCTTAATGGTGGCCAGTCCATAGCTCAGACAATGGGAATATGTGGTGATATTCTTATTCAAAAAATAAGAAAAAGAGCAGAGGAGAGATCAGGAGGAGGGAGAGAAGGAAAGTGAGTAAGAGAAAGAATAATCCCACTTATTTAACAATGCTGCTACTCAGGTAGCATCACTGGCTTCGAGCTCCCTTGGTAAGCACTGTGGCAAAATCGCGTTATGTGCCCCAGGAGCTAGATGCAGCTGTAGTATATCTGCTTCTAGAGGATCAAAGATGCTTGGCCCCTGGCACCCTCCTCCACCGCATGCAACAGATGCATGAGGTACCACACAGGATGTACTCTATGGCTAAGAGAAGACAAGACTAATTAACTTCTGTGTTTGACTGCTGTACCCCTGTACTATACTTTGTTTTCTCAGCAGTATAATTTTATTTAATACATGCTACTCTGCCAGAACAAAGGATCAAGTGAAGACTTCTATGTCAGGTTTGGGGCTGGAGAGGTAAGTGTCAAGGCTGGAAGAGGATGCAGAAAATGAAGGAAAATCGATAGATAAATCCTTCATATTTGTCAGTGAACTACTGAGTTATTCCAAGTAATTTTTTCCGGCAGGTTTTGCGCTTACTCTGTAGTAGTAATTTATGCCATATTTCCTTACCTTTTTAATGAGAATGGCATGTGAGGTACTGCAGAAAGCCTTAGTAACCATCAAGATACTTTCTCCTATCTGCAGGGACTGTTATTCTCTGATGGGATTGATTTTGAACGACATGGCTGTTGGTTATTGGTGCAGCAGTCATAGCTTTTATTTCTCTTTGTGCTGCTTTCTGGATGTTTATAAATAGTTTTGTATATTTTCCTTCATATTTTTCAAAGAATTATATAAGCTGGCTGAGCTGTGAATAGCTGGCTCCTCCTTTTGCCCTGTGATACCGATGGACAAAATATGTGGCCTCTCTTACACAGCTCTATCTGTAAGTCTAGCACAACGCTCACCATCCATGCTGCTGGTTTGACGAAGTGAAAGGAAGTTGATTTCCTGTATGTAGGCAGGGGGTTGCAGTTAAACAAAGCTACTAAACTGAATTTTACAAAAGTTTAAAAACAATTTTATTTTAGAGCTAGATTCCACTCAAGTTCAAACCACTTTAATTTGTTTGACAAGGTGCTGAAATGAAAACTGATTTTTGTTGTAGTGGGGGATGCTTGAGGTGGTATGTTTGAAAATTGTACCATTTCAGAGAGCTATCAGTAATCTGGCTACGGAGTTACGGAGAATTCAGCTCACAGCTGAATTTGAGGAATGAGTTAAATTCCACAGTTGCAGCTGGATTTTGCAGAATCAGACCCCGTGGAAAGGGACAAGAATGTTTTGACTGTAGCGCCTGGAGCCATGTCTCTTAAATCCTGCCTTGGTGTAGTTCAGGCACCCGGCAAAATAGAAGCCTTAGACTTCTAAGGAGCATGACTGTCCTGCTTGAAAAAGCAAGTCAAAATTCAAAGCTAAACTGGAAAAACACCTGGGAAACCCACATTGGTGTTCCACTCCTTTGAATTTAGCTCTGTTTTTACAACAGAAACTGACTGGAATGAAAATTACCAACAGTGTCCTCATAACCTTTACATAAATGCAGTTTGCAAATGTGAGCATCTTAAAGTAAATATACAGCTATAGATTCAAACTAAGCAATTTTGTTAAGAGAAAGAAATAGCAGGACCCTGGAAAAAAAAATGCGGAGAATAGATACATGGAGGAAGCAGCAGAATTCTCTTTAAATTTCACTATTAAGCCAGAAATACTTATAGATTCTGCAAGAATTCTGAAACTACCACGAACGTGGTATAATTGTGCAGGTTGCTACTTGCAGCCATGTGCAGTGCACATGGTGGCTGTCCAGTATAAAAATTGTTTTTATGAAAGTGTAGTCTTGTGAGATTTGTAGCCCCTGGGAGCATTCATTTCCCATCCTCATGAGTGTTCATTTTCCATCCTCCTTCACCTTTTCAGTCCATCCTGAAATGCTAGTGGGATCCTGAGATTTCTTAGTTGCAAGGAAGCTGAAATAGCATCAGGAATTTTGTATAACACATACTCTTGTACTACATAGAAGAGAGGGATTGTACTGTCTAGAAATGAAGTTCAATAAAGTATTTGATTGTGAAGGAGAAAGCAATTTTAATGTGCAATATAAATATATATGTGATCAGCATCTCAGGTAAATTTCCTGTTTCAGTATAATTCTTTTTCTCACAAGAATTAAAAAGTCAAAAATAGAAGTGTAGTTTATTGAAACAAGAGTTTAGTGGTCTCTCCGGATGTTTTCTTTTTATGGTTTATCACCCATTCTGCACAATTTTTGCTTATTAAAGAAGGAAGAAAAGTACATCATTCTTCTGGTTTTCCCACCTAAACTTAGTTCTTTAAACTTTTCAAGATTATAACTTTGTTCTTCAGAAGATAATTATATGATGTTTAAATAAAGTGGCATTCAGGATAAACTGAATACATTCTCTCTCTCTCTCTCTCTCTCTCTCTTTTTCTTTTACATTTGACTCACACTGCAAACTGCATGAATACACATATGCATGGAGTATGTTGGAAGCCTCTGTTAATTGCAAGGATTGAAGCTATAAGACAGATGTCATGAGGACAGTGAAAGCTGAAGATCTTGCATACTTTTCCTTTAGCAGTGATTATGAGTATGTATGCCAGTCGGGGTCTTCAGGTCAGAGTATTACAGAAAGTACAAGGACTGTTTTGTAGATTGCCTCTTCTGTGAGAGAGGGTTTGAGGTAAGGGAGGGTAGGGTAAGGTCAGGGGGTAAGGGAGTAAGGGGGAAGAGACGACTGAAATTTCTTTGAATACCTTTTATTCATTAAGCTGCTATTATTAATAAAATCAAGCCATTATTGTTAAAAGCAGGTGACTTTTCAGATAACACATTAATTTATGCACTCACATAGTTCACTCGCCCAGTTACGCATGGTTACCTGCTTGAAGCAGCAGCTAGGAGGCTGACCTCAGCTGCACGCTCAGATGCAGAGGGTTGTACTGGCACACCAGGGGCTTCGAGGTAGGTGTTTGGAAAGTCCCTCAGAGAGATCTTTGTTCAGTTAGGTGTATATGCAATCCTACAATCTTCATCCAAATATAGCAGTTATCACCGTCTTGGATGTGGTCCAAGTCGCATAGTCTGCTGGTGATCCTAACAGGTTGGGGTGAATTCAACAGACTCTTGGTGTCCTGAGTTTGTCAGGTCTTGCAGATTCAGCAGGACTGCTAGTCTCCAGAGCTTACAGACCTTTCACATACTACCTTTTCAGCGTGTAATTTTCCTGTCTTTGGCCTGTTGTTTTTTGTTACTTTTCCGTCCGTACCCATAGATACCTACAGAACCAGTCACAGAAGCTCACCCAGAAAGGGGCCTTTATGACAACTGGGTGTTAATGTTATGGATTCTCTTTCCTTTCCCTTTTTTCCTCATCACTTTTTTCCTTTTAAGAGGAAGAATCAGAGGAGTTTTTAACTATATCTTTCTGTAGCTTTTACTTGAATTACAGTTAGGTGACTACTGTCGTATGAGAAATGTTTCATCTCTCTTTTAATTCATAATTTTAATACACTTTATGAAACAGTCTGGTCAGAGCTGGAAACAGTGCAAGTCTTTACAGAGAGGAGGGAGTACTTCCCATAACGTAGTCCCTGAAATTGGATATGTGCATCAGAACAGTAAAATCTGTTTCTTTCAGAAAAACCTCTTGACTTTGACAGTTCTTAGCTTCCTAGAGTGAGAGCATTGTTTAGATTTAGTAACTTGTGACTTAAAACAGGTAGCAAATTAAGAATCTATCCAGGTCTGATATTAATAACGTTACTAAAATGGGTTAAGCTTTACTACTTAAATACCTTTGTTGTGTAGCATAAACAGATTTTGGTTGAGTGTATTAGTTTTATGTTTATCCATAACTATTATTTTAGACTCTAGAAATAGAATTTGCTGGTATTGTAAGCCCAATTTAAAAGATATTAAAAAGAATTACAGACTTCTCAATATAATTCTCTTATTTTTTTTAAACCTGCAGTCCACCTTTAAAGTGCAGAAGCTTTTTAATGTGAATTTGGTTATATTTATTTCATGTCATGGAGGTTACTAAGTTTGTCCATCATTTGCAAATCATGTTACATTTAGGATGGTCCAGAGAGTCTGCTTTGAAAGAAAAAGGATGACACTGAAATATCCTGAGGTGGATTCTCAGTGACCCTTTCCTGAACTTTGTCTGTCTTTGATAATCCAAACACACTCCTTCAAAGCCATCACAATTAATCAGGTCACTGAGTGCTTTGGAACTTTTGTATCTTCTGCTGTTTTGGTTGTTTCACATGCACCTCAAGTCAGCGTGCTAAAAATGCACGTGGGATTTGGGTCTGCTGGAAAACTGGAAGTAGAGAGGAGGACTGAGTAACAGCCAGCTCAGTTCTGGGCTTGAATAACATGTATAGCAGTAACACTTCACTAATAAAGTATAGTTTGCAATTCATTCTATTTTGATTTTATTACATATCTAGGTGCAATAGCTATATATATTTAAAAGCAGCCTATCCCTCATGACCAATCAATTCATTTCGATTCAGTGTCAGTCTAATTTAAAGCATGGCCAATATGCGCTAATATCCAAAACCCTGTTACTGTCAGACACCTTTATTCTGCAAAATCTTTTTGAGCGAGAAATAGAAAATCTTACTATTCAGTTACAGTGGCATCCTTAGAAAGTGCCCACTTCATATAGATTAAGGTACCTAATCAAAATCTGAGTATAAATTTCAGGCATAAAAATCTACAAGAACTGAGACACAGCATGTACAAACTATACCCAATGAAGGCAGCTAAAATGTAACGTCTGTCAAGACCAGTAAAGATTAAAGGCCTTTTCTGAAACAAAGGATTTATTCATGAAAATCTTCATAGTAATTTTTACATAGTTTATCCTCTGCTAAGAGGGAGGTTTCATTATGAAGAGTGATAGAAATAACAAATATTAATCCTAAACTAAATTAAAAAAAATCAAATATGCCAGAAGCAGTAGGATTCAGTAAGATTCATAAAATACGTGAGTTTGAGAAGTCTGCATTACATAGCTGAGATTATATGGGGAGTGGGGAGGAGGAAATTCCATTGCCCATAGTTTAATTGAAAATTGATCCTTACAGTGACTATTTTCAGATAGGTTGACAGATACTCTTATGACAATCCTCTGCTGTTTTTTTGAGAACATTTGAATTTTTCATAAATAAGAATCTCTACTTAAAATACAAACCAGACTTATCCATAACTATTTGTGCTGCCATAATCATGAAGGCATTTTAATATCTGTGATGATTTGCTAGATTAATCTGATTTGTAATAATGTGTAAAGTTTTCATGTATCTTCCCTTTTGAAAAAAAAAAATCATGGGCTCATGAAAAGCTTTATTTTAAATTTTTTTGAAAGAATCAGTGAGTATATAAAGTACAAAGACTATAGAGTATATGAAAGATAAATGATGACTATGTAACTGTGTTGTTAATCTGAGCTGAATGTCCACTATTCTGGAAAATTAAGATATACTGCTGTATATAGCATACTGAACACTAAGTGACCTTCTCCATGTTTACAGCAAAGTGTTTTCTCATACCAAGATAAATAATGAAATGCATGTATGTCTATAGGTAAACCAGAACGATAAGTTTATTTTCGATATAGTTATTCAGATGAGTTAGGTCAAAGAACTAGCTAGCCCCAAAATGATTTGATCTGCTTAATTATAGGTGTGATCAGAAAGACAGGAATATTATCAGTAGAAGTGAATTAGCCATAGAGAGTAGGAAACTTGCCAAGCCTTCATTGTCTTTTCTGCCCTTTCAGACCTCACAAGGCACAGACATGAGCTTAACTGTAACACCAGTTACAGTTTTATCAAGAAATCTGGCTGGGACACAACATTTTTTTCAGGCTCATTTCAGAGGCGGTGATACACTGAGTAACTCAGGGTCAAAGAGAACGGTTCACTGATTTCTGATCATATTTTTTAAATTGTTTTGCAGAACATAAGGCAATCTGTAAGCTTTGATAACTTGGCTATTTCAGTGGCTTGGCTTAAATCTATAATATGGTTATAAGTGCATTAATTTAAGGCATTATGACATGAATCTCCAAGCAAAGGTTTAAAATATGTCTTGGTTAGAGTAGTTTCTACATCTTTCTTTGTTATTTTGCCAATTAAATCTCTGATGATTTAAGTTAAGCCAGTCTATGTCTTTTGATAGAGCGTCCCAAGCACGTCGAACTTCCTTCTATACTATAAAAATTTAAAGTTTGGAACTCCCTAAGGGCTTTGTAAGTATGAGATCACAGAATTAATTTGGAAAAAAAAAGATACAGCTTCATTGTGGCTCAGAAAAAGCATGTCACCAAAGTTGGAGAATGCCGTAACTTAAAACGTGTTGGATTTACTGTTTCAGAACAGAGAAGTTCCTACATCCTTGTTTGCTCTTGCAAGAGAGGGGTCTATTGCATGAGAACCTCCACGTTTTCGTTAGGGGGAAGAAAGTCATGAAAATATTTGCAAAGATACTTCATTCTCCTCCCGACATCTTCTGTCAAAGCTCTTTTTGCCTTGGTGCCTATAAAACATTAGTCAACAATTGTATTTGCATGATCAAGACGACAACATGTATACCTGTTATACTATTCTGCTATAATATCCTGTCATAGCTGTGTTCTTTCCAGTAATATCTGGTAAACTGGATCCTGTTTTTTGTTCTTTATTTGTCCTTTGCTATTTCTTTTGGGTCTTGGGCCATTAATTAGGATTCTGAAAATAATAAATTAGAAGATATATTTATACATAACTCCTCATATGTATTTAATTCATATTGTTGTTAAATTCTGTCATGGCCCACAAAGTTTAATTTGATTATAGCTAGAAATTATCTAGTCCATTATATACTACACAAGGAGATAAGTCTGGGAAACCAGACTATCTGAAGAAAAACAAATGCTGGTTTTGCTTGTTAGTATGCTTGAGTGTGTTAGGTTTTTTATAACTGCTAAATTAAATCAGGTTCCTGAGGCAAAATAGCAGTTTATTTTAATTCTAGTCAGTACTATATAAAAGAGAGAAATCAGGAGAAGATAGAAGGTGTGGGAGGAGAACTGAAATAAAGTCATTTATCTGGTTGCCCTGACACATGTTAGTATTCACTGTGACCATGAGGGAGAAGAAGAAGATTTGCATGGAAGCCGACAAGGCTTCCATGTGCTAGGGGAATTGTAAGTGATGGAAACAGAAAGACAAAAGCAGAAGAACTTTACCGAGGATATATCAAGGCTGACATCTTCAACAGCATTGGTAAAATCTGCAGATCTGTGGTGGTATTTGACTGGAATCATTAAGAACCATGAAGGTGGAAGAAATCAGTGTTAAGACTGAAGGCTAAATCTAAAGCAAACCTAGTGATAATTTCGTATCAGAGATTAATCTTGACTCATTTATTCCTAGAGAAGAACTGAGAATATTGCATGTCAGTTATCTACTTCTAAGTAGCCTATGATAAAAACATCGCAAGAATATTGCAATTCTCGCAACAAATATTGTGGGCCTAGTAAACCATGCTTAAAAGGAATCCAAACAAGTTAGGCTGCAATAATGTCATCTGAGAAATGAGTAGTTACAGCTGTGTAAGAAGGGAGGGATCATAAGAAAAGCACAATATACTTGTGGGAATCTATGTTGTGTAATATTCAGCAGACTTATTTCATTTCCAGGCTTATGTATATAAAGTACTTTTTGGATATAAAAATGTATATTTAGGACATCCTACCTTTGCCCTATTTTTACACTATTATATGCAAAAGTCATTAATAATAATTTAAGTACAGCTTTATTTTTCTAAAGTAGTCAACACAAAGTTATATGCAGTTACCTGCTGTGCCAAAATATTTAAAATGGTTTAACCTTCAACTTTTACATCAATTTTTTTCCACCTTCACAGTTCTTAGTGATTGCAATCAAAAATACCATTTTTATGTACATTTATTTTTAACAATAGTGAAAAATGTTATATTTTGTTATCCTATTTTTGATCAGGAAATATCACTTAAAGAACAAATGGGCAGAATATTAAAAAATGTATAGAATGAGTTTTATAACTGCATGTTTAGCACTGTGTGTCTTTTCAGAAGTATTTGATTACTTCAGTATAAAAACTTCATTGTACTTCAGCATAGTAACAAGCTTGAAATAATGAATTCATTTACAACAGCTTTTCTTTACTTAGGGAAGCCCTTCCATCTTCGCATACTTCTGTGTAACGTACATGATTTTACAGTATTTAACCCTGTCCTGCAGCAGCACTTTCATCCATTCTTCACCAGGGTTTTACATACTTTTCCAGTTAAAGACAGCAATAAAATATATTTCCAGTGCAACTCCTGTATATAATGTGACATTTTAAAAACTTATTGCAAGAGAAAAGTGAAGAATTGCTTGCAGAGTCACATGCATATGCTCTTAAATGGCCCTTATTAGCCTAGTGGCTGAATGTCTCTGGGTATCTAATGTTGAAAAGGCAATTTGAGTTTGCCTCAACTCCCTACACTTGTTTTTTTTTTTTTAAGTACTTAGAATTTAAGTCAGTCCATGACTGAGTTATCAGAATCTCATAACCTAAGAAGATCTGTGCTCCTGCAACACACTTATCTCAAGTGATACCTGACTCTTGGGAAACTGCTACTGGAAAAGTTTTTGGAAGAAAAGCTTATCTCTCTGGGTTGCTACATGTCAAATGCTTTTGCACCAAAAATGCAGCTATGGCTGGTAACCCTCTGCCAAGAGTAACTTGGTTTAAGGAATGTTCTGTGGTCACTGAACACGCACTGTATCAGTATATGGCAAAGCTGAGAGAACTACAGAAATGAACTGCTGTGAATTTGTTGCTGATATCGGACTTAAAGTGGTCTTCACCTTTTTGCAAATACCCTGTGCTAATTTGAATAGTGACTTTGGAAAGTCTCTAAATTTTTTCTGAAAGATAAAAAATTCAAATATATCCTGTGCAGTTCTGTGAGAACATTCAAGAGCAACACTGTGCTGCTTGTGTACCTGGACCATTATGACAGCAGAGTTACATTTGTGTAAATTCAGAAGATTTTATTGAGTGTCTTCTTACCATGAGATTTTGACAGTATTATTGGTACAGAGCAAAGGAATGGGGAATCCGAACACTGAAGGGAAAGAGCAGGAAGACAGATGTAAGAGCAATATTTTAATGTTGGTCAAGAGAGGCAATGAAAGGGATGTTGGACTAGTAGCTGAGGAGGGAGAGGTAGGAGTTTAAAGCTACAGCAAGGAAAGCGAGTCTAGGGAGATGCCTGTAAACGATCAGCAGTTCAGAGCTCAGGCTAAAAGGAGAAGAGAAGATTTAGGGATTGGAATAGTCCACTGGAAGCAATGAAGGAGAGAGGTTGTTGGCTCCATATTTTCCTTGTTGTGTCTAGAAGTGGAGAAGCCTATTTCCCTGCAACTACTGTGTTTCGCTTTGCATATAGGTGAGCACGGAACCATCCTTTTCTTCACTTAAAAAAAAATATGATTGATATGTAATGGCTAATGCCTGTTCTAGGAGTTAAAGGGGTTACTGTTTTACCAGCATAAATTCTGTGTTTTGGAATTTTTTTTTATTTCTTTTTCTTAGAGATTTGAGTTAGGCTGGATTCAGTGTTCTAGAAGGACGTGAGAACCATGACTGTATTTAAAACATTTTTGTCTGGGTGTAGTCAGAGTTCCCACAAAGTGGTCAATGCTATTTAGATTTAGATCAGCTGAGCGTACAGGCATCCTGGGAATTTTTCCAGGAGCGCTTCTTGGTGTGCATCTCCAGAAGTTGCATTGCATGTTCCTCTCTCACGAATTCCCAGCATTTCCTAAGTCAGAAGCATTTTGCTTTTTTGAAAAAAGCAAAACTTCTACCTTTTATGAATGAGGAAAGAAACTGTGATTTCCTATAATGAAAAGTGGAAGACTACATGAATGTAGTGTGTAAGAGGATATCTTCATATTTAATTTTGCCTGTGTGTACAAATGGCAGTTTCGCCAGATTCTGAGGGTGAAGGATAGGGAGTTTTCTGTCATGTAATTGATTTTCATTAAAGGTATTACAATAAAATAGTCAAAAGTATTTTATGAGCAATTAAAATGTGTAAGAGAGGGAAATAGTCTTCACTAAGAACAAACAACAATTATACTTTTTCTGGGTACTGTAAGCATGGTGGAGGTATCTGGAGTCCAAACTAAAATATTTTTATCTGCTTCTTGCGTGTTTATACATGAAAAAGATTTTTTTCAAGTAATCTTTTCAATAATCATTTTGATATCTTTTTTCAGTTTATCATGGCATTACTCCAAATATTTTATATAGTATTTTAAGTACTCTCAATGTGCGTAACTAACAGGAAACAAGCCATTATAGTGTGATGGAATTTGAGTTGAGCTACCTGATGCTTTCACTTGAACGGTTTTTCCATTGGAAATAAAATAGGTATTACTGGCTTAGCGGGCCAAGGTTTCTCTACTAAAGGAGTTCTTTTCTTTGGCAAAGGTATGTTGTATTGCTGAGGAAGTCCATAATAACGGAAATGTCATTTTTAAATATCAGTTCTGTTAGTGTTAGAAAAGCCCATTAGTAAATTCAGGGAAAGAACTCCTCTTAAGGTCTTACTGCAATTGAATAGAGTTGTCTATCTATTAAACAAATATCCCTCATATTGAAAACAAGGTTCACCGTTCTTATTTAAAGAGTGTCAGCAAGTAAAAAATTATTTGCTTGACTCTTTAGTGGTCATAACTAAAACATAGTTACTAACCTCATGGAAGTAGTAATATTTACTTAATGTTTACTGACCGAGAAAAAACTAGCTGTTGTAAATTCCTACTAGTAGCTGGACTTAAAACTCCTTTGACTAGGTTGCTGCATCTGAGCATTTCACTGAAAATAAAAACTATGCAAAGAAGGGAAATATGTAGTTCCTTTTGCATAAATCAAAAATTACTAAATTTTCCTATCCTTTCCAGAAGACAGAATAAATACTACAGTCATGCAGCTGCCAGCTTTTACCATTCAGTTCCCAGCATGCTGGAAGCATGAGCATATCATACCAATTAGTTGGAAAACTGTCGCAGAAGTGATGGCTAAAATAAGACTACCGTATAAAATACCAGTATAGAACTCTTGTGGTTCTCTCCTCCTTATGCAGCTTATGGTGTGGAATACTCTGCTCTTCTACGCTTTGAGATAAGTCAGCGTAGATTTTGACATAATGAAGCTTTAAACTTATTTGTGACTCATCCCAATATTACCGAAGAAGCCTGTTTTTTCTCCTGTCCACCTTGTGCCCCTCCCCCCATAGGATGCAGCTGATTCTGTTTAGCACCTATTGAAATCAGTGAAGTCTTTCACTGATTTCAGCAAAAGCAAGATTAAGGAGTTTTTGTCTCTGAACTTTATCCTTAACAGAAGGAGGGTTTTCTTCCTGTTTGTCTTGACATTAAATGGCATACCACCTATTAATTTTCCACAATCAAGGCAATGAGAGTATTAGCATCAAAAGCAATAGAAAAATAATAAAACTTCTTTAAACTGACTTCCTTTAAACCTAATCTGCTATAAAGCAAGACTGCAAGTAGATACTAGAATACTGAGCAAGTCTTTGCAAGATTGAAGCCTCATTTTCAAGTGTTGTTATCTATATTCCAAGACATTATTTATGATTTATTGTGCAGAAATTAAAACAAATATAAGGTGTTTTCACATTCCATTGACATTATGGTTTAGTATTTATTTTTATTTAGGATATGTTCCTAACATTTTTAATATATATGTTAATTATTTCCTGTGACATTAAATATCCTTAATCTGCATACATTACTCTTCGTACCTACAGTTCCATTAACAAAGTGGGGAGAGAATGTGTTTGTACCTGTACATAGCTTTTTAAACCTTTAGTCTCTTTCTTTTTCCTTTAACTTTTCTAATAAATTTATTTATTAATATTACTTTTTAGAAAAAACAAAGAACAAAGGATCTATCCCAGCTGTTTCATTCTTACAATCCGTATGGTCATAAGGTAAGAAAAAATATACTACCTATGTGTTTGTTAAGAATAATTCCAAACATTTATGTTAACTATATTTTATGTTTAATGCAAAAATGAGAAGAAATGATGAAAATATTTGAAGGTGCTAGGGTTTATTCATGTTACTGTAATTAGACTGTCATACAAAATATATTTTTATTTCTTCAAGCCAAGCTTGGAAAGCTGCATTTTCTGACTTGTGAAATCAATGACTTGCATTAACCTCCTAGAAATATAATTTATGGATTGACACTAAATCCTGTGAAGTGGCCATATGGGGTATCTGATTCCCCCTTTTTTTCCCTCTCTATTTAGAAAGTCTGTTATTCTTGAGTATGTTGCTTAGCCTGTTGTGTCAATTAGGCCCTGAGATACATGATACTAATGAATTATCTATTGATTCTGGAAGCATCACTGGAAGAGACCACTTTGTTAACAATCTGCCAGTTATTTTGGGGAAGATGAAAAAACGCAAATCATCATTATTACGTGACCCTTAATTGTTAAGTCTGGTCAAAACCCTTATAGGTATAAGAGAAAAAGAAAACCACTTCCCCAAAGACCTTGCAATGTAAGATAAATAATTAAAGCTGTTATGAGAAGATTTTGGAGTACCAAGAGGCAGAGAGACAATACAATAGAGTCAAAAGGTAGTGATCACAGCATTTCTGTGGTTTAACTACTTGTCATGGGTTTCTTCATAGACATTATGCAGAAGAGGGCATTAAGCAGCAAACTGAAGGAGAGTTAAGTAGATCTGTAAAGGTTTTCAGGGATTTCCTCTAATCTTGGATGCATCGGTGGGCACATTTTTTTTAAGCAAGTGCACCAGATCTTTTAACAATTTGTCAGCAGTATGAGACCATCTTCTCTGCTGCTTCTGTTTTACAAAGTCTGTATAGTTTTGCAAGTATGCATTTTAAAAAAGAAAGATTTGAAACTTTTTTTGTATAGACATTTCAACAGAAAAGTTCTGAACCCTATCCCTTCTATTCCAATCCATGTACTAAATAACTATACATTGGAAAAAAAAAATAGGTTTCATATTTGCGGGAAGAAGGGCTCGAAGTGTACACATACCTGTATGTGCAAAGTGTGTATGTGTAAATATAAATGTGTATGAGAGAGAAATACAGTATGTAAATATTAATGGACTGAAGCTCCACTCTTTTGGTGCTTCCAAGCACATTCTACATACATGTCTGCGAGCAAAGGGGGGGAAAAAAAAAAGCCAAATAAGTTTATAAAATAGATGGAACCAGGTAGGTTGTTGCTATGAGAGTTCCATAGTTACCAGCTACCTGAATATTTATAGATTAGAAAATCATTAACAAACAGTAGATATATTCTGTAATGTTAATAATAATATGTCATTTCAAGTTAAATCCATCACTTTGAAGTATTTTTTATAGACAGACTTGCATTATCTATAAAGTCTAGTAAAGCAGATGTTAAGGGCCTGTGAAAATTGGTAAACGTTAAGAATAAAGGAAATTAATGCGACAAGATTTCTAACGGGAATATTACTTTTTTAAATTGGAGCAGTTTAAGGTAAACGTCATAGTAAATCAATTAAGTTCTAATAAGGAGAAGCAACTGATGACCTAGAAGCTTTGATATTCTGCTCCGTGTCTAAATTCTCCTGTGCCAAACACTTTTTATTCATAGTACAAGGAAATTCCATTATTCTTTTATTAGTACTCTTAATGGAGCTTGGCTGTTTGTAACTCCTGCTGCCTTCCTGTTCATATCCTTTGTGGCATTATATCAAAGTATCCTCAAATGTTTTTGGCTTCAGTTGTGAAGACTTATGCACTCTTTACAAATTAGTCATCAGGCACTGTGGAATTGAATATAAATGCTTAGATATATTCCCTTTTGATCTTTGTTTTAGGACCTTTAATAAATTATTAAAAGTAGCACAATTGTTTGGTGAGTGATTTTTGAAGCTCCACTCTTTTGGTGCTTCCAAGCACACTCTACATATATGTCTGAGGGCAAAAGAGAAAAAAAAGGCTGAATAAGTTGATTAAAAAAAAGGTATTCTTTCCTTATTTTACATTTGACAGTGAAGGTTTACCTTCTGCTAACCACTTCCTATTTTCAGCGGTCGTGATGAGTTCATTGCGGATTTCTAACTCTGTGCTGTTATTTTCCACCTTAGCTGCCAATATTTCACAATTGTTATGGTCCCGGGAAGGACTTTTAGTTAATTTTTGACATAAATCTAACAGTAATCAACATTAGTTGAAAATACAGTTATTTCAGGTGGATGTCTGTATTAGTTTTACTCTCGTTCTGTTTTGTCTAATTTACATGTTAGAAAGGTTGGGGTTTGGGGTTTTTTGTTGGCTTTTGTAGATTATTTTCAATAAGTGTAAAAGGAAGACAAAGAGGTTTTATGATGGCTTTGTGAAAGTGTTGATGACGCAGGATCATGAGGTGAATGACTTGAATCATTGGCTTTCAGGATTATTCATTGATTAAAAGGATTTTCTTTGAGAACCTTTCTAAAATAGAGAAGGGATAACAAAGGATAGGTTGGAGCTTGGTAGTAGTAGTGAAAACGGTTAAAACAGATATAAGAAAGAAGCTCATTAATGAAAATGGCTGGAACAGGATCTGAACTGAAGCAGTTTGGCAGTATTTCACTCTTCAGTGATGGGATATCCCATAGAAAAGAGAAAAATTAATCTAAAGAAGTTAATTCTTCAGAGCTGGTGCTTCGCTCGCAAAACCAGAAGTAGATATTTTGATGGAGCGACTACACTAACTTTTCTAATGTTACTATTGTTTGTACTTGATCAGGAGACCAATAGCTAGTAAAGAAAGTAGCTGTTCCTGGAAGTTTTATCTCAGAAATATATATGCCTATCTACAGCAAATGACGGCACCCTAAAAGACATTTTAAATGTCTGCCCTTTCTGATTGTCAAGTGAACAACTAGTTCTGTTACTGAGAGGAAAAGCAAAAATTTCCTTTTCCTTCCACTTTCAGGTGTAAAGTCTTTATCTTACACTGGATACAAGATAAAGAGATGTATCTAAGGAAGCTTTGATTAAGCATCAGAGTGGGCAGAGCCTTTAAATTATCCTATGCAAGAGGGATAGAAAACTGGGAGATGTTCTGCCTCTGCTGAGAGCAGAGGAAGCATAGTGAAACTCCTCTGTTATTTAATGTCTAAAATATGTCATTTACCATCTAGCTGCCCTTTTCACTGTTCAGATGAAGCCATACAATAGCAAATCTCAAAACATGTGTCCCTTAGTTGCATGCTTACCCAGTGGGACTTAATGCTGCTCTCTCCCCCTTAGGGCCACCATAGCACTCATGGTGCCTACATCTATAGAGCCTGGGGAGCTTTCAAGTACTGCATTACCAACGAAACTGGTTGTAACATCAATCTTGAATGCCTGGGAAATATATTGAACCCTTGAAGTCAGAGACGTACATAAAGCTCATTTTTCCCAGATTTTTTTTGTTAAAATAAATAAATAATAGCTTCTAAAACACATACTTTCAAAGACCAAATAATTATGTGATACATATCTGGAGTATTAAAAGCTGCTCCAGGTGAGTGGTTGCCATGTGTTCTAACTTGTTTCAGTTTGTATGTGCAAAAATACATAGAGTTCTGTTTGCAGACAAAGCCATTCCTTGTTCTGAAAATATTTGCTTTTTCCTGTGTTTATTTGGAGTAGTTGTATGTATAGGCTGGCTTTCTTGAGAATCAAATTCTAACTTTTGTGTAATGTTCCTCCAGTTAGCAGTAGAACAGCTTTTCTAATTATATGTAGAGTTTATCTGTTCCTAACACCATCAAAAAAATAAGATAAGAAAAAGAAAGATCCTCATATAATTGTACAGGTGAACGATGGATTTAGCAAATTAAAATTAAATAGAAATAGTTGAGAGGGAGTGCTATTTTTACTCTTAGCTATACTCTGGCCAGTTTTCAAAAAGCTCATTTAATCAGAGGTTATATCTGCACACAGATAATTCCTACTGAACCATTTTTTGTGTGCGTGCTGTGAGGTTCCACGTTGCGCAGAGCAGGAACTTCATTCTGTCAGTAGAAGATATTTAACTTTCTTGGTATTTTTCTCCCACATTATGTTTGCCCTTTAAAACTAGTGACCCGTTTTGTTAAAAACGCTGAAAGCAGTTGTGATAACAGGTTAGTTGGTCAAAACGACTTAAATTTGAGGAGCGTAGTGTGAGCTACAGGATCCAATATGCATACAGTGTCTGAATTTAGCAGCATAGAACGCAATTCCTTTTTTCTAGTTGCTTACTGGATGAGAAAGTATTGAGTCTAGCCCTAGAGCAGTTGTTTCAAGCTATACTCCTCAGTTTCTGCTGTGCAAAGGAATGGGTTTTTTTACTTATAATAGTCACAGCACAGCAGAACTGCTGTTCATTGTGCTGCTCTGGCCTCTTTAGTGTCTTAGGGCATGGCTGTACATGCCTCTACCAGCACTGTGCTCTTCCAGTGAGAAATCCCCTGCAAGCTGGACTGGAAACTCAGCTCTCAATTTACTGCTTCCTTTTACAACCTGCAACTGTTACTTAAGATTAGACTATGCTCTACAAAGAAATAAGGTCACGTATTACAGCATTAGTGATTTATTTTATCATATGCTGGATCCAGCCAAATAAGAAATAAAATCAATGTTCACAAGGATTCAAAGGATTTTCACTGTGATTTTTTTCTCCTCAGTTGAAAGTGCTTTAGATTTAAAAAACAGCTATTTCAGGAAATGAGCTCTAATTGAGGCAATGCAAATCAAATAATTATAGAAGTTTTATGTTCTTTATGCTTAAAAATGTTACTTACCAATGTATCATACAGATGTTAGAAAAAGCACAGGAAACAAAATCCCCATCTGACAATGCCTACATGATTGGCATGTTAGATGGACCATTATATTAAGCCACGCAACTAAGTCACACAGAGCATTTTCTCCTTTTTTTTTTACCTCTCAAACTGGAATGGAGTCTCTGGAAAGAACAAAAATTCCCTTGATTCTTTTTGCTTTGATAAAGGTAGATATTTGCATAATTGACTTAAATAATATGTCTAACATCAAAATTATGCACGACTATCCATAAAAATTGCTACTGGGTGCCATTACTTACAGACTTACCATGAGAATTTTTTTCAACCAATTGTTTCAATAATCCACCGAGCCTTACTTCAGTTTATAACTGAAAATAAGAAAGCTAATGTCAACAGCCTTAAATCTCTGGTTCTAAGCCATCTTTTTCCTTTGCAGCTCTTCTGGAAAGTTTTGAGGCATTTGTATGTTGGAAAAGTTCAAAATTGATAATACCACACATTGAAAGAGGCTGTAAGTAAGTGAGGGAGCAAATCTGTGTTTGTGATAGTAAAGCAGAGAGAAACCAGTTCTCGTGGTAGGATTCTGTTTGGCACTGCCTCTGGAGGCTTATCCGTATGGTCCAAGAGATTTTCATTGACAAAAGACTAGCAATACCCATGCCCAGTGCGGCGCCTATTGCCTGGAGATCGACATGGGCACCTGCATGAAGCATGAAGTAGCCAAGAGCAGCCGGCAAGTCCTAGGTGTGGGGCAGAGAATGGAGTCAACAGGCTTCTGGCAGCAAAACCTGTGAAGCTGCATGGCTTGTTCAGGCCCCTGTGCCACTGCTGGCTGCCTCTGGGGACAGCAGACTACACCAAGACAAAGGAGAGGGCACGTGGTGGTGGCAGCAGGAGCTTCTGGACCAGCTTCCCCCTGGTGGCAGGTGCCTAACTAAACAGCTGGAAAAGGGACGCAGGAAGTTAAGGGCTTCTGTCAGGCAGAGTTTTCCTACAAGTGAACTGCCTCCTCTCGTTTTTCTCCTCTGTTCAGGGAAACTGGGCTCTCCATGCCTTCTTCACAGATCAGAAATTCTTCCGTTCAGTTTTGCTTATCTCTCTTGAAAGGAAGAACTCTAAATGCCTCATTGTTGCCTAACTTCTCACTAGAGGCATCACTATAATACTCTGTTTACTAGATGCTGAAAAAATTGTTTCTGAAGATGTTTAATCAATATGTCTGCACTGTGGTATGACTTGATAACATGAGAGAGCATGTACATTGAAATGTTGTATAGTTGAAAATGTTACTGTGAGAGTTAGTTTTTTGAAAGAAAGTAGTGAAACATTTAAACATGGTTGCAGCATTAAACATATCTGGCAGAGGAGATTTACATCTTTCAGTAATAGATGTTCCTACCTTTTTAGTAGGTCCAGCCTTCCCAGGTTTCTCTGTCTTCTACTTCTGTTCTGATTGCTGACCATAGCCAACATTTGGTAGCCACTGGCATTAGAAAGTGGTATAATTTACATACAAAGAAAAGCAGCTAACATGTCCAAGCAAACCAGGTTTGGATGTTTTTTAGAATATGGAGGCAGGCAATTTGAGAATAGCTGAAAAACATAGGAAATTCTTGTTATTTTTCCTAAGGACAGTGATGTTTCTCAGGTATTAATTGTGTGGCTTTTAAGATGTATATGCACAGTGGCAGTGCCATGAATGTGTAGGCTGCATTTTTGAGCCAGAATAGAAGAAAGTCACTTTGAGATACTGTCCCATCCTTCAGATTTCAGTTAGGGACTTGGGTATATGATTCTGGAAAATAACAAGAATCCTTTCTCCTTGATTTCCATTTATTCCAGAAAAAGCTTTATACTAAATCATAAGGCTACCATGCTGTTGTCATGCTTATGATATAAGCCATAGTTTGAATTTTTTTTCTAAAGCAGGTGCTTTGAATTGTTCGTCTGTAAGATGAAAAAGGTTTCTGGGTTATTGCTGAAAAGAGAAAGAGCCTTTTGCTATCTTGTGCCTCAAAATAGATTTCAGGTTTAATTTAATAGCTCAGATGTCAGATATGACCACGTTTTATGGAAATATTCTTTTTGTAACCTACATCCATTCTTCTCTTTTCCCTTCCCTCATGCTCAGAACTGCTTTTTGGAGGAGGTTATATAAAGCTGTTTTGTGCTCTTGATATGATGTAAGGCTTCAAAGAAGACTACTGAAAGAGAAAAGCAATTTCTCTTTGGAAGAGCAGTGCAATGGCCTTGTGCTAATGGCACACTTGAACATTACTAGATAATAGTGAAGAAAATCTAATAGTCTGAAAAGCCACTGCTCTTTCTTAACTTAACTCTTAGCTGTATCCAAGTTTATATAATCTTTGTCTACACAAAGAGAACTAATGTGTAGACAGTTTAGAAATGGCTGTTCAGATACCAGGAATTGTTTCAGGGTTTTGTGCAGAATGGGAGAAGAAACAAGAAAAACACTGCAATGAAGGGGCTTACTTGCCTGTTGAATAGTTTGCTCAGAAAAAAAGTATCTGCTCTGTCTTTAAGATCATAGCTGAGATGTTGAGATAAAAGACTTGGGATCTTATTTAAAGTGTGTCTTGCATCCTAAAATTAAAAAAAAAAATACATTGCTGTAAAGCTAGTGATTTATTTGCTTGTATTTTTGATTTAAAACACTAGCGAACACAAATATAAGCGAACAGCTAATGCATATCTGCTTAATGTTGTGGTTAAAACCTTATCCCGTGCTAGTAACTTTTACTGTAATGGAATATTTAAAACAACAAACCCTGTCTGCTGCTCATTGAATTGTTAGGGATTGTTGCTGCAGTTATCACTCAGAAGGGAAGCTGTTAGTTTTTTAGGATAAACAGATATTTTTACAGAAAAAAAACCTTCTGAAAACTGTGATTAACAATTGTCTGTTAAATCACCTTTACGTCTGTAAGCAAATGTAGTGGTATATGAAGAAGCATGGACTTCGATGATTAATGAGATATCGCAAATACTGATGTCTTATTAAAATATCTTCATTAATGAGGCTGAGAACAGTTAAAGCAATATGCTAATGAAATGCACACGTCCCCCAGCCCCCCAGTAAAAATATTATTGAAAATTAGAAAAAGATCAAGATACAAAGGTAAAAATAATCACAGAAACAGGATGTTAGATGTGATGAAAAATATGTGGCAAAAGTAGTTTAAGACATTGAACGGAAGAAGTTTTGAACGTAACGTTGGAAAAGTTCCTGTGGTGATAATGATTATTAGACACGACTTGCAGTTGATGGGGCAACTAAATAGGTGAAAACAACTTCTGCACACCTCATTTGACTTAGCATAGAAATAAGTCTATCTCCGTATGGCTGTGCTCTAGTTGCTTCCAAAATACTGTCTGTCTTTTTGGACAATTCATTATATCAAAATGACATTGACAAGCGTGAGGGAGTCCAGAGAATAGCAAGTAACTGTAGGATTTTGTTACCTTGTGAGAAAATAAATGCAACTTTGATATGTGGCAGTTGCATGAGATATGCAACACGTGTACATTTTTCAATTAAATAATCATTAAAACAGTGGTTCATTTACTTAAGAGTTTTTCTTACTGATACAACATGCAAAAGCTGCTTGATATAGCAGATTACCTCCAATAAGTGTTTTCTAGCTCCAAAAAATACTGCATTATAAAATGAAAGACAAGCTTTGTAGGGACATTAAATATCTGATATATTGACTCATACTTAAGTAAAACATACGGTTTTGGACACATTAATACTCTTATTGTTGTCCAAAGAAAGACATTATTTCTCTGCAAGTTTTGCATCACCTATGTACCTAGTCCAGCATAATTGTATCATTGTCATAACAGTATGAAAAAGAAAGGTATTTCAGATTTCCTATAATTATCTTTTGGAAAACCTGGACATCACAAAAAGTAACTGGTTGCAACCCTGCTAAAATTTCTTTCAAACTCTCTTCAGTCTTCCTTTAGCAATATGATGGACTAGACATCTAATAGTTGTATGACCTTCTCAAGTTCAGATCAAATTTCTTTTTCTTCTCCCATTTCCTAATATTTGATTTGACTTTCAAAGATTTAGGCTGTTTCTCTCTGTGCCTATGCAGTTTGTAGCAGAATAGATTTCCTGATTGTCTTTTACCTTCTCTCATTGTTTTCGCCCTCGCTTTCTTTATTTTATTTCCATTTCTTCCAAACAGAGTTATTTCTCCTCTGTCTGGTTTACTTGCTTTTTTCTATTTCTTTCTACCTATCGTTCGTTGTTTAAATTCTTCTTGTGATGTCACAGTTGTTTTCTGTCTTGTTCTCCTTTAATTCACCTACCCTTCAGCTTTTATTGTTCTTTTCTTATATATCTTCTTGCAGCCCCATAATCCTACAGATGGACTTTGGCATGGCATTAAAGTGGTTGTGGGAAACAATGTCACTGTGAGAGATGAAGGAACAAGTGCAGCAGAGGGAGCAGTACCTGTGTGTTGTGTGGTGGGAACCAGTCCACAGAGACATGGGAGTAATGTTGATAGTAGGGTTCTTCACTATTCAGGAATTCAAACTTTGCTACTGACTTAAATGTACCAATGACCAAGCTTTTGAACTTTTTTTTAATTATTACATATCCAGAGAGCCAAGTTTTGGGAACTTCACTAAGGGATATGATAACTAGCTTTATCTTCTATCCACCATCTTTTCATTGGAGATCAAAAGTTGATTTTTCTCACTGTGGTCTTTCTGTGTACTTTAATGAACTTGACATGTTACTTAAAGTTCTAAATGTTGCCCAGATTGACATCAGTACTCTTAATGCCAAAAGATTTTGGATAATAATTGGATTTCTCGCACAGAGTGAGCATTTTCTATTTACTTTTCTTCTTCTATATTCCTATGTAAATGCCTGTTTTAATCACCCGTTGACGTAGAGTTATGAAGCAGGTGTGCGTTTTCTGGCTTTGTGTCTGGTAATAAAAGTACAAAAATGTTGATCTCCTTATCCCCTCTTAATATTCTGCTGCATAGCCTTCCACACACACACACACACACACACACACACACACACACACGAAACTACTAGCAACAAAAACTCTGAGTTGGGACTAATTTCAAGTATGCTGTGACAGGATAGATTTTTTCCAATTCATGAAGAGTCAACATTGGCTGTGTGTTTACACCTTCTACTGCTATCATTTAAATTCTTGGCCCTAGAGGCACTCTCTTTATTCTTGTTTTGTCATAACTTCCTCTTTGTACTGTATTCCATTTAAGAAAGAGAGAAGAAGGGTTAGTTATCATAGAGTGAAAAAGATAGATTCAGGTGAAGTGACCATGGTAAACTATGAATCGAGTTTAGACTATAGATTATTTTCACAGGAAATTTGTTCTACTGCTCTCTACCAGTACACTTCACTTAGAGCACTTCAGCTGATGCTGAGAGAGTGTGCTGCTTTCAAAGACAGCTGAAAGAAGAGTATCAGAATACACCTGCAAGCCATGTGGATTCTGCATAGTTAGTCTCGGTGATTATCACCTGAATCGAAGCCTCTATTTTAGCTGCATGTGAAATTTAGACTTCTTAAAACATACTTGCGCTGTTCTTATACCTAGTCTACCTGTGTCCGAGAGCAGAGCTCATGGACTTGGGGGAGAGAGGGTATGTGTATTCAGATGTAAATAGAAAAGCATCCTACAGTTTTTACCAATTGTTCATCCTTCCTGAGAATTGTGAAATGTGCACTGAAGGATTGTCACTGCTCTGGTGATTTAGCATGCAAACTTACAGTAAAACTGACGTGTTTCAGTCTGAGTTAGTACCCTGATGCTGAAATATACTCCAGGTAAATTAGTGTAGGCTTGAAAGACCTCCAGACTTGGTTCAAGGGTTAAGGCTCAGAGTCAGTAGACTTTGCCTTAGCTCTGCAGTGTAAAAATGCCATTGAGGTTTAGGTGCCAGTTGAGGGCAGAAGAAAACATCTAAAGCATATGCTTCAATTTCTAGCCATACTTGAGCTTTAGAATGTCATTGGGAAGGATCAATGCTGTCAAAAGCAAGAGAGGTACAAACCTCGATTTTATTATAAATACAAGCTAACAACCCATTTTTCATTCCTTTAATATGGCATGTTCTTTGTATTGTTTTTCCTCATGTTCTATTATTTTATGAACGTAAAACACCTTTCATCCAAAGAATGTAAAATTATCCATCCTTCCATTCATTTCTGGTCGCAGCTTGAGAGGAGCGTTTGGCAGCCATCTTCTTTAGAATTAACTCTAACGTTTCAAATTTTGGAGAGGTTGCAACTTCAAAAAAATCATCCTTCCAAGAATATATAGCTACTTCCTGAAATTCTGAGAGACAACTGCTTCTGTTTGAATTATATGAAGTCTAAAAGGGTATGGGAGGCCAATGGCAGAGTTAAGGTTCATTATCTCATGATCTGTCAGGACAATAATGGAAGCTTTGTATCTCCTTTAAGGAACAGGAGTCGTACAGTTTCCTCATGATAAATATAGCATTTTCCAGCATCACTGAAAGTGACTAAGATGTTGATCTTTAAAGATGGCATTTTAATTCATGGAATGCTGCTTTTGAAGTATTTAGATGTATTAGGTTTAATTTGTCTTTCACCCTTTCCTTATACAATCATGATAGTCAATCCTGACCTAGTCATCTAGCTTTAAAGGAAGATGGATATGCAAGTAGTTGAAGAAGGTCTTTAAAACACCTCACAGTGTTGGTGTTGGAATACATTTCCATACAATTTATATATTCAGCACACATAACAGAAGTGATGTGATAAAACACATAAGGTTGTAGATACAAGCAGTCATGCTGACAGATCCTTTAATTCTTTATTTCATATTGTCATGCTTTTTCCAGGAGAGAATAGCTGTGTGTTCATACTGCTGTTTGTTTTCACCTCTCCTTTAATGATCCTAGCATCATTTATGAGGCTCATGCATGGCAAATTATACTCTTTAGTGCCTTTTATTTTTACATATTTTTTTTTAATATAAAAGCCCTGCTTGGTACAAATCCTTACAAAACAGAAGCCATCATTACTTTGCGTTGCAGACCTCCGCCTCATTTTCCATAGAACTTTTGCAGCAAATGCATAATATAAAGCTAAAAGCGTCAACCATTTGCAGGTCCTGTGCAGGAACAGGCATTAAATACCAATTCACGTGTCAGACAGACAGTGGCAGCTGCTTTGTTAATGTATGGCACTATCCCATATTAAATCAAATGGCAAGTGGACGGTTTGACAGATACTGTCATCAGTGCAAAGATTATTAAAATCGTTAAAGAGCTTGCTTTTAATTTGTCCAAGGTGCATACGTTTGCCTTGCTGAGTCTTTCTCAGTCAGAGCCTACAGCAGTGAGTGCTGCTTCTCCAGGTTTTTTGCCTAACAAAGCAGGATCTGTTCGTGCCAGTTCCTTGGGGGCAGTGCAGCTATGTTTATGGCTTCCTCTGCAGATTGTGTGTGAGGGTCTGTGAACACCAATTCCATTTGTGAGCGCATCATTGGGGATAGCACTCAGTGGTCTTTTCATTTTGATTGATGGTTCTGGTTTTGCACCATCTGGCTTCTGATAGGCTGCATTAATCATATCCTGCACTAAGAAAGTTTAGATATGATTGTTTAATAAGTACATGCATGTGTAAAAGAAGAAAAGGTGTGGATAAGTTTTTTTTTATTTAATTCTTGTAGATTCCAGTCATACAAAAGAGAGCAATAATCCTGCCGTGTAGTTTGTGTTGAGACAAATAGATCTCCACTTATGAATATATGTATTTCATTTTTACTCCTACTGCTTTAATTGTAGTTTATATTGCTTTCTCTCAGCCATTTATAGTAGCTGCCATTGTTTTCCTTTGGGAACAGTGGTCTTGACTACAGTATGCTTGCATCTCAACTGTTTTAAGCATATCTTAGAATTTACCTTTCTGCTGCTTTGGTGATAAGCTGAAATTGCTTGCTTCTTTTGCAAACATAGCTTAAGATAATAACTCCTAAAAGACTATTCTACCAGCAGAATGTCATCAGATTTGATCTTAAATTTTACATGTGTAGAGTATTTTTAAATTGTCATGTGTAAATTCACATCCTGGGAAGTTTGAAAATCTGAATTATACGTACAAAGTACAGAAGTCAGTAATCTGCCACATTGAGGACTTCAATTCAATTTGACAATAGTGGATTAAAGGTATTATACTTTTTGGGTTAGCAAAAATAATAGAGTGTCTCTATAGTCTCCCATTACATAGACAGGAATTAATCAGCCAAGATGCAGTTGTTGAATGTGCAAATTTTTATTAGGATTTCTAATTTACAAATGAACAGCTATCCATACTCCTTCTCATTAGGTTACTTTCTTATTGTGACCCTTTACAATATGACTTAAGAGAAAAAGTTGTCCTATGCCATACTCTGTCAAATTGAAGCCATGAGTTAGATGTGAAGTTTCAGAAACGACTTACTCTTCACCGTTTCATTTCAAAGACCAAGGAATTATTTTATATCCATTAGGAATTATAATGGTTGAGAAGCTGCCTAGTATTCCTTTCCACCTGTCCTGCTCTGGATATAGCGCTCCACAAAATGGTGGGATGGACAATACTTAAAACTCTCTATATGAAACCCGGTAAAGCCCATTTGCTGTGTCCTCAAGTCCAGCATTCCACTGGTCGCTCTGGATGCGCTGCCTTAGCTATTCCTCACCGTTACCATGGTATGGAAGCACCAATTTTTCGCCAACGACCATGAATTGCTTTTTTTTTTTTTTTTTAAAACATTTTTGCCTCATTTTTTCACACTTGCCTTCAATACTCTCATTAATAGAGATTGTAAATATTTTGAATGATTTTTTTTAAACTCTCTCTTCTGCTTTGCCTGTAGGAAAAACTCTTAAGAATGAGATTCAGAAGAATTCTGTGTAAACCTTAGTGAAAAGGTAGAGTGGAAGGAGAAACACCATTCATGTATAACCCCAGCAACTAAAACAAAACTTCCTGTTCTCATTTGATTTCTGCCCGGCTTGATGATGTCTCTTTAGGGTGAATATTTGAGATGTTTTGCATAAGTTCTTTATAATTAACTGCAGTACCTGCGGTTCAAAATTAATGATATGATAGGAAGTTGTTTGGTATGTTACAGGAAGAAACAGTTCTTGAGGAAAATTTTGGAAAATTCAATAATTATATTAAATAAAGAAATAAAGCTCTCAAGTCTAGCACTGTGCTAGTGCTGAGACACCTTGCTCTGCCTCACATTTGTTTGTTTCCACGTATTTGTGCAAAACTCTGCTTTTTCTATTGTCTTTATTTAACATATTGAAGTCGTCTTATACACTTACGTTGGAGAGGAAGCTTGTTTATATGCTTACAGTTCCACAGCTTTTGAAAACAGGCACTTATGGTTGAGAGAATTATGATTTTTTAAATAATCTATGTTAAATTAAGTACAGATGCTGAAAATTAGGGTAGACAAAACCTACTTACTCATTGTTACAAAAGCACTAACTTAATTTGTGCTCTGAGGGAGGAAAAAAAAGTCTTCATAGCCACGTGATCTGGCAGACTGGGCCCAGGATTGAAGATAAGGCTTAGTAAGTTAGCAACTGATCTTGAGCAATTTTGCCCTACCCCTCCCAGATGCAGAACTCCCAACCTGTTTTGCCTAAATCATTATAAAAACAGTTTGCCTCAGAGAAGATATGGAAGTTAAAAAGTTAAAGTCTGGCCAACAGGCATAATCAGTAGCTTCTCCGAAGCTCTCTGTTGGTTATTCATAAAAATTGGGTTCCCCAAGCTCTGAAGAAGCCTTTGGGAAGCATCTTGCTCCCTGCTGTTTCCATTATCAAGCTTTGAACTTCAAACAGACCTCTGGAAGCTGGAGCAGTCAGATACCTTGTTGGTAGTGGAGGTCTACAGTGAAAATGAAAGTCAATTTATAGTAATGTGCTGGCAAAGAATCCTCTGAACTTTATAAGCTAGGAACAAGATGTCTTCACCCCTGCGTTACATTTTAAAACATGGAGTAGAAGGTAAAACACATTTGGGAGCATTTTCCTGAGAACTTAAAAATCACTGGTAATCGTGATTTCAGCACTGGAACGCAGTGTGAAAGGGTGAGTTCAGTGCGTGGAGGATGGGTAATAGAAAACCCTAAAAGTGAAATGTTTGTACTGTGAACTTTCTTTCCTCTCTTCCCAAAGTAATACTTTTCCGCTCAGAAAATTGCCCACAACAGGTTATCATCAACACATAGGCTGGTGATGTTTTCATGAGACTGTTTTCAGGAAGCAGCTCAACAAGAAGAAACTGTGTATCACCGTATTTTCTGAAATCCAAGGTGTACCCATGATTTTCAGCTGAAGTGCTCTAATCAACCATATCTTGGTCTATGCAGATTTAATGACTTAGCTTCTGGAAGTCAATGCCAATCAACTAATTCTGCAGAAATATGTATTCTGCTTTACTGTTCGGATGCTACATCACATTATCTCATCTTGTCATCGTATTTTTTTTTCCTCTTTTGTTCTGGAGAAGAGATGGAGTTGAATTTTGGGTGATGTTTTTTCTTACTATCCTTTTTGGTTTTACTGTCACTATCTTGAAGTAAAAGTAAGGAGTAAATCCTTGAAAATTTATTAAAGCTTACCAGCTATGTGTATTTCATTCTTTATGAAACTTTTCAATAATTAAGCTAATAAAACTTGCAGAGGAGCTGATTAAACCTTTTAATGGTTCCCTTTCCAGCACAGTCTAATATACTAGTATCTGTTTTTGCTGCTATACTGAATATTCATAACATTGTACCAAAGCATACTGTAGATTTATTGTTAGATTTTTGAAAATGGATTTCATTAGTAGTTATTTTAAAAAAAAACTCATTCGTATTTAAAAATCCACAGAATTTGATATTAATAACTAAGAATATAGAAAAGCATAAACGTGAAGCTTGTTATAATTCTGTAAAAGAAGTACTTCTTCATTGAGACAATATACAGATTTTTGGCGCTTCTTAAACTCCATTATAAATACTGCCTTTCAGTCAATTCATATGATCTGCATAGTTTTAAAATGGGAGGGGAGGAAAGCCTTAAAACAGTGTGATGCTTTACTTGCAGATAGAACTTTATCAACTGTATTATCTGAAAATGTAGCATACATATTTCTCTGTTACTGGTTGGCAACTGTGTACATTGTGCAAGCTTTGCATTTCTGGTAATAAACTAAAGGTGCATCAAAACATTTAGTAGTAGTGTGAGAGGGGAAAGTAGTCACTGTGAAACCCTTGTAATTCTTCATATCTTAATAAAGTAATATCATTATTCATGTTTGAAAATAGAATGGTACTGCAAAAAAGCTATTTTATCTTTAATGGTAGATAATATACCATTATATCACATGCTTATATATCATTTCTGTTACAAATGGTAACAAAATTATCTTTTGAGAGAGATCTACTGTGCCTTGGTGTATTTTTTTCCTTCCCCACAGCCTACTGTAGCTCTGAAAGCATATTTCAATAAAAAGAAAAAACAAACAATGTGGAGAGAATGTAAAAGCCAGTGAGTGTGTGTATGTATATTTTTTGTGGTGGTGGTGGTTGTTTTTGAGGAACAATCTCTTTAAGAATGTTGCAAAAATCCTGGTTCCATTGAAATGTTTAAAGTAAGATAGCAGTGAGTTTTCTCCTTAAAAGTAAGAGTGTTTTTGGTTTCTAAGCTGAAGGCTCTAAATTATCCAGAAAGAAAAATCTCTAACAGTTTATTTCTGGGAAAAAGGGATTTGCACTCCATAGGATAAATGTGGTATGCAGACATATAAGAATGTGTGGATAAGTCAGTTGACATGGATTTGTGTGTGTAAGTCAAACATCAGTCACAAGTCATTGTTCTGCTGTATTTCCTCAGCAGTGAACAACAAAGTGACAACTGCTGTGGTACTCATGTACCATCTGTCTTGTGAACTCTGTCATTCTGTTCTTGCCTGAATTTGATAAATTTTTACCTTATTTCTCTAAGAAAAAAAAATAGTACTTAATATACAGTTCAAAAGCTGGATGAATTCCAAGTCAGATTCTGTTAGCAGTGATATGCCTTGTCTCTGGGGGTGTAAATTTAGGCTTACACCTAAGCGTGTGTATATAAATATTACAGATTTATTGCTATGTATGCTATGCTATGCCATAAATACAAATCTGCATACAAACATGGTATGCAGCAAAAAATCTTTTTAACAATCGCAGTAATTTGTATCCAAAATAAAGTGATTATTCTTACTTTAAATGCATGTAGTTGAGGACTTTAAAGATACTCTAATGGTGGGGGGTTCTTTGGATCAAAGTGGGCATTCATTTATTTCAGTATTTATCATTTTGTACTCCTCTTCTTGGTGATATATTGTGGATGGTGTCTTGAAGTACTTTTGATGTTAATTTCAGGATTAAATGGCCAGGTTTGAAATTACTAGATATTTTTTCAAATGCAACCTTCTTTTTTTCTTCCATGTAAACAAAATTCTTTTGAAGAAGATTCTTTTTTCCTAGAATGCTCAATGAAGTAGTTCGTTTTTTGTCTTACTGCTGCTTTCTCCACTCTCAAACGTTTTCCTTATCTTCAGTTTTGTGAGTGCTTAATTGTAATCATGGTCTCAACCCCTGCATTGACCTTACACGGCACTGCTTTCACATTTTAATACATTGGACAGCAGCAAGAGTACCTGAATGCCAGCTGGCTCTGTTCAGTGCTTTCTCTTATGAAGAGTCTAATGAATAGGCCCTTAAAAATTGTAACCAAAAAGCACATATCCCTTCAGAAACTCGAAGCAACCTCTTCGCTAATAATTTTAGCATTTTTATAAAGCCTACATGTTCACAGTCTTTGTATCAGAGATACAGGATGTCCAGCATTATTAAAGAGCACATTGTATCTTGAAAGAAGGTGACCTCCTAAGAAAGACTTAATTATTTTTAAGCACTTTATTTTAACAAAGTGGTATCCTCTCTGAAACTGTTCACACTGAACATGCATAAGGAAAGCAAAGTATGTGAAGCTGTGAATCCCAATTATATGGTGCTTGATGTACCAAGTGACAGCAAACTCTAGCTAAGAACTGAAAGCAAGCCATCATATGAAATTAGATTCTTATATAGCTATGGCACAGAGAGCTTTGGTAGTGCCGCAGATCTACAAGGTGGGGAATCATTACCTTTTTCAGCCATATGGAATTTTGGAAAATTTTTGCACATGCTTTTTCTTTTTGAAAGTATCCATCTATTTAGCATAATTAAGCATTTTTGTTACATGAGTGAAAGAAGTTCTTCATTGTTTTTAAAAATTTTGAAATAGGTAAGTAAAACTTCTTAGTAGTTGCTGAAGGAGCAGATTATTTTGACGAACAGAAAGCATGCCCTTAGAAATAATTTATAAGCTCTGCACACTCCCTTCTGTATAGGTACAATACGTAGGTAAATGATAGAAGTTGTAGATATAAAGCTCCTTTATGCACTTAGATTTCCTGTTTAAAAACACACAAAAAGGTCTTGCCAATGTTTCTACTACTTTTCCTTTAAAGTATTCTACAACATGTGCCTCTATACGTATAAGATGTTATGTCTGCTCTCAATGAATTATGGGAAGCCTAGAAAAAGTACTGGTGATGAAGGCAGCAGTGTTCCGTTTTAAAATGTAGTCAGATTTAAAAAGAATAGTTGTAGTCAATAAGAAACGTATAGCTTTTTTACTGCCTGGACCAGCTCCTCAAAAAGTGGTGGGAATGGGGAATAATTGCAGGTGTAGTGCCCGTGCCAAGCAGGTGATGCGGCCCTTGTAAACACTGTTTGTGAATGCCAAGGTGAAGGTGTCGGCAGGTATAATTCAGGAGACTTAGGCAGGAGAAAGCCAGTGTGTGAAGAAAAGATACTTACAAACAAACAAACAAACAAAAAACCCCACAGTTCTGCCAGGCAGCATGCCTGTTTCATTTGGAGGAAAGACATAAATACTCTGCCACGTAACACTGAAAAATGTATAATGAATGTAGCAGCTGTAAAACCTTCATTGTTCCTTCATCTAAAACAGGCAGAACTTGTACTTAAATGGCTGCTCCTGCCTAATCCTAAATCCAAAAAACATTAAATACCATTTGAATGGTGTTTGAAAAGGTGTCTCTACCTGTTATTTAGTTCAGATACTTATATAGTCATATTTCAGTTGTTCTGAATTATCTCCTCCCCTGTTTGCGTGCACCTAACCTCTGCAAAACAATAGAAAGCAGTTAACGCGATTGGGACATGCTGTGTTAGGATAGTTAAAGGGGAACTTCCTGCTGCCCATGCATTTTTATTGACTTAAAGCCATAACAGTGAGTTTCCAGAAGCTTATAGTACTTCCTCTGAGCATGTGTTTTTGTAGATGAAGTCCTCTGTTAATGTTATTTTTGTTTTTTATTACTGCTTGGTCAGAGGGTTAAGCCACTGTAATTTGTCCCTTCTGAAATAAAATTCAGTTCCAGTTAACTAGAATATGCAAGGTAAAGTTGTTTGGTCCTTATATTTGCAAGGTGAAGTCAAATATGAAATCTTTTTTTGGATGCACAGAGATTTTATTTTTATATGCCCAAATGAGATAAAAATTGCATTAGGACTAATGCAATACACAATCTTGTTTAAATTGGAAAGACTCCTGAAGGAGAAAACAAGACATGACTTGCTATTTTGTCTTTTTATATAAAACTTCCGTAAAAGCCCATTTTTCTGATCTGCAGCATCTTGTCCAAGTTTAACTGTTCTGTATTTAAATGAATAGTCAAAACTCTAATACATCAGAAATGCCAAGGGTAGTTCATTGGCCTTCCATAAAGTTAGTGTAGAGAACATATGAATGCAACATAGGCCTGATTGTTTTCACAAATGCAATGTCATGGTAGAGTAAGTTCATTGAAGTTGTGTATCAAATGTGGAATACACAGGTCAGAGCAATAGTTCTGACCTAAGTTGCAGTTATTTGAAAACCCCATGTAAATGCCACGATGCACTTGCTGATCACTGTGGAGCACACATGCAGTAGTCACACAGTTTCCTGGGTGCAGTGGAATTTCTGCACATATCTTAGGAAGAAAATTTTAGGTGGAGAACATGGGAAAGTCTGTCAAAGCCAATGAAGTTCATATTTGTAGAACCAGTATGAAATCAACCTCATTCTGGTCATGTCATGTGGTTTATACTGTTCTGGTAAGCTCTCCTGATATAAAGTGGCTTTGAAGTACCTTGAGATGAAGTTTGAATGGAGAAGTAATATCTTTTATTACACAAAGGGCTACTTGTATTAAGAACAGACAAACTCTCAGGTCATTGAAAGCTCATCTTGGGTTTTTTCGGCTGTTTCAGCTGATCTCGTAGAAGACGATACTTCATCCTACAATCTTTGCTTCTCTTGTAGTCTTAGACCACTGTGGCTACAACCACAGCACCTTTTTTAAATCAACAAAGGGTTAGGGTGTTCTTAGTCAGTGCATTTGCTTTGATTTTCTGAGGCATCTTAGATTTCCTGAGCTGTGCTGTATTGTAAGGTTGTCCAAACTCTGTTTTAGAGGAGAGAGAAGAATGCTCTGATCGCTACCTTGCTGCTTTCTTGAAAGTATCACTTTCATGAAGTACCATGGTACTGCTTATACAGTTAACTTCAGAATGATTTGTGGGGTTTTTGATAGAGAAAGGGTGAACTAGTGCATTTGTGGCTGACTGGGAGGAAGACGGGAGTGCATAAATTGTGGAAGGCTGGCTGAGGTTGGACGGGGGGCAGTTAATTAAGAAAAAGGCGACATAATCAGAGGGAAATATTAGAAGCAAGTGGAGACAAGCGCTAGCAGAACAAATATTAATTTGGTGTTTTATCGGATGGGTAAATGAATGATATTTGAGGAGCACTTTGTTTTGTAGGTGTAGCTGACGCTCCTTTCTGAATAGGAAGCGCTTTAGCTCTCACCATAACATAGCATCTCCTGCAATCAAGTACAGTTAAACTTGTCTCAGATTTGCATATTACAGAGTTGTGTGATCTTATTCAAGCAGACAAAAGGGGTCTCTCTTGCTAGGCTAGAGTATCATTTGAACTAATCTGCCTCCAAGAGTACATTAATGTTTTGCATGCGGTTCTAAGAGATACATGCAGCTGGGTGGCATAGTTCTAAATTATTGGAATGATTCATGGCATTGGTTTCCATGCAGTCATGTTTTCCATCTTTAATAAATAAATATAGCCTTAACGCAGTAGAAATCCAGGTTTTCTTTGCATTTCAGCACAAGTATTGTTTGTTCTTTGTAACAAAGATCAAAGGATATATAATTTTTTTTTAATAGCAACAGGAACCACAGATCATAACTCATTGAAATGACTTCCTCCTTTTTTTAATCTCAAAACTATACTATTGTGGAATATTTATTGTTTTATTGTGAAACATAGATGTCACTGACTGCAGTTATGTTGATTCAGTATGGCCTTTGTATATATTTTTCATAAATGATTGCATTTAATTAAAACCCGCACATTATACCAGATGCTCCTCTATATGAAAAAAACCATATATGAGCAAAGAAATCTCCTCATGTTTTGATGTAGGGACTTTTCCTCCCAGGAAAATACATGGAATGAGGAGTGGTGGTATAAATTTACAGGTGGTATTCTGAAAGCTAAGAGGCATGTGAAAAAACTTGCTTAGATTTTAGCAGCCTTCTTCCAGACTTCTGGCAAAATGTCCGCTTCTGCCATGGAGCGGGATTTTGCTGTGCCAAGGAAAAATCCTGACTGCTGTGCCAGCACTGGGCTCCTCTTAATGTCTATTGAAGAAATACTTACAGGTAGTTAGTCTGTGAGATGGTACAGAGACACAGGTGATGAAGCACAGGACTTAGAGACCGTGTGTTACATGAGAACAAGGCACATGCACAGAGGGCCTGGGATGAAATGCATTTTCCAGGCAGCACAAGTGTCCTGCCTTAGTGTTCTTTGATCTTGTCTCTTTTTAGCGTTCCATTTCCATGATCCCAACTCACTCACTGCAGCCAACCATCTCTCTCCTCTCAGCCATGCATGTAAAGCACACGTTTTGTAAGTCCCCACGGGCCATCCATTTCATGCGTTACAGGTAAAGAAGAAAAAAAAAATCTTCTTTTTTTAAATATAGTATAAAATTCCTGTTTGGATTATTTTTCCAAGTATTCACTTGTAAACTTTTTATTCCTCCTATATGTTATTTCGCATCTGACCTCTTCTGACTCTTCTGCTAAAAGATACATTTCTTTGGAGTCAAGTCCTCTATTTCATTTTCAGAAGTTCTGTTTAAGGAAGAAATAAGACAAATATTTTCCACCCTCAGGTTATTCCCATGCTTTAGTGCCAATAGTAACCTCCAGCACTGCCATTTTATGTGAAATTATCATGTTGGCATTGGGTCAAAGAAGGTAGAAACCCTGAAAGGAGGGATGGGTAGTAGGGAATGGAGTTTCTAAACTGTCTCCCCTCCTCCCCACCTTATTTTAGAAAGGATACTACCATGTGCATTTGAGGATATGTCCAGGGCTGGAAACCAGGTCTGTTATTTAAATTATACTGAAAAATACGGAAACAGCTTGGCTTGATTTACCTTTTCTTCTTCTTCGAGTAGAATGTGTTTTCTCCTACATGCCCATATCTGAAGCTGTAAAGGTGAACATTTAGGGTGAATATTTAGAACCTATTTCCAGGACTTTAGTTTGGATTTGAAAGAGACTTTTAGGCAGATCAGATTAGAAAAGTTAAAAAACAGGTGGAGGAGGGACTTGTCCTTAAATATGTAGAATGGATGTATACTCTTTTCCCCTTTATTTTCAAAAAATTATCACATTTCTCATGAGTATTCTCCTAACATAGCTCAAATTTTTGTGTCCTGCGCTCCTGTCGGGAGAGAAATGTGGGATAGAGTCCCATGATTCTGTCTGCTAGAGGCTAAATTCTTCCCTTAAGATTCCCATCTCTTTCATCTGCTTCTCAAAAACTTCTCATGATATCCTCTTAGAGTGAAGAGGAGGAAAAAAGCAGTGAGATGAACACGTTGGGAAAAGAAAAGAAAAGAAAGAGCCAGAATCCTAAGCAAAATTCATTGTGTCCAGCCAGTTCTTGCAAGGTGCAAGAAAGCAGTAAATGTAACATCCCTGTTACCTTGTCCGGTTATTTCCACTAGCAATAAAGAATGAGGTAAATTCCATAGAACTGCTGGGATTTGTAAGCACCTTAGGATCCAGATGTTTTCAGGTTATTGTGTGTTTGTTTAAAATAATAACACCACCACCAATAATAACACCCCTGATAGTTTAATTTTGAATGGAGGTGGTTATTAACAGTATGGTGGTTACTAATGTTATGGTGATAAGGTGTAGAAGAATATTATCCTCTTTCAAACTCTATGTCTTAAAAGTTATGTATATTGGTTTATAGCTCAGATTAGCATTGGTTGCTCGGCAGTGTTGGTGCTGATGGTGTGAACTCTTGGAGCTGAGGCAGATTTACACGTTTTGTGTGTTAAGGTCTTTTCCTGACTATGGAAAGTTATCATCTTAAGGTTTTAACTCAGTTCAACCCTGTTCTTTGTGAAGAGATGTCAACATGCAGAACATCATCCTAGCTGGCTATGTCAAATGCAAGGGACAGAAACAGTCATATAATGATAATAATTTCCAAATAAAAAGGGCTGTGTTGGTAAGAGGGGACAGTACTGGAGCAGACACAGTCAGGCTTTCCATACTGAGGTTAAATTCATAAAAATAAATGGATTTCAATAAGACAACTAAATCTGACCTAATTTTTATCATTATGCATTCCAGAATTACTTTGCTAGTCAACAGTGCTGGACTGTGTAAAATGAGTCTAAGAACTGTTGAAGCTGTTATCTCTTAACCTTAGAGCAGATGCAATATAAATCTGTAATGCCTAGCATAGTGGCATTTGCAGCTACGCGATACGGTGATTTCTTCTGAGGTGAGCAACGCTATTGCTTTTTTATTTGCAACATCAGCAGGGGCTCTTGTTTAGTATGTGGAATTCATAAGTCTACCTAGCATGCCTTTTTTGTTGTCTTTTGCTTGTTACTTTTGCTTCTGTAATAACATGGGGCTGACAGTACAGGCGACTGGAACTCTCAGTTAGCCTTGAGGTCGGGCACCCACAGTAAAAATCCTGACATACTCCTTTATCGTTCCACCTCAATCTTTAAAGGGCATTTCATTTCTCCTCTGTGTTTAAGACCTTGTTTCTTTTGGGGGGCGTGTAAAGATAATCTGATTTTACAGCATGATCAAATTGGGTTTATGATCCGAGTTGTTGCAAGTGCCAGTGCTCCTGAAAAGCCTATTTCTTTCAAGTGTGAAGTACCAATTTATTCAGCTGGGTGCTTGAAAGTTAGTTTTGTTGCTCTGTTAAACCATTGTTAACTAGGCTTTCTGCTGCTCTGTGATGGACAACACTTCATTCTGAGCAAATCTTAAAATGCTGCTTTTAGTAGAGGTAAAGGTGTTTACAGCTGAAGGCCTGTATTTATTTTACAGAATAGGTACCAATTAGATGGAGATATCCTTAGTTTTTTCAGACTCCTGCCTGGGATATCTCAGCCTCTTTTGAGTCATCCTAGTAAAGTTTCTGCTTACCCACTTGTTGGGTAATGTACCTTTGGGTTTTGTTTAGGTTATCAGTACTTCTTTTTTTTTCTCCCATTACCTGCATCCTCATAGCATAGGTGGAAGTATGATGCTGTGCGAATGACAACTTTTTCATGATTTTTGGCAAAACTGGAATAAGGCAACAACATGTATGTGCATGTGTAAAGTTCTGAGGTCTGAGAATAAATTCTCTCTCTTTAACTTAAAAATGATTGCCATTTTTTGCAATTTAAGATTAAAGCATAAGCAGCGTATTTCAGCTGCTAAGCAAGTGAATTAATTCTGGAGAAAATGAGACTGGCACAGTGGAGGTGCTGTCATAATTTGTCTGTCTTTTGAAAAAAGAAATAGTTCTAAAATATATCATAAAGTAGCATATATCAGTAAGCACCGCACTGCAAAGCTTTGTATCTCTGTGTGGTTATTATTCTTACATATGAAGAAAGTACTGCCCAGGGATTTGAAATGATTTCCTAAAGGGGTCAGCCCTAAAGGGATTGCTCTGACACATGAAGACTTTGGTGGCAAAACCCATCCTAACCCAGTGGATTCAAAGGAAGTACACTGAGGGGATGAGTCCTTTTTTTGTCTATAGGAGTATATTCTAAAGAAATCTCTCAGAGTTTTTTCCTATTGTGTTAATTATTTGCAAGCCAGTATTAATGACTTAAATACTAAATCTTTCAGGCTCTACATGCTTTCTCATTTTTTAGGAATTGGCACTTGTTTTCATATTTTTCTGAAGGATGAGAAGAACAAATATACCATCCGGAAGTACAGGAATGCATTCCAAAATACTCATTTTATGAGAGTGAAACCATGTTATAGGTAGCATTTGAAAATGTCGTACATGAAATAGGCTTAATATGATCCAAAGTCTACAAAGACTAGGACATTGCTTGTAGCATTCCTTCAATAAAATTGTTCTAATATTTTTTTTTTTAAGAATAATGTTCAACTAATTTATTCTTTTATATAAGGTCATCTAGACAGGTCTATTAAATTTAATGGCTGTTTCCTGATTAAGCAAGAGTAAGAAGTTTTTCTTAGCTGAGGAACAGATAAAAAGCAAGCTAATTAACTCCAAATACATCTCTTTAGCAGCATCTAAACAGCCATTTCTAAGATGAACTTGGGTTACTCAGCTTTTGAGCTTTTAATCATATTTTTAGATTGCATTTTTACACCATCTGTACTACAGAAATGACTGTAATTTCTGTCACAGTTGGAAGCATCAGTTAATAAATATTTTCTATTTTGATCTAGGTAGATGTATGAATTGAGGGGAAAAATATTCTTAAACTAATTGGGTTAATTTATAGTAGCTAGAGGAAAAGTGCAATGGGAATGGTTTACTCCTATCTCTATCTACTTTTCTTCCAACTACCACCTTATTCTTTTTTTTTTATTTATTTAAATACCGTCCAAAATGAAGGCTTTACCCTTGCCTTCTGATCTTCTGTAAATTGTTGCATGTACTGGGAAACCACTGGCTGTGCTTCCATGCTCTTTAGTTCAATTTACAAGACATTTAGCAATTCAGACCATCTTTTAGAGCTTAGAATCAAGTAGGATCAGAGTGACTATGCAGTAACATTAGGCAACGATGTGCTAAGAGTTTACTGTTAGCTGTTACCTATAGGTTCTACATTAACAACTCAGGGTATGAAAATGATGAAGTAAGGAGCTGTGTTATGGTCAGCCAAATGGTAACCTTCTGTAAAAGATGCTCTCAGTGAGAAAATACTTTTAAATGTATAGACTGAAATAAATAAATAAATATAAATTTGTTTATATTTATATTATATTAATAAAAATAAATATATAAATAAATAAAATGGATACAATGGATAGATATTTCTACATGTGTATGTGTATGTATAATCAATCTTCTAGATTATATTAAAGGCTAGTAATAATAGCAAGTAAAGCATTCTTCAAGTGTTCCATGAATTCTATTTAATTTCTATGACAGAAATGGGGAGTATGGATTTCCAACGGCTAGGCAATAAGAAGATCCTTTAGCATATTAATATTTTGCTATCCTAATTTTTTATTCATTGAGACTGCTCTATAATGTTGTTTTTAATAAACTTCCATTTTTACAGAAATTTACATGTTCTCATTTTATTTGCTTGTATGTATTTAATATTTCTGCACCTCTGTGCAACTTTTTTTCTGCAGAATTTAGTCAGAAGCTATGTATTTCAGTGAAATCATATTGTTGTCCTGAGGAACTCAGATTTTTCATGTGATGTCTGAATATCTTGCAGTGGAGACAGTGGAGTTTGTTTAATAAGAGGTTCACACTTCCATGGGCTGCATTTTTTGTTGGTGGTTTTCTCCTGTGTCCGATTTACTAGCATGTTCACAGTTCATCAGCAGGTTAGCTAGGGAATACCTGCAAATTACCATGATAACTTGCCAGACCTTTCTTGGTGTCTGATAGAATAGTGAATCTGTTGATGTTAAAATACAAAATGACATTAAAACAAAAGCAAAAATAATATGCCAGCATCTCCCAGTGGCTTTTACAGTATGTAGTAAGCTCTGTAGATAAAAAGGAGAAGAGAAACTTCTTTATAAGTTGTTTGCTATTGTAAATGTTAACTGTGTTTTGTATTGCTGGTCAAAGGACTCTTTCATGTAACAGAGCACTTATCTTAAAATATAGATAATTTTGAAAATAGCCAGAGAGATCTGTGGCATACTTAATATATTTATATATATTTTATTCTTGCTTGAATGACGTGGACTCTGCTATTCTTTGGAACAGAAGTGGTGAGGTTTTAATAATGAGGGAAAAGAGAAAACAGCTCAAGGTCACGTGCTGATGCCTATTTATTATCTTCAAAAATAAAATTAGCTGGTGTCCATTAGGTAGCTCAGCTGCTGTTCAATTATATTTCAAAATTATAATTCTAGTCATATGTGTTGTTCAGAACAATGATTCTGTTTTTACTTAGTTTTGATCCTGCAGATCATTTAAGCATCATCTAAGCCTGTCCAAGACGGTAAAGATTCTTCTTGGTATCAGTTAGGCCTTTAGCAAAAAGTATGCTTTCGTATTTGGATCTTCCTCTGTACCATATGTGTATAGTCTTGACTCCTAAGTACCTCTATCCACAAGATTACTAAGAGATGCCTTGCAGATCATTGATAGTTGGAAAACACTGTGCTAGGCAAAGCTCAATGGAAAGTGGAAGAGTTGTAGCACCTGCAATGTGGATTTTAAGGTCCTCAAAAATATTTATATTCCTTCATGTTCTTCAAATTCTAGTGAAGATGAGACATTCAAGGAGCAGTAAGTTTGTAAATATGTTCATGAGTCCATTCCTGAATACATGTTTTGGTATTATTGCTGAAGCTGTAGTTGATTCTGATATTTAATAAAGAAAAGACACCTAAATAACACAAATCATATAGTTGCATCCCTTTTCTGCAGCAGCTCTTAATTTTCAAGAATACTTCTTGATCCTTCTAGGTAATCATATTGCTGATTGTTTCCTTTAGCTGTAAAGCTGAGCCCCCTAGCTCTGTCTGAAAAAGCTGTAGATGCCAGGAATGCAGCATCTCCCCCATGGCTACATCTACAACCTCAATTTTCTTGTTGCTTCTAAAATCACAATTAGCAACTTTCCGTATACTGATTTTTGCCATTAAAGTTGTTTTGGTTTAATGGCAGTAGCGTGTTTGATTTCCTCAGCTGCAGGCCTGCTTTAATGGACTATTTCCTACTGTTCTGTTGTAGTATAGTATCAAGTCAGAGCATTTAGATGAAATCTAGAGTATTTACTAGTGAATTTCCACAATGCTCAGTGTGGCTGCTGTGCAGAAGAGGCTAGTGATATATAGCATTTGTTTTAATTGCAGAAGTGTAAAAGGTGTTAATTAATGCAATATTAATGCTGAGAAATCAGATCTACAAAAGAAGAAATTCCTGAAGTACAGAATTTTTTTGCCATATTAAGAAGGCTATATTGTGTGTCTTCTAACACACATGATACAAATCACATAATAAACCAGAATTTAGAAAGGTTTGAGGTTAAGAAGAATAGTAATCGGAAGTTTTTTTTCTGTTATACTTCTGTGTGCATACACCGAATGCATCAAAAGTTCATAGAAAGCAATAACTACAGGAATATTCTTGCAGATATACAAGCTTGACAAAATACAGGACCATTATTCCAGTCTCTGAAGCTTCTCAGTCTTGTCAAGTGGTGTTTTGGAGTCTCTAGCTATAGTCTTTTCATTTTTCTTTCACCTGCTGTGTGAATTGCAAACCTAAATTTGAATTCTGTGAAGTTGAAGACTGGTCCTCACTTTGAGTTGCATTTACTTTTATTAACATGTTAAACTTGTACAATAAAACAGCAAAGCAAAAATCTATGCAGTGCCAATCAGTGTAAAAACTATGATTTTGTTAGGCATACATAGAGGTAACTGTGATTCTTGAGCTACTTACTGCCTCTGAGGGTACACCATTGCACACAACTACTTAAGAGTGAGTATGCTTCTCTAACTTAATGAAAAAATAGAGTCGGTTATACTGGCCAGTTAATGCATTCAAAGGTAGTTCATAAATCTTCAAAGTTTTCAGAGCACTTCTATATGCTACCAGATGTATGTGTATTTTGAGAGATGCATATTAATCTTTTCATATGCATTTTTAAAGGTCATGTTTAGAAGTAAAACTGAAACTTTTGAATATGTACAATGAAGTTAAATCTTTTCAGGACTACCATAGATATTGCATTGAGATGTTAATCACAAGCTTACAGATCAGTTGCAGCAGTTCTGCACTTGTTAACTCTGTTTTCCTGAAGATTAAAAAAAAGAAAACCTTTAAACTCTGCAGTTGACAGAGTAAATTTCTATTGAAGGAATGCAGTGACATTTGTTAGATGTGTCACATTCTCCTTCCTTCATAGTCCTAAAAAAATGCTGTAATTCCGTATCCTCACATCTCGTAGTTGTTGATTTGTCAGTGACACAAGACAGTGATGTCTTGTCACCTCTTCTCCTCACTGTTTTGTGTAAGTGGTTTTTAAAATTATTTTTATATAATATTCCAAGTCTTGTACAGTATGGGATTGAGGGGAAAACCTGTACATTTTACTGCTGATGGCTTTTTGTTTGTTTTTTTTGGAGCAGATTTTTTTTCCGCAAGCATGTTTCAGGCCAGTGCTTCTGTCACTTAAAGAAGGAGCATGTGACTGACAGGATACTATTTGGGAAGTGATGTGAAGTCTCAGAGTAATATGACATTTTATGAGCAGCTTGACTGTTTTCATTACTCGGATTTATACTTTTATTTCTGTGTGCTGAAGGATAAGTGAGCAAGGCAGCTGTGGGAAATAGAAAAGCTGTCAGGATTAAGTTGATAGGACAGCCTTGAAATTATGCCATTGTGTCTAATAAGACATTATGACTGTTATCTTTAAACCCTTTAAATATAAAATCTGGTAGAGCAGCTTGGTTCGTTGTTTCAAGGTAAGTGATTTTGTAGATTGAGATAGTTAGAAAAACTTAGAGCAAAATTTTAAGAATCTTATAACTAAGTTGCCTGTTCTGGCCTTTTTGTCGTTTCATAATTTACAACTATTTTATTAATAAGGGCGATGGGAAATAGGGCGAATAAGTTTTTCTTTTTTGCCTGTTGTTTTACCTCAGCAGCAATTTAATGGAAAATCAAGGTATTAATGTGAGTATTTCATGACGTTCCATTGGACTTCTGATGATCTGTGCTCCTTTTCACTTGTAGGCTAGAATATTCTGTTTCTGTTGCTTCACTGTTAAAAGCTTGATTCGTCCTGGCAGCACGGTAGTTCTCGTTCTTGCATGTCTACGAATTGTATGTCTAAGCAATGTCTGAGGGCTTGTATGCCTTTCAGTCATTCCTCATTGCGATTGCCTTTCCTAGTTCTAGGAGGGAGCCTTCTATGTAAAAAGTTCAAAGGCTCAAATGGTAAATGTTAACAATCTCGGTTCCTCTCACGCGCTGACAACCTGTAGTAGTGTGACATTCAGTCATTTAGCAGTTTTCATAATTTGACAAGTGAAACTATGAATGATCATAAACGTCCAGATTTCTTTCTATGAATGCATTTTGATGGAATAAGGCAGTTTTCCTCCAGAGTCTAAACTCCCTGTAAAGGCTTGGCTTCGCTTTGCTCTGCTCAATTTGGTAAAGCTCCGCTGATTCAACTGAGTAAAAGCAGATAGGAACAGGCCTTGGCACTTTTGGACATCTCAACCAAAGGCCTTGCTTCAAAGATGCATCCATGTGGTTGATTCTAGGCTCTGTAATTACACCTTTGAAGCACTCAACATAGGTTTCAAAATGATTTTATGACAGCTGGGCAAAAATCAGATTATAATAGGTGGCTACAACTTCAAAAGATTCCTATGTGGTTTCTGATATAAAATAAATGTATGGCATAAATAAGCAATTAAATCATAATAAGCAGTTCATGATGATTTACCTTACAGTAAATGAGGACAAAATGCACAACTGCACTGCCATAGCGTTAAGGAGTTAGGGCAAGAAAAATTACACTAGTATGAGAAAGATAATGCGTGAGACACCTTTTTTTACTGGGTAGGGCCCTAGAAGGAAGAGGGGTCCAAGAAAGCTGGTTAATATTCAAGCGTCACCTCCTCCAGGCTCAAGAGCAGTGCATCCCTCTGAGGAAGAAGTCCAGCAAAGCGGGCAGGAGACCTGCATGGCTGAGCAAGGAACTCGTGGCAAAACTCCAACAGAAGAAGGAAGTCTACAGAATGTGGAAAAGGGGACAGGCCACTTGGGAGGAATATAGGGACGTTGTCAGAGCGTGCAGGGATGCGACAAGGAAGGCTAAGGCCCAGTTGGAATTAAATCTGGCAAGGGATGTCAAGGACAACAAGAAGGGGTTCTTCAAATACATCAATAGCAAAAGGAAGACTACGGAAAACGTGGGCCCGCTCCTGAATGGGGCAGGTGCCCTGGTGACAAAGGATATAGAGAAGGCAGAGTTATTGAATGCTGCCTTTGTTTCAGTCTTCACTGCTAAGGCCAGTCCTGAGGAATTCCAGACCTTGGAGGCAAGAGAGGAAGGCTGGAGAAAGGAAGACTCTCCCTTGGTGGAGGAGGATCAGGTTAGAGATCTTTTGTCCAAACTTGACATCCATAAATCCATGGGCCCCGATGGGATGCACCCGCGAGTGCTGAGGGAGCTGGCAGATGTTATCGCTAGGCCACTCTCCATCATCTTGGAAAGGTCCTGGAGACCAGGAGAGGTGCCTGAGGACTGGAAGAAAGCCAGTGTCACCCCAGTCTTCAAAAAGGGCAGGAAGGAGGAGCCAGGAAACTACAGGCCTGTCAGCCTCACCTCCATCCCTGGAAAGGTGATGGAGCAGCTCCTCCTGGAGGTCCTCACTGAGCATGTGGAGGACAAGAAGGTGATCAGGAGTAGTCAGCATGGATTCACCAAAGGGAAATCATGCTTGACCAATCTGATAGCCTTCTCTGATGGAATGGCTGGCTGGGTAGATGAGGGGAGAGCAGTGGATGTTGTCTCCCTGGACTTCAGCAAGGCTTTTGGCACTGTCTCCCATCCCATCCTCCTAGGTAAGCTCAGGAAGTGTGGGCTAGATGAGTGGACGGTGAGGTGGCTTGAGAACTGGCTGGATGGCCGAGCTCAGAGGGTTGTGGTGAATGGCACAGAGTCAAGTTGGAGGCCTGTGGCTAGTGGTGTCCCCCAGGGGTCAGTCCTGGGTCCAGTCTTGTTCAATATATTCATCAATGACCTGGAGGAAGGGACAGAGTGCACCCTCAGCAAGTTTGCTGATGATACTAAACTGGGGGGAGAGGCTAACACACCAGAAGACTGTGCTGCCTGGACAGGCTGGAGAGGTGGGCGGAGAGGAACCTCCTGAAGTTCAACAAAGGCAAGTGCAAGGTCCTGCACCTAGGCAGGAATAATCCCATGCAGCAGTACAGGCTGGGGGTTGACCTGTTGGAAAGTAGCTCTGCAGAGAAGGACCTGGGAGTGCTGGTGGACAACAAGTTGACCTTGAGCCAGCAGTATGCCCTTGTGGCCAAGAAGGCCAATGGGATCCTGGGCTGCATGAGGCAGAGTGTTGCCAGCAGGACGAGGGAGGTGATCCTGCCCCTCTCCTCAGCCCTGGGGAGGCCTCACCTGGAGTACTGTGTCCAATTCTGGGCTCCCCAGTACGAGAGACATGGCACTCCTGGAGAGAGTCCAGCGGAGGGCTACCAACATGATTAGAGGGCTGGAGCATCTCTCCTCTGAAGAAAGACTGCAAGAGCTGGGCCTGTTCAGCCTGGAGAAGAGAAGATTGAGAGGGGATCTCATCAACGTGTACAAGTATCTGAAGGGGGAGTGTCAAGAGGATGAGGCCAGCCTCTTCTCCGTGGTGCCCAGCAACAGGACAAGAGGCAATGGGCAGAAACTGAACCACAGGAAGTTCCATCTGAACCTGAGAAAAAACTTCTTCACTGTGAGGGTGACTGAGCGCTGGACCAGGTTGCCCAGAGAGGTGGTGGAGTCTCCTTCGCTGGAGATATTCAAAACCCGTCTGGATGTGATCCTGGGCAATATGCTCTAGAGGACCCTGCTTGAGTAGGGAGGTTGGACTAGATGATCTCCAGAGGTCCCATCCAACCTAAACGATTCTGTGATTCTGTGATTCTATTATAAACTATTATATATTTGATTGGCAGAAATTGTAATGCTTTATCAGTTGCAAATATCTTCTGACTAGTAAGAACTGAGTTTGAAATATGTTATCACTTCAGCTGCTGCATGATCAGTCAATGAACTGTAGCCTGGTAGCAGGCTAAATTTGATGTTCTTAACAAGTATATGTGGTATATGAATCTCTTCCTATCTTTTCAAAGTTGTGATGACACTTTTCGTAAAAGCATGCACAAGCAGATGTTTTAGCAGTATACAGTGGAGTATACTTAAAAAAAAATTTTAAAGTGGTTTTGTACTTAACATAAAAGTACAGTTTTCTGTACTTTTAACAAAAAAAAAGTATAGATTTCAAGCAGAAATTTGTTAACAAAAATTCAGCTAGAAATACAGTTTTCCATGTTGGAAGTGAACCTGATTTGTTTGTAACTTATGGACAAAGCCATCTCATGAAGAAATTCTTTCTCCATCCTCCCTGTCCATCAAGACAAAAGTTGGAATAACTAGGTAGTACTCGCCTCTGCAAAAATTTACAGCACTAGTAAGTGGGCCCTAAAAAGTCTTTAAGAACTGTAATGACCAGGTTCACGTGAAACATTTTCCTTTCGAAAAGCCATTTAGGTTGGTGGAAGAAGGAGTGCTAAAGCTTATTTTCCCAGCTACAGTGCAGCAGAAGTGTGTTAGCAATAAGGGGAAATAGCTACTAAGGTGAAACTCCCGTGATGAAGCAACCTCTGTTTGTAGCTGTTAGTTCATAGTATGATCACTTCCATCGTTTCACCAGCTTTTGCTAATGTATCACCCGGTTTTCTCAAAGCATATTTACTCCTTAGCAGACTTGTTCTCTGCTGTTTTGTAGCAGAGTTGAACAGAATATTCAAGCGAAAGATAGGAGATCCAGCAGGAGAGCTAAACAGATTTCTTGCTGTCAGGCAAGGACAGACAAAAATTGTTTGTGTTATGATGGCTAAAATAGATCTTGCAGGCAACTGTAGAAGGAGATTTTTATGTGCTTTGCTATAATTAACTCTCCCTTCTTATCATACAGCTGTCCCAGGTGCTCGTAGTACAAAACAGAGTGAATACTCCCTCTGAGTGTAGTATGAAATGTTAATTACTCACAATCTGTATTTATCATGGAGTTACAGACGTTCCAGGTTTATTCAAAGAGATCAAAGAGCAACGTGGACTTCTCAGCAAGCTGTATCTTCCATTCCCATCTAAGTCTATCGTGGGACAGTTTAGATGCCAGCATAGCTAATGTCTCCTTGGATGTGAACAAAGTATCGTGATCCTAGGAGAGGTGATTTATATAAAGCTGGCAGGTTAATCAAAGGAGGCCAACAAGTGATTACCATAGTAGTAGTTACAAATCTAGTAAAAGATAAATGGTTAAAGTAAGGGTCATGCCAGCAGTAGTGGGTAAAGTTAATATAGGTCATAAATGCTGGCCAAGCACCTATATCTTGTATGCCTAATGTGATGACGTTTCTCTCTTCAGACCCTCGGATATAAAAAACAAGAACTTACAATGTGGTATCGGTTCACGTCCCAGATTTTAAGAGACTTATTAGGCTTCAGAGGACAGAACCATATTATTTCAGTCAAAACTGGACAGGAAATGATGGAACATATTGGACTACTGATACCTAGTTAGCAGATAAACATCTCACCTCTATAGTTTCCTAGAGAGGAAAAACCTGATTGCTAGCAGCTGTTAACACCTTCATGACTGAAGAAGTGTACTTAGACTATCGTGTTTACTGCACAGGATGCGCAGTACTCATTGAACGAGGAAGCGGTTCATTACTTTTGTGCTGTCCTTGTTCATTATATGGTCTCCTACATAATTTTAATGAACACCATCCAAATCTGACACTGACTACAGAATTCCTCTGAGGCGTCTCTGTGCTCCTCAGTAAAAACACTAATGAATTTATCTTCATGATTTGCTTGTGAAATAATAACATAGTTTCACTTTTCATATAAAAACAGGGATCTGAGGTACATGGAACTAATGACCCAACCTGTCAGAACAGTCTTAACTCATTGCCTCAGAGCAGGAGTACGCTCTCTCAGATGGCCAGAGTCTACTTTTCCAGATTTTATTGATATATGCAAAGCACTTTATACACTCAAGGATAATGTAAAGACTTTAGTCCCAAATACGTTCTTAAAAAATGAGTGCATAGGTGGTATTCTTTCCTTACAGGAATGAAAGTGACCCAGAAAGGCACTTGGGAGTGAATCAGCTGTAGAAAAGTGACAACTTTTGGCTGCTGACTCTCCCTTCTCAGGCTAAGCAGAAAATGAGATGGTGGTTAGTCATCTGATAAACTTCAGTGATATCTGAATGTCTTTAACAATTCCTAAATAAAAAACTAAATGCATTTAACACTGTTTCCTTCTGCTGCTCACCTTCAGTCTTTGAATGCTTTCCTTATCTTGAGAGGGAAAGGTGGACAGAAAATATAGTCTGATTCAATCAAGTACTGCTCATGGTGTGAACAAGGTAACTTAAATATTGGATTCTGTCTCCCTAGCGTAACTAAAAGTTGTCCCGTAACAAAGCAATCTCGTTGAATGTTGCATTTTACAGAGGGAGGGTGTGTAAGGTGTGCTGTGTGTTTTGAGAAGGAAGATCATAAAAAACCAACATTTTTTGAGCTTATTTATATTTAGCTTCTTTTTATATGCAAAAGAATTAAAGAAGCTTTTGACATTTATTAAGTTTTTTTTTTTTTTTGCTTAAGAAATCTCTAAAATGTTTCTCAACTCTGAAGTTTGAGTGCACCAAATTTTGCAGGTTGCCACCTGACCATTGAAGTACAATATTAAATCCCTGCTGGGGGGAGGTAGCTATGTTGTTTATATCATAACATGCTAAATGTGTACTGCTTTTGAAGTGTCTGTGAATGTTTTGCTTTGTTTATTTTTAACTATATCCGAAAGATACAGGAAGGACATTAAAATGGTTGGCAGTTCCTAAAGACAGGAAAAGAAGACATGTTTTCGAGTATGTTTGGTGTTTTTGATTTGGCTTGAAGTTTTCATTTTGTTTTGCAGTGGCAGTGCAACAATGTAACATAAAACGATTTAAAAGAGATTGGAAACATTGATTATTTCAGGCTGCAGAGCATATGACCTGCATGAGAATTGTCTTAAGTGCTGATGACTGGGAAAAGGTTTTTTTCTTTTTAAAAAAAAAAAAAGCGGGAGAGAGAGCAGGTGGGTTATTCTGCATTCGTAGAGAGGTTCCTTTTTCTTGGTTTCACACAACCATACTCTATTCAGTGGAGTAATTGCTGTCCCCTTATCTTGCATCCCAAGCTGAGTTCAGCATCTGGAGAAGCTTAAGAACTCAATGCATCAAATTATCCTGCTCAAACTGTTGTTTATTGCAGGCCATTTTGTCCTGTCATCTCCATGACAGAATGTCAAAGCTTTCCTTTCTGTTACCTTCAGCTTCCAGCATCTGCAGGGATCTGATATGCTACCTCTGCATTACACAGGGGAAGAACGTCAAACTGTCGTGATTAAGGCAGCGAGCCAGGCAACTGCAGGCGTTGGTAACTTGTGATACTGCATTGCAGTGCTGCCTTCTGTTAGAAATAAGATTTCACCCTTCCCTGTAGCTCAGCCATTTTGATGGGTTTCCTAAACCTTCTGATTTCTCACGTGACTGACTTTATTTTGCTAAAATGTTCCAACATGTGATAGCATTAAGCTCTATGGTTTTGCTAGGGGTATAACAATATTCCTTCCTTTCTCTGCTTACAGGTTTACCTAGTGGTTTCACATAGCTTTCACATGAGGTTTTTTGTAGGTGATAAGAGAGCTGTAGGGAACATTTGGGGAAGAGATACGAAAACAGGATTCTCCATTTGCTTTCTGAAGTGTTTGTTAAATTTTATTCTATTCCCCTATTTTACCCTTTTCATTTTTTCAGTGAAATGAATTGAAATGTCTATCCTTAAAGCTGATGCCTAGCAGTAGGAATTCACAGTACTGCAGTTTCTCTGTTGTTATTAGCTTTTAACCTAAAGAAAAATATTACAGGTGTATGTATTTTTAAAATACCTTAATTTTTATATATGCACAGTATTTGTGTATATGCGTTTGTCCGGTTTTACCTGTATAGCTCTCTCTCTCTATAGCTCTTGTGCTATAAAAATGTCCTGAAATCTAAAGACATTAATGCCTTTAAGCACTTTCTAAAATCCTAGGCTTGTCACTAAATCATCTACTTTAGGCATTTAGCTCAGATCCTCTGCCTCAGCCTCCCTCCACTGGCCATATAGGGAGCTTGCACCCTACATGTTGGTTCCAAAGCACTGTTTAGCTGCCGCCTAAAGTAAGGGTTAAACCATGCCGCATCCCTGTCCAGCAACTTGTCTATGTTTATTGCTTGTGAGATACTGTAAGATGCTGGATCTTTGAGAGGCTCATAACTGATGACTTGTTTACCTTCTCTAGATGTCAATAATTTGCGGCTCTGGGGATTTATTGAGCTGTTCTTTGTTCTGCAAATGGGGACAGCATGGTTGAATTTGAAGTTTCCATATATTCCTCAGACTCCTATGGACCGTGTTGTATACCTGGATAAATGTAACCGGAATTTGAATGGAACTTGTGCTTGTTAATCTTTCAGACAATTCCTTTGCATAAAAACAACTAAGAACTGATAATAATATTAGTTTATTCCTTGAGCTTAGATTAGTTTAGAAAGGTGTCATGTAGTACTTAAAAAGGTTGTTAAAAGGACTTTCTAAGGGTGATATCTGTAAGACACCATACTGTACTGTAACTATCTACTCAGAACAGTATTGTAAAATTATATTAGGAAGCTGGAATTTAAAGGATTACCTTAAAAATGCTCTGACAGTATATAGTATAACTGTAGGACCTGCTCTGCGAAGATACTAAGCTTATGTGCTCAGCACTTTTAAAAGAAAGAGAAGAAGTTTCTGCATTTTTATGGATGCTGATTTACTGTACAACTGCAAGTTGGTTTGGAGATCCAAGATCAGAGTTTAAGATTAGAGGTTCTCTTACGAGTTTGTGAGAGGCTATTCCATTAGCAGAGTCATTTCAGAAGTGGCAAAGATACCCTTCTTACTGTTGCGCTCCATTTGTGTAACTTCTTAGACCTCGTCAATATGGGAAATGCATTACAGAAAATAGTGCAACATATGTCATGTTTTGTAGAGTAGAAGTACGTTAATTCTGGGGCTCCAGAAAGCTAAATAATTGGATGTGAGAGCACAGAGGAAGATTACATTTCACAGTTAAATGTGATTTGAGGCTCCAAAAAGTAGCTAAGTAAATTTGGCATACACTAGTAATTCATTTTTTCTTTCTACATTCATTAAAATTAAGCTTTGCTTTTATTGTGAAAATTTAGGGGGTATCAGATAACACCAGACAAAAAAGCATGATTAGCACATTAGCTTTTGATATTCAGAAATATTTTATGTTCTGAATAAGGATTACAGTGTTTTTTTCTCTCCAAGTAGAGAATGCTGAGCTAGAAATTGTTTCCTGCCAAGACTTATATGATAGGATTTGCTTTTGCTGCTTTTTATCTATTCAGGATGCCTAGCCAGGAAGCCCATTCCATAGCCAGGTCAAAACATGGCACACTAGTAAAACAAAACTACTTTAAAATTTGCAACCAGGTAAGAATAAAGAATGAAATTCACCACATATCATGTAAAAAAATCAGGATCTTAGGTGTCACATAGCATGAGCCTTCCTTTGTTGACTGAAGGAATTCGTATAAAGAGTAAAAATTTCACCTAAATTGTCACTGATCGTTTCCTGATGTGTCTGCAGAGCAGCCAACAGATCAGGCACTCTGCTTATGAATGACAGATGTTCTTGAAAGTGCTAAATTTGCTGTGTCTGACTTATTAGTTGTATTAAAATTGTTGCATGGAGAAGAAATATTTAGAAAGGAGGAGTCCACTAACCTGTGTGTACAGTTTGGAGGTGGGGGTGTTTTTATGTTTTTTTAATCCACTGTGTATAGGAAGAGGGAACTGGTAGTAGCACATCTACTCCATTCTTGTGTTGAGGTAACTGAATCCTCCTAGTGTGCAGGAAAGGGAGAAGGTCCCTGGGTAATTTTCAACACGCAAAAAGCTGATCCACCTGTGTTCTTCTTTTGTGGCTTACTACTGCAAGTGGATCCTTAAATAATGATGTGCTTTTCATGGCTTTTTTGTTTGTTTGCATTGTTTCTTCTTTGCTCACCAGAGATTGTATATAGTATGTGAATTATCTGGAAGAGAGGTTGGTCTTCCAGGACCATACCATAAATAAATGCAGATCATGAAGAGTTATACATTTGGGTGGGATTTAGTGTGTGTGAAATGTATGACTGTTCAGTTGTATTTTTATTTATATATATATATATATATATGTATGTGTCTATATATATATATATATATATATATATATATATATATATATATATATATATATATATATGCATGTGTTTTAACAGGGAGAAAAGATGGTCACCGAAAACAGAAAGACCTTAGTGAAAAGAGTCATTTATAAATCTAGCATTTAAAAAATGCAAATCTGATATTGCCTTTTTTGCTTCTTAATAAGATAATGTAATATATCACCTAGAAGAATTTATCAGATTTTATTAAGGCTTGGTGATTTGATTTTCACATTTTAAATCTCAAAGGGCTGCGTTTGTTGTCATCACAGTGAAAGCTGCATATAAAAAGAGAAAAAGGCTTAATTGTAGGGTTAAAGGAAGAAGTCTTTTGATTTAAAAGCAAGTATGAAACACCTTTTTCACTAATTGAGCACATGAAGATGTAAATGTCCATTCTGCCTACCACAAAGCTTCTAATAAGTGAGACGAGAACTGTTTGCACAGATTAATTTACGGTGTGTTTTTTTCCCCTCTAAGTACTCTAATGAGGGGGAAGGGTTGGTTCACGCTCTATTTTAATAGACAGTCTGACAGTCATGCTTTTGGCTAGTTAGGTTGCAGTCAAAATAGGTAGTAGGTGTTTCCTTTTGCGTGATGAAGGGCAACCCGGTGATTATTAAGAAAACCTTGTCATATATTGAGCACTGCTGAAAGATAGCATGGTAAATAGCGTCTGGTTCCCACTGAGTCTAAGATTATATTTGTTGCGGGAGAGCTTAGGGAACGGACAAGAGAAAGTCTCCAATTATTGCATGTGGTTTATGCCAGTGTGTCACTTTCCCACATACTGAGTGATAATTTAGAAAAGCAAACAACAGTTCACAAATATATGTGCAATCTGAATCTAATCCAGGGTATGGCATTACTCTCCAGAGTCACATGCTAGGTACGTGTACCATCAACAGTTAAGTAATTTCCAGCAATATAATCTGTGAAGTAGCCTTGCGGACCTTGACAAATTAAACTGTTGCCAGGATGACTGTCCACCTTTGTCAGCTGGTGGAACCGTCTATTTACTTTAATTGCAAATGCCTGATCTGGCGTTCCGGATAGGCTTGGAATGGTTTTCGTTTCTGAAATCTGAACTTAAGGAGTAATATTCTTCACAGACTTTAATTCTTTGGGAGAATGACAGAGGTTCATCAAAGTTCGATCTCCAGCATTTTAAGCAGTTTGATTCCAGCCACTGCTGGGCTCTGTTAAAGGCAGAGGGGTCAGATCAATCCAGCAAAATAAATGTTGACTTGCAAGAGAGGCGGTACAACCCTGGTAAGATTTTTAAGGTTAGAGATAAGGATGAAATATAAATATAAACTGACAGGGGTATTTCTTGTTTAGGCACAAACAAAATTGAAATATGTGAGTATAGCTCACTCAAGAGATTTAATAATATTTCTTTAGGTTGGGCTTACTGATTTTATTACAGCTGAATGATCTTGTCATTCAGATAGTCTCCCTACAGTTATCTGTAGCACGATCATTACAAAACTTAATTGAGAGAGAAGTCAAGCACGTTAAAGTGATTTCTTATTGCCATGTTCCTTTTCTACTCTTTTTTCCAATGCCTTCAAAGTAAAGTCACATACCAGATACTCTAAAAATGTGACTCTTTTCTGTCATTGCACTTTGGGATTAAATAGACTAAAAGGATTGGTATTAAAAGATAGGAAAGGACTTCTGTGTTTATCTTTCAAGAGGCTTGTATGGGAAACAGATTTTGGGCAGTTAGATTCAGAAATAGAGTATTTCAGGGTGGTTTTATAAGGTACAATCATGACAGAGCAAAAGAGCAAATATCCTTGAACGCGGAGGAGAAACCACCCTGTTTAACACAGTTTTGGTGTGGGAGGCTATATCTGGGCTTTCATTCTTAAACCTTAGATATTTGTTCTCAACCTATGTGTCTTAGTTTTCCATCTGTAAAGTGAGAAAAATGGCAACTCAGTACTGATATTTGCTAGTGCCAGCACCTGGTTTTAGGTATTTGAATTGCAAGTAGGCAGAAGTTCCCAAATATTTATTTAGTTATTTTTAATCTGGGCTAGTGGTCAGTCTGTGAATGCAGAGTTGGCAAGTGCCACAGCCGATATTATCTTAAATAATTTTTCAGGAATCACTGTGGTGTTGGTTGTTTTGTTTTGTTTTGTTTTGTTTTTTTGCCAAATAAACATTACTGTTAGCTACTCCCCAAAGTGTAAACAACGAATATACCTTGGGGACATAGTTAGGTTGTCAATTGGGACAGAATACTTTGACTGAGTGAATACAAAGCGCAATTCCAGCTACTAGAGAGCTTGAATCTTCCATTGCTTGAATGCAGCTAATGGAAGCTAATGATAGGTATGAAAACAGTATTAGACTAGGTTTTTCCCTTACCCCCAAAATCCTGCAAATTAACTTCTGCAGCTGCAAATGAGCAAATTAGTGTTAGAAATGCCAGAACGTGTATTTCTTCCACTACTTAATTTTTATTCTCTTACTATAATCTAGGCAGCTGAATGAATATATGGTCTAGAAGTTGGAACCATTTGACTGATTGATATCTTAAAAAGCTCCAGTCATCCAGTAGTATATTCGTAGCACATCAGAGAATATGAATCAGTACTGCCTGAAAAACTGTATGTCTAATGCAAACTCAGAACAAGCTTAGTCTATGATCATTCTTTTGGAAGTTCTGATTAAAAGGGAGAGAAGTGTTGATATTAAAGGATTGGTCGTTAAAGATCAGTGTACACTTTCGATATCATTGCTGTTTTATGCTCACAAAACTTCCTCCTTTATTTGAGCTGAAAAAAATACCGCTATTTATTTTTGCATAACAGCGTATGTTTTTGACATTTTCCACTCCACACAAATTATGAATCTAAACAAGACAGAATGAATTCTTTTGGGGCCGCGCATCCATTTCTCACCGAAATGAACTTCTGAGCAATGTGCAAAGTGCATTTTAGTCTTTTAATATAAACTCTTAAAGTCAGGTTAAGCCTTATAAAAATTAGTGCTATGTAAAATAGTCTTTGGCCAATTTTCCTTTGGATCAAATTCCAAGGCCTTTCCCTGATCACTTGTACTTAAGTAAATGTGCCAGACACTGTAGAGATTAGCCAATATACTGATATTTTCTGAAACGCTCAGTTCATTATTACACATTCTCAGAATTGGATGAAGGTTATTGCATCTAGCATTTCTTAAGTGTGAGAAGGAAAAGTTACTTTGATTTTAAAAAAAAATTGAAAACGAGACAAGCAGACTGTCAATGCAGGCGGAAAGAATGGTAGGCAGGCTTCAGATACAGAGCAACATAGTTGAAGTTGATGGCAATGAAGAGAGAAAGAAAAAAGGTTTTCCTTTAAAGTGAGACTTAATCCGATTTTAACTTTCAAGCTGAAATTGGACATTCTTTCTCAGGGGTATCGTTAGCACCTGGGATCCAAAGGCAAGCCGAGCTGCAGCGGAAACGCTCATTAGGGCCTGGAACCACCAGCATTTCCGTCATGCTGGGCAAACGGAGACCTGTGGGGTCCTGAAACCTTTGTAGCCAAAACAGGAGTAATTTTATGAGAATTTTTAAATATATGCTTTGAAGGGCTTTTATTTTTAAAATGCCATTCCTTTTCAAATTAAACAATCCTAAAATGAAGCTGCAGATGGAAAAGAATTATTTAGAGCATCTTGCAGTGATGAAGGCGCGTGCTGCACAGAATTTTTTCTAATATTTTGATTAGTCAGGTTTGAACTGATCCATTTACTGAGATTCTTTGACAGATGGTTTCACCCTGATGTATCTTAAGAAAATATGTAACCTATTTAATTATTGTTAAATTTCTTTCTCCGTATTAGTCTTGTGGTCTTTTTTCTTTAGTTGTCATCTCTGGATTTCTAATGTTAATTGTTCTTCTCAGAAGTCAAAAATTTTTTCTTAATTATATGTCTAGAATGGAAAGCATTAGCCCAGGTTGAGTGACAGCAAAGCGGAACATTGCGCTCATCTGATCTGTGCGTTTTTCTGTGCATTTTGTTCTTTTTAATACAGGCTTTTGTGAGGCAAAATAAGTCTTGAAGTTTGGTGTAGGTTTAATTCAATAAAACTTTAAAAAGGGACGTGAACCGTGAGATAGTGTTGGTAACTTTGGTTTAGAGAGTAAGAAGACGCAAATAACATTTTTCCAGGGCCCAGAAGGAATGTTTAAGCTTAAGGGCTCAGAGCCATATTCGTGATCTAAATGCTATGCATATTTCGACTGAAATGTCAATGTTAATGTAGGCCTCTGTTTTTTCTGCTACTGTATCATGTTACAAATTCATGTCCAGTATTCTGTTCTCCCAGCAATCTTTTTCAGCATTGCTGCTTTCCGAGTTTCACAGAGAGCATCTGTATTTCAAATTACATCTTACCAAATGGATTAGTTGACGTTTTCAGAATGGGAATCTTGGTTTTGTCATTTTCTGCACATAGTTCAATTTGTTTTCTTTTAGTAGTGTTTGCATCTCCTCCCTATTTTAATTTTCTTCATGAATTTCAATACTGTAATATTTATTCTCTTTTCTAGATCATGTATGACTATGTTAAATAAAGATGGACTGGTAACTGATAGCTGAAGTTTTCCACCTGACACTTCCAACCAACTTGAGATATTGCAGCTTGTCTCTTGTAAACAGTTCGCGTTCCATTTTCAGGACGTGCCAATATTCTTGTCCCAGCCTATATCTTATTCCAGAGATCTTATTCAAGGATACTTTAGGCACTATTGTATGAAGTGCTTTACCAACACCTCCTTATTGTACGTGTGACTTTTCTCTTAGACCGTAGTTTTTGAAAGTTAAACAACCAAGTCCTTCCCTCCCACTTGCACCCCCTAGTCAGAAGAAAAAATTTGGTTGATGAGCTCTTTTTTTCTAATTGAACATCTTCGTTATTGCAAGACGTGAGTTCTGACAGTCTAAATTTCAGCAAGTCCTTGTGGTCAGCGTTATCTGTTTCCTAGCTACTTCTGATAATCTACTTCTAGCCATCAGACAGTATTCGGGACAGCTGAATTGTTTTTTTTAATGACCTTTGGACCTTTTTTCAGTTATTTTAGGAGACAAGTTTGGTTTAGAGAAAGCTAATTGGTAAGAGCAGCTCTCTTTTCTTTTGAAAATTACTATTAATTTTTCTCCTCTCTTCCTAGATGATTCAGGACCTCATACTTTTTTTTTTTTTTGGTAAGTGCATCATTAGGTAGAAAACTAAATAATAAATTCATTTTCTAATATGCGAAGCACTCCATGATTTGACTGAATGTTCTAATTGTGAAATTTTTGCATTTTCTTGCAGAACAGTTCTCCATATAAAATATCTATTATTTCTAGCCATCCAGTCTTTTTTATACTTTCCTTAGCTGTTTTTAAATGTCTAATTAGGGAGGATTTCTATATCACCTGAACGTTGAGATGCAAACAAATTATTTGGTTGTTTTTGATTCCCATTTTCCAAAGGCATTATCTGTTCATCATAAGCCATGGATACAGTACTTAAAATGAATTTATTTTTCTGTCCTTTAAACAAAAGAGAACTTCTAAGCAATTATCTCCTAAGTTCATTCATGTCATGCATGTTGTGATTTTTTAGTAGAGAAGGTTTTTTTCAGTATTTTCCAGCAATTATATATCCAATTTGAGTCTGAAGACGGGGTGGGGATGCCTGGGGTTCACCGAGGCAGGTACATTTATATTTTGTTATCTGTAGAGAGCGTAATCTCTCTGTGCGTTCAACAGTCTCATTCTTTTCAAACACATGCTTCAAGAAGACTGCCTTTTCTAATACTAGTACCTCCTCAGCAACCCCAGAGATGTGTCAGGTAAAGCAAGGCTAATTTCATGCAGCTATCACGAGTATCTGAAACAGCAGGTGTTCTGTTTGTGATTGTTTGAATTTGATTTTGCCGACCCAATTTACCTAGAAAGTTTCTTAATATTGCCACCAGGATATAAATAGCAAATACGAGATTATAGGAAGTGTTGCCCTATCATAGGTCTCTCCAGGAAATCCTAAGGATAGTTCAGGAGTCCTAAATTGAGCCCTTGGCCATTGACTCATTTCTGTTCTGTTACTCTAAAGAGTCAAATTAACATCTCAAATGTGTACACCTAAAATTTCATACTTTTTAAAAATCTGTAAAAGCCTGGCTGACTACTGTTAAGTCTCTTAATAGTGAATAGTTATGCATAATATTTTTATATCACCAAAAGTATTAATTACTTTGAAAGATTTCTTCCAGCAAAGTACAGATAGCTTCTATGCCATATGACTGTACTTGCAATAATCAGCTCCCACAGGTCAATTAAATGCTTCAGGGTTTACTCAGCAAGCAGACACCCATCACTGCTGCATGTACTTAGATGGAATTGAAGTTATCGCTTAATTATTCCATTTAAGACTGGATGGAAAAGGGGTCATTACAGGTTTAAAGCTTTACTTTCGATTTATATGGCTTGGAAGTATACTTACAAAGACAAGAGCTTTTCTCTTTGCATAAATTAATTTAAAATCATAGACTTTTGAGTGCTCTTCAGAAACTAAATGGGATTCTGATTAATTTTAGTTCTGCAATTGCAGGACTTAGTAATGAACTAAATGTAGACTGAAATCATCAGCAAGTTAGAACTATCTTTTGAAATATGTGTGAAAATGTCAGATGGATCTACTGAACATGTTTTTCTGTCATACGATGCAACCAAATGTTTAGGTTTCCAGTCTATATAATGAATTATAAGCAGTGCCTCCCTCTGCCTTCTGTGGCATGTGTTCAAGGTGTGAAAACCATTACTTTAAAAGCTTTAAGTTGTCAATGAAATTCTAGGAAAGCAGGGAAATATGTGGCATTACATTTTGTAAAGAAGCAATCTGTCTACTTAAGAATGTCACATTTTTGTGTCTGATTTATTACCGTTACATCCATATGTAAGGCTTATGTGACATTCCAGGACACTTATACTGAGAAATCTTACATCCTTCAAATCGAATAACTACCTAGACTGTCTGTCTATCTTCAAATAGATTACTTGTCAGTAAGTTCATAAAATCAAAATTTAAATCATGAATATTTGTGGTAAAATCAGAAAGTCAGCTCTACAGAATGTGAAATATTAAAAGACACAACAGTTTTCCTACCCTAATCTTAGTATTTTCTAGTGAAAATTTTGTATATCCTATCCATTTTCCCTTGTGTATCGTATCCCTTCTTTGGAAAATAAATGATCTTTGAGAAAATAGTTCTCAGCAAGACTGATAATTTTTGCATCAGTGTCTCATGAAATTAAACTATTTTTTTTTCTTTTTACTGTATATTTACTTAAATTTCTTTAGGAAGATACTGAAGTTCTGACATTTGAGTCTGTCTATTTTTCTCTTCAAACATTTTATGTAAAAACTGATCGTTTATTTTTAACAGCCTCAAGCAAATGCACAAGAAATAGAAATCAATTTCCGACGATGCGGGGAGCAAGAGCAAGTAGCTGCTGCTTTGATCTCGATTCAGACTGATTTTGTGAAAACATTGGCTGTGGTTACTTGCGATACCTTATCCCAAAAGACAAACGTGTTATTGAAACTTAAATAGCTAATGTAAACTCAGGTTTACTGTGTATTCTGTTATTTCAGTTCCACTCACAAGAACAATAAGACTGTACTTTAAGGTTTGCATTTAACGGTAGACTCTCAGCTAGCTGGGGACTCTCCGTGTGGGTGTCAGAGCAGCGATCGTTCCCTTCGAGCAGTCAGAAATGCTCGAAGGTGCCACTGTAACCAGGAGCAGTTGGGGCCACTTAATGTCACCTGGTCAACTACCTATTTACAGCTGCCAAAATATGCTGCAGACCAGCTTTGTCTATAATTTATTCGACTTTTGGAAATAAAACGACCCCAGACGGCTCCGCTGTGGTGACACACAGCAGTGCGTGAAAAGAGCAACCTGTGGAAGAAGGGCTACAGTCAAGGAGACTGAGTCAGTTAAATTGAAGTCTGCAGAGGTCAGACACCTATTATTTCTCTTTTAAAATATATCACCGTGGGATTAAAAACAGAAAGTACCTCATATGCAACAAAGCTAAAGGGATTATCTGTGTAAGGACAAAAAAAAAAAAAGCTCCTTGATAAATGGCTAGATTTGTTTTGCTTAAATCAGACCACCCAACAGTAATGTTTTCACGCAATAATACCTGGTATACAGAAAGTATCTATGTGCTATTAGCCTCTCAGTGACTTTAGATAACGTTTCTGGACACATACATGGCGTATTGGAGCCCCATTGCCATTACAAATACTTAAAGGTATTTTCCCAAATAATATTGTTGTGGCCACCCAGCGGGCAGCCAACTCTTATCTGTAAAGCCAGTTTGAAGAGCAGTGGCAGCTCTGTTGTAGATATTAGCTGACACCTTCAAACTAAATCTTTTGCTTCACTGATCATCAGTCTCTGTGTTAAAAAAGCCACAAACAAGCAGATAAAGGAGAGATGTGAGATTACTGTAAAAACTGCAACAATAAAAGGATTTGCCAGTTCAGAGTCATCTGCCATTTGCTGAGGATTCAAGACAACCAGAAACTGCTGTTTGCTTTACCATCATTTCTCTTTATTTTCAGCCAGTATCCTGTGCGCCGTTCCATGCATGGCAGAATAATCATTTTCTTTCTAATGCCCAAAGCAGCTGGTGAGTCCTGAGTAAGAAGATTACACTTGCAATAGCAAGACGAGTATCTAAACACATTAAATTAATCTCCCAGTCCTCCCATAATTGAGGGACCTGGTTGCTGAAATTTTGCTGCCTGCTGGGGAGTTTTAAAAACATGGAAGGACTGGGATCAGACTCTGTGCTGGCCTAGCAGTTGTATCATTATCCTTCATGCAAGTCACAGTGTAAGAGAGGGCTCAGGTGGCCGGGACAGAAAAAATCCGTATTACTGTATCTGCCAATCTCATTCTTACTAGCCGCCTCTTAAGAAGACAGTGCAGTATTTGATGCTGAAACAGAAACTGTGTTTTAGAACATTTTGTTAGCTATTTACATCCTATTTTCCAAGTAAAATGTATTGTTTCTTAATATAGGCAAAAGGCAAATCTCCTATTACAGGCAAAAAGGTTGCATAAATGTAAGCCCTCCTGACAGACAGACTCTCAAATGATTAGGTCTTTGTGTTCCTGAACTACTTCCCTTTTCTTTAATCCTTTACCCCGTTTTAAAGCAGTATGTTATAACAGAAAGAGGCAAGCAACTGTGGTGTGCACATTACCAGACAGGCTGTGCATTTTAAGTCTTATGCATATTAACAGGGAGAGGAGTACCATGGCCCCCACAGAAATACTTCTCCTTGTCCATGAATAAACCTCAGCAAGGGATTTACTTGCACCTTCCTGCTAGCTTGCACATTTCCTACTCTGTGGAAACTGGAGAATAAACAGAGAAAATCCATGAAACAGGTAGCCCAAGGATAACTGTGTTTTCTCTCCACGGTGCCTTGGAGGATTAGGTTGTATTATGGCAAATTATTATTTTTGGGGGGGCAGTTTTCTTAAATAGTCATTAGATGTTGAAATGCTAAAATGTAGCAAGATTGTTAAACAATTTAAACTGAAATAACTAGCAATTTTGCAAAGCTCCCTAACTTCATTATCTTTGACTTTTCTATCTATGCCTAAAATGAGATTTCCTGAATAGCTTTTTCAAGGATCTATGTTTTAGGAAAAATTTGCATTCCCTTCATATTGCCTGCCATATTTTCAGTGCTCTCTGCTAAAAATACAGTACTATGAAGTTATATAAAATCAAAACAGTTAAAATGAATCAAGAAAGGGTGTACCCTGATGCCAAAATAAAAATTTTATTCACATAAGGCTGACTGGTAATCACTTTTGCTAGTGTAGAAGCAAAATAATGAACACCCAAACACGCAAGAAAGGCTGTAAAGTGGAAAAGCACTCTGCCTGAATAACAGATTGCCCCTATTTTACAGATGGGAAAACTGGGGCGCATAGAGAACTTAATTGATTTCCCTAGTGTCACCCTATAAATCATTGATGTGACAAGGCCTAAAGCTGATTCCATCTGAGCGCTGTGCAGCTCCTGTTTTCCCGACGCTTTTCAATAAACAGAGTCTGAAAGGATGTTTTCTTCCGTGCAATAATGTATAGTTGATGCACTCAGAAACCTGAGGTATGAGCAGAAAATGCTATTTGATTTGTATTCTGCAAGGAAAACTTCAAGATATTCTGTTCTACTCAATCCATTCTTTGATAGATTTTTTGTTGCCTTTTTCTTTGCTTATTCAATCTCCTTTCTCTTTGTATGAACGGAAGGGCATATCCTCTCTCCCAGGTTCTGCCTGTATTTCATGCTCTCTTGAGTTTGGATCACACAGCTCATCTCAGCCTCTCTGAGAGGCTAACCTCTTCTTTACCGAAGCTGGGTCATGAATAATTTCCTGGAAAGTGAGGCATTACCTCTTGTTCAACCCTGGAGCAGGGGGAATATCAGCTATGAGCAATTACTACCTTTACCAGCCATCCAAAAACGTATCCCTCTGAGACCTAAAGGCCTCCTCTTAGCAATGGCATGTGTGTTTATATGACACAGAAATTGCTACATGATTTAGCAGGTCCCCTCACCTTCTTTGCCTCTGTACTGAGTCCCCTTTTTTTTTTATTTTAATTATTTTGATTTAATCTATTTGTTAGTGCCATTCGTAAATACTGGACTTCAATTAGTGATGGGCACCTATAGTGAGACGATGAGACAACTGCTGTGAGCTAGCAGTCGTGACCCTTTATATCTCTTGCCTTCCTATCTGGGCTTGATAAGAGGAAGCAGTCCTTACAGGGGTGAACCTTGATGGACTTCTTTCTTTGGGAGCCTTTTTGGTGCCCCTAGAAGGAGCTTTATGTCAATAGTGGCTCATACTCTGGCTTATTTCACTGCACTGTAGCTTAAAGGCATATGGAGAAATGTTGACATAATTTTACAAAGTGGTCAGAATTTTTATAACAAAGCTGTAAAAATTTGTTTCAGAGGCACTTCAAATAAAAACGTAACCTTGTTTTTCATGCACCAGTGGTCTCATAATACCTGAAGAAATTCTGTCCTTAAGTACATATAACAGGTAGGAGGACGGATAGTTCCTTTACTGGATGCATATTCTTTAGAGATTTAAGTTTAAGGAAATCCCTCTAGAAAACATGGCAAAAACTGAATGCTCTCTCTCCGTTGTCGTTCATGCCTAGTAGAATACAGCAGAGTCCACTGAAATGTTTTTTTTTGGCAAATATGTATGCAATCTTTTGCAAACTGTGTTCCTGAGAAAGATTACACCCTGTAAAAAAGAAAAAAAAAGGAACATAAGAATATGCCCAACTTCTTGTTGAATGAATGATGATGTTGCTGATAATCAAAGTTAAACTGAAGTATTGATTTGAGCGTTGGGTGGGGTTTCTGCTCACTCGAATAACAGGGAAGATGTTACTACTGTGCCTGAAGCTGGCTGTGTTAGATGGACTTGCTGATGTAGCAGCAGTGGAGCTGACTTATTGATGGGGAGGGCGATGATATTTCCCTTTAATTTCACAAAACTGATGCAGAGGCTTGATGTTGCTGAATTCTGTTATTGTCATTATCTGGCTCCAGCCACTAATCAAGTCTCTAGTGTATTGTATTTATAATCCAGCTGCATCCTAAAATCTTGAAACTCAGATCTGAGAATATCAGCTTTGTCCAAGCATAAATAAAAAGAAGAGATGTCTTTCAGGTTTTTGTAGCTGTTAATGAAAAATAGAATATCTTCAAAAACACTAGAGAAATATTAAGAGAAAAAATGCATTGGCCTGTTGCTCTGTGTTTCAGAGTTCTGCAATTATGAAGATTTAAACAGATTTTCCAGTAATTCTGGATTAAATTTGTGCACAATTTTCCATCATCTGTCCTTGTATTTACCTTAAGCCCTATCATGTTTCTGGAATGATAGAAACCTGTGTCACTCAGATCTGTGTATCATTTTTACCTTTATATCAAGGGACTACAGTGCAGTTACATGCAGAGCCAACTGGATGCAGGAGGTGCTGGATAAAATTTTATATTAGTTACAATAAAGATACATATGTGGTATCACATGGAACTAAATTGTGGTGCCATTTCTACCACATCCTTAACATAGAGAAAGAAAGAGTCTTAAAATTGTTTTACAGGAGCCTTCTTATTTTGAAATAGTAGGTTTCATTCCCCCTTTTTGTTTTTTAATGACCTCTGACAAAACCGTGGTGTGTCTTGGCAATCATTTCTGGTAGTGCTATAGTAACCATACATCACCACAGACCTGTTCGTCATAGCACAGTATAGCAATTATTCCAAGTATAGCTAATATGCCCAGTATATTATGTCCATATTATATATTATGCCCAGCATAGCTATTATGTTATCATTTCTTTCTTTGTAATTGCATGAAATCCGAATGTCATTATTCTTTTCTCCTACTTTGCATGTCTGTTTTGGTGTGATCACCTCACAGAAATTAGGATTTGGTCTTTCTGTGGCTTATCACATAAATAGATCAAACACAAGTGATGACTAGCTGAGTCTGATACGGAACTTCAGAAATTTTATAGCTAGTTGCTAAAGCGTGAGAGTGACCAAAAAGTCTTAGGACTGGCCCATTTTATGCCCCATCTCAATTGTTTAAAAGGCAATTTACAGTTACTTACTAGCATTGTGCCATTGAAAATGAGCTGCTTGTTGTCCTATTGCCTTTACTGGCACACAGCAAAGAGGTGCAAAAAGGGAAAAGGGCATGGATTTTGAGAGTGGAAGTGGAAAACGGTAAACTTTATTTCTTTGGTAGTTAACATCGTTTGGAACATCTCAAAATGGATGAAACTAAGACAGCGGTTTGTGCTTCCCCTTGCACTTGTGCAGCATATTAGTTGGGTCCCTTCAGGAGCAGAGCAAGTTTCATGGGAAATAAAAAGAGCAATTGTCTCAACCCAGGTGTGGTAGAGCAGTAAGATAAATTTAGGAGTTGGGCAATTCATTGGGATGCAGGCAGGAGGAGAAAAGCTCACTTGCTTCTTGAGTTTGTTAATCTAAAACTGCTAAGGAGTTTTTATCAGGAGTAGGGGTGGGTGGAGGGAACTACTGTTTAGTATTACTCAGATTTTTTTTAATCTTACCAGGTATGGGGAAAATAGTACTCTGAAAAAAGGAAAAGCCGAAGAGAAGAAAAGGGTGGGGTAGGAAAATAAACTACTGCATACCACTGACATCCTGATATGATCCAAGGTTGAATGAATGCAAACAGCAGAAACAAATGCATGTTTTTCGGGTATTTCCGCATATTTTTGAAACATTTATGTGTCAGGCATTGAGAACATTAGAATACAATATTGACAGCAGCTATGGAAATGTAACAGTGATTGCTGCCTGGCATGGCCCAGCATTAATACATTTCTTTTAATGAATGGTGATTTGTTTCCTGTGACTCTGATTTTATATTGCACTAACTGTGATTAACTACAAGTTACTTACAAAAGGGAATGACCATAAATAGAGCCTTGATTTTATAATATTTTTTCTTTGGCGCATTGTGTTTTCATGTCCTCAGCCACATTATGTTTGCGTGTGCATGCTTTTGTCACAGAGGCATAAGAAAATCTTTTTATTCTTGAGGCCCCTTTTCACAGCTAGTGCACTTCTTGAGGAGAGCCGGGAAAGACTTCAAAGCCAGACAGATCCACTCCCTTCCTGACTGTTGAACACTCTTGAGCAATGTGTGAAAATCCCTCAGAATTCCTATTTTCATGTGTGTTGAAGACACTGTAATATCTAATGGTTTCTCTTACCATATGCACCACACAGAGGGCTAAAAAGGTCTGTTCCTCACATAATTCCTGAAGCAACGTTTTTCTTTTCTGTTTTTTTTTTCTATTTCCAAGGACTTTGCACCATAAGAAGTTACAGGCCTGTGTAGCTACGGTATTGTTTAGCGTACTAACCTAAACTAACCCTACATGACCTTTATTGGTCATGTAACCCATATACCTGGTTGGGAATTTGAAATCTGCTAGGTGAGAACGTAGTAACCAGCTAGTCTGATCAGTGACCTGGTGGACCCATAGAACTGCCACCAAAATGTTGTCATCTTCTGTAATTTTTGATACAACTAGTTGTTTAGAAAGACTTAGGGTTTTAAAACTTGCATTACAGATGACAGTATGTCCCTTGTTGAATCCATCTCAATAATGAATTGCACTTACAATTAAAAATTTACATCTTGCACTTTTTGGCTTGTTAAAATTCAAACTGCAATAGAACATGTTGCATTTTGGTTTAAGAGAAGCCCCTGGCACCTTCCAATTTTTAGTATATCTTTTATTGATTTTGTTAACTAAGGACGCTTAAAGAGAAGATTGCATGCAGTGCTGTTAAAATGAACTTTTTTACAAAGTAGTGAGGCCTTTAGTTTGACATATTTGTTTCTGATGTCTTAGAACATTTTTTTTTCTTTTGACAGTTTTGCAAAAGGTAATGTGCTGAGGCATTTACATCAGCGCACATTTGGGATTTCTGTGATAACTATATGGATGAGCTTGAGAGTTAAGTAAATATAAACAAGAAGATGTTAGGAAAAAAAGTTAGTCCATAATCAAATGTTTTCTTTCTTTCTTCCAGAATAGAAGTGATATATTTTCTGATTTTCTTGAGCTGTTCTCTGTTAACTTCCTTTAATGGATAATGAAAGAATTGGTCAGAATTATTATTCTAGTAAGTAATGAAGACATGCTCCTTTTCATTAACTATTTTATATGCAAATAGCTATCTGACATACTTTTAAAGGATATTAAAATGCATAGCAACTAGTTTGATGGTAGTGAATATTAAAATCTAGACAACATATTAAGTCCTATCACATTTATCACTCCTTAATGAATCGCTCACTTTGTTTGCACTGTAAGCCCTTGATGATATTTCTGTCATTCAGCATAGTGCAGCTGGAAGTGTTAGCATTTCTAGGTTCTTACCTTACCTTAGATAGAAGAAAAAACCTGCAGTGTGTAATTTCTGATCATACATTGGCTATGTTCAAAATAAAAGAAAATGATATCATTGTTCTATCGTCATTAACTTTATCAGCCTCTGACCATGTTCAGATGCTTGTGCTAGCAGCCTGTGATGCATGTATGCACAAGGAATTTTATTATTCTTTTGAAAAGAAAGCTGATACATATTCATGCTTTTTTAACTCTTTCAGGTAGTGCTGCCATTTTGTATTTTTAAGTTACTAAAACAATTTCCAGTGAAATTATCCACTGTTTATTTTATATGTTGTTAAATATATTGATAGAGCTTTTAGTTGATTGTTTGGGCAGGAGTTACATTTAGAGGATTTAGGGAGTGGAGTCATTTTGGATCTTTATTTTTTCCTGTTTTATCCCATCTGCTCTTCCTTTGTTCTTAAATGACACAAATGGGGAATATTGGCTTCAGTTGCAGGAAGAGCAGAAAAATTATATTGAAATTTTGGAAAGAAGCCTAACTTCTTGGAGGAGTCTTTTTGGTGTATTTCATTCAGAAATGTCAGGCTAGAGATTTTAGTTCTTCCAAAGGCGTCAAGTCTTACTGTAGGGACCCCAGTATTGTGTCAGTGAAGACAATATTGACTGTTGATTTGAGCCAATACTATTTTCACGTTGAGATCTGTTTTCTTGTATCTCGCATTCGCACCTACTCCCAACTCTTGTGAGGTCGCAGCCTGCCGTTCTGCCTGCAAAGCACTGAAGTGACATCCCTGTTAGGACATTTTATTATTACTGGTCGTTCTTTCCAGCATTTGATACTGCTGAATCTGTGCTGAAAACGTTCTTGCACCAATCTGTGCTACACCAGCACCATTTCAGAAGAGGCACTGGTGAAGACTTTTATTATCAATTATTTCTTTAGGTAGAGTAGGCAAGACTTTAGTCTGAGGAAACAAGTTTTCTATTATAAGTAAGTTCTGGAGAAGTTATTTGATAGGGTGTTGACCAAGATGAAGATTTGTAAATTCTCCTATAACTACTACCTGTCTGGGCTTATGCAGCTGTTAAAAGAAATCACTAAAACGGGAATTGCATATTGTTGCCTTAGCAACTGCCACTTCATATTGTGCTCACGTCACTTTGAAATATGCAGTGTATCTTAAGGAATTGCTTCCAACAATAACAGCCAATCTTGAGTAATTTTAAATAATTTCACAGAGGAAGTTGAAAGGATGTCAATTACTAAAAAAGACCATCGTATTTTTAAGCTTGGTAGCCTCATTTCACCACAAGGTTAGCTAATGAAAAAAAATAAAAAATAAAAAAAAGCCCAAATACCTGTGTACACAATAATCTATCTGATTTACACAGTAATCTATCTGATACGGATTCCTTTGAACTCCATCCTCCATTCCAGAAGATCAGCATTAATGATCACTTTCCTATACTTATGTTTTGTTTAAAATGTCAATTTTTCTTTAAACTGTTTGCCTAATTTTTTGCTTGCTTGGTGAATTATTATGGGTATGCTAGGAAAATGATGGAAACTTAAAAATATTTTACCTATTCAACCCTATTAACCTTACCCTTTCCTATTTTGAACCAATCATTTCATTCAGACTTTTTCTGTGGAGATGCACACATTTTTGTCTGATAATTTGAAATAAGGGGGTAGTGGCTTTTGCCAGTGTTATGTTAAGACACTTGAGTCAAGTCTTCATGCAGCGTGATAGTTCCAAATACTAATTCTGCATATAATATTTTATATTGTTATAGCAACTTCCCAATTTTCTTGTCACTACTCTGTGAGTTGTGTAAGTAGTAGAATTAGATTTTGCACATGTGGAAACTTGAGTTTGAGAGAGGATGAAGTAATACCCAGAGTCCCTTAGCAAGGCTGTGCCAGACCCAGCATAAAACCCGATTCTGCTACCTGACCTTGGGCTGTTGCTTCTCAAGGCCACATGTACACCAGAAAGAGCCGAACACGAGAGGGACTGCTTTAAGAGGCAGTAGATAGCTCCCATTTCTGAAAACTTATTTTCCTTTTATGATATTGTACACAGTTAATAAAATTCAGAAAGGTGGTGTGACAGAATTGTCAACACTCTGCTTTTATTACCCCTTTTCTAGACAAGTGGAGCAATGAAAAGGAGAGAGAGAGAGGCAAAACATAAACTTACAGAATTTAAAAGGAATTGGATATTTTGAGGACCAGTTGTCGTTTCTAGGTCACCGCTCACATCTCTGAATATAATTTTCCTCTGAGCTGCATGGCAGGGCTTGTATGTGCTTGAAGAAGCTACATTTTCACAGCAGGGGACCAAATCAGAATGAAGCAGTCAGATGCAGGTGCACAGTAATAGACAGGATCTATTTACCCTGAAGCGTGAGCAATGGGCCAAGAAAGCAGAAGCAGTCTACCTCCATCCCTCGCTTCCTTCTCCCCCTACTTTTCCCCTCCTCCACTGATGTGCCAGCAAATTCATAAGGGGGCCAAACAGTTGTTGTTTTAAAGACATGCATTGCCCACTGCTGAAGGACAGAGGCACTTTTTTTTGTTATGATGCTTACATACTATTAGAGTTGACTATCTTTAATTTATACGTAATCCTTCCTGCTTGCACAGCCTCAAGCCAGGCTGGCCAAGGGTTGAAAGAGTTTATCCTGTGGGCATCTGTTCCCTGTGTCCACTCTGAATTTTTGAATGATGCTGTGAAAAGAGCAGTATGTCTGAAGCTTATGTTTAAAACAAAACAAAAACTCAGCTTGTTAGTATAAATCATACACTTCATGTAATCCATTTAAGATAAAATTCCTGCAACTTTGCTTAAAAATGGACAGTTTAATAATGGTAATTTGAAAAAGTCAGCTGTATTAGTTAAGAGTGAAATGAGGCACCCTGATGAGTATTGGGTGCATTTTGCTTGGGATTCTGGAGTTCTCTAGTGAAAGCTAAGTACTTTCATACTGAAGATCATCCGTCACTGTTTCCAAGACTGCAAAAAACCTGAATGATATAAGTAAGGGAAAATTACTGACCTGTAGCAAATGTGAAATGATAAAATATAGCCACATTGGAGACAAGTGCACAGAAGTTTGGTTTGTATGGTGAGACCAGTAAAATCCACTGTCCTTTAAGAGCTGCATTGTAATTCATACCTAGCTCTGTGATCCGTGCAAGAGATCTAGAAGTTTTGTTTTCCTCGCTGTTTAGTGTCACTTTAGTACTGAGGCAGCATTGTCTAGAGGTCGCAATTTGGGTGGGGTAGATGGGAACACGTGAAATCCGTGTGGCAAATTCCACCGTTTACCCTGCACTACTGAAAGGGTCAGGCTCTCTGTTTCTTTCCTTCGATGCAGAAAGATTAATCTAATGGATGCTTACGTGATGTAGAATCTGCAGGACCCTAAACATTCGTATTATTCTGTTGTTGCACTTCTTCACAGGACTATATGCAAAATATAACATAGAAAGCAATAAAAGGAGAAACCTACCCATTCAGAACTGGGCAGCCATAGTAGCATAAGCCCTAGTAATTTAGAAGCCATCTATACTGCATTGTAGAAAAGTGTTTTTATTGTGGCATAAAAATTGCCACAACGGTTGAACGGTTTTCAAGTTATTGCTTTCAAATCTCCACGTATAAAACACTAACAACTCTGTAGAGAAAATATGAGACAGGTCCGTTCAGAGCCTCTAGTACTACCTTCAGAAAGGGAGATGTACACCCTAAATGTTGGAGGAGCAGTGTCGAATAGCAAAAAAAAAAAAAAAAAGCTGTACCAAAGACAGTTTGGAAAGAGTGGAAATGAATGTTTCTGGCATCATAAGCTTGAGACTATGTGATAAGTTGCTACAAACTTTACCTTTTTCCCAGAGGGGTTGTGGCACACCCAGACTTCTCTGTTAGATGGAGAAATGTTTAAATAGAAGGCTTAGAGAAAGCTTAATTATGATTTTTGACATATTTGATCTCTTAACTGCTTAAGAATTATTGTGATCCATAAAAAGTAGGTCTAGCAGTTGTTCTCAACAAGGGTAGAAGGAAAAACATATCATCTGCATAATTAATAAACATTTGTGTTAGTTATAACAGCACTGAAAAATCGGAAGAAAAGCATACAAAAGTTGCTGTAGAATGAGAGCTTTTGAAATTAATTTTCCTTAAGCTTTGTTATACTTAGTAAAAGCTAAATTATGCATGTTTGTCAGAAATATTCTGTATACCAGAATAATCTGTTAAAACATGCACACACAAATTGTGGCCATGTGTATTTTCTACTGCCTGCTTTATGATGTATTTAAATAACAAATAAAGGAAACTAGTTTTCTATGTGGCATCAAAGCCGCATAGATATGTAGCCACTAAATATGCTCCCTAGTTTTAGGGGTCAGAATCCAAGCCAGCCTCCATCAGCATTGATCACCCACCCATTGATTCAAGCTGAAAGGAGGCTTTGGCTACAGTCGCTTACTCAGTGGAGATGACTTTGTCTGCAGGATGCCTTTTTTGTAGGAGAAATGTAGACATACAGAGATTATTTAAAAAAATTTTTTGTTTTAGTCAAAGAGAGAGTCTTTTAAAAACAAAACTAATAAAAAGTCAGAGACAAGAATAATATATAAACAGTGAGAAAGATCATGTGCCACAGGCTGTGGCCATAAGAAGTGATGAATCAACCTTGAATAGTTATTACTCTCCTTAACTAAAAAAAACATTATGAATATATGTTATTTAAGTATAATTACAGTAGGCCACTGGTGACATTACCCAGCAGTGTTCAGTCAAAACAGGTAAACAGGGTCAGTCTTTTGCACCTGTACTGCTGTAGGACTTAAAATCAGTCTGGTGTTGTACATGATTCAGTGAGCTTCGCTTTAAAAGAAGGAGGAAAAAAAGCTAAAAAAAAAGCAAACCTAATTTGACTGAAGCCAGGAAAGATGTTTGACATTTCTTAGCATTTATTCATTTCAGAAAATCAGCCAGCTGGAAAAATTGCATTTTATGATACTCGATAAAGGAAAATCTGAGTTATAGAATTATCATGTCAGAATTTCCTGTAGGATAAACAAAAATGAAACACAAGTTCATAAATGATTTGGTTACAAATCAGGAGATGTAAAACTACCTGGCAACCGCTGCACTGTAGGAGGTGATAGGACTAGTGGTGCTTGTGTTATTTTCAGTGAAAACAAATTCTCTTCGTGTAGACAATGCGACCAGGTTGTCTTGGGCTGGGAGAGGTTGCCAGGCAAGTCTTTCACTGTCATTCATTATCATTTTCATGCTGTCCTCCAGAAAGAAAGAAACCTGGCTTCTAAAGGAGCCTTTCCAAAGCGAGACGCCAGGGCTGACTTTATTGCGTTCTCAGTGCTTTGTCAGAATTGCAGTTCCCTGAGATTCGGAGCTCCTGCATACCTGTGGAAGCAGATGAAAGAATAGGAATAAAAATAAGATACTGAATTACTTCTGCTGGTACATGCCTGAAAAAAATCATCAAAGATTATTATAATTATGACTGTTATTAGATATCTGTCTGATTTCTGCATATTTAAATTCTTTCTGAGAGAGGTGAAACTCAGGCACTTACAGATCCCCGGGGAATAATTGCAGCTATGATGACTTATATTCTACTTCTTGAACAAATTTCAATACCAAAGCTGCGTTCTTCGTGCTTGTATTTCTTCTTAATTATACTTGGATGCAGGATAGATAGTCATTTTCTGTCTTACAAATGTGTGTAGCCAATTAGTGTTGTAGATCGTGAATACCCAGTAGCCTAACTCGTTAAATAGAACTTTTCTTTTCTGTCCTTATGGTAAGAGAGTCTGCAAATATCTGAATATTGTCTTTCTCTGTGAGGTCAGCCTTGGCCAAGGTTACAAATCCAGTAACTCGAGCAAATCAACAACACCGGTTTACCTGCGCTCATCATAGTAAGCTGTCGTTTTCTTGTGAGCTCGTGTGAGTGTGTGTGTGTGTGTGTGTGTGTGTGTGTGTGTGTGTGTGTTGTAAAGGGGATTAGGCCGTTCTGCTCCTTTGTGCTTCTTGTATTTGATCTTAGTGGCATGAGCTTGCTGCTGTGTGATGAATTCATTCCTCCTGTTTTCCACCTCTTCCCAAGAAATTTTGAGCAAAAAAGTTGTCTGTGGAGCGTGGTGGGACATAGAAACCCATCTATGCTCCTTGTGCTCATGGAAGCAGAGATCAGAAAAACTGGCAATGTGCATGTGAAGAGACCACGGTGCATATCAAGTGGTCAAACACAGGTGTTCTTTTCTTCTTCCCTTTGATTTTTTTTTTTTTGCGTTACATCTTGCCACTGTTATGTGAAAGTATGAAGATAACACATGTAGCTTGGAGTATCTCGCAGGCGGGGTTCATGGAGAGGATGGAGGCAGAAGGCACAATGTTATGACCAGAGAGAACCAGGGAAGCACAAGACAACGGTGGATGAGTTACAGACCTAGTATTGCTTTCCACTGGTTTTACTAAGTTATAGTATCCATAAATAATGTGAGACATGGCTGGTTGGTTGGCTTTGGTGATTTTCAGTGCTAGACTGAAATGCGTTTCCCCAAGGGTGAGTATTGCTGAACTAACATTTCCTCCTCCTCTTTTTCACAATATTGGGTGACATCTCAGACTTCCTATTAGAGCACTACAATGCCATACTGAGTTGTGATTTTAAAAGCTATAGCCTGAAATATCACAGAAAAAAACAAAACCTCTCCATTCAGAGAAAATGTTCCCTGTAATCTTATTACTGACATAGTTATTTCCAGTACCCTTTTGGCATGCATTTGCAAAACTCCTGTGGGGATTTGAGCTGAATAACTATTTCTTGAAAGAAAAAGTTACCTTAGCATTTAGGAGAATGGTAAATGGTTACACTGGATTTAGATTACTAAGACTTGAATGTACTGTATGTACTGTTATTCGTAATTACAGGCTTCCTAGTGAAAATTTGATAGATACTTCAAATATTTTATAAACAGCTCTTAAACGCCTCTTAGAAGTGTGCATATATACATATATATCTTTACTACTATTAGAATTCTGTCACTGGGTCTGTGACTCAGGGCTTGTGCCCCTTCTGCTGTGTACCCCACAGCTGTGGTGCCGGGGAATAACTGCAGTTTGGGCGAGGACCTGGGTGCTCCCCATCTGCCCCATTCTCCAGGATTTACTTTGGGAAGATCCCAGGTGTGAGGATAGGGAGGGGAGGTATGAGGTATTCCACATGACATCACTGTCCTAATTTCTACCCATTTTTCCTTTTGTCATTGATTGATAGAGAAAATTTTGAGAATCTTATATGTTGCTTTAACTGCTTGCTCCTTGAAGAATCGAGACATCATTATCTAATCTGCATCTTCTTGCTAATTCACAATGAGCTTATGATAGAGGCCTCAAATCTTCTGCATAGCAGCCACCACTAGGATGTGGAGGAAGTCCTTCCAAGAGGGCTCTTAAATGCAATTTTTGCTCACGGATATTGAAAGTTTGGAGTAAATTATGAAAACATGTTGTTGATTCTTGAAATAGTGACAGTAATAAAAGCAGTGAGTTAATTTAGCTTGCTAGAGGGTTGTAATGTGAAGAATACATTTGTCAAATAGCTTGGAAAAAATCCAGGATATGTTTAGATGAAACAGCTGGAGATGGGTTCAGACTGAAACTGTGAGCTAAATAGCCCTTCAAGCTTTGTGGAAATCCAGAGCTGAACTTCATTGTACAACTCTGTAATGGATGAAATAAAAGATGTTGTGCAGGTGATTTTGAGCTTTGCAGAAAGTCAGATCCTGATTTATACCTACACAGCAACTAACTGGAACTGGTTTTCCATGTGGTCTTTCACTGGACAGAATTGTAAGATACAACTGATGCGTTCTTTGAACTGTATTACTGTATGTAGAAGTTGGGACATATAAATAATATACTGTAGCTTAATATTCCTGTGTCTGTGAGTTGTTAAAAAGTTAGTTCCTCACTAAGTCTTTTTAATATACAATGGAAATTTCTGTGTTGATTGTGCTGTCGTGGATATTAATGTGATGTCGTGAGTACAGCTTACTGATAGCACTACGACGAGATAAAAAGATGCCCTATCATAGTAAATAGTAATTGTGTCTTTAGGGAAAAAAAAAAACTCGGATGGATTAGCTTGATGGTAGCTAGGAGTTCTGCAGTGTTACAGTTACCTATTTCTCTCAGGTGCTTCTTCTTGTTTTATTTGTCATGCGGTGGTTTGGGTTTTTTTTAATCTGTCCTGTGATTTGTTGCAGAATTTTATGCTGAAGGGAGTTTTCTGAGTAGTTAGGTGAAGCAGTGATGGACCCCATCCACATCTAAAGTTTTTATTTCTGTTACTGTGTTAATAAATAAAAATCAGTTTACAGGTCTGAACTGGATTTCCCTGTTAAGCCATTACAGTGTTGCAGTTCTAGCCTTTAGTTCTGACTTCTAACCCTGTCAATTTTAGACTATTTGAATTAGGGCTTTCTCCACCCCACTTCTGTGGTGACACTGAATTTCCTAAGAGAAATTGATTATTTCTGCTAAGCGTATTGGTTTATGGTTGTAATTCTCTTCAGAATATAATTTGTGGGTTTTATTTTCTCAGTCTTCTTTCGTCTTTTATTTTGCAGGTTGGTGAGAGGCAGAGGGTTCTGGTAACAGAAGAATCCTTTGATTCCAATTACTATGTCGCTCACAATCGATTCTATGAGCAGGTACTGTTAAATAAACAAAATAACTTATTTTTGCTTTATCGTTGCTTTCTGATGATTTCAGCAACACAGTGTGCCACAGTGCAAAGACAAGTAAAGAAAAGAGACACCCTTTCCAGGATAGGTGTGAACATCTGGACTTACTTGTGAGAAATTTTGCATCTTTTTGTGATGTAACTTTCAAAACATGAAGTTTTAAATATAATTTACCTGAAATTATGTTAAAAAGATATGCAGTAACTCTTCGGGTGTACGGCATGTGGAGGATACATATGGTTCTTAGTTCAAATGCAAAACCTCACAGGTAAGAACAGTATTCAAATGGTTTTAAAAGCTGCTCATTACTGCAGAAATTTAATTTGTGAAGTCTCAGAAGCATTATTTTCTTAATAATTTAATCTTGATAATTTCCATACATCTTTCAGAAAATGCTTTCAGGCAATGCATTTTGCCAAAAATTTAATTTCAAACAATGGGAAAGGTCAGAAGAGATCTTAGTGGAAAAGAAAGGCTTCTCTTGTATAGATTAACACTTCAGTCCAATATGTTGTATTTCCTCCTAGCTACTTTCTATAAATGATTCTTTTTGCACATAAACGTAATCTTTATGATCTTGGATGGAAGTGCAGGATCGATTTCACAAAATCATTATTTTTACTCACAAGCAGATGATTTGCTGAAAGCCAATAAAAGTGGCTTTTCTGAATCATCTGTATTTCATTCTGGTTTTGCAATTGGCTTGTCCTTTGTTTTCTTGCCCTGAACTGCCTACAGTTGCTACCTTTAGTTATTCAGTTGTCGTATCATGATAGGCTGTTGATGATGACTCTTCTTGTATAGTCAAACAATAGGGCTTTAGTTTGCTTCCATATTACGTTAAAACATTTATTTCATTTTTTTGCTATATTTTTCATTTCATTTTTGTTTTAAGTAATATTACTGCTTTTAAAATATCGTTTCCATTGGCTATCTGGTTCACTAATTACTTTTTTCCCTCGGTTTCATTTACCATGGATAAATCTTGTTACATTTCTTCTCTTGCATCTCTAACCTTTGCTTAAGGTTTTTATGTCACTATTTCTTGCTTTTGTAGTTTATGAGTCAGATTGGAAGAATGTGGCTCACCATATAGAGATTAAAAAGAATTTGCTTGGGGCTTTTTAGTGTTTAATGCTTGTTTCATGAAATTTTCATTAATTTGACAAAAGGCAGTATGTGAAAAAGTATTGATATTTTAGAGTATATTTGTACAGTACCTAATACAACTCCTGACTGGGACTGGTAAAGACCACACTAAATACAAGTAATAACTTCGGTAGGAATTTAAAATTCTATGATGGAAGAAATACTTTCCATTATCAAAATGCTTATCTTTTCCCTAAAATCCTGTAGGTGACATGTTTGGCAAGGGTAATATCCTACTGCTCATCCAGGTAAGGACTAGACTGGGTGCTAAGTGACTGACTTTAATATTAGTAAATGTAATGACAGTAGATTTAAAACCACTCTTGAGTGACTAAATATTGTATTATACTTTAGAAACTGAAGTTCGGAGTCCTGATGTCATGTTCTGTTAACTCAGTATTCTCTCTTCACTGAAGCTTTTCTGTATTTAAAGGGCTTGCCAGTAAGGCCACACCAGTAGAGCTGCAAACTAGATCATTGAACAGAGTAGTCTACAATGACCAAAGGATATTTTGCCAGATCAACAACTGAGATTGGAGGTTTTGTTGACGTAACTTGTTTCTTAGTAGTATGGCACTTTTCTTTTCTTTTTTTTTTTTTTGTTCCTAACAAATGTTTATATCACAGAAATGTTCTAATGTAGGCTGAGCCTGGCTGCTTGGTTGTTTACAGTACCTCCCAGATATTTTCACTTAATTTCTATCTTCTTCTGAAGTAGTAATCATTTACCCACATCATTTGTCCCTGAGGATTTATATTTAGTACTGTTACTGGCATTTCAAATATGGGGATACCAAGATTTACAGAGATCACAGGCCCGGTGATGGTTAATTACCTAATTTCCCTAAATTAACTTTGCCCAAAGTGATCTATGTGGAAAGAACTGTGATCTAGCTGCATTGTAATCCTTACATAGCCTTAGGAGCATGGCTTTTTGTTTGCCACGTAGTTCCAATTGGCCTCAGCTTTCTCATCTGTAAAAGCCAGATACGTCTCCTCGTATTAAAAGGTTGTTAGGAAGCTCAGCAGAAGCCTAGAATCTAGAAACTACTACAGTCGTGAATGCTTTGAGACTTCAAGGAAAAAGGAAACTGCTGTTGAAGTTGTTCATAATGACTTCCTCCAAGTGGGACACCTAAGACTTGCTATAGGTGAAACTGAAGAGCCAGTGGTTGGCAAAAAGCCGCTCTCCAAATGTGGTTGGCAGAGTTTTCCTGTTTTAAGGTGTCTTGAAGTTAGCATCCAAAAATCAAGGTATACATACTTGCTCATCACCTTTGAAAAGCTTGCATTTATGTGTTGATGAACCTCAAATGAATGGAATTAAACAAGTCCATATGGTCCAATTTTTCTGTTGATGTTTAATCTGGAAAAAATCAGCTTCTTTTTTTTTCTTTTTTTTTGTTTACCTCTTCTCTATTTTAGAGCCTTTCTATGCCATTCATTCTCCCACCAAGAAATGGTGCTCCTGTGTGTTCGACTCTTTCTTTTGTAACATGTATGACCTGGGAAAATCTGTTATGTGGTCTGTGTCTTGTGAAGAACTTGACCTGATGTCAGAGACCTGATGTCTGATGTCAGAGCTGTGAATTCAGGAAAGGGTGGCATTAGTAGCTGACCAGAGGAACATACTTACTGATTTTTAGGGACATTCATTGCAAATCCTGCATCTCAGCTGTAAAGGACCTGCACAATCAAATAAGGGCTTGTGCAAGCAGAAGGAAGGCCGTAATTTGTGTCATGAAGTATTTCCAGACAGAAAAATACACAAGAAAAAAACTATTGTGGAATAGACATGAAAGGAGAAAGCTTTAAAGCAGTCTATTAGAATTCTGTAGTACAGTTACCCTTGGGAGCTATTTGGGTCTGGATTCAAATTAGGCCCAACTTGCTCATTAATCAGAACCATCAATCGTGCCTCTGATTGGAGCTGAAAAGCACTGAGCTAACAGTACGAAGCTCTGGAGGAATGCAATTGAGAGATGCTCCCAGTCAGATGTATCAGGGGTTATAGTGCGTGCTGGTGACTAAAATTTTAAATTTTTAGGTTTTGCTCTGATATTTATCAGAGATCTGTTCTCTGAGTGGAAGCTGGAGACACTGACATCTTTTATGATATTCACTAACTGTATCTTTATCTTTATTTGAAAGGTTCTCGTGCCAAAGGATCCTCTGTTAATGGGTAAGATGGTAGAAGTGAATATTTATGAAGCTGGTAAACATTTTATGAAGGGGCAACCAGTGTCAGATGCCAGAGTTTACACTGCATCCATCACCAGACCATTAGCAAAAGGAGAAGTTTCTGGTTTAACAGAGGTGAGTAAAAGACATTTTCTGCTTTACTACACCAGTAAAACAGCAGCTGTTCAAGCATAATGATTCCAGGCTATGTATCTGTTATCATTTTATAGTTCTCCTTTTATGTATGCATGAAGCTTTAATCTTTTGTGACAGATTGAAATCTGAATTTAAAAGATTTTTTTTTGCTGATGCCCATAGCTTTACTTTGCTGACTGTAAAGGCAATAATAAGCTTATTTCTTGTTCCAGGGTGTGAGATCCGGAAAGAATTTATTAGAAGGGAAAAGGTTTAACACCAGAGATTATATAATTCAATGTATTTCAGCCCTAGTTTAGTGTAAGGATGAATCTATTTATTTTCTTTTACAAAGCTGTTTTAAAAAATATTCATTGATTGCATGTCTGTTAAAACAGTTCAAAACTGGGTCCAGAGGTTCAAAATTCATTGATGGGTAGATGTATTGAATATTTTCAGTATATTTTGGTAGACGGTCAACATCTGATTTACTCGTGTAAAGAAAAAGAAACTCCTTTTAAAAGATATCTGATCCTTATTTTACACCTCAGTAGATATGGCTGTAAGCCAGGTATTCTCATACATTTCGTGGAACTCTAGTTGTAAAAACTGATAGTGTGTGAAATGAAAATGTGTATCACATTTCTAAGCATCATTTGATGTCCTTTCTCCAGCGCTGTTCTTAGGAGCTCTAAAAACATGTAGCAAAAATTTAGCACATGGAAGAAAGATAACTGACGGTTTATAAGTCACCTTGCTGTTTTTACAGTAAATTGTTGACAAGTATTAGAAAAATTATCTTTGTTAAAGTTATAGGTGGTCATATTGAAAAGAAATAATTAGTGTATAACTTATGAGACTAGCGTTAAAGTTAAGCTATTTGGTATCTCAAATAAGACTGGCTGTGGAAACACAGAGCAACAGTAATGCACCTACAATAATGTGTTTGGCAGATCATGAAACTTAAGCGACAACACATTGCCAAACTCTGCTTTGAATACTGTCTATGTGTATGTTTGCCTGATAAGGGACTGTAAGAGGAAAAAACAGCCAAAACCCTCAAATTGTCTGATTGGACTTTGTAGCTATTTAAACACAGCTGCTTTTTTCATCGGAGCGTTTTTTTTAATAATCCACTGGAACAGAACCAAGTCTGTCATTAAACAGAGTATGTGCTGCCAGAAGCTTGTAGCATGGGAACAAGCAAGCAGAAAGTTGACTGAAATTGTGTATGTTAAAAATGAGAGATAAAATGAGGACCAAGATGACTGATAATTTCCATAAGAAATTGCAGAGATGCATGTAAGATGAAGGGTTCTGCTCCTGCCCTTTGACTAGATATAACCAACCATCAGGAATGCCCAAATAAAAGGGTGTAGCAAGGGGATGATATGGCAAATTGCTTTTCGTAATTTCAGTGGCTGCTGGAACTCCTTCTAGGGAGTACCTTATTTATGTTTTGTCCGCTGAACATGTTAGGAACTTTTGTTTACTGGAAAAAGCTACAGTCTCAATGGTTCAGTAAATGGAATGCCTTCTATATTGGGAAGGTACAACTGAATGCTTTTAATCATGGTCAGTCAACGTGTAATGCAAGTACCGTGAACTGCAATTGTTAGTGAGACATTCCTCCTGACAAGTGATACATAGGTGGCAAACTGGGAACGTAAAGATCTTTAAGTGCCTGGGGAAAAACTCTGGCATTTTGTCACAAAAGTCGCTATTGATTTTACCTGCGTGAAAGATGCTCTTTGTGCTGTTTTTTATGATTGGACTGCTGGGAGATGTTTCCTGCTAGATGAGCTTGAGACATCTAATTCTAAGGTAAAATGTTTGTGTGCAAGTTTCGTGTTACAACCAAGGTGGATGACTCCATTTCATGTAAAGATGGGGACAGGGACAACACATATCATATGCTCCTTTGTATGGCTTGTTATGTGCACACATGGCAGGCTGGGGAGAGAAGAAGAGCGAAACAACCTTGAACGTCTGTATTCAGATACTGCCACCAAAGTAGCCAAAGATCTTGAATCTTCGACAGCGTGCACCCCAGGGTGCTCCAAGGAGTTTTTTAAAAGGGCAGCATACAGAACTAAAATCTTTGATCAGCTTTTCTCTTGAGTCAGGCTATCTAACTATACAGTAGAGAAGAGGAAGAGTTACCTAAAATAGGATGCAAAAGCACGATTAGGATCTGGCCACACGTGGCCTTCTTCACTCTCTCCTTCCCACTTTACACACAAATGAGCAAGAAACAGGGCCTAATTTACATTTCAAGGATTAAAATAATAGGTAGCCAGCTGCCAGGTGGTTCTTCTAAGACGGGATATGTTGTGCAGCGTGCTTGTCTTCTGGGCAGAAGCTCTTTTAGGCACCAACCAGCAACTGCAGCAGACATGCTTTCCAAAGTGCCGGGGGGAGTTTCCAGTGCTGGACCACTGGTCTCACCCTGCAGTGCTACAGATTCCTCTTAAGTTCTCTATATTTGGTGGTCCCTGATGAGAGCTAGTTGAAAGAGGCATGTGAATTTAAACTTAGATTGAGGTAATGTGGAGCGAAGCATGTGATAATGGGCTGCACTGCAGTAAAACATTTCTGCGCTTCAGTCCCCTCCCAGTCCACAAGGCACTTAGCTCTTTCCTAATGACCGTGTACATTGCTGGGGCTGTAGTGGACACCTTTACAGTTCAGCGTACACTTAAGTGTTATGAGTAAAAGGGCTAGAAAGCTGAATCAGAGCTGTAATGTGGTAACAGTCTGCAGCAGTTAAAAGGACGCTATTTCTGTGTATCCTAGGCATCACTTGCTATTATTATCAGTATTTTTAATAACTTGCACAGGAGTCATTAAAAGATGTATTTCAAAATAAGTCACAGATGTACTTCTCTCTGATGAAAAATTTTCCTGGGAAGAATGAAAGCTTTCAAAACTCTACAGTTTTAAAGGAAATTAATCGTATGATTAAAAAAATAAAGTTTTAAAAACTGAAAACACCATAATGTGAAGATGTCAAAGCAAGCCACAAAACCACCCTAAGAAAGAAATAAACTTACATAAATGCTATAATGAGGAGTACTTCAGAAGGATCAGAGTTCATCTGACTTTATGAAATTGTGCATTCTCCTTCCCACCTGCTATGTGTCCCTTTTTTTGACTAGTTCAGAGGAAGCACCAAAATCGCATGGTGTGTCTGAAGGGAAAATTGTAGTTTTTCTTATTCCTTTTTGACTCTGTGACTAGGGTAGCAAATTGGCCGCAAGAAACAGGATAAGTAGGTCACCAACTGGAATCAACAGATTGGATTGGAAAAAAGAGAATGCAGAATGTCACACAAAGAATCATTGCAGATTTTACAAATTCCATGAAGCACTCATGCATTGTATATCTGTGCCAAAGCAGGAGCAGACAAATATTGATAAAATTATTTTAAGAATTTTTCTGTCTTGTCTTTTTATCATACTTTTTCAATATATGAAAAGCACATCTAATGTACATCCATTAATGTACATTAATTTCCTTGTAGTTATCCAAGAAAAAAAATGCATAAGTAAGTAGACAGGCTTTGAAAAAGGTCCTAGCATTCAATAAAATCAGGCTCTGTGGCAGAACCCAAAACCTGGAGGAGGAGGAGGAGGAAACTTCCTTCAGGGACTTGGAAAGATATAAGGAGGGAGGAGGAATGCTTGAGTCAGTGGCCCAGCCTAAAAAGCAGGCAAAATGATCAGACTTACTGATTGCAGTGGACATATTATATATTAAAGTGCTAAGCACAGCTGTTTACCAAGACTAACTTTTTACTTTACCATGAATTTTTGATAGAAGCCGCTCCAAAGTGAATCACGTCTTACGTTGCACAATTTTCCAGGAAGATTAGTTTTTGAGGCAAATGCATTTAGAAATGTTTGTCAACTCAGAAATTTAAATCTGCTCTATTTAGATTTCTTTGGGTTTAAAATGTGCCATTGCTGATTCAGCAATAGAGCAATGTTTAAAGGGTGTATAGCAAGAATGGATGCTTACACTTTGTCATGTCAGGTTTAGGTGAAAGTTGAAATCAATAAAACATGAGCACATGCGTAAGGGTGTTTCTGGATTCATTTCTAGTGACTCTAACAGCATGTGGGCTGGGCATTATTGACAGTATTGACAGACATTAAAAGTGGTCATTCAGACAAAACAAACGTATCATGAGTTAGTACCTGCAATTAAAAATAACAGTAAATAAGTATCTCAAACCTTGATTAGGAGTGAGTTCTACTGAGATTCTCAGAAAACAAAAAGGTACAGCGCTGCGTATGTGATACCCTTTCGTGGAGATAGGCTAGGATTTGACATTAAGGAGATACTTAAGCATTTTAAGGTTCAGTAAAGCATTTTAACCTGTGTGCTGTGTCTTTAAATGCTTAGGTAAACCAGTCCTTGAAATTCTGGAGGTGGGTGTACAATGCACAGAGTACTGAGTTCATTATCACCACATAATAAATATTTCTGAAAATATCAACACTATGTGTCAGTGATCTGAATGTAACTTAATTTTAAAATAACATTTTATTTTGTTTATTAGTTTTACGTGGTCGTATGGAGAGATCTTTACAGTGTCTCAGCAGCAAAATGTAAAATACCTAATAAATATATCCTGTTCACAGAAATGTTTACCCAAACCTAATCTTTCAAAGAAAGCAGCAATCTGCAAGGATATAATCTGTTGTTAGAAACTGAAATGGAGTGTATTATTCTTTTGTACTCCAAAAATAATTCTACTTGTTTACATGTGTTTTCAGGCAAGAGGAAGACAAGTAAAATAATTATATTGCAAGATGAGAAATATATAAAGAAGAGGCCTAAGGACTGAAGGATAAAAATAAAAAGGCAGGCTATCTGCCAAAATTGTGATGCATTGCCAAAGTCAAAGCCATATAAGCCTGGGAGCCTTTGGTGGGAAATTTTAATCAGATAGATAGAAAACTAAGGCAAGAAAAATTCATTTTAACTGGTTATTTAATTATATATTTGTGCTCATTTTATGTTTATAGTTCCTGTTTCCATAATACATCTATGATTGACTGTCTTTTGAAGCAAATATAGGCACATCTTTCTCTCAATTACCTCTTTCCAATTGTTTTATGTGATTATATACTCCATGTCTAACACTTTCTGCATGAACTAGAGCTGCTGGCAGTCCCCGTGTGCAGTATCTCCTCTTGTGAATCTGGGATCTTGGTCCACATATAGACTCCTTGGCCATAGGAATATGCAGAGTTAGCCCATTAGGCTGATTCACATTGTGGGATCTTAGGAGGAAATGAGGTGTGAGCCGCTGATTTTCAGGTAGCAAGCAAGGTCTTTTTTCTCTCCATCCTTCCTTCTTTCTTTTCCTCCAGTAGATTCTTGTAGCATTATACTTCTGAATACTCCTGAAGACTCTTGATATTCCCAGTCGCCCAGTTAGCCACAAGTACTTTCTAGTTACGTTAGCAAAAGATGACCTCTGTCCTTTACCCAGCCTTTTTTCTGATATTAGGAAACAGGAAAGCTACACGTATCAAACATTTCTTTATAGGCTGCCAGAAAGAAGAATCAACAAAGCATAGCTTAAAGGGAACCTTCTGATCTTAGGAAGAAAGAGTGCTTCACTTACAGGCAAAGTAAAATGGAGGAGGGGGAAGAACGTATCTGCTCTTGGAACAGAAATGAAAGAAATCATAGCAGAATTGAGATCTCTATATTGGAAACTTCCTTCAGGGACTTGGAAAGATATATGGAAGGTGTGTGTAAAAGTGAAATAGTTATTATGCACAAATTTTAAATAAGCTGGTGTTTCAAAGTGATTGAAAACTTGGATCCTGAACAAGAACTAGAGGTTAATGATTTAGGGGAAAAAAAGACCGTGAAGAAGCAAATTATGGCTCAAAAATGGCATAGAGGTGCAAGGAGAGGAATCTGTCATTGTATAAACAGGATTACAGAAGGTATGAGAAATGCTAACAAAAGGTCGGAGTTTAGAAAGTATAAAAATGAAATAAGTAAAATACACCATTTTCCTCTGTTAGAATGCTACTTTGCAAAGCCTTTACATCACAGTGTCCAAGAAGGGACAGTTTGAGAAGTGCATGGGAAATTTTCTATTTGAGATAATATGGAATGACATTTTCTATGTAAAATAGTAATTTTTGAGATGATAGCATATTTCATGAAAATATGGTGCAATATTTAGATCTTTTGTATTAATTTAGGTAGGAGCTCATGTTTTGTTGGGTCAGTTGTTCTCTTTCTATCTTTCTCTAAAGCAACTGATTGTAGTAAAAGGCGTGCAACTGGTTACTGCTTTTACGCGTATTAATCAGCTTTGTTTAATGTGTTACTCTTGTTCCCTGCTGGTTGTAAATAGAGGTCATATAAGGTGTTTTTAAATCCTTGTTAATGAATCATTTTTCTCATGTTTTCTTCAGTGATTTTGCCGAGGCCACTACAAAGTTAATGTAAGAAAAAGGAAATTTCCTTCCTAATAATGGAGCCCAAAGCCATTTATGGTTGCTTTTAACAAGGACCTGTAAAGATGTTATTTTTCCCTGGCAAAAAATGACAAAAATTTCTAATGTGCTGTTCCTTATATACTGATTTTCATGTTGTACACATTATCTGTGCTTTGTGTTGGCTCTATTTATTTGGGGATTTGAGTTGATTTGAGTTTTTCCTCTGCTTGAAAGCCCAAGATTACTCAGCTTAGGATCTAAAATTCTGGCAGGATTCTTTCTACTGTCAAAATGGATTTTTCTTACTGAGTTTAGGTAAGCACTGGATTGCATTGCCTGTGGTGGTTGTGGAATTGTTACCAATGCTATTCTTTAAAAACATGCTTAGCAAATATCTGCAAGAAAAGCTTTAGATACAGGTTATCTGCTTTGAGCCATGGGTGTGGGCCAGGTGACCTCTCAAGTTTGTTTCCCTCCCTATTTTCTGTAGTTCTATGGATCTGATAATTCAGCCAGCAATTATCTGGATGACAAGCAAACTTGAATGGAGTACAGCGCACCAATCCAGAACAGTTCCCCGCAGTGCATGGAGGGGTGAAATAAATACAGAAGAGTTAAGGCAGCAAATAAGCTGAATGTGTCCGGTCCAAGACCCAGCACAAGACTCTTTCACCAAGTAGTTTTATTCTGAGGTCTTTAATTTAATGGGCATATAGTCTTTCTGCCTATCCCTTTAGTAGGGCTGAATTTCAATGACAGTGATCAAATCTCAGCTGATTTTACAGGTTCTGAATGGCCATTTTTGAGACAATTGTGCTCTTAAGTCCATTTCAGGTGGAAAGATATGAACTCTGGTTTATTTACTTTCCATTTCCTCAAAGGACAGTGTTATGTGGCTGAATGTCACAGTCTAATCACTTTAAATTACATAATTATGCTAATTCTGTGTAGTGTTTGCAATAAATAGAAGTAATAATGACTGTGATTATTCAACTGTAAATCATTTTCCGGAGGATGAGAGATTAAACAGAACAGTGTTCCACCCCTTCTGCCTCCAGAAGGAGAACTCCAAGTGCTAAACAGTTTTGCCGTTTTCCTGTATTGTTTCTAATGTTTGACCTGCTCATGCTACACTGTGACCTTACAGATAAGAGGGTGGGATCTGCTCTCCCTTAATACAGAGAAAAATTGGAGGTATGTGATTTTAGCAACTACTTGACACTCCCTGTAATATTCAGGAATTGTTTTTAAAATAATTTTTTTCTTTGCAATATGATTTTTAACTAGCATACTTTTTGGAGAGACTCTAAAGGCATTTGTTTTTACTAACACTTTCCTGTTTAATACACATTTCATAAATTCACTAAATGTCAACTAGTCTTCAGAAAGAAATATAAAAATGTAACAGCCACTAATTTTCTAAATCTGTCCTTTTAGAGGTCATTTATTTCCAGCGGATGTTGCCAGCAAGTCAGTATAGATTTGGCTTTTATAGCTCTCCAGTGGAGATTAATGCCAGGGTAAGACGAAGATAGACAAAGAGGATATTCAGTGTATGTTCATGTTATACCTGCTTGTATTGTTTAGTGATGCCTTTTCTTTTCATTACTGCTCTTTGAATCACCAGGAAAAGCTCATGGAGATAGTATTGCTCCCTCCTCTCCTTCCCTTTCTCTCCCTTCCCTTCCCTCCAAGCAAACACACAGTCAGAAGCACAGGATATTTTTGTGTCTTCATTGCCTTAAGAAGGGGAATTACGGGATGCATGATTTTTCTCCCTGGTTCTCCTCTATCAAAGCTGTAATCTTAGTTGTCATTCTACATGAATGCTTAAGTAGAGCAGCACGAAAAAGGCACATGGAGCTGTTGAGAGGAAGCAGGTTTGGAAGGGTTATACAGCTTTCTCCATCACCAGACAAAAGATTAGTAGAAGAGTCAAGTAAATTTGGTTGTAGTCATACAAGTTATTGGAATGTTGAACTTCTGCCTCTTGAAACTGCATTTGTTGCCCGAGATGGTTGTGAAAGCAAATGAAAATGATGGTCATGAGATTAAGCTACTTTTTAACTAAAACGTGTTGGAAAAAGTGCGTTTCACTTCAAATAATTTAGCAAACCATGTTAAAAGCGAATTAGGATGTTCTTTAATATTATTGTGCCTTCAAAAACTTTATTAGATTCTCAGTAGATTACTGATTTTGTAATAGTCTTTAAAATACATCCTTTATGTTCTTGTTGATTCTTTTTATGATAACCAGTATGTATGAGTGTATTTTCCCACTAACATTTTTCACTGTGACAGCTATTAAAATAGTGTTGATCTGATCTTGTAATATTTGGGTTATTATATATTATATGTTAGAGTAACCATATGCTTTAAGATAGTCCACAGAAGGATATCATATCTAAGCAAACTTAGTAAACCAGTGCTTCATGAAAGCATACAGTACAGTTACATACAGTAACTTTGTATTTATACATGCCGTGTACCAAATCAAGTTTAGCATTCACTCTAGGTACTTTGTTGTGTAATCACATTTTTGACCATGCCATCAGGCATTAAAGCATGTTGTTGCAGATTTACTGGACAGCAGAAATAAATCCTTGCCCTTTTAAGTACAATCTTTCCCTGAATCAAAGATTCTTTCAAAGGATCCCTCTCAAACTACAAGTGGGGATAATTGCTTTAAAAGTTTGTGTTCTACCTCTAAGAAAATTGGCTCATTGCCTCTTGCACTGGAGGTTTTCATGAGACCTGACACTTTGATTTATTTGACTTCAGGTTCAGTTCTTGTTCATAACACGTTCCGGAGTAAGCTGTTCTGTGGGTTTTATCGAAGGCCATTAAATAAAAGAAATATTTAGAAAAGTAACTAATTATTTAAGCACTTCATTAGAGAGAACAGCTTTACTTGTGGTTAGTGTACAGTACACCCATCTTGATGACCTTCCTCTGACTACCTCTCATTATGTATTTAAATGACTTGAAAGGTTCCCCCCCTACCTCTAATTTATTCTCTCAGATGTTAGAACCTTACTTAAAGATGCAGAAAGATTTTTTCTAACTTATTTTGGTGTCAGGCTAAGTAACTCCTATTAAGGAAAAACCAAAAAGTATAATTTCACCAGAAAGGATTCCAAAGCTTTTTCATGGTTATTGTGGATTTTAATTGGGAGTTTGTTCTAAGCAGATTCTGAGAGGTACAGCAGAAGCAGTGCATCTTGTGAGGTTCCAGAAGAGTCAGAGGGCTTCAAACATAGTTTTCCTGTGTTTGAAACTTAAGCCCACAGCATGTTAAGACTTCAGCCTGTTTACCTCTCTTTCATTTCTTTTGCTGGAGAGAGGAACTACAGCTCAGGTTTAATGTAACAATAAAATTATGATCTTGAGAACGACGATGACGTTTTTCTTTCTTCCTAGGTTCAATCAAAAATTTGAGACTTTGAAATTACAGGGAAGGACATTTATGAACCTCAGTGATGCTTCAACTTTTTATTGTTGAGGTCACAAGCGCTAGCATGAAATAATTTTTAATTAAGATACGCTGGTATAAAGTCAAGATCAAAGTTGAACTGCATGGCCATCTGAGCCATCAAACTATTCAAGAGATAACATGGGTTTTCCTCATGTAATCTTTGTTGTGAAGGAGGGCTGACAAGTCGTTAGTACAGTAAAAACATAAAGCTGAGAAAATTCCAGTGATAAACACTTCTTAAGAAGGAATGCACATTTATAGTTGTTTTGGGTGATGATAATCACACAGAGCAATTAAGGGCCTGAGGGCAGACTGTATTTGACCTCCCTAGCTCATCATTCCGTAAGCAAATAGTTATTTCCCAGTTTCCTGCTCAACTTACATAAGCCTCCAAGTGCCATAATGAACGTTAATGTTATTGTGCCATCAACTTCTTCCTGTGTTCTGCAGTCTTTTTGCTTTTTTACCTGGCCGTACCGGAAGAAACACTGTTTTGTGGAACTTGGCCTGTAAAGAAGTCCTCTCCATAGATGCACGAGCGTTATCATTACATTAGGTGAACCGGAACAGTTCACTGGCCTCACTAGATACTGTCCAGTGCCTTTTTTTCCAAGGGCTACCTGGACAGGGTCATACATGTCAGAGCATATGTAATGTGTAGAGAAGGAGAGCTTTTAACTAGTGATCACATGATGAATTTATGTCTGATTGTATGATAGGCAAGGCACAGAAGTATAAGGCCTATAGTAGACTTATGTGGTCTGTCAGAAAGGGTTGTCCACCCAAGTACTACAACATGAGTGGATGTGGGATTGAGAAATAGTGAAGTGAATGAAAAATACCTGGCTGGAGGTACAGATGTCAAATTCAAAAGAAAAAGCCCCATGGAAATTAATATTTTTTTTCCTTTAGTCTCAGTATAGTCTTGTAGTATAGTATAGTATAGGTTCCTTGAAAAAATATCATATATATGGCAATTATTAATTAAATGACTTAGTTTTCAAACTGACAGAGACCTCTTAGTAGCTTCATATATGCTGTGGTAGTACTTGAACAAATGCTCCATTTTGAATAGGGGTTGCTTGAAGATTTGAGTGAAAATATTTTTGATGGAGCAAAGACATGGAGGCAGTACCTTTCATCTCTTCTTTTTGTCAAAAAATCAGAGATATAGCTAGGAAAAATACCTACGTATAGTATTGATCAGATGCATTTCTAGCCCTGAGGAAAGGGGCTTACCAAGACTGGAGGGGTTTTTTTTAGCCTCAGCCTTGTTTTGACATGACTTCATATGTGATTGTAAGACGTTTTAGTCACTCTATCTCTTTATGGAAACTATTTTGCAATCCTTGCACACAAAATCTTTAATAAATGTAGATAGTATAACTGTCTTTCAGAAGGGATGTCTGTGAAAGTCTGTCCCTGAGACTGATAGTTTGTTTTTTTTTAATATACTAACTTTAATTTGGTAAAGGACTGGAAGTTGTATTTAGAATGACAGGAATTCTTTTCCTCTTTGAACTGTTCAGCATGTATCTTTGTACAAAGAAACATCAGTTCATTATTTTTTTCAGTGAGGAGCGCTTAAATTTCCATAGCCTAATCCGATTTTTTCATAGGACCACAGGGGAAAGCCAGGTATGTAGCTCTTAATCACTGGAAAGGAATGAAGTATACATTTATACTTGGGAGAGTACCTTGTGTGATAAAAAGAAGCTGTTCTACTGCTGCTAAGCTTTAGTATGGAGACATCAAGCATTCTAAAATCCAAACCCATCAGTATCTTAAACTTTAAATCAAGTCTCACAGTTATCAGTCTGTGGGCTTGTGTTTCCCACCCCTGTAGGCACCTTTTATATGTTTGCCATTTTCAGATTGTCTTCTATTTTATTTGTATTTTTTTTCAGATTCCCCTCATTTCTTTTCCTGAAAGCAATGCCTTTCAGTATTACCTAATCTTAGGAAAGATCTTGTAGGTTTCAGAAAAGTAAGTGAAACGATTTAGAAGTGAATGAACTTTTTTGCAAAGATAGTGAATCTGTCAGAAGAACCTCACCTTTTCCTCATTTATAAAATAAGAGGTGGCCTAGAACTACTGAGATTGTGATTGATAGAAACTTGTATCACTTTAACTTAGGCCTAACAGGGCAAATCTGAAAAGTAGAAGAAATAATTCTGCAACAGTTTCATATGTAAAATCACTCTCATCCTACATTGCTATAAAATGGTAGACTGTAGCCAGATCCCTCTGCACTTGAAGGCTAGGGGAAAAAAGTCAAGTGTCCTTTCAAATTTCGTATTTTCTTTCAGTGGGAGCACTGATTTATGTTTCTTTCTTCTACTAGCCTTTGACATTTATGAAACTTATCAGATGCTCTTCCCGTTGTTGAAATGGGTGAATAGGCTCAAAAGTTAGTAGGGGGGCAGAGATAAAGAAATGGAATCCAGGACACCAGCAGTTTTAGAGTCAATTCCAGTTAATATTTGTATTGACTTAGAGGTTAAAGCAACAACCAAACACCAAAATGGAAAAGAAAGCTGTATTAAAATATTGTGGGTTGTATTCTACAGACCAGTATCCTTTTCTGCATGGAGGAAAGTGTGACACAGCACTGACACTGGAGACCTGATATGTGATAACAAGAAGGAGAAACTCTAACAGTAGTATTTCTCACATATGCAGCTGCACAAATTATTTGGAGTGTAAAGTGGAGTACTCTGAAATAAGGAAATTCAAGAATTTTGGTTCCTCGTTTACACACAGATGCCAACCATATTATGTTTCAGCCTTTAATTATATGCTTATGCACTATTTTCACACACATGGTTACACATGCACATGCATGGGCATGTGCAAACACATGGAGAAAAGTGTGTTTCCTTCTGTGCACAGAACCGGGACTATTCATTTAATGAGAAACTGTAATAGTAGGCTTTATTTGCTACATGCTGTTCAAAGCTCAGTTTCAAGGAGTTACTCATTTCTTACTAACCTTTCCTGTGACTCCCATTACTGGATTCTTGAGTGCTTCAGCAACAGTAGCAAGTTTATTTTTACAATATCCTCCTAAAATGCAACTTTGTCTTCCGGTTTCACAGATGGAGGTGAGACAGAGCGAGACGATAGTCCAAAGTGTCCTCTAGAAGGTCAGCGTAGTGGACTATTGTGATAGTGATCAGTTTAAAATGCTTGGGACTAGATATTTACAAATTACTAAACATTTTGTAGCATGTGTTCAAGGAAACTGCAACTGTGACTGTCCGGCACTGAAGAGAAACTAAATCCAGAGAATCAGGTCTAGAAGAAAAAAATAAAATTAATGCTTGTTACTTCACGGTTAAATCTAGAGGAACTGTTTTGCTCATGAACTAATAATACTAGGGGCTGTCAGTTATAACCTGCTTGAGCACACGATGTACAACCTGTGTGAGAGAAGACTGGGATCCAGTGCAACCAGTGAAGGCTCTTAGCTGAGATACATATGCCAGTATTGGAGCATGGTAGGGTGCACGTTCATGCTTATGCACTTCAATCCTTTACAGATACAGAAGTTGGTTGTCTAATCAGACCACCCTCTGAAAGATAGAAATACTCTCCTGAGGGTAGATATTCGTTACAGCCTGTAGATTGGATACTTACTGTTCTTTGATGTCTTAGATAGAGCGCCAAGGTGCTATCATGATTATCTAGCATAAAATACACTGCAAGCCAAGAACAGTTTTTCTCATGCAGTCTTATTGTGGAGAAGGACTGACGAATCATTCGTAGAGACCTGGGATACAGAGATTGTCTTAGAGCAGTTAGACTTGCTAATCACAGAAAGTAACCATTGTTTGATGTTTCCATGAGAGAGCCTCCATTAACTGCAGTTGAACCTGGCTGACTGTGAAATTAAAAAAGGAGGCTCAGGTTTCAGAACAGTCCCTCAGGTGCTCCAAAGTATGCTAACTGGCACTGTGGGAGACCTCCTAAAACAAGTAAGTATACTTAAAGGAAAGAGGCCATGACAATATGAAAAGAAAACCTTTGTATTATCACTGAACCCGCAAAGTTGGTCGAGATCAGTCACACTTTGTTAACTCTTAAATGTCAGACTTTCATGAAATGCTCCTTTTCACTGAAGACTGATTCCAGCTGCACTTCTTCTGTGTTTGTTTCTCTACCTGTGGAATGAAGGAGGCAGATAGATTCCCATAGCTTCATATTTGTACAGAATTTAAAACTTTAGAAGCTAATATAATTTGTAAATATTAATAACGCTCATTTTATACCATGTTTATTATCAGTGAGACTGGAGTATAAGAAGGGCTGGATCCTTTGTCTCCAAAACTATCAATCAATCTTGGCGTCTCCTTAGAATCTTCAGTTTGTAATGCTCAGTTCTGTAGAAATAAATGAAAAAGTCCTAAATTCAGGATTATGACGTATTCTAGGATTAAGTGGAAGGTTTTAGCCAAGAATATGTACATATATCTGCTTATTCTACTTTGCTTCATGTGAAGGATCTTAAAAGCTCTTCCTGATTTTGAGAGAGAACGTCCTTTGACATTGATATTCTTGGGTATTTATCACAATATTCTTTGCAAATAACAACAGTTGGAAGGGTTTTTAGTATTTTATGTTTTCTATAATTTGAGAGTATGAAATTATTCTGAAATTTGGAGAGACATCCCTTTCAAGTATAATCAATATTACTCATTTCACTGTTTTGATATCTGAATATCATTCAGTTATATTTATGGTTCTTATGACACAAATATGTATTTTCAGATCTAGCAATGCTTTTTACAGAGATATTATTTCTAGGAGAAACATTTTGTATTTTTGCTCGTAGTTACAGTTGACCTCCATGTAATTGTCATTGTAACCTCAAGATTTAAAAGGAAACCTAAAGGTGATTGTGTCTCAAGGCTTGTGCTATGAAAAATGAGTAGAATATATTTCATTTCCTGATCTCATTTGTAGAATAGTCTTTGAACATTCACATGCTGCCAGTTCTTTGCCATTCAGTTGTTATTCAACAAAATATACCAGCAAAACAGTTATTTTATAATATGTAGCCTTAAAATTTTAAATGAACACACATAATCCGAATGATGTAATGTGGAATTTTAAAGAAGTAGTAAGTTAGAATCATGTGGAAGGATATTTACTAAGACAGGCCATGATATGCTCACTGACACCTAAAAGGCTTCTGGAAAAATGGTATTCAGTGTTTTTACAAGTAAATGTTATATCTTGTAATTCACTCTAATGTGTTTTCAAAGCCATGAAGCCTGTGCTGGTGATCCTCGGGAAACAGATTTGTCTGTTAGCCAACTAATTACCACATTAGAGCCCAGAGCAAGCACCTGCCAACTCCTTTATAAAATCGTGCTACACAAAGGGAAATAAATGGTGACAGATCTCTGTCCTGAATTTGTCCACATTGTGCTCCTGGATTCATTCTTCATTTCAGGTCATTATCTGGATGACCATAATTTTTGAACCATGAACTTTTTGCACTTAAAAGCTCCGTGCATTCTTTTCTGGTTGAAACTGCTAACTGCAACACATTGTTTCCCGTGATGTGAGGCCCTCGTCGTAGTGCCACTTCCACATCCCATTAAAAAAAGCTCAGAATCCAGACATCACACTGAGAACTTTTCAGAATGCTGCTTCTGATTTTGAACGCCAGGTTATTTTGAAAATGTATTATTTGGCTACTAGAAGGATACTGAGTCACTAAGTTTAGTAGTAGCATAGAATACAATTACATAAAAGAGTTTCAACTCCTAGTTGGAAGAATTTACAATTAAACGTAAGGAAATAAGCAAAAAAAGTGAGTATAATGGGAAGCAGAACAAGACTGTGTCTTAAACATTTTGGAGGTGTTTTTGGCTAGTCTTTTTGGTAGTTTATTGTTCTTCTTCTTGTTTCTTTTGTTAATTCATCTATTTGATTGTTTTCCATCTTCCTCAAGCTGTAAATCACAAAGGAAGTCATTTAATAAGCCTAGTCCTTTAGCCTTCTCTCTAGCTTTTAGTGGCATTATGAATTTTACGGGCTCGTTAAGGGAATAATAATCCTTAAAGACTATTTGGAAGATGAAGTAGGTAGGGAAGGACTTTTTTAGGTAAGAACATCATGGAAGAGAGCAGAGCGATATCTGCCAAAAAACACAAATGGAGCCTTATGGTAATGAAGAGAGGTTCAGGTGCAGCTACTTTAGAGAGAGAAAGAATTCATTTTTCTATGTTTTTATATGAGACTGTTAAAGTTTGAATTTAACGTTAAAATAAGAGGAAGAAGAGGAAGTTCCAGAGAGGTTCTGTGTGACACAAACAATACGTTATGGTATATGAAGTGTTATTCCAAATTGTATTCCTATCAGCATCTCTGTTTTTGTTTATTAGAAGAGGTTATATGGTCAGATAATGATAGAGGGAAATGGGGAGAAGGAAAAGAGGACAGATAGGATGAGATTGTAGCAGTACTCAAGGTGAGTGGTAACTGAGTATTGGGAAAAGTATTTTTGCTATGTTGACCAAAGTAAACAGACAGATCATGGCAGTGTTATAGGGAAAGAAACATCAAGATTTTGCTGACTTGCTGTGTAGGTCGGGGTAGGCCATAGTGAAAGATGATCTCCATAACGGATGATAAATCTAGAAGAAACTGTCAAATTCGGTGCAGTTGAGTTTAAAGTCAGTCTCTGCATGGCTTCCCATTATCAAATACATTTTATGTTTATGTTTGACCATAGTCCATCTGCTAAGAGTATTGCTGACCTGACTTGATTGGGTCATGTGTAGTGATCTGGATGTAAATTACAGATTGATAACCTGGAGCGAGTTCAGCAGAAGGCCACCAGGATGGTCAGGACTGGAGCCCTTGCCCCGTGAGGAGAGAGGGAGGGACTAGGGCTTGTTCAGCCTGGAGAAGAGACAGCCTTGGGGGACCAGGCAGCCCCAGTGCTAACAAGGAGGTTGTCAAGAAGACAGAGCCAGGCTCTTCACAGAGGTGTGTGGTGGGAAGATAAGAGACAACGGGCAGAACTTGGAACAAGAAAAGTTCATACTAGATATAAGGAGAAACTGTATCCCCATGAGGGCAGCCGAACAATGGAGCAGGGTCCCAAGAGAGGGTGTGCAGTCTCTATCCGTGGAGGTTTTCCAGACCCAATTGGTTAAAGCCCTGGGCAACCTGCTCTGATCTCATAGCTGGCCCTGCTTTGAGCAGGAGGTTGGACTAGAGACCTCCAGTCTGAATTATCCTGTGATCCTATGACAGATGGTAAGACAGTTTGAGCGATTGCACTATTTGCCAGATGCTTTCATTTATTTATTTCCCTTCTATAATGTCGATCATAATGATTCAGGGATAACAAATTAAAAATCCTAATTATTGCTAAGACTGCTAATTGACTTTTTACTGAGAAATTAATATTAAATGTTCATTTATCCTTGGTTCAGTTCTGTCTCCTCCCCTCCCTTTATATGAAAGCATAAACACATACACATCCTATATGCACACACAAAAAGAAGAAACAATGTGAAATTCCGTTTGCAAAAGTGCCTGGTTCTTTTAATTATTTTTCAGGGTTTCCTATTTCTTAATAGGAAACTTAATAATACTTAATAATAAGTAAACTTCATGTGTATTTGGAATTTAGTGAGTTCCTAGCAATGGCATACGGTTGATAATATCTGATACAAGCATGCTCATAGACAGCACTTTTTCTTAATAACATAGGACTATGCATTCATGGGGATGTATGACAGCAAGGATGCTTCTTATGGTAATTAATGTGTAATTTCATTAGGAAAAAGGGGTTTTTTGCTGTTTATTTCCTACTTTAAGATCAGCATTCCGAATTTGCAGAAGAAAGCTGATAGAATTTAGTAAGTAATAAACTGAAGGAGCTCTCTTAATACTTATAGAACTTAATATGCCTTCCAGAACTATTCAACAAAATGTCAGTTACATATTTTTCGAATATGTAATCTATGTGATGTTCGATTACTATTTGTTTTTTAAATCTGAAAAATGCCTCCAAAGTGTAACAGCCTCGAGTTTCAAGTAGCACAGTAGGGTATGTAATGCATATTTTAACGTGTTTTCTTTTAATTTGTCACACACACTTGTTGTGCGTGATTATATAAAAGTCCATATTTTTAGACCCAGTAGTACAAGTGTGTAAGATGTACTTCATTGGGCTAAAAGATTCAGAAGTCTAATTTATCTTGAGATATGCTCAGTCAAGTAGTTTTTCACAGCAGTTAGCTAACACTTCAAGCTCTAACAGTGCCCCTGAGCCATAAAAGAAATTTGCATGTAAGAAATGTTCTGAATCTATTAAAACCCCAGCTCAAAGCTAAGGAGTTGCTGTCATGTCTTTGTTGACTAACATGAAGTGAGATCTTACAAAAAGCTAGGCTGTGATTGACAGATGCCGAAGCTTAGGTTTTGATATGATTTTATGTTTCTTTCATGCACAGCAGTTTAAGTCTGGGACTGGAGCTTCAGAAAGACAGCAATCAATGGATCTGTGCAAAAATATACAAAATATATTACTCCTGGCAGTTGTCAAGGCAGAATTATTCAAAATATTATCTGAAATGCATTTGATCATACACTGGATGGTTTAATAATTTATATGGTACCTTATTAGCAAAATCTTATGTTTACTTTGCAACTGCCAAAACAAGATGAAAGGCTGCCTCCATGGAAATACAAGATGCTTGGCTCAAGTGGCTGTTTTTGCATTTCAGTTTGGTAATTTCCTTCCTCCCCTCATTTGGATTGATAATATCAGAATGTTATATGTTTAAATATTAGAGTACCTTTTCCTTTGTTGTGGTCCTTTTCAGTGATAGCAGTGCACTTTATTAACCACAGGTCTACCAAGAATTTCTGAGCTATCGTAGCTCAAATGAATATAAATAAATATTTCTGGAAACTTCTTTAGAAAAATATTTAGAGCAAATATTTTTCAGGTAACAAGGAGATTTTGGATTTAGTTTTAAATTCTACTGAATTGAAAGATTATGCTAATCTTCCCAGGTCTTGCAGCTACAAGAGTGTAATTTCTGAGCTCGGCTTAAGAAACTGTTGGATTCTGATTAGTGATTAAGCGTGGTAAATATCACCAGTTGAGAAAATTTCAGCTCAGAACATTACAGAAATGCTTGAAGATTTTCTTGAAGAGTAAATATAATACAAATATTTTACCTATAGGTGCAAATAAAGGCCTTTGCAGAATTATTAGTTCTATCAAATGAGAGCACAAGGGAGTGTCTAACTGACAGTTCAACAAATGAGATCTTTGCCTCCATCCAGCTTTTTTATGCCAAAGTTGCATTAAAAAATCTAATAAACTTGTTTTTTTTTTCTGTGGAGAACGCCCCTTAAAGCAGGAAACATGAGAGGTGTTCTGCAGCTATCTGGGATAGTTCTTCAAGGTGCAGTATATGGAGGGCATTAGGGAAGAAAACAGCAGCGGCTCGGAGCGCAGCAGTGCAGTATTGCAAACTCTGCAGCTCGTATAACAGCCCATAGAAGCAGCCGTAATCTAAATCTTGTCTGCTCTAGAATGCATAATTTTAGTTTTAGCTGCTATAATTCCTTCCTGTCCCCAACTTGTGTGCATGCAGTATATGCTACAGTATTTACTATATACTTTGCTAATACACCTTAAAACCAGTTTCTCAAACAGAGCGGCCTACAACAGGGCTTTTTGCCCATATGCAAACATTTGTATTATGTTATTCACTAGCACAGCTGGTACTATGATAGTTACATGACAGTAAGAACTGATTATATTCTAGATAGGCCCTTCACTGTTTTCCGGTGTGCACTGAAGGCCACGCCAGGCCTTAGCTCAGGCTTAAGAGAATGCAAGAATGTGTTCAGTTAAATGTAGCTGTTCCTCTTTGCCTTGGGAGTTTTGTCCTGTGTCTTACGGAGCTGCAGAACGGAGCTGCAGAAGGACAAGCATCTACCTGCAGGGGTGTCTGACAGATTATGATGTTTTTAAAAGCTGTTGTCCTAGTTGCGGGGGTGGGGAGGTCAAACGATTACCATTTTCTGAAGAACATCTCAGATGTACTGTTTTCACGAGCGCATTTTTTGTGTCACTAACAACTAAAATTTTCAAGGAAGATTGTGATATTGCCCATGCAATACCACAGACCAGTGCCCATGCCCATGTGTTGCAAGACATAATATGAGGGCAAACTAGAGAGTTGTTCTTAGAAAACTTTATGGATCAGATAAAAATATTCATTGGTGACTTTTCTTGAAACAAACTATACAACGGGCTTGTTTGAAGAGACTTACATTATCAAACAGAAATGCAGTATTGTTTTAAGCGATAACCTGTGAAATACATCTTAAAAGAATCATTTTAGTCTGTAACGAGTGATCTTTTTGTCCATGTAAGAACATCTTAATCTGGTATGAATTCATAAAGAATTCAGTTTGTAAGGTAATAGGAGTAGTATTTCGTATAAAAACCATAGTATGCCTCTATTGGAATAATAACTTCTGGTATTTAAAGGGTTTTACAATTTCTTGTTGGATCTGAGAGCTTTGTGCAAACATTTCAGAAAATGTGACTGCTAGTATAAGCAAACGCATCGGAGTTCAAAATATAACATGGAAGGAAAACAAAAACATAGTGCAGTTGTCAGAGTTATATCACCAACCTAGTTAAGTTTCCACGTTAGAGAATATTGTAAGAGAAAATCTCATCTACAGAAAGTAAAAAAAAAAGTTTAGTGTTTCAGTAAGATCATCCAATTTATGGGAAATATTATGATAAAATAAAGAGGAAAATGATGTTCACAACTTTGCAGAGATGCAGTAAGCCATATGCATTGTAATATACAGATTGCAGAATGAATGTTGACTGATCTGAGATATCCACCTTGTGCAGCTTGGCACCACACAGAGGTACCAATTTAGATACAGTGTGGAATCCAGATAAGTTTATCTGATGCTGAGTCTCCTGAAGACTGGCTGACTTAACTCAGATGCGGTGCCACTGGGGGCAGCTCTGACTGTGGGGATAGTGGTCCATCACCACCAGAACTTTACAAACCTTGCTAAATTTTCTTTGGTCATTCTGTCTTATTAGGAGTATGCAGTACTGCAAAATGCATATTGAGGTGCATAGTGCATAGTGGTTTAAGAAAATAATATTATACAAAACAAGAACAGTATAGGCTATTCATGATCAAGATAATGCTGACAAGATAACATTGTTATATGCTGGAAAATGGAAAAAATGGAAAATGGAAATGAAAGGCCAGCGAAATTACTGCTGAGGGCTACTGCACAGTGACATGAATGACTGTGTGAGAACACTAATGTATTTAACTGTTCATATAGAAAAAAATTCTCTCTCAAACTTCTCACAAGTTGTGACTTGTATTTGGGAGTTTTTGCTGGTTATTCACAGTTTTGCAGGTACAGGTATGTAGGAACTCAGGCTGAGAAAATGACCATGTAGGAGAGAGTGAGAAGGCCCTTTATAAGGTATTGGCCTTTTTCTCTGTTTTCAAGTTAATAACATCTAATTTGGAACAACTAAGTATTCAGGACTTCCCAGTTTTGCTGCTTATTAAAGTATGTAGAAGCATTTAATAAGCCATGTAGTCAGCCAAATTTGAAAAGTCATGAATCAGTGAAAATAATTAAATATCAGAATAAATCAATCTTGGGTTGTACTGATATCTTTACAGCCTTATCCATTCTTTTAAATCATCTTAGCCTTTAGTATTAACATACAAAAAACATGTAAAAATTGCTTGTGACCATAAACTGTGTGCCTTAGATTGGGAGAGTTTTGTAAGACCTGCCAAGGAAAGAATGGCTTTATAAATCTCAAAAAATAATATATTGCAGATGAGTTTTGATTCGTATATATGAAATCTGTAATAGTTGATACTCTGTCAGTTTATTCTGCATTTAAAGGGTTTTGTATTTATCAGCTCTGATATTTTTGGAATAAGATAGTTGTGGCCAGTTATTAATATTTCAGATGCCTTAGGAATTGTTTGTAATTACTTACTTGACATGAACCAGTTTGCCTACATCTTTGATGGAGCTATTGTACTCTGCATGACAGGCTGAAGTCCTGGAATCCTTTCATTGTCGTGCCTTGCATTGCAGAGAGCTATGCCTTGATTTGCTTTCCTATTTATTTTTTAATCTCTTTACCTAGTTGATAATCTTTTTGGTGCGGTACATATAAGAAGTCATCCTCCTTTCATACGTCATAATCTTCCTCCTGTATAATTTGTAATCTAAATCAACAATACCTCAGATGTTAGAACAGCACTTATGTCAGGCTGTCATTTGCCCCTTTGATGCTTACTTACCTAATCAGTAGTAATCATTATTTTCCTTCTGCAATTACTATAATGGAACTGATTCCTGAAATGGAAAACAGAAGACAGTTATAGACAGTTTGGAGGGCGCTGTCAAGCTTTCACAGGGGCAGGCACATTTCATGGAACTTTTATATTGGTCAGAATTTGCCCAGAAATGTGCTTGGTGAAGGAGTAAAGCAGGCATCCGGTCTGTATTTTCATGTGATCCTGTTTCAGCTGCTTGGAAATACAAGATTTTCCGAATAGGTACTTTCTGGGTGGCCTGCTTTGCCCTGCTTGTTTCCTACAAAGTGTGAAAGAAGAAAAAAAGAATGGATTCATCAAAATCCTTTTTTACGTGGAAGATTTACGTGGAAGATTTTACCAATTAAAAACCTAGTTGTGTTCATTTGAATTTCTAAGAGGTTATTGAAATAGAGGGAAGAAAAAAAGAAATGAAGAACTGAAATACTGGCTCTTATGATGCAAGACCATTAAACCATTTTTTATGCTTTCTTTATCACTTAATGCATCTTGCAAATGCCATCAGATTACAGTTTAAGTAGATATTTTTAAATATCTGCAACGCTAGTATGCTGAACAAGGTAGCAAGAGAAAAAAGTTTCTTATTCTTTCCACTTGGATTTTAAGCTGAAATAGTCACTCAACATCTGTAACTGTGCTGCAGTTAAAAGTCCTTGTGTTCGGGGGGATCTTGGTGCTCGCAATCAGGTTGAGCATGGTAATGGCAGGCACAGCAGGCAATTCAGATCCAATATGCTGAATGAGAAGGTGAGTGTTTTAGCACAGCTGCCTCCTGAGGGTCAGGGGAAAAGCCCAGTGGGAGGATTTTCAAGCACCACTAAGCTGGCACACCAGGAGACGATGACTGACTTTGGAAGAACTGGGCTGCGCAAAGGACGGTTGTGCAGTGGTCCACTTTATCACTAGCTAGACATTTCTTTTGAAGAAGCAATAAGTTTCTTCAAAAGAAAGGCAGCAAAATAAACAAATAAATAAAAAATCCTGAAATAACTGTCTCTGATGACATTGAGGTCTGGGGATTTGTTTCTGTTCCTAACAGCTTCATTGATTTGGCAGTTAATTTCATTAGAAAGATTGACTCTGTGTGGCATCAGTAGGAATTCTGTATGAAAATCAGATGACCTGATGATGCTGAATTGTTGTTTGTCTTAAAAAGGGATGTTATTTTGAACCACAATGCTAAAGGGAAATTTAATTTCTATTTGAAACATACGGTCAGAAATACACAGCACGGTTTCAGTCTTAATACCTGCATTTCTTTGCAGGAGTTCAGGCATGCACCACAGAATGGCTCAAAGTGGAAAGCACACCCTTCTGCTGAGATCCCAGTGAAAACACCGTTCAGCTCCAGGATGCCTTTGCAACTCCTGTGGCCACAGGAAGGAGGTGGACTGAAGATACTGTCTATCAGTCTAGCTTTACTGGCAGTTCTTGTTACGTTTTACTATGGAGGGATGTAAACAGAACAATGAACTGAAAGAAGCTTTTCTGAAAACAATAAAAGTGCTGTTTAAAGTCTTCAAATGAAATACTTTAACCAACAACTTTCTTAAAATATATATATATATGAAAGTTGTACTCCTCCTACGCCTTTCCTGTTATTTACAGCTCTAGAGATACCTCTCTGCCACTATTTGAAAACTTTGGTTGGTATATCAAAAAAAAGTTAGTCACATCTTTCCTCTTCCTTCTTTTTCTGAAATGATGCAATGTTTGCATTATTTATTCTTTCATATCTGCTGTTGCAGGTAAAATTGCATAAAAGAAACTCATGAAATTGTTAAGGAATCTTTCCATTGAGTGCTGTTGGTAATCTTTTATAGGTAGAACATTTAAAGCTTCCTTAAAAGATTTTGCTTAATACAGTGTGATGGTTTGATATGTGTCTTTTTACATTAGAATCAGATATTAAATATAAAGACTACTGGGCCATTAAAGTCTGTCATTTGTTGCTATTGATTGTGCTGTGAATTTTTGGCCTGCCATCTTGCCTCTGTCCAGTTCAGAATGAGTTATTAAGCTTTTTTAATGCAACAAGAATTAATTTTTACAAAGCAATAGTTTGAAAGGTATTGTTTTTTATTACTGTATGGGAAGATGGAGGTCTGGTGGTGGAATTCTGCTGGAAGGTGGATTTAAAACATTCTCTTTGGCCCTAATATAATGCCCAGAGAGCCAAACATGAATCTTGTATTAGCTGTGCATTGCATGAGACTGTGTATAAGAAAATACTGCTTTCTTAGTGAAGAGGTTACATTTTACACACTGCATATTTGTACTTACCTTCTGCAGCAGTTTCTGTTGTGGCAGGATCTTCACACATCTTGAGATTGTGCTGGTCAGTCAGGGATGGGAGAACATGCCCAGCTGTGGGGCAGCTGACCCCACAACATTGTTCATTTCCTCATTCCCTGTCACCTTGCTGGATCTTTACCCAAACTTCCACTTGCAAAGTCAATTTAAAGTCCTAAGGTCAGGGACTGTCTTTTTTAGTAGAGTTTTTGTGTAGTACCCAGTACAGACTCAGCTGAGCTCCCTACATGGCTCTGCAGTGCAGATAATTATTCCCCTGGGAAGGATGCTTTGGGCTTTACAAGGTTCATAACAGGGTTCATAACAATTACAGATAAGTAATCTGGAAGTTCCACCGTGATTTTTCCAGTACAGCCTGTAGATTATAAAAACAAATGTAACCTTCTTCAGGAAACCAGGTATGTAATGACTTAAATATTATATTTCTTATTTCAACCACTGAAGGTCATGAGCCAAGACTCAAAATGAGATTTAAGAAAAAAAAAAGTGCTCTAGATTTGCTTCTAGTTGTCTTTTCAGGCTTTTATATACAACCAGGAATATGTAAGAACTAGTTACTTCCATTTTTAACAGATTGGAAATTTTCAAAAAAACCCTTTTGACTGCAGGAGCTGAAGTTTTCAGGAAAGCACCACATATTTCTCAGAAAAACTATGAGTTGACAAAATTATTAAATCCCAGTCAAATCTTTACATTTGATGGCAGTAGACTGTGCAAATATGTTCTATGCCTCTAGCAGTCTTGCTGTCAGCCTCTCTAGCTTATCATAAAAATTACAGACTCATTGCATAAACTGTTACAGAGATTTAAAAAGCTTGTGATTTAGATTCTATGCATCATTGGCTTTAATGGGAACAACTTATTTTCTCGGTAATAATGCAACATATAGAAAGAAGGTGAAGATTTGTCTATAGATAAAATTATCCACATATGCAGTATATTCTTAAACTGAGCTTTCTGCTGGTATGTAGAAAATATTTGTTATCAAGTATTTTATCATCTTCCTTTAGATTTTGAGAAGGCTTTTTGACACTTTATCATAGAAAAAGAGAGCATTCTTTTGTTTCCATTTATCTACAGCTGAAGCTTTTAAAAGCTACTGAGCTAAACAAATTAATTTTGATCAAACAGCTCACCTGAACCTTCAGGCAAAACTCCAACTGTGCGTTGCTTGAAGCTACAGTTGAGGGCCACTGGGAAACTTCAGTGAGCATAGTGTGAAGTAACTCTGTCTACTGTATGGAGCAGGTTGACCTGAACACATTTGATCTGTGATTTTTTGCTCACATTTGGCTCTGTAAATGTGTCAGGTGATGTTTTTAATTTTTACAACAGTATTATGTTTGAGGCTTACCTCCACAAAGTTCTTTCTCTTTGCCAGCCACCGGACTGGGGGACAAATCCGATACACTCTGATTTAATGAGGACGTTGCAGGAGAAGTTTAACCGAAGTCAAAACATGACTCTTACATATGCATAAATACACTCATCAACAGAGAATATGTCTAGCTAATAAGCAATCTACCTTCAATGTCTTTTCTTTATTTTTTTTAAAGCAAAGGAGAACCTAATTTCTTTGTGATACCAAGAAAGTCTCAATTATTTTTCTTAATATCTGTGGTAGCTCTGAGTCCTCTTTAGCTGTTTCCAGTGAGGAATCTTGCAAAGCACAAAACTTGAATAGCAAGGACATCATGAATCTCTTCTGAGCAACATTAAGCATACTTTTTTGTCCTATGTATGCATGGTTTTGGATGCTGGAGGGGTTTGTCATTTAATCTTTTTGTTAGTGGTATTAATGTTATCCTTGTTTACAAAAAGAACATAAAATAAAAATTATTTTTGTCTGCAAGGCTTGTTATATAAAGAAAAAAGAGAGAGAAAGGAGGAGAAAGTACCTTTTGAGGAGAGTTCGTCCACCTCTGTCACATCATTGCCTGCACGTTTCTGAGCACCTGACAGCTTCTGTTAATTTAGTTTCACTCCCCAGTTCAACCTCCCGTATGGAAAGCTGGAGTGATTTTTGAGTAACAGCAAGTAATATCTGAAGTGGCAGCAACTGGCAACTCTGACATTGAGCTTGGCTGTGGCCATTACCCAGAATCCTTCCTCTCTCCTTGAGAAGCAATTACAATTTCACAGGTTGGAATTAAAATTCCCTGCAGTATGCAATAGAGTAACTGAAACTGTCAAAGTGATTTCAAGCTGCTAATCTCTTGCTGCTCTGAGAGTGAAAATAGAGCCCCTCTTACCCATGCACAGGTCTGACAGCTTAAAAACTCCAGATTTCCAGTACATTTAAATACATATGGAGAGTGGCTTGATCTGCTCACACAGAGGATATCTATAAAGATGTTATGTCTATGAACATTTGTGTGTTAATAACAAGCCTGTCTTTTTTAACTTTATGATGTGGGTAACTTCAGGGACTAAGACAAAGATAAAAGAAGTCTCATACAAGAGATCTGAGAATTTGGAGGGATGAGTAGGCATGTGCCTGTCTGTGTGAGGTTCCTGTAAAATCTTTATTTAGATATTCTTGAACATGCAATATTTTTTGCCAAAAAAATGGGTTACGAGTTTCCTGAATCTTATTTTTAAATATTATTTGTATCCAAGTTTTATTATGAGTGCACTTTGGTTTACTTTATAGATAAAACAAAAAACATTTAGAAATCTCTAAATTGAAAGAAATACCAGTAGGAAAGCTGCAAAGCAGGTTCAAACTAGGGCACAGAGCCCACAGAGTTAGAGATCAGCTGCAAAACACCATTTGACTTGTTTGGAGACAGGGTTCACCCGCTAGGTAATTAAAATTAGAATGATTACTGGAAAGTGGGTTTGTACAAATGTCACTTAATGTCTTCTTTTAGTTACTTATTTCATTTATGCAGGTGTAACTTCAAAGTGAATCCTTTTTTCTTCAGAGTAAATGAAGACACTTCGCTAGCTGATGAAACAGAGAAGAATTATGAATAGTTCTATTTTAATTTTAGCCTGATAGAAAATAAAAAACCTAGCAAATAATCATATCTCTGCACCTGCTTGCATTGCAACGTCTGTTAGCTCCCACTTGGGAAGCTGTGGTTTTGATTTTGGACCTTTAATGCTGTAGTTCTCATAGCACTGTGTTGTGACAAGCTGGATGTCTGAAAAGAGATGAAGATGCCTGTGTTCCCGTCAAAAACCTAATCAAACTGATGGCAGAAAAGATCCTCAGATCTCTTTATTTGGCTATTCTGAACCTCTCTCTTGCGCCTTTTTCCATGTGCACATCTCTCCATTCTCTCTCTTCTGTCATTCAGATTCTCTTCTCATTCTCAACTCTCTTCTCATTCAGATTCTCCCAAGAACTCCTTTATCAATGTCAGGAACTATAAGAACAGTTCTGCAATGTGTTTAGTTAAGTTTCCATGTGATCCTCTTAGGAAACAATGGTAAGAAAGAGGAAGCTAAGGATATTTGGTCCAGTGGTTAAGGTGTTTTGAATGATCAAAGAGCATGAGATACTCTTGTGCAACAGTATAAGAGCTGTGTTAGCACCTAAAATAGATCATTAAGGTTTATCTTGTGCATCCTCCTCTTTCTCCACTAGCAATCATTAGTTGCTTCCTTTTATAATCGCACTTTGTATATACCGCTTGAAGAATCCAGAGTGACTAAGTTACCTGTTTCAGGGCAGACTGAAGTACAGTAATAACACAGTCTGAAATAAGCAGGTAGATGTAGTCCCCCAAAACAAGCAACAAATGCAGCATCATACACCTCTTTTTGTCATATGGCTTAGTCTTGTATTCACAGCTGACCTTTTCCTTGGAGTTTTAGTTGTTAACATGCTAATTCCGGGTGTCAGAATCCCCCTGTGCAGAAAGCTAATATTAGAAAAACAAAAAACAAAAAAAACCCTTGTCTGTGTTTAAGTAAAAGAGGGTATTATTTAGTAGCTGCACCACCAGATAAGTACATTAGCAACACAGAAGGGACCAAAATATTGCCCACTGACAACCAGAAGCTCTTCTTTGCAACTTTTTCTTCTTTTCTCTCAATACTTAATCTATGCTTCTAGGGTGTCTTTCTGCCCTGGCAAAACTTGACCAGATCAGGAGTGGAAAGATCAGTGGTTTTTGGTGGTGGTGGTCTGGGGTTTTTTCCCCCACAGTGGAGGAGAAACAAGATGTGTGAATCGTGCCCCACAAATGGAGAAAGGATAGCATTTGGGGATCTACTTGACAGTCTCTATTTTCTTGGAAACTATTTAGTGATGATAGCTGTTCTTCTTGAAAAGCAGTGTTAACGCAATATATATATTACAGAGTATGGTCTTGGACGTTTTGCTGAATGCTGGTTGCAGGTAATGGAATAAAATCCCATGCTGGTGACCAGAGAGGGATTCAGACTGGTGCTTACAACTTGCCTACTTTAAATGTTCCATCTGTCATCGAGTGTGAGAACAGGCTGGTTGTGCTCAACTGAGCATAGAATAAGTGTTTACTCCCTTCCTGGGTGGTGGTAGTGGTGGGGACTGGTGTACAAATGGTTAGCTTGCAATGAGTTACAGGTTAGAGGAGAAGTCTGGGGATGATGAAACACACAAGAAAGGTGGCCATAATTTTTTAGTGCATAGTGCAAGTTGGGGGGCTGAGGGAAATGCATGTGTTGAAATCCTGACATCGTGGGAAATTTAACTTTGCATAGTTAGGATCTCATTATAGTAAAATCTAAAGAATAAGACTGTTTTATGGTGCTTGGAATACTTTGCTGCACAGACACCCTTTCCAACTGCTCATAACTCTTGAGGTTACTGTGGTGCATTAGACCGGTTCGTTTCACCACGCTAGCTACTTCACACTAGTATCCCAGAGGGGAAAAAAAAAAAAACAATCCATCTCGTCTGGACTCTATCTGTGATCCAGGCATGTGCAGGGTTTTATGAAAGAGGGCACTTCAGCTAATTACTGCTATCACCCTGTTTGATCAAAGCATTATATTTGTTATTGCAAGGTAAGCAGGCAAAATGAGTAAACTGTGACCAGCTAAGGAACTTGCTTGGTCCAGTGGCATTCAGTAAATTATACGTACCATTTAATGACTGCAAACTTGGAATGTTCGCTGGGTTTTTTTTTTCAGAGCACCTCCATTCCGTTTCTTCCCTGTGAGGCTGCCTTCTCTCTTATCCTCTCTTCCAGTGGAAGCTGCTTTGCCTGAGCTATCAAAACCTCGTTTGATTTTATGGACAATGATATGTCTTCAAAAGATACATACTAGTCTGAGCAAGGTGGCTACTTCCCTGGAACTAAGAATGCTGCTTTTCTTATGGAGCTGATTTGCTAGAGGTATCAGCGCTTGGAAGCTGTTGTGTCGCAGTGTCTCTGCTCTAACTGTACAGTGTCTGGTTGCCAAAGCCTTGGGTTATATCAGAAACTCCTGTTTGTTAATAAGCGGTATTGAAAGGCCTCTTCTGTTGTGCTATGTTCTTTTTAATACTGCAAACTCCAAATTTAGTAATTCAAAGCAAGAGATAAAATACATCATTGATGTCAGTTGATCATATTAAATTTGGTATCCGCTAGTGGCTTTATGAGCCGTAAAAGTCAACATCTAACAATGATTAACTACAGGATCTCTATACAAGTGATTATAAAGGGCTGTGTGTGACATGGTCTGCAGAGTATTAGTATGAGACAGCAGAAAGACACAAGTGAGCAAGTTACCGAGTCAACTATGCAGACAACCAATAGCAAAGAGAAGGATGTTCTTTCTAAAGGGACAGCTTATACTCCAAGTATTACAGTAATATTAAGGAAATAAAGAAGACAGATAGCAACTTGGTTATGCTGCAGCAGCCTTAATTTGCTTCTGTCCTGCTTGGATTATTTCGTAGGCAGAGAAGGCAATCTGAATGATAGTCTCCAGGAGAAAGGTAAAACAGACCCTAACAGTGGTTAGCAGCTTTAGCTGTCTGAGAAATAAATAAATTGGTACAGGGTTGAACGTCCTGCAGTTCCCTATCTCCTCCCTGTTCAGCTCGAAAAAGACAGGTGTCCTAGTCATTTATTTATTTTTCTGTAAATTTATTTGTATTCTGCAAATACATGTTCATGTTCCTGAAAGCTTTCTACTTTACCTAACTCTGAAATAATACCAAACAAAATCATTTACTCATCTTTTTTTATTATTTATTTGTAACGTCATTTTTTTTGTGTTTTGTTTCATGCCCTTTGAACCTGAAACAAATAGCGCCCTACTTGTGGGAGGAGAGGATATATTGCTTTAAACCTAAAGCAGAAGTGTTAATTGGGCCTGTGGACCAGTACTAAAGGGATCAAGAAAATCAAGCCTAGCTGTCAGTCAATTTACTATATTTGCTGTCTATATTTACTAATTTACTATATTTACAGATTTAGGTTACATACTGAAAATTAGGGGTTGCATTCTGAAAATTGTTGAAATTAACTAATCTAAATCCATTGAGAACATTTCCAGGTACTATCAGTTTATGGTGACACATTAAAATCAGACACACAGATGTTTTGATAGCTTGCCCAGTGTAAATCTGTGGAGAAAACCAGCGTCAGTGTAGAATTACCACTGCGGGAGTATTATACATTGCTTTCACTGTCAAGGAGCCTTTTCTACAGAATTACTGCTACTCAAGATGAAAAGGAAACAATAAGCTCTAAAGAAGAGAAAGTTCTTAAACTTTGTGAAAAGCAGGTATCTTGTGCCTTTATACAAATATTTATGAAAAAAGTAGTAAATTGTTTTTTCTCAGTTCAGTAAAATTTGTTCTAGAATGGCTGTTACTTGTATTCCAGTATGAACTGCATTTAGGTTAACTGGTTTAAATCATTCCAAAACTGGATTTTGGGTTAAGCAAAATCACTACCAAGCATAACTTTATAAGTTTTCTTCAATTAGAGAAGAATGGAAGAGGTCCTCTCTTGCCCTGCTCAGTAGCAGCAGAAGTCCACAACCCAAGAAGTGAATGATCCTTTGACTATGTGTATGCCAAATCAGCTCTGCCAAACAGCGGAGTTTCCATGGCCAGGCTTTTTTCAGCCGCATTTCCTTTCATATTTTTTTGAAAGACATTTACTTTGGTATTCTACAGAAGCGTTGTATGTTAGGATATTCTGTAATGAGGCTGGAAGCTGTTGTGAGTCCATTCTGTAGAAATTCAGGATTACATTTACAGCTTTCTGAATTGCAGCAGGGAGAACAGTTTCTTTCAGCCTTTCACATCAAAGTCATTGTCTTAAGAGGGTTCAACGGTATATTTCCTGTTCTTGTTGCGTACACTGTTGTAAAAATTGAGTCATCAGCATATAAATACTTTCTTAGCCTCAGTAATATTTGATTTTTCTGTGCTGATTAGCTGCCATTTCATTTCTCTTTCCACACTTATTGACTCATCTAACTAAGAATAATTGAATTGGGTAGCTGCCAGTCATATTTCATATTGGTGCAAATGTAGGAAAGCTCAGGCTACTCATAAATACTATCTATCTCATCTGTCAGGCAATCCGTAAGACTTGGAAATTTTAATGATTTCCATTCATAGCAGTAGCTCAGGCAAAAGACCTGGAATAGTTTCAATCTAGTTGTAGAATACAGTCTAGTCCCTTGGACAGTCTTGTTCTGTGGTTGTGTACCAGTGACATACCTTAATGGTGTGCTTGGGAGCAAGGAAAGTAGGAGCTGAAAGTCTGCTCCTTTGGGAGAAAAATTCTGTGGAGGAAGGATGTTTTTCTCTGTTGTTTTGCAATGTTCAACAGTCTGGTCCAAATTCAATTGACAGGTAGAGTTGATGAGGTCTCCTAGCTTAAAAAAATGACAGCGTACTGATTGAACCAGTTGTTGAAAGTTCAATGATCTAGACATGCTATTCATGTTTCAGGCAGTAAAAGCAAGCTGTTGTGATGGCGAGAGACAAGCATAACACTTTTCTCCTCTTTTCTTAGGCACTTCAGAGTTAGATGGTAAGTAAAAGTTTTGTCCGTGTGGAGAAGAAATGTTATAGATGGCTCTTTCCATACATTGTATTTGTCAATACGAGAACAGCTCTAAGCAATACAAAGACCCAAGGAAAGGAAGAATTTTAAATAAACAAACAACCTCGTTCTGTCTTCTGATATGATCTTAAAGTAAGCTACATTTTAAGAAAATGAAAATACCAATTATACTATCTTCTGCTCACTTTTTTTTAAAACAATTCTCTTTTTTTCCCTCAATTCTTGGCAGATGAAACAATTTTGTTTCAAAGTACAATAGCTGCAGCTCATCTAGTCCCCTTATGAAAACAAATGTGGGGCCGCAATAGTTCCTATAGGCTGAAGCAAATTTCCTAGAAACTAGAATCAAAGTGACAGCCTCCAGGAGTATCTACAGCAGCCAAAACTAGTTTACATTGAGGCTACTGCCTTTGCTGCTTATATCCACAGCTCTTGCTTGCACCAGCAGTAATGCTGTGTGACTGCCTGGAGAGGCAATTCAGAGAGCTCTTCTGGTTGAACAGAGTTTTTTTTAATGATGGGGTTCATTTTGAGCTGGTTCAGTTTGCTAAACTGGCTCTCTATGCTATTGCATGAGCATTATTGCAAGGAAAGGGCTGATGGACATTGGCTTAAGCTACCAGAGAACCATACCTTAGGCAAAAGACAAGGACAACACGCGTCTCACAAGCTGAACTGCCTCTTCTTGGTAGGACTTTGGAAACTTCCTTGCTCTAACTCTTTACCTCAGTTAGAGAGCTTCAGTAGCATGGTGTGGCCATACAGAGTCAAATATGTGACTGAAAACAGCACTGTTGTGCAAGCGCTGTAGAGCAGAGCCATGAAGTTGTTATTTGAAGCCCTCAGCACAGCTTCTGATGTAAAGTATGTTCAGGAGCTCCAGGGCTGTGGGTCACCCCAATAGTGTAGCCAACATGTTGCTGAGTTAGAGGGTTTCACAGTACTCCAGTAGCCTGTCCTGATCAGCTCAGGGTTAGTAAATCATAAAGAACATTTAAAGTTACCGTCACCCTGTCTCTCCACTTGACTGGAAATTCTCTGTTTTGATTCTCTAGAGGTATAGTGCATAATAAAACTTTTTTTTTCTTTCCTTCTTTTTTTTTTTTTCCCAAAAGCAGGCTTGAGGCAGAACTTGCTGTTGCCTCCTAGGAAGTCCTGTTTATGTGGGTAGAGCAGACTTCATATTTCAGGACTGCCAATCTCTCTCTTTTGTTAGCTGTAGAGTCCACTTGAAAAAACAACTGGCATGTGAGTGGGTGGTTTTGCTTGGTTGTGGTTTCGGGGATTCTTTTCTTTTGTTGCATTACTTTCCTTATGCACATGCTGCTAAATTTCTGTTTGTTGAGGAAGTACAAAGGAGGAAAAAGTAAGTTCTGCGTCATTTCAGTTTGCCTTTGTGCTTAGATCTGGTCAGAGCCAGCTAAATTCTGGGCACTCAGCAGTGTCAGCAAACATAAAGCAGATATCAAGAAATGGACTTGGAGCTTTATAGTTGCCTTAAGACTTTGTTATAAACTCCTGCTTTGAAGACTTGTAGTGTCACACATGCAAAAAATGTTAACTTCCATTTCTCAAGAAATTTGTTACCAGAAACTCAGCGAGACATTTCAAGGACAATTCCAAAAGTTTCTATTGTGTTATTTGATGTTATTTGATGCAAACATCCTCATAAACCAAATTAGTGTAAAAGAGGAAATGTTATACTTGCACTGGATTGATATTAAATGCAAATTTTGGTTCTGGGATCAATTTAGGAAAACAATGACATTTAGTGAGAGCTTAACAGAAATGTATGAGAATAGAAATGGTCTTAAGCTAGGCCTCCTCTCCACTGTTCCCAGAGTATTGTCGAAAGCAAATGACTATACATTTAACTTGTGAATTATTAAATAAAAGCAGTTTATCAAGATTATTCTTGACAGTGCATTGCGGGCATCCTGCTGTATTTCCAATGCTATGTTTTTCTAAGTCCTTCCCATGGATTAGCTTACAATTATTTTAGAGAGTGCCTGTGTGAGTATATACACTATTTGTATATATATTACAGTACATTTGTGTCTTCATCTCTTCATTCTGTAGTCAGTGACCTGCATGGGTTTAGGAGAATGAAAACAAGGTTTAAGAAGCAAGATTTTATCTTGTTCCAAGGCCCTGAAATTCAGGCATTTTGACTTCTTGAAACAAATGTTCAAGGACTGAGAAAGCTGCCGCCCCTGTGCCCGGGCCTACTCATAAGACAAATGGGTCCATTGTTTCCATGGGGTGTAAATACCATGGGTCCTGGGCGGTCGGGATTGCACACAGTGAGGTGGTTGCTTAAAGAACTGGGATCAGATAAGTGTAGAAGATTTTGAAGATAAGGAGTCAGTAATGATAGGAGTTGTGTACTCTCTGACCATGTTTTGGCGGTGAAGTAAAAACACAGAGCACTGATCTTCTGTAAACTTACTCACTCCGACTTCAAGATATGCTGCGGGGTTAAGTTTCTGCCAGTAGGCTTTATGCCAGATAAGATATTGTTTTTTCCTCCATGGCCAACCTAAAAGCCTAACAATGCCATAAGCTTTCTATCACTTGCTTTAGCAAATTGTACCGAAAAGCAATTATGTAACTCTGCCTGATGCAATACGCATGTGTTGTAAGTGATCCAGTAGCGCATAGGTGTGGGATTAGCCAGCGGGGAAGCTAGGCTCAGCTTTGGAGTAAGCAGGCTTGATGTCATTTGAGCCAGCTGGAGTCTCTGGGAGGTCAACATTTTTGCTTGCAGATGTGGTAATTGAAACAGAAAATCATAAAAATTTAACTCAAAACACAGTCAAATGTAAACCCAAATGATTTGCTCCTTCCATCAAGATGAGAAAGGTCTTCCAGTAGTATCTAGAACCAGTCAGGAGTTTGGGTATGAGGAAGCTTACTCGTTGGAAGGCAGGTACTGTCACTAGTGGATATTGTTACGGAGCTGGCAAGGTTTCAAAGCAGTCTTGCAGGGCTTTGGCTGAGCTGGGCTGTGGGGAGTTTAGGTGTTGCCTGGGTTTAGGGCGATGGTGTTCTGGCTGTGGAAATGTGTGTGGAGTTAGGCTGTGAGACTACATAAGATAGGGATGGATGGAACATGTGTTCAGAGTCTGTAGATGGGATTGTGTGAAGCTGGGCTGCGAAAGCTTTACAGGGAGCTTCACAGCTCTTCAGAAGTTTGGGAGAAGCTGGGCCTGACATGAGGGTGAAGGCAAGCTGTGGAGTGGCGTACAGATTTGTATTTTTCAGTGCTATAAAAATGTCAGATTTCATTTCCTGTTTAAAAATAGGAGTTGCTTTAGATGTAAGGGCTAATACAATAGCCAGCAGGCTGATCAGATATTACAGCAAAGCACACCAGTGCCAGTGAGCTGGTGGTCTTTGCTCTGACTGTCATTGGCGCTGTTAATGCACTAGGCTGAAACAGTTTTTCATAGAGGATCAGTGATCATGGACTTTTGGCAAACTCTCAAATTACTCATGTTCCTAATAAAAAAGAAGTAGTCTTCATGATGTATGTTATACACCGCCTGTTGTTCTTATCACGTAAAGGAAATTAAGAGCCTTGCTGCTGTTCTTGAATTACCTGTATGGCCCACTGGCTCAAGGAATTGAAGTAAAACCGTGCTAGAGTTTGATGTCTTAAGAGATCTCGTAAGGTGTGGGAAGGACATTTTTACCTACTCACCCTTAGGCTGGAAAAAGAGTATTATTTCCCTTGTCTTTTTTATTGCATCCTGTGCAGTGTGAATTCTCCCTCCAGTTCTGTCTGCTGTAACTGGCATTTTACCAATACCTGAGACCATTACTGGCTTTTATATTGCAGACAATGAAAGATCACTTGCAGACAAACTTCTTGTTGATTGTTTGACGTCTGCATAAAAAAAAAAGTTGGACAGGTTTTGGTGAATTGTCTGTTGCAACTTATCATGGGACTCTCTAGGCAGCAGTTGCTCCTAGAGATCGGAGTTAAAATGTGACTATCTGAAAGGAAGATTGGAGTAGGCTTGCTTAATTCTAATGTTGCAAAGGGATTTAAGGGCCTTCTTCCCTCTTATTTTGAAGTTGGATTTATTTGACACAAGATTCTTACACTGAAAACATTCCTGTAGTACTGAGGTATCAGTAGAACATTAATTTTTTAAAAATATTTTTTATGCATATGTTTTTGACATATATCCTAATTTCATACTGCTTCTGCCCACTAGAAAATGAAAGCATGTTATAGGCATTTTTCTTTGCATATACTCCTTGGTGTACAGGATTCTTTCTAAGGCATATTCAAAACCTTGTATATCCCTGCCCTTTTTTTTTTAATGAAAGGAGAAATCCTTCTTTACTATATTATTTTAACACTTTTTTTTGTTTTAATTTTTAAGCTCACTGCTGCAATTTTTTTTAAAAGGTAGGGTTTTTCTTAGCTTTTTCTTTTTTAAGGCTTTGGAGGTAGGGGAAAAACAATTATTCAGGAGAATGACTTTCATTCCACTACTGTTGATTCGCTTGGCTCATAAGAACCACTTGTTGCATTGTTTACTTGGAAAGAATGAATAGCAACACATAAATAATCAGCTGAGAACTAGATTTCCAGAAGGAAGAATTTTTCTACTCAGTATGCTGTTAATTCAAAGCAATATCTTTTTAAATTGGTGTAGCTCACAACCTTATGATGGTCACATTACTTTCCCTTAGGAGTAAACACAGACAAAAGTCTCTACTTAGTTTCCAAACTAAAGAGCAGTTGTGGCCTCAGGTACTCAAGTTTCTACAGAAAAAAGCCTTCCATAGCTCTTATAGCTGTAGACACTGAATGTATCAGTGTACCTGGGGACTTCCATGCTAACTTTTAAGAAATACAAGGAGCTCTTCTTCAGAAAGACATGGAAAAGCAATTTACTGAACAAGCCTCCTGAAAGTACTTTTTCAGACAGTCTTTCACCTAGCTAAAGTACTCAGACCTGAAATGCTTTAGCTGGAAGAATCTAACTATATCATATAATCTCTGAACTCGTTTTTCCCTTCCTTTCACTCTTACAAAGACAGGTAACCTAACAGTACAACAGGGCCAACCCTGTCTTGTGATCCCATAGCACTGCAACACTCAGGCCTCCTTTTGGAAAATCCTCTTGGGCTAATATATTGTAATGCCACTTTTCAGGGTTTGCAAAACCTAATGTGTTTAGCTTGTTACCAGCATCCCACAGAGCCTCAGGTCCCAGGGACAAATTACGTCCTTTACAGCTCATGGGATTTCGTAATACTCAACAGCAGAAAGAGGTTTGTCTGAGTTGAAGGCCCATGCCTCTAGCCTGACCTGGTTCCACGTCATCTCTGCCATTGTCAGGTTCAGCAATATGGCTTGATTTTAAAGTTTATAATGGGAAGTGTGTTAACTTTCACTATGCATAAGTCATCAGTTACTTTTATCAGACACTTCAGCTACTCTAGATTACAAGCACGTTTGTGGGCTATGTACATTTATTTCTATATGGCTTATTCCTATATGATAGTTTCATAATACTGAAAATAGATAAAGAAAAAGCAGGCTCATTTTCCTCAAACTGCTTGATGTGAGAAAATCAGGCTTAAAGTTCATGCCATTATAAAAGGCTGCTGTGACCTGGAAATGTCCAGCTTAACTTTCCAAGATTGAATGAATTAGCTGTCCCGAACAGAAACTTTCTTTCCGCTTGCCTGTACAGCATCTGGCAGAACATGATGCTGAGCGCAGCAAAGAGAGGCAGCGAACAGATGCAGCAGTTTGCGCAGCAGTTCACGCAGAAGGACGCCAGAAGGCAAGAATGCACCTTCATTTCCCGTAGTAGTGTGTGCTTCCTCAGATATGGTCATGACATGGCACAGAGCACATTCCCCAGTGGCTGTTGGAGGTGCTGCATCACCTGTGTCTGAAGCTTCAACCCAGACAGCTACAACCCTCTGGCAGCAGATGCAGCTCTACAGGTGTCAGGCTGCAGGGAGTGCCTGGGGCCTCTCTGTGGGGCCTGGACTGACAGTCAGCTCTCCTGCAGAAGGTGTGCTGTGGTTGGTGAGTTGTATTGTTAGGTAAAGGAGTTTGGGAGGAAGTTAGTAGGCTGCATAGCATCCGAGAAGACGAGGGTATTCTCGGAGACTGTGCAGCTCCAGGAGTCCTCCCACCCACAGCAGTGGAGTCACTGGAGGGCTCTGTACCATGTGAAACGGTACATCATAACACTGTTGACGAAGGCTGGAAATTGATCACTTCTCATAGAAGGAGAAAGGCTCTTGCTCCTCCTCAAGACTTACCCTTGAAGAACAAGTTTAGTGCCCTCCAAGCTGAGGGAGGACCTGGCCATGGCTTCAAGGGAGGCAACTGGCCTGACGGACCCTGTACTGTGTAGGAACGCCCAGAAGAAGCAGTGAGTAATTGTTGTGGGTGACTCCCTGCTGCAGGGGACGGAGGCACCTATCTGCCGACCTGACCTCTTGTCTAGAGAGGTTTGCTGCCTGCCAGGGGCTCGATTAAGAGATGTCCTGGAAAGACTGCCAAGGCTTGTCCATGCATCGGACTACTACCCTCTGCCGCTCTTCCATGTGGGCACTAATGACACGAAAGGCAAACTGGAAGCCATCAAACGAGACTTCAGAGCTCTGGGAATGGTGGTCAAGGGTCTGGGAGCCCAGGTTGTTTTCTCTTCAGTCTTGCCTGTGAGGGGAAAGGACGGGAGGAGGAGTAGACGAGTTTTCCAAGTTAACAACTGGCTGCGCCGCTGGTGTTGGCAACAGGGCTTTGGTTTCTATGACCATGGGACCCTGTTTGAAGATCAACAGCTGATGGGGAGAGATGGGATCCACCTTACCAAGCGGGGCACGCGCGTCTTTGCCAACAGATTGGCCAGCCCGGTAAGGAGGGCTTTAAACTAGGAAAGATGGGGGAAGGGGAGTGCTATAGTGACAGGGTAGTCAGTAAAACACCACTCGAGTCAGGATGCCTCCAGCGGGTGCATGCGGCCGGGGGAGACAGCATGGGACGTGGCTGTGGAGGATCCTCTTGCGCCTCTCCTGGGGGGCTTGCATGCTTGACTGGCTCTCTGAAATGCCTGTATACCAATGCACGCAGCATGGGGAATAAGCAGGAAGAGTTAGAGATCTGTGTGCGGTTGCAGGGCCATGATCTCACTGCAGTGACAGAGACATGGTGGGATAGTTCACATGACTGGGATGCTGTCATGGATGGCTGTGTGCTTTTTAGGAAAGACAGGCCAGGGAGGCGAGGTGGTGGAGTTGCCCTTTATGAGAGGGAGCAACTGGAACGTATGGAGCTCTGCCTCGGGGTGGATGAAGAGCAAGCTGAGAGCCTATGGGTAAGGATTAAAGGGCAGGCTAACATGGGCGACACTGTTGTGGGGGTTTACTGCAGGCCACCTGATCAGGAGGAAGTTGTCGATGAGGCCTTCTACAGCCAGCTGGAAGTAGCCTCACAATCACAGGCCCTGGTTCTCATGGGAGACTTCAACCACCCTGACATCTGTTGGCAAGACAGCACAGCTAGGCACCAACAGTCAAGGAGATTCCTGCAGAGGACTGATGATAATTTCTTGACCCAGGTGGTGGAGAAGCCAACGAGGAGAGGTGCAATGCTAGACCTTGTACTGACAAACAAAGAAGGTCTAGTTGGAGATGTGGAGGTTGGGGGCAGCCTTGGCTGCAGTGACCACGAGATGGTGGAGTTCGGGATCCTCCGAGGAGGGAACAGGGCAATGAGTAGGATTGCAACCCTGGACTTGAGGAGAGCTAACTTTGGCCTCTTGAGGGACCTACTTAGGAGAATCTCATGGGGTAGGGCCCTAGAGGGAAGAGGGGTCCAAGAAAGCTGGTTAATATTCAAGCATCACCTCCTCCAGGCTCAAGATTGGTGCACCCCTCTGAGTAAGCAGTCCAGCAAAGCGGGCAGGAGACCTGCATGGCTGAGCAAGGAACTCGTGGCAAAACTCCAACAGAAGAAGGAAGTCTACAGAATGTGGAAAAGGGGACAGGCCACTTGGGAGGAATACAGGGACGTTGTCAGAGTGTGCGGGGATGCGACAAGGAAGGCTAAGGCCCACTTGGAATTAAATCTGGCAAGGGATGTCAAAGACAACAAGAAGGCCTTCTTCAAATACATCAAGAGCAAAAGGAAGACTAGGGAAAATGTGGGTCCGCTGCTGAATGGGGCGGGTGCCCTGGTAACAAAGGATATAGAGAAGGCAGAGTTGTTGAATGCTGCCTTTGCTTCCGTCTTCACTGCTGAGGCCAGTCCTCAGGAATTCCAGACCCTGGGGACCAGAGAGGAAGGCTGGAGAAAGGAAGACTCTCCCTTGGTTGAGGAGGATCAGGTTAGAGATCGTTTGTCCAAACTTGACATCCATAAATCCATGGGCCCCGACGGGATGCACCCCCGAGTGCTGAGGGAGCTGGCGGATGTTATCGCTAGGCCACTCTCCATCATCTTGGAAAGGTCCTGGAGACCAGGAGAGGTGCCTGAGGACTGGAAGAAAGCCAGTGTCACCCCAGTCTTCAAAAAGGGCAGGAAGGAGGAGCCAGGAAACTACAGGCCTGTCAGCCTCATCCAGGATGGAACAGCTCATCCTGGAGGTCGTCTCTAAGCATGTGGAGGACAAGTGATCAGGAGCAGTCAGCATGGATTCACCAAAGGGAAATCATGCTCGACCAATCTGATAGCCTTCTCTGATGGGATGACTGGCTGGGTAGATGAGGGGAAAGCAATGGATGTGATCTACCTGAACTCCAGCAAGGCTTTCGACACTGTCTCCCATCCCATCCTCCTAGGTAAACTCAGGAAGTGCGCGTTAGATGAGTGGACAATGAGGTGGATTGAGAACTGGCTGCACAGCAGAGCTCAGAGGGTTGTGGTCAGCAACACAAAGTCTAGTTGGAGGCCTGTAGCTAGTGGTATCCCCCATGGGTCAGTCCTGGGTCCAGTCTTGTTCAGTGTAGTCATCAATGACCTGGAGGAAGGCACAGAGTGCCTCCTCAGCAGATTTGCTGATGATACTAAACTGGGGGGAGTGGTTGACACCCCAGAAGGCTGTGCTGCCCTTCAGAGGGACCTGGACAGGCTGGAGAGGTGGGCGGAGAGGAACCTCCTGAAGTTCAGCCAAGGCAAGTGCAGGGTCCTGCACCTCGGGAGGAAGAACCCCATGCAGCAGTACAGGGTGGGGGTTGACCTGCTGGAAAGCAGCTCTGCCGAGAAGGACCTGGGAGTCCTGGTGGACAAGTTAAGCATGAGCCAGCAATGTACCCTTGTGGCTAAGAAGGCCAAGGGGATCCTGGGGTGCATGAGGCAGAGTGTTGCCAGCAGGTGGAGAGAGGTGATCCTGCCCCTCTCCTCAGCCCTGGGGAGGCCTCCCCTGGAGTACTGTGTCCAGTTCTGGGCTCCCCAGTACAAGAGAGACATTACACTCCTGGAGAGAGTCCAGTGGAGGGCTGCAAAGATGATGAGGGGACTGGAGCACCTCTCCTCTGAAGAAAGGCTGCGAGGTGGGCCTGTTCAGTCTGGAGAAGAGAAGACTGAGAGGCGATCTGATCAACGTGTACAAGTATCTGAAGGGGGGTTGTCAAGAGGATGAGGCCAGTCTCTTCTCCGTGGTGCCCAGTGACAGGACAAGAGGCAACAGGCAGAAACTGAACCACAGGAAGTTCCATCTGAACCTGAGAAAAAGCTTCTTTACTGTGAGCACCTGAACAGGTTGCCCAGAGAGGTAGTGGAGTCTCGTTCCCTGGAGATATTCGAAACCCGCCTGGACGTGATCCTGGGAAGTATGCTTTAGAGGACCCTGCTTGAGCAGGGAGGTTGGACCAGATGATCTCCAGAGGTCCCTTCCAACCTCAACCATTCTGTCAGTCTGTGATCCCTGTCAAGAGACTTTGGATGCTATATGGTAATACTTTTCAGTAAACACAAGTAACCAGTCATCATAATGACTTCCAGGTATTTACAATAGTAGTGCCTAAATTGCTCATTCAGACATTGAACTTTTATATCTGTAATGAGATAGAAGGTGCAAGAATGAAGTAACTTAAAGGATAAGAAATCAGCAATAGCAAGTGCAAGGGAGGTAAGGTTTAAAAACAGTACTAGCCAACTAAATGCTTTGAATGTACTTAGGGAGGTTGGGGGTGAGGTGGGGTTATTGGCTGTATAAAATACCTGAGTTGAATTGCTAGTTTTTGAATCACCAGAGCTTTACCAGCTTTAGAGTTAAGGACTATTTTCTACCTAGACTGAGTGAAATACACAGAACTTTAATTTTGTAATAAGAATTGCATGTTATTATTAAAAAATGGAGATCCTGTTCAGTTGTTTTTGCATAATGTGAAAATGTTGCTCCTATCTGCTGTTCTGATAGTTGTTATTGGGTGGAATCACTTATTCAGCTGTTTTTTGGACATAGCTCAAGACAGACTTCCTTGGGGAAGACTGAACTGAACAGAGATTTTGTAGGTGGAGAGTTGTCTGAGATAGCAGTAAACCAATCGTTTAATACTAAAATGAAATCACACCACCAGCATTGTGCTGGAACTCTCTGTGGGTATATTTTTAGTTTATAATTTAATTACAATTTTAGAAAAATCTGGCTGAAGCCTTCAGCTTGCTCAGTGGGACAGCAAGAGGCTGAGAGATACACAGAGACAATCTGTATGATTTTTTTTCACGTGTTTCGACCTTCGTATTCGTTTACATTTGACATTAAAAAGCATGAATGTAAAATGTTCACAGCCAGGTCATAAATATAACAAATCTGCACCTACTTGCCCTTTTGCAGGTAAGGTGGTCAAGAATCAGGCTCTGGCATACTTACTCCCTGAGGATTGTCAACAACCTGGCAGAATATGAGTGCACACCCTTATTCCAGAATAATATAGGGCCTCATTCATGTTTAGCTTAATCTACTTTGGAAAAGGAAATACCTTGTGACATTCCTCAGTGGCCCCAATAGACAAATAAATAAAAGATTTAGTGGAGCCTTCACAGTGGGATACTGGCAACAGAGAAGGACCTTGAGGACTGGGTTATATAAATTAGGCACAAGTTGGGATATTTTCAGAACTCCATAAGAGACGAGGAAGAGGTCTTTCATCCGCCCAAGTTCCTGGGGCTCCGAGGGAAAAAACTGCACCACATAGCATTTAGCACAGGGAACAACTGTTTCTCATGAGTGTTTTGAGGCTGTATGTGTGCATCATATAGTCTGGCCTCGTTCCATCGAATACATTCCTCTGAATTGGACACTAGATGGTAACGGTTTTTAGTATGTCAGCCGGTACTGAATTATGATAAACATGCAAATTGTGTATTGTCTCAAAAGGCCGTGCAGAGCCAACAGGCTGCACATGGCTAAAAATATACTGATTAAAGGTCTCCAATAGTAATGAGCACTGACGCAGTATACCACACTGAGTCACTGAGAGCTGTGCTGTCAATTACCTGCGGATTAAGAACCGATGCACTTTTAAACAGATCCCTTATGACCTTAATGGAAAGCCCCTGGAGGTTTTGTGGCAGAACCTCTTTCAAACTCTCTCTGACAGATCTATTTTTGACTTTTATTCTCTCTCTCTCTTTTTCTTTTCTCTTTTTTTTAAGAAAATCAAACTTCAAAGTAACAACCTAACTTATGATGAATATAGCTTACAGTATACAGCCCGGGACTTTTCACCTTGTCCCACTGCTAATATATCTTCAGTGCCTGAATGCTGAAGGGAAGGGGAGGATCAGACAGTGTGTGCCAAAAGAAGTGATTGTGGTAATAAGGAATTTCAAGGACTTGGAAAAAGAATCCTTCTCCTCACAATTTTCAAACCATTTCTGGCTTTTGTGCTAGCCTGTCATTATTATTTGTGCGTATATACATATATATGTGTGCATGTGTGTATTAAGCGTAGTGATGTATGTAAAGAGGATAGTTCTTCACGTCAACCCAGCAAGAAGAGCTTAGAAACACTTTGTCAGCATACATAAACCATTAGACTATCCACAGTTGACATCTTTGAGGTCATCTTGTGCAGCCAGAATGAATTTCTCTTTAGCAGTACAGATGGATACTAGGAAACCTAGCAGATGCATTGTAGCTAATCAGACAGAGGCTCAGCAGGGTAATGAAAATCTCTGCTAGAATTCATATCCCTTCGTGGAGTTTAATTAAAGAGCTTTGTGTGCATCCTTTTGTTTAATGTGTTGCCAGTGTTTTGTCCCCTATTGTGGCAGTTCCTTCAAATAACCATCAATTTGCTGTGATAATCTAATGAGGAGAACGAGCAGTGCTGTTTAATTATATAAAACTGATAATGAGCTTTGGCTGTCAAAGAGTTAAGGAGCTGCTGCTGGTCACTGGAATACAAAGGAGCCAGTGCCAAAAGGGCCCCAGGAACTCTGTGGCATTTCAAACTTCATTGCTGAGCAGCAGTAGCTGGCTTGAGCAAGTAGCAGGCCAGCTGAGCTTCCTTTAGGGAGAGATAACTGAATTACTGAGCAGCCTCTTGACAGCAGGAAGCAGAACAGGCATAGGCAGATCTCTGTTTCACACCCCAGCAAAAAATACAAGGCAATCAAAAGAAAGATCTCTTGTCCTACAGAAGCACAGTGCCTTTGGTGCAGGACTCCGTTGCTGAACCTCATGGCAGGAGCTGCAGTTTGGGCAAAACCAGATGTCACCTCCTGCCTTTTTGCTGGAGGAGGCAGCAGGAGACCTTGGGGGAATGGGGTTCTGCCTGCTGGGGAAACATGAGCCAAGGTACAGATAAGAAGTCGGGTATTTGTATGCTCTAACCAAGAGCACTGTGGATTCTGGTTATTCAAGAGAGAACCCTTCTAAAAGGTAAAACTTTCAGTTTTCAGTCTTTTTGGGCATGGGGCCAATTCTTTAATTTTTTCAAACCAAGAGGTAAAATCTTGTGCAGCCTCTTTATTTTGCATCCAAACTATTTAGTCATGGAAGTTGTTGTTGTTTTCCCTTTTCTGTTTTCTCTAGCTATGATCATACTGAAGTAACCCCGGGTGGGGAACTTTGGAAAACAGGAGCAACAGTGGAACAGAGGAGGAGAAGTTGCTGGAAGCCCTTTTTTGTTAAAGCAGAGAACCAAGTCCCCAGCATTCAGCTTTATGTTGGTATAACTGGCTTCCATGTACATAGCGTCCTAATTAATCATAGCACTGGTAAACTCCCAGGGTGTATAGTGCCTAGAGGGACCTGCAAGCCTGGTCTCCTGACAGAGCCACTTGCCTGGAAGATATGTGATGAAGCTATATTCTGTTTGGCGATAACACACCTAGAAGCAAGAATAACACACCTAGGGCAGCAAGCCAAGGCAGGACCTGCATTTCCATTCCCAACCTAGCCACAGCACTGTGGAGAAAGAGACCATGAGAAGAGGGCCAGGGCAGCAGAGATAAGCCAAAGCGAAACCTGTGATAGAGCTGTGCCAACAGAGGTCTGAACAGAGCTGTGACAGATACAACTTCTGACACTACTGTACCACAGAAGCCCAGAGAGTGGACACAATTGCCTGAGGATGACTTTGTTTTTACCAGAATATGGTTCGTTTGTATGTAGGGAAGACTGGAACGGGAAGGGGCAGTACTGGGTTGATATAGATCAACCTGCACTTTGCCCGTTCTGCTGCATTCATCCTACCGTACAGTATGCTGTATATCAGTGTAGGACTGTGACTGCATTATTCAGGCAAAGCTTTCTCTTTGCCTTACTCAGTGTTTTAAAGCCTGCCCCCTTTGGCCAGTTCCTCTATTTGCGTGCAGTTCGGCCAGTTTCTCATAAAGGAAAGTGAGCGGATAGTGTGCAGTCTTCCTCCCTTCCTTTGCTTCTCCTCTGCACCTCTCCTCTGCAACTCCCTTCTTCTTCCTCTGTCCAAGAGTGGGTTACTGACCTGCTTTCTTTCATGGCCCCTCCATATGTCACCATGTCTCTACTCTTGTATTTCAGATATTCCCTGCCCAAATCCTTCTCTTAGATGCTTACTTTTCTTTAGCTCTTTCTAGTCACAAGAAAAAATACATGAGTCTCTCACCCCTTAAAGGTAAGCATTTTTGAATAAATTCAAATATTCAAGCTACTATCCACTTTTCTGTCTCTTCTTTAAATTTTAAATTAAAATATAAACTAATTGAAAATGCTTCTTAGAATTTCTGTATAGAATTCCTCTTCTCCATTTTCATTCTGGATAATGTTCAGTCCATCTTTTTCTTTGGATTTGTGATTTGTAGCCCCATCTCAGAGGAGCGTTTGGTCCTCATGGACGCCGAAGCCAGCCAGTGCTGTTCAGCAGGACGGCCCCCACATGCCGCAGAGTTCCTGTGGCGCTGACTCTTCTGTATGCCAGTGGTCAGCAGCAGCAACTCCTTATCTCCTCGACAGCCAAAGCAGATTATAATTTTTATGTAAAGTGTGCCATGCCCCTTCCTTATTAGGAAGGATGTGACTGAATGATCTCCTCCTCTTTTAGCCGCACTCTTTTTGACCTTGCTTTCCAGTTATAACTGAGCCTTATGGTTTCATTCTTCATACCGTCTCTAAAAACGCATCCTTTTCTCTCTACCCCATCCTTTTCTCTTTACCCAGACCACTGTAACTTTACTGTTATAACTTTAATTCTTGTTATCTTATGAATCAATCACTGTACCCATCCTGTCATAAATCTAACAGATGTAGCCTACCCCTCCCCAGTGCTCCTGCAAAAATAACTTTCCCAATGTGCCCGTTTAACCATGTCAGCCTGTGTTCTTTGCTCTTTCCCATTGCCTTTCTCCTGAAACTTAAGTTACCTGTCTTTACTTTAATGCTTTTTGTGGCCTGTCCTCTCCCTACCTATCATCACCTTTGCAGTATTAAAGAGCTAGTTTCCATTTCTAATAATCCACATTGCTGGCCTCCTCTGAGCCTTTTTTAAACATTCTCTGCACCTGGAAGGAACGTCCTGGGAAGATCTCTAAAGCAGCTTCTTTTGCCTCTTAGCATCCCATTGTAACACTCATCCTTTCCACATTGTCCTTTGAAAACTTTTTGCATGGCTGATGTACTGGCTGACACCATCTCATTTTCCTCCCTTACCTGTCCATACTTCCCCAGTATCTTATGGTTGGGTCATGAATGCTTTGGGGCTGGGAATGTCGTTCTCTTCTGTCTTTGTGCAGCACATAGCACAAGGGGAATGGGGTCTGGGAAAAGGGCTTCTACCTGCTTTAATAGTAATTGCTTATGCTGTGTGAGTGCAGCTGCACAGGCAAGGAGGTATGTGGTACTAGTATGGTAAAATTGTCACCCTCCCCCCGCCCCGTGAAATAAGCAACCCAGAAAAAAGCGGAATTGCTGGTATTTTTACACCCACACTCAGCGAGATCACATCTCTTTGTGCTCCTACCTGCCATAGCTGATGCTGACATCTGAGGATGCGAGTTTGAATAACAGAAACCTTAGGGGCACCTCTAACGGGGCGGTGCGTGGGGAGAGATGTCTGTGAGCACACGGCGCCTCCAGATGTAACTAGCAGGGTTGGTGTCTCGCCAGCGGACCCGTCAGCTACACTGATGGGAGGGATCTGTTTCAGTGCAGACTCCTCAGGTTGTCTCAAGCGGCTTTGTTGGTGACTGAACCCCATGGGGCTGGGTTGGCGCTGAAGCAGCCTGGGGGGAGCGCACAGACAGCCGCTGGGGCTGCTTTTGGGGCAGCAGCTCCTGGCAGCGGGGTGGTGGCAAGCGGCAGCAGGGTGGGAGAGGAGGAGAGGTCGTGCTGCCGTCAGGCCTCACAGCTGGTTATGGCGCTAACAGGTAGCCACAGCGTCGCTGTGTTGACCAGCACCCGCGAAAATGCTGGCCCTTCCTTTTGCAGAGACTCAAGAAAATGCTGCCTTCTTTCTGGCTGAACGGAAATGCTCTGTTATCTGCGGAGTTTTGACTAGTGCCACGCTGAAATGAACTTCAAAGTGGATTTGCATCGAAACTGCGAAAGACCGTTAGTTTTTGCTTGGTTTTGATACAAAACATAAAAATCACCTCAGGCTACTTGGCAATGCTTGTGACGAGTGACTCTTTTGGTGAAACAAGAGAGGGTTTCCAGTTTCTAATGAAATCCCAAGTCCGGTGGACTTTTACATGGTTTTCTTGCAAACATTTCACGCAACTTTGAAAATCAAATGCTTCCTTACGGGAAATGCTTTTTCTCTGTTGGCCATCTTTTGTGTGCCACTGCCAAGAGATCCTGATCTGATACCCAGCTGGGCTTCTATGGCTAGCTTTTGTGACCATGGAAAATCATTATTTACTTCTGCCTCCTCAGCTTCCTTCTCTGTGAAGCATGTATAAGCAAGTTAGAAATCAGAGTCTGTATAACCTCTGCAGCCATGCTGGGCAGAAGTGGAATAGCAAAAGGTTAGGCTTCTTAGTCTCTTAAAAATCCTCGGAGAAATAGATTGCATACACTTAAAAAAACCCCAAAACTGTCATTTTTAGCTCTGTAGTGTAGAAAAGTTATGTTTTGTTCTCAGAGTAAAAGAGCCATGCAATATTTCAATATAGGTTAGAACAGTAAGTGGCCAAATGCTTACCATGTATTAAATGTGTTAAGTGGTGGAGGACATAAAGCTCTTGCAGGAAATATGCAAGGTAATCTCCTTTTCCGAAGAACACGTTTTACTGGTATGCATCCTTTTATACAGTCAGAAGGCTTTCTGAAGGTTGCAAAAGCAATCTCTGTTCACTGCGGTTTGACTCAGACAACGAGGTAATTACTAATGTGTAATTTCATGTGGGCAGATGCGTGAAAACCCAGAAAGACACCCTGCTTTACACTTACGCAACTGTAAATGAGTGCTGCAGTTAAAAATATCAAAAACCTAGGGGGTGCAGGGGAAACAGTAGCAGGCTTGGTGGAAGAGCTAAGATTTATACAGCAAAAGCCCTTCCTTTATGCTGTGAAAGCAGGCCAAATAAAAATAACGGACAGAAGGGTATGAAGTAGTAATATCTAACAGGAACATTTCAGGGGCTTGTATGTAAAGCCGACTGTAGTGTGTGTCCTTAGCAAATGACGTGTACACCTGACGTCCTTACGCCGCCCATCGCTGCGTGGAGGGCACCGGGATTTAGCAGGGGAGGCATTTGAGGAGTGTTTAGGTAGATTCCCAAGGGAATCCATTGGGCTTTTGTGTGTGTGTGTGCGCTTTACAAATTAAGGATTCAGTTTGTGTGGAGAATAAGTGGCCGTTTTGATCCAGTCTCGAGTATAAGGAGAAACAAGACAACATGCTGACGTATGGTAACTTTACTTTTGTTCCTTTCTTTTTATTTTTGAAATCAACTTTGTAACCATTGCCCTATGTTCAGAGATAATTTACTTGGATCTGTTGGTATTTTTTAAGGTTAATCAAAAGAAAATTGCATTAAAATGAAACATTTTTTTCCTTTTGATTTGTCTTTATTTGGGTTTTGAGTATTTAAGATCTGTGCTTCCAAATTTTTTCTCCTCACCTCTGGCACTAGGCATGATGTATGTTTCTTTTCTTAGTAGTGAAAGCTGAGGCTTCTTCTGACTGTGAAACTGGGTTAAATATTTCCTGCTTTCCCCATCTAGCCCTACAGTCCATCAGCTGACCTGAAGCAGTGGTTTGTGGTTCAATACTGTAAACCAGACCTCGGAAAATAATTGTTAAAAAAAGCACCCTTCGTTTGTTTCCTTAAGATTTATTTTTGTACATTTTTTACAATCATTCTTGTACCATAGTCAGAAAAAACTTACTAAATGGCATTTTGACAATGACTTCCCTGTGCTATAAAGCCTTTCTCATCGTCATCACCACATTTCATTTGTTCCCATGTGAAATAGAAGCCTCAAGCTGGTGATGTTGAGGTTCCCTACAGAACACTGTTTTTCACCTATTTACTTCAGCAGGATAGCACTGAGGAAGTGGTTATGACCTTACATATGTGCTGCTGATGGATCTTTTTCCCCAGGATAACGCCACCGACAGTAGGCTTAATAAAGGCACATTTTTTCCTCCAGAGATTCCCTGTTCCTCTGACATCCGAAAGGTATGACTTTCTGTTGCAAGAAAGGTAACTTGATGTTATAGTGGTCCTCTCAAGAGGAGAACATGATTTGTTCCTCTGAAAATTTCATGATGGTGTTATCCAAATTCCTCCATTACCTGAGGAAGAAAGAGTAGCCTTACCTCCTCCCCTTTTTTCATTTGCTAATAATTCAGGGAGAAATAAAAAATAGTTCTTAGCAGACAGGAACAGTTACAGAGTCCAATTAACTCTTCAGAATAAATTTGCACATCTTGCCTTTTCATCCCGCTAAGATGGGAGCAGAAGTGCTGCTCGCGGGCACAGTGTCTTTCAGAGACATTAAAAAAGTCAACACTTTTTATGGGTTACTTTTTATGGATTGTGGGACCACCCCATGAAAGAGGAACTCCCTCCTGCATTGTGAGGTTTTTTTTTCAAATGAAGCGTGCAGTATCTACTTGAAAACAATCTGTTTGCTGACCTCTATCAGGCTCGTAAAGTAACCTACCATCCCATGACAACAACAAAAAAACCCCTAAACTGTAGTCTGTAATTGCTCCTATCTATTAAGAGTTAATTTTTCTTCCTGTCCTATCTTTTCAGCTACTGAAGCGTGGTTAAAATAAACAGAAGTTGAAAACGCCAAAGTATTTCAGGAAAGGTTCTTTAGGAAATTCAGAAAGTCTGTCTAGAAAAAGGAAGATGCTCCCTGGGCGCAAATATGCTGCACCTCGTATTTAGGAAGGCTGCTATGACATCCTGAATAAGCAGTTTTGAGATGTCATTGATTATTCCTATGCTGTGGCCATTTTTAATGTACTGTGTAGTCCCCACCTTTGGCCGTTGGGGCCCATCAGCTGCAAGACTGACAGACCCTTCACTTGCTGTGCCCAGTCTCGGGGCTGTTCTAGCATAGCTGCATTTCCAACTCGGGTACTTTGCTAGTCTTTCTAGCAAAGACGTCTTTGTAGCCTTTCAGGGTGATTTAAAGAAGCTTAGGCTGGGTTTGGTTTTATACACTCAGGTTTTTATTCCTAATTCCCCAAAATCATTATAAAACTTTTTTTTAAATGGTGAGTGAACTTGCTGAAAAGCAAATCAGGAACATCTCCATTTGCTTGAATTACAGCACTGTGGGTGTTTGTTTGGGCTCAGAAGTTTCAAAACCAGTAGGGTGAGTTTGGGGTTGGCCAGGCGAGGATAAGAAGAAAGGAAAAGTAATTGCTTGCTAGATGAGTAGTATTGGAAGACCTGAATGGTGTGGCTATATTCTTCTGTAACTGCATCGTATTTCCTTGCAGGCTTGCATGACTTCAGAAACTTTTTCATGAAGTCACAGTATATGCCATCTTGATGTATGAGGATGTTAGTTTTATTATTCTTTAAGCATATTTCTTTGCCTTGTGGTTGCCAAGGAATACTCAGAAACACTGCTTATATGTCTACATAAGATTTCTTTCTTTTCCTTTAAAGTAAATTAACAGAAAATAAAACCAAACCACAATATAATTACCTTTTACATTTAATAAAATCTTATGATTTCAGAGACTCACTCACGATCTTTGAATGCCAGCGACTGGCAATACTGCTGAATGGGGTTTTCAATGTCTTTAAGATCTGCCCTGATTATCAGCTTTATTTCACAAAGAGTGGTGAGGAAACAACCAATGTAATCAAAAGGTAAAGCTAACGCAAACATGTTATTATAAGATGCTTAAAGCAGTGTATCCTGTCCTGAAATAATTTTGACCTGCGAGTGAATTTATTAATAGCAACTCATATGTTAACTTCCCAGATTCAGGCAAAAATGTGTTAGGACATCTTTTCTTTTAGGGTATCTTTCAAGGTAATACTGTGCTACAGGAATGTCTTCCATTACCTTGTGCTGCAGCAGACTACTTGAAAGAATAACAGCTTTTAAATGACATTGCTCAAATAACATGACCTATGATCATTTGCTTTGGATATTGTTTCCTGCTTCTAAAAATCCAAAGGAAAGGCAGAAATATTTTAAACTAATTATTGTGCCCTGTGCAGGTCTTGTCACTTCCCCTTTCCCCCCCCTTCCCCTGAGCACAAAAATCTTTTATATTTGTGGTTTATGCAAGATCTTGCTATTTTACTGGTTCTACCTTCATGTGGTATGCTTATGCCTCTGGGCAGAGTGCAGTGGAAGAGGATGTTTAAAATTAGGTGCAAAATTATAAATCCTTGATAAAATACTGATAAATCTTTAGCTAACTAACATGTATTTAAAATCACTCAAATCACAAAATCGTGATGACAAATCACGAACCAGCAGTACTTTTTCATGTTACCAGAGCCATGTGAGAAGAAAATACACTGGCTTTGGGGCATCTATTAAAGTCTTCCTCAGGTTTTCTAGACCTCGTGACCCTCTGAATGTACCATAAAATAACCATTCTAATTTTAAGGTAAAATAAATACTGTTAGATGCTATTGGAACGTTTTCAGGTAGGTCTATTTTGTATTTTTAGAAAGCAGGTGACACAAAAGTTAGAATGTGTAGGGCACTTACATGTGTGATAGGAAGAAATGTTTTCCTGTTATGGAAGCTGTTTTGTGCTTAGATGCATGTACAATGCCCTCAGCTAATAAACTGATGGATGTTTCTTCTAAATAAGCTCTAGTGAGGATAAATGGGTGCTAAAGGTGTAAATCACTCATATATTTCTATTTATACTAATAAAAAATTAAACAGTTTAGAAGCCGGGTCACCAGTTAATGAAAAATGCCATGGAAACAGCATCAGCTTTAGTAGCAACGATGAGATCATAGATGAGGGCTTTAGAAACAACCCTGAATGATTCTGTGAATTTCTTGCCTGCTGTGTTTAATATTTTTAATTTAAAATTACTAATAAAAATATCTGTTGCTCTGGCAGATGTCATATACAAGTACAAAGCATGAAGGGTAAAGCAAATGTCCTACTTTCAGCTGCAAAGACAGAGCTGTGCCATATCTTCTCATAGGTATTTAAGGCCAAGAGGGACCATTGCAGCCATCTAGTCTGACCTTCTACATAACACAGACCAGAGAATTTAACCCTCGGACTGTATTTCAAAAGTGAAGAGAGATTTATTCCTTTTTTTTTTTCCTTTTTTTTTCCTTTTGATTCCTCAATGTGTTCCATTGCTTGAATCTAGCTCTTTGTTACAATGAAGAGGTTATACATTTTTGTTTTCAGAACATATATATAATAAATATATTCTGAAAACAAAAAAGTGTGTGTATTTATATATATATATAAATACACACAAACAGACATACACAGACACACACACATATTTAAATGCACATAGGTTTGTGTGCAGACATGCATTTAAAATAGCTTAGATTTGAAATAATAGTTGGCGCCACCATAGAGATGACCTCGAATTTAAAAGGATATAAAGGCTTACAGGAAAATTGGGAGAGGGAAAAGATGGCAGAAGGTAGCATGACCTTCCCATGCAGCTCATCATGGGCCTCTCTGGTAAAGCATTTCTACTTCATATTAGGTTAATATAGGAAGGGATTAGAAGCCTGCAGAGAGAAACAACTTGCCTCACCCTGAAGAATTTGCCAAAAATGTAGTGTAGGACAGACTTTTCTCAGATGGGGCTTATTTTAAAAATGGCAGAAACAGGCCAGTCAGTCAGGCCTTTGTAGAGAACATGAAAACCCCTTCTCTTTGCCTATCGTTGGAAAAGGCTGGGTGTGGAAACATGGAGCTGAGGAACAAGTGTGGAGCTGCTGGCATTGCTACCCATTGCATCAGTGCTAGATTTAAGTTGTAAGGTTTTTTATCTTCTACTTTGAAAAGTTCTTGGTGAAAGCTCCATTGCAATTATTTTACTTTACCTTACCTGGGTTAAAAACAAATCAGCAACCCCCACCCCGGGCCCCACCCCGCCCCCAGGCTGTAGTCACTTCATGTATTCGAAATATTATGGTAAACCTGGTAGGACTCTGTACAGACCTTCAACCATTTTGATTTTATCCCCAGTAAAGACCCCTGGCCACCCTCGGAGAAACACTTTCTGTTAAGTAATCCATTAAGTGCTCTAGTCTAGTTTATGAAGCAGATTTATTTTTTGTCATTGGAAGTTGAAAACTGCAATGAAAAGTTTTCACACCTTAGATAAATACTTATGAAATAAGACTATATCAAAATGTGTTCTTGTTAAGAGAGCTACCCTCTCTTTCACAATTCCCGTAAGAGCTGTGACCAGCCTGAATGACCCCCCGGTGGGCCTTTTTATTGATACTTCCCAGCAGGAGTTTCAGTCTGATAAGTAGGTCAGGATTCAGTTGATCTGATTCCCATTTGACTGCATGACAAAACAGGAGAATTTCAGCATTGCTCTCAAGAAGCTTCTTTCCTTTCATGTGTGGGTTATCTAATATCTAGAGGACAGGTGCAGGAGTAAAAGAAGTCACAGCGGGGAGAAGGGTAGTAAGGAAAAGTATTAAGATTTAATCTTTTGTCTGAGTAATAGCATGACTAATCAATCAATCATTTCCCTTCCTACAACAGAATTTTCTTGGTGCAAATAGTACTTATGTCCCAAAATAGCCACCTTTAATTGGTGAAGTGATTTCCCACTTATCATCATAGCACTATGTTTTTGGAGTAGAAGAGAGGGTGTGTTGATACATTCTGCCCTCCTCCACAAAAATGCAGAAGGTCCAGGAGGCAAAACTGAACTTGCTCTGACAATTCCTGCTTCTCCCTTTTTTCCCAGTGCCCCTCTGGCACTGGGAAAGGAAATTTAATCTAATTTACTAATTCACCCATAGGCTTTTGATGAATAGAAAATGAAGAGGTGTGTCATCTTGTCCAGTGAAGTTGGGGGTGATGAGCTGAAACCACCAAATATATTACAGAAAAGATAGCAAGCTGGACTAAAACCAAATTCTCATTGGTGAATTATTAGTCCACTGTTCATTGTGATGTCTAGTTTCAATCCCAATTAGATGGAACTTGATGAGATAATTACTTTGAACCATAGGATTCTGTTTGCCCACAACAAAAGGTTATAGTATGGTATCATCTCATCTAGCCCTTCCCTTTTTCGCAAAAGTTATTAGTTTTCGTTTAAATGGGATGCTTATATTTTCTCATTTAATTAAAATGGCACAGTGTTTAGAGGTGTCTAGTACCTAGCAGGATCTATCTAACTGTAACCGCCACCTGCAGATAGTTCCTACTCAGTCTGGCAGAGAAGAATCTCAAAAAAGGAATGTCAAGGTGATATTTACTGGCAAATCTGACACAAAAGTTGATGGCGTGTGTACAGGCTGATACGAAAAGATGAACTGAACTATGTCATTGGATCATTTTCTACATCACAAGTTTCTCAGGACACGGAGCTCAACAATGTAATTTCGAAAAGGTGGGTTGCAGTGGATGAAAGTTGCAGTGCCAGCCAGCTGTGGCTTATGATATCACTGTTGCGCAGTAAAGACGCCGCTGGTCTCTGTGTTGCATCCAGCCTTTGCTAAGCATTTTTCTTAACCTGGAATGCAGGGGCATTTGGGAATGCCTATATAAAAGAGTTTCTGGATTTCATTGCTCTGACCAATGGTGTTAGAATATGTATAATATTTCTCTAAGTAGTTGCTCAAAATTACAGGGTGTTTTCCCCCCTTTTTTCCAAAAGGGATGTGGTGTGCTGGTTGAACAAACCAGCCTCTGGACTTTATTCAGGAACCTAGAGTTGCCAAAAAGGTGCCTTCGTTGAGTGAGGAAAAGGGATGAAGGAAGCTGTCTTCAAACTAAAAAGAACAGGATTCTTCTATGGGTTCCAGCTTGAAGGATGCAGCAATATATTAGAGCATAGCACTAGCAGTTTGGGTCCCTTTTTTTCTTTCCTCCCCCGTGTATATCCCAAACTTTGGATGAGGCACTTATTTTTCTCTGGTAAAAACTTTTCTTTATAAAATCGGGTTGATGCAATAGTTGGCATGCCAAGGGCTCAATATATTCATATTTTAATCCAAGGAGATTCTAAGATTGAAGGAATTACAGAAGAGCTGGGTTTTTTAATAAAAATCAAGAGAGATTCTTTGCGGGAATGGGTGGGTGTGCTGCAGTGTCACGGAACTAAGGGGAAAATAAGGAAGATAGGCAGAATAGATTGGAAATTAGGGCAGAAACAAGATTTGGCAGATCAAGAAAGGGATTAAACAACAAAAAGTAAAACACAGAACTGTACAATTAAAAATGTGGGAAAAGATACACATTTCTTTCTCTCTCTCACCCTGCTAAAGATTTTAGTGTAGAACAGTTGCTTGTTTGTGTTGTGGAGTCCTCACGTTACTCTACAGAGAAACACTGTTTGATGCCTGTTGTGAATGGTATGGACTAGCTCTGGGATAAGAATATAAGAACCACCATGCTGGGTCAGACTGGCTTGCTAGCATATCTCCAAATCCCTTCTGCCCAAAATCAAGCGTAGTATCCGTTCTTATCAGCTTAATACCAGATACATCTTCAATTGTGGGGAGTGGGAGATGGAGCTTGCTCTGTGCTTTGACGTAGTCGTGCCATGCCTCCAAGAGCAGGGAGGAAGAACTGGAGGATGGAGGAGAGTGGTCAGCAATGAATGCAGAAAGAAAAGATAGGTAAATATATAGCGGTATTTCATCATATTTTCCCACCCTCCAATGACTTGTAGTTCAAGGACTTTCTGAGCCAGAGTGGGTCTCTGTAAATTCTCTTCTGTGAATTTTCCTACTTTTTCTAAGCCAGGTAAATTTTAACATTCTGCAGCAAGGAGGATGCAGCAACCTCTTGAGACATTGCATGAGGAAGCACCTTCTTTTGTTTGTTTGAAACTTCTACCTGCCTTTTCCGTTGATGCGCCCCTGGTTCTTTTTTTTGGAAGAGAGAGAGTAATCCTTCTTTGACTCACCTTCTTTCTGGGCCGCTCATGATTTTAAAGATCTGTGTCCTGTCTCTTTAATAAGTTGTAAATTCTGGTTACAATATGAATATGGTTAATTTAGTTTAATGGCAGGCTATGTAAGAGAAAAGCTAGCAGGAAGTTAAAACAATGATACATCCTTCAACAGACATTTCAGTGTGATTAGGAGACAATGCAGGAGCTATTAACTGTCGTGCTGCAATGAAGTTGAACAGCTTGTTTTATTTTTATTGGAAAGCAGAAGGGCTATAAAGAATTTAAAATGTCTTTCAGATCATGGCAGAGGAGTTGCTGTGAAGCTATTTCTCCATGTGAAAACCCTCCTGAAAGGTCTGAGGAGCTTGGGCCTCCTAAACTCTTTTCATGAGGAAGATGGAGAATTGTGTTTAGAGACCATTTATGGCTCTAAAACTCTTTCTTTGAAGTTTTAGTCTGTTCTTACAATTCAGACAGACAATACTTTGGTGTTTGGTCTTTGTTAGAAGAACAGAAGGAAGAAACAAATGTACTGAACCCTATCAGACGTATGTGGATAAACATTGCTGGACATTGTAACCCATGCCAAAGTCTAAGCAGAGAAGAACTCGGAAGTTCCCAGGAGAACTGGTGAAGATGTTTGTTTTTTCAGTTGAGAAGCCTATGGAAGAGGGCATGGATGTTTGGGAAGCCATCCAGGCATTTTTTTTTCCATATATTTTTTATGACTTCAGGGTTTTGCCACCAGGATAGCTATGGCTTAGGGAATCTCTAGAAGCATACAGTGTCTTTTAGAAATCCCAGCCTATACTTCTTTAGAATTTAATACCTTTTTTGACATTGATTTTTTTATTAAACACTGTTTTGATTGTTTTACTTGTCTATATCCTCTGGCATTGGTTGCACTGAAGAAACTTCTGTTTCTGAAATCTTGACATTTTTGTGTGTAAATACCGTTTGCTGTTTTAGCTGGAGGTATTAAGGCAAGATGTGGTTGACTAGCTGTAGGCACTTTTCAGGGCTAGTGTCTCCTAATTAATCTGCAGCCTGGTATCAGTATCGTATTTGCAGATGTTTAACTGTGGGTCCCAAAGGTTTTGCTGTTGGCTATAGAAATGTCCTGTATCTGTTAGAGTGAGGGATTGTGACCAGAGCTTTCAAGCTCCATTACCAGCGTCTCTCACTGAATTGCTTTGTGTCATTGGTCTGAGAATACTTGAGAGGTTTTTAACCCCCATGAAACAGGTATGTTAGCTGCTCACAAAAGTGCAGTCCTGATGTATTTTGGAAACTCAGTAAGATTTATAAATGAAAGAAATTTCTGAATGACATCTTCAATAGTAGTGGTGCTAAAAAATTTCTCAAGAATGGCTGTACCAAATGTTGTTATAGTTCTCATTTTGTCTAGATCCTCCTTCAACCAAAGGAACTCAGCTGAAGCCATGAACTGTTTTTCCACATGCAGCGAAATATTACTGCTGCAGAGAAGTCATGGTCTGTGTGGTGTCCAGCTTTTGCTGAGCTCTGAAGTGCAATACCCACACTTTTTGTACCCCTTCTCCCTGCCTCCACTTTAAGCCCTGTGAAGATATTACTCAGTGAATTGGTGAAACATCCGCCTTTGAAAGTTCAAGCCAGAAGTTCCCAATCTTAGTTTCTTCAGTCGCTGCCACCAGCAGTGGCTAAATGCACCCATAGGATCCATAGATGGCAGCAGCCATGGGTACTACTTGTGGGGATGACTTCCCAGGGACTCCTGCTTTTATTCCACGTGCATAAGGAGATGTCCTCTTCTGTCACATACCCTCACCCCCTCAAATTTGGACCCTAGCCAAAACATTTACCCCACACAACTGAGGGGACCTTAACCTCATACTTCCATCTACCTCTCCCATCCCTACAAACTGGGTTGCAATCACATCCTTTCACTAATTTATTTTTTTGTAGGAAAAAAAAAAACAGTTTAAGCCCATGTTCAGTTTTTATCAAAGTACGTTTGCAGATCTTTGATAAAAGTCTGTAGGCATGATACTGTTCTCTCTGTTTTGAAACAATTTGCCTGTAAGATGTCTGTGTGCAAGAATTGCTAAACATCTGAATTATTCGAGATTATGGGGACTTTTAGCCCCGGCTTCTGGCAGTAATTGAGGAAGCCAGGCTTGGGATCCCCTGTTACTAAACCGTCACTTCCTACCTTACCTGGCTTCCTCCATAGATCTTGGGAGGGGTACTGATCTGGGCAACGGTGGAGTTATTGCACTGATTATTGACTCAAATCGTCTTAGCCTTTTATAAATAATAAATAGCCTTTTATAAATAGCCTCTTAGTCTGGAATGAAACTCTAAGCGTTTCCAAACTGTGGTATGCTAGCTGCTGGCAGCACACAGGCACGTCCAAAATGCCACCTGGCTAGTAAAGAGGATGCTCCCTTCCTAACGCTGGTCCGTGCTGCCTCTGGCATCACTGCCATTCCTGCTGTGGTGATGGTGGTAACCGTTGAAGGAAAAAAATGCACGAGTCTGTGGGCTTCGTTCATGATCTTTCGCAGGCAAGGGAATCTCTTCTAAAGCCTGGCTTTGGCCATTTTCCAGATAGGATGATTAGGAAACAGCCCAGCAACAGCTTCCAGGGTGTCTTCATGTCCAACAGGACAGGCCCAGTGGATTGTTTGCTCTGGAGTTCATATGTTTTGCCAGCCAGCTTCTTTTCTGTGCTTAATGACGTTTGCAGCACATTCTGGGCAGACCCAGTTAATCTCATCCTTTCATCCTCCTATGATTTCTCTCAGCTTACTGAAAAATGAAATGTGAGGGTGCAGTTGGCCTCCTGAGTACTTCAAAAGCTCAGGCTCCCGATGCTGGAAGCGGGAACACGTTGTAATGCTACGGCTTACATCTAGATTCTTCTCAGGTGGCTCCATAACTGGAGAAGTACCTGTTCTCAGACAGCTCAGCTCTCTGCACTGGACACTGATATTTCCACTAAGAGCACTGATATTTCAATACAGTTTTTAAAAATATAAACCCCGGCCTCAGAGCACTCATCCAATTACATGCTGATTTAAGCACTCATCCAATTGCATGCAAGACTTTAAAAAAAAAAAAAAGTGAAAAACTATGCAACTATTACTAGAAAATAAACAGACAATTATTATATTTGCTCATGTAAATAGGATACAGAACATACAGATGGCCATTTTTAGTGTCTGCCTCTGTATTGGCATATGCAAATAGCTGTTTTGTGTGCATATGTGTAACAGTAACTGAATATTAAAACTGAACAGTCATGTAGCGTTCTGTATGCTTCCCTTCATTTAAAAAAATCTGATCCAACTGTTTTATTTAGGCAATATCTTATCATTCTTTTTGGAGAGTGCTATATAATATTTACTGAATTCATAAGTCTAAATATCAGTTCAGTTTTCCCAAATTAAAACACTTATTGTGTCTATGGTCTCATTTTGTTTGCATTTAATAGAAACAAAATCCAAAGGTTTAATATTAAGTTTTGAGAGAGAAAAGCGTTTAGCAAAAGAAGTCTGTAAAGATTTCTAATGAAGAAGAAATACATCAAAAGGAAAAGTCCTCCATATGCTGGAATAATTCCAAACTCCTTTTAAAAAAATTTATTAATGGGACTTTTCAGATGTAGTTTAGGATACTCGCACAAAGCGTTTAATGAGATAAGTCTACAAACAATCCATCTAGGAACAGTAATAATTATTTATACCATCTTTAAAAATTCTGATATTTATTTAATAGTCTAAAATGGGCCCTCAATGGCCCAGTAGTCTAACATGGGCTCTTCAAAATGTGAGATTTCATTATGCAAATACCTGTTCATGATTTGTATGGGACACAATTAAAAATGTAGCTGGAGAAAATATTCTAGTGTTTTACCTGCTCAGTAGGCAGGCCCCAAAGTGAAGTATCTCTACTGATTCAAATTATTTTAATACCAAACTAACTTAGGAAAATTACCTTTTCACTCTGAATGCCTATGTTGCCTTTTTTTGCCTCTGATATTTTATTTCTAGGCCCAACAGATAAGGTCTACCGTTGAAGCAGAATGGAGAATGAGCCATGCTTTCAAGACGGCATGTCATTTTTAGGGCACATTGCTTCTGAGACTTTTTACAAGAACCTTCAATAGGATTCTATCTTTAAAGGTACCAAAGTGTATAAACTCAAAATGGTCAAATATGGTGAGAGATTTTTGAGAGTTACTTGACAAGTTTGAGGTGTCACAAATTATTTTGATCTTAAATCTTTGGGAGACTGAGCTTATGGCAAAGGTTAACTCTGCAAGTGACAGCAAAGATGATAGCACATACCTGCATTTATTCTTGCCTTTGTCCACAGATGCAGCATTTCATTTGTCTGGAGTTTGGTATGATCAAAAGTGCAAAAGAGCAATGTCCTCTTCCAGTGCTGCTTATGGGAGCTAAGGGTGCTGAGTTTACTTTGACATTGTCCATAAAAGACTTAAGGCTTTCCCTGCCTTGCATTTGCCATCAGTGGGGGAGACCTTTTCTGTCACATATGAGGCGCAGATAAAGGCTGTAGGAGTCACTTCAGGACACTACTATATAAAATCTTTACCCCACAGAGTTATCCTTCTAGTGTTAAGTTGCAAATGAAGTGGAAAATCTTCTGTGATGACAAGATGTAACAGTGAAGCAACTGGATTGAGAGTTTTGTGCCTTATTTTTTGTGTCTTACCAGAAATCATTACTTGTATGAAATGCAGTGTATTTTCTTCTCTTTCATGGCAGCGATATGGATTTTATTTTATAGAGATTATGGTTATTGCATTGAGCTTGTTCATGTCCTTCCCCAAAGAAATTAGCAGTAATATTACAAGTGACGTGTTGTTTTGTACTCTTTATCTGTAGATTGCACAACACTATAAGAGGAAATTACCCTCGTGCTGGAAACTAATAGCATATTCTACATCTCCCTAATGTTGCCAGATTACGTTAATCATAAATGTCAATGAAGTCTCCAGATGAGTTCCTGACTTTTGACAAAAGCCTTCATTTCAACCTCTTTAATTCCAAGGTCAAGGAGAATGTAACATTCAGAATAATTATTAGCATTATT